>NC_090937.1:872766513-873977013 GCF_040938575.1 Ambystoma mexicanum
CAGCAAATTGGGCTTTCAAGAGGTGAATATGCAGACTCCAACAGGTATATGGCGCGACAGGCTACATAAAACTTTGCAGCACTTCACCTAAGCAGACACAGAAACTGGACCTCCCGAGCAGCCTCTGGAAGTTGCCCAGCTGGCTCTCAGCTGTAAGTTCAGGCGACACATAAACGACTCAAGGCCCAAACACAGGAGGTCGGAGGAAACAGACTATGGTCGGCCACACACAGCCTAATCCTAAACAGCCTAACCCCCTGAAAAAGTTCTTGGTGAGGGGCTCGGAGAATACACTACATACAGGTTTAACCATTAGGGCCCCCCCTTGGTCCCTCCCACCAAAGATTTAGAAATGGCAGCATCCAAAGAAGACTTCACCGAAAGTTTTCAAGAAAAATTCTCTGCCTCCTTCCAGGTACAATTTACCTAATTCACTGCTGAAATTAGGCACTCACTTGCTGACTTTAGTAAAGAAATGTCCTCAGTAGGGGAGCGTGTTGACACAAATGAGTGTGCAATCCAAGAACTAGTAGAGGATAACAAGTTATCTGATATTGCACTTGAAGAACTATTGAGGATTACAAACAATCTGGAAATTTGATATGAAGGCCTAGAAAATCGATCCAGAGGTTCCAATATCTGAATTAAAAACATCCCTAAATCGGTGGCAGATTAAGAGCTAAAAGAGGCTATTTTGCAGACGTCATCATCAGGCGAGGAGGCCACGAGCATTGCACTAGATAGGGTCCATAGGCGGGACTTAGGAGTTCAGAAGCGGGTGCTCGCCCTTGCGATGTGCTGGCAGCATGTCCAGTGTAACCACAAAAGGAGCAAATACTGAGAGAGGCAAGGACGTGGACACTGATTACATGTGTCATGGTGCATGCCCCCATACGTCAGGAGCAGACCAGCCTACCCCAGTTGCTGCCACCCATGGGGACCTTTAAGGCCCCCAAAAGTTGCCTCAAGACTTCTTGGAGTCAGTCCTGGCGCCGCTGGCGCCAAGCTCATATTATTCCATCAAGTGAATCAGGTTGCAGGAAAGCATGGAGGCACACATAATCCAGCCTGGAAGAACTGAGCCATACAGTCTAGCTTCCAGGGTGTGGCTGGAGGGACTACTTTACCTGGGACTACTTGTATAAACCACACCCAAAAGACAGAACACGCTTCCTGTTATTCTGCACTCATGCAGCGTAACGCTCACTGTGTCTGCTTAGCTCCAGTTTACCCGGTCTTCAGTCACGCCCGCCTTGGGAACCACGAACCATCAGCACCTGTTTGAGAAAAGGAAAGGAAGAGAGAACAAGAACAAGAACAGCGGTTGAATCCTTACCTGAGAAGCAGTCCATTTGAAAGGCTTTCCCATCTGCCGCTCTCAGGTATCGTCGCATCTGCAGAAAGGAAACACAAGCATAGAGAGCCAATACTCACCCGGAGGCTGCACTCTTCCAGTAATCCATCGAAGCGGTTCACACGATCGCCGCTCCAGAGTCACACCGTACCTGCAGAACAGAAAAAGGAAACATCAGGTTAGTCGTGCAAGGGAAAAGAACGATTTCTAAATACAATTTGGCGCCGCGCTCTTGCGCTAATACTCACCTGCAGGAATACTGTTCATCATTGCAGAGAGGGGTCAATCCTTCATCTGGCAACTCCAAAACCACACCTACAAAGGAATAAGCCCAATAGTGAGAACTTTGGCAACAAAGAACATTTAAGCAAAACGATACCAAGCATCTATTGGTATAGAGACTTACCTACAGAGTCACAGTTGTTCTGGTCTCCGCTTCAGCCCGTAGGATCAGTGACGTAACTAGATCCAGAAGAGAGGCCTATGAACATTAACGCGCCCCTGCATTCAGTCACAGGATGGAGAATCAATCATTTAAACACCTAAGGTGAGGCATAAGCAGAGGGGAGCACTAGGAGGTTACGGGAGGTGGGAGTATAGCCTGCCCCTTGTAGCCGGTTAACATCTCATTTCGACATTCTAGGCAAAGGCCCACTTGTGGAAGAAGTGGTGAGACAGAGAAGACACATCCAGGTATTCATCACTTAGCTTTGTGCGACGCACGTGCAGGCATTCATCGCTCAGCTTCGTGCGACGCCCCCGTGGAGACCAGATGAGCGTAACAACATGTAATGGGGCGGAAATCCAGCTTTATCAGGACTTCTCACTGATAATGCTGCAAAAGCGAAGAGACATGCAAGTGGTGGTAAAAATGTTCTAGCCATGCAGAATCAAGAATAGATGGACCTTTCCATTCGGTTTGCTTTTTACCCTAGAAGGAAGACAGCATAGAATAACCTCCAGCGGAGCAGGTATTGTGTTGCTTCAAATTGAGGAAGATGCAGCTACTGGATCAAAGGATGGAGCAGCGGCCATGATGGAACTTCGCATTAAACAGCCTAAAGAAGGGGAATGGACATCAACCGATCAACAGAGAAGGAGACCAAGAGGCACGCAAAAGGAGGACTGGAGAACCGGATTAAGGGGGCCTAACCCTAAATCTTGAAAGTAAAGTGCTTTTAAGAGACATTCTTGGAAACTGCCAAAGATGCATTTCTACAAAGCAGAGATAGAGCGTGACATCCCTCGGACGACAAGCCCCCATGAATGAGCAAAGATCATACCTGGGTCATCCTAGACCTGCTGGGGACCAGACTACCAAAATCGGGAACGTCGGACCGTCACTGGTCAGCCCCCAGCAAAAGTAAATGTAATGTGACATTGAGCCCTGAGTCCCTCAGGAAAAAAAATTGATGAGCACCCCAAGCAAATACAATTTAAATGGTGAAGACTGTTTGTTGTTTGTTACTGTTATAAAATCTAAAATTGATGTTAATTTGACAGTAAATACATGTATTGGAAAGACATCATATTGAGATGCTAAACGATATGTGATAGTTACAAAAAACATTTAAAAATAAATTAATAAATGGTCAATTGTCTCCTATTTATTTGCAATGCGGGACTAAACAAGGGTGCCCTTTATCACTGTTGTTGTATGCACTCCACCTGCAACCACTACTTGCCAGGGTTAGACATGCAGAAGATATTAGTGGAATGGAATCCGGGGGTATTTCGCATGAAATCATGGCTTATGCAGATGACATGCTCCTGATGGTCTCAGACCCCCTAACAACATTACAAGCAGTGACATGAGAATTGGGGAAATTTGGGGGGGAGGGGTCGCAGGTCTAAAAGTAAATGAAACTAAATCTGAAGTTTTAAACGTATCCCTCCCCATGCTGAGGTGCAGACTTTAAGGTCACATACACAATTCGGGTGGGTGTTCGACGGGATCAAACTGCTTGGGTTCACTTTAACTCCCAAGATTGACGGGGCTATACGAAGCTAAGTTATCCCCTCACGTTGAAAGCAATCCAGGTTCAACTATCAAAATGGGGTCCTCTTACTATCTCCTGGTTGGGTAGAATTAATTCGATAAAAATGGTCATACTCCACAGAATTCGATATAAGTTCCAAGCATTGAATATTCGGGTTCCCAAAACATTCTTCCAGAAGCTGAATAGAGAAATATCTGCATTTATATGGAATAACAAAACCCCAAGGCTAGCTTTCAATATGCTTAGGATTCCCACAGAAAAGGACGGGCTGGGTCTTCCAAATTGCATGAAATACTATGAGGCAGCTCAATTTAGGGTCCTCAAAGACTGGTGTGCATGTGATACGGGAAAAAGGTGGCTACAGATGGAGAGGGCGCTGAGGGGAGGGGGGGTCCACGGCTTGGGGATAAATTGTGGTTGCCTCAACAAGATCGACCTGCTAATATGCACACAAGTGTAATTATGAGTTTGGTTGAGGAAGTCTTGGACACAGCAGTCAAGAAATACCAATTGACGATGTTCCCCAGCCCCTCTTATGCCTTTATTCTCTAATCCTCAATGTACCCCCGGTTTGGAACCCAATGCATTTAGGGAAGGGAAACAAGCGGGATGTGAAAGACTAAGAGAAATGTTTCAGGGGAACAAGTTTTTGGTCTCCGGGAATCCAGTCGTTTTCAATATTTTCAGGACAGGCACTGGATCCTTGCCCCACCAGTATGGAAGGTGGCAGTTAAAGATCTTACACCTTTTGAAAAATATGTGACATCTAACCCAGGTACTAAAGCTCTTATTTCAAACCTATGTAAATTGATGGTAGATATTAATACAAAGCTCTCTATAAGTTATAAACAACGCTGGCTTCTCGCACTGGCATAGGAAGTGCCGGGAGAAGATTGGGTTGTTCTATGGAAAGTAGTACCCAGATTTACCTGGTCGATCCAAAGTAGATAATGTTGGTACAAGCTATTGGTGCAATCGCAGTATACACCAGCTCGCTTAAGGAAAATGAAGCCCTCCAATTCGGATGAATGCTGGAGGGGATGCGCAGGGGAGGGAGATTGGAAACACGTCTGGTGGAGTTGCCCGGGGCTAGTACAATATTGGGAAGAGGTCAATAAATGTATGATGCAAATGTTTGGCTTGCAAGAACCCAGAACTTTGAGATCATGTCTATTGGTAGTAATGGAAGAGCACTTAGGACAAAGCCCCAAACAAATGTTGAAAGCGTTCGTTATGCCACAGCTGGCGGATTCGCTAGTGATTGCCCAAAAATGGAAGTTGAAAGATCTGTCTCATATGAGTGAGCGGTTTTCCAAGGTCTGGAACTTTTTGGCTTTAGAATGGATAATGTACTCAACACAGGGGCAACATTCTAACTTCACCAAAGACTGGAATATGGTGTTAGACATTTTGCATGAAGATCACAATGTTGCATGCTGGCCTCAGAAACTTTGTATTTTGGGAATTGCTTAAAGGCGAAGTAAATGTTTAAATTTGTTTTGTGGTTGAAACAGCAGTTTATTATTTCATTTATAAAAGCGGAAAAAGGGGAGACTGTGGGCAGTGGAAGAGGGGCGGGTGGTTTTGAAGGGGGGGAAGTAGGATTGTTATTATTATAAAATGTCCCAAAAATGTGCACATTCCAAAAAGGTAGTCATATGTTTCTCATTTTACACACTGCCTCTAAAATAACATGGGGGATGGCGTCCGCCCTCTGAAAAAAGTGGGCGCACCCCGTCCACCCACGCGCACCCTCGACTTGAGTCCTACTCTCCACTCTTTCCTCCCCTGGTTGCTTGTAGATCCCTTGCAACCAATTGCCCACACTCCACCTCCCCTGTTGTTAGCTCCGCCCTCCCTGTTTCTCGGCTTCCTTCACTGTGTTCTTCCCCCTATGATTGTAAAGTGCTCTGTGGCTTCCAGAAACTAGGCTCACACTCAATAAATACAATGCCAATAAAAGAAGAAGAAGAATCATAAGAATAATGGTGTTGTGAAGGAGTGTGCTACAGACATAGCAGAATAGGCTCTAGCTCTGCCGCTGTTCTACCAAACCTAGCAGCCATTTTCAGATGATCCAGGCACCCCTATAGAGAGGATTTACCACTGCAGAAAACTGCTTGGAGTTTGTGGGGAAGGGGTAAGGGGCATCAACTGTGATGTACTGGCTGGACCCCTATAGAGAGGATTTACCACTGCAGAAAACTGCTTGGAGTGTGTGGGGAAGGGGTAAGGGGCATCAACTGTGATGTACTGGCTGGACCGGTTGGACTCACAGCGCAGGTTTGAACCCCTGACAGGAGTAGATGATGCTGCCCCCACACCCATCCACGTGTCTGGTCCACCCTCCCTTCCCTACACTTCTTCGAACACTGCGGTTAAACTCTACACGGCCTGTAAGCAGGATATGCGAGCCCTTTATGTCAAGGTGCTGCTCAACTGTCTACACCTCATTGATGCCAGAAACAGCTGGAGCAAACCACAAGGGGTTAGTCTTGTGAGAGCGGCCTTCATACAGTTCATGCACGCCACGCAGCTTAACCGGTAAAGCAAGCCCACCAAGAGGGATAGAACATACGTCAAGGCAGCTGGTACCAACACATGCTCAAAGAACAGAACAGATCAGGCAATGGTATAAAGATGAAATATGCCGCCAATCACACAACTATAATGAACTGCAAGAATAAAGTCAAACGGCAAACACACTGCGTTGGGACCAATAAAGTAGCCGAGCCGTGTCACCGCGAGCACTGGGCTTCCAATTAGTCATAAAGTGCAATCATTTGAGTTATTGATTGCAGCAAGAAATGAACTCCGTAAATCACTGTATTCAATAGCAGACGGCTGAGTGGAGGAATCATTCATGCTCGAGAACGCTAGTGCATTTCCAATAACGGTAAGTGCCGGCCATAAATATGCGAACATAGAAAATGGCCGTTACAGCGCGCGCGAGATTCATAGTTAAGCTTAACCGCTAAAAGTGATGTGGTGTGTGGGAAATAATAGACTCAAAGAATTACTAGAGTTGAAATGGCTTAACCCAATAAGCATTAGACATGGCAATAGCTTGGCACCAATCCTATTTTTTATTTCCTTGACATCGGTTTCCACTGACTGGGCGGCAAGTGTGTGTGGAACGAGAGCCAGTAAGGAGACACATCATGCAGTCTTCTGGGGCAGGAATGCACAAATAGTTTTGTTAGTTGGTGTTTACTTGCACTATGCAGATATGCTTGACCACTCTCTTATTTTGCACGCTATCTTTTTTGGGACCGTCTCATATGTAAAAAGGAAATCATAACCCTGGATAACTCATGCCTACTCTGAGACTGCAGATAACAAGGGGGGTCCTGGGAGACTCTCTGCCAGACATGAGTCCTGCTTACAAGAGTCTTACCCAGAGTCTTTAGCTCACTATCTTTCACAGAGTAGAAATATCCCAAACATATCAGTCTTTGTTGTGCCCTGGGGCAGTCCAGCACCGAAATGCTAGGCAATTCTCCTCTGAACAAGAGTACCAACAGCAACCCCAGACACGTGTTTCGGTCTGGTTGACCTCATCAGTTGGGTGTAGCTGTGCCTCTCTAAGAATAGTGAGCAAGGGGTCCACTTCTGGATTCTCCTAGTAACATAGGGTGAGACCCAAAGTTACTTGAAATATGCAGATAACAAGGGTGGTCCTGGGAGTCTCTCTGCCAGACATGAGTCCTGGTTACAAGAGTCTTACCCAGAGTCTTTAGCTCACTATCTTTCACAGAGAAGAAATATCCCAAACATATCAGTCTTTGTCCTGCCCTGGGGCAGTCCAGCACCGAAATGCTAGGCAATTCTCCTCTGAACAAGAGTACCAACAGCAACCCCAGACACGTGTTTTGGTCTGGTTGAACCTCATCAGTAGGGTGTAGCTGTGCCTCTCTAAGAATAGTGTGCAAGGGGTCCACGTCTGGATTCCCCTAGTAACTTAGGGTGAGACCCAAAGTTACTTGAAATATGCAGATAACAAGGGGGGTCCTGGGAGACTCTCTGCCAGACATGAGTCCTGGTTACAAGAGTCTTACCCAGACACTTGTTTCGGACTAATGTCTGGCAGAGGGACTCCCAGGACCCCCCTTGTTAATTTGCATATTTAAGTAACTTTGGGTCTCACCCTAAGTTACTAGGGGAATCCAGACGTGGACCCCTTGCTCACTATTCTTAGAGAGGCACAGATCCACCCTACTGATGAGGTCCAACCAGACTGAAACACATGTCTGGGGTTTCTGTTGGTACTCTTGTTCAGAGGAGAATTGTTTAGCATTTCGGTGCTGGACTGCCCCAGGGCAGGACAAAGACTGATATGTTTGGGATATTTCTTCTCTGTGAAAGATAGTGAGCTAAAGACTCTGGGTAAGTCTCTCGTAACCAGGACTAATGTCTGGCAGAGGGACTCCCAGGACCCCCCTTGTTAATTTGCATATTTAAGTAACTTTGGGTCTCACCCTAAGTTACTAGGGGAATCCAGACGTGGACCCCTTGCTCACTATTCTTAGAGAGGCACAGATCCACCCTACTGATGGGGTCCAACCAGACCGAAACACGTGTCTGGGGTTGCTGTTGGTACTCTTGTTCAGAGGAGAATTGCTTAGCATTTTGGTGCTGGACTGCCCCAGGGCAGGACAAAGACTGATATGTTTGGGATATTTCTTCTCTGTGAAAGATAGTGAGCTAAAGACTCTGGGTAAGTCTCTCGTAACCAGGACTAATGTCTGGCAGAGGGACTCCCAGGACCCCCGTTGTTAATTTACTCTGAGACTGGGAAAAATAGGAGTCAATTATGTACGGTGCAAATTAACGACACCCTTCTATTTCGCGCCAGTCAAGCATGTTTGCATAATCCAGCCTATGGCGAGTAAGGCTACATTCAACAATATGACCCTACCTGGAGCAAGGGTCAGACTGGGACAAGAAATAGTCCCGGACACCCAAGAAACAGTGGCCCACCCCTTGCCTCACGACCTTGACCTTTGATAACATCAACAGAAGTTTGTCATTTGACCCCACCCGAAAGTGACATCCTTGGAAGCAATGAAACACAACCTTTTTTCACTCCTTGACAAAACAGGAAGTGGCATCAAATTGCATTGTGCCTACGTACACAACAAAAAATATGGTTATGATTTCACTAATGTAATATCCATTTCATACAAGAATGGATCACCATATGTATCATCAATATCTGTGTGTATAGCTCCATAATGTCAAAATACTGTGAATGCAAGCAAACGTCCAAGGCCAAATAATAATTTTAGTGTATAGCACTTAGGCTCTTTTTTATAGAACAAATATGCACACAATATCACCCAACCTGTGTTGCCACCCATTTATCTACCTCTGAAGGATGAAAGGCTGAGATGGCCTTGCTGGGATTCGAACCTGCAACCTGCAGATCACACACATCGCAGCAGCGAGCGCTGAACCCACTGAGCTATCATATCGGCTATAGTAAAATTAGCAATTATTCTGTAGTGGATGGCATTAAACTGGTAACTGAGATTTAACTGCAAACCAGTTGAGTTCATCTGCAGGTCTGGTGCAAAGTTGGCTGCATGCTGCAGCAGCATGTGAATGGTGCATGCATCATAATTTATGATGCACACATCATGCATGCAAATCAATCATCAAAGCAGGGTAAGATGTGTTACCTTGCTTTGATTAATTATGCCGTTGCGGGTTGCTTTTTGTTTGTTTAAAAAATAATGCAAACTTTTTTTTCAAACCGTTTCAGGTGAGCGCAGAAACCGGCCCCCAGGGACTACACATGATTTTGGCCTGGCCACCGGCCGAGTGGCAGATGGGCCAATCCGACCATGTCTGGACCGTTCCATCAAAAGACCAGAATAACAGGGGTCTACCTACCACACACTGCAGGTTTCCAAGAGGATGCAGATTTGCCATAAATGCCAAGCACTTCTGAATTCACTGTCCCTAGGAAAACACACCTATTCGCAGTGCTTAATTTGTGGGTGGGGGGTTACCAGGGCCCAGCCCTGACCTGTATTTCTTGGCCCTGGCCCTTATTTTTAAGCCCAGTCTGATTATGTTGTGGTGTTTTGGAAACTTTATTATTTGAACTGTCAGTCAGTCGGTCATAGTAACATAACACTCAACAACAGTGTGCACCGGCCAGGGTCTCTGCATCTGGGGCTGGCATATTGTTATTCACATACCAGATGACCCAGGTTGGCAGGGCAGGACTATCAATTTTCATGAAAAACAATGAGATGCAACGTGACAATCCTGTGCACTGATGCTGGTCATGTCCACACACTGGTCCTCTCAGCCTGCATGGCATTGCTGAAAATTCTCTAGTGTAATAACCAGCAGAGTGGGTTGACAAACAACAGGACAATCACCAGCCAACAGCCCCAAAACAGGGGCAAAACCAGTGAAAAGACCCATATCGAACAGGAGAGCCAGTCATGAGCACCAACCTATGCAAGACGATCTTGCTGAAGTTTTTGATAGGCAACTCATCAGTTCAGTAATGATTTTGCCTACATCCGTCCATCAATTTACCATACGAGTAAAGCATGCATGCTCTTCTTTCCTGTGGTGAGATGGTTAAGAAGCTCCACTTGACACCAATGGGATTAGATCTAGGTGTTAACGATGATGCGTTTTGATTTATTTCAAAATACAAAATATTATGTTGATTTGACCCTCAAAGTACCAGTGGGAGGTGAAACTTTAACCCCAAATATGTTGACACCGTATGGAGCAGCTGTGTGACACGGTATGGAGCAACAGTGGGTGGTGTCAACAGCAGAGCGGGAACTACCCCTCCCCCATGCAAGAAAACATTCAGGCCCTGGAACTTATTTTCTTACAAATTAAGCACTTCCTATTCGTCATCTATAGCTTCCAGCAAATGCCAGCAAGACCTGTTCTTTACTCTAGTTATCGGTTTCTCGGTCAATCAAGTTGTGTGATTACCTGTTACAGGCATACTGTTGAAAATTGGTTGTTTTTGACTTCACTTTCGGCTGATCAATTTCAAATACAAAAATGCATCAAAAAGAGAGGGGCATGAAGAGCACTGGGTGAAAGACATGCATAGCAACAGAAAAAAAGCAGCTGGGGAACAGTCATGCAGATATTGTGGGAGAGAGGTGACACAAGCAAAGTGAAGAGACAGAGAGTTGAGTAGGAAGAGCCAACCACAGCGTCTGGGGCATGGACCAGTGACGATAAAGCATACTGAGACCGAAAGGGAGGAGGAGAAACCACCATGGATCAAGTGATTTGAATAATGTAGAAATGCAAGGCAAGGTGTGGAGGGAGAGGGTGGGAAGTGCAAGCCATGAAGGTATGAGAACTTGTGGTTTTCATGTATGGGGAGAGCGTATCAATTTTGATGAGATGTTCCATTGTGAGACTGAGACATCAGTTTGGGTACTGTTGGGAATGAAGCGGCAAACTGAGTACATGTGCTGATTCCTATCCAAGCTATGTCCATGTTTGTTTGTTTGTTTCTTTATTTATTTATATAGCGCTTCAAACCCAGAGGTATCTGGGCGCGTTTATAGGATATTTATAGTTTAAAATTTGCATGGTGGATGAGCAATGATGTAGGTATATTCTGCTGCAGTAAATGCATGGTTGTTGGGAGCCTCATGTCAATACTCCAGTGTCAGGTTCACACTGCGTGGGAGGACTAAGCATAGTGGGGCCCCTCGAAGTGTGAGGACCCAAATGTCCAAGGGTGACCGCGCTGCACTCTGACTCTTAAAGACTTTAAGAAACAAAGTGCTGACCCTAAAAATAAGAAACAGACTTCAGAAAAGACATGAGCTCTTGACCTACTGTGGCATAGGCACTGTATCCTTTCAATATTTCAATAGTTGTTTAGCAAGCAAGATTGCAGCCGTGTGCCCAACCAGACTAGTTTTGGAAGAGTAGGTAAGCCAGAACACACCACACAACTTTCATTGCGCCGCCCGGACCACAAGACCACCGAGCAGCATGTAATCCACAGTTAACTAAAACAGAAATGACGTTTATATGCTTAGCATGCATACTTTAATCTATTGTATTTCAGCGTGTGTAATGTGCAGAGGATTTGCGATTTGTGTGCTCAAGTGTGTGCACAAGATTTGTAATATCTGTTCGCACGTGTATGTTTGCATGAGTCTGTGTGTTTGACTGTCTGTTAAGTCCATGCATGCAAGAGTGAGCGAATGCAATGAGTGCATGTGTTTGGATTGGCTCAACGAAGAGTGTGGCAAGGGCTGAAAAGTAATTTACAGTGACCATTTCTGGTGTAGATTTTGGCTGGAGATTCATGACAGTAATTTACAGTGACCATTATTGTTGTCGAGTTTGGCCACAGAGTGATGAAGTAATTCACAATGGGCATTACTGGCATACGACTTGGCTGTAGAGTGAGGAAGTAATTTACATTGACCATTACTAGCATATATTTTGACTGCAGTTTAATAAAAGTGAATCGCAGTGGACATTTCTCAAATAGATTGTGGCTACAGCTTCATGTCAGTGATTTTCAGTAGTGACCATACTGGCATAGATGAGGGACACAGCTTCATGAAACTGATTTACTGCAGTGAGCCTACTGGCATAGAATGTTGCTGCTGCTCTTTGAAAGTGAATTACAGTAAACACACTGCCACAGATTGTGGCCACACCTTCATGAAAATGGTTTACATTGGCAATGCTAGCATATGTCATGGGCACTGCTGCATGGAAATGACTTGCAAATGGCACTGCTGCCCTATGATATGAAAACAAGTATCATGAAAAGGTTCTAAAATGCTTGTATGTAGTGTTGGTGCAATGATATCTAATGGATTGTTTCATAATACTCCACAGAATCAATTGTAAGGCTTTCTGCCAAATATTCTCAAAAACGGTGCGGAAAATGCACGATTTCGAAACATTATTTTAAACATTTTCTCGGGGGGGGGGGATCACCCCTGAGTTACACTACATTACCTATGGAACTCTCACTACGCTTGGTTGCTGGCACCCATGCATACTCATCTGCAACCTGTAACCTTGAATCCTTACAATGCCAGTGCCTACTCAGGACTGCCAGTCCTCTTGGCACCAAAAGCTTCCTTCACCATTGGCATGTGCATATTAATGTTACTGGCCATGCCCTGGGGCGGCTAGTTCATTTGAGGGTTAGACACCACCCTCCTGTTTCTCCACTGAGTGAAAGATTTAAGGTTTGAATAACACAGGTACTTACATCTTTCACCTAGTGTAGCACTCGGTGTGCCACTGCGGCAGCATGATGTTCATGTGCATGAGAGGTGGCCCGGGGCAGCATGGAATGTATGCCACAGCCTGTCCTTCTCTGGGGCTCTTAAGGGGCTCCCTCAGTAGGGACCTTGCTGGATGCACTGGTATGGGGCATGGAAAACAGAGAAGCCTTCAGCTGACACACGTTGTGGAACACCCCTCCACCAGCACAGCTTCCTTGAGAAGTGTATGTGTGGGTGTGGGCTAGTGCTAGAGCATCGGAATGGTTGAATGTATTGAAGTGAGAGAATAGCTCATTCCTGCTTGGGTGCAGTCTACAGTGACTGTGTTCGGCCCCTTAAGTAGGTGCCCGAATGTAGAGATCATACTGTGTGGCAGACCTTAGGCATGCAGGTGTGAAGTTCCCTGTACATGAAGGTGGTAGGTGTTTGAGCAATGTGTGAAAACAGACCATACCCTCTACAGGCTTTTAATATGCATTTCAACATTTAAAACATTAAGGAAAGTCCCATTGAAATGTATTTTGTAAATCAGGCCCTGATTCTGTGTTTTGTTTGGAGGCGGATTTTAGTGAGCGAGTTAGCTCTAGTTTTTCTCTTTGGCAGTGCCTACCAGATAATAGGATATCAGGCATGCGTGCAACAGTATGGTTCCTCAGCCAACGCAATCGCACTTATAGTTAGAGGTCATTATTTGACGTGCCCATAAACGGAGAGGAATAAACTACACCTGGGCACTGATTTATTGCTTTATGATGAGAACCAAGAGTAAGAGATGAGCGAAAATGAGTTAAGCAAATGAGTATCAAGTGCTTTACGAAAATGGCAAAAGAGTCCATAATGCGCAAGCAAATAGGAGAATTGCCCCAGGCGTATACAGAGCCCCCCACCCTTTTCTCACAGCAACTAAAAAGGGATTTAGATGAAATAAGCTAACCTTCAAAGTCTGCGTTAGTTCAGCATGTATATTCCCTACTGAGAACACCATCTTCGTATGGCACGTGCACGCAGGACACACAGGTGCTGCTCTATGGCCTAGGTGTGAAAGTGCATACAGCATCCAAGCACACATTACAACTGTGTACACAATGAGGTCACTACTTAGGACATGACACTATGAAAAGGTACTGATTGATATCACCCCCGCCCCCAGAAAGAGGATGTTAAAACCCCAGACTGACACCCAAATGAGAGCCTTTTTGGGGGTGGTCCCTTACTGCTGACAATGGATCCTAGGTTATGCAGAGCTAGGTAGCCCCTTCAACAGTATACCCGAGTCAATACTGTAGTGCACTTACAATGGACTCCAGAAGGGGAGGAAGCCTTCCCAAGGATAAAGAGTCATAGTTAACTGAGGCTTCTGCTTTGGGACTCACAGATTATAGAAAGGGATTTACTTTGCATTTTCATGAGTGGTCCTTGCCCAAAAACATGGTATTCATCATAGACCCATCACTTAATACAGTAAAGAGTTGGATTCTGTAGCCTGCGGAATGTCCCCTTGTCTGGGGTCTGCCGCCACAGAAGCATCAGCAGTAGAGCAGAGTGAGAACACTGTGCCAGGATCTCCTTTCGGAGTAAGCAGTGTCGCACGCTGAAGTCTCCTTGTTAACGAAAACCAAGAATCAACACATTGGTAACAACTAATACTGCTAACATGCGCTTCGTCAAAACTATAATCAACAGTTCTCTTCGATTCACAGACAGTTTTAAGTTAATACAGTGAACAGCCGAGCAAGTCAAGTAGAAAGGGGAAACAACTTCATTTGATGCCAAACTTTGATCTAATTGACTGGCACAGGAACGCAAATAATCACTTTATTTTTATTTTTTATTTTGAAGGATTTATATCGTGCTCATAATGGACTAAACCATATAGTGGCACAGCTGACATCAAAAGTAGCCAAGGGAAATTGCATGAATAGAAAAAAAAACACCCTCTGACATATAGAAGAATTCAGTACAGGGAGAATTCTATCTGAACGGGAAGGTTTTAGGGCCTTGAGAACTGGTAGAGGGAGTTGAGAGTTCTAATCTCTCTGAGAATGCTGTTCCAAAGTCTTGGGCGAAAAACAGCAAGGGGTCGATTCATGGAATTAATGTGCGCCGAAAATTCCCGCGCAGAGGTGCCAAAACGTGCGAATCGCAGGAAAAGTGCGAAAATCGCAGTGCAAGTGTGAAAATCGCAGGAAAACCAGTGCACAGCGTTTCATGGAAGTCCGTGCGCGAGAAAAACATCGGATGTGCACTAAAAAAGTGGCCGCGCACGCCGGCGCACAGGTCATCCAACAGCGTGCGCCACTGCCACTGCGAAATCGCACATAGCGCGGCGCACATCACAAAAGTAGGCGGAAAAAACAAAACAAAAACAGTCAAAGACGCGCACAGGGCCAAACAAGTACGCCACAAGAAAGCAGGCGGTAGCGCCCCTGCGACTGAAAAAAATGTGCGCCAAAATGTGCGCTAACAAAAAGCACCCATATACAGCCATGATGAATGGCCCATACAGTGGCCCTCTAGAACAAATGAGGTGCAAAGGGGCACCGACAAACACGGACACCCGCTGTGTGAAAAATAGCATGTGCGCGTGTTCCTGGGTGCGCGGGAAGTTCCACACGCGATTAGCCTGGGTATGTGTACTTCGGGGTGTGTGGGAAGTTCCACACGCGATTAGCCTGGGTACGTGTACTACGGGGTGCGCAGGAAGTTCCACACGCGATTGGCCTGGGTAGGTGGGGGTGCGCAGGAAGTTCCACACGCGATTGGCCTGGGTACGTGTACATCGGGGTGCGCGGGAAGTTCCACACGCGATTGCCCTGGGTACGTGTATTCCGATGTGTGCGGAAGATTCACACGCAATTTCTGCAGGGTACGTGTATTTCGGTGGTGCCGGGAAATGCTACACGTGATTTGGCCATGTGGGTCCCCCCAGGTGTTCCCTCTACACCCTCCACGGCCCCTGCAGACAGCCCACACCACAGGGTACTACCCTGCACCCCTGCTCATGTCCCACAGGCAACCCATCCACCATGGCCATGCCCACCAGCCAACCCACATGTCACCTTGCACTACTGATCACCAACCCATGTCTCCCACCACCCCCAGCCCCCAGCCACCAGGGGCAGCCTCCACCAGGCCCCCACTCATGTCTCCCACCACCCCCACCCCCCAGCCACCAGGGGCAGCCTCCACCAGGCCCCCACTCATGTCTCCCACCACCCCCACCCACAGCAGTGCAGGGGCAGCCTCCACCAGGCCCCCACTCATGTCCTCTATTACCCCCACCCGGCAGCAGTGCAGGGGCAGCCTCCACCAGGCCCCCACTCATGTCTCCCACCACCCCCACCCCCCAGCAATGCAGGGGCAGCATCCACCAGGCCCCCACTCATGTCCCCTATTACCCCCACCCCCAGCCACCAGGGGCAGCCACCACCAGGCCCCCACCCATGTATACCACCACCCCCACCTCCCAGCCACCAGGGGCAGCCTCCAACAGGCCCCCACTCATGTCCCCCTGCACCCCCACCCCCCAGCAGTGAAGTGGCAGCCTCCACCAGGCCCCCACTCATGTCTACCACCACCCCCACCCCCCAGCCACCAGGGGCAGCCTCCACCAGGCCCCCACTCATGTCCCCCTGCACCCCCACCCCCAGCAGTGCAGGGGCAGCCTCCACCAGGCCCCCACCCATGTCTACCACCCCCCGCCCCCCAGCCACCAGGGGCAGCCTCCACCAGGCCCCCACTCATGTCTCCCACCACCCTCACCCCCCCGCAGTGCAGGGGCAGCCTCCACCAGGCACCCACTCATGTCCCCCTGCACCCCCACCCCCAGCAGTGCAGGGGCAGCCTCCACCAGGCCCCCACTCATGTCTCCCACCACCCCCACCCCCCAGCAGTCAGGGGCACCCTCCACCAGGCCCACACTCATGTCTCCCACCACCGCCTAACCCCCAGCAGTCAGGGGCACCCTCCACCAGGCCCCCACTCATGTCTCCCACCACCCCCACCCACCAGGGGCAGCCTCCACCAGGCCCCCACTCATGTCTCCCACCACCCCCACCCCCCAGCCACCAGGGGCAGCCTCCACCAGGCCCCCACTCATGTCTACCACCACCCCCACCCCCCAGCCACCAGGGGCAGCCTCCACCAGGCCCCCACTCATGTCTCCCACCACCCCCACCCCCCAGCCACCAGGGGCACCCTCCACCAGGCCCCCACTCATGCCCAACTCATGTCTCCCACCACCCTCACCCCCCAGCCACCAGGGGCAGCCTCCACCAGGCCCGCACTCATGTCTCCCACCACCCCCACCCCCAGCAGTGCAGGGGCAGCCTCCACCAGGCCCCCACTCATGTCTACCACCACCCCCACCCCCCAGCCACCAGGGGCAGCCTCCACCAGGCCCCCACTCATGTCCCCCTGCACCCCCACCCCCCAGCAGTGCAGGGGCACCCTCCACCAGGCCCCCACTCATGTCCAACACATGTCTCCCACCACCCTCACCCCCAGCCACCAGGGGCAGCCTCCACCAAGCCCCCACTCATGTCTTCCACCACCCTCACCCCCCAGCCACCAGGGGCAGCCTCCACCAGGCCCCCACTCATGTCTTCCACCACCCCCACCCCCCAGCAGTGCAGGGGCAGCCTCCACCAGGCCCGCACTCATGTCTCCCACCACCCCCACCCACCAGCAGTGCAGGGGCAGCCTCCACCAGGCCCCCACTCATGTCTCCCACCACCCCCACCCCCCAGCCACCAGGGGCACCCTCCACCAGGCCCCCACTCATGTCCAACTCATGTCTCCCACCACCCTCACCCCCCAGCCACCAGGGGCAGCCTCCACCAGGCCCCCACTCATGTCCACCTGCACCCCCACCCCCCAGCAGTGCAGGGGCAGCCTCCACCAGGCCCCCACTCATGTCTACCACCACCCCCACCCCCCAGCCACCAGGGGCAGCCTCCACCAGGCCCCCACTCATGTCCACCTGCACCCCCACCCCCCAGCAGTGCAGGGGCAGCCTCCACCAGGCCCCCACCCATGTCTACCACCACCCCCACCCCCCAGCCACCAGGGGCAGCCTCCACCAGGTCCCCACTCATGTCCCCCTGCACCCCCACCCCCCAGCAGTGCAGGGGCACCCTCCACCAGGCCCCCACTCATGTCCAACTCATGTCTCCCACCACCCTCACCCCCAGCCACCAGGGGCAGCCTCCACCAGGCCCCCACTCATGTCTACCACCACCCCCACCCCCCAGCCACCAGGGGCAGCCTCCACCAGGCCCCCACTCATGTCTCCCACCACCCCACCCCCCAGCAGTGCAGGGGCAGCCTCCACCAGGCCCCCACTCATGTCTCCCACCACCCCCACACCCCAGCCACCAGGGGCAGCCTCCACCAGGCCCCCACTCATGTCTCCCACCCCCCCACCCCCCAGCAGTGCAGGGGCAGCCTCCACCAGGCCCCCACCCATGTCTACCACCACCCCCACCCCCCAGCCACCAGGGGCAGCCTCCACCAGGCCCCCACTCATGTCTCCCACCACCCCCACCCCCCAGCAGTGCAGGGGCAGCCTCCACCAGGCCCCCACCCATGTCTACCACCACCCCCACCCCCCAGCTACCAGGGGCAGCCTCCACCAGGCCCCCACTCATGTCTCCCACCACCCCCACCCCCCAGCAGTGCAGGGGCAGCCTCCACCAGGCCCCCACTCATGTCCCCCTGCACCCCCACCCCCCAGCAGTGCAGGGGCAGCCTCCACCAGGCCCCCACCATGTCTCCCACCACCCCCACCCTCCAGCAGTCAGGGGCACCCTCCACCAGGCCCACACTCATGTCTCCCACCACCCCCTACCCCCCAGCAGTCAGGGGCACCCTCCACCAGGCCCCCACTCATGTCTCCCACCACCCCACCCCCCAGCAGTGCAGGGGCAGCCTCCACCAGGCCCCCACTCATGTCTCCCACCACCCCCACCCCCCAGCCACCAGGGGCAGCCTCCACCAGGCCCGCACTCATGTCTCCCACCACCCCCAGCCACCAGGGGCACCCTCCACCAGGCCCCCACTCATGTCTCCCACCACCCTCACCCCCCAGCCACCAGGGGCAGCCTCCACCAGGCCCCCACTCATGTCTCCCACCACCCCCACCCCCCAGCAGTGCAGGGGCAACCTCCACCAGGCCCCCACTCATGCCCCCCAGCCGTGCGATTTGCCTGGGTACGTGTACGTCAGGGTGCGCTGGAAGTTCCACACGCGATTTGCCTGGGTATGTGTACCTCGGGGTGCGCGGGAAGTTCCACACGCGATTGGCCTGGGTACGTGTACTTCGGGGTTCGCGTGAACTTCCACGCGCGATTAGCCTGGGTACGTGTACTTCGGGGTGCGCGGGAAGTCCCACACGCGATTGGCCGGGGTACGTGTACTTCGGGGTGCGCGTGAACTTCCACACGCGATTAGGCCTGTGAGAGTGGGGTACATGTATTCCAGGGGTGGGCGGGAATATTTACCCGCGACTGTGCCTGTGAGAGCGTGCTACGTGTATTCCTGGGGTGGCCGGGAAGATTCACACGTTCGCCTACGGCGTGCCGAAAAATAAATGGTCCAATCCTGAGACACGTACGCCAGCATGAAGCAGGCGTACGTCGACCCGCGCAGCATAAAAGTGCGCACAAACAACAAACAAGCTCATACGCCAGGATGAATATACCATTCCTAGCAGCAGTGGCCGTGGGTTACCAAAGGAGGAGGAGGAGGATAGTGAGGGCCCGAATTTTCACGGTACAGGTTTCCCCCACACATAATACTGGACCTGGTCAGTGAGTGGGAGGATGACCTCACATCACCCACCCTGTGCTCCCAAGCACTCAGCCCCCTGGAGAAGGTCCTCAATGTACTGCACTTCTTGGCCACATGATCATTTCAGCGGACAAGTGCCATAGTGGGTGGAGTGTCACAGGCCACGCAGTCAAGCTGCCTACACCAGGTCTTGAACATCATCACTGCACGCCCATCAGTCCGTAGGCACATATACCTGCCCAGGACACCTGCAGAAAGGCAGGCTGCCACCCTCGATTTCTACGGTGTGGCACAATTCCCAAAAGTGCTAGGTGCCATTGACTGCACCCATGTGGCACTACGTCCCCCCAGGGCATCTGAGCACATCTATAGGAACCGCAAGCACTGGCATTCCATCAACGTGCAGGTAGTATGTAATGCTAAGGGAATCATCACCTCAGTATATGCCAACTATCCAGGGTCCACCCACGACAGCTTCATTTACCGAATGTCTACCCTAAGCCGGGACCTAGAAGCTGGGCGGCATGGCGCTACATGGCTGCTTGGTGAGTATGAATGCCACTGCACATGCATGCATGTCAGATGCAGAGTTATGTCACTACCCCACTAATGATACCCATCACCTCCTCACCAGGGGACAGTGCCTACCCTTTGAGCACCCACATGATGACGCCAATTCGGAACCCCATCACGCCTCCAGAGGTAAGATACAACACAGCCCATATTGCAACCCGGGGCATAGTGGAGCGCACATTCGGAGTGCTCAAGTCACGCTTTCGCTCCCTTGACCGTTCTGGCGGGCAGCTGTTATATGCGCCCCCAGTAGTGTGCAGGATCATAGTGGCAGCATGTGTCCTGCACAATGTTGCAACACGCCGGGGCCTGGCCGTGGACATGGTGGTGCCCCCACATCCCCAACCACATGCATGCCCGCTGCGCATGGGAGGGGAGAGGGCACGGGGTGAGGCAGCCCGTACGCAGCTGGTGGCTAATTACTTCACATAGAAATCACACCCCAGTGGAGTGCACACAGACCTGGCACATACCATCTGATAAGCAATGATGACTCGACCTGACAATTAAGACGAACAAAGGGACTGTCAACTGTCAGAACCATAGCAGCCTGAGATTGTTCATGTGGAAGTGTCACAATGTGTGCATCCCTACCTACACAAACACCACCAATGCAGTGTCATGAAAAGACACTTCCATGCGGCAGAAATGAATACCCACTTGCAAAATACTACATGAAAACAGTGCCATGTCACCCACCCCCTCCCCGGCACGGCCACACAACACACCATGGCATGTCATGCAATGTGAGAGGAAAGAAATTAATCCCCACAACATGCCCCAAGTGTCAGCAGCTACAGTGTCCCTAATGGAAACATGTCCACACATGAAATGCTCACAGTAATGCAGGACCTACAACCCACATTACCAAATACTTACCAAGAATACCAATCACCTACACAACCTCCAACCTTCCTTAAACATGACATTACAGACTTAAAAATTAGCTAGCCTCACCACCTGATGATGACAGCCCTCCGAACACTTCCAAGTATACAGTGTTAGCGCCACGCAAGAGTGTAGGTGCACTGCTTACAACATGGACTCCAGTTCCAAGGTGGACCACATTGTGAAGACATGAGGAATGGACCTGCAAATATGGAGGATGAGATGGATGCAGAGGCACATATCAATACACCACGCAGTGTACAATACAACAACAATATGCACTATGAATGTATACACAGTATTGTCTACAACTGCCCACACAGCTCATGGGAGTCCAATGTCACCATGTACGTCAATGTCACTTGGGCACACCTTTTGCAAGCCCATGGAAACGGGAAGCAGGAGGGGTGTGTGTGACAAAAACCCAAGCATCTGAACCAAATCCATGACAGGCCTGCATGTGCCCAGCCACAATGCAGCGTATGCCCACGGGAGCCACACTGTCCCAAAAAAAAAAAAAAATAAATAAAAAAATTCTAAAATGGCCATTAATGGGCCCGGGGGGGTTGGGGAGGACACCCAGGAGGTCCGAGGACAGGGTGCACACCAAAACCCACCTGTGTGGATCTTGCGAAAAAATGGGCTCATGGCCTACACGGCTACCCTATTGTGGGAGTATCACTGCTGTCGCTATCCTCACCCTCTGCAGCTGCATCCGGAGGTGGTGGCACTATGGGAGGCAGCCCACACAAAGCCCTAGTCTGTTCCTCCATGGCTGCAAGCATGCGGGTGTGGTAGGTCTCATTCTGGAGGATAAGTGTGCGGAGGTCCCCATGCAACAACTCACGGGATGCCCGGACCTTCGCCCTAGTTGCCTGCATCTCAGCTGAGAGCGTACGGGTGAGACGCTCCAGCTGCTGTTCTGTCCTTCGTTTTGTTGAAGCCTCAAGCTCAACAAGAGTCGTCCTGAGGTGAAGGAGTTCCAGCCTCAGGGCTTCCCTGTGGCAGTGGGACTCTATGGAGATGGCTTCCTGCAGAGTCGCCAGTGCCGCCCGCCTGTCCCTGTCGGACGCCAACATGTCCTCCCTGTGTGACTGGCAGATGGAGTCGGTTGCCTGCTGTAGTCGCTCCATCAGCCTTTCGGGGGGGACAATGGAAGTGGCCACCCTATCCATGGCCTGAGCCATCATCTCTGATGATACTGCCTGTTGGGTTGCCATACCGTAAATGGATTGCTCCCATGCGGTATTGCCAGGTGGCGTACGGCCACCACGTCGGCGGGCACCACACCTGTCTGGGGCAAGGCGAACTGCGCCTTGCCGTGCCGGCACTGCCTGAGGCTGCAGGACTGCATTCCCCCTCTGATCTGCTGGCCCAGGAACAGGATCAGATGTCGCGGAGTGTGACCCTGCATCCGTAACCACCAAAGGTGTACCTGCCAACACTGACATCCCCATTGAGGGTTCTAACCCTGGTGCAGGTGGGTCGGACAGAACAGAATCCCTCCCAGGAACACTCACCTGCGACGGCACGTAGGTCTCATCATCCGAATCAACACCTGAGTACATCTCGGGGGAGGTGCAGCCAGAGACACCCCTTGAGAGCACGACCTGCAGCAGTTGTGGGTTCTCACCCACCACCACACCACGCCCCTCACTGGTGGTCGGTCGGCCCTCAGACCCCTCCTGGGTCTGCACCATCTCCACAACCCCAGGAGTATCAAGTGCATCTTCCCCTGCAAAGACATAAAAGAAAACAAATGTAAACAGGCATTAGCACTATGGTACACAATTAGGGCTGAGAGGCTACAGAAACAGTACTTGATTGACACATGTCCCACATGACTAAAACACTCCCATGCATGCACCGTCACTGCATGTGATGGGGAGGCAGATGGCACACATTGATGACACCAAGATGGAAGATGAACACATTTGTTGCATGCTGCCTAGCAGTGGCACCACACATTGGCCAGTGATTGGCAGGTCAAATACACATGCCATCACACAGATGGCATGTACCCTAGCTATGAAGTGAAGAGGGAGAGGAGGTCACCAATTGTTCATTCAGTCCAGTTTGTTCATATAATTGATTATTTTCATTGTAATGGTCCAAATGTTTAACCTGCAGCTGCCAGTCAAAAATGGTCCTATAGCACAGGGACATGTCCAAACTAATCATGTCCACGAAACTGAGCCAGTCCACTGTACCATAGCCATGTCAGACATGTGACAATAGGACTGAGAAATCCCGAGTAAAAGTGGTGGTATGCAAACAATCTGCCTGAATAAACAGAGGCAAATAAGCAACAGTGTTGTGGCAAGATGACACTCCAAGGGCAACTGGGTGGTGTTGGGCTGGATGTCTGATGTTGGCCGAAGGGATGCTGCTATACCCAAATGCTGTTGCCAAGAATGCATAGGAAGAGGCACATGGGTGAGCCGAACCACTCAGGCACACACACCCTCCCCTGGCACCCAAACAGAAGCCCTCCCACATACACCATGCACATGGATGACACACACATGCATGTGCACTCACCGGACAATTCCTCGTAATCTGCCACTTCTCCCACGCCTTGGATCTGTTCCTCCGTGACGTAGGTCCCAGCAACCTGCTCATGTGGAGTGAGTTCTATGTCGTCTGCTGGAGACCCACCTCCAGTCACTAGAGTTGCGGCATGGCTTGAGGCCAGCTTATTCTTTGCCCTTGCGCTTCAGGTCATTCCAGCGCTTGTAGCATTCATTAGCTGTGCGCCTCACGATTCCAAGGGCACTTATGATGTCCGCAATGGTCTGCCAGTGTGCCTGACGTTGTGGAGGTGTGGTCTTGGAACCTGCAACAATCACCATTTCGCGGTCATATGCGGACACATACTCTACAAGTGCATTCAGTTCGACCTCATTGAAGCTGGGCTTCCTTGACGGGCCGGACTGTGTAGCCGTGTCTGGGGCATCATCCTCTACTGGACGAGCACTCTTCCTCTTCCGCTTGGAAGGTGGTGGGGATCCGGAGTGTCCTGTGCCGCTCTGGACACTAGGGGCAGGAGCCTGGGATTGCACACTCAGCATGGGAGTTGGTGCAGGCATTATCTCAAGTGTGATGGTGTCAGGGGGAATGTCAGCATGATGGACTTGGACCGACACTGTCCTGGATGGGTGTGTGAGAGGTGGGGTGGATGGAGCCGCAGCTGCCCCTGCAGCCTCCCCAGCCTGCCTACGCGGGGCAGCAGATGACCTAGCTGCCCCTGATCTACGTGGCCTGATGACACCAACGTTCACCGGCGCACGTGGCCTAGACCTGCTGACCTGGAAGTCAGCCATGGAGTCACCTTGTGCCAGGTCTGGTTCCACAGTGGGCTGGTCCAACAAGGGCTGAGCATGGATGGTGTAAGCCACGGTAACCTCAACCAGGGGGGGGGGCATGGGTGTCCCTGACTGCTCCTCCACACATGGGGGGCTAGGGGCACCCTGCAAGTCACGGCCACGTCCCCTACCGGATACACCACAGCCACCACTTGGGGCTTGGCCACCTTTGCCACCCTTACAGCTTGTTCGCCTCCCAGCCATGGCACTGATGTTATTGTGCGTATGGGAGTCGATGTGAACTATTGTCCTGGGCAATTGGGGGTCAAAGGGGTTGGGTACCAGATGCTAATCGTACCCTAGTGCTCTAGCAAGGCTGTATGTCACCCCTGGGGAAAGATGACGGGTCACGCAACGCACAGGCACCCCAAAAAAACAAAGTAAGGTGCACGCAACCCCTCCTAGACCACGTGCGTGAAAAAATAAACCTGCACTATGCTGTGGCACCCAGGAACACAAGAATGAACGTATGCGTGTCACACGCAGCCTAGAATGACCTCTGAAGGGGTACGCGACACACGGGGCAAGCACAGATGTTAAATACGTGCGCAACTCACCGTCCGCCAGGAACAAAAGCATGAAAAAAATGCGCGTGTGCGCGTTGGCAACACCCCCGCCAAAAGAAGAATTGTACGCTGTCTGAGGAGACAGGACAACAGTAGTAGGGAACCCTGTTTGAGGAAACAGGCCCAGGAAAAAGAGGAAAAGAGAAAAATCTGTCAGAGGTAACAGGGAGTACGAACTGGAAACGCCGTGAAGTAAATCGCGTGTGAACCGACAAGAAGTACAGATTTCACCCACTCGCTCTCCACGAAAAGCACGTACAAGGAAATGGCATTCTACACGTACCTTTTATACACACGTCACAGACACGCATACGCAATGAGGCCATTTCCACCAATTACGTGCTTTGACACTCGGATGTGTATCTCTTCATTTTTACACGCGCCATTCTCTACGGCCATGCGCGTGACGTCACAGCTGCGCATGGTGGCCTTTGGCCAATGAAATCGCATATGCGAGCACATGTGGTAAAACTGCACGTCCGAGTGTCATCGCGTGTAATCGGAGGGAAGTGAGCGTACACGCGATTGGCCTGGGTACGTGTATTTCTGGGGTGCGCAGGAAGTTCCACACGCGATTGGTGGAAATCCACGTGTGCTCTGTCATCACGTGTAATGAGGGAAACACCTGCGCGCCTCACGTCACAGACGCGCTCACGCGCTAAGGGCCTTTGGTCCAATGAAATCGCATATGCGTGCTGACGTGCATACGCGCTAAGGGCCTTTCCTCGATTTACACGCAGACGTGCAGGATTTTCACGTGCCAAATCACTCCGTATCAAGCTGGCCACGCGTAAGCACACGGAAGACCATTCTCCTGCCCAAAAGGCCGAATTACTGCCCCCCAGAGCCCCGAGCAGCCTCCCACGAGCCATCTGCTGCTGCCTGCCTGCCTGCTGCCACCGTGCCCTGCCATTTGGTGCCTGCACATCAGCCATCTGCAGGGGTCCATTTGCTGTGTCCACCCCTGCTGGAACAGAAGACTCCCGACTGGGATACCATCGCTCCACAGCCCAGCCCCAGGACCCAGTTGCCCACCCACTCCTGCCTCTGGGGTTGCCATGTCGGGCACTGCTACATCTGGCACCACTGGCAACCCCCGGCCAGAGAGGCAGAGGGGCACCAGCTTCACTGCCACCGAAGTTGGTGTCCTGGTGGTGCAAGTCCTGGGGCAGTATGATGCCCTCTTCGGAAGTAAGCGCGCCAACAAGGAAGGACGGACTCGGATCTGGACGGACATCGTGACTGCCATCAACGCGGAGGGGGTGGCAGTCCGCGACTACCAACATGTCAAGAAGCGCTGGGATGACTGCAGGGACAGGACCCTCTTGAAGGCCCGGCGCCTCGTGGAGGGGGGCCGGGGCCGCATGAGTACCATCCAGATGAGGGTCCTGGAACGCATAGGCCCAGCGCTCCACGCCCAGATCCTTGAGAGGCAGACCCGTCTGGAGTTGAGCGGTAAGTGGCCAAGCATTACTGTGTGAGACAGGGCATGTCGCAGTGTGCTGGTTGTCTGATACTTGCCTGTATGTGTGACATAGGCCATGTATGCATGTGTGTGTGCAGGGACGTCATGCATGTGAGACCAGTAATGTGTGAACCACACGGTTGGTGCATGTGTTCAAATGCAACATGGGTTGCCCTATGGGGAATGGCCACATGAAAGCATGGCAGTCTCTGTTCCTGGACATGGGTGAGGGATGGGTGCTGATGCCATGTACATGTATGCTGTCCATGTCTGTGTGTCTGACCTGCGTGTCTGTGACTTGTGAATGCCAGGGATGCATGACACATGTCTGTCGCAATGTTCAGGTTCACTGATGCAGCCTAGTCATCCTTGTATCCACTGTGTCTGTGGTGTACGAGGCCAGATGGATGAAACTAGGGTGAAGTGTGTGCATGTGATAGGCATGGCACATGATGCATGTGAGTTCCAAAACAACAGTGTATGTTTCAAGAATCACTTGGACATGTATGCTAATGTCCATAGCATGCGCCATGCCTGTTACTGCATGTGTTTTACCTGCACTGAGCCATGTGTTGTGGAGGGACATGATGGAAGTGATCTTTGACAGTGCCACTCATCTGCTATTGCTTCTGTCTAGGGGACCATTGTACAGTACCCTGATGCTTGTTTTCTATGTCTCCCTCTACACAGCGCCTCGTGAAGAAGAGGGCGGAGACGGCTCTGTGGAGCAAAGCGGCGGGGATGCCCCCACGGCTGCAGCGGAAGGGGTGGGTGAGCCCCCACAGGGGCTTGCAACGGCAGAAGACGGGGTGGAGCCATCCAGGTTGGTGGTTTCCACAGAGGAGGAGGAGGCCGCTACTGAGGTGCACATGAGGCCTGGTGGGGGCATCCCTGCTGGTGCAAGTGTTGCAGTCCTGGGGGAGGGGCAGGAGGCAGCACAGGTCGCCGTGGAGGGGCCTGTGCATGTCACTGTCCCTGACACTGTGACTGCACCACCATGCACCAGCAGGGATTCCCCATCCCAGGCCCATCCGCAGGTAGGGGGGATGTCCATGTCATCTGACTTCCCTCCACCTGCGTACGAGGGGACCCCTGGCCGTATGGAGATGGTCCTGATTGGTGTCGCGTTGCGCACAGGTGCAATTCGTGATGAGGTGCCTGCTTCCCGGGAGGAGCATGCACGTCATCACGGAGAGCACCGTGCCGACGTGGCCCAGTTGGGATCGGCCATGGTCGGGGGTTTCCTACATGTGTCGGCCAATCTGGCGACCCTCTCCTCCTCTGTGGAGACTGTGCACCAGTCGTTCTCCATGCCGTCTTCTGGCCCAGATGCCACCAGGGCCCCCTGTGGACCTGCCCCGACCAATGCAGCCGGCTCGGTGGGGATCCCATCCCTGCCACAGTCGGGAGTCCAGCAGGGGTGGACACACCAGCAACTGGACCCCAGCAGATGGAGGATGTGACGGCATCATCGGGCAGGGCACGTGCACGACGGCGTCGGTGGATACCATCAGCCTGGATGCCGTCGTCCTGGCACAGGCAGTTGCGTCGGAGGCAGCGGCAGGCTCGACGTGGGAGGCATCATGGCTTGGGGCCATCAACATCAGGGGTGCAGGCATCGGCCGGAGGGCAGGAGAACCCTGGAATGGGAGTGGCTTCCGTGTGGGAGCGGTTGGGCCAGCAGATAGGTGCGGAGCGGCAGCGGGCAGAGGAGGAACGGCTCACAATGGTCAGGGCGGAGAACTCCATTCGGAGGGCGCTGAGGCGGGCTGAGTGCCTCGAGGGTCTTCGCAGGGAGTTGGAGATGGACACTGCTTTGGTCCTGCGAGACCTCGGGGCCAGGGAACATGCCCGCCTGCAAGCCATTGAACAGGAGTTCGATGATGCCCTGGCCCATGACAACATCCAGTGAGCCGTTGGACTAGCCCGCTGCCCATGTAAATAGTTATGTAGTTAGTGTTAGGTTTCCTTTGTTTTTGCATTTTCTTTGGACCTTTTGGACAATGGGCCACATTTTTGTATATAGTTATTTTTTATTAGGTAGTGTTGTTAGATAGGTTTCATTTCTTTTGTTGGGATCATGGACCCTGGCTTGTTCACCTGTACATAGTTCACTGTTGGATTTTCTTTTCTTTTTACAATTTACCCATGGAGCAATGGCTTTCAATTATAATTTCCCATTGGATTTTATTTTCTGGACTGTGACTTTGGACACCATTCCTTTGGATTCTGATTTTTGGTTTTGCATTTTTTCATGGACATGCTTCTTTTTACTTTTTTACATTCCCATTTCTGTTAGTTTATTTTTGATTCAATTCATGTTTTCTTTAATACATATTTTTTGATCAAACTTCAATGTGTAGTATCATCTCATTGGTTTCATGCATATCATGATATGGGTTTTGAGATTCACTGACACCCATTGGGTGTATGTGAGGGACATGTGTTCGTTTCCAAACTTGCAATTGCAGTTCTATCATGTTATTGCCATTTCTGAGTGGGTGGATGCAATACTGGGGTGGGTGTTTTGCATTTGGAGGCTGACCATAGGGACCGGGGATCTAGATTGTGATGACATGTTGGCTGGGGAACATGAGTTGGACATGAGTGGGGGCCTGCTGGTAGGTGCCCCACAGTGCTGGGGGTGGGGGTGCAGGGGAACATGAGTGGAGGCCTGGTGGAGGCTGCCCCTGGTGGCTGGGGGGTGGGGGTGGTGGTAGACATGAGTGGGGGACTGGTGGAGGCTGCCCCTGTGGGGGTGCAGGGGGACATGAGTGGGGGCCTGGTGGAGGCTGCCCCTGGTGGCTGGGGGGTGGGGGTGGTGGTAGACATGGGTGGGGGCCTGGTGGAGGCTGCCCCTGCACTGCTGGGGGGTGGGGGTGCAGGGGGACATGAGTGGGGGCCTGGTGGAGGGTGCCCCTGACTGCTGGGGGGTGGGGGTGGTGGGAGACATGAGTGGGGGCCTGGTGGAGGCTGCCCCTGGTGGCTGGGGGGTGGGGGTGCTGGGAGACAGGAGTGGGAGCCTGGTGGAGGGTGCCCCTGACTGCTGGGGGGTAGGGAGTGCAGGGAGACAGGAGTGGGGGCCTGGTGGAGGGTGCCCCTGACTGCTGGGGGGTGGGGATGGTGGAAGACATGAGTGGGGGCCTGGTGGAGGCTGCCCCTGGTGGCTGGGGGGTGGGGGTGCTGGGAGACAGGAGTGGGAGCCTGGTGGAGGGTGCCCCTGACTGCTGGGGGGTAGGGGGTGCAGGGAGACAGGAGTGGGGGCCTGGTGGAGGGTGCCCCTGACTGCTGGGGGGTAGGGGGTGGTGGGAGGCATGAGTGGGGGCCTGGTGGAGGGTGCCCCTGACTGCTGGGGGGTGGGGGCGGTGGGAGACATGAGTGGGGGCCTGGTGGAGGCTGCCCCTGCACCGCTGGAGGGTGGGGGGGGTGGGGGACATGAGTGGGGGCCTGGTGGAGGCTGCCCCTGGTGGCTGGGGGATGAGGGTGGTGGGAGACATGAGTTGGACATGAGTGGGGGCCTGGTGGAGGGTGCCCCTGACTGCTGGGGGGTAGTGGGTGGTGGGAGACATAAGTGGGGGCCTGGTGGAGGGTGCCCCCGACTGCTGGGGGGTGGGGGTGGTGGGAGACATGAGTGGAGGCCTGGTGGAGGCTGCCCCTGCACTGCTGGGGGGTGGGGGTGGTGGGAGACATGAGTGGGGGCCTGGTGGAGGCTGCCCCTGGTGGCTGGGGGGTGAGGGTGGTGGGAGACATGAGTTGGACATGAGTGGGGGCCTGGTGGAGGGTGCCCCTGACTGCTGGGGGTTAGGGGGTGGTGGTAGCCCTGAGTGGGGGCCTGGTGGAGGCTGCCCCTGGTGGCTGGGGGGTGAGGGTGTTGGGAGACATGAGTTGGACATGAGTGGGGGCCTGGTGGAGGGTGCCCCTGACTGCTGGGGGGTTGGGGGTGGTGGTAGCCCTGAGTGGGGGCCTGGTGGAGACTGCCCCTGGTGGCTGGGGGGTGGGGGTGGTGGGAGACATCAGTGGGGCCTGGTGGAGGCTGCCCCTGGTGGCTGGGGGGTGAGGGTGGTGGGAGACATGAGTTGGACATGAGTGGGGGCCTGGTGGAGGGTGCCCCTGACTGCTGGGGGGTAGGGGGTGGTGGTAGCCCTGAGTGGGGGCATGGTGGAGGCTGTCCCTGGTGGCTGGGGGGTGAGGGTGGTGGGAGACCTGAGTTGGACATGAGTGGGGGCCTGGTGGAGGGTGCCCCTGACTGCTGGGGGGTAGGGGGTGGTGGGAGATATGAGTGGGGGCCTGGTGGAGGCTGCCCCTGGTGGCTGGGGGGTGGGGGTGGTGGTAGACATGGGTGGGGGCCTGGTGGAGGCTGCCCCTGCACTGCTGGGGGGTGGGGGTAATAGGGGACATGAGTGGGGGCCTGGTGGAGGCTGCCCCTGCAATGCTGGGGGGTGGGGGTGGTGGGAGATATGAGTGGGGGCCTGGTGGAGGCTGCCCCTGCACTGCTGGGGGGTGGGGGTAATAGGGGACATGAGTGGGGGCCTGGTGAAGGGTGCCCCTGACTGCTGGGGGATGGGGGTGCTGGGAGACATGCATTGTTGATCAGTAGTGCAAGGTGACATGTGGGTTGGCTGGGGGGCATGCCCATGGTGGATGGGCTACCTGCGGGACATGAGCAGGGGTGCAGGGTAGTCCCCCGTGGTGTGGGCTGCCTGCAGGGGCCGTGGAGGTTGTAGAGCGAACACCTGGGAGGACCCACACGGCCAATTCACGTGTAGTACTCCCCAGAACCCCTGAAATACACGTACCCTGCTGAAATCGCATGTGGAACTTCCCGCGCACCCCTGAAATACACGTACCCTGCTGAAACTTCCCGCGCACCCCTGAAATACACGGACCCTGCTGAAATCACGTGTGGGACTTCCCGCGCACCCCTGAAATACACATACCTTGCTGAAATCGCATGTGGAACTTCCCGCGCACCCCTGAAATACACGTACCCTGCTCGCACGGGGCCAATCGCGTGTGGAACTTCCCGCGCACCCCTGCAATACACGTACCCTGCTGAAATCGCGTGTGGAACTTCCCGCGCACCCCTGGAATACACGTACCCTGCTCGCACGGGGCCAATCGCGTGTGGAACTTCCCGCGCACCCCTGAAATGCACGTACCCTGATGGAATCGCGTGTGGAACTTCCCGCGCACCCCTGAAATACACGTACCCTGCTGAAATCGCGTGTGGAACTTCCCGCGCACCCCTGAAATACACGTACCCTGCTCGCACGGGGACAATCGCGTGTGGAACTTCCCGCGCACCCCTGAAATACACGTACCCTGCTGAAATCGCGTGTGGAACTTCCCGCGCACCCCTGAAATACACGTACCCTGCTGAAATCACGTGTGGAACTTACCGCGCACGCCTGGAATACACGTACCCTGCTCGCACGGGGCCAATCGCGTGTGGAACTTCCCGCGCACCCCTGAAATACACGTACCCTGCTGAAATCGCGTGTGGAACTTCCCGCGCACCCCTGGAATACACATACCCTGCTCGCACGGGGCCAATCGCGTGTGGAACTTCCCGCGCACCCCTGGAATACACGTACCCTGCTCGCACGGGGCCAATCGCGTGTGGAACTTCCCACGCACCCCTGAAATACACGTACCCTGATGGAATTGCGTGTGAAACTTCCCGCGCACCCCTGAAATACACGTACCCTGCTGAAATCGCGTGTGGAACTTCCCACACACCCCTGAAATACACGTACCCTGCTCGCACGGGGCCAATCGCGTGTGGAACTTCCCGCGCACCCCTGAAATACACGTACCCTGCTGAAATCGCGTATGGAACTTCCCGTGCACCCCTGAAATACACATACCCTGCTGAAATCGCGTGTGGAACTTCCCGTGCACCACTGGAATACACGTACCCTGCTCGCACGGGGCCAATCGCGTGTGGAACTTCCCGCGCAACCCTGAAATACACGTACCCTGCTGAAATCGCGTGTGGAACTTCCCGCGCACCCCTGGAATACACGTACCCTGCTCGCACGGGGCCAATCGCGTGTGGAACTTCCCGCGCACCCCTGAAATACACGTACCCTGCTCGCACGGGGCCAATCGCGTGTGGACATTCCCGCGCACCCCTGAAATACACGTACCCTGCTGAAATCGCGTGTGGAACTTCACGCGCACCCTTGTAATACACGTAACCTGCTGGAATCGCGTGTGATACTTCCCGCGCACCCCTGAAATACACGTACCCTGCTGGAATCGCGTGTGATACTTCCCGCGCACCCCTGAAATGCACGTACCCTGCTGATTTTGCGTATGATACTTCCCGCGCACCCCTGATGCACACGTACACAGGACAATCACGTGTGGAACTTCCCGCGAACCACTGAAATACACGTTCCCCGCTTGGCGTTTGCCAGCCCTGTGAACTGGTCCAGGGTTAGCGCAGCCCTTTGCAATTATTTGGGGATTTTGAAGGCTTTTCCTTGCGCAAGGGCGTTCTTGGGGGCGTAACTGGCGCTGCTGCAGGGTCGCTGCGCCACGCTGCGCCACGGCTGGTTTTGGATGCGAAAATCCATGAATACGCTGTGCGCGGAAATCGATTTTAGTGCACGCGGCTGGCGCAGAGATTCGCACGGGCACACTGTGCGCCAGTCGCGTGCGCCACTTTTGTGCGAATTTCTATGAATTACCCTGCAAATCTTTTGTCCCCCCTTAATACAAACGTATATGACGGAATAGTCAATAGATGTTGATTCTGTGTGCGTAGGCATCTAGAAGGCTGATAATGGCTGATCTTGTCCTTCAGATACCCCGGTGCCAAGCCATTCTGGCATTTAAACACTAGACATGCCACTTTAAATGTAATGCAGTCTTCCACCACCAGCCAATGGAGTGCCCGGCGAGAGGGAGATCCATGGGCCCTTTTGGTCAATCCACAGACCAGTCTGACTGCCGCATTCTGAGCCTTCTGAAGCCTGTGAATTTGATTTGCTTGAATGCCCACCAGAAGACTATTACAATAGTCCAGATGGGCATAAGAGCACCCACCACCAGGACATAATCTTCTTCTGAAACATAAGGAAGAACCTGGCGGAGCAGTCTCAGCGAATAGAAAATTGCTTTTACCTTGGCTCCTACCTGACCAGTCCTGCCAGATGCAGCCAAGGTTCTTTACTTTAGAAGCAAATGTCAGCTCTATTCCCAAAATATGTGAATTGGCTGTTTTTTTAGAGCTGTGAGTAGATGGTCAGGGCCGAACAGAATAAACTCTGTTTTAGAGGCATTCAGTTGAAGTTGACTGAGGGCCATCCACTCACTGATCTCTTTAAGGCACTTACTAATCCTAGGAAAGGTTTCCTCAATGTTGCCAATTGTGATGAAAATCTGAGGGTCATTGCCATCTGATTGATAACTCATCCCATGATGTCTCAGAATCTCCATCAACGGATGAAGATACGGATTGAAAAGGAATGGCGACAGGGAATACCCCTGCGGAACGCCACAGCCCACATTAATTGGATCTGAGGTATAACCTCTAAGTTTGACACAATGACGGCGATTCTCCAAAAAAGAGTTATACCACAAGATTGGCATGCTCCGATACCCTGCCAACCAACCTCAACCGATCAAGCTAAATTGTATGATTGACCATATCGAAGGATTCAGACAGGTCTAGCATTGCCAGGAGTGAAAGATTACCCTGGTCAGCTACTTTCAACAATTCATCATATACCGTCATCAAAATCGTCTCAGTGCCAAATTTAGGGCGAAACCCTGATTGAAACGGGTCAAGGAGTAGCTCCTCTGCCACAAAGGTCTGCAACTGTTGAGTCACCACCTTTCCCAGAACCTTGTCGGGCAAAGGAATTCCGGCAATAGGTCAGTGATTCTGTAACACCAGAGGGTCTAGATTTGATTTTTTTTAGTGTTGTATATTTCAGTGCCGAAGGCACTGACCCTTGGTCTTAAGATGTACTGACAAATGTAGACAAAAAGGGGGAGATTCCCTCAGCCATACCCTTTGCTGCCAATGTAGGCATAGGAAATAACAAGTCATTGGTGGGTTTCAGAGCTTTGACCAATGCCCTTATATTCTTCTCTAGTACAGGATGGAAATCAAACTGTTTCAAAATCTCAGCTACCCCGAGTTGTTCTTGTCCATTAAGGGGTTGATTAATGGGCTTTTCCGAGGAGATGTGAACTGGGATCTGACCCACGGCTGAGATGTTACTCATGATATTTTCGATTTTCTCATCAAAGAAGCTATTGAAGGCATTTGCTTGTGCCAGTGAATTTATGATAGAGGAACCCGTGCTTGTATAATGGCAGAATTTCTATATAATAGAGAAATGTTCTCTTGACTGATTATTCGCCTCTGTAATTTCACTTTGAAGACATTTTCTTTTGGCCAAAAAAATTGCCTTTTTTATAGTTGGTTAATGCCATTTTAGCTCTATCAGTATTCTCTATAAATTGATGTTTTTGCCATTTAATGCATTGAGAAAGACGTGTCGAAACACGTGGTGGCTTAGAACGCAAGAAGTTTAAAACTACAACAAAACTTTTCAATTTATTCACTTAAAACTATCTGTGAATCGAAGTAACTGATGATTATAGTTTTGACATAGCGCATGTTATCAGTATTAGTTGTTACCATTGTAAATTGGTGTAGGGGTATAACCTCGTTATACTGGTTCTGCAGCATGGCAACACATTAATTGTGAGGATCTAGTGCACTGCCATATCGGTTTACCACCATTTCTGTTATTTTTTAAGAATTAACACATGTCTGTTTCTAGAGCAAGTAAATATAAAATTCTTCTTTTGAGCTCTTTGAATATTACCCAGACTAAGTGATCTGTGCTGAATCCAGTTTCCCTACGCCCCGAAAAGGAGAACCACATGATAGTACCCCTGATCTCACTGATGTACCTCTATCTGAACCAGATCTAGTGCACTTTGTTGACAGGTTGTATTATAGTGCTGAAAATGGGAAATTGGTTGTAGAGTATGCAGTGTGTGCACCAAGGGAGGTGGTGGAGAGTGGAAGGTTGCCCCAAGTCACCTTTACACAGGTGGCAGAATTAGTAGACCTTTCCAGATCCATTTGCTTTGCAGCACAGCAGTCAGTCAACATCTAAATCAACTTGTGGTATGCTTTTGCAGTGGCCCGTAACTTTGGCAAACTCTGGAAACAGAGAAGATTTGTGACATCAACAGGAACATTATGAAGTATGGGCTTTATGTAAAGACTTATTGACCACCATCATGTTAACTGAAAAGATAGCCGTCGTGAAGTGTGCCGATCACCAGCCTTTCAATGACCCTATTATTATTATTATTATTATCTTGACATTTATATAGCGCACCGATCCCGGAGGCATCTGGGCGCTTTTTCTTAAGAAGGTGGTTAAAAGAGTTGCTTAATTAGTAGGTTACATACTTTCCACTGCGCAAGGCTGCGAGAGTTGAGTCCAATAGTTACCAGTAGGTTACATGATACAGATCACAAACTGCGCAAAGTCAATCCAGTGGTTACAGGTAGGTTACAAAAGATACAGCGCAGGATGCCAAAGTCAATCAAGTGGTGGTAAGTAAGTTACCCGCAGCAGAATGCGGGGTTGCATAAAGCCAATCCGGTAGTTACAGATAGGTAAAGTCAATTTGTAAGTTACAAGTAGGTAATGTGCGACACAGCACGAGGCTGCTCAGAGGCAATACAACAGTAGATAAGTTGCACGCAGCACAGCGCAGGGTTGCGCAGAGTCAAAGCAAAAGTGTAAGGGTTGCTTACAGCACAGCGCAGGGCTGCGCATAGTCAATCTATTAGTTGCAAGCAGGTAATGTGCGATACAGCGCGAGGCTGCTCAGAGACGATACAACAGTAGATAAGTTGCACGCAGCACAGCGCTGGGTTGCGCAGAGTCAAAGCAAAAGTATAAGGGTTGCTCAATCACAACACTCAGAGTGTGTCTTCAATTTCCTCACGATTGAGAGGAGGGGGGAGGAAACCTCCACCTCGGGGAAGGGTGTTATAGACTTCTCTATGACTAGCGAGAGTTGAGTCCAATAGTTACCAGTAGGTTACATGATACAGATCACAAACTGCGCAAAGTCAATCCAGTGGTTACAGGTAGGTTACAAAAGATACAGCGCAGGATGCCAAAGTCAATCAAGTGGTGGTAAGTAAGTTACCCGCAGCAGAATGCGGGGTTGCATAAAGCCAATCCGGTAGTTACAGATAGGTAAAGTCAATTTGTAAGTTACAAGTAGGTAATGTGCGACACAGCACGAGGCTGCTCAGAGGCAATACAACAGTAGATAAGTTGCACGCAGCACAGCGCAGGGTTGCGCAGAGTCAAAGCAAAAGTGTAAGGGTTGCTTACAGCACAGCGCAGGGCTGCGCATAGTCAATCTATTAGTTGCAAGCAGGTAATGTGCGATACAGCGCGAGGCTGCTCAGAGACGATACAACAGTAGATAAGTTGCACGCAGCACAGCGCTGGGTTGCGCAGAGTCAAAGCAAAAGTATAAGGGTTGCTCAATCACAACACTCAGAGTGTGTCTTCAATTTCCTCACGATTGAGAGGAGGGGGGAGGAAACCTCCACCTCGGGGAAGGGTGTTATAGACTTCTCTATGACTAGCGAAACACCCACGCCCAAAACTTTGCCCCATGTGGTAAAAGGGGGAAGCAGGGAACCCCAAGCGTCACCCAAGACAAGCCAAGTCTCACGGTTGGAACCCCCCCCCCCATTAGACTAGAGAACCATCTATGCCCGCTCGTTTCGGAGAGAGAGCCAGTGGACGCCAACGGGAGGAAGGGGGCCTTGGGGGCAGGCCCACCCGATACGCCTTCTATGGGGGGGGAACAAGTGAATATAATGATACACACGATGGGGGAAATGGACGACCTGCGAACACCGCCAGGCAACGAGGAGATCTCCCCTCCCACATCATCAATCGATCTAGAGGCTAGCTCCGTAGCTCTAGAACTTAGTCCCTCTACCTCCCTGAAGAGTCTGGTGCCAGCGGACAGGGTGAGATCATTGTCGCCTCAAGGAGAGGCCAGTTTAATAGACTCTTTAAGCCCCCAGGACCACAGCGCCTCGGCTACCACAGCATCCCTTAGCCCGGTAGCGCTGTCCCAGCCGAACGCAAGTCCATTGCCCATCGCTTCTCCTGTGATCATCCTACCATCGAGTCCTCTATCTGACAGAAGGAGGACGGAACCCTCTGCTTACCTAAAGACACAGGGGAACTTAAAGAAAACGCTCCCCAAAAGACCAGCGCGCTCAAAAGTTCCGTATAAGAGGGGGGGAGTAGGAGGGAAAAAAACTCAGCATCAGAATCCCCCAAATGCAATGATCACCCTCAAAGACTTTTTTGGCAAAAACTTGCGCCGTGAAGGACGGGGACAGCAGGAATTCTCTGACGTGGAGCTGCTGGCCATAATGGAAGACACGGCCCTACATCTCTCAAATTTAATTCTACCTCCCAAACGTAAACCTCAGGTGGAAGAGGTTATCAACAAGACGGGGGCAGCGAAGCTACCCACCGGGCCGGCAAATGTCCTTCCCAGTAAGTTGTTACCAGGGCTTGAGTTTGGGCTTGGCGAGGAAGGAGACACTCAGGCTGGTCCGGATGCGAGAAGAAGTCCTTCAGTGATAAGTGACGTTCTGGAAGTTGCACCCAGAGAAAAAGAGTGCTCTTTAGCTGCTAAAACCCAGGACCCCGGTCGGCAGCCCCAGGAAGTTCAGGATAAGGATAGGAGGGGCTTGCGGGAGAGGAAGGAGAAGCCCTCGCTCCTTCCTGACTCGGAAGAGGGGGCAGCCTCTTCTTTCAAATCATTCCTCCCTCCGCCGCCTCTTGATTCGATTTTCCCCCCTTCCCTTAAAGGAGTCAAGGAGACAGGGTTAGGAAGCGGCTTAGATAAATGCATCGGGAACGCATCGCATTTGAACTCCCCTGTGCTTCCTCGACGGATGAGCGAACTTACTGCCAAACCGATGCCAGAAACACCTGGGAAAAAGCTAGACCCAATGACGATCTTGTCCACTGTCACGATAGCATTGGCTCCGTTTGGGAAGCTGTACGAATCGATCCATGAAACTCTTAAAGATCAAAACACTCTAATAGCATTGATGCACTCTAAACTTATCTATCTGGAGGGCTTCGTGCTGGCCCACAGGACTTGTGGGCTTGACTTTCAAAATCCCTTGGGTAATAAGAGACCTCAACATGCGGACGGGGACCTGATTGACACATCAATGGCGCCCAAACAGGTTTCCTTAAGTAATCAGGAGTCCCAAACAACGGAGGATGTCTGCAGTTCAGCTGATCTGAGGGCCATAAGTGAAAACGCAATCCTCCCCCAGCCCCCTAGGATCGAGGCAGTTTCAACAAACCCGCAAATAAAGAACTCAGCAGGCACGAAAAACGGTGTGGTAGTTCTTGACCTCCCGGAAGATGGTCAGATTCAACCTGCAGAGAAGGGATCCAATTTTGCAGCTTTCCGGATCCCGTCAACTTTTGAAATCTTTAAGCATGTAGGAGTTCCCTATCCGGCCCAAGGAAGAAAAAAAGCCCAGAGGGCGGCCAAACCAGTGTCAACTGAGTCGAGGAAAACAGCAAAGCTGAAACCGAACAATACAAGAGAATCAAGGATGGCAAATGACCCATCACCAGTGCAAAATAGAAAAGTGTTCAAACTAAAGCCAGCCGATCAAAATCAGGAGGATCCCCCTGACTCGGAGTCGGTTAGCGACTTAGACTCAATTGATCTTATCGACCTAAGCACATACTCGGTGGAAGAGGAAGAGATAGATCTGTCGCCCCCAATCCAGCAAAAACGAAAAACCCCAGAGACTCGTGAAAACAGAGCTGCGGAAGAACCAAAAACAAAAGCCCTCCTTATGGACTCGTCAACATGCACCCCTCGGGCAAAGAACAAGAGGAACTTGAGCCAGACCTCTAAGACAGGTCCAGAGGGACTGAGAACCAAGAAGGATAAATTCTCACACAAACCCACGGAAGAAAGGCGCTCCCCCCGGCCTATTACCAGGAAAAAGTGTGATAGTGACAACAAAAGAACTCCTGTAGTTCTAAGAGAGAGGTCGCCGAGGGAAGCAAGAGACCGTAAAGAGAGATCAAAGGCTGGAAGAGCTTCCACAGCAATCCTAAATCCGCATTATAAATTTCGAGTCTATGAGCAGAGGTGGAACGAAAGGGGAGCCGGGTCGGAGGGGCTCTCACGAAGAGCAGCTGGGGATCTAGATCCTCCAGGAAAAAAAGAAAAGACTACCAGGATCTTCAAACTCCAAAGGGTCCAGGAAAAACAGGACAGTTGGATCCTGAACCGTAGAGCCCTGGCTAAACTATTTAGCGAGGCTTGTCTCTCGCAAATCAACATCACAAAGGAGATTAACATTCTCGAGCCAAATCCTAATGGAAGAAAAGACAGTTCATATCTCCACATTGATTCAAACTATACACAGCAACAGATTTGGGGGGAAAGGTCTAACCTCTTGAAATTGGGCTTCGAGCTGCTCTATGTCGCAGACGGCATTCTGGGGCCCAAACCATCCCAAGAGGGTGCTTTACGAAAAGCGACAAACTATAAGGTGAACGAACGAAACTACGGTCGCCAAAGGCCGATCTCGCAAATCACGCGAAGACACGAACCGCGAAGCGAAGAGGGGGGCTTCACTAAATTTGGCAAGTTAGAGGACACCCCACTAGCAAGAAAGAGTTTCCAGCAACTATCTACCGGAAGAAGCAGAAATGAGAGGGAATGGGAACCCGACGAGAAGTCGATACCTTCTACTCGTCGAATTTTCCATCTAGTTGAACATCAATTGAGTGATAGAGGGGTTCGCAGGATGCCTCCACGCGATCTGCAGCCCTTGAATTTCAATGATCAAAACGGAGATAAGCCAGAATCCAGCAGAGGTCCACAAAGAAGCAAGTAGCCACCACAAGGATTAATCACAGACTTCTTTGGGGATACCAAGGCACCGTCGATATGGGATCCCCCCTCTCTAAAACTAGGGTCTTGGAACACTAGAGGCTACAAACATCTGACTGTGGAGTCAGACGTCGACCTTACAGGTTTCGATGTGTTGTGTCTACAAGAAACTTGGTTAAGGGAGAAACCCACTTTGGACGGTTACCATCTGATTCACTCGCCGGCCCTTAAAGAAAACATGGGCAGACCCAGATCAGGGCTTATTATCGCCATCAGATCGGGAAGTGGCCTTTACCTGAAAAAGTTACTCAAAACAACAGAGTTCATATTAGCGGTAATCCTTACTTGGAACACTTCCCGCAACGTTGGTGATAAGGCCCCGCAGCGTGAGATTCTACTGGTGAACACCTATTGGAACCCTAAACGGGTGACCTGTGATAATTACATCAATCAAATGGAGACGATTATCGATGATTATCTAATCTCGAGCACTGCCAACTACACGATCTTGGTTGGCGACCTGAACGTCGACTTAACCAAAGGATTAAACTCGGCTACGGAAAGATCTCGCAGATGGACAAATCTAATAAAGGCTAGAGACATACATAATCTGCTACAAAGAGTAGCCCCTAATGCAGAGGCTATTCCAACTTGGGAGAGAAATAATCAAACGGCCATCATTGATTACATCCAGGTATCAAGGAGCTTTTTAGCAATAAAGGAATCCTTTGAAGTGACCAGGACTAAATACAGTGATCATAACATCGTGAGTTTTTCTTGGGCCTCTCCAAGAGCAGAAGTCCGCTACACAAATGCAAATTTAGAAGTTAACCAAAGTGGCATACGGCTGAAGATGTCCGTATCTGCAATAGCTCAGTTGACACGTCTGTATAAAGAAGAGAAAAATGGGAACCTTATTGGGGCCAAGGCATCGACAGATTACGTCTCAGTTCTCTCGACATTTGCCTGTAACAAAGGAAAGAAGCAGCCAATAGCAAAGCCATTTAATCACGTATTCAACCCGCAATTAGTAGAACGCAGAAAATGGCTGAGAAAATTGAAGCGAGTAGCAGCTATCTCGGACTCTCCAGGGAAAAAAGAAGAAGCAACTCAGGCGGTGATCAACTACAAATCATGGTTAAGGTCATCGAAATACCAGCGTGCTCAAGATGACGCTGAGCTCATGCTACGAACTATTTGTGGTAAGAACGCGCGAGACTTCTGGTCCCTAATTAAGGGGGACTCGAAAGTCCTGAATCAAGCCCTTCAAAACTCAATAAGCGATGCAAGTTGGGTAACTCACTTCCTAGACCTCTATGGAGTTCCATCATCATCTAAAAACCTACCTATTCCAGCTCAGCAGACAAAGATCGTTTGGGCGGTTCCGACAGATATCGAGACGATTGAGTGGAAAATTAAAAAACTTAATAGCTCCAGAGCTGCCGGCCCGGATGGCATCACGAACTATGATCTGAAAAAAAATTTGAAAGCATGGTCAATCTTCATTAAAGAGGTCTTTATGGCATGTGTCAAGCACTCTGAGATCCCACTATCATGGAAGAAAGCTCTAGTGGTACCTATTTTTAAAAAGGGCTCTAAAGACACTCCCTCGAATTATCGCCCAATAGCGCTGCTAGACTCCATAGGCAAAGTTTTTGGAGCTCTATTGTTGGACAATTTTCAATCTTGGATACTTACATCAGCCCTCCATGATCCTTTACAGGGAGGATTTGTGAAAAACATTGGCACGACGGTAAACATATTGGCTTTGAGCACACTGAAAGCCAAGGTTTCAGAGGGACGGCCTAAGATATATATGGCTTTCATTGATTTGGTCCAGGCCTTCGACCGTGTGGATCGAGGACTACTCTGGGAGAAATTATATCATCATGCTTGCCCATCTGAGATTCTGGATCCAATAAAGGCCCTGTACTCAGAAACTTCAATGCGTGTACGGTTAAACAATCTGGGCCGTCTCTCCTCCGAGATCAAGACAGAGAGAGGCGTTAAGTAAGGCTGCCCTCTGGCTCCGGCCTTGTATAACGCCTACATAGCGGATTACAAGGAACACGAGGAGAGAGTACGAAGCTTTCCCCGACATTGGGAACAAGCAAAATAGCGCGCCTGCTGTATGCAGATGATATTATTCTCATGGACCTTACACCTATAGGCCTCCAGAGACAGATCAACAATCTTAATGCCTATCTCAAAGAAAACCATCTCCAGATGAATTTCGACAAAACCAAAATAATGACGTTTGGAAAATCGTCGCGTGATGCGGAGAAATTCGTCTGGGCAGTGGACAACCAACAGCTGGAAAAAGTGACTAACTTCAAGTACCTTGGGATTATCTTAAACAAAAGCTTAAAAGAAGTCCCAATGCAAGATAACATACTGACTAAAACTCGCCTTCTTGTAACCCAGGCAAGAGCGGTAGCGAACAAATACGGCCGTTTCACATTAGTGCCAGTCCTGACCTTCTACAGAGCAAAGGTAGTCCCCACTTTGACGTATGGAGTTGAAGCCCTACCCAATTTACCATCGAACTTTTGGGAAAAAGTGGAGGGACTCTTTTGGAAACACCTGCTCAATCTGCCACAGTCGCTCCCAATTGTATTAATAAGGAGAGAGTTGACACTGCAATCGCTGAGCTCCATTGTGGCTCGAAATGAAATCATGCTCTATCGAAAAATGCTACTACCCTCTCCGCCGTTGATACTAAAGGAAATACGTCAAGAAATAATAACAGGGTCGTGCAAAATGCTGTTGGACTGGTCACTAAGAATGACAACCCTCCTAGATTGGGCAAGCAGCTCCAGTGACGAACTCATTAACAATCCGGTAAAGGTGAAAGTGCGCATTAAGGAGCAAGATTGGATTGACACATTGGAGAAGGCATCGACCTCGAAACTGATATCCGACCTACCCTCAATTTGGCAGAAAGTTAATTCTACTAAACAGTACTTGTCGAAATGTCCTGACAAAAAAATACGAGAGTCCTTCCTGAGAATTCGATTGAACATTATTCATACAAAGGAAGTTCTGTTAAGAAGGAACAAGTCGGAAGAAAAAGGGTGCAGATTCTGCGAAATTGGGGACGAGGTGGAAACTATTAAGCACCTGTTAATGAACTGCCCGGCCGTGCTGACAGCACGCACACTACATCTCGGTCCTCTATTCAGAAATCTGCAGTTCTACGATGAAGAGGAATGGTGGTGTCGCCTAATCAGCGGAGAAAAGACGTCCTGGGTCATAGCAGTGGTGGGCTTTTTCCGTGCTATTGGCCTAATAACTCAATAAGGAAGGGAAAGCAAATGGAAATCATGGCTCGAAAATCTTCTCTCTATTACTATTGTGGGAGATCAGAGGGAAACATCATGACTCTTGCAGTCTTCCCCGCCCTTATTTCTCTCCTTATCCTCTTTGTCTGCTGTTCTCTGTCTTCTCTTCTGACTGTGAGATCCCTTTAACATCAAGGTCTTTCTCTTTTTTCTTCTCTTCTTTTCATCTTTTGACTTCAAGGACTCAAAACCTTGTAAAAATTGTTTTATACAATTAAATCAAGTAAAAAAAAAAAAAAATAATAAGGGTTGCTTACAGCACAGCGCAGGGCTGCGCATAGTCAATCTATTAGTTGCAAGCAGGTAATGTGCGCCACAGCGCGAGGCTGCTCAGAGACGATACAACAGTAGATAAGTTGCACGCAGCACAGCGCAGGGTTGCGCAGAGTCAAAGCAAAAGTATAAGGGTTGCTTACAGCACAGCGCAGGGCTGCGCATAGTCAATCTATTAGTTGCAAGCAGGTAATGTGCGACACAGCGCGAGGCTGCGAATAGACAATCCAACAGTTGATAAATTGCATGCAGCATAGCGCTGGGCTGCGCAGAGTCAAACCAAAAGTATATAGGTGGCATACAGCACAGCGCAGGGCTGTGGATACTCAGGGGCCGATTCATGGAACAAACGTGCGCCGAAAATCTTCGCGCAATCAGGCGCAAGCAGGCGCAAGCGGAAAAAAACAGGCGCACGCGTGCGATTCATGGAAGTCCCTGCGCGTGTTTACCTCGGGATGTGCGCCAAACCCGTGCATGGCGCACACGTCACTGCAACATCCCGAAAGACGTGCGCGACGCGCACAGTGAAAGCGCACAACCTCGGCGCATACACTAGAAAGTGGGCGGAACACGGGGCGTAACGTGCGGAATGGGGAACAACTCGCGAAAACAAGGGCGTAACTGGGGATGTACTGCAGGGAAGCAGACGGAACGCCCACACGCACCCGAACCACACGTATTCATGGAATCGAATAGGGCAAAGCCACGCACAGCGAAAGACACGCACAAGCCGAAACACGTCCGCCACACGAAGGCAGGCGGTAGCGTCCCTGCGCATTACAAAAGTGGCAACATACAGCAATTGGGCCTGTGCGAGCGGGGCACGTGTATATCGGGGGTTCGCGTGAAGTTTTTCACGCGATCGGGCCTGGGGGAGCGGGCTACGTGTATTTCAGGGGTTCGCGTGAACTTTTTCACGCGATCGGGCCTGGGGGAGCGGGGTACCACTCACCGTCTGCCTTGCGTGTAGAAGAACGCGTAGCCAACACCCGCTGTGAAGTAATAGCGTGTGAACCCCAACGGATGGAAAACACACGCACCGCACGAAAAGCACGTACAGAACATAAAGACACGTGGGATCTCCAAGCCCTGCCAGGGCAACGCCCGTGCGCAAAACGTCACAGACGCGCTTACGCTATAAGGGCCTTTGGTCCAATGAAATCGCGTACGCGTGCTGACGCGCTTACGCGCTAAGGGCCTTTCCTCGATTTTCACGCTGACGTGCAGGATTTTCACGTGCCAAATCACTCCGTATCAAGCTGGCCACGCGAAAACACACGGAAGACCACGCTCCTGCCCAGAAGGCCGAATTACTGCCCCCCAGTGCCCCGAGCAGCCTCCCACGTGCCATCTGCTGCTGCCTGCCTGCCTGCCTGCTGCCACCGTGCCCTGCCATTTGGTGCCTGCACATCAGCCATCTGCAGGGGTCTAGTTGCTGTGTCCACCCCTGCTGGAACAGAAGACTCCCGACTCGGATAATATCGCTCCACAGCCCAGCCCCAGGACCCAGTTGCCCACCCACTTCTGCCCCTGGGGTTGCCATGTCGGGCACATCCACATCTGGCACCAGTGGCAACCCCCGGCCAGAGGGGCAGAGGGGCACCAGCTTCACTGCCACCGAAGTTGGTGTCCTGGTGGAGCAAGTCCTGGGGCAGTATGATGCCCTCTTCGGATCGTCCCGCGCCAACAAGGAAGGATGGGAGAGGATCTGGGCCGACTGTGTGGTTGCCATCAACGCGGAGGGGGTGGCAACCCGCACCATCCAGAAGGTCAAGAAGCGCTGGGAAGACTTGAGGTCCAGGACCCTCATAAAGGCCCGGCGCCTCGTGGAGGGGGGCCGGGGCCGCATGAGTTCCATCCAGATGAGGGTCCTGGAACGCGTACACCCAGCGCTCCACGCCCAGGTCCTTGAGAGGGAGACCCGTCTGGAGTTGAGCGGTAAGTGGCCAAGCATTGCTGTGTGAGACAGGGCATTTTGCAGTGTGCTGGTTGTCTGATACTTGCCTGTATGTGTGACATAGGCCATGTACGCATGTATGTGTGCAGGGACATCATGGTAATGCATGTGCGATCAGCAATGTGTGAACCGCACGGTCGTTGCATGTGTTTAAATGCGACATGGGGAGCCCTATGCAGATTGTACACATGAGAGCATGGCAGTCTCTGTTCCTGGACATGGGTGGGGGTGAGGGATGGGTGCTGATGCCAGGTACATATATGGTATCCATGTCTGTGTGCCTGACCTGCGTGTCTGTGACTTGTGAATGCCATGGATGCATGACACATGTCTGTGACAATGTACAGATTCACTGATGCAGCCTAGTCATCCTTGTATCCACTGTGATTGGGGTGTACGGGGCCAGATGGATGTGACTGAGGTGAAGTGTGTGCATGTGATAGGCATGACCCATGATGCATGTGAGCACCATTACATTGTATGTTTCGAGAGTCCATTGGACATGTATGGAAATGTCCATGGCATGCACCATGACTGTCACTGTGTGTGTTTTGCCTGGACTGACACATGTGTTGTGGAGGGACATGATGGAAGTGTACTTTGACAGTGGCACTCATCTGCTATTGCTTCCTGTCTAGGGGACCATTGTACAGTACCCTGATGCTTGTGTTCTATGTCTCCCTCTACGCAGCGGCTAGTGAAGAAGAGGGCGGAGACGGCGCTGTGGAGCAAGGCGGCGGGGATGCCCCCACGGCTGCAGCGGAAGGGGTGGGTGAGCCCCCACAGGGGCCTGCTACGGCGGAAGACGGTGAGGAGCCATCCAGGTTGGTGGTTTCCACAGAGGAGGAGGAGGCCGCCACTGAGGCGCACATGGGGCCTGGTGGGGGCATCCCTGCTGGTGCAAGTGGTGCAGTCCAGGGGCAGGGGCAGGAGGCAGCACAGGTCACCGTGCAGGGGCCTGTGCATGTCGCTGTCCCTGACCCTGTGGGGGCACCACCATGCACCAGCAGGGATGCCCCGTCCCAGGCCCGTCCGCAGGTAGAGGGGATGTCCATGTCATCTGACTCCCCTCCACCTGCGGACGAGGGGACCCCTGGCCGTATGGAGAAGGTCCTGATTGGGGTGGCGATGCGCACGGCTGTGATTCGTGATGCCGTGCGTGCTTCCCAGGAGGAGCACGCACGTCATCACAAAGAGCACCGTGCCGACGTGGCCCAATTGGGATCGTCCATGTTGGGGGGTTTCCTGCATGTGTCGGCCAATCTGGCGGCCCTCTCCTCCACTGTAGAGACTATACGCCAGTCGTTCTCCTTGCCGTCTTCCGGCCCAGATGCCACCAGGGCCCCCTGTGGACCTGCCCTGACCAATGCAGCCAGCTCGGTGGGGATCCCATCCCTGCCACAGTCGGGAGTCAGAGGTCCAGCAGGGGTGGACACACCAGCAACTGGACCCCAGCAGATGGAGGATGTGACGGCATCATCGGGCAGGGCACGTGCACGACGGCGTCGGTGGTTTCCATCAGCCTGGATGCCGTCGTGCTGGCACAGGCAGTTGCGTCGGAGGCAGCAGCAGGCTCAACGTGGGAGGCATCATGGCTCGGGGCCATCAACATCAGGGGTGCAGGCATCGGCCGGAGGGCAGGAGAACCCTGGAATGGGAGTGGCTTCCGTGTGGGAGCGTTTGTGCCAGCAGATAGGTGCGGAGCGGCAGCGGGCAGAGGAGGAACGGCTCACAATGGTCAGGGCGGAGGACTCCATTCGGAGGGCGCTGAGGCGGGCTGAGTGCCTCGAGGGTCTTCGCAGGGAGTTGGAGCTGGACACTGCATTATCCCTGCGGGACCTCGGGGCCAGGGAACATGCCCGCCTCCAAGCCATTGAACGGGAGTTCGATGATGCCCTGGCCCATGACAACAACCAGTGAGCCGTCGGACTAGCCCGCTGCCTTTGTATATAGTTATATAGTTAGTGGTAGGTTTCCTTTAAATGATTTTTTTTTTATTTGGTTGCGATTGGACAATGCACCACTTTTTTGTATATAGTTCATTTTTTAGTTAGTTGACATAGTTAGGTTTCATTTGGTTGGGCTCATGGACCCGGGATTGTCTTGTAAATAGTTCTTCTATGGATTTTTTGATTTTTTTGATTTTTTTCATGGACATTCATCTTCTTTTTGTTGTTTTGCTTTGTGGTTTTTCTCATTTCATTTCCATTCTAGTTGATTTTCAATACATTTTTATTTTCATCCTTCAATGTGTCGTATCATCTCATTACTTTCATGCATGTCATGTTGGGTGTTTTAACATTCACTTGCAGCCATTGTGTGTGACAGACATGTGTTCATTTGCATTATTTACATTGGGTGTGTAACATGTAATTGCCTTTGATATGTGGGTGGATGTGATAATTGGTTGGGCCTTTTGGCAGGGGAGGATGGCCATTACGGACATGATTGGGGATTGTTGGGACCCAGGTGCAGGGGGGCATGGATGGGACATGGGCGAGGGCCTGGTGGAGGGTGCCCCGCAATGCTGGGGGTGGGGGTGCAAGGGGACATGAGTTGGACATGGGTGGGGGCCTGCTGGCAGGTGCCCCACAGTGCTGGGGGGTGGGGGTGGTGGGGGACATGAGTTGGACATGGGTGGGGGCCTGCTGGCAGGTGCCCCACAGTGCTGGGGGGTAGGGGTGCAAGGGGACATGAGTTGGACATGGGTGGGGGCCTGCTGGCAGGTGCCCCACAGTGCTGGGGGGTGGGGGACATGAGTTGGACATGGGTGGGGGCCTGCTGGCAGGTGCCCCACAGTGCTGGGGGGTGGGGGTGCAAGGGGACATGAGTTGGACATGGGTGGGGGCCTGCTGGCAGGTGCCCCACAGTGCTGGGGGGTGGGGGTGCAAGGGGACATGAGTTGGACATGGGTGGGGGCCTGCTGGCAGGTGCCCCACAGTGCTGGGGGGTGGGGGTGCAAGGGGACATGAGTTGGTGTTCATTAGTTCAAGGAGACTTGTGCCTTTGCTGGGGGGCATGCCCATGTTGGGTGGGCTGCCTGCGGGACATGACCAGGGATGCAGGGTAGTCCCCTGTGGTGTGGGCTGCCTGCAGGGGCCGTGGAGGGTGTACAGGGAACACCTGGGAGGACCCACACTGTCAAATCACATGTAGGACTCCCTGGCACCCCTGAAATACACGTACCCTGCTGAAATCGCGTGTAAAACTTTCCGCGCACCCCTGGTATACACGCGCACGCTCCCCCAGGCCATTCGCGTGTGGAACTTCCCGCGCACCCCTGAAATAAGCGCGCCCAGGCCAATCGCGTGTGGAACTTCCCGCGCACCCCTGAAATACACGCGCCCAGGCCAATCGCGTGTGGAACTGCACACGCTCCCCCAGGGCATTCGCGTGTGGAACTTCCCGCGCACCCCTGAAATACACGCGCCCAGGCCAATCGCGTGTGGAACTTCCCGCGCACTCCTGAAATACACGCGCCCAGGCCATTCGCGTGTGGAACTTCCCGCGCACCCCTGAAATACACGTACCCTGCTGATAGCACCCCGAAATACACGTACCCTGATGGAATCGCGTGAGGTACTTCCCGCGCACCCCAGTGATACACGTAGCCCGCTTGCTGTGCTGGTACAGGGTTAGCGCAGCCCTTTGCGCTGGATTGGGTATATTGATGGCTTTTCCCTGCGCGAGAGGCGTTCTTGGGGGCGTAACTGGCGCTGCTGCAGGGTCGCTGCGCCACTGTGCGCCACGGCTGGTTTTGGTGGCTGGAATCCATGAATACGCTGTGCGCGGAAATGGATTTTAGCGCATGCGGCTGGCGCAGGGATTCGCACGCGCACACTGTGCGCCAGCCGCGTGCGCCACTTGTGCGCTGAATTCTATGAATTACCCCTTCAATCCGTTAGTTGCAAGTAGGTAATGTGTAATGCAGCGTGAGGCTGCGCAAAGACAATCCAACAGTAGATAAGTTGCATGCAGCATAGCGCAGGGCTGCACAGAGTCAAACCAGAAGTATATATGTTGCATACAGCACAGCGCAGGGCTGTGCATACTCAATCCGTTAGTTGCAAGTAGGTAAAGTGTGACACAGCGCGAGGCTGCATAGAGTCAATCCAAAAATATCTGAGTTGCATACCGCACAGCGCATGGCTGCGCAGAGTCAATCCGTTAGTTGCAAGTAGGTAAGGTGCGACACAGTGTGAGGCTGTGCATACAATCCAAAAGAATATAAGTTGCATACACCACAGAGCAGGGCTGTGCAGAGTTAATTAGAGATGGTAAACAGTGGTGGCATCGTGCTGTTGGGGTGGGAGGAGGTAGAGGCATCCAATCTACAACATCAAGCTACAGTTGATAAATTAAGAAGGCTTAGGGTGTGGCCATGAGCCTTAAAATACTGCAGAGATGAGCAGATGGGACAAGATCGAGTGACTGTGATGGTGGCTGGTAGAGCATAACGGCAGGGGCAGGGGTAGGAACGGTGCGGAAGAGGGGACAGCAGGTGATTTAGTGGCTTGTGATTTAGAACATAAGGAGGATATGTGCTGCAAGCAATGCAAATTAGTTACTGCAATGATTTTGCCTACCGTACCATTAAGCTGGCTACTACATTACACACTAAGAATGCATACATCCCCCTTGTCGAAGCCAGTTCTGATCCTTCACCCTATAAAACATTGGAAGGCTTGGCCACAACACAAGAAAATGCTCCCTGTGGTGAAAAGGATAACTGTACACAGTTTTAGTATCTCACCATGTCAGGTTGTATCACAGACAAGCGCATGTGAAATGGGATCGAATGGTTATATCACTGACTCAGGTGTTGTTTGAGGTGATTGGTACTGATGTTGTGTGTGACAACTTACATAAAATCGGTCACAACAATAAAGTGAGTGGAGTGCAAACTCTCTTATAGTGCCCCTGCACTGGGCACCGACTATGGTATGATATGATGTGGCATTTATAACGTGCCTATACACAAATGTTTCTAGGTGACTATAATGCGGGAAAGAAGGACCAAGGCTAAGGAGCCAGCTGTTAAGGCTGCACACCCTAGAGATCTTTAGACTGTTAGATCATTGTATAAACGGTCATAAAAAATGACTCAATGCTTCAGGAATTATGGTGATCAATTTAATGTAGAAAGGTGACGAGCAGATGCCAGTCAGGCCAATGCATATCGGACTGAGGGTCCTTCATCAGGGCAAGATCTGCTCAAGGCAACAGTAGTCAAAATGGTGCAGGGACGGACAGCGTCTTACACGTTGCATTTCACCTTAGTATCTTTTTGACTGTTTGGGCTATGGGATTATCATATGATTTTGTATGGAACCCTATTAGGGACAAGATTCCAAGACCTTGGTAATACAAGTTGAGGAGAATCTTCCATTCGTTCTACAGGTTGGCCCTCTGCTGTTTTTTAGCATATGGAATTCGCCATTAGGATGGTGTGATTATACACAGCTTGTTTTTAGCTGAGCAGATCTTGCCCTGATGAAGGACCCTCGATCCGAAAGGCATTGGCCTGACTGGCATCAGCTCATCACCTTTCTGCATTTAATTGATCACCATACTTTTGAAGCATTGAGTAATTTTTTATGATCGTTTATACAATTATCTAACAGTCTAAAGATCTCCAGGGTGTGCAGCCCTCACCACTTGCTCCTTAGCCTTGGTCCTTCTTTCCTATGTCTCTGGCTTGCTCATGGATTGCACCCACATTTCCCAAGATGGCGCAAGCATTTGGCAACAAATTATCATCTACTTCCAGAATAAAGTAGAAAAGGCTGTACCCTCCACCCATAGGGTACATCCACCTCTTTATTGCCCTATGTAGGACTGCATATTGATTATCTGCAGCTTCCACACTGTAAAAATTGGCAGTATTTTCTGGTTTTTCTGAATGTGTTCTTGAGGTTGGTGGAGGCTTACCCATGCAGATAAGCAGGCGCAATAATTGTTGTTCAGATTTTAGGGGAAGACTTGGTCCCAAGGTTTTGACTACCCATTAGCATCAATAGTAAGCGGGGCAATTATTTTGTAAAGATAAAAAATGCACTTCTGTCTTAATTTGCATTGCCCTTACCACCCTGAATCCACAGGAGCAGTAGAGAGGAGAAATGGGGTGTTGAAAAATGGTACAATGTCAGGCATTTCAAAGTGTATATTATAACAAAAACGTTCATCAAATATTTTAGGGGGGGTGGGAAAGGGCAGATAAGGGGTTGTGGGGTAGGGAATAGGTAAAGATGGGGGGGAGGTGATTTGGGGGTAACCCCCCCAAAAAGTGTTTAAAAAAAATTTGATTAACGTTTTCATTAGAATGTACACATTCTAATGCATGGCATTGTAATTGCAGGTGATGAAAGAACATGGAATCTTGAAAAATAAGCTGCCAAAGCTATGCCAGGAAACTGGTTTGAAATGGACTGAGGCCATACAACTAGTTTTGTTCAGCAAAATGTTCACCCTGCACAGAAAGGCAGAGCTCAGTCCATATGAAATTTCCTGTGGACACTTCACACGATTGCCTTGCTTCCTACTTTGAAAGCTGCGTCTAATGATTTCCATTTGACTGATGATAGGCTATTAGATTATGCAAAGTCGTTAATCTCTTCAGTCAAGCTCGCCCATGATCAGGTCAAAGCCACAGTACCCAGAGAACCACTTGCACCCGAAGATCGAGTTCTCATGAACATCCACCAGCAAAAATATCCTTTGGCCCCAAGGTGGAGAGGCCTACACCAGGTCCTCCCGACATCAAATTCTGCAGTGAAGCTCCAGGTACACTCGACATGGGTGCATGTTACCAACTGCAGGAGGGAGGTGGCCCTGGCAGATTGAAGTATCAAATATTTGAATTATGTCTTTTGTTTTGTTATTTTACATTCTGATTTCTAATTTGTCCAATGCCTCTATCTTAGAACCTTGTAAAAGGCTAACCGTACAAATATAGTTACTGCCTCCGAAAAATAAAGCTAGCCTTGCTATCAAAGGCATTACATTATGTACTGGCTGTGGGGTACTTGTAGATTAATGGGGGACTAGCAATGCAGGGTGGATTTATTGTTAGGGATTCTCACAAAGCCAGCTATGTGTCCCCAGAGAGTTCTTCCATATCCGTGTCAAGCCCTTCCAAATTGGATGAGCTAAGAAGACTACCTCAAGTTTTAAAGGCTGAGTAACCCCTTCACTTGAAAAGCATACTCAAACAGATGCTTTTGTTACTAATGCCACACACACATCTGAAACCTCTGAAATATGTCTGGAGCCATCCCATGTTTAAGACCTAATACATTACTGTTTCTCTATTTTCTACACTAGGAGAAGACATACAGTGATTTCAAAAATCATCTACTGGTATACTCAAGTTCCAAGTACCACAGTGGTGACAAGAGGAAGAAACAAGGTGGTAATGAGGGCATCGTTGCTGATGGGGCAAACCTGTCTCTGATAATGCACAGGGTGATTGTGCCACAGCAGTGCAGTATGGAGGATATGAGTATGTAAAGATGCTAAATGCTGAGTTCATTTATACCCTTTAATTTCTCTTTTTCTCATTCTCCTTCTTCTGCTTCTCTCCCGCACCTTTCATCCTATGAATATCACATTGCTTCTTTTCTAAATCTTACTCTATTGCTTTTCTGATCATTTATCATCCTTGGAGTCATCTCGCCTCTTTCTATGATCACCTACAGTCTTTACTCTCCTCTATTATTCCTTCTGTTTCCTCTCTTTTCTTGGCAACTTCAATCTCCACTTGTCTACTATTCGCTCTTCTCCCCCTATTCTTCCTTTGCTTGAACTCTATCATCTTATCCAGTATTCTTCGCCCCTTCGTATTCTTCCAGTTCATCTCCTGATTTAGTGCTTGCATCATCTTCTCCTGTATCATTCATCTTGGCTATCCTCTTCTATTCTTCTGATCATGCTGTACTTTCTTTTTCCTTTCATCCTCCATCTGTACATCCTTTTCCCCATTTACCTTTTCTCGGCGTACTCTTAAATGCTCCGATACTTCAACTTTCATCTCAACCTTGTTTCATACCCTCCCTCTGCTTCCTGTATTTGCCTCTCTATCGATTGATTCTGCTGACTCTCATTTTAATTAAAATCTTCTCTCTACTATTGAGACTCTTAAATCCATCTCAATGTTTCTTCCCTTCTCATGGACGACCACAACTTTTTCCCTGTGGTTCTGTCTCTGCTGTGCCGGGAGGCGCTGGAAAAAGTCTTACTCCCCTCCCGATTTTTTATTTCTCTCTTCTTTGCATTCATCTTATGATACTGCTCACTTTACTGCTAAGAAATATATTTCTCTGAGCATATTCTTTACTATTCTTCTCATCTTTGCAGTTTAGTTCTGCTTATTTGCCTAAAGCTCTTCTCCTTCTCCTTGATCTCTCCGCGGCTTTTGATCTGGTCAACCACCAAATACTCTGCCAGCATCTCAAATCCGCAGCCCACTTCTCCGACTCTGCCAATGCCTGGATCCACTCATTCCTGAGCAATAGATCCATGAGGGTCTTCTCACCGCTGGCATCAGCGGATCCCTCCCCCATTCACTGTGGCGTTCCTCAAGGCTCGTGTGTATACCCTACGTTGTATAACGTATTCACCAAGCCCCTCTTCGATGTGCTTGACTATCTGGGTGTCTCCTACACTAACTACGCGGATGACACCCAGATACTCATCCCTATCACAGGAGACTACACAGCTGACACCAAAGCCTTTAACAATGTTTACTCGGTCATCCAGGCCTGGATGGCACAGCACAAACTTTGCCTTAATGATGATAAGACTGAGCTCTTACTTTTAGGATCCAATCATCGGCTCAACAAACTAGACCAAACCTACAAGTCCTTCATTATTGACAGCAATGACATTAAAGTCTCCAAAGATACTAAGACGCTGGGGGTCTATCTTGACTCCTCGCTTTCTCTGAACAGACAAATAAATGCAGTTAGGTCAGCTTCGGCCTATACCTGCAAACTTATCACTGCCTGTAGACCCTTCCTAAACTCCACCAACTGTATCACACTCGCCAGAACTCTTGTTATGGCCAAAATCGACTACTGTAGTGCTCTCTACCTAGGGACCAGTCAGTCTAACCTTAATAAATTGCAAACTGTACAAATTAATGCCTTAAGGGCAGCCTTAAACATCCCGAGACGCTCTCATATATCCTCCATCAGATTGGACTTACGTTGGCTCCCGGTAAAACAGAGAATTGCCCTGAAAACCCTAGCTTTGACTCACAAATGTCTGAACAACAACGCCCCACCTTACCTGTCCACTCGCTTCTCACGCCACACCTCCACTCGACCTACCAGAGCACCCCAAACTCACAGCCTCATTGTGCCTAGATGCAAACTCCAAAAAGCTGGTGGGGTGAGCTTCCCCGTCCTGGCCTCCAAACTCTGGAACACCTTGCCCACACCTATCAGAATTGAACCATCATTCCACTCCTTCAAGAACAATGCTAAAACATGGCTGCTCTCCCAAGACTCATGAGACCTTGACACAGTCCAGACTCCATGTGGGGTACAGAACTGAATATACATTTTCTCTCTGCTCTGTCCCTGCATTATACGCTGTTAATGGTACCCTTCGGTACATGTATATATGCTGTATATTTTGTAACTCACTGTAACTACTGCTTTTTGTAACATGTTTAAGAGTATGTGCATGTATATATGCTGTATATTTTTGTAACTTCTGTAACTACTGCTTTTTGTAACATGTTTAAGAGTATTCGTCCGGTTCCCCCTGGGCCTGGTTTTTTGCGCTTTATAAATAAAATCAAATCAAATCAAATCAAATGTATTCTCCTATGCCTGAACCAAACCATCTTATTTCTCAGCTCTATCCCATGTGGACCACGCTCATTTCTTCCCTTTCTACTTCTTCCACTTCCTCCAGGTAACCCCTTCGTCTTCCTTCTCCTCATCCTTTCCATCTCTCTTTCTTTTAAGTACTATCTGATTCTGATACCGCTCCCTTTGTTTCACATGCCCACCCAACGGCCACCACTCTTGACCCTCTACCATCTCATATTTTTGTCCCAAAGGTCTTTCGTCAATGTATTCCCTTTTTAACCTTTCTTTTACATTTGTCACTTTCTACCTTTACCTTCACCACTGATAAGAATCATGTTGTTCTCCCAATCTAAAAGAAACCTTCTTTGAATCCCCTTCTTCCTTCTAATGTTCACCCTATTTACCTCCTTCCCTTTCTGGCCAAAGTACTTGAATATATTCTTTATACCCAGGTTTCCACTTATCTTAATCACCATTCTCTTCTTTTCTTCCTCCACATCAATCAGGTTTGTGTTCCCTGCATTCTACTAAAACAGCTCTACTTTATATCTCCAATTCAATTCTCTTTGCACACCACTCCAAGTTCTCTTCAATTCTCACTCTTCTGGATCTTTCCATGGCCTTCAACACGGCCAATCATCCCCTTCTTCTTAGCACTCTCTCCTCATTGGGCTTCTCTGTATATGTTCTCCAATGGTTTCAGTCTTATCTAGCCGAGCAACCCTTTTCTGTCTCTTAGGCTGGTAAGTTGTCCTCCTCCCTTCTCCTACAATGTGGCGTACCCCAGGGTGTTGTCCTGGGTCCACTCATCTACTCACTTTATACTATTCCACTTTCTTTACTTATTGCTGGCTTCCAATGTGGCGTACCCCAGGGTGTTGTCCTGGGTCCACTCATCTACTCACTTTATACTATTCCACTTTCTTTACTTATTGCTGGCTTCTTTCTTTCCTACCATGTTATGCTGATGATTCCCTGATCTTTGATTCCTTTTCTGCATTTACTGACACTCTGCACTCTACTTCTTATGCTTACCTTATAGCTGTTCAATCTTCTTTCATTTTCTTTCTATTGTCTTCAAGTGTATTAGTGGTTTGACTCCTCCCTACCTTTCCTCTATAGTTTCACTTTTTTGCCCTTCACATCCTTTATTGTTATGTTATTGTTATATAACCTTCATGAGGTGCAGCTCGCTCAAGGACCTCAGTGTGCAGCAAGATAGAGGAGAGTCAGAGCCAGAATGACATCAGCAAGAGGAGAGAATCTAGTCATTAGAATTCAAGATCATTTTTAAAGAAATGTTTTAAAGGAGCATACTTTTGAGTAGAGACAGAGAGAGGCAGGGAGTAGGTTCCACAGGCAAGGGGCAATGAAATCAAAGCTGGTACCAATGAAGCGTGTGAGCTTATAACTGAGTGGCTCGAGTCTGTTGGAGTTACTGTAGCGAAGTAAATGGGAGGAACAGGAACGCTTATTACGATCCTTGAGCTAGACTGGCACTTTATCAGTGAGGCACTTGTGAGTGAAAAGCAAGACCTTTTAAGTAATGCGGTTTTTGATGGGAAGCCAGTGAAGAGATATACGTGCCACAGTGACGTGATTCCTTCTGGAGAGGCCACACACAGTTCGAACCGCTTTATTTTGAGCAACTTGGAGAATGTACAAGTTGGACTTAGAAATAACTGCCAACAGGCTGTTACAATAGTCGAGTTTGGAATTGACCAGGGCAACAGCGAAGGAAGCAATATTAGATTCAGACAAAAAAGGTTTTATTTGCCTAATCAAGCGTTTAGTATAAGAATGCCTTTACTTGGCTGGCATGTTTCTTCATATTTAGTGAGGAGTCAAAATATACTCCCAGGGTCTTAACCAAGGGACTGGCTTTAATGGAAGAGCCGGCAAAGTCGATTGCAGCATATCTGGAATTCAGCATCAGGATGGGCTGAGTGGTACCTACGAGCATGAGCTCGGTTTTATTCCCATTAAGAGCCAGGGAGTTATTAATCACTCATTCTTCTATTTTAGCATAGATAAATATGATTTTTTTTATGTCCATCCTCAGAGTTGCCGGTTAATTTAATAAAGACCAGCGTGTCATCAGCGTAATTTGTATAATCTACACCGAGACTATCAAGAAGTTGGAAGAAAGGGCGAGTGTATAAGTTTAAAAGGGTAGGGTAGAGGCAGGCACCCTGTGGAACACCACATGTGAGAAGGTCCAGTGGTGGATTTGAAGCCAATGGAAGTAACACAGGCAGATCCAGGGCCCAAAAAAGAGGCCAACCAATGTAGGGCGGTACTGGAGCAATTTACGATGACCCCCAGTCTCTCAAGCAGCAGGGAGTCCACAAGATTGAACGCCGCAGAGAGCTTCAGCAGGGCGACCCGACGCATTTCTACAGTGTAGAGTAAGTTAGTTTTGAAGTCTAACAGGGCAGTCTCAGTGCCATGAAGGGCCCGAAAACTAGACTGAGGGGAACCCAGTAGATTATTATCTTTAATGTGCTGTTGAATCTGGGTACACGCAAACTCTATCCAGAATCTTTAACAGAAAAGTCACATTAGTAATAGGGCGATAGTTGTCTACAGAGGATGGGTCAAGTGAAGTCTTTTTATCACAGGGCAGAACCACACCTTTTTCAGGTGTGAAGGACGGATCAGTGCAGGTGGCGAAGGAGGAGTTAACCAGGCACGTAACCAAAGGAACCAAACAGTCAAATGATTCTTTGATTTAAGAGGGAGGTGAATATAAGCGTCCCTGGAAACGCACCCCCCTTAGTGAGAGGCACTGATGGACACACCCCAGGAGGGGAATTAGGCCAGGACCAAGTGCGGGTAAGATCAAAAGAGCTTTATATAATTCAATATAGGGCATGCAAAGGACTCTGCAAACTCCGAGAGCTCTCTGTCTGACAATAGCAAAGACAGTTATTTATATTACAAATACACGTCATGCATGAGGTAAGCTATAGGGGCCACAGAGTCTCAGGGATTGGGTGGTGATGGCTAGGTGGTATACATTGTATACAGTTTCTTCTCCAGGATTGGTGGACGTTGGTGCTGCGCCACGTGGGGCGGGAGGTCAGCTGGGCCGGACATGTCTTGTAACAACGATTGATAGCTAAACTAACATTTGCCCTTTTGGCCACACATTCCCACCCATTCATCATACTTCATGTGTCTTGTTGAGGTGTAACTCTTGTAAGCATTGACCTTAGATCAATACATAGCCAGGAACATTGATACACGATCTGGAGTGTCTTAATACATTGGTCTAGGAGGCGCCTTAGGTTCGAGCAATCAGGCCCCATGGGTGTAGTCAGGGGCATGGGCGGGGGTGCTTGACTAACCATCCTTGGCAATAACAGTGAGGGATGGTATTATGATCTGTTGGTACACGTGTGTGCGCCCCTCTTTCTAGGGTCATTAACTCGGGGTCGACGGAGGTACTACTGACCTGTGGGGGGCATGTGACCGGTGCCTGAAAGGCGGTGGGATTTAGGACCAGGTAGCTCGTAAAGCACAGAGTCAGGCTGTGGCGGCCTCTGACACAGGGGAGGGTGGCGGATGCTTGAAACGGGTCCAGCAGGGTCGGGAGGGAAGGCAATGCTTTGCTATTTGAACACCGTCTATCTCGAGAGAGCCTGGGCAGGGGGAGGGGGAAATGGCCTTGCAGCTCCGGGCGTGGCATCTTGCACGAGGCGGTTTTACTGTCGTATGGGTGAGGGGCGACTAACAACACATGGGGTTCCTAAAAGCACTTATATGTATTTGTATTTACATGGGATACTAGCTGATGATCATACTTTTTTACATAGAATTTCACATTTACAGTTGACATACGAACATGAGGTAGTGTCAAGCAGGTGTGTGTAAAGAGTGCATTAAGAGAGCAACACAAGTTATTGTTCACAGTTATCAGCTGTCCAGTCTTTGTATATCTCTTCATTACATGTAATATCGGTTGCACAACTTCCTCTTTACCCATTCTCCTTTATATTAGCAGCGAACGTTAGTCAATAAGGCACATATTACATAAATGGTTTCTGCACATTGCAAGGGCTTTCGGGGTGGGTATGGGTGCAAGGCGCCATGCCGTCTATGGCTGGGGGGCTCAGTGCAGGGGTCAGGGCCCGCAGGGTGTGGGCTGATCTCAGTTACATTCTAGTATTCACGTTCATAGCTAGGGCAATGATGTACTGCGGAAGGGAAACAGCTACAGTGTTTTATTCTGTTGTTCACTCGCGTCTGGTGACTCGTGAGAACGAGTCTTCAGCGGATCTGCCATGCAGTGGGAGGTGGGGAAAGTATGGGCCTCTGTGAGGCCGTCAAGTGGGGGTCACTCTGCAGCGTTCAGTGTTTCTGCCTTGGGTTGAATATGCACTTTTCTAGCAAGATGGAGATGGCTTAATACAAGATGGCTTCTATTCTCAGCCACATAACGTGATGGTGCAGCCCCATGTGTCGGCCGGCAGCCGCCCCGCCGCCTGGGCCCCGGAGGCCGGGGGGGCCGCCGATGAGTCATGGGTCTCAACCAAGGTCGGACATGTAGTGGGAAGGGGGGTCCTATTGACCTACCCTTCCCTACATTTCCCCCCTTTCGTTACTTAAGTAACGAATACCTTAGCTCCCCAGTCGCTTGCGCTCTTTCTCAGCTAACACTGCTTCCTCCCAGGCTGGGGTTCCTTTTATTGGCACCAGGCTCTGCACACCCCCCCGGAGGCTTTCCCCCCTTCTGGCATACTCGTCTGGGGTGCAAGTCATATATATATACATCCCATATCTCCCTCCAGGTCCACCCATACCTCTGTGTACCACTCTAGTTCCCGGGGTTCCTTTATCGTGGTATGATACAGCCTGTCCACTATATCCCCGTCGTAATATTTGGCACCATTCTATATTTGGGTTCTGAATCCTTGCCAGTTTGTACGTGTGCTTCCTGTTGCACCCGTACCTTTCCTCCAGCATTGCGCATCGTCACCATCATCATTGCTCCATTAGGGACTGCATTTGCGCAGCATCGGAGACCCAACTGGCACACACAAAAAATCAACAATAAAAACGCCATGAGGGGCATTAGTAATTTCACTGCGAGCCCCATCCAGGAAGGTACCCAGGAGAAAAGGTTATCGAACCATGTGCTTGGATCGGTGCCACCTTCTGTCTTCATTCTTTCCCCCAGGTTGTGGACCGCGGCGATGACGTGTGATAGTGTCCCGTAATCAGCATCTTCGGAAGGTACAAAAGTGCAACAGGCACTTCCGATTTTTCGGCAAACACCTCCGTCCATCGCTGTCAACAGGTCTAGGACATACCTGTTCTGCATTGTCATCAGTCTCAGCGCCCTTAGTTCCACTTTGATGACGTTGAATCCTTCTTCAGTGTCGTTGGTCAATTGAATCAGCTCCCACCGTGTGATCTGCAGCCATTTCGCATTTGCTCAGGCCTGGATGCTTGGAATGAGGGAGGCAAAGAAGCTTTCTGCTGAGCTGAATAACCTGTACCTCTCTGGGATCTGTGCCAAAAGTTCTGAGGAGGCCTTTAAGATATAGTTTGATAACCTCCGCTTTCTGGACAGGATTTCGTCGGCGGTTACAGTGGTGGCTCTTCAGTAGGTAAGGCGTTGGTTGTTTTCCGGCCCCCCTGGCCCAAGTGGCTCTCCGGTATTGCCATTAAAGCTGAGTGCAGTGTCGCCAGGGAACACGTGCCCCTCCATGATGGTGGGAGGTGCATGTACGCCCGCTTGCCACAGACCCAGTAAGTTTCCATCAGGGCTGCTGTTCCTTTCTTCATGTCTGGGATCATTAGACTCTTGCTGCAGTTCGTGTTTCTTCCCATGTCGATTTTCCCTTCTCCTAGGAAACAAAGTTCACTTGAGATTTCTTTCTGGAGTTTCAATGCTTTTTCTATGGCGCTCACCCAGGTCAATTTTGCCACATGTTCTGACCACACCGCGGCACACGTCTTTGCAATCCATTGTAGTTTTTCGGCTGGCAGCCCTCGCAGTGCTTCAGCTTTGCACGTTACCACATCATCTTTCCATTTGTTTTCTGAAAATAGTGTTCCTTTTATTACCAAAAATGGTTCCTTTAAGCATACCTGTAACGCTCACCTAATTCCCGCAGAGGCGCCGGTCTTGACTGGGCGAATACCGTATCTTCGAAGGTGATGTGTAACACACGGTTGGCTCTTTGGGCTGGACCTCTGTGCACTGTATGTCTGACTCGAAGAGTAAGATGTCTGCAGATAGAAAATATGGGATTAATGAACTGGGATTATTGGGTGTCTCTCTCTTCTTCCCCTTCTCTTCTCCTGTAGAACCCCAAAGGTTAACGCTCTCACCTTAGGTAAGTGAACGCCGAACTCTCCATCTGCCTCGGGGCAGGGTGCCGTAACCAGTTTCTTCACTGGATAAGGGTGCAGGCCTCTTGACCTCAGAGTATTGCTGTCCGTCGTTTACTGCACGAACGGTAAGTTCCGAGTATTTCAAATGTCTTTAAAAGTCTTTTGTAATGATGTCTCTTGTTTTGCAGGGTTCCGGCGATGGCGGATGACGGGCTGAAGTGAGTTGAGGATGGAACCCGTGTGAGGAATAGAAGCGCCTGAAAGCACGTAAGTAAGCGCTTGTTGCCTGCTTCACGATGCGCACTAACTGTCCTTTTATCTTGCAGGTACAAGTTCGGAGCTGCTGAAGGGTGGCGGAATACCCACTGGGTTCGGCGTGGGAAGGAGTACTGGCACGTGAGTAATAAAGTTACCCAATGTCTTTAAACGCACCTTCTTTTGTCTTTCAGATGCGGGATGCAGCGCCGAAGGCCTCCGGAGCGTGCGAAGAGTTGGTAAGCTTTTGTCTTTCAGATGCCGGAATGCAGTGCGAAGACCTCCGGAGCACGTGAAGAGTAGGTAAGCCTTTGTCTTTCAGATGCCGGAATGCAGCGCGAGGCGTTGGTGACAGCCGATGGACCAGGTAAGAGAAGCGCTGTCACTGAAGACCGTAATGCTAACCTGTTCTTTCTTGTCTTTATAGGTGTTGCTGAAGACTGGATTCAGGATGGTAAGCCTTTTTCCCTTAGGCCCAGGATCAGATGCAGAAGACACGATGAGCGTTCTGCTGCAGAGGATGCAGAATAACGCAAAGCAAGATTCATCCATCGGGTGTGGTTTAAATAGCCTCCTGTAGTGCTTAGGTGTCTCCTTCCACAGCCTCGCCTAGGTAAGAAAAGAGTTCCTGCTTTCCAGAAGAGTTCCAGTGTTCTGAACCTAGGGAATGGCTCCTGCCCCACCCAACAGGAAAAGTAGTCCCAAACAGAAGAGGATTAGAGGCTCAACTGGCAGGTAAGTAAGCAGCATGGTCTGCTGCAGGTAAGTCCACCCAAGCATTATGAGCCCGGCGCTTCCAGCGCTGGGACTGGGCATATTTATGAGCCTGGTGCCACTGGCGCCAGGACAGGGTCCAAAAGGTCCCAATTGGGACTGGTTGGCACTCGGAACCTGGGTTATGGGTCTGCTTCCAAGGGAGTTGGGTAAGTCCTGACCTTTTGGAAGCAGAGATCATGACAGCACCCCGCCTCAAGGCCCCTCCCAAACCGGGCTTCTCCGGGGGTTTGGGTTTGTCAGGAAATGTTCGATGGAATCTTTTGATTAGACGAGGAGCGTGGACATATTCTGCAGGTTCCCAGGATCTTTCTTGGGGGCCGTAGCCTTTCCAGTCAATTAGGTAAAATAGTTTAGATTTGGAGATCTTGGAGTCCAGGATGCTTTTGACTTCAAACTCGAGTTCTCCATCAACTAGGATAGGGTTTGGAGATTTAGTTAGTCGGGTTTGAGGTTGCACGGGTTTTAATAGAGAGACATGGAAGACCGGATGTATCTTCATGTGAGGGGGTAAGTCCAACTTGACCGCTACTGGGTTTACTATTGTAGTGATGGAATAGGGACCAAGGTATCTTGGGTTGAATGTGCGTGGTCCTTTTAGAGGTAGATATTTGGTGGATAACCAGACTTGATCTCCTACTTGATATTGGGGGGCTTCCTTCCGATGTTGATCTGCTCCTTTCTTGTATTGTTCCTTAGCCCTTTGAAGGTGAGAAACGGCTTCCTTAAAGGCTTGGGTGATTGTAGAATGCAGGTAGTCTACTGCTGGTGTTCCAAGATCTTGGAGTGGATCCAACTCCGAGGTTCGAGGGTGACTGCCGTATAGAAGAAAAAACAGGGTTTTCCCAGTTCCCGAGTGGACAGAGTTATTGTAGGCATATTCGGCTATCCAAAGGATATCTTTCCAAGTTTTTTCAGTTTGTTGCAGCATGCAGCGTAAATACTGTTCCAGAGTTTGATTGGTCCTCTCGGTTTGTCCGTTGGTTTGAGGGTGGTGACTGGTCGATAGTCTCACATCAATTTGAGCCGACCGACAGCAACTTCGCCAAAAATGCGAAATGAATTGACTACCTCGATCCGAAATTAGAACTGAAGGAAAACCGTGCAGTCGGACGATGTTTTCGAGAAATTCTTGGGCCAGAGTTGTTGCTGTTGGCAAGCCTTTGAGTGGAATGAAATGCGCCATCTTGGAGAATAAGTCCATGATTACTAGGATCGTATTGTATCCGGAGCATGGAGGTAGATTGGTGATGAAGTCCATAGAAAGCGTATGCCAAGGGCGAGGTGGGATGTCAATAGGGCGTAAGAGCCCGGCTGGTTTTTCCTTTTGACTCTTGTTTTGGGCGCATACTCCACAGGACATTATAAAGTCTCTGATATCTCTTTTCCAAGACCGCCACCAGAAGTAGTGCTTGATCTTTTCTGAGGTTTTGGCCATACCGGGATGTCCTTCCATTAAGGAATCGTGATAACAAGAGATTACCTTTTTCTGTAAATCTGTGCTGGGCAGGTATAATCGTTCTTGGAAATACAATAAGTTGTCCTTCACTGCAAAGTCCTTTCCCTGCAGATGCCAATTCTGTATGTCTGCTGGAGTTACAAGTTGCCTGGCTTTATCCTTAACTTCCTCTATGGATTGTGTGGCGATTACACCCAGAATTCTTTGTTCGGGAATGATAGGTACAGGCTTAGGGTTGATCAAGTGTTCTTCCACTCCCATCCGGGAAAGGGCATCAGCTTTACCGTTTTTTGTACCAGGTCGATAGGTAATTATGAAGTCAAACTCGGCAAAGAATAGTGCCCAACGGAGTTGTCTAGAGGATTGGGCTTTTGCGGTTTTCAAATATTGCAGGTTTCGGTGATCCGTAATCACAGTAACGGTGTGTCGGGCCCCCAGAAGATAATGCCGCCAAGCCTTAAAGGCAGACTTGATAGCCAGAAGTTCCTTATCAGTAATAGTGTAATTGATTTCAGGAGGCGAGAATTTGCGGGACCAAAATGCCACGGGATGCAACTGATTGGTTACTGGGTCCTTTTGTGATAGAACTGCCCCCATGGCAAGGCTTGAAGCATCAGTTTCAACGATGTAGGGGAGTTCGGGGCGAGGATGTTTTAAAATTGGTGCAGAGATAAATTTAGTCTTCAAATTCTGGAAAGCTTGCTCCGCCTCGGTAGACCATTCAAAACGTTTGTTTTTCTTTAACATGGCGGTGATGGGCTGGACTATTCGAGAGAATTCGGGGATAAACCTGCGGTAAAAGTTAGCGAAGCCTAACATGCTTTGAACACCTTTTACGGAGGATGGTGATGGCCATTTGAGAATTGCATTGACCTTCTTTGAATCCATACGCACTCCGCTAGGTGATAATATGAATCCCAAGAACTCAACTTCAGTCACGTTGAAAACACATTTTTCCAACTTGGCGAAAAGTTTGTGTTGACGCAATCTCTCGAGGACCATTTTCACGTGTTTCCGATGCTCAGATTCCGATGAAGAATAAACGAGGATGTCGTCAATGTAAACAACAACACACACATCTATGAGCTCTCTGAGGACATCGTTCATAAAATATTGAAAGGCGGCCGGGGCATTGCAAAGTCCGAAGGGCATGACCTGATATTCAAATAGCCCATACTTGGTGCGGAAGGCCGTCTTCCATTCATCGCCCTCTTTTACTCGTACCAAGTGGTAGGCTCCTCTAAGATCCAGCTTTGTATATATGCAGGCTTTTCTGACTTGGTCCAGGAGTTCAGGGATCAAAGGTAACGGATATCTATTCTTAACAGTGATCTGGTTCAGGGCACGATAATCTATACAAGTTCTAAGGTCCCCTTCTTTTTTTGGAACGAAGAACAAAGCTGAAGAAGCAGGGGACTTGGAAGGACGAATAAACCCATTCGCTAGGTATTGATCCAGGTATTGTCGGAGGTGAAGGTTCCCAGGCTCGGTGAGGGCATAAATTCTACTACAAGGAGGAGTAGATCCAGGTATCAGGTCTATCTGGCAGTCATAAGACCTATGAGGAGGTAGAGAGTTAGCCTGATCCTTCCGGAAAACATCTTGGAATTCTAGGTATTCGGGAGGTAACTGGGGAGTCTCCGAAGAAATTGCTGCCAGTGCAACACCAGGTGGAGGGTGACAAGTAGAGACACATTCTGGAAACTGAACCGTTCTTGCTCGCCAATCGATCTGAGGATTGTGTTTCTCTAACCAAGGTATTCCTAGAATAATCTGGAACTGAGGGGCCTTGATCACATCGAACACGATCTTCTCATGGTGTCCATCTTGACTTACTAGCGTCACTTCTTGAGTGGTATGCGTTACTGGTCCGGAGGCTATCTCCGTACCATCCACCGTAGTAATGACGTCCTTTACAGCCTTGGGACAAAGAGTTAGATTCATCCTCAAAACCATTTCATGATCCACATAATTGCCGATGGCACCGCTGTCGACGTAAGCTTCAATCGCATGTAATCGATCCGGATGATCAGGGTTAATGAGGACCATAGGTATCACGAAATGCGAGGTCACGGAACTGGTTTTAACGCTCGCCAAGAGGACCTCTATTCTTGTCGGGCGAGGTCGTTTCCCTGCTCAGAGTTTGTGACCTTGGTAACTGCAGCTCCTACTGCCTTCTTGGCTGGTTTCACCGGACAGTCTCGAAGAAAGTGCCCTGAGTTTCCGCAATAGAGGCATAATTGCAACTGTTTTCTCCTTTCTCGCTCCTTTTGTGTTAGTGGTCCTTTCAGGCCCCCTATTTGCATGGGTTCCCCGGAGTCTACTCCTTTGGAAGGAGTTGGTGGTTTGGAAAATACTCGAGCATCAAACTTGGAACGATCGGCCTTCCTGTTCTGCAGTCTGTGATCTATTTGAACGACTAAGTCTATATAGTCCGAACAGTCTTGCGGGGGATTCACTACTTGGGCTAACACATCTTTGAGCTCTCCACGTAGACCTCTATAAAACAGCGTAATCCTTTTGTCCTCAGGCCATTGAGTTTCCACTATCAGTCTGTTGAAAGACGCAATATAAGCCAAAAGGTCTTGATTACCCTGTCGCAACGAAAGAAGCTCATTGTCCAAGGCCTGCCCCTGTGAATGTCTTGCGAACCGTTTTTCCATACTGAGCTGAAAAGCTTGAAAATCATGGAGAATCGGATCATCTTGATTAACTAGAGGGATCGACCAGTCTGCCGCATTGCCACTAAGGTACGAAAGCACGAAAGCTACTTTAGCTTGATCAGTTGGAAAGGCTGCTGGCCGGCATAAGAAATGCAACTGGCACTGATTAATAAATACTGCAAACCTCTTTGGGTCACCAGAAAATCGCTCGGGCGGAGCCAGAGGTACATTCCCAGGTAGGTTGATTTGCACTGGATTCATAGAGGATGTTGAAGGAAGATTTGCCCCTGATGCGGGTAATGGGGTCTGTCCGGCTTGTGACTGTAGCAATTGTCTAGCGAGATCGTCTGTTCGCTCCTTGGAAATAATCAGTTCCCTTCTTAGAGCGTTCGTTTCCTGACGGGCTGCATGCACTTCTGCTCTTAGTTCCCCAAGTAACTGGGCTAGCTGGTCGGTATTCGAGGTTTCCATAGCGCCTGGGCGGGAGTTTTGCAGTAGGCTTTGCGTTCTGTAACGCTCACCTGATTCCCGCAGAGGCGCCGGTCTTGACTGGGCGAATACCGTATCTTCGAAGGTGATGTGTAACACACGGTTGGCTCTTTGGGCTGGACCTCTGTGCACTGTATGTCTGACTCGAAGAGTAAGATGTCTGCAGATAGAAAATATGGGATTAATGAACTGGGATTATTGGGTGTCTCTCTCTTCTTCCCCTTCTCTTCTCCTGTAGAACCCCAAAGGTTAACGCTCTCACCTTAGGTAAGTGAACGCCGAGCTCTCCATCTGCCTCGGGGCAGGGTGCCGTAACCAGTTTCTTCACTGGATAAGGGTGCAGGCCTCTTGACCTCAGAGGACTGCTGTCCGTCGTTTACTGCACGAACGGTAAGTTCCGAGTATTTCAAATGTCTTTAAAAGTCTTTTGTAATGATGTCTCTTGTTTTGCAGGGTTCCGGCGATGGCGGATGACGGGCTGAAGTGAGTTGAGGATGGAACCCGTGTGAGGAATAGAAGCGCCTGGAAGCACGTAAGTAAGCGCTTGTTGCCTGCTTCACGATGCGCACTAACTGTCCTTTTATCTTGCAGGTACAAGTTCGGAGCTGCTGAAGGGTTCCGGAATACCCACTGGGTTCGGCGTGGGAAGGAGTACTGGCACGTGAGTAATAAAGTTACCCAATGTCTTTAAACGCACCTTCTTTTGTCTTTCAGATGCGGGATGCAGCGCCGAAGGCCTCCGGAGCGTGCGAAGAGTTGGTAAGCTTTTGTCTTTCAGATGCCGGAATGCAGTGCGAAGACCTCCGGAGCACGTGAAGAGTAGGTAAGCCTTTGTCTTTCAGATGCCAGAATGCAGCGCGAGGCGTTGGTGACAGCCGATGGACCAGGTAAGAGAAGCGCTGTCACTGAAGACCGTAATGCTAACCTGTTCTTTCTTGTCTTTATAGGTGTTGCTGAAGACTGGATTCAGGATGGTAAGCCTTTTTCCCTTAGGCCCAGGATCAGATGCAGAAGACACGATGAGCGTTCTGCTGCAGAGGATGCAGAATAACGCAAAGCAAGATTCATCCATCGGGTGTGGTTTAAATAGCTTCCTGTAGTGCTTAGGTGTCTCCTTCCACAGCCTCGCCTAGGTAAGAAAAGAGTTCCTGCTTTCCAGAAGAGTTCCAGTGTTCTGAACCTAGGGAGTGGCTCCTGCCCCACCCAACAGGAAAAGTAGTCCCAAACAGAAGAGGATTAGAGGCTCAACTGGCACGTAAGTAAGCAGCATGGTCTGCTGCAGGTAAGTCCACCCATGCATTATGAGCCCGGCGCTTCCAGCGCTGGGACTGGGCATATTTATGAGCCTGGTGCCACTGGCACCAGGACAGGGTCCAAAAGGTCCCAATTGGGACTGGTTGGCACTCGGAACCTGGGTTATGGGTCTGCTTCCAAGGGAGTTGGGTAAGTCCTGACCTTTTGGAAGCAGAGATCATGACAATACCACTCCCTTTGGTCTCGAGTAGCACGTTTTTTTTCGTTCTGCAGCATTTCAAAAGATACTGTGTGTGCCTGGAAGGTGTTCTTAATTCTGCACAGAGTGAGATGGAGGAGACACTGGGCATCTATAAGAGGCAATTCTTGCGGCATTAAAACTTTAGGTGTGCCTGAGGCATGGGGGATCAGGGAGCACAAGTAGCAAGTTTCATTAGTTGTTTGTTTGGCTGTGGAGCCCATGTCTGCATACTATTTATTTATCCTCTATCGTGTCGAGCCCCAGGCCATAGTATTCGTCATATCTCTTTCTACCTATTTCTCTCTTCTTCCTGTTCTTGAGGAATGTTCTAGCATGCCTGGCTGCGTGCAACAGGGACTCCCTCTCCCCAACCCCCTCCTTCTCCCATTCTTCATACAGAGTAGTGAACTTGTTAGCCATTTCAATATTTTTCTTAATTCTCTCTGTGGTGTGGTCTTTCTCTCGGGGGGGACTGATTGTCGTTGCGGGTGGGGTACCAGTGGTGCCATATAACCATGATAGAACAGATGGGTGCCGATCATTTAGTTCATGTACGCTAAAATTTGTGGTGTGGCTTTGGGGCTTCAAATGGATAGTCGGCTTGTTGTTAGTATCATTCTGATGTTTTGCCTCGTCTGGGTGCGGGCCATACCCCCATACCAGCTGAAAGCCATCCCATATTAAATAGATACCCTCCTTAAACGGTTTGCTTACATTTTACATGTTAGTTCCATTACCTCCCCCCTCATTTATCTCAATGTAGAAAAATGATATCAGGTAATATGTTCCCAAGCCAAACATTAGTGTAAAAAATATAATAGCACAGACAGTCAACCCACATTCGTATGAATATTTTCGAAAATTAAAAACATTTCTATTCCTAGTGTCCCTATTGCTAATTGTTGCAGGCTGCCTGTTCGTTGCCATGGTTATTCCTACATGTTGAAACATAGAAAAGGACGCGTTAAGCATACAGTGCAGTTATTTTCACATTTTCCGCTTTTCAGTGTTACTTTAGGGTGAGAGAGAGATATAGAGATAGAGAGATGGAGAGATAAAGAGGTAGAGAGTGCACGGTGAGGAAGGGGAGAGAGAGAAATCATTTTATACTTATTTACACGTTGTCATAAACATTTTCATAATACAGTTGTCATTTTAATACATTTCGCATTTTCTTCTTTTTGTTTTTCTTTTTATTCATGCACATTTACCCCGTCGGGGCCCTCTGCACCTTCTGCTGAACCCATGCTGTCATCTGCCTTCCTGACGTCTGTTAAATGTATCCAATATCTCAGGCCCTTCACTTTCACCGCTGTGGGTGTGCAAAACACCACCTCTTATGGGCCAGGAAATCTTGGAGCATTCCACCTACGTACGAAGCTCCTGACGTATATCATCTCCCCTGGTACCAGCTGACCTGCTGGGCTTTCTTGCTCTGGAGTGTGCGTTTCATTTTCCCTATCACTTATGAATGGTGGTGGAAGTTGTCTCGCTATTATGCGTGCTGCCTTAGTAAGTTTAGTCAGGTAGTCATTAAATTCTTCTCCCAGTACAGTTGCACTTCTGTGTGCATATGAATGTCTCCGGAAGTGTGAGTGTGCTGTGTGCATTCGTCTCCCTGTTACGATCTCGTGCGGTGACAAATGGTGGTCCTTGCTTGGCTGATTCCTCAGCTCAAAAAGGGCCAAGGGGAGGCAGTGTACCCAATTTTTCTTAAGAGTAAAACATAGTTTTGAGAGTCTTCCTTCTAGTAATCAGTTGATCTTTTCTACCATCCCGTTACTTTGCGGGTGATAAATTGAGCATAATTTATGCTTTATCCCCAGCAATGATGTCACTTCCTTAAAGAGATCGTTCACAAAATGTGTGCCGTTGTCAGAGCGAATTACGTCACAAATTCCCCAGCGGGGGAATACTTCCCGCACGAGAAATTTTGCAGCACACATCTGGGCGGGCACAAGGACCTCCCTCTACCCAGCGTGAAAATGGGCACACTACCACTATCATGTACCTCGCTCCGTTGCATCTCTCACCCATAACTGCATAGTCGATATGCAGCTCTCTAAAAGGTCCTATTGGTCTGGGTATCGTTCCTCTTAGTGTTCTCAAAGTCATGCCACTGTTGTATATTTGACACGTTGTGCATTCCATTGTTAGCTTGGAGAGTTGTTCCTGTAATCCTGGGACAAACCAATTTTCTTGTATCTCTGCTGCGATGTGCTGCCTTGCGTTGTGTGCTGGAAAGTGTAGCTGCTGGAATGCTACTTCTAATAGTTTCGTTGGCATCACTACTTTACCTGTGTTGTTTTGCCGCCATAATAAATCAGTTGCCGACTGGCTGCATCCTCTTTTCGTCCACAACTCTTTTTCATCCTCAGGCGCCTCTCCCTGTAGTTCCAGTATTTGAGACACTGGCATTGTATTGTACCCGTCCGGGATACTCTCCTCTGCTTCTCTTCGCATTAAATACTCACCTGTGTTTTCTTTTCTCAAATATGACGCCTCCTTGGCAGCTGCATCTGCTGCTGTGTTTCCCAAAGAGACGAAGTCAGTGTTATTGGTATGGGCCTGGCATTTCACTATTGCTACCATTGTCGGTTCTTTTAATGCCTCTATGAGTTCCCTCAACAAATCCGCATGTTGTACGGGTGAGCCATCTGCCCTGTTGAACCCCCTTCTTCCCCACCTGGCAAGCCCTCTGTGTACTGTTGTGGCCATATATGCTGAATCCGTGTAAATCGTTACTGCGCATCCTTTTGCTGCTTGCAAGGGCTCAATTAATGCTACCAGTTCTGCTTCTTGTGTTGAGAAATGAGCTGGTAGTCGTCGCTGTATTAGGACCTCGTACTCACCTTCTTCCATTCGCACTACTGCCACTCCCACATGTTTTTCTCCAGTTTCTGAATTTATGGAAGCTGACCTGAGCATCCCATTACTATGGTAGCGCTCTTCTCAATTGCGAACGTGGCAGCTGAGAGCCTGTTCGCAAGTGAAATGACCTTGCATTACAGCGTCCAGTGTCCCACTGTAGTATGCCAAAGGCTTGTGACCTAGTGACGTTTTCTCTGTTAGGACCGCGGTCATGAGTGTCCCCTTACAGTGCGAGAATAAGTAGAACTCGCGTTCATAATCTGGTGTCGCGAGCACTGGGGCACTTGAAATGACTTCTTTGAGTGATGTGAATGCATCGCATGTCTCTGAATCCCACTGTATTTCTGTTTTTTCCTTTTGTGCTTCCTTGAGTGCCTGGAGCAACGGGCGTGTGTCTGCAGCATAATCTAATATCCATGCTCGACAATAGTTACAGACCCCTAGGAATTTTTGCATTTCTTTCACTGTCTTTGGTCTTCCTACGGCTGAAATAGCCGCTACTCTGTCTGGAATTATTCTTTTGCCATCTTTTGATATCAATTGCCCTAAGTATAGCACTTCACGTTGACAGTATTGTAATTTTTCCTTGTCTACTTTGTACCCCTTTTGCTATAGCAATGTTAACAGGGCTATGGAGTCTTTTCTACACTCTTCCTTGTTTTTGCTGCAAATCAATAAATCGTCCACATACTGTTATTATTGTGCTGTCGGCAGTCATGTTCCCAAGATCTTCATGCAATATTCTATTGAATATGCTGGGGCTTTCGCAATAACCCTGGGGCAATCTGCAGTGTTCATACCTCCTCCCCCCTAGGGTAAATGCTGTCAAGTATCTGCACTCTTCTGCGAGTGGTATTGAGAAAAATGTGTTTTTTAAATCCACTACAGTGAAGTGGGAGGCCTCTTTTGGTATGCTGCATAGGATTGATGCCGGATTTGAGACCAAAGGGAACTCTTTCTGAATGACGTCATTTAGTGGGCGTAAGTCCTGGATCATCCTCCAGGCCCCTCCTTTCGCTTTTTTGATTGGGTAAATACATGTGTTGCACGGGGAGTTCGAGGGTACTATTATCCCCTGTGCAAGTAGAGCATTTATGGTTTCTTTTATACCTTCTTCTGCTTCTCGGGACAGGGGGTATTGTTTGACCCGGGGCAGAATTGCTCCAGGCTTGAGATTGATTTTTACTGGTGTGACCCCGTGTAATAGCCCTACGTCATGGGGACCTGTCGTCCACAATTGCAGGCTACTGACTGCATGTCGTCATTAAAGAACGAAGGTGGGGCGCCCACTACTGCCATTAGCTGTACTGGCACCTGCCTTTGCTGTATCATTATTTCACAAGTGATGGCTATTTCCATGATTATTTCTCCGTCACTCTCTGAATCTGTGAAAAGCTCCTCATCTGACAGATCTTTAAGTGCAATGTCAGCGTTTATGCATAATACTGTGCGCCACTCGCAGCCGTGCATATCCATTGCAATTACAACTATTCTTTTGGCTGTTATTTGTACTGCATGTATGTCCACTGACATCACTGTTCCAGGCACTATCTCGGGGCTGGCGATTAGGCGAAAGACAAATTCTGCTGGTACTCTCCATTCTAGCTTCTTCAACTCCGGGACCACCCTAGCTAATGTTTTCAGCCCATGAATGAACATATCCGGGTCCACGGGTATGCCGCGCACCTCTAGGCACGTAGCTCTTGAATATATCACTAGCATGGCGCGCATAGCACACATCCCTGGGGTTGAGCACACAATCCATCCCCTTTTTGTGAACGAGATGGTCATGTTCAATTTACTGAGGAGATCCCTGAGGTGATTGTTCATAATACAATAGGGGTGCCCTCACTGTTTTTGCATTGAAGGTTGTCGATAGGATTGGACACGCAAGTGCTCTCTGTGGGCTGTCCTATGCTGGATGCCTAGTTGTTCCCCCTTGGCTGAAAATGTTACCTGAAACTACTGCTACTCCTCCATATGGGGCGGGCGCGCCATTAGGTGTCGTGGTAAATGGGTTGTTTTGTGTGTATGGTACGTGTCCACTGCCTTGTATGGGCTCCCCGGATGGGGGTGCCCGTAATACTGATCATCTTGGTAAATTGGGTTAGGCCTACTCCTGCATTCGTGCGAGAAATGTCCCCACCTCCCACAATTCCAGCAATTTCCTTGCCCCCCCCCCTCTGGGTCCTGGTCCCCCATTTCCGCTATTACCTCCATATCCCTGTCCACCCCCTCTTCGCCCCCTGTACCCACCTCTTCTGCTGCTGGGGTGCCACGCTTGCCACTGCAGTCCTCCGTACTCCTCCTGTCCATTCCACTGCCTTTGCCCGTTGTCTGCCCAGTTTGCAGTCATCCTCCCCTGTATGGCTACCAATCCCCCCTCCTCCTCTTCTGCATCTCTGTCGTGTGGGAGCGCAGCTACAGCTGCTGCAACCTTCACTAGTTTTGTTTGTACTAACTTGGCTTCGTCTGCCAGCCTCTTTTGTGCCACCTCCTTTTCTCGTTCCTTAATTCTTTTACAATTGTGCACTATTATACTCTATATCTCTGGCCATCCCTTCGCTTCGATCCCTGCTATTTTGTCAAGCGCTTATTGCACTTCTTTTGAGAGCCCTCTCTTTATTATGAAGTAGAACAACGATATTGATTGGTCATATGGCGTACCCATTTCGGCTCTCCACATCTCCTGTACCCGGAAAATGTAATCTGTAACTTCTTCCCCATCATTCATAGTGCATTGCATTACTGACTGTAAATCTGGTGTGCCTGGGAATGTTTCCCTCAATGCGTCCCAAACACGAGCGTGCACTGTATTGAAGGCAGCGCCATCATGTCTGTCACTATCCAACGTTATTCCCGGGAAACCTGCTTTGTCCACACCCTGTCTGATTGGTCCCCCACTGCTGACACAAGCAAACTCTTTACATCTCCAATGGCCAGGGGCACCCCTGCAGTATGTTTCTCAAAGGCATAGATCCATTTGCTAGCTCCACCTGATAACGGGGGCAGTAATTTCAATAAGTTTGCTTTATCCATCTGTGCCCAAGGTATGTAATTCGTTCTCCCCGCCCCCCGATGTATTAGTGGGAGTTGTAGTCGCCCCTTACATCCTCTACCAATACTCACCTTTGTTCCTTTCTTTCCCACCATAGCTACCTTTCCCGTCCTATTTCTTAACCTCTCTGTCCATTCTGGTTCTAGTGTCCTTCCCGGTGGTGTTTCTTCTAATTCCACTAAACCTCCATCTGCCGCTATTCCCAATCTCCCAGCTTCCTGCTCATCTTCATCTATGTCACACCACAGCTCCTCTCTCCCATCACTGTCCATTCCCCCCCCTACACCTCCTCCTATATTGTTCGCTCCTAGTTCTACTATTTGTGTGGGCTCCTCTTGTATCCTGAATAGTATCTCCCCTTTTTTCCATCCTTCCTCATTTGACTTATCTAAGGGGTGTGACCGAGACAATCGTTCCGACCTTGTTGTACTTGGCTCACCTTGTTCTCATAGGCTTTGTATCCTTGACAACTCTTCCCTTGCTATTGAGAGTCTGGCGTCTAAATCTTCTGTCAATTTGCATATGTTTACCGAGGGGGTACTTAACTGCCCATTTGATCGGGGGCACTCCTATGGTGGTGGTGCAGTTGGTCTTGCTGTGGGGGTGGATGTGCTAGTAGGCATGTATGTGGGGTCACTGTAACCTTCAGCAGGTGGGGGTTTGTTTAGAAGTGGGTACAATGGAGTCACCTCTATTACTCCCTATTTTCCCTCGTCCTCCTTGCTACCCTCTGCTCGCGCTGATGGGGTAGCCGTGAGGGCGGGCTGATCAAGTGTAGTGTCCATTTTCTTTGGTGGGGTTATCTCCTCAAATAATCGCCATAGATCTAGTATCTCTCTTCTATTATGAAATTGTTTCCCCTTGTATTTTAGGAATATGCACGTGGCTACCATGTCCAGGACGCTTTTATCAAATGACCCTCCTTGTGGCCAGACCTGGGGGAGACCCTCCCCCTTCAGTTCCGTTACCCATTGGTCGTGGTATTTAGTTATTCTTTCTGCATGACCTGGTAAACTCTTACAGATATGCGCTAGGGGTGTCTCCGCTCCCATGCCTAAGTTGGAGTTACTCTGTTCGTTTGTACTAATCTGTTATGTCACTATGGGCGTGTTACTGCGTACATATGGCTTCAACCCCTTCCACGTTACATAAAAACAACTCACTTTGTTCAATGAACATATGTTTGTTTAACAAATCTTACCAGGCCACACTTACAATGACCGTACCCCCCTAGAAAAGTGCTTAAAAACAGTGCAAATATAGTGTCACGTAATTACAGAAGATCACAACCATACAATGTGCACAACACACCGCAGACATTCATCACACCTCTGCATACACATACAGCATTTACCCTCCCTGTCTTGCCCCTTCGCCTTCTAGGGCGACCCCCTCTATCCCTCACACAACTTCTTCTGTCTGTATATGTATATATATATATATATATATATATTATTATTTTTTTTTTTTTAAGACCTTGTTTCTGCCCCGAAATTGAGAGAAATTTAAAGAAGAGTAAGAAGAAAAGCTATTTCTAACATATTTTCCGTGTCTCCTTACTTAGACACCCTTATATTATCTTTTCACAGTTTTACTTATTCCCAGCAGTAGTCGAGATAGCACTACGCAGCGCCGCCTTCTACTCCCTTACAGAGTTAGGTTCCCGTCCTCTTTTCCCTTTTCACTTCTGTGTCCTAATGGCCATATGCAAAGACAGAGAAAGTATTAGAAATAAGAAAGTTCCCCTTGTATTCCCCACTCCCCTTTTCTCCTTTCCCCTTGTCCTTCAAAGAAACTAAGACTTTTCCCTTTTAATGTTACTCGCACTTAATACTCACGTGCCCGTCTTGATCCGAGACTCTCCGGATTTGGTCCGTCCAAGCAGCGCGGCCTCGCACTCAATGGCCCCACCCGGCTCCGGCGAGCGGTACTAAGGTTTTTTTGAAACGGGACCCGTACCCTCTCGCCCTAACTGCGTGCGCACGTCTCTGCGTACCAGTTGCCGTAGGTGGGTGGATCTGTTGAGCGGGCGCGCCATGCGTCTCCACTGCAGCCGGGGTCGTCTCGTGCCAAGGGGACCGTTTAAAGTTAAGAAATATATCACGTCTATGGGGTCACCACTGAATGTAAGCGTCCCCGGAAACGCACCCCCCTTAGTGAGAGGCACTGATGGACACACCCCAGGAGGGGAATGAGGCCAGGACCAAGTCGGGGTAAGATCAAAAGAGCTTTATATAATTCAATATAGGGCATGCAAAAGACTCTGCAAACTCAGCGAGCGCTCTGTCTGACAATAGCAAAGACAGTTAGTTATATTACAAATACACGTCATGCACGAGGTAAGCTATAGGGGCCACAGAGTCTCAGGGATTGGGTGGTGATGGCTAGGTGGTATACATTGTATACAGTTTCTTCTCCAGGATTGGTGGACGTTGGTGCTGCGCCACGTGGGGCGGGAGGTCAGCTGGGCTCATCGGGATGTAGCGCTGGGCCGGACATGTTTTGTAACAACGATTGATAGCTAAACTAACATTTGCCCTTTTGGCCACACATTCCCACCCATTCATCACACGTCATGTGTCTTGTTGAGTTGTAACTCTTGTAAGCTTTGACCTTAGATCATTACATAGCCAGGAACATTGATACACGATCTGGAGTGTCTTAATACATTGGTCTAGGAGGCACCTTAGGTTCGAGCAATCAGGCCCCATGGGTGTAGTCAGGGGCAAGGGCGGGGGTGCTTGACTAACCATCCTTGGCAATAACAGTGAGGGATGGTATTATGATCTGTTGGTACACGTGTGTGCGCCCCTCTTTCTAGGGTCATTAACTCGGGGTCGACGGAGGTACTACTGACCTGTGGGGGGCATGTGACCGGTGCCTGAAAGGCGGTGGGATTTAGGACCAGGTAGCTCGTAAAGCACAGAGTCAGGCTGTGGCGGCCTCTGACACAGGGGAGGGTGGCGGATGCTTGAAACGGGTCCAGCAGGGTCGGGAGGGAAGGCAAGGCTTTGCTATTTGAACACCGTCTATCTCGAGAGAGAGCCTGGGCAGAGGGAGGGGGAAATGGCCTTGCAGCTCCAGGCGTGGCATCTTGCACGAGGCGGTTTTACTGTAGTATGGGTGAGGGGCGACTAACAACACATGGGGTTCCTAAAAGCACTTATATGTATTTGTATTTACATGGGATACTAGCTGATGATCATACTTTTTTACATAGCATTTCACATTTACAGTTGACATACGAACATGAGGTAGTGTCAAGCAGGTGTGTGTAAAGAGTGCATTAAGAGAGCAACACAAGTTATTGTTCACAGTTATCAGCTGTCCAGTCTTTGTATATCTCTTCATTACATGTAATATCGGTTGCACAACTTTCTCTGTACCCATTCTCCTTTATATTAGCAGCGAACGTTAGTCAACAAGGCACATATTACATAAATGGTTTCTGCACATTGCAAGGGCTTTCGGGGTGGGTATGGGTGCAAAGCGCCACGCCCTCTATGGCTGGGGGGCTCGGTGCAGGGGTCAGGGCCGGCAGGGTGTGGGCTGATCTCAGTTACATCGTAGTATTCTCGTTCATAGCTGGGGCAATGATGTACTGCGGAAGGTCAACAGCTACAGTGTTTAATTCTGTTGTTCGCTCGCGTCTGGTGACTCGTGAGAATGAGTCTTCAGCGGATCTGCCATGCAGTGGGAGGTGGGGAAAGTGTGGGCCTCTGTGAGGCGGTCAAGTGGGGGTCACTCTGCAGCGTTCAGTGTTTCTGCCTTGGGTTGAATATGCACTTTTCTAGCAAGATGGAGATGGCTTAATACAAGATGGCTTCTATTCTCAGCCACATAACGTGATGGTGCAACCCCATGTGTCGGCCGGCAGCCGCCCCGCCGCCTAGGCCCGGGAGGCCGGGGGGGGGGCCGCCGATGAGTCATGGGTCTCAACTAAGGTGGCACATGTAGTGGGAGGGGGGTCCTATTGACCTACCCTTCCCTACAGAGGGCAAATATCATCAGTACATGAGGAAGGCTTAAGATGTGAAACAATATTAGCAAGATCAGCCTCTGTAATCTCCTTAAAGTTAAAAACAGGAATAGTGGAGACAGGTGGCTTAATTTGAAATATGGCACTGGGTTTGGTACTGATGGGCAGAGAGGGGGCAGAGCACAGCATTGCAATTTTATCGTGATGAGAATTCAATTTATCACTAAGACCCTGCTGAATATCGGAGCACCATTGATCACGCTTAACTATAACAGGGTAAAAGATTGTCCTTCCCTTCGAACTCCCTGAGAATAGTAAAGACTTCTTTATGGGATGAGTTAGCAGTTTTAATACGTTCTTCATAATAATCTCGTTTAGCAGCCGTAATGGCAGTCTTATAATTAGCTGCAGCCTTGCGGTACAAAGCAAGCGTGTTGGCTGTGGTATTTTTCCGCCATGCCTGTTCTTTTTGTCTCTTGAGTGTTCTGAGACCTAAGATTTTACCAGAGTTTCAGTTTTAACAATTTTAACAATGGGAGGGGCAAGTGTGTTCATAAATGAGCAAATGGTCTCATATTGATCAACAAGGGTAACTGTGCAGTCAGAGTGTGAAAGATTAGCTAGCATGGAAGAGGCAAGTTCAGAGACAGCAACAGGCGAAATCTTATGCTAGTTCCTAACGGTCAAATCAACTTGTGTATTGGAATTAAGTCCAGCGAGTTTACCAGGCAAGTCCAAAACAAAGGAGATAAAACTATGGTCGGACCAGGGGCAGGTCAAAATGTCAAACTTCTTCAAGACTAAGCGATGAGAAAGTACCCAGTCCAAAATATGCCCATCTTTACGGGTAGGGATCTTTATAAATTGTCAGATGCCAATGGCCTACAAGGACTGATCAAGAGTAGAGGCTTTGTGATCATCGGAGTGATAGGCCAAAGTTTGAACTCACCCAGAATAATGACATAAGAGGTAGTTTTAATAAGATCTGTGAGCAACATAAGGAATTGTTCTTCGAACAATGGCATGGCCATGGGAGGACGATAGATGGTAAGGATGCAAATAGTAGTATTAGAATCAATTGTGATTTTAATCACAGTGTGCTGACATTCATCTATAGGCAAGGAGGTACATCTATAGGATGTTAGAGTATTTTTGACAATAGCTGCCGTTGGTCCATCCCGGCCGGTGTCCTGATCTGTACAGAAAAGTTGATAGCCATGCGGGGTAGAGGCGTTCCCAATCTCAGTTCCTCTTAGCTGTGCCTAAACCTTCTTGTGCTCAGTTCTGTTTGCATTGGATTTCTTTACATGCCCCCCAGCATTGGAATTCTCTGACTTTTTCTTTTCGCTCCTGTCCCACTTACCCTCTCTTCCTTTGCGAAAGCACTATACACAAAAATGAATACTAATACTGATACAAATACTTAGGTATTCCTAAATCTACACATCCTGTGCCTTGGCCCATGGAATTAACCTTCTAGAATTACACGTTTTTCTGGACACATTGATTATCTGCATAGTGATTTAGAAAATGTGGCAGCCCACTAATGCTGTGATTGCTGACATAACACTGGCCACTCTTCATGCCTGCCATCACTACTTCAGTCACACTCTCAGAGCCTCTCTGTAAGGGGCGGGAGTCAGCTGTGTCCACGTGATGTAAGTACTGTTACTACATGCTGAAATCGCAAGGTCTCTGCAGGATTACGAGTTTTCTGCCACTGAGGAACAAACTCAAAGGAAACATGTGATATTTAGGAAATACAGCAGGCGGTATTTCCAAAATGTTGCATGTCATGCTCTATAAATCAATTTAAAATGCATGTTTATGGTACGGAAGTGGTGTGACCCATGAAGAAAAATGCACAGAAATGTTAGTCCTGGCCCATATGTGCATTTTATCTAAAGAGGGTTAGGTTGTGTGGATTTGGGATGCCCACATTATCCTTCTCGCTGTAAGTACCCTGAAAATGTTTTGCCTCCCAACATCCGCTCAAATAAAAGTCAACTAGTTTTGGTGTATTGTGGGTACAAAACTGTTTCACCTCTTCGTGTTTGGTAGAGGGGAAATAATTGGCGGTATTTGTAAGTTTATTTATTTATTTAATGTATTTATTTATTTACATACAGGAGGAACAATGCTCTCTTGATCACAAAAGAACGTACAATAGATAAGAAATCCGATTTGCCGGGAAGCAGTGAGCTTCTTACAATGGGGTGAGTTTGAGGGACATTCTGACAGGGTGGTGGAGGGGAGTAAATGGAACAGTCACCGGGGCCAATACATAAGTGGACATACATAGATTAAGGACAACAAACATTTGTTATTTCTAAGTGCAGGTAGGCGGTACAGCCAGCTCTGCTCGGGATGTGACTATGATAGGTTAAGTGTTAAAGTGGAGGCAGAGGAAGTGAGGAACATAGGAGGTTGGAGGCGAGGAAACAATGTTAGCTAGCAGGCAGACGAGCGGCATGGTAAGAGGGTAACTCGGAGGCGAGCATTTAGTTTTGTTTTGAACAAGTACACCTGCATTTATCTCAACCGGTATTCCTGGAATACCGCATGGGGTAAATACCTCATGACCCCATAGGCAGGCAGACAGCAAAATTACCATCATATGAAATAACGCCTGTTTGCACCTCAGCACTAACTTAAAATGAGGACCTTGTTTTTTAACTGAGCGGCAGAGTTTACGACAGCTTTGAGATGTTCTGCCAGATGAGATCTTGCTTTGGAGCTCGGGCCATTTTGCTTTCTTGTGTAGTACTTGCACATGTGGTTTACAGTTATAGGTTCAGGACCCAAGTACCAAAATTGCAAAGTGGGATCCGGGGGCATCGGCTGAACATCACGTACTTGGAATGGTGCCACTTCAGAGCTGTATGGAAAGGGACCAACTTCTAAACAAGCTGTTTGCTGCTGCCAATTGCCCGCAAGTCTGATGTGAAACCTTCAACGAGCCCTGGCATTTTAGCCAACTGCACTCTGGGTCTTATAGGTTTGATTTTGTCTAACCGTGGAACTCATATGCCCAGATTCAAAGTGCTATTGGTTTAAAAGCAAAGGTAATTAGAATGTGTCAAACATGCATTAGAGACAGGTAGCAGATTCTTTGCCTTACTCTCTGGATTAGGTGCAATAAGGTTTGTAGTGACAGCCATCTAAAGTCGCCTTGAGGCAAGCATGAGCGATTTTTTCTTCTACTGTTCACTTCTTTTTGTACGTGCGTTTGAAGTCTATAAATCTGGCAAAAAAACAGAATTAAAAGTAGCAGAATGCAAAAAAAGAAATCCAGACTGCTCGAGTTACTCTCTCCTTAAATGGGACAACTTGAGATCTCTGCAGTGTTTGCTGGACATGGTGTGGAACAGTTAAACATGACTGTATGTGCAGCAAAGTAATAAACCCAGAACTCAGTATGTCCCTGTCACATGTAAGTAGTCTATTCTTTACGATTACTTTATTTATTTATTTATTTTGTATTTGTAAGGCGCTTATACATCAAGGAAATTGTGTTTCAAAGCGCCCACAGGGCTCCAGAGAGGGAACATGGGAATGAAGGCAAATATAGCAATGAAAGAGAGAGGTGGTCCGATTTGGCCTTGTGAGCATTCAGAGCGTGCAAGTGCAGAGAGAGAGGGATGCTAGGAGTAATCAAGGAGGGATGTGCTAGGGAGTAAGTTGCAAACTGTTAAGTGACTAGCAGAGATCACTTGGTGAGAGGGGTCAGCTGACAATAAATATGTGCAGGCCTATGATTGCACAGAAATGAGGGCGCCTATGGCAAGTGCTGGAAAATGGGCTGAGGCTGAAGGTGATTGAGGGTGGGAGGACAGGACCTAGATGGACACTGATTTCTGTAACTGTTTTCTACCCGATTGTAATTTACTGTAAATACTGCAATGCAATGCTATGTGAAGTGTAACTAAGCTTTGAATAACCTTGCTGCTCCTGCGCCCTCCTACCCTCGGGTTTGGTGCGCATTACAAATAAATAAACTAAACTAAACTAAACTAATAAGAGCCCTGGTCACCAATCTCAGCACCTGTGGAGTTTAGCAAAGGTGGGAGGGGGGGAAGGAGGAAGTGAAAAGGAAAGTCTTCAGGAGCTTCTGCAATTTGAGGAGATCCAGCTTAAGATGAAGAGGAAGGGGGAGGCTGTTCCAAAGGAGGGAGCATGAGCTCATTGTTTAGCGAATCGCTTGACACGCAGCGAGGTGGTGCCGGAGGAACAAAAAGATCTGAAGGGAGTGTATTTAGTGAGAGCCAGTTGTAGAGGGAGTAGTCCCCGGCCTCAGACAACCTTATGGATGATGCAGAGGGATTTTAATTTGATCCTTGTAGCAAACCGGAGCCAGTCGAGAGTTTTTAGGACTGGAGAGATGCGATCTCTGGTCATGAGGCCAAGGATAAGTCTTGCAGCCCTGTTCTGGATTAGCTGAAGGGGACGTAGAGAGGAAGAGGGTAGATTAAGGAAGAGGCTATTGAAGTAGTCAAGCCTAAGCCTAGAGAGTACCAGAGCTCTAGAGACATTAAGCTTCTGGGGAAAAGTAAGGAAAGGAAGGATTACTTTGAGGAGGTGGAGTTGAAAGTGGGCCTTCTTGGTAAGGTCATGGATGTGAGGGAGGAAGGAGAGGAGGCATAGATGACTCCAAGGTTTTCGGCCTCAGATGAAGGAGAAGGGGGAGAACTGATAGAGGGTGGCCAGAGTGATGGGAGGCAAGAGGGAGCAGTAGTCCCAATGGGAAGGATCTCAGTCTTGCTGGCATTGAGGCAGAGATCATTGGAGGCACACCAGGACTGGATGGCAGATAGGCAGTCAGGAATGAGGAGGAGCTGAGGAAGGGATCAGAGGGATGTTTGAAGAAAAGTTGTATGTCATCTACATAACACTGAACTCCAATGCCTTTAGCGGTTGAACATAATTCCTCAGCTTCTTATCCGAGTCACAACAGGCAATGCAATTCTTTACTAGCTCCTCAACTTCACTCTCTAACCCCGGCCACCAAGAATCTGCTCTTAGCCGCCCCTTCATTTTCGTCATTCCCAAATGGCTCTCATGTCCGAGTTCTAACAACTTGTATTTAACTCCTTGGGGTGGTATCAACCATCTTGACCTTAACACCTGATCCCCTTCCACACTCAATTCGTCCATTACCCTGTGGAATGCTCCTAAACCATCCTCATTGGTCCAAGATGACCAGTTATCCTGTATTATGCCTTTAATTTTGGCCAACACCTGATCTCTTTTTTTGCATCTCTCTGCTCCTGTTCCTTCATCTCCTCCAACCTCTATCATCCTCTACGCAATTGTTTGAAGCTCTGGACAAAATATCTGCCAATATGTTTTCCGTCGCCAGAACATACTCAACAACATACTTATGCCCCTGCAGCGAAGCGGCCCATCTCACTATTCTGCAAGACACACCATCCATCCCCTTGGATGTAAAGATACTAACTAGTGGCTTGTGGTCACTGAATACTCTGAACTCTGTGCCCCATAGAAATGTTTTGAATGTATGCATTGCCCATATCACACACAACACCTCTTTCTCTATTACAGAATACTGAGCCTCAGCACCATTGAGTACTGTAGACGAAAAGGCGACCACTCTTTCCATTCCCTTCTGTTTCTGTAGCAACAGGGCACCCAGGCCAGTTTTTCTAGCATCTGTTATAATATATGTCTCACAGTTTGTATCGAAGCAACACAGAGCAGGTTCAGTCGAAATCGCTTTCTTAATTGTTCTGAACTCTATCACATTCATCCGACCAATAAAATGCAAAATCTTTTTTACACAATTTCCTTATGTTCTTGCACCGATCTGAAACATTTCTAACAAATTTTGCATAATATTCTGCTATGCTTAAGAAAGAAATAAGATCATGTTTGTCTTTCGGTCGTTCCACCCCCAAACTTTAATCTGGGTCGCAGATAATCCATTTCTGCAACCCAGAAATGACACACATTTCTTTGAAGGGTTAGTCCTACCTTGCTAAGCTTTTCTAAAACCTTTGTTAGCCTACTTTCATGCTCCTCAGTGCTCCCCGATACCAGAATGTCTTCTTGAAAGTAGAGTACGCCCTCTATCTTTCCCAGAACAGAATGCATCACTCATTGAAAAAAGCCACGGCTGAAACAAGCCCAAAGTGCACGCGCTTGAACTTGAAAGTGCCCTCATGAGTGATAAAAGTAATAAAATCCCTCCACTACGGATGAAGCGTCACTTGAGGATAGACTAAAGCCAAGACCAAAGTACTGAATACTTTGGCAACTGCGGTCATGCTTACTAACTCCCCAATGTTGGGAAGCAGAAATCTGTCTACCACTACAATTGTTGAGGCCGCAAAGGCCCACATAGAGCCTAACACTTCCATTACTCTTTCTAACTTACACCACATGAGAAACCCATTCTGAGGCTTCTACAGCTTCTATAATATTGCTCCCTTTCTAGCCTTTTGATCTCTCAAGTGCCCTGCTTCTCCAAGGCTACGGGAACACATCTATTCCTCACGGCTACAGTATAATATTGTGGCAGAACCCCTTCCAAAATCCCAGTTTCTCACCCAAAACCTCCTCAAATGTGTCCTCTGGCCTGCTTGTACCTTGACTAATGGTGGCAATGTGGCTGGGTACCCTGGGGTTTATTATGATGCCCATCTCACTTTGCTCGTACCACCCAAGCAAGCAACCTCTCTTCGATACGCACACCATCCTCACTGTTTACTTACCCTTGCACCCTAGCAGCACCCAGAAATATCCCACAATCTCTATTCGTACCCCACCATAGGCTGTTGCCCCCATGTTGGGGTAATGGGCTGCACACCTTTGAATTTCTCCCTCCACGGCTCATGGTCTATTATGGTATAATCTGAACCTGAGTCAACAGGCATGCATACAGCAACTCCATCAATAGTCACTATTGCGTGTGGCTTTTCCTCTTTCCTTTCCTAGATCCCACTTCACTCATGACCACCAACTGACCCCTTTGCTCTTACCACCTTTTACATCCTCATCCTCAACCGCAATCTCTTTCACACCTTTATGGGAGAAAGTGTAACAACGTCAAGCATAGTGTCCCTTCCTCCCACATTTTAGGCAGGTCGCACTGAGACCCAAGCACGTTCCCCTATTAGCAAAGTGGAACATGCTCCCACAACAAAAGCATTTCTTGGCCCTGGTACCCTGCCCCATATTGTTCTCTCCAACCATGTACTCGCCTGGCACTGTGTTCTCCCGCTTCTTGTCAGGAACCTTTGAATTACTTGTGACTTTCTTGGAGGCCACTGCACCACCTTTCTTCATATTACCACCCATGGCATTCACAGTTCCCCCACCCTGTTCTTTTGTTTCTCTCTTTTCCATTTCCTTGACACATGCCGTCATGTGTTCAATCTGCTTGGCAATGTCCAGGACGTTATCCAGACTGGGGTCCCCTTTTGCCCAAATCTCTCCCCTAATCTTGTTCTCTCTGAGCTTCAACATAAATTGGTCGCTCAGTCGCTCATGTGTGGAGCACCAAAGTTGCATTTGTTAGCCAGTTCCTTAAGTGCCGTGATAAAATCTTCAATAGATTGACTGCTGTTTTGGTCCGTATGGCTAAAATGGTACCTTTTGCAGGATTATGCTAATCGGTTTTTCAAAATGTTTGACCAATTTTTTAAAAATCGTTTCACATGCGTTCGGCAGGCTTTTTAGAATGCACCTGCCCTCGAACCCCAAACAGTGCATGAGGGGTATGTGGCAGTAAATGCTAAAGGCGTGGCCATGTACTGGCAGGACATAGTCCTGAAATCCTCCTTCCAGGTCTCCCACTTGACTGCAGGATCCCCCGGGGTAGGCATAAACTGGGGCGGTAGTGAGCTCATGTTCCCTTGTAGGTTGATCCTTGTTCTTCTTTCCACCAATGTATCAAATTCCTAGATGCCCAGGGGCTTATCACTGTTCCCCCTTCCTACTTGTTATAGAAATTCCCAAGCATCGCTGGCACAGTACCTTTGTGTTCTTTTCACACAATCCCTCTACTTGCACCTGCACGGTACGTTTATCAATGTGGCTGTGGTGGTGGATACGTTCCACATGGAACGGCCGGACATACAGCACGTTTTGAGTTCCTTTCCTCCAACGCACAATGAGTGGGGCACTCCACAGTGGCAACGGGCTCTGCAATGCTGTCCTCGTGCCAAATCGCTTTCACCCGTTCCGCTCACGGTCCCGCTGCGGAGCACAGTGAACGGGCTGATCAGCCGTTAGGCTCCGCTTTGTATCAACTATATATCCGCCTCACCAGAGAACCACGCAGGAAACGGCAAAGAAGCCTCAGCCAGCTCATTGCCATCTGTGAATTAAGGAGGTCTCTGGAGATAGACGTCTTTGTGTCAGTGCCTTTTATTTTGGGTCCATTCTCATGAAGCCTCTCTCACCACTTATTCCTTCAGCGGTCAGCTACAACTGGTCAAACGTTCTTATGGGACATATATATATATATATAGATATATATAGTACTGCAGGCAATTCCAACCTGGAACATACGCACACACAGAAACCTACACATAAACAAGAATAGAATGGGGAACTACCCGTGCACCAGCACGGCCCAGTGCACTAGAAAACAAACACTCTGTTAAAAACACAATATATAACAATTATAAAAGCAGGAGTTGCAAACAAAGAGGTCATGGTGAATGGCTTCTGACCAAATGGGTATTTGATTTTAGAAGTAATAGTGGATAAAGCAATCTACACACCTATACTTAAAGGTAGATAGGATCTTTGCTACAATGGCGAGGAGGATGAGGTGAATCAGACACACCCTGATCAAGGACTCTTTATTTAATTTTTAATTAGGGCAAACAATTCATTCTGGAGTGTGGCAGGAAAAAAGCTAACAGTCCATGAAAGTCTAGTTGAATATACAGTATTAACTGTAATCAATTGAACAAACACAGAATATTGCATTGCCGAAAGATGTGGCCTTAGATAGCAAGATAGGTACTGTAAATTAGTGCATTTTTAAATCATCTGAAACGGTCAGGATATATTCATCCAGTGAACTGACAAAGATTTCCGAGGGTGAGGGATCGCCACAGAAAAAGCTTGATGAGAAAAGGCGGTGAGCTTGAACTTCCAGCTGCAGGATATCATCACTGTTGGTTGTACAACTACCTCCAGAAACATGCAGTTGGTCTGCTAAATAAATGGTTTGCTTCAGTGGAACAACTTGAAGGCTATGCAGCAACTTAAAAAAGCATTTTATAGAGCACCTAGCAAGGCAGTGGAACTTAAATATATCAGGAGAAATGCACTTAAATTTCTTTCGGTTTATTACAAAGCTTTGCAAAAGAAAATTGACCATCAAGAGAATATACATAATAATCATCGCTTCTTATTAAAATATACTTTTCACGCTTGCACGTTACACATATTTCACCCCAATTTAAAAACAGCATTTTTTATATGCGTAAAGTGTTTTCAGCAAACCTTATCGCAGCAATAGTAAGGGCAGAACAATTAGCATTTAAAATTCTATACCAAAACTCTTTACTGTTGATATTATATGATACGTGAACAAATCTACTAAAAACTGTTCTCTCGGTAAAATAAGATTAGGACATTCAACAAATAAATGTTTCAAAGTGGATGATGACAATAGGAACCGCTTCCAGGAAATGGAGGAACTTGCGCCATCATTTTCCTTCTAGCTTCGACCAAGGAAATTTCAGCTCTGTATAACTATGCTGGAAGACCTTTTGCAGAATAAAATGCTAGTATTGGTTTGCTAGAAAATGCGCCATATTTAATATTTAACTTTCTAATTTAGGCCACAAAGGCCGTAAAACAAGGAGACAGATTGTTAATATCATTAACAATGCTGTGCATGGATTGAACACTAAAACCCAAGTATTTCCAATTTGCTACCTCCTCCAATTTGACGTCATTTAGAAACCGTTTAAATGTATTATTGTAATTAGTTCCATATCTGTTTTTTGGAGTAAAAGTCAACAATTTTAAATGCATTTTTGCACTGCAGCAAAGATTGCACAAGTGCTAGCATGGATTGGTATTAGCACTAGAGCAAACTTTTCCCGGACACAAAAAATGCATCGAAAATGTGTCTTTTTTGCAATAGGGCAATTTCCACCCTGGTGCTTATGCCAGGCCAAACTGCACTTGTCACAGTGTAAAGGTTTTCTAATATGTCACAGTGTTTTTAAAAATAGGGCAAATGTTGCCCTGGTGCTAATACCATGCAAACTTGCACTTGTACCGGTGCAAATGTTCTGCAATCTGGCCCCTGGGATGTGGAACTGAAGGACCTTGCCTAGACCTGTAACTTTGGGCGGATAGAAACAAGGTCAAACCAATCCAGGATGTTGTTGGCCCTTTGCAGACAGCTAAGGCATATAAAAGGAGACAGAAAGTGTCTGACTTGGAGGCAGTTAGAATGGTGTTTCCAAGAGGTGGCAGAGTGGAGAGAGCATAGGATAAAGTGGAGCAGTCCACTCAGAACTTTCTCCAAGTGCTTGACTTCTGTGAGAGAGTGGGTAGGGCATATTGTCTGCTGAGTTGTATAGCCCAGATGTTGCCCAAAACCAGAGGGCACCAAAAAGGGAAGATAGCTTACTAGCATGCTGGGGGCTAAAACCCTCTACCTGAGAAAGAAGGAGTGCTGCTAGCCTGCTCGAGGCTAAAGCCCAGACTCAGATGGGAAGCCAGAATCTCCCCGAGAAAGAAGGAGTGCTGCTAGCCTGCTCGAGGCTAAAGCCCAGACTCAGATGGGAAGCCAGAATCAACCTGAGAAAGAAGGAGTGCTGCGGGCCGGCTAAAGCCCAGACTCAGATGGGAAGCCAGAATCTACCCGAGAAAGAAGGAGTGCTGCTAGCATGCTAGAAGCTAAAGCCCAGACTCAGATGGGAAACCAGAATCTACCCTAGAAAGAAGGAGTGCTGCTAGCCTGCTCGAGGTTAAAGCCCAGACTCAGATGGGAAGCCAGAATCTACCTGAGAAAGAAGGAGTGCTGCTAGCCTGCTCGAGGCTAAAGCCCAGACTGTGGTGGGAAGTTGGAATTTCTAGTTGGAATCTACCCGAGAAAGAAGGAGTGTTGCTAGTTTACTAGAGGCTAGAGGCTAAAGGCCAGACTATGGAGGCCTGTTGCTAGCCTGCTGGAAGCTGTAACCCAGACTGGGCGGGTAAGAATAACTTTAGTTTGGCAAGCATGCCAGAGGACATCCTGCTGGTAAGGTATCCCATATGCCAGGGGCAATCATAAGCACTTGTTGGCATGCGCGTGCTGGAGTATAGAAGTAGAGAAACATATGGTCAGAAGGTGATCAAATTTGTGTCAGGAAACAACCAGCAGAAAATCCAAGAAAACATGCTAGGGTCCTATACAATCCTGGAAGTGAGGTAAAGAAAATGAGAGGTGTGATATATCCTTTGGACTCTGTGCTACTGGATAGGGAATTGGCCTTGGACACTAGGTCCAAAACTAGTGCAAGGACATTAGAATAGGCCCTTGGACTGGTTTTGTTGCACCTCCAGCCAGACACTTAACCCACATTTTTCCTTTTACATTTTGCTGAGCTCCTAACCCCTATAGGTGTTCATGTAACTCCTCGTGTTGTATTAATGAAGGAGTTGAATTGCATTCCCTGTGACTCGAGTGTTCTGATGATACCATATCAGACATGTCAATGAAGCATTTACAAGAAGGGGGTATCTCTTCTCAGTTGCTTCAGGCGTCTCTGGGTTAACAAAGCAGCAGCATGGAGGGTGACCATGACCTTATTGAGCTGGTTCAAATCTCCTCCAAATTCCGCTCTTCAGGGATTCCACTGATTCAAGCATTATTTCAATGATTATGAAGGCTGGCCTGCCCCTAGACAAACAATCGTATCTAAAAGTTACATTTATTTCATAGATCACGATTCATGCTGGACTCCAGCCTCTTAGCACAGAACCTGGTATTGAACCCTGCTGCTCATCGTTGTCTTGTTTCTAAGATTAGCTCATTGGCCCTGAGCTACACTCCCAGACCAAGCACGCATCTGTTCCACAGAGAGCGGCAGATAGCAGCACTCAGTCTGAATCGATAAATTGGGGAAAAAGTGAGATCCCTGGCTCCATCTTTTCTTATTACTATGGAGCTTTTGCAAGAGATGCCATGCTCTTCCGTCTGTGGCATATCCTCTTAAAAATCAAGAATGACAGCACCCGAGTCCTCCCAGCCCATACCCCTATGATGGATACCAAGGTTGCCGCCATCTTTATGTTCCAAGTGTCAGCCGTGAGATTTAATGGGCGCTCTCTCATTCAAGTTCACATTATTAGAGATGGGCTACTGCTGACTCAAGCGGCGGCGGCACCACCGCTGCGCGATTCGTCTGACAGGCCTACCTCCCCTTTGAATTATTCAATACATTGAATTAGCAGATCTGCTGAATTATTGTAGGTCTGCGCATAACTGTGTACAACCGACAGCTGAACAAATGCCTATAAATAACATGTGTTGTTTTGTGCATGGTAATGCCATTGCTGCCTGTAAAAGGTGCACAATGCCTCAGGGACGGGGCTTTCTGGCTTTGTTAAAAGCAACACCCTGGAGGGAAACGTTCTAGCGATCGCCAGCTAACTGGCTGAGGCAGGAGGAGTAGTGGGATCCTCACATCGCAGGCATTATGCCACTGTTGGCGAATCAGGCACTCAGTCCCAACAAATTCAAGTTTATTTACACAGTCCCACTGAAATTTTGGGAGTAATTAGGTGGAATGTATTAGTTAATCATGAATAGTAAATTGGGTACATGCCTAAACCAAGGCTGCAATCAGACGTTGATAATAGATATGGATACAATCCTCCTTATTTGCATGTTCATATCTTCTGCGTATTTGAATCAGGTATCTGCTGTGTAAAAACACATCCCTTATGACACAGAAGACTTTCACTTAATTATTTAATAGATGCAACATGTGCTCACCTTCCTAAAGCTTTATCAATCTTTCTTATAATAGAAAATACCTTTTACTGGTTCGGCACATTTTTAGGGCGCTTCTTCACAATACCCAATACTGTTAAGAGTCAATCATCGCCTTATGCTCTCCTCGCAACATCAAAACACAGCATCTGTTACATAAGGCCAGTCACTGTAAGTATAGGCCCATTTCGGGAGAACTAAAAGTTATTAGGTAATGATCTGAATTTCTTAAAATGGGTACATTGCAGATACAAGGAGAACACGGTGGAGACGTCCTGGGTATTTTCCAATTCCTTCTCCTAGGAGATGAACCCTTCCTTTGATCGCTGTCCATTCACTACTTAAGCGTTGCAAAAACATACATTGTGAAATGAACAGAATGTGAAAATTGTCAACGAAGATGGGTTTACAACCTGTCTCCAATCAACACATTGTAAAGTATTGTGAAGGATGAGGATGCGCCTCTAGTGTAGACAGAGTTTGGACTCAAAGATACAGATAAAAAGTACAACCCTCTTTGAAGACCCACCCTACCTCTGCAGAGCTGTCCTATTAAGCTTCAGGCTATCCAGTGTCACCCGCTCGCCTTGTTCAGGCATTATGGGTTCGGGGACTGCGGGGGACAATAAAAAAGAAATAAATAAATAAAGGAAGGGACCCTCCGGTGGAAGTTCCAACCCATAATTGGGTGATAGAACTGACGTCACAGGGAGAGGAAAGAAGGTAAGTATGGGTCTTTAGGTACGGTATTTAGGGGTAAAGGGGCGGTGGGTAGAGGGAATGCGGGAAGTCGGGATTTTCGAGATGCAAAGAGTTCTGAACACCCTGGGCATCTGCCTTTCAAGCGCTTGGGAGACCAAAAGGTTGCCACGAACACAGGAGGAAGAGCAGAGGATTTGAATTGAGCTGTGTGCTTACTCCCCTCATCCATAGGTCGGCTACAGAGAGAGATAGAGAAATAAAGGGTTGTAGGTCAAAGGATCGAAAAAAAAAGGGTCGACAGGACAAAGGATCGACACCAAAGGGTCGACAGGACAAAGGATCGACATTTTTTTTTTTTACTTTTTTTTTGAGGCGGGGGGTCACCTCCCACCCCCCGTTTTTTGCTAAAAATCACTTTTTTTCCAAAACGAAAACTAAAAAAATCCTTTGTCCTGTCGACCCTTTGGTGTAGATCCTTTGTCCTGTCGACCCTTTTTTTCGATCCTTTGACTAGACACCGAAATAAAGAGAAAAGAGAGCAGATTGTCTGCCCCAAAGAGACATATGCTGTGTGCCAGATCAACCAGAGGCTGACTGTTCGTGCCCTCTGGCACTTCACGTAGTTTTTGGGAAACCAGTGGACACATTGACAGACACTAATTGCCTCCAAATGAGAAGGGAACATCCCAAGCGGGTCCTCTGACAACTCGCGTCAACATGAAAAATTGGCTGCTGTGTGGCAGGTTGTTTCACCCTGAAGTTTACAATCCCTCAGAACGGACCCTCCAACACAGAGACATGCATCCATTAATTCCAGAAGGGGAGAGGATCCCAGGGACACCACTAAATGGAATGTGCAGGTATTTGCCACAATTGGAAAACCAGGCATTATCGCCCATGAAATTGGATCCCAAGAGTGCAGCCCCCCCCCAGATGGCAAATTGTCAGTTGTTTCATTTAATTTCATGTATTGAATTTATAAAGTGACTTTCACCAAAAGCACTATTACAAAATATTAGAAAACAGTACAGTTTACATGATAAAGCAAAAAACAACTAGAAACAGAAGTAGGGGGAGAGAAACAGAACGTCACCAAGTAGAAAGAAGAGAGAGATGATGAGCTTTTAGGTTTGGAAAATATGAAGAGATGAAGAAGAGCGGATAGAGAGAGGGAGAGAATTCCAGTGTTTAGGGGATAAGAGGGCAAAAGATCACAAACGGGAAGAAGCACTGGGGTTTGGGAACAGTGAGAAGAAGCAGATTCTGTGATCGGAATGTCTGAGATGAAAAATAGAACGAGACTAGCGAAGACAGATAAGGAGGAGCTGAGCCATGAGTACATTTAAAAACAATAGAAAGAAAATGGCAGAGAAGACGTGATTCAAAGGGAAGCAGCGAAATTGACAGTAAAGATGTCATAGAGGAGCGAAAATGGAAAGAGAAGAGAAGACGAACCGAAGATTTATAAACAGATCGGAGAGGAAGAAGATGTGAGGCAGGGAGGTCAGGAAGAAGAGAAGAGCATTAGTCCATGCGAGAAATGACCAGGCAGAACAGAAGCAGTTAAGTTAGGTTGTGAAGGAAGCAAATCATATACAAGCGGTGGACATTATGTATTGGCCTTGCCACTAGTTGTTGTGAGTCTAATTCGTCTAAGCAGTGCATGAGATGCCTGGCATGAGGGAGGCTCGGTTGGTTCACTCAGATATTTAAGGACACTAAAATAGTCACATTTATTTGGCGGCAGGAAATCTGCAAAACAACCTCACGAGTGATGAGGCACAACCCAGTGGGCAGCACATGTGTTGGAAAAACTGTTTGTCTATCACTGTAAGTGAGAGTTTAGAGAGCAGCAATGGAAACACATGCATCTAAAAATATTTAGTAGGATGCCTTTTCCACCTGAGGCACAGTTGTCTGGTAGTTGCAATTGTCCAGGACCTCTTTGAATGATGATCTGACATTCAACAGGTGGCTTGATAGCCTTTGATGGTCTAATAGTTGAGAATGTTGTGGTTATCTACCTATGCTAATAGGGCAACGCTTTAGAATTCTAATAGGCAATGCAGAGTTTCTTTTTCTCCAGAGCAGTCATCCCTAATTTGTATCATATTTGTTCTGAAAATTGGGAGCTTTGATGTGGGACTTGAGTGAACTTAAGGTCCTTAAGCCTATGTGTTTCAATAAGCTGTCCAATATTTCCATACATGATTTTCCTCATTCTCAGCAGACTGTTCACCCACTTGAAAACAAGGGTCTGATTCCAGCGGGTTCAGTGGCAGAGTGAGGGAAGACCTCGCCTTTATGATATTCAGAACTCTGGAACACTGGTTCATAGGTCTCCACTAGAAGTATTGTGACCTCTGCAGGCAATGGATGCTAGGAATTCTGCAACTAGGCACTTTGTTGATTGGCCTATATACCAGACCGGGGTGGGAGTCACGCAACCACCAGCCCAAATAAGGAAGCCTTGGTAACCTTTGTTGATTGACTTCTATCCCAGACCCTGGTGGAAGCCGTGCCGCCACCAGCCCAAATATGGAAGCCTTGCTAACCTTTGAAAGCCCAATGAGGGCTTAAGTAAATCGTACCCAAAAGTGCCCGAAAAGGGTTTGGAAGTCCCGACCCTCATTATCTGCTTCGTGTTGTGGGACTGCTGTCTCATCCGACAATCCTGGACCAATACACAGGGTAAGATCAAGTCAAGATCAAATTCCACAGCCAGGATAAAGACCCAAAGCAACGATGTAAATGAAACCATTGTCAATGAAGTAGGCTGGAACACTTTAAAAATCCTTGTCACTGTGAGTGACTTGCAGAACGATGTCCTGGATGAACGCCCAGAAGTTTTTAAAACTAGAATCGGGATTAGATTCGGGGCCTCCATTGTTTAGATTAGGCACTTTCAAGGAATTTTTAGCCCTCGGCGAAAGGGCGAGGAGTTTCTGTTGTGCTGTTGTGCGGAGTGAGCGGTGTGGGCTGCCTTCGACCTCTGGCTCGCAGGTCCTTGCCGTGCTCTTGCTCGACTGGACGGTCTAACACAGGAATGACGAACCGTCGCTTGGAAATGGCTGTGTTCAGCCTACAGAAACATCCTATAACACGTGCACAACTGAAACACTGGATTCTTTGCAAGGACAGCTGGATGTCGTGAATGAGCCCACAGTACCTTTTGAAGTGGCACCAAACCAGGTAAGCCTCTTAAGCACCGTGAATCCTTCAGTTTCTGGGTCCGTAACTTCGGGCTCCTCTGCTGCTACTGATGGGCTGTCACATGTAGCTATGTTCTCTAGTGCTGCAAACAAAAACCTAGAGAACAATGACACAGCGGGGCTGCCGGTTTTGCTGGCCGGCAGCCCGTGTTCTAGTGCTAGTGTTATGTTACCAACGGCGGGCGGGACGAACCTGAATTCTGAGACGGGGCTTTCCCCTAGTGCTGCGGACCCAAACACAGTTTCTCCCCCTTCCTCCCAGCCAGTTCGTCGATGTAACGCTCACCTGATTCCCGCAGAGGCGCCGGTCTTGACTGGGTGAATGCCGTATCTTCAAAGGTGATGTGTAACACACGGTTGGCTCTTTGGGCTGGACCTCTGTGCACTGTATGTCTGACTCGAAGAGTAAGATGTCTGCAGATAGAAAATATGGGATTAATGAACTGGGGTTATTGGGTGCCTCTCTCCTCTTCCCTTTCTCTTCTCCTGTAGAACCCCAAAGGTTAACGCCCTCACCTTAGGTAAGTGAACGCCAAGCTCTCCATCTGCCTCGGGGCAGGGTGCCGTAACCAGTTTCTTCACTGGATAAGGGTGCAGGCCTCTTGACCTCAGAGGACTGCTGTCCGTCGTTAACTGCACGAACGGTAAGTTCTGGGCACTTCAAATGTCTTAAAAGTCTTTTGTAATGATATCTCTTGTTTTGCAGGGTTCCGGCGATGGCGGATGGCGGGCTGATGAGAGTTGAGGATCGAACCCGCGTGAGGAATAGAAGCGCCTGGAAGCACGTAAGTAAGCGCTTGTAGCCTGCTTCACAATGCGCACTAACTGTCCCTTTTATCTTGCAGGTACAAGTTCGGAGCTTTAGAGAAGCTGAAGGGTGCTGGAATACCCACTGGATTCGGCGTGGGAAGGAGTAATGGCACGTGAGTAATAAAGTTGCCCAATGTCTTTAAACGCACCTTCTTTTGTCTTTCAGATGCGGGATGCAGCGCCGAAGGCCTCCGGAGCGTGCGAAGAGCTGGTAAGCCTTTGTCTTTCAGATGCCGGAATGCAGCGCGAGGCGTTGGTGACAGCCGATGGACCAGGTAAGAGATGCGCTGCCACTGAAGACCGTAGTGCTAACCTGTTCTTTCTTTGTCTTTACAGGTGCTGCTGAAGACTGGATTCCAGGATGGTAAGCCTTTGTTCCCTTAGGCCCAGGATCAGAAGCAGAAGACACGATGAGCGTTCTGCTGCAGAGAATGCAGAATAACGCAAAGCAAGATTCATCCATCGGGTGTGGTTTAAATAGCCTCCTGTAGTGCTTAGGTGTCTCCTTCCACAGCCTCGCCTAAGAAAAGAGTTCCTGCTTTCCAGAAGAGTTCCAGTGTTCTGAACCTAGGGCGTGGCTCCTGCCCCACCCAACAGGAAAAGTAGTCCCAAACAGAAGAGGATCAGGGGCTCAACTGGCAGGTAAGTAAGCAGCATGGTCTGCTGCAGGTAAGTCCACCCAAGCATTATGAGCCCGGCGCTTCCAGCGCTGGGACTGGGCATCTTTATGAGCCTGGTGCCACTGGCGCCAGGACAGGGTCCAAAAGGTCCCAATTGGGACTGGCTGGCACTCGGAACCGGGGTTATGGGTCTGCTTCCAAGGGAGTTGGGCAAGTCCTGATCTTTTGGAAGCAGAGATCATGACAGTCGATCTCACTTATACTCATTTGCTGAGGAGACTTCGGGGCCAAATCATGAGACACTTGATGTGCCACTTTTAACGAACAACAGTGGAAACCAACTTATCCCAAATTACAGCATCGCTTGTACCGAGCCCAGTCTTACCCCGTGTTGCGGGCTACGTCGGGTTCCCCTTTTACAGGAACTAGCGTGGTCTCGCTTCAAAATCTCAGCGGGGAAGAGCAGTGCTCCAAGGGCTGCACTGATTAGTCAGTTACAACATAGTCAGGAGGATCTGCTCATGTTTAAAACGCAGCTCAGCACACACGCCGTTTCGCTGTCTGTAAGACCTACTGTAAGAACTACGTGAATAAGATCAGTATACTACAGTGCTAACGAAAACCCTAATGGTAAGGTGGTCTCACACTGGATACCTAACAATGAGCCTCCATTTACTGTAGACGAAGAAGTGTTTACAAGGGCCTCAAATGCCTTGAACAAAGACTGTCTCTCTGTGAACAAGTCAAACGATGTTGTATCTATCATGCTTACAGGCCCGAGTCGAAATCAATGTGCCACTGCAAACCGGCTCAGCTCTCTTGATATGGTAAACAAGCTACTGTCAGACTTAACTCGGATCAACAAAGCTCGTGCTGCAAACTGTGGGAAAAACGAGACCACAATTACGAGCTTAAGATCGCCAGAAATGAAAAGCTTAGACAGTTCCACACGTGAAGAATGCCCACTATACACTACCATTCAGAGAATGGCTCTCACAAAACGAAGAAGAAGAGATGTAAGTAGCGCCGGTAGTCTACGATGCTCTCAAAGAAAAAAAATCTAAACGGGAAGGGACTCCAAACCCGACTGCCCCGGAAGTGGAGGGTGCTAATGTCAACTTAAACTACAGCATGCTCCCTGACACGCAAGACTCATCGTCCTCCTCATCAGTCACTGACTACTCATCAGATGAGTACTCACCAGTAGAGCGATTATATCTAAAGAGACCTGCAAAGCTCAAAAACCTAAATACGAAAGACGAGCGCGCGGTCGGAAAAAAGTGCTGTCAACCAACAATGTTAACAGGCTCAGAGAGACTCAATCTATTATAACATCATCCATGGCCATCACTTTGGCACCGTTTACAAAGTTATATGAACATTTAAATGAGAACATTAAAGATATTTCAACACTGGTAGCTCTATTAAACTCAAAATTCGTGGATCTTGAACAAAACGGCATCCTACTTAAAGAAGCGCAACAGGCACTGTCTGTCAAGCATGACTGTATGCTGAACATCATAACTAATCAGTTAAAAAACAACAACACGGACAAAAAACTTTTGGCAGAAGTGGCAAGGGAGGCACTGAGTATCTTTAAACAGAAAAACACCAATGTTGGAGGGACGCAAATATACTGCTCCCCTAGCGCAGGCCACCAAGTGGAATCGGTACCCGCTAAAGGGTCAAGTACACTTTGCTGCCCTCCATCAGAGACGATCATTGTCCCTGATGACCCCGAATTTACTCAAGCCAACAATGTGCTTAGAAATAAGCAGATGAGGGAAGACGTCGACCGAGAGAAAAAATCCTCGCCAAGTAACAGCTTGCGCACTTGCTGTGAGGAGCCTCAACCCCAAATGGTCAATGAAACCACCTCTTTCGCTGAAGTCTTGATAACCAGCATGGCGACCTCTAATCTGGCTCTCTATAATCCTCAGCTAGCCTCATCTTCAAACAACCCGGAAGTGGGTGCTCTATCCTTTGATGACAGCTGTGCCCAAATGGATACCATGCTTGCACTCAACGTGGCTGCCCCAATTTTGCCAGTGGACTCCATTACCTCGTCGTCGAACACACACAATGCGTCACAACCCACTGTGAAAACAAGGGTAGAGGTTCCCCATCTATATGCGATTTTTAAGAATACATCGGGACCTGTTTGCCGCACTGCAGTGAACGCCGAATCGAACAGCTTGTTGACAAAGAAAACCAAAAACCAACCACAGAGAAAAACGAGACAGACAAACAATTCGAGAAAATTCCTACGCAATTTAAAAACTGTAAATGTAACAGTGAACACAAATAACTGGAAAGGGCAACCCCAAACATCAACACGGAACGAAACTTCTGAGAACAAAGCAGATTCAGTAGAAGGGGCGGGAGAGGAGTCGTCGGACCTAATAAACCTATCCACATATGACGATGAGGATTCAACTGAGGTTTCCGAACCCTTGGAACCACCTAAGACCAATGGGGTAACGGCTGAAGAAGAGTCTCCCTCCCAAACCGGGACTGATAGTCACGAGGTGATGAAAATCTGCAACAGCCAACGCACATGTACAATGATAATGAATGCGGCTATCCCCAAAGTAACTGATGTGCCACATTCACCTTTATTCTTGACAATGGAGGCCAAACGGAATCTAGCTGCCACATTTTGTACGTCGTTAAACCATAATGAATTACCTAATGACACTCTATTAACTACCTCATCGATTGACTTGATCCAAAAAGAGACTGATTCTTCCTTAACCAACCTAAAGCTGCCTATAGATCAGACGCAAACAAACTGGACGATTGTGGGAACGTCCACTAAGAAGACTTCTAGCGGCAGTTCGAAGAGTCCCCTGCGACCATCGCAGAAGGGTCACAAGTCACCTATGGTTAAAACTAAGATGACAAATCTCTATAAGGTGACACTAGAGAGAATAGACAATGTGGACAACTTGATCTTAAACCGTCATAATGTGCTACATCTGTTTCAACTAATTCCGAGTCTAACATCAATCCGGTATGACGATCTGAGAATTGTGGAATTTTGCAATGAAAAACGAGATGATAAAGTGACTTTACACATGAACTCGAAAATAATCTTTGATATCCTATTAGAAGCAAGCTCTACTCTGCTATCGCTAGGATTTGAGATCTACAAGAGTGTTGACAGGTTGCACTGTATACCTCACTCACAGTCGCGGGTCCCTATATTGGCATGAAATAGGGTTAATTTTGAACCTGTCAGCCACTCCATTGCTTTGGATCACACTTCGAAGAACGTTTCCTTTGCAAACGAGAAGGCAGAGATTCAGCCCAAACATGTTGAACAAATCCACATAACCATCAATGGGCTATCCACCTCGCGAAGTGCCATGGCTGTTGAGACAGACAAATTGAATTTGAAGAACGATTGGGCCTGGATGGCCGCTGCGCTAAGTGGCAACTCGTCCCTATAATGCCAGGCTCCTGGGAAAGAAGATTCGATCAAACTGGGCTCATGGAACACAAGAGGTTTTAACCACCTCTTTCATACACCATGGCTACAAGACCTGGACCTGGTCTGCCTACAGGAAACCTGGCTATCTGGAAGCCCTATTTTGCAAGACTTTGAAACTGCTCTTAACCCTGCCATTAAACAACTTAAAGGAAGACCAATGGCAGGCCTAATGACTGCGGCAAGGAAATCTTCTGGCCTCAGAATTGTTTCATCTACTAATGTTACTCCACACATCCAGACTGCAAAGGTCCGGATCCCAAATGGCTTAGACGGCGAGTCTGACGTCTTGAACATCATTAATGTCTACTGGAACCACGCCGCAACTGGAATAACACCTTTCATTGATCAAATAACCTTTCTAATTGATGCTCTATTTGAGGATGAAGAATCTCCGAACCTGATCATCTGCAGAGACCTCAACACAGACTGCATGAAGTATGCAAACCGTAAAGGCGAGGGGAAAGTCTCAACACTTGCTTGGAAAGAAGCAGCCTTGAAATGGTGCCAGGAAATGGAAGCCAGAAGCTTGTTTATGCTGAATGGCAATGTGACAGGGGACATCCCTGCCAATCCTACATGGAGAAGAAAGGACCAAAACTCTATTCTGGACTACATGTTCGTGTCAGATGTGGTTCACTCATGCATATCTCGGCTTGAGGTTAAACAAATGAACCACAGTGACCAGGACATGTTGGTAATGAGTTTAAACACATCAGGCCTGACATTGCCAACTCTATGGTCGCATGCTGTGTCTGTTCGCTCGAGCAGAATACGTCTCGAACTTGCTGACGCTGACGTAACAAAAATAGTTAGCAACTTAAACCTAGAACACAACGAGGTCGAATATTGTCATCTACTGTCTGACTTCAAAGAACACAAACAAGGGCTGAAAAACAAAAAATGTGTTCACAAACACAGATTCGATTTGAAGATGCAACAACGGAAAAGACTAATGAGACAAGAAATTCGAAAGCTAAGCAATGAAGAGAAGGACGATTTTGTCGCAAAGAAAAAGGCAATAAAACAAGCTTTTAGAAATTGGTGCAAGCCCCACAAAGCAATTTTGTTGCAGAATGACTCGGAGGCAATGCTGAGTAAACTACGAAATAAAAACTTAACGGAATCCTGGAGAACCGATAACAACAAATCTGCGCCGCAAGAATCTTTGCAGGCAAATCCTATCTCAGAAGCAACATGGATTGCCTTTTACTCCAACCTATTTAGTACGGAGGGTTGTGCGAAAGACTGTTATTCATCAAAACTGGTTAAGAGCGACTTAAAGTTTGATCGCCATGACATCTTATCAGCCATACAGAGAGCCAACGCTTCCAGAGCACCGGGTCCCGATGGACTCACAAAGTATACCATCAAACGTAATCCAGAGGCCTGGACGGATTTCTGTATGACACTCTTCCAAAGAATAGCTGACAAACGAGCTTCTCCAACATCTTGGAAGAGCGCAATTGTTGTCCCGTTTTTCAAAAAGGGCAACAGGTCTAATCCTGTTGACTACAGACCTATTGCTTTATTGGATGTCATTGGTAAGATCTACGCGACCCAACTACAACAGATGCTACTGAGATGGGCAAGTGAAAGTCATCATATAGACCCCAGACAAACGGGGTTTGTGAAGGGCGTGGGGTGCGGACTTAACCTGCTACTACTGAATCTCTTCAAGATCGAAGCTATAAGATTAAACACTAAAATATACTTGGCCTTTATAGATTTTTCTCATGCCTTTGATAGCATCGATCGAGGAATTCTTTGGAAAAAATTAAAAGCATGGAACTGTCAGTTAAGCCTCACTGAAGCAATTAGGGAACTCCACTCTAACACAAACATCAAGATGCGGCTCGAACAACAGGAGACTCTCTCAAAGCCGATAGGAACATCTAAGGGCGTGAAACAGGGCTGCCCTCTGGCCGCCATCATCTTTAATTTGTTTCTATCAGATGTTGGTGAAGCCCTTAGTGAAGTTCCCTCGTTTGCACCTAAGATGAACGATACCCATGTAAGCTGGCTTGTCTACGCGGATGATCTTATATTGTTACTTATGACTCCAATCGGACTCCAACGGAAACTGGATGCCCTGGAAGCATACGTGTGCCGAAATGGTCTGCAAATTAACAAACAAAAATGTGAGATACTAACGCTGCAAAACTTGCGGACTATGAAAAAAAAAAAAAAAAAAAAATTGGTATATCGAAAAGACAAAACTAGACTCTGTATGCAATACAAGATACTTGGGAATGAGGATAAGCTCAAACATAGACGATTCACCTTGGGCAGGCTCAGCAAAACTGAAGTGTCGACCCTTGGCGTGCCAAGCAGCAATTATCAACAAGCAATTCGGGAAATTTTCGCTCAAACCCATGATTGCATTTTATCAACAAAAAGCTGTTCCAGCTATAACTTATGGAGCAGAAAATGCACTGGGCTGCTCTTATAAGCTCTGGAACACTCTGGAAAACATCTTATGGGTAAGAGCGTTACATCTCCCTCATGGTACGTCTACAGTCTGCATCAGATATGAACTGGGGCTAATATCGATGCATGCTAGAGTAAGCTGGAGCTTACTATGCCTCTTCAGAAAAAGTATCTTAACTAATCCAGTGTTATAGTTTGAGATACTAAAACAGAAGACGGATCTTGCCACCCCTACCCTAGCAATGTGGAACAAGTACTGTATGGAGATCCTGGAACTGTATGACATCAAGCCTTCAACGCTGATAGAAAATCCACTTCTTGCCAAAAAAAAAGTGTGGAGCATGGATTGGTATTTAGCATGTGAACAAAGACGCAAGAGCAGAAGGATGGCGGATGTACCAGGTGAGGCTAGAGCTTACGGAAATCTCCAAGCTTACCCGACCCAATTTCCAGATTCCACAGCTAGATCAACATACATGAGGTTCAGACTGAATTTATTGGCCACCAAAGAATGCCAAAATGTACACAATCCAAACATAGTCATCCTGTCATTTCTGTAAGTCCTGCACAGAGACGCTGAAACATTTAACTCTTCTATGTCCGACACTACGCACGTTAAGAACTCGGACATTTGGTCCTGTATTCGTGAAACTGCAAACACTGTGTGCTGCAGACTGGTGGGAATGGATGTTTGAAGGATCCAATCGTCCACTTATGTTTGCTCTAATACTATTCCTGGAAGAATTTAATAAACACAAGAAAGGAAAGTGAAACTGAGAAGCAACCAGCTCCTTCTGTAGATGGAGGGAAATGATAGCCTGAAATGGATTCAGGTCAGACTTATCACGCATCCATGCGAGTCTGATGAAGTAAGATGGACGAGTTTCCAGAAAAGCCGCTTTCTTCTTCTCTCGAGATGGAGGGGAGCCAGCATTGCAAATGTTTGTCTTGACTGGTGCTTTTCTTTCTTTTTAAAGGTTTATATAAACCTCATAAAAATAAAAAAATAAAAAAATAAAACCTTTTTCTTTAACATTCCACCATCCTTCCACTGTTTTGGTTAGATTGACCTTCGAGTTGCATAGATCTTGGCAATATGTATCCAATTCAGCCGATGCTTAAATGCAAGTAATCCCTCCCTCTTTGCTTTGTGGGACAACCATTGCAGATATCCTGAAGCTTTCTTTTCAAGACTATTCTTTAAGCTGTTAGATGGTGGGTTGCCTTGCAGAAAGAAAATCTCTCCCATCCTCCTGGACTGTCACAGAGACAAATTCATGCATGTTTCACTTAGTTTCCTACTCCTTATGTTACTTAATGCACATTCAGTGGTAAACAATGCACACATCATTTCAAATATTATTCAAGACTATGCTCTTGGCATTCGAGTCCTGGCAAGCTGATTCAGATTCATATAGACCAATATATTCCGACTTGGTCCCAGCTCACTATAAAATTATGACATTAAATCACAGCTGTTCATTTTCAAAAAACTGTTTCATGTCAGCAGATAAATGTACTTTTCCTAAAAACTATGCAAGCCTTGATGATTACATGTATTACACCTGATCAATGTATTCAGAAAGTTCTTCTGCACTGCCACCCTCTTAAATCCTCAGCCATGTTCCAAGATGAATTGTGTAACCTTTTGGGACAGCTTTTTAGTAACTATTTGAATCCTAGATCATTAGGAGATTTTAATTTCTGGTTTGGTCTTCTCTTATGTAATGCTGACAAGAAACTTTGCAAAATATTAGAATCGTTTGTACTAACTACAATGATATCTCAACCTACTTATTGTGTGGCCATAATTTGGATGAAATCTCTCCCTACCAAACAGGTATTTTGTATAATTCAGGTGCAGCTGTTGGCATGTCCATCCACAACACTATGTGGTTTGAACTTCCCTTGAACTCTTACATTTCTGCTACACTGACTCCTTGGGAAAGAATTGTCTTATTTATCTATGGAAACGGGTTACCCCTTATTTCTTGCATTGACTCTAGAGCCATCCTCAGTACAATCTCCCTCCGGTCTTCATCCAGATCTTATTCTCCCTAATCCTAAATCAAATAGGATTTACTACTGACAAGCTTGCTCCAGAAAAATGACTTTCTCATTTGTCAAAGACCATGAATCACAATCTTTCTCTTTGCCTCTGCTTTTGCTGCTCCTCTCCTCAGCTGACCTCCTGGCTGTTACCGGTACTTCACTGGCTTCCTGGACACCCTCGGATCTCGGGCCCAGGTCCCTCCCCCACCAGCCTCATACACCTGCACCGCCCACCTGGCAAAACCCGCACTTGGGGACTGTTACTGTATCCCTACAGTCCCCCTACCAGCCCTTGACACCTGATGTCTGCACTTACCCATGCACTTGCCACTTGCTGGCCGTTACTTTACTTATTGTTATTATCTATTCCCTTGAAGTGCACTGTCCCTGCCCCCTTCCCATGCATTTGCGCGATCTGAATGACACCTGGCCTAGAAGGATCGTTGTCCGTCGTCCGTTTGTTCCCCTCCCTTGCCTCGTCGTGCCTTGAAACACTTGTGTATAGGCGCGTTATAAATGCCATATCATATCATAATAAATGATGTATCAAAGATTTGTAGATTCCACAAATCTCTCTTTAACATTTAGATCACAAGTGGGGGCGATACGGATGTAAAAACTAGATCTTTACAGCTATAAGTTTGATATTTCGCAATGCATACAAATGTTTTCAAAGCTCTTGGGGCAGGATGTGGCTGAACAATTAGAGCTTCATGTAGAAACATAGAGATTCGCCACATAAAGCAAGTGAGTTACAGCGTAGCATACTGGATGACCTTGGACAAGTGGGCGATGGCTGCAGTGTCCATTTGTACCTTTCAGCCTTTTCTGACACTGTTGACCCAAAGCTATTGTTATCTTGCCTTTCCTGCCTGGGAATAGGTGGAGTGGCCCATGACTGGATTTAATATTTTGTATCTGATTATTCTCAGTCTCTTTTGTTACCACCTTCCTCCTCAGAATTGTCCACTCTATCCTGCAGATTTCCACAGGGGTGTGTGCTTCATATCTTATGCAGGGGTGTGTGCTTCCCCTCTTATGCAGGGGTGTGCTTCCCCTCTGATTTAATATCTATGTTATTCCACTGGAGTGGTTGGTTGAATCCTTTGGAATTCACTTCGTGGTGTATGCCGACAACACCTTGATTTTGGTGCATCTGGATACTGAAGGAAACACACAAGCTCTTAAACTTTGGGCATGTCTCCAGAATGTTGACTCCTGGATGTTCCACCATCAGCTTAAATTAGATCACTCGAAAATGGCGATTGTAGTTCATGATGTCTGGTCTAAGGCCATCTGGCCTCCTTAACTATGACGCTACCGCACTCTGCCACAATAGCAGTTCCACACGGTAATTCCTCCCTCCAAGGACCCGGACCCGGTCCTTCCCCATTCCCATTTCAGCCCCCATAGGGCTGAATGAGAATGAGAGAGGGAGCAAACAACGGGCCATTACGAGTTGGCCCCTTGTTTCCTCCCTCTTCCCCTCGCAGGACCCGGTAAACATGCCTGGTTTGACCAGGCGCTGCTTTCTGAGGCGGTACAGGGTAAACGGCGCCGGCACCTTTTACGGCACCGTTTACCCCTTACCACCAGGGTCGTAATGAGGCCCTTTGTCTTTAAAAAACCATCGAGTATTGTTTGACACTTTAACACTTTTTGTACACATATCTATCATTCAACGGTCTTCTAGCTACGACTTTGGGGTCCTATTCCTCCATTCATATCTTTTTCAGCCAAGGAACAAGTTATTAGTAGTTTTATTTCAAGGCGCCTTGACTGTTATAACTTTTATTCTTAGGTCTTCCTAGATATGCTATCCACTATATTCAGTGTGTGCAAAATGCTGCAGCTGGTGGGTGGGCAGGGAAGGGTCATACTTGGTCATTGGGCCACATTGCTCCTCTGGTACTATCTCTGCACTGGCTGACAGAGAATCATTTAAAATCCATGACGTTTTGTGTTGTCTATAACACTCTTAAATTGCAGGGTCATCCTTTTTTTGCTACTACACGTTTCACAATACCCTTGCATCTACTTCACTTGACTTCCTTGGATCTTCTTGTTGTTCACCCATGCCACCATGCGTGTAGTAGAGGCCGGGCTTTTTGTGTTCGATCTGTAGTACTTTGAAACTCCCTCTGGCCTCCAACTTAATGCCACATATCAGGATGTTTCTTCTCTTAGGAAAGAGCATAATACCATTTATTTTTACCATTCATGCACTACTGTATTTTCATGTCATGTAGGCACCAATAATCACTGTCTGCACTGTGAGGACAGTGATGGCCACTATTGCACTTTATAAAAGGTAATACACAGAAATAGAAATAAAGTCATACATAACCTGTAGGCCATCTTCCAATCCTACCCTAAAACTCAGCAGGGTGTACCGCAGTTGAGAGAAGTAGCGCACAGGGAGGGGTAAACTTATTAAGATAGCAACTATGCTTGCCCGAGCATTCTGTTCCTCCCTATTTGTGACAGCGTGTTGAGCATGCTGTGAATCTACTGTGGACTATATGGATTTGGGCTAGCTATTATAAACGCCATGCAATACTGATTTCTCCATACATAGATTAGACATTTTCATCTTATGCAGTATCAAATTGAAATGCTTTTTAGAATTTTTTGAGTTTTGTATAAGTTTTACAATTAACAATTTGTCTATTTTTATATAATTGTGTGAACTTTAATATTAAAATATGAATATATAATTCTTCACTGACCGACCTTATCTCCTCTGTTCACATATTTCAGTGGAATTCATTTGCACAGTTTCTAAATAATTCTTTGCCTGTTTGTCTACTTTTCTTGTTTTTCAGACCGTGGTTGCCCAGCCACATGCCATTGTTGCAGAGTATTTCTACATTGAGCTACAGCATCCGGAAAGAGACCAAGGAAAGACTTGGGTGCAGCGCTGGCGGAAGACTCACTGCAAAGTGTGTCACCGTGTGGAACTGCTATTGTGGCAGAGTATTAATTGTCCCACAGGTAATGCATATGTATTTTAGCAGGCAAGCTGCAAGGGCCACTGGTCTTCCACCCATAGGTTGCTCCAGTAACAGTCTTTTGCCAAATGCTACATTTTGTGTTTAAATAGAATGCCACAAGCTTAGCACTTGTTAGAGCACTGCATGGCATACCCGCGTGAGGTCAATTCAGGCATTAGGTCAGAGTCAGTTCCGGCCCCAGGTCAGATGTCAGGGAGAATCCAGGCACCAGTACCAGTGTGCCAGTGATTTCATTCACCAGTACCAGTGTTTTGCATCGCATTATATATATGGTTTCACTAAAACCTTACACACATCAATTCCACAGATATAAAATACTCGATCAACATCTCATCTCACCTATACATTAAGTTACCAACTAATTCAATTTTTTAACACATACATAAATACGTCTATACACTACATTCCATTATTTATTAAGTTCAAATTCATTGCACAAGCCTCATCCTCGAATCTCATATCAAACTAAAAATGCCATCAATACATCTTAATGCAGCTAATATCATTGATACCTGTGTTTAAAACCTCATTCCAGAAATGAACTTGATCATACAGACTGTTATCTCAAGGAAATCTATTAAAGTGCTTATGTCTGATTAATAGTGCTATTGGACAGATCGTTATAAGGTGCTCCATAGTCTCAACTGACCCATTATCCTTATAATATCTACAGAATCTTTTGTCTCTTTCGACAGTCTTGTGCGCCCCCTCTGCATTTTGTATTTTTGGTGTTTACGCAGAGTTTAGGGCAATACCAACTACTGAGAGAATGCATTGTGTGCCACTACCTCTGACAGTTGTTTTCCCTTTCCTTGTGAACCACTATTAAATTATAGAAATGGCCAAGATTCACAAGGATGTGCACTGGAGAAAATAGGGAGATTCCTGCGGGCATTTCAGATTTGTAACTTATACCCGATTCACAAAACAGGAGCAAATATGGACATCACTGGAGCATCATTGCAATGCTCACATCCAACTTTGATTCATAAAAATTGCTCAAGTGCATAGTTAACAGCAACATACATGACTGGCGGGACACAGCAACCTATAAGTGAATGGAGCATTCAGTTAAAGTACAGCTTCTTTTACCAAGCACGCAGTGTACTCCTTAAATATGCTGTGATTCTCTCCACTGCATTTATTAGAGTTTGGGATGACAATATATTTAAGGAAACAAAAACATACCACTTATGATAGATCCCTGCACCATGCTGGCCGTGGCTAACAGAGCATGCCAAAAGGACAACTGCAGTGAAAGTGACATGCTGAACTACCAGTGCCGAAAGGCTTGCGTCGAAAGAGGGTGCGCTGTCGAAAGCGTCCTCTTCTAGTGTGGCTATCTGTGCTATTGTATCTCCCATTTGTGTCATAGCTCATACCCACCTTCTTTGCATACCTTTGCAAATGCCTTCATCCCATCCACCTGCTGACTTACTTTCTTAATTTCGTTTTCTGTTATTACCACCTATGCTGGATCCTTTCAGTAACACAATTATTTGTTCTTTTGCTAGAAAATATATTTACCCACTGGTTACATGGCCTTTTGTCAACGTTCATGTTTCTTCCAGAGCTACCAGCTACTGCTGTAGGGCCTCTTTAATGCATTCTCGATATTTGAAATGCAAGTTGAAAAACAAATCTGGCTGCCCTTAAATCCAGGAAAGCTGCATACAAGTAGACGTCTCTGCAACTGTTCTTAGATTAAACCACCCAGCTTTGGCTAGTATTTATTTGCCTGCAAGATCCAACTGTACAAGGTATAATCTTTCTCTCTTCTCTCTTGCTACCTCATCTTGCTGGCTCTCTACCTTACCTGTTTTTGGCAGGGCCCTCATTCTCCTCCTTTTCCTTCCTCCCCTCCAACCTTTGATAGGGTGGTTTACTTCTCCTTCCTCCCTCCCCTTTGCATCATTCTGGCCAAACCCTCTATTTGGATGTTGCTTGACCCCTTTCTCCTTCTGTTACTCCCCCTTTCTCATCCAACCTGATCCTTCCAACAATTCTATCCTCCTTTCTCCAGTTCCTTCCCTTCTACAACATCCTCACACAGACACCTTTGTGCAGTTGCACATTGAACGTATCTCAGGTGCAGAATGGAATTATCATAATAAATGACCTCAGACCCGAATAACCGGACAGACTCAAAGAATATGGCAAACTAGTACTACTTTCCTGTTAGCTCAAATAAAGGTGGGACATTTGCCAAGCATAACAAGTCACAGCTCACACACTCTCAAAGCATTTCTGTTACACAAAAGACTTTATACCTCGATGTACATCAGCTATCATTCTACATGGTAAACAACAAAACCTATCGAGGGAAGAGATTGTTTAGGGTAACATATATACTTATAGTATGTGTAAGTGTTAATAACACCATTAGCTGCCCCTTATCTGGTGGCCAGGCCTCGAACTACCTCTAAAATACATACAATACTGATTATAGCAAACTACTAACATCGGATTGGCTTCTGCAACATTGTATAGCATGCTGCTTCATAATTGATTGGTTGGTGTACTCTCCCAGCATTGGACATTCAGCTCGCTAGCAGCACGTGAACAAAATGATGTCCAGGTGCAGAGAACGACGTCAGAACACTGCCCACTTTGGCCAATTAGCCTACTATCTCTCATCAGTTGGACCATAAGCCAAGGCTTCTCCTTCATAGTTGACCATGCTGACTGTTTTCTTCTCTGGAACATTTAAGGGAGTCAGGGTACACCACTATCTTTGTCTGTGGCTTAATGAATAGGCCTTGTTTTCAGGCTCTGAATCAGGTGTTAGTAGACCACGAATTTGTCCATTTCAACCTCTTATTTACTGCTATTTGATTTAATACTGCTGGGTAATATTACTCTTCTTGGCATGTGGAGACTTGGTCGTTCCATCTTAAATTTGCTTTTCACATCAGTGATTGTCCAATAATTGGCACCTGCAAATGTTTTTGCTCCTGCTTAATCTAAGAGAAATGTGCCCTTCGCTTATTGCTTATCCTGGTTAACTCCTTTTGTACTTTCCACATATGCCTTGCTGTGTCATCCTAAGTCTTAATAAAAAAATATTCTTTGTTTCTTGCACAAAGCTATTTCTTCAGCGTCTCCCAACCCTGCAGCATTAGTTGTCTCTGAGGTTGTTTCAACATGACCTGACGTCCATCTTTTTATCATGGCCGCTCTATTTATGTTATAGTTTCTACTCCAGTAAACCTGTATCTGTCTCATCTACCTCGCGTTTCTGCATATGTACATTTGTTGAGCTTCATCTCACTTGTCTTCTTGCCACACATGATTTCGTCTCTTTAAACTTGATTACTTCGTTACTTGGATTACACCGTTATTCTTGAAGTTTTTTTATATTGTTTCTGTGCGTCATCATATCTTCCCTTTATGATGTCACTTTACTCATGTCAACTTGCACTTACAGCTCTTCTATGTCCAATGGTGTATGTTGACATCTTTCCACCACTTCAGTACGAGGGTGCATTCGATACGGCTGTCTGAGTGCATAACGTCTCTCATACACTCGATGTGGTACTGGGACAATACCTGGTGTCACACATAGAGCTCTTCTACTGGTGTTCATCCAATATGGAGGCGAAGGGGTGGGCACTAGAGATAACATCACCTGCTCCTCTACATTCGTCCCTCTAGTTGAGACCTCAACCAGCTCCTTAATTTTCTTCACACTGTGGTTTCTTTGGGATCAATAGCTTTGTCACCCCCCTAGGTGACCTGCATTCTTCATATGCTCATTCACCCTCCATGTTATGTGGCAACACTTCCCAGATAGTTTACAAAATATCCAACGTCCTACATACTTCTTACGATCCTTTGGATAGTAGAACAACATTGCATGGGATGCTAGGGCACTTCTTTTTATATGCTCACGGTTTGTGCACTCATTTTGTGTTCACCAGTTTCAACATTTATGTCATTCATTATCTTCATACCAACAGCTTACTTTGCTGTCTTCTGACATTGTCCAATGATGATTCTCACAACACAGAATCCCAGCATTACCAACACTAGTATTGCTCCTAACAGCTCAAAAGCATTTGCCATCCAGGTCAGAATCCATGAAAACAGAGACAAGAACCAGTCCTCTCCTGCCGTCTTGTCTGTTTCTTCTATCATGTTTGTATGCAGGTTCGATAACATCATTATTGCCTCGGTCAGGGTCCCATTTTCTCCATCATGGGCAGGTGTGTATGTACAGCAAGAAGGGTCGATCTTGGCGTAGATGCTACCTTCCATTGCTGTAATCAATTCCAAGACCTACCTGTTTTGGCGGGTCATCAGTCAAATGGCCTTCGATTCTTCTCAAATTGCATTAAATCCTTTGATGGTTGTGTTAATCGTTTGCAGCAGTTCCCATCTATGGATATGTAACCATTTGGCATTCACTGCAGTCTGAAGTCCTGGAATAAATATGGATGTAAATATCATTGCCCTTTTGCCAAATACTTTATGCTCATCTGGAATATCATTATAAGCCTTTATCGATTTTGCTGAGAAATAGTCCTCTCTCTTCAACCGGGAGAGGTTTAAGCCACCACTTTCTTCTCTGATGCACATCCATTTTCGAAAATTCTTCAATATGGAGATCACTCTGGAGAATCACTAATGCAGGAACATGTATGACCACTAAGGAGCATATTGTTAGGCAGAAACCTGTGCAGTTCCCTCTGGGACAACTGCAAAAGATTTAGGACTACAGGTGTTTGGCAGTAAACCCACTTGGTAGCAGTCTGTACCACACAGATTCACTTAGTAGCTGTGGTTGAGCAGTCAGACTTCCCTCAAGAAGAGTTAGGCAGTATACAGAGTATTCACAATAGGTCAAGAGAGCACAGTAGAACGAGTAAACACTGACCAGGGCTTGGTGTAAAAGAGATATAATTATTTATTTTAAAACCACATCTAAAAAAACACACAGGCACTAATTGAAAGCAATTCAAAAACACGGTCACTAAAAGATATACACTCCCTTAAAAGAATAATTTGACAAGTCTTAAGTAAAGCCCCACTTATTTTCAGACAGCGGTGAGCGCTTAACGCAGATGGCACTCTAATAGTTCGTTTTAAAAAGGGAGAGAAGAGCAGAGAACAAGTTGAAACAGATCCCAACACTTTTAGCAGAACATAACAAGAGAGGAAGGCAAAGGAAGACCGTGAAGTTAGAGTTCAAGAGGCCGGATCCAGTTCAGAGGATCCAAACGAAATGTGTCCAGGGTCACACGGTTGCAGTGCACAAAAGTCTTGTAAAGGTTCAAAAAGGAGTTGGACCAAAGAAAGGGACCAGTTAGAGGGTCAAGGCGGCCAGCCCAATCCAGAAGGTTAAGGGGTTATTATTACCTTGTAGCAATCTTTAGAAAGGGAGGCCTGGCAGACACGGTACCTTAAAGTGGTGAGAACGCTCCAGCGGGGGCAGTTGTTCCTGGCAGCGGGTGCAAGTCAGTGCTTCGTCCGGGGGAAGAGAGGATCTCGTCGTGGAGGAAGACAGGAGTCCGTTGCACTGCCAGGGAAGAAACCAGCCGCAGAGTTTCTCAGGTACAAGGAGCGGTCCGGTGATTCGCGGTTCAGTGGTGAGTGGCTATCCGGCTGCCGGGGTGCTTGGCACGGGCAGTTCGACCACAAACCGGGCTGGGGTGGGAAGAAAGAAAGGTAAACTGGTTGTGCCCACCAGTCAGGGGAAGAAGCCTCTCCAGCTGGGAGATCTTCTCTGTCGTCGGGAAGTGGTGAGTCGGTTCTGCAGGGCTCCACCGATGGTGTCATCGTGGTAGGTCGGCTCAGCTTCTCCCTCGTCGGATTCTCAGGTCCTGTGGCGACTTCTGAAGTTCCAGTCCCCAAAGCCCTGCTTTTATGCAGAAAACCCCCATTCACTCAGCCTAGCTGTCACTCAAACATGCTAAGAGGTGAGCCGGCCGGCTCACCACTTGGGCCAATCACACAAGAGTGCGACCTGAGTTACCAAGGTAACTTGGTCCAGGGTGCCTAAACCCCCTCCCACACCCCCTGTGGTACCCAGACAGAGTGGCACCACCTTTGGAGGCTTCTGTGGAGAAGCCCACCAAAAAGTGGAACAAAGGGCTTGACTTGGGTTGGAGTCACAGAAGAGAACACAAACGCCATTTTAGGATCGAGTCTTGGCAAAAAATACCAACCGTAGAATTTATATTAATTAAATAAACCGGCGGTATGTTCGAGGCTATGAGAATTAAATAATTAAAGTTGGTAGCCTCGAACAATGGGAAAATCCCATAGGAAAATATTTGCGGTCGAATATAAAAAGTAGTTTCCACTGCCACCAGCCAAAACTCGATCAGGGAGGACGGAGACGTGCCCCCCCGACTAACAGACCCCGGGGCAATCACATTGGCTGGACCAGTACGTCCACAATATGATGGTTTGTACTGGTTTCTGTTAATAATTTGGGATTCGCAAAGCCAATGGTGACTTTACATGCCCTGGGAGACAGTAGTCAGTCCCAGGGTATGGAGTCTATGGTGGGGTGTCACTATGACACCTCTGTGTTACTGCACGGAGGGTGCTGTGTAACACATAGGAAAAACACATGAGACCCTATGGAGTAAAGGACCCCATAGCCCATAAAACACATTACCAGTCAAAGGAATACCATAAATCATGTCCAAGAGTGGGAGAAAAAAAAGAGTCTCACTCTTGGCAGGAGGAAAAACAAACTCCAGAAATCCAGCAAAGCTGCTGGGGGACTCACTAGGTTAGGAAATTCAGCCTAAAGAGAGAATTCTCCCTAACACTCGCCCCTCCCACCCCAGACTAAGGGACAGGAGGATTTAATCCACTCCTGGATGAACCTCATACCTCTAGTCGATGACATACATCCTAGAGAGTCCATCAGCATTTTGATGGTGACACCCTGACCTGTGCTCAATGGTGAAATCAAACCCTTGAAGGCAGATTGACCATCTCAATAGTTTGGGATTTTCCCTTTTCATTTGCATTAATCATCTCAAGGGTTGGTGGTCAGTCTGAATGACAAAAGTAGAACCTACAAGTATGGCCTAAACTTCTTCAGTGCCCACACAATAGCAAAGCATTCTCTTTCGATTGTTGCCCACCTTGTCTCAGGATCCTTCAGCTTTCTGCTGATGAAGCAAATGGGGTGCTCCCTACCTTTCCCATCCAGTTGACTGAGGACTGCACCTATTCCTACATTTGAAGCATCTGTTTGCACAATTAAAGTTTGGTGATAGTCAGGAGCTCTGAGTACTGGGGCTTGGCAAAGAGCCTTTTTCAGGGTTTCAAAGGCCTGATTGCATTCCTCATTCCATCTAACCTTTTTAGGGAATTTTGGAGAGGAGATGACATTCAGTGGAGAAGCTAGGGACCCATAGTTTTCAATGAAATTCCTGTAATACCCAGTGAGACCTAAGAAGGCTCTCACCTGAGTCTGAGTAGTAGGTGTTGTCCAATTTTGCACAGTTTCAATCTTACTGGGCAAAGGCCTTATTTCTCCACCTCCTACCTCATGTCCAATGTAGACCACTTTACTCTGTCCAATCTGGCATTTACTTGCCTTGATGGTCAGAGCTGCAAAACATATCTCAGGTGGTCCACATGTTCCTCCCAGGAATTGCTGAACACTGCTATGTCATCCAACTATGCCATGCAGAAGTCCTCCATCCCATTCAGAACCTGGTTTACCATCCTTTGAAATGTAGCAGGTGCATTTTTCAATCCAAAAGGCATAACCTTAAACTGGTATAAGCCAACTGGGGTAGAAAATGCAGTTTTCTCCTTGGCATGGTCTGTCAGGGCTATTTGCCAATAGCCTGACGTCAAGTCAAATGTGCTGAGGAACTTGGCTGCACCAAGTCTATCCCCCAACTCATCTGTCCTTGGCAAAGGGTGGGCATCAGTCTTAGTGACTGCATTAAGAGCTCTGTAATCCACACAGAATCTAAGTTCTTTAGATCCTGCCTTTGGTACTAACACAACTGGGCTAGACCATGGACTAGTAGAGGGCTCTATTACCTCGAGATCAAGCATCTTGTTGACCTCACCTTTGATGTGGGTTCTTACATTTTCTGACATTCGATATCCTGTGCTTTTGACTAGCAGACAGTCACCAGTGAGTATGTCATGCTGTCCCCAAGGGGTCAAGCCTGGTGAAAGTGACAACAGGGAGGCAAACTGATTCAACATAGATTTGCATTCTTCCTGTTGCTCAGGTGTCAGATTTGAAGAGAGATTTACCCCTTCAATCTTTTCATCTAAAGGTAAGCCTCTGAAGAGATCAGGAAGAGCTTCACTCTCTTCTTCTTCCTCTGATGATGCTAGAAGCAAAGCTCCTACATCAGGTCTGGAGACATACGCTTTTAGTCTGTTGGTGTGGAAGACTGTTGGAGCCCCCTTGGGGTTGCCCAAGTCCACCAGATAGTTGACCTCTCCAAGTTTACCCACAACTTTGAAGGGTCCCATCCATTTGTCTTGCAAGGCCCTCTGCCTTGTTGGAATCATAACGAGAACTAGCTGGTCCTGAGTAAACTCAACCATGTTAGCCTTTTGGTCATGCCAGTGCTTGACCAATGCTTGTCCAGCTTTCAAGTTATCACTTGCTTCTGTCATCATTTGTGACATTCTCCTGCGGAGACCTATCACATAGTCAGTCACTCTGACTGGCTTGGGGGAAGGAGCACTCTCCAACCCCTCCTTGATCAGGGACAATGGACCTCTGACCGGATGACCATAGAGAAGTTCAAAGGGAGAATAACCTACTCCCTCCTGAGGGACTTCTCTATAAGCAAAGCAAAGGCATGGCAGTAGAAAGTCCCACTTTCCTTTAAGGGGGTCCTCTAAAGCACCTATCATGCTCTTCATGGATCTGTTGAACTTTTCAACCAGCCCATTTGTCTGAGGGTGGTATGCGGTTGAGAACTTGCAAGCAACTCCGCAGGTTTTCCACATGGCTTTCATGTAGTGGGACATAAAATGTGACCCCATGTCAGAGATTACTTCCTTAAGAAACCCAACCCTGGTAAAAATACCAAGGAGGGCCTTAGCCACAGCCGGAGCTGTAACAGTCCTCATAGGAATTGCCTCAGGGTACCTAGTAGCATGGTCTACTACAACAAGTATAAACCTGTTACCTGAGGAAGTTGGAGGATCAAGGGGACCAACAATGTCGATCCCTACTCTCTCAAATGGGACTCCCACAACTGGGAGAGGCACTAAAGGTGCTACATTCTTGGAGCCAACCTTACCAGAAGTCTGGCAGGTGTGGCTGCTCCTGCACTATTTATCTACTTCGGCCCCCCTCTTTGTCCAATAGAAGTAGAGTGAGAGCCTTTCCTTAGTCTTCTTGAAATTCAAGTGACCAGCCAAAGGAATCTCATGGGCTAACTGCAAGAACTGTGGTCTGTTCTCTTGGGGTACTACAAGTCGTTTGTTGTCCCCAGGTGCAGACTCGGTTGGTTCACTGTAGAAGAGGCCATCTTCCCAGTGTAACCTATATTTCCCAGGCTCTTGCCCTTCAGCCTGAGCATCTGCCTGGTGGCGAAGACCTTCCAGAGTTGGACATTCTCTCTGTCCCTTACTGAAGTCTGCCCTGCTGGGTCCACCTTCTGCCAGTAAAGACTGCAGCTCAGGATGGTCAACAGGATCCAGATCTCCAATGAGTTCCTGGCCTTCCACTAGCTCTTCTTCAGAGTCTAGTTCAACCACACAGGGTTGTACCTCCCTCTCAGCCTCAGCTAGAGGGGGAGGTACGGGTGTAACTTTGGACAACATAGGGAAAGTCCTGGTTGGCTGCACTGGAGTGCAGACTGCTGGTTTCTTGTTAGAAGTCTTAGGTTTCCCCTTTGCTTCTGGTTTCTTAGAGACAGCAGCTGACATCTATAGTGGAGCAGGAGTGATCTCTTTCTTCATCATCTCCTTGGGAGTACTTCTCATGGTTCTCTCCCTTGCAGGTCTGGTGAGCTCCTGTAACCTTTTACTAGGAGGTCTGGGGGTATGTGACACTACTCCAAGAGTTTTCAAGTCATTACCCAGCAGAACCCTTCCTGGCACCTCACTTTGTATGCTGACAGGTATCTTCACAGTCATGTCATTACACTGGATGATAACTGGTAATTGGGGAAGCATCTGCACAGGCCCCCCAGCTAACTTGGTGAGGCGTTTGGGTGCCTTAGCAACATCCTCGGCCTGAAAAAACGATTTGTCCACCACAGTTATGCTGGCCCCAGTGTCCCTAATGGCAGGAGTCTCCTGACCATTCACCTGGACACTGTCCTTATAATACTCTTTAGTATTATCGGGGATAGAATTATAGACATCTAAGTTCTGTTGTTCCCACAGACCCAGAGACACTAAAGAAACACTAGCTGAGACTCCAATGGGTTCATCAGCCAGTAATAGAAAGTTTCCACTTGCCATTTGGACTTCCTCCTCTGGAGCGAAGGCTAAGGAGACAAGCTGGACCCCTGAAGGTTTACCCTTACATCTGGGATCTCCTTTCACATGGTCAGTAGAGCCACAAACAAAGCATTTACCAAATGCTTTCTGGAATGGTGGCTTGTTCTGACCTCCTTCTGGTTTGGCACCAGGAGGTACACTAGCCTGTTTTGGTTTCCCTGGTGGCTTACCCTTTTGGTTCTGTTTGGGGCCCTCTTTGAAATGGGAATTAGTTGAATTCTCTTTGGAGTCCTTTTTTGGCTGTTTTCCCTCATCCTTTTTCTGAGTAGCCCCAGAATCCTTGTCAGTGGCCCTGTTGGCAACCCACGAGTCAGCAGCCTTAGCTAACTTCCTGGAATCTAATTCCTTTGAATCAGCCAAATGCTGTCTGAGCTCAGGAGAGCAGGCATCATAAATTGACTCCAACATTACAAGATTCTTCATTCCTTCATAAGTGTTAACTCTGTAACCCTTAATCCATCCCTCTAAGTTTTTCAAACTTTCACTCACCCAGGTAGCCCAAGGGGTACCATCATGCTTTTTGAGAGTCCTAAACCTCTTAAGGTACTGGGAAGGGGTCTTCCCAAATCTAGCTATCAAAGCTAGCTTCACACATTCATAATCCTTCTTGTCCACCTCCCCCAACTCCATTACCACAGCAGTTGCAGCAGGGGGAAGCCTACAGAACAACCAGGGAAGTAGCTCATTCCCTGTGATGTCCTGGAGCCCATGATTATACTCAAACATTTTTTAACCAATCCAACACATCCAATCTAGGTTCATACATACCCACTAATTCCTTAGGCACCCAGGGTCTTTTGGGACTGGAACTCCTAGAAGAACCAGAGGAGAGAGAAGCATTTTCCACAGATAACATTTTCATTTCTAACTCATGATTAAGCTCTATTTCTCTGAGTCTTAACTCAGCTTGCTTCTGCTCAGCCTGGGCATTCATCCTTCTGAACTATAGCTCTTGGTTTCTTTCAGATTGAGCTAAAAAACGTTTGTACTCTAATTCAAGCATCATTTTTTCAAGTTCAAAATAAGCAGAGTTACATGTGGGACCTGGTATGGGCCCAGTAGGTACAGTAGGTAAGGCAGACCAAGGCTCAGAGTGGCTAACTTCATTAGGTTCACTTTCCCCTTCTGACTCATTCTCAAGACTTTGATTCAGATCAATACCATGACTGTTTTCTACATTTGCTGGGGGGTTAGATTCCTCTGTACCACACAGACTTTGGTTTTCTAACAATCTTTCTATAAGTTCCATTTTCTTGCCCTTCTCAGAGAGATTCTTATGTCTACACAATACTTTTAAGCAATCAGCAGTTTTGGCAGACAATGATTCTAGGGTATAACTCTCCATAGCAGACATAGTTAGAAAATCAGCTTTTTAGTGCTAAGCTCTGTGGTTAGTTGTCCTAAAGTGTTCAACAAGCACTCTGAAGTGTATACTCAATACAAATCCCACCACTGCCACCAGTGTTAGGCAGAAACATGTGCAGTTCCCTCTGGGACCACTGCAAAAGATTTAGGACTACAGGCGTTTGGCAGTAAACCCACTTGGTAGCAGTTTGTACCACACAGATTCACTTGGTAGCTGTGGCTGAGCAGTCAGACTTCCCTCAAGAAGATTTAGGCAGTAAACAGAGTATTCACAATAGGACAAGAGAGCACAGTAGAACGAGTAAACACTGACCAGGGCTTGGTGTAAAAGAGATATAATTATTTATTTTAAAACCACATCTAAAAAACCACACAGACACTAATAGTAAGCAATTCAAAAACACGGTCACTAAAAGATATACATTCCCTTAAAAGAATAATTAGACAAGTCTTAAGTAAAGCCCCACATATTTTCAGACAGCGGTGAGCGCTTAATGCAGATGGCACTCTAATAGTTTGTTTTAAAAAGGGAGAGAAGAGCAGAGAACAAGTTGAAACAGATCCCAACACTTTTAGGAGAACATAACAAGAGAGGAATGCAAAGGAAGACCGTGAAGTTAGAGTTCAAGAGGCCGGATCCACTTCAGAGGATCCAAACGAAATGTGTCCAGGGTCACACGGTTGCAGTGCACAAAAGTCTTGTAAAGGTTCAAAAAGGAGTTGGACCAAAGAAAGGGACCAGTTAGAGGGTCAAGGCGGCCAGCCCAATCCAGAAGGTTAAGGGGTTATTATTACCTTGTAGCAATCTTTAGAAAGGGAGGCCTGGCGGACACGGTACCTTAAAGTGGTGAGAACGCTCCAGCGGGGGCAGTTGTTCCTGGCAGCGGGTGCAAGTCGGTGCTTCGTCCGGGGGAAGAGAGGATCTCGTTGTGGAGGAAGACAGGAGTCCGTTGCACTGCCAGGGAAGAAACCAGCCGCAGAGTTTCTCAGGTACAAGGAGCGGTCCAGTGATTCGTGGTTCAGTGGTGAGTGGCTACCCGGCTGCCGGGGTGCTTGGCACGGGCAGTTCGACCACAAACCGGGCTGGGGTGCGAAGAAAGAAAGGTAAACTGGTTGTGCCCACCAGTCAGGGGAAGAAGCCTCTCCAGCCGGGAGATCTTCTCTGTCGTCGGGAAGTGGTGAGTCGGTTCTGCAGGGCTCCACCGGTGGTGTAGTTGTGGTAGGTCGGCTCCTCTTCTCCCTCGTCGGATTCTCAGGTCCTGTGGCGACTTCTGAAGTTCCAGTCCCCAAAGCCCTGCTTTTATGCAGAAAACCTCCATTCACTCAGCCTAGCTGTCACTCAAACATGCGAAGAGGTGAGCCGGCCGGCTCACCACTTGGGCCAATCACACAAGAGTGCGACCTGAGTTACCAAGGTAACTCGGTCCAGGGTGCCTAAACCCCCTCCCACGCCCCCTGTGGTACCCAGACAGAGTGGCACCACTTTTGGAGGCTTCTGTGGAGAAGCCCGCCAAAAAGTGGAACAAAGGGCTCGACTTGGGTTGGAGTCACAGAAGAGAGCACAAACGCCATTTTAGGATCGAGTCTTGGCAAAAAATACCAACCGGAGAATTAATATTAATTAAGTAAACCGGCGGTATGTTCGAGGCTATGAGAATTAAATAATTAAAGTTGGTAGCCTCGAACAATGGGAAAATCCCATAGGAAAATATTCGCGGTCGAATATAAAAGGTAGTTTCCACTGCCACCTGCCAAAACTCGATCAGGGGGGACGAAGACGTGCCCCCTCGACTAACAGACCCCGGGGCAATCGAATTGCCTCAACCAGTACGTCCACAATATGACGGTTTGAACTGGTTTCTGTTAATAATTTGGGACTAGTAAAGCCAATGGTGACTTTACATGCCCTGGGAGACAGTAGTCAGTCCCAGGGTATGGAGTCTATGGTGGGGTGTCACTATGACACCCCTGTGTTATTGCACGGAGGGTGCTGTGTAACACACATAGGAAAAACACATGAGACCCTATGGAGTAAAGGACCCCATAGCCCATAAAACACATTACCAGTCAAAGGAATACCATAAATCATGTCCAAGAGTGGGAGAAAAAAGAGTCTCACTCTTGGCAGGAGGAGAAACAAACTCCAGAAATCCAGCAAAGCTGCTGGGGGACTCACTAGGTTAGGAAATTCAGCCTAAGGAGAGAATTCTCCCTAACACATATTCCTCCCCAATTTTAAGGCAGCAGTATATAAGCTCTGGATTCTAAGGACCAATAGCGATTCATCAGTACAGCAGTTCCTCCATTCATTCCTGGTACTTCGAATATCTGTTTACATCCTTAATTTTCTCCAACTCAATCCAGGCCCTCATTCCTGAAGCATGCCGTTGCATTGTTTAGTGGTAGTAAAGACATGGGTTCTGCTTCATTGTTAACAGCTTCGAATACTTGGCCCATGACTTTAAGCATCTGTCTATTACAATTTACACTATGTACACTGAGCTGAGGTCTCTCCCAGCATCCTGGTACCCTTTAGTTTTCCAGTATGTCTGAACATTCCATTCTCCGCATTTCAACAACCTTTACTTGTTCCCCTGACAAGAGTGAATATACAAGCTTCTTGCTCATCCAACCCATCTCCTTTTTCCATCTTTTGTGTTTTCACATAAGCATCTTCATATGGGAATGTGCTCCATGATCGCCATCGTAAGGTTGTCAATCTCCCTTCGAATTGTCCTCTAGTTGTGCACGCTGCTAGATGACTGACGAACATTGCATCGTGTGCAGACATTTCTTTTGCAATTAATGTTCTGGCTGCATTCATTGCATAAGCGATGAGAGAACACACGTAACAGCTTTCGTCTGAGGTTCTCATCCCCACCTTTCTCATGTGTTGATACCACATGTTATTCTTTAAATGGGCAGAGTTATCAAGATATAAGTTTATGTCCTCATTATCTTCTGCAGGATCTCTTTTCACTCGAATTGTTCCGAAATATTAGGCAAATCATTATTTGTACCTCGGCTAGGAATTATCATGGAAGTATCATTACCTAACATTTTGTCATCAGTATTAACAATTATTCTCCTAAATGCCATAATAATAAGGATGAAAAGACAAATCATGGTACATAATGATAATACAATAATCAACCCAAATGAACTGATTGATCTTCATCTCACAGGCATAGCTCCTCTTGTACTTTTATATATTCTCATTTTCTCCTCTTTTTCAATGTGTACTTAAATAAAATGTTCCAATCTTTACAACAAATTTTGCAGAATAATTGCAATAACAATCCTAAGGATGTTAGGACTGTTTTTAGGATCCCCAAACAATTTAAAGACATCCACATCTTATCTTACTAAAGCTGGGTTGGACTTGAGAATATATGTAAAAAAAAACAGTCAGAAATGTGCGCAATGCTACAATTTTGGGTTTCATAACGTATTATTTATATACGCATTAGCGTTTAGTTTTTAACACATTTACTCTAAAATTGCTGTAATGTTTCAAGCAGCAGACAATATGTGGTACAAAACTTGTCTCTTTTCTTTCATGTGTAATCTTATTTCTAGTTCAGCTGAAAAAGTCTATGGAACCGCAGAAAGCCCATTCACTTCCTTTTAAACTCTAGGAAATGTCAGTTGGTTCCAGAATATTTCAAATCCATAGATTCTTTATCCTTGGCCTTGGCAGCAGATCTGGTCTGCATGTGCAGAACTTCTTCTCTTGCTTCTCTGTCATCGGCGGCTGGATGGATATGGGTCTCTCCTTTGTAGAGATTCACGTCATTCAGATGGAGCCAGGCTCTTCTACCTTTTAATTTTCCTGCTGTGGGTGTGACCTCCTCTACTAGGTAGAGTCCTTCGAAGCAGGGCTTATTTCAAGTGCACACAACGCTTTGTGCTAACACCTGGCTCCCCGGATGTAAACTAGGCCTTTTCAATAGTTCACTTGGATCGTTGGTTTGGCTGTCTTCTTCAATTTTCTTCGACCCTTCCATCTGAAGTTTGATCTGTTGAGAAATAAAAGAAACACTAGCATTCACATTTGTTAAATAATCATGCATTTAATCGCCTAGAGCCTTCACTACACCGTGGGCATCAGTTCTGTTCTAGTGGGAGGAGCAAGGGGTATTCTCATATGATGTCCTGTCACCAACTCATGGGGAGTCAGGTGGTGATCTGAACCAGGCTGGTTTCTCAGTGCGAACAAAGCAAGGGGCAGACAATGCAGCCACCTCTTTATTTTGACTATTCTTTCTTTGAGGAGTCAGTTTAATCTCTCACAGATACCATTGGCCACTGGGTGATAAGCAGACGAAAATGTGTGTTATATCCATAAAAAAGAGAACTACCCGTTCGAATAACTCATTTACAAAATGTGGTCCGCTGTCGGACTGCAGGACTTCGCACACAGCCCCATCTTGGAAATACCTCATGAACAAGAAGCTTGGTAGGGCATGTGGCAACTGGGTGTGTACATGGACCTGCCTCGATCCATATGTAGAATTGACACAGTACTACAAGCATGAACCTATAGCTGTTGCATAGTTGCAACATATCGACATAATCTATATGTAGTTGCTGAAAGGGACCATTAGGCCCTGTGATTGCTCCTCTCACTGTTCTTAAAGTGTGTCCATCTGTGAACTTCTGGCATATAATGCAGTTCACAAAAAACTCTGCCACATGTTCTAATAGATTTGGTTTAAAGCAGTCCCCTGGGTAGTGAAGCTGCTCCAATGCCACCTTTAATAATGCTAGAGGCATAACTGGCTTTCCAATGCTATCCTGTCGCCATAAAGCCTCAGTGAGGGATAAAGAACAGCCCTGTTTTCTCCACAAATCCCTTTCTTCTTGCAGTGCTCAAACTCTTGTGGTGCTCCGGGGTTTGTTCTTTCTCATCGTTGCAGTTGTCCGTTGCACTTACTATTTTCTTGGGAGGTTTTATTGGGCAATCCCGGAGGAAATATCCTGCCCTGCCGCAGTATAAACGAAGTTGTTGTTGTCTCCTTTTTTCTCTCTGAACCTTGGAGATAGGAGCCCGTAATCCCCCAATCTGCATGGGTTCGGTGGGCTCATGAGTTTTGACTTGGTTGTCCCGGGGTCGCATGTAAACTGACCTCCCTTCCGTTCTTGTGCGGTCCATTTTTCGGTCCTGTCACCTATGATCCAATTGACCATCAGATTGATGTACTCCGCACGACACTCGGGGGGGGGTTGACCACTTGGGCTAGCACATCCTTTAGTTCCCCACGCAATCCCAATAAAACAGTGTGGTCCTCTTTTCTTCGGGCCAATTGGTCATGGATCATCCTGATTTATTAATGGTATGGACCAATCTGTTGCGCTGCCTCCCAAATATGAAAGTACAAAGGAATCTCTTGCACTATCGTTAGGGAAGGCCCCTGGGCGACACAGAAAGTGGAGACGACATTGGTTCATGAATAGGGGTGTCACGGTGTTAGTTTTTTGACGGTACAATAACCTTCTTGACAAATGACGGTATATCATGGTTATCGCGGTATAGTAGGAGGAGTTAACTAATTTTAACAAATATTTTCTAAAAGGTCATAAATTATCAGATTTATCATCACAAACAAAACCAGGGCCAGAATTGGGCTTTTCAACATACTTTCCACTGAAATGCCACCCCTTGCTTCCACCAAACACAAACACACGTGTGGAGAGGAGGAGGGGGGAGCCCTGCTGCGACTGGCAAAGCAAACTGCATAGCGTTTCTTAAGTGGTTATTTAGGCTTTTAGCTCCCCCACTGGCGAAGATGAACATGTTGCCATCTTGATAACCTACATGCCACAGATCAATGGAGTTTGATGGTAGTATATGTTCTCTCCCTCTCTCCCTCTCTCCCTCTAGTTTACTTCCGGGCCAAAAGGTGTTCAGTAATCACAGACATGTTACCCTTTGGTATGGCAGCAGGGAATACCCACATAGATTAGTACATTTTGCAGTGTGACTTATTATATGTAAATTCAATGATGGAACCAGGGACATCCCCCATCTTCATATGTTTAGAAAACATTATCCATTATAAATATATAAACCCCAAAGCCGCCAACCCGGGAGGATAGCTCAGCGGCAACGTGCATGCCTTGGAAGCAAGACGGCACGAAGCAACACAGGTTCGATTTCCCTAGGTCAGCACTTAGAAACCTCTGGGTGTTTAAGCGTGTTATAAATACACAAATTACACAACTAAATAAACAATTTCTTTAACACCGCCTTGATGCCCAAAGGCTGTGTGAGCGCTTTAAAAAAAAGTAAACCCTTTTCCTTCTTGGCACTGTATTTATTCTTCCTATTGCTAACATATTGATTTTGTGTCAGGCACGTGTGGTTTATGGAATGGCATTAAAAACTGCTGAAACTACTTGGCAGACGGCACATCCAACAGTGCAAGACCAAGACTGTGCAGCACTTGCTAACTGCAGCCTTTCCAAATCAGATTGAAAAGCACACTTAACGGTATGAACGGTATAAACAATGTGACGGTTATTATTGTTCAATTAAGTGGTTCACTGTATCTTTAACGGTATACCGTAATACCGTTACATCCCTATTCATGAATATGGCATATTTGTTAGGATTGCCGGTGAAACGTTCAGGCGGAGCCAATGGCACAGCCCCCCCAGGAGCACCACTTGGACTGGTGGTGATGGCTTCGGCAAAGGAGTTGGTGCGATTCCGGGTAATGGAACCTGCCCTGCATGAGTCTGAAGCATCTGTCTCGCCAGATCGTCCGTTCGTTCTCGGGTGACAATAAGGTCTCTTCTCAGGGCATTAGTCTCTTGTCTGGAGGTATGTACTTTGGGCCATAGTTCCCCCAGCAATTGGGCCAACTGGCAGGTTTCCCAGGTGTCCATAAAGCCCAGGCAGAGGATCATAGAGGCTTCGCATTCTGTTACACTCACCTGGTCTCTGCGGGGGCGTTGGGGCACGGTTGGAGCCCTCCCTGGACTTGGCGCTCCTGGATCAGCCTCTTTCCCCAGCTGCTGTATTGTGGGCTGCTCTGGTTGCTGGCACTGCCCCTGAGAGATTGGATGGTGATTCCCCTCGAGCCCTTCGTTCCAGAAGGAGGTGAGCACGCGTTTACCCACATAGTCTCACCTGTTTTCTTGTGAGGATGAGCTCTCCATTCTGCTTCTCATCAGCAGAGGCACCGTTGATGGACCTAGTTGCTTCACTGGTCCATGTGCGTGGCGGCCCAGACCGGCTGTGACTGAACCACTTTGAAGGTAAGTGTTCGTAACAATGATTACTGTCTGTATCCTTTTACAATGTCTTATTCCAATGATTATTGTCCGTATCTTTTTGCAATGTCTTTTTTCAATGATTATTGTCCGTAACCCTTGTAATGTCTTTTCTCTCCCCAATAGGTGTGAAGATGGCCGGGCGGAGTCGCGGTGTAGGAGGTGAGTCTGAATGGTGCCAGAGGGGGTTGCGCGGTCCCCACTTAGAAGGTAAGTAGGGTTTCAATGTTGTACGCAAGGTTTATATGTTGCGCGACCATGCGTAAGGTATTTATACCGTTTCTAACCTTGTTCGTTCCTTTTATCTTGCAGGGATGGCCTGGCGGTGCCAGATGGGGAGCGACTATCCGAAGACCTGCCAGAGATTGCTGGATGGATGGATCCGTGAGGATGCTGGGCAAGAAGAAGGCTCTTGCGTAGCTAGACGCTCGGAACAGGCGAGTATGCGCTCTGACTCCGATGACAATGGGAATCATGTAAGATGCAGTGCGCTGCAGGCGATGGTATTGCAGAGACAGGTAAGATGCGCGTCCGGCGATGGAGTTGCTGGAGTCAGGTAAGCTGCGTGTCAAGCGATGGTGTGGCTGCAGTCAGGTAGGTGTGCGCTGAAGAAGTAGTTCAGGAACCTGATGAGTTACGTGCTGAGATGATGAGCTGGAAACAGGTAACAGCGCTTCAGGTGGCGGTAAGCGTTACGCTGCAGAAAGCAGACTAACACGAAGCACTTGCATGCGGGTGGGGCTGGCTTAAATAGCCTGTACCCAGCCTCTCCCCTTAGCCCCACCTTCTGGCTCCACCTTGCCCCTCCCACAGACTTCTGCTCGTGTCCGCCAATGTTTCTTAATGGCCACGCCCGGCCTGGATGCACGTGCCCTGGACGCCAAAGGCACCAGGACTGGGTCCATTTGGACCCTTTGGGTGATAAAGGTAGTGGCCCTTGGCTAGTGGCCATGACACTGGGCTAGCAATGGTTGAACTTTGGTGACACAAGGGGACCCTCAGGAATCCAGGGTGCTGGCTCCTATTGCGGATTTGAGACCATCTCTGATGGGCAAAATAGACACAGTGAGCATTGGCGTGCAGTTACTTCGCCAGGGCGTACAATCACTTGCCAAAAGGGTTATGGCCACGGATGCGACCTTGAAGGAAACGGCCACGGCCACAGGTGACCCGACAGTAAGAATGAAGGAACTGGAGTCAAGAAATGCCATATTGGAGTCGCAAGTGGAGGTCACGCAGGAATAACATAAGGGTGCTCAGTCTACCAGAGGGCATGGAAGGCCGAAACCCGACGGGATACATTGAAAACTTGCTCTTGAAGGAGATTGGCCCAGGAAAGCTGTCACAGGGATTCGCAGTGGAAAGGGCACCCAGGTACCTTCAAAAGAACCCCCAGCCTGGATCATATCCAAGGCCGGTTATTGCCAGGATTCAAAATTTTAGAGACAGAGAAGTGGTACTTCAGCTTTCCAGAGAGTGCAGGACAATACAACAAGACAACGCCTCAATAGCAATATACCCAGACTACACACCCATGGTGCAACAAAAGCATAACATGTTTGTGCCCATTAACTCACATCGCGATGACTAGGAATAAAATACATGCTGATGTACCCAGCCAGACTGAAGATCATATATAAGAGCCCGACGCTCATCTACCTCCAACCTTCTGCGAGTGAGCCGGTTCTCCAAGCAGAGATTTGGAGGGAGAGCCCTATCCTCAGCAGGCGCTTCCCTCTGGAATAGCCTCCCTGCCACCCTCCATCTTGGGCCTGATCTTCTTAAGTTCCGGAAACTCCCCAAGACCTACCTCTTTCCTCTTCCTTCTCTCGCCCTCTACCTTGCTAACCTAGCTCTCTGCTCTTTGCCTCTCCCGCTCCTCTTCCTCACCGCTTGCTGACTGGCCGCCTGGTGTACCTCAGACTCTCACAGGTCCCGGACTCCCCCGCCAGTCCTCTCTCACACTTGCCTCAGGGTCCTACACCCCACCCACCCTCACTGCACTTGAGAGTTAACCCAAGAGAGTGGCTCCTGCTGCACCTACCCCAGTCTCCACCGACCGGGTGTACTTGTACCCCTCCACCATGTGACCGTCTGGTGCACTTGCACGATCTGAATGCAATGTGCATGAAGATCGTCTTATCTGTTCTCCCTGTCTTCACCCCTTAATTGCACTGGTAAAACTGCAGAGTCGCCATGAAGCCTATTTGCTGTGTCTCAACTGTTTAAATATATTATACGCACTTACTCTGCATGTGCAGACTATTATCGTCTCTGAATTTCAAGGGCTCTGACCGACTGTTGTTTTTTTCCCATGTTACCACCCTCCCTGAGCGCTTTGAAACACTTGCCTGTGTATAGGGGCTTTATGAATAAACAATACTATACCATATAACAGGAGAATGCAATTTTTGGAAACACCAGAGGCGGCAAACATGTGGCTAGACCACAACAATCTGGGGAATAAAGAGGGAGAAGATGCCCGTGGACGAAAGGAGCCGCCTACCTGATGGACGCTGAATGAAAGCACTGGAAGGGTCGGGATTTGTTGTGGAGACCGGACCCTTCTTCACCTGTCATCACTATCATAATCTTACGGGGATAACAAGCTGCATTTGGGGCGAATGGTTTGCTGCAACTCTTGAAAGGGCTCAGGACTTATGGAAGCCACAGAAACAGCAATTCACTTGACCTGCACTATTTGAGTGGCACACAGATGTTGGAACGTCACCGCGTGAAAGCTGAGAACAGCAGAGGTGCGCAGCGTTACTGCTGGGTGGTGCTCAGGCAACTGCAAACATAATGTTATGTGTTGCCACTGTTTGCTGGCCTTCCCCTGGTACACAATGGCTTTGGTGGTACAGGTATGCCCGAATGGGGACTCACTGTTGGGCGATGTTTATCCCCAGGGTACAGGGGGTTCTTGAATTTGGTTTCATCAATTTGGTTTACAGAGCACAATGAAGGTACGCTGGGTAAAGGGAGGCAGAAGCTTAGTCTTAGGAGCCGGGATGGTTTAAATTACAAATTACTACATGGCCAAAAGGTGGCGTGTTTGATCTACAGGGTGTTGATAAGTGGAGTACAAGACAGTAGTGGGACACAGGCCGCAAGGGTACCGGAATATGACACAGGGTGGCTGAGTATTAAATATCCCTATGACACAAGTAAAGTTTCTGTCCTGGAATGTTAGGGGACTGGGATCGTACATATGGAGGAATAGGGTGAGGTCTTACCTTAGTCGGAAGAAGAGCTCCATAGCTACGCTGTAGGAGACCCACCTGCTGCCTAAAGGGCAGGACCAACTGTTGTAGAGATGGGGTGGTATGGGATTTGGCTACATGTTCTTGCAATTTGCTTGGGGAGTTCTCGTATGGGTGGACGCAAAAGCTCCCTAACTAGTATCAGAGGTTGTGGCAGACAAGGGGGGGAGATAGGGCATCCTGTGTGGCTACCTGGGCCAAAGAGGAGTGTGTATTGTGAACTCCTACTTTCCAAATAGTGCTATTCCGGCGTATGTGCGCATGCTCAGTAGTGTGATTACACCAAGACGGGATGTGATGTTATTGTGGGGAGGGGATTTTAATTGTGTACAAGATCTGCAGATGGACAGATCTTCACCACCCGAGGAGGCTCCTCACCTGCCACTGAGACCCTGAACACAACCATTTTGGAACTTACTATGAGGGATATATGGAGAGAACTACACCCGAATATTAAGGAGTACTCTTGTTACTCGTCCCTGCATGGCCTCCACACAAGAATTGACTATATGTTCATTGGAGTGGATTACCTGATGGAGTTCATAAGTGTGGAATATGTAGGACGAACTATGTCAGCCCATTCACCACTGATGGTCACATGGGAAATGGGGGACCCAGGGCCCCTATCCCGATGTGGTGTATGCCCAAAGATGCATTAGTAGATGTGACATTTAGGGACGTGCCACACCACACCATAGAGAAGTACTTTGAGATAAACAATGATAGCGTGGACAGCTGCGGTACTGTATGGGAGGCAATGAAAGTAGTTGTCTGGGGTGACATCATAGCGAGGGTGGGGGAAACTCGAAGGCAATTGAGGGAGGATATGGAGATACTGGAGGATAAGATCACACAGATGGATGCCAAGAGACCTATGTAGGAAAGGCTGGAAGGGGACCTCACGGAACATAGAATGCAGTGTGCACAAGCTTGGGGCTGGCTCTCAAAATATGATAATGAGGCACGGAGGGCGCAGAGACATGCAAAGGGGGATAGGTCCGGTGGGATGCTTGCATGGTTGGGCAAGTGGGGGCAGCTCAGGGTGACGACCACACTGTTGTTGGACGAGTGTGGCGACCCATGGAGTTCTCAGACGGTCATAAACGATATTTGTGATGCGTTTTACAACCAGTTCTCTTGTATTGACACACAGGTACCCTAGCGAGAGATCAGGGAGGCTTTTGGCCGGATTCATTTTATGCAACAAACTAAAGAACAAGTTGAGGCTTTGGCTAAACCTATCTCATTGGAGGTGGCGAGGGAGTCAATTAAAACACTTGCCACGGGCAAAACACCCTGAAATGACGGACGTCAGAGTTCTACAAGACACATAGTTCACTACTAGCTACCCCGCTAATAAAGGTCTACGATAAAGGCATTCTCCCGCTGAGTATGAGAGAGACGATGGTAACACCTATACCTAAACCAGGGAAACCCATGGAGTGCTGTGATTCTGATCGCCCACTGGCAATGCTGAATTACGATGCTAAATCCTTACTACTATACTAGCGGGCAGCCTCCGCAAAACCATAACCACAATAATACATACTGACCAGACAGGGTTTGTGACTGGCCGCAACACAGCTACTAACCTGCGCAGGCTGCAGCATGTCATAGATCAGACTCATGGACTGCCGGCGCAACTAGTGGTTGGATCACTTGATGCTATCAAGGCCTTTGATTCGGTTTTCTGGGAGTGGATGTATGCAGTACTAAAAGGTTTGGGGGGGGTGACTCAAACTACTATAAACCAACCCGGTGGCTAGGGTGAAATCTGGGAAGTGCATCTCGGAGACATGGAATATGCAAAGGGGAACCCGCCAGGGGTGTCCGCTTTCACTGATGCTGTAAATACTGGCGCTGGAGCCCCTGGCGGTATACCTCAGACAAGAATACTAGAAGATGGCATAGACGTGGGAGGCACTAGACATCTCATATCGCTATATGCGGATGATGTTTTGCTATACTTATGCAAACCTTCCCACAATCTCCCCATTATCTTAGAGGTCTTGGACGACTTTGCTAAATTATGAAGGATTATGTTTAGTAGGCAGACATCGTGTCTTTTCCCTCTTGCGGGACTAAGAAGAGAAGTTAAGGAGAATTCGCTGGAACTGGTGATGAAGTGGGAAACAGCTACATTTAAATATTTAGGGGTTCAGATAGACAATTCCATCTAAATGTGACGCATGTCTAATCCCCTCGACTCTACCCAAATTTCACTGACGTTGATTCTTCACAAATCTATCTAAATGTGACGCATGTCTAATCTTCACAATTCTATCTAAATGTGGCTCATGACTAATCTCCACAATTCTATCTAGATGTGATTTGTGGCTAATTTTCACAATTCTATCTAAATGTGACGCATGGCTAATCTTCACAAATCTATCTGAATGTGACCCATGACTAATTTCACAATTCTATCTAAATGTGAAACATGGTTAATTTTCACAATTTGATCTAAATGTGACGCATGGCTAATCTTCACAATTCTATCTAAATTTAACGCATGGCTATGATATATGATATGATGTGGCATTTATAACGCACCTGTACACAAGTGTTTCTAGGTGCGACAAGACAAGGAGGGGGAAACAAAGGGAGGCCAAAATAACAATCTTACCAGGCCTTGTGTAATTCAGATTGTGCAAGTGTGGGGAAGAGGGAATGGGAGTAGTGCCAGGTGGGACGGGAAGGGGGGAGTGCAGTTAACTCACAAGTGCAGTCAGCGGGTGGGTCATAAGTGCAGAGAGAAGGGACTGTAGAGTTGCAGATACAGACCCTTAAGTACTGGCAAGCCTGGAGGCAGTGCGAGGGCAACTGGACATGCAGGAGCCTGGGCTTGAGTTCAGAGGGTGACCAGTGCACAGAGTAGTCAGGTGCCAGTGCAAGGGTGAGGAAAAGAGAAAGCAGAAGCGAAAAGGAAGGTCTTGAGTTGCTTCCGGAACCAGAGGGGGTTCTGCTCAGGTTTGAGAGACTAAGGAAGGCTGTCCCAGAGGGGGGCCTAGCCGAGGAGATAGATCTGACCCAACTCTCTACTTGGAGAAGTGTCTGACCCTAAGAGAACTTGATAGGGAAGATGTTTTGGAAGAGAAAGTTGGAGGTAGTGCGGTCCCAGGCATCAGAAAGATTTGTGGATGATGCAGAGGGTCTTGAATTTGATCTTTGCAGCCACGAGGAGCCAGTGAAGAGATTTCAGAGCTGGAGAGATACGATCCCTGGGCTTGAGGCCAAGTAAAAGCCTTGCAGTCCTGTTCTGGATAAGTTGTAACGGTCAAAGAGTAGAGGCAGGAAGATTTAGAAAGGGGCTGTTGCAGTAGTCTAGTCTAGAGAGGACCAGAGCTCTGGAGACATTGAGCTTCTGGGGGAAGTGAGAAAAGGAAGAATACCTCTGAGGATGTGCAGCTGATAGTGTGACTTCTTAGAGACATCAGCGATGTTAGGAGAGGAGAGGGTGGAGTTCCGAGACTAAGGTTCTTAGCCTCACAGGAAGGAGCAGGAAGAGGGCCCAGAGTTGGTGGCCAGAGAGAGAGGAAAAGAGGGAGTGGGTGTCCCAATGAGGAGGATCTCAGTCTTACTGGCATTAAGGCAGAGATCACTGGTGGCACGCCATTCCTGAATTGCGGCCAGATAGTCTGGTATGAGAGAAGAAGCAGAGGTGGCTGGCGGGAGCCTGAAACAGAGCTGAGTGTCATCCACAAGAACATTGAAAATTGGAGCAGAAAGTAGCGATGCAGTGGGCAAGAGATGATAGGTAGTGGTCGAAGAGCCAGGGAGAGAGTTTAGACCCCTGAGGAACACCACAAGTAGAGAGAGAGAGATAGAAGAGAGGAAAGACCCCAGTCGGACCTAAGAGGGTCGGTCGGTCAGAAAGGAGGTTAACCAGACCAGGGCCTGATCAGTAATACCAAGGTTGTCGCGGAGATGATTGAGCAGGATGGCATGGTTGACCATGTCAAAAGCAGAGGCTAGGTCGAGGAGAGTGAAGGCAGAAGAGAGTTTAGAGTTAAGGTTGGAGAGCAAGTCTTCATAGGTGTTCAGGAGAGCTTCTGGCAGCTCTGAAGCCAGACTGGTAGTCATGGAGGCAACCAACAGATTCAGAATGTAGATTAAGCTGGGAGATGGCCAGCTTTTTCAAGAGTGTTCAGAGGAAAGGAGTGGTGGTTTCAAAGCCTTGGGGGTTAACACCCTTGGAGGACCGAAATCCAAGGTATGAGAATTTGTTAGGAGGATTTTAGAATGCATTTGTGTATTTGAGCTAGTACAAAGGTGGGTAGGGGCAGCTAAGCACCTGCTCGCAATCCAAGGAGATCTGGCTAGTGGATGGGTGCTGAGCTGGGCTGTCGGGAGAGTATACGAGCCAAGAATTCTGCCTATGTGTCCAGAAAGACCAAATTTTTCGTGGGACCAAGCTGCATTTTAGTGGCAGAGGTGATGTGCAATAAGAGTTAGAGTAGTGGATTATTGCCGAAGTATGCAGGTGGGTGGCCAAGCCCCAGGAGGGCAGTGGCTATCTTCCATAAAGATGGATTGCGATACATACCAGAGCGCCCTGGTCGATAGGTAGTTGTGATGAATGAGTGCAGATCATATCATGTATCTTGTTGACTCATCACATGATTCATTGAAGTCCCCACCTACCGGTCAGGGGGTAATAGTTCATCCATGAAGGTTGAGCTAGGTCAGTCAAGATGCTGAGGGGAAGAACCAGGTCTTGAGTGCCTTCTGGAAGGTGAGGTGATCCTCAATGCGGCAGATTCTGAATGGGATAGTGTTCCAAATGGTGGGTGCTTGGATGGAGAAGGAGGATCCCCCTTTTCCAGTCGATTTGGCAAGTGAGATGACAAGCAGCAGATCTTTGCCTGATCTCAGGTTTCTGTAGGGTATGCACTTGTGTCATAGATATTTTGGGCCAGTGTTGTACCGAGCATGGTGAGTGTTGCACATAGCCTTGAGGTTGGACAGTCACTCGACCGACAGCCATTGAAGGACATGGAGAGCAAGTGTGATGTGTTCTCTAGGGCAAGAAGTAGCCTTGCAGCAGTGTTTTGGACCCATTGGAGTTTTCTAAGTTGAGATGCAGGAGCACCCAGGTATAAGGAGTTGGCACCGTCTAGGCGAGAGACGACGATGGCTGTGATTTCAGTGACTCTTTGTTGGAAGGACAGGTAGGGGAAGATGTGTTGGAGAATGCGTAGGTGTTGCTAGCAGGATTTTTACATCACTTTGATGTGTTGTGATAGTGTCAGATAAGCCTGCAGGCATCAGAGCGCACCAACATAGACACAAGTGAGACAGACACAAAGCAGACGAGACTCCAAGAACTACAGCAGGATTAAGAGCAGGTAGGGATTTATTCAAAGAGGAAAGTTTTCAGTTTATGACAAAAGCTGAGATGGTTTTTCTCAAGTCTCAGATTAGAAGGAAGAAAGTTCCATATTTTAGCTGCCACAACTGGAAAGGATTTACCTAGTCCATTGGTCCGATTGAAACATAAAGATCTTACTTACCCCTTCTCGGAGGAGCGGAGAGATCTAATCGGGACATAGGGAAGAATCATGGATTTTTGGTAAGCAGGGGATGTGCCATGAAGGCAGTGGTGTACCAATATCGCTGCTTTGAAAGATATACGAGCAGCGAAGGGAAGCCAGTGGAGTTCTTGCCTAATCTTAGAGATGTGGTCAAGCTTCGATTTGCTTTTGACAATTTTAACTGCGTCGTTCTGGGAAATTTGAAGTTTAGACAGGCATTTATTAGCTCCAATCAAAAGTGAGTTACAATAATCCAATTTAGACAAGATTATGGCTCGGGCAATAGTGCCCATGAGATATGAGTCTATGGTGCATTCAATGTTCTTTAATGTGTTGGAGGTAGAGGTGGGGGTGCCTAGGGAAAGTGGCCAAGGGGTGGGTTGGGGGAAGAGGGCAGTCTCCCCACAGATCATGATTTCAGATTTACCGGGTTGAGAAGGAGGTGGTTAGCTGTGTTAGAAACCTGAAGGTACTCTCAAATCTACACCCTGGGGATCTTCTGTTCAGGTGGCCAGTGAAGGACCATTGATTTTGGATCCCAGCCATAGGGGTGGACACGCAGGGAGGATTACCTGAGTGGAGGGTGTTTGGGGATTGGAAAGAGGGTGTCTGAAGGAAAGACATGGTATCCCCCCTTTCCTGATATTGATCTACCCTGCCCTTCCTTAGCCTTTATGGGCTATTGCCAATCTCATTCCATCCTCCCCTATAGTTTTCCCTTAAGTACTGAGATGAAGAAGAGGCAACTAGGAGTAGTGCAGAGTTCCTATTATAAACACCACTCTGGTACTGAGACGAAGAAGAGTGGTCTGAAGGCATGTGGCAATGAAGATCAGGCATGTCACACTAATAGACTCAAGGAGGGTCAGGCAATTGAGGATAGCCCATTTCGCCTGCAGCCTGTTAGCCTGCAAGGACAGTATACAAGTTGAAATCCAGAAGCACATGGGAGGTGCAGTCGCAAAAGGAAAAAGAGAACCGAGGAATTGCCATGCTGAGGAGTAAAAAGCTGAGACGTCGACGAAGATCCCGAGAGTCTTGCCAAGGTGACTGGGCAGGCATACAGCAGGCGCTGCTGATAGTAGAGGCAGACCCAAGCACGAAGGCTGGCGTGTGCTGAATGGAGTACCTAGTGTGCTGACAAGTTGGTTTTCCCGCTCATTGAGAAGCTGCTAAACGGAGCTACAGAGAGCCGGCAAGTGTTGAGAGACACTAGTAACACAGAGCGCTTCAAGGTACCTCAGAATTGGTAATGGTCCACAGAAGTAGTGAAAACTAAATTTATTGAATACCAAACTGCCTGAAAGTTACTGTTTAAGCACAAACAAGTGAAAAATGCATTTATTTAATTCCAGACTGCATGAAAAGTGCTGCTTAAGACCACACAAGACTGAACAATGGCTTTGGGGAAAGGTATGTTTGTGTGACCTATGATGAGTGGACTGTGTGGTCTGACAACTGCGCCTAGACCAGGAAGTTTCCCAAAACTGACATTATCAACATCAAGAGTCAAATCACAGACAAGGCATGTGGTTGCTGGTTGTGTGACATGTAATGGGTGGACCGTGTGGTCTGATACTGTGCCTAGACCAGAAGCCACTACGAATTGGAAAAGCAGGAAAGAAGTGTGGTTCCTGGGTGAATGTTACTAAAGGACGGATCAAACGAACCAGGTATTCTCTTAGGAACTTGTGAACAGAGGACGCAAGTTAACTGTTCAGTGTAAATCTTGCGGAAGGGAACCCTGGGAACCAAAGAACTGGAGAGTGTTTATCTTGAGGAAGGGAGTCCCAAGATCACAGTGTTGTATGAACTTGATTAAATTTGAACTTGTGAAAGGAAAATCCAAGACCTTCTTTTGATGCGAAATGTGATGCCAGTGAACTTACAGAAGGTAACTATATTGAACTTGAACACTTATGTTTGGTTGAGACATTTCCCCGCTAGATTTTGTTGTAGTTGTGAGGACAAGCATAGGTTATGACGCAGACAGACCTTTGGTTTAAACTTATTGACATAGACTTTCCTTAGATTTCTTTAGGCAGGGAAAATTCCACCATAGTATAGGGTTAGTTAGGCGTTAGACCATCCTGATCATTAATAAAGCTTTGTTTAGAAATATATATCAGTTGTCTGTGTCATCTTTCTTCATGCCATGCCTGTCACACATATGGTGTCAGAAATGGGATGCAGCTTAAATGAAACATGTTGGATACTACAGTAGCCACAAAAGGATCCGCCGGATTCGACATTTGTGGCAGTAGAAAGGAAACCATTCCTCCTTGGAATGGTTTATATCTCCTTTCAGAGGAGATATAAATGTGATATTGTAGAATCATGGGAAGGAGATCTTTCAGATTCAACCAGGGGATGAAATGGTTCAAGGGATACTCGAAAAGGTAACCCTTCTGAAACTTAAAGAAGAGAATGTGGGAGACCACCAGGGGGCGTGGACGGCAATGGCCATCTGATCCACAGCTCCCGACCCGACGGGATTATGAGAGATGAAAGAGAGAGTTTCCAGATTCCACACTGTGGAGAAAATGGCACGATTGGCACGATTGGTGTGTTGAAGCAATCGATTAACCATCAAGAAGCAGCCCAGGGGGGAGCTTTAAGGTGAAAAGTATGGCAGGTCAGAAAGTGCGCCCCTCCTCCAATGAGCGGGTAAAGTAGAGGCCTGGAACGGTGGATCGCCTGGGGGCCAGCAACTAGAGAACAGTGGACACAGCTGGTGGGGGGTGAAGACGTGGTGAGGAGAGTGACCACCCCCCTGTAGCAAAAGAACCTGCCACAAAGCCAGTGGCGGGACCAGCGACAAGGGATCTAAAGACTGAGTGGCCGCTCCGCAAATGACCGCAGCAGCGGGGCACCCCACAAGTGCAACGGGAAGCTGAATAAAGCAGATCGGCCAAAGACGGCATAAACAGGGGGCTGGGACCCAAAGCGGATCCCAGGGACTGTCTGCCCCACCAAACCCCCGGGTCAAACCCCTGCCACCACAGCAAGTGTTCCCAATGCCAACCATCAAGGGCGGAAAGGGCGGAGGGTCCCAGCGGACTGCCCGCCGTCCCATCGTAGCAGAAGAAGTGGCAAGAAGAACTCAGCAAACAGGACAGCACAGAAGCATCCCCATGCCCGGGCCCTATACCCTTGCCTGTCAGGGTCAGCGGAACAGGCGGAGAGCGAGAGGGAGACCTGCGCAGCCATCGCGGGTCACAGATTGAGGGCTACGAAGGTACCTCCAATCCTCCAGCTAAGGAGGAGAAAGAGGAGAAAAGAGCACCGCTGCTGCATGCAATGGTAGTGAGGCACGAGCCCTGCCTAGGACCATTACCGGAGATGCAACATGATCGGGCCACCCCACACAGCAACGGACCTCCAGCAAAGGCCGGCAGAGTGGCAGCATCACACGGCCCGGGAAGTGCACTAGCGAATCGGAGCACGAAGAGGCCCTATCAATGCGCCACCAGCACAGAGAGTGAAGGTAAGGTGCTGCATCCCCGCGCTGGCCCCACACCCCAAACTGTAATAGTAACTGTACAGCCCGGAAGAAAAACAAAGCACATAAGTCTCCCTAGGCCCGACCAGATTTGGTGGTAGAGCGCCCTCCACCCATAGGGGAAGGGCTCCCCCACCGAGCAAAAGCGCCCCCCAACATAGTGCTTTAGCTGAGGGGGGTGGGCAAACAGATCCAGGCTACAACTAGCTGCAAAGTAACAAAGTGGCGCCGACCCCCGGATACCAAAGACTGAAAAGCGCAAGAACCGAGGCGCCAGTCCCAGGATTGACCATTAGCAATCCCCCTCAAAAAGTAAAACAGACACCAGAAGAGTGAACCGGAATAGGCACCCACACCCACGCCTGAACTGAGGAGGCCCAGTCAGAGAGTGACACCGATCCTCAAGCCCACCTCAGCAGAAGGGAGATCACAAACATACTAGGTGCTCCGCAAAGGCCCAATAGAGCCAACTTCATGCGAAAAGATCCCCGGACCTAGCAAGAGAGAGACTAAAGAAGCCACCAGATAACTAAGCCAAGTGCCAAGAGCCCAACAAAGGTGGAGGGGGGTAAAAATTTAAATAAATAGACATACAGACCTATATCTCAGAAATTAGGGGAAAAGTGCAATGTATCGAGAACAAGGTCAAAAACCTAGAGCAAAACCAAGTCAACGTGGACTTAATGGAGATGAAACTCAATGCCAGAATAACGGAGCTAGAAATGAAGGAGGAAGAAATAACGCTCAAGATGGATGATATGGAAAACAGGGAGCGAAGATCTAACCTACGCATAATGGGCCTACCCGAGACAGAAGGTGAAACACCAGCCATGGTCGAGAGGAAAGTTAATGAAATAATAAATCAGCTATTTGCAACAGACGGGGCAAGCCGGTACACATTGAAAGGGCCCACAGAGGAGGGGGGACATTCCCGGTGGGCCCACAATCAATAGTAGTGAAGTTCCTCAGCAGCATAGAAAAAACAGCCATCCTCCTGAAAGCAAAACAAACACAAGACATCCTGTTCCAAGGCTCGAAACTGAGAGTGTTCCAAGACCTATCAAACCTCACCTGGAGCAGAAGGAGAGCTTGCAAGACGCTTACGACATGGTTGACTGAGAAGGACGTGTAATACAGGTCGGGATACCCCTTCGACCTCACCTTCGAAATTAAGGTAGAGGAATACCGAGTGGTGACCCCGGAGGAAGCAAAGCAGGTGCTGAAACACCCAACAGAAAAGGACGACAGAGCCCCAACTGGGCCAAGTCAAGACCGGGCGCCAAAAACCCAAGTGGCAGACAAACTCCAACAATGGCGTAAACGCTCTAAGGCAGGAAAAAATAGGCCAGACTAAGCCCGGAATCACCAACAAAACCATCATGGAGACGCAGCTATGGAATGGGACGCCAACAACGCCAAACACCCAAACAAAATAACGAAAGGAGAAGGTTTCACAAAATAAGTTTCCATATGGGCTGGGCTGTACCCCAGTGGCTCTCAACCCAAAGAGGGCGTCCTACCCCTTAAATCCCGGGTCAATTACCATGACCGCGGCTCACTTACTGGGGAGGTTTCTGTTCACAGTTCAGTTAAGGGGGTTAATGATGTTGAAAGTTCAGGGGGAAGGGAAAAGGGATGGAGACAAACAGATAGGCGGGGATCACATGAGGCTAGACGGGCGCAGCTGCAGTCTGAAAACAATGCCGGCCAAGGAATAAAGGGGAGAGAAGAGTATGACCAGATGTAATGATGACCCAACAACCCAAACCTAGACAAGAAATAGGGACCCTGAAAATAGGCACACTCAACGTCAAAGGGCTTAATTCACCTGCCAAGAGGTCACTGGTGAGCAGAAAACTCGACAGGGCAGACCTGGATCTGCTCTTTGACCACGAAACCAGACTAAAAAAGGGAGAAGAAAAACCATTGAGAGGTAGAGGAGTGGTTCAAACATACTGGGCTTCAGCGGACCACAAGAGAGGAGGGTGGGCCTGATAATGAATAGGAGTTTAAAATAGAAAAACCTGAGAGACAAACCCTGATGGGAGGAAGAATTCTAATAGTGCAGGGAGAATGGGGGAACTCACCTATAACCCTAGCAGGAGTCTACCCCAAACCAAGGACAAGGGGAATTCGACAAAGAAGCCCTTGCAATGATCATGGGCATAGCCAGAGGCCCCGTAGTGGTAGGGGGAGACTTTAACTCATGGGCAGACCCCCAGTTAGATAGACAAACAACACAAACGATAACCAAAACCCTCCCGAGGGAGGAAGACAGCAGATTTCAAAATTGCATTGGTGAGGCTGGCTTGGTAGACGACTGGAGAATGATAAACCCGAATAAAAAGGGGTACACGTTCAGATCGGCGGTCCACGGAACGTTCACCAGAATAGATTACTTGATGGTGAGCACGGAAATGAGCCATGCAGTCAGAAATAGTGAAATCCGCCCAATAGGATGGTCGGACCACAACATGGTCACAACAACAATAGAAATGACAGGACTAACCAGACGAGAGACCAAATGGAGGTGCAACAAATTGCTCTTAAAAGATAAGATATACTCCCAAGAACTAAACAAGGCTATACAAGAATATTTCCAAATTAATGACGATGGGGAGGTCGGGGTCACCTCAGTGTGGGAAGCAAGAAAAGCGGTCTGGAGGTGGCACCTAATGAAACAAGGTGCCCTTTGAAAAAGAGAAAGAAAGCTGCAAGAGGAGAAGCTGGGAAAAAAACATCAAACACCTAGAAAAGAGGTTGCACAGCGTAGGTTCCGACAGTAAAGCTCAGATGGATTTGATAAAACAGAAAATGGAAGAACTAAAAGCTCTAGGGAAGATCGATGTTATTAGGAAGCTGCTGCTCTTGAAGCAGAAATTCTATGAAGAAGGGGACAAGGCCGACAGAATGCTGGCCAACAAACTAAGAGCCCAGAGAGCTGAGAGATGGGTGGACAGGATTAGAACACAGGAAGGGGACTGGTTACACTCCCCAGAAGGTATAGCCGACCAATTTGCCAGTTACTATGCGAATCTCTACACCTCAGAGGGCGACCGAGACGCATTAGGTATGGGGGAATACCTTACTCACCTAACACACACAGAACAAGACCTCCTTGAATCCCAAATAACTCCGGAAGAAGTAGAAGCAGCAATAACACGTCTCCCTCAGGGAGGGAGAGAGGGCCAGGTGAAGATGGCTATACAATGGGCTTCTATAGGCACTTCATAAAAACCCTGGCCCCACACCTGGCCAAATTATTTAACCACATACAGGAAACGGGCCAAACTCCACCCTTGTTCTCGCGGGCACACATAGTGGTGCTCACAGGGCAGGTAGATATACCACTTCATGCAAATCATACTGGCCAATCTCACTGCGAAATATCGATGCCAAGGTCTATGCGAGAGTCCTTGCGACACGTATGGAAGACTTAATGACCCGCCTGATCCACCCAGACCAGGTGGGCATTATTAAGGGGAGGCAAGGATCAGATGCAATGAGGAAAACTCTAGACCTCATGGACCACGCCAAAAGAATAGCAGGGGAATACGCGCTATTCAGTGTCGACTCAGAGAAGGCCTTCGACAGGGTAGAGTGGGCGTTCTTCTGGGCCGTTTTAAGAAACATGGGATTCGGGGATCGTTTCCTAGCAGGTGTGCAAGCCATGTACAAAACTCCAAAGGGCAGGGTGGCGGGGAATAACAAGCTATCACAAGAATTCTGCCTGACGAGGGGAACAAGGAAGGGGTGCCCTCTGTCACCACTGCTTTCCACTTTAACAATTGAACCACTTGGTAATGTTATTAGGAGCGACCCCGGTATAAAAGGGATAAAAGTGGGTGACATAGAACACAAACTAGCAATGTTTGTGGATGATACACTGATTTATCTGGCAGACTCCATCGCCTCGACTCCGGAAGTACTGCAAACGCTGAAGGAATTTGGGAAATGGGCGTGGCTAAAGATGAATAAAGAAAAGTCATCCCTCTTCACATATAAAAACCTGATAAGGTGAGGCGGCGCAGACAGATGACACAAAATCGTATTTAATGATCTTGTCAGGGAACTTAAAATGAGAGAAGAGCTTGAAAGCCCAGAGACATTTGATATAGGGGGATTTCTTTTTTTTTGGGCTGGATGAAGTGTAACTTATTTTTTCCTTCTTCTCCTGTTTTACGTGGAAATATTGTGTAAAGTTTTATTTAAACTAAATCACAATAAAAACATACTGAAATGTTTTGGATAAGGATTTTAAATAGTAATGACATGTCATCAGATATAGCTTGTTTACAAAATATGGAATTGATTTTAAATTGAGCGTTTGCATTTCTATATGTGTATTCTTATTTGTACTAATGAATTGCTGATTTTATTGCAAAGGTTTTCTATGTAAACCATAAGCAATCAAATAAAAAGAAATAACACAAAAAAGGACAATAAATAACAAGCCTTAATATATAACAATATTAGTAAAATTAGAAAAGATTAAAGCATTACTTCAATACAATAAAACGTAATTATTCTAGAGTCTTCAATACAGCAATGATTAGACATCTCTTGTGACCTGCTATTAATCTTTACCAGAAAGAGTTTTTGCAGATCCAGTTCTTTTCATCGACAAAACCACCCAAATGATATTCCCGGGCTTCCCTTGTGCCTTCACCAATCGTAAGTAGATGGTGTAGGGTCCAAACTACATTTTCCTTACAAAGGGAGTAAATTGCTGGTTTTGGTAAGGTGTTGTCATAAATCGACTGATTATCTGCTGTTCTAACTAGGTTTAATCTCACTCTGAGAAATTCAGTACTTAGTTTGGCACTGGGAAAGCACGTTAAGTAATTTGGCAAATATCCATTTGGTTTGTCAGATCTTGACAGTGAATAGAATGTTGTACATTCGCGCATCTGCCTAATAGTTTGGATCCAGTCCATTCGTAGCAGAGCACGTTTAATACCAATTGGATTTTGGCCAATATCCTCAATGAAGCGATCACACTGCTCGAGCATTTCTTTGCATAACTAATTAGATCTTTTAAGAACTGATTAGATTCTCTTTTCTGCTCAACTGCTACATCCATGTAAAGAGAATCTTCACCTGATGTTCATATTGATCTACAGAGTGTTAGTATCCTCCAATCCAGGTATATTTTTAGGGAATGTAGCCCTAATTCATACATTGATAGATTCTCGGAGAGGAATAGCTAGTCTAAAATAGAGCTGAAAGCTCCACGAGACCAAATGGACATTGCAGGGATATCTTCTTTGATATTCCCATTGAACATATTTAAATTCCAGCAATACAGAAGACTCGCCCATTTCTCACCATTTGCAGTTACTCGCTTCGACAAGCACTGTTGGCATTGGTTTGATAATGGGATACACTGTGAGTTGAGATCTCCTGATAGTAATATCTCAGCTGTGGTATACATAGTGGTGGCTCTAAGTAGCAGGACTGAATAAATTAATCAAATTACGCAAAGAGATTATTATTAAAGAGGTAGAACAGATGTTGAAAGCGAATATCACCGAACCTTGGACTAGTCCCTGGTCCTCCCCCATTGTGTTGGTGGCAAAATCCATTGGTAGATGGAGGTTCTGTCCAGATATTAGGAAGGTAAATACCATTTATGTCTTTGACACCTACCCAATGTCACGTATCAATAATATGATCGATAAACGGGGTAATGCTGTCTATTTATCAACTTTAGATCTTACCAAGGGATATTGGCATTGTAATGGGGTCTAATTCCACAAAGGGTTAATGATCATACTATGGGCAACATTATTGTATTGATAGACTTAATGCCATGGATATGGTTGTATATAATAATGCCAGGAGAAAGTGGCTTTGATCCTTTCCTCAAATAAGAAATGGCTTTTGTTTTGGTTGCTAGGAGACCCCGGACGAAGAGAGAGAAAAAGACATCCGTTACCAATGGGCGTATTAGTGGAGGGCTGAAGCGAAGTTATGTGCGCCGTTGCGCCAACTTTATATGTTTATTCAGTTAAAAGTTAAAGAGTACCAGTTGCGGAGAGAGGTCCGTTTCACTTGGGCCAGATCCGACAAAGATCCAGGTTAGAGAGAGAAAATGAAGTAAAGGAGGAGGAGCCGGCTGAACAGCGGTCTGCATGTTACATAACCGCTGTTCTCATTGCCGTACGCGGAGAGCGAAAGGAGGCAGATCCCACTGCTGATCGAGTCCTCCCGATCAGCCGGTGAGAGTCTGGATAGCAGAAGGTGTGGCAGGGAGGAGGGGCCTCCGAAGCGTACCGGCTCCAGTCTCTCTGCTGGCAACTGATGGCGTTTCTGAAGGCATCCACAAGGCAGGAGGGGCCTAGTCAGCTGTCATTTCAACACGGCTCGTATCTTCGACAAAACAGTGAGTCGAGAGGGCACACGCAGGTGGGGGCCCCTCCAGCAAAGACAATGTTTACGCAGAGAGAGCGTAAGAGATGAAATTTATAGTACAGAAACAGAAAGAGCCCTGAATAACCAAGTCGGTTCATTGAGAAGACTGTTGTTTGTTTTTTATGAGTCAAAGCCAACAAAGAAAGGGCTTTATGAGAGAACATTGTAAAGGAAGTACAAGATAAAGAGTCTCACACCCGTATTAGATTGAGAGGGACAGTAAAACACTCCTAGACCCATGAACACTAGAAAAGTGAGCCAGACTTAATTCATAGAAAGGATACCATTTCGTAGTGCTATTTTGCATACCTAACAAGAATAAACTTTTATGCCGCTTGCTGACATCCCATGAAGAATTGTAACTACCTCCTGTTTTCAGGATACCAACAGCGCTAGACTTGATTGTTTACATGAGGAGTCTCATACCTTCAACCCGAGGATCTATCCACGCTCCAGTATCCTTTCTTGTCTGTTAGTCTTTTTTTTCTATTTTTTCTTGCTGGTTGAAAATAAAAGTGTGAAAACACATATACAACAGCCTGGGTATCTCTTAATCCCACATCAAAGTATAACATTTGGTGGCAGCGGTGGGATAAGAGTACACCATGGAGGAACTCATTAAAACTCTAAGTGAGGGACAACACTTGCTACAACAAGCTCTACAGCTCCAGAGCCAACAGGCGCAAGCCGATAGACTAGCTTTCAACAAGCCTTACAGGTCCAACAAGCACTGTTGGAAGCCACTACTTTGAGAAACACAGCACAAGTGCCTACTTCAATTCTGCAGAAATACACTCCGTGTGAAGATCCTGCACATTTCTTTGTGAATTTTGAGCACGTAGCACGTCGCGCCTTGAAACACTTGTGTATAGGCGCGTTACAAATGCCATATCGTATCATATCATATCATACCATATTAATGCCCAGTGGCCCTCAGAGAGATGGTGCCACTATATTGCACCCTTAATGACAGGAGAAATGCAAAGCGCATACCAAGCTGCAAACTCTACCGGTGATACCAACTACGGCGACATGAAGAGGGTGGTGTTAGAAAGGTTGGGTCACAATGAGGAAACTTATAGAATAAAGTTCTGCGAGATGAAACAGCTACCCAAGGAAACTCCCAGACAGCTATTCTACAGGGTGAAAGAACGTGCTGAGAAGTGGTTGCAAATAGTGGCCTCATCCGCACAAGAGATGAAGCGGAAGATTGTGCTAGAACAGTTTGTAGAAGCACTGCCCATGCCGGTACAACGTTGGGTCAGACAACACCCCCGACCCTCATTGGCGGAAGCCGTTGACATAGCCTTCGCCTACCAGAAAGCCAGGCCGAGTCGACTTCTGTCTTATAGTAGTAACCTCCGATCAGAAAGTATACAGGTCTGACCTGGCAGCGAAGGCCCATCTAATCTGAGACAAATGCCTGGGACTATTAGGGGTCTACAATGTTTCGAGTGTGGAGACTGGGGCCACCTCGCTAGACTCTTTCCAAAAAAAGGGAAAAGTGAACCGATGGATGTGGGTCTGTTTGAAGTCCTGAATGATGGTGAATACCAGCCTACATTGAACAAAGCCCAGTATGTATATACATGTGATGCAGATGTAGATGGAAAACCTACACGAGCCTTGGTTGATTCTGGCAGCCTCCTAACAGCTGTTTCCTCAGATCTGGTAGGTGAAATTTCCAATTCCAATAGAAACATTCCCATTAGGTGTGTGTTAGGGAGAATTCTTTGTAAGGCTAATTTCCCAAACCTAGTGAGTCCCCCAGCAGCTTTGCTGGATTTTTGGGGTTTATTTTTTTCTCTCCTGCTAAAAGTGAGACTCTTTTACTGCCAAACAGCTGTAGTCTTAAATCTTTTGCAGTGGTCCCTAAGGGAACTGCACAGGTTTCTGCCTAACAGTGTGTACATGGAGATGTAAAGTCATAGCCTTCGAAAGAAATTCAGATAAAGTTGGCTGAGGAGAGAATAGGGATAAGAGCGGCTGTATCACCAAAGTTGCCCGAACCGTTGCTGGCTGGATCAGATGTGCCTAATTTTTTTTAATTAATCAAGAATATAGAGAAGAGCTGGTTAGAAACTGCCCCGTTTCACGACCAAGAAATCATTAGTCCGCCGGAAAAACAACAAAAGAGTAAGTCATACAAGGGAAACCTTAAAGGAGTTTGGAGAACGAAAAATGTCCTGCCATTGACTATAGATTGGAAATTAGATGAGGACCGAGACAGTTTTCGCATGGCACAGGTGCTGGATCCTCTTTTACAGTATGCCTGAGAGCGTGCCATGGAAGCTCCGACAGGAAAAGGTCTTCACTTCATAAAAAAAGAATGGTCTTTATTATCGAATAACTAAGAGTTAAGACAATGAGGATCTTAAACAGCTGTTAGTACCAAATAAGTTTTGCAAAACTGTGTTGGAAGTGGCCCATGTACAGGTTGGGGAAGGACATTTGGGAACCGAAAAAACGACACAAAAGATTTTATCAAGGTTCTACTGGCCAGGAGTCTATAACCAGGTAGTCAAGTTTTGTCAAGCTTGTGAAGAATGTCAAAAAAAGAATAGAGCTAACGTAAGAAAAGCGCCTCTACAGTCTATGCCTTTAGTCCTAGAGCCTTTTAGTCGCATAGGCATGGATATGGTAGGTCCCTTGGACCCTTCGGCAAGAGGTCATAGATATATCCTGGTAATAGTGGATTACGCCACCCGATACCCTGAAGCCTTTCACCCTAAAGTCAACCAACACACAACAGATCTGTGACGTCCTAATCCCTTTTAAAGTCGTGTAGGAATTCCGAAGGAAATTGTAACGGATTGTGGAACAAATTTCCTCTCTAATGTACTTAAACAAGTATGTGAGACATTGAACATTGATCATCTGAAAACAGCAGTATATCATCCTTAGACCGATGGTTTAGTGGAAAGATACAACCAGACCATTAAGCAGATGTTGAGAAAGACCGCTACACCAGAGAAAAGAGATTGGGATAGAGTCCTTCCATGGATACTGCTGACCCTTCGAAACACCCCTAAGTCTTCAACCGGTTTTTCTCCTTTTGAGCCCCTGTTTGGTAGACCTGTGCGGACTTTACTAGAGATACTAAAGGAAAGTTAGGAAGAGCAACCTTCACAGGAGATATCTCTTACGGAGTACGCTTGTCAATTGCGAGAGAGGGTGGAGAAGCTACAGACCATGGCCAAAGATAACCTAGTCCAGGCACAAGGAAGACAAGAAAAATACTATAATCAGAACACTCACCTCAAAAGCTTTAAAGTTGGTGAACAGGTTTTGGTGTTGTTGCCTACCTCTGAAAATAAAATGTTGGCGGCCTGGAGAGGTCCTTACAAAATCAAACAGGTCTTAGGTCCACTGACGTACAAGGTGAGGCAACCCGAAAAGAAAATTCCATTGCAAACTTACCAAATAAATCTGCTTTAAAAATGGGTGGACCCAATTCAGACTTTGGCAATGAATAATCATGTTGAGTTGCAGGAAGAACATTTTCCTCAAGCTAGAAAGGAAACCGGAATAGAGAGCCTGAATATTAACCACAAGCTATCTTCAACTCAGAAGACAGACTTGTCCGTGTTGTTGAGGAAATACTCCGATATATTTTCTTCACTACCTGGGAAGACCAACCTTACTTTTCACCACAAAACCAGGATCTATTGTAAGGTTAAGGCCGTATAGAATTCCAGAAGCAAAAATCAAAGCAATTAATCAGGAGGTTCAGGAAATTTTAGATTTGGGAGTAATTGAGCCCTCCCATAGTGATTGGTGCTCACCGGTAGCATTAGCGCCAAAGCCGGATGGGAGTGTTCGATTTTGTATGGACTTTCGGAAATTAAATGAAGTCTTGAAATTTGACGCTTATCCGATGCCAAGGAATGAAGACCTTCTTAATAATCTTGGAAACAACGATAGACCTCACAAAAGGCTATTGGCAAATACCCTTACATCCACCTGATAAAGAAAAAACAGCATTTGCCACTCCAACGGGACTTTATCAGTTCACGGTTCTTCCTTTCGGTCTTCATGGGGCACCAGCTACATTTCAAAGATTAATGAACCATATTATTAAGGGACATGAACAGTGTGTTGGTGCGTACCTAGACGACATTATAGTGTTCAGTCAGTCTTGGTCTGACCACCTTACCCATCTGGAAGCCATCCTTGATATCCTAAGACAAACAGGACTACATGTGAACCCAAAGAAAACACATGTGGCTAACTGTCATACCAAGTACTTAGGGTATTATGTAGGTCAAGGAGTCATCAAGCCATAGGAGGAGAAGTTAAAGGCGATTCGCAAATTGCAGTTTCCCGGAAATGCCAGACAGGTCCGGCCATTTTTGGGGTTTGTGGGCTATTACAGGAGATTTATTCCACATTTCTCTATGATGGCCGCACCTCTGACAGATCTGTTGAAGAAGTCTTCTGATGCAAAAAAGGGATGGAAGACTGAGGAGACAGAGAAAGCCTTCATTTCCCTGAAAGAAGCACTGACAGATAAAGCCATACTGCATTGCCCAGATTTCAGTGCCCCATTCTTCTTGCATACGGATGCTTCAGGGACTGGCCTCTGTGCAGTCTTGTTTCAAAACCAAGGAGAAAAAGAGGACGATTTTATTCATAAGCATGAAACTACTTCCACACAAATTACAATACACAACTATAGAAAAAGAGTGTTTAGCTCATAAATGGGCAATTGAGACTTTGAGGTGTTACCTACTTGGAAGGGAGTTTACCTTGGTGACAGACCATGCTACGCTTAGATGGCTTGCCCGAAACACAGACACAAATCAAAGAGTCTTAAGGTGGTTCCTTTCTCTCCAGCCCTTCTCTTTTAAGACTGTCCACCAGCCGGTCGCTTAATGGCCCAGGCTGATTTTCTATCAAGAGCTAATACCCAGAAGAGGGGTTATGTAATGGGGTCTAATTCCACAAAGGGTTAATGATCATACAATGGGCAACAATATTGTATTGATAGACTTAATGCCATGGATATGGTTGTATATAATAATGCCAGGAGAAAGCGGTTTTGGTCCTTTCCTCAAATAAGATATGGCCTTTGTTTTGGTTGCTAGGAGACCCCGGACGAAGAGAGAGAAAAAGACGTCCGTTACCAGTGGGCTTATTAGTGGAGGGCTGAAGCGAAGTTATGTGCGCCGTTGCGCCAACTTTATAAGTTTATTCAGTTAAAAGTTAAAGAGTACCAGTTGAGGAGAGAGGTCCGTTTCACTTGAGCCCGATCCGACGAAGATAGAGGTTAGAGAGAGCAAACAGTGAGTCGAGAGGGCACATGGAGACGGGGGCCCCTCCAGCAAAGACAACGTTTACGCGGAGAGAGCATAAGAGGTGAAATTTATAGTACAGAAACAGAAAGAGCCCTGAATAACCAAGTCCGTTTGTTGAGAAGACTGTTGTTTGTTTCTTATGAGTCAAAGCCAACAAAGGAAGGGCTGTATGAGAGAACATTGTGAGGGAAGTGCAAGATAAAGTGTTTCACACCCGTATTAGAGTGAGAGGGACAATAAAACACTCCTAGACCCCTGAACACTAAAAAAGTGAGCCAGACTTAATCATAGAAAGGATACGATTTCGTATTGGAGTGCTATTTTGCATACCTAACAAGAACGAACTTTTATGCCGCTTGCTGACATCCCATGAAGAGTTGTAACTATCTCCTGTTTTTACAATACCAACAGCACTAGACTTGATCGTTTACATGAGGAGTCTCACACCTTCAACCTGAGGGTCTATCCACGCTACAGTATCCTTTCTTGTCTGTTATTCTTTTTTTTCTATTTTTTCTTGCTGGTTGAAAATAAAAGTGTGCAAAAACATATAGGACCGCCTGTGTATCTCTTAATCCCACATCAAAGTATAACAGGCATGTTCCACTGTTTGACCTGACAATGAAAAAACAGCTTTTGTCACTCGCATAGAACTGTTTCATTTTAAGGTTTTGCCATTTGGTCTCCAAGAAGCTCCAATGACATTTCAGATGCTAATGGATACAATCCTGCAATCTTATTTTGACTTTTGTGGGGCATCTATAGATGATTTTGTGATTCATAGTCACACATGGGAAGACCATCTATTTCATCTTCACACAGATATGAGAGCCATAAGGAAGGCTGGGTTAACAGCCAACTGTAAGAAATATAATCTAGATCAATCAGCTGTTAAGTACCTGGGGTTCATTGTAGGTAATGGTAGTGTCCAACCCCAACAGGAAAAAATGCCAAATTGACCAATAAACTGAAAAATGCAGATCCTCAGATTATTAAATGGGATGTAGAAGATGACATTTGTTATAACACTCTGAAACAAGTCTTATGTCAAAATCCCCTCTTGAAGGTAGCAGACTTCTACAAAGAATTCATTCTTCAAATAGATGCCTCTCTGACAGTGGTAGGTGGATTTCTATCTCAAGATCATGTTTGGACCAGAACATCAAATATTGCATATTAGTCAAAAACTGTTTCCTAGTCAGAGGAATTATTCATTCATCAAATTAGAAGCTCTAACTATAAAATGGGACATCCTCCATCTTAAATATTATCTACTGGGATGAAACTTCAGGCTGGTTACTGATCATTCTCCACTAGTCTGGATCAACCAGAGAAAGGAATCCAGCTTTAGAGCTATGCACTGGTTCCTGGACCTTCAACCATATTGTTTCTCAGTGGAAGATCAAGGGGATGGGAATACAGTAAGGTTGACTACCTCTCGAGATTCCCCTGTGAAGCTCCTAGGTCCATCATGCATTTGGGAAGGGTATGTGAGAAACTTGAGGGTATTCTTACATCTACTCCCTGGGGAAATTTCTGTTCAGGTGGCCAGGGAACAGTCATCCCTTTTGGATCCCAACCCTGGGGGTGGACAAGCGAGGGAGCATCACCTGAGTGGAGGATACTTAGGGATTGGAGAGAGGGTGCTTGAAGGCGAGGCATGGTAGTCCCCCATTCCTGATATTGATCTACCCTGCCCTCCCTTAGCCTTTATGGACTATTGCCAATCTCATTCCAACCTCCCCTATAGTTTTTGAGAACAAGAGGCAACTAGGAGTAGTGCAGCGTTCCTATTCTAAACACCACTCTGGTACTGAGACAAAGAAGAGTGGTCTGAAGGCATGTGGTATTGAAGATCAGGCATGTCACACTAATAGACTCAAGGAGGGTCAGGCAATTGAGGATACCTAATTTCACCTGCAGCCTGTTAGTAATAGAGGAAAGTATAAAATGTGAATCCAGAAGCACATGGGAGGTGCAGTCGCAGAAGGAAAAGAGAACCATAGAATTTCTGTGCTGAGGACCAATAAGCCGAGACGGTGACACACTGATGAAGATCCCAAGAGTCTTGCCGAAGTGACTGTGCAGGACTGGGAGCCCCTGTGCAGGAAGGCGTACAGCAGTGGCGGCTAGGGAGCAGAGGTGGTTCCAAGGACAAAGGCCGCGTGTGCTGAATGGAGTACCCGGCGGACTGACAAGTTCATTCTCCCACTCAGGGAGAAGCCGCCAAACAAGGCTACAGAGAGCTGGTAAGTGTCGAGAGACACTAGGATCTCCAGAGCACTCCAAGGGACCTCAGACTCAGTAATGGTCACGGAAGTAGCGAACAGTACATTTATTGGATACCGAACCGCCTGAAAGTTACTGCTTAAACGCACACAAGTAAAAACTGCATTTTCTGAGTATCAAACTGCCTGAAAGGTGCCGCTTAAGTCCACACTGTAGAAAACTACATTTATTTAATACGAACTGCCTGAGAGGTACTGCTTAAGCGTACACAAGACTGAACAATGGCTTTGGAGAAACGTATGGTTGCGTGACCTATGATGGGTGGACTGTGTGGTATGACAACTGCACCTACACCAGAAGCCACTACAGATTGGAAAAGCAGCAAAGAAGTGTGTGCCCTGGGTGAATCTAACCAAAGGACGCATCAAACAAACCAGGTATTCTCTTAGGGACTTGTGAACAGACAAAGTAAGTTAACTGTTCAGTGTAAATCTTGGGGAAGGGAACCCTGAGAACCAAATAACTTGGGAGTGTTTATCTTGGGGAAGGGAATCCCAAGATCACAGTGTTGTAAGAACTTGAATATATTTGAACTAGGGGAAGCGAAACCCAAGACCTTCTTTTCATACAAACTGTGATGCCAGTGAATTTACAGAAGGTAACTTCATAATGTGTCAAACCTCCTTGAAACAAATTTACATTGGAACAATACTGAACTTGAACACTTATATTTGGTTGAGAACATTTCCCCAGTAGAATTTGTTGTAATTGTGAGGACAAGCATAGTTTATGACACAGCCAGACATTTGGATTGGACTTATAGAAACAGACGTTCCTTAGATTTCTTTAGGCAGGGAAAATCCCACCTAGTGGCATAGTAGCAGGTTGACAGTCGTGGCTGCTAAACATTGGAACACCCTCCATCTCTCCAAAAGATCTGAATCCTCCTTCTGGTCCTTCCGTAAAGGCCTCAAAACATGGCTCTTCAAGCAACAATTCTAACTTTGTGAAGCTACCATGCTCCTCCGAGCCTGAAATACTATCATGTATTATCTATTATTTGTACTGTTATTGTTTGTCTGTGCTTTGCTCATACTGTTGCCAGCACCCAGTTGCCTCTGGGTTCGGTGCCCTTTACAAATGCCAAAATAAATAAATAAATAGTATAGGGTTATTTAGGCGTTACACCATTCTGATCATTAATAAAACTTTGTTTAGATATATATACCTATTGTCTGTGTCATCTATCTTGATTCCATGCCTGTCTCACAGCCGTCATCCAGTGGACGATTTTTGTGAGGTCTGAAGCGAGGTATGGGTGAGAGTTGGAGGGATCCTTTGGGATCCTGAAGATGATTTCAGTGTCATTTGCGTAGTTGTAGCCATGTGAGCAGATGATAGCACAGAGGGGGCTCGATAAAGAGCAGGGGCAAGAGAGAGGCGCCCAGTGGTACTCTGTTGGGTTGGTGACAGGGCACGGCATTGAGAAGAAAGGGGGCATGTGGATTATTTGGGATCTGTTGGAGAGGAAGGAGTAGTGCGGCACAACCTTCTGAGTCTCAGACTCTTTTGAGATCATCCCAGATGGAGGTTATGGACAATTCGGTCCCTTGTGGGGGTGCAGGGTGAGGAGGTTAGTTTCTGGGAAAAGGCAAAGCTGGGAGTATGCTGATCGGTCAATCAGTTAGGCTATCAGACGGTAGCTTGAGATAGGTCTGTAGTTGGCCGATAGTGGTGGTCGAGGGAGGATTTTCTGAGCAAGGGCTTGCTGTGGGAAGTATTGACATTTGCTGGGAAAGTGCCTGAAGTGAGAGACGTTTTAAGTTACTTACCTGTAACTATTCTTCTCCAGCATGGGTCTGGCATGGATTCACATGCTCATGAATAACGAATACACAGCAGTACAACATTACACAACCACGGGAGGTGGCAAGGCTCAAAAGAAGCAATTAACTCTTAACTCTGGAATGGACTCATCTAAAGCAAACAGGTTGCATAGCACTGCTTGGCTTACTCTGGACTCCTCCTTGGAATCTCTGTGGATGAAGTAGAACTTTGTGAAGGTGCGCATGGACCTCCACGTAGAGCCCTGCAGATGTCCAGCAGGGGCACACCAGACAGGAACGCTGTCATTGCAGGGATCGCTCTGGTGGAGTGGGCTCTCGGACAGCCAGGCAGCGGTCGGTTCGCCAAACGATGACAGTACGTGATGCAGCCGAACAGCCACCTTGAGATGGAAGCCTTGGACAAGGCCTTCCCATGGTTCACAGGACCAAAGTTCACGAACAGTTGAGAAGTCTTCCGAAACCTCTTTGTGCACGTCACGTAGAACCTCTGGGCACAAGCAACGTCTAGCGAGTGCAAGGCCCTATCCGCCCGCGACAAAGGTTTTGGGAAGAAAACAGGTACCACCAAAGGTTTGTTGATGAGGAATTCTGACGGAACCTTCGGTATGAAAGAGGGGTGCGCATGCAGTACAACCCTTGATTCATGGAAAGTCAGGTATGGCTGCTTGCAGGATAGGGTTTGGATCTCATCTACACGTCAGGCATAGGTGATGGCCTCAAGGAAAGCCCTCTTCCACAAGAGAAACATGAGCAGGGCCTGATGCATAGGCTTGAAGGGTGCCCCCATGAACCCCAACAGAATAAAGTTGAGTTCCCATGCCACGGCAGCGGCCTTCACTTGCGGGAAAGATCGGAAAAGTCCTTTGAGAAACTCCTGGATGAGTCTGTGAGACCAAAGCAAAGATTTGGTGTAGCAAGGGCTAGCCGTCAGATGCACCTTGATGGAGGTGTGCGACAGACCAGCCTTTGCCAAGGATAGCAAGTATAGAAGGATCTGCAGAGCCCTGACCTTCAGAGGGGTAATCTTCTGCGACCAGCATCATGTAACAAAATGCTTCCACTTGTGGCCGTAGCACTTCAAGGTCGATGACGGCCTGGCATTGGCGAGGACCACCCTGCAGTCTGCTGGCAACTCATAGCCTCCAAACTCTAAGGCTGCAGGAGCCAAGCCCTCATGTCCAGCGATCCTGGGTCGTGATGAAGTATTACGCCACCTCCTCTGATGAGAAGATCCGGAACCAACGACAACTTGACTGGAGTCGACGCTGACAGGTTGAGAAGGTCTGGATACCAAATCTGCCTCGACCACACCAGGGCGATGAGTATCATCTAGCAATGACACTGACGTAGTGTGTTGATGATTTGTAACAGAGGAGGGAATGGGGAATGGGAAATGCGTACAGAAACAATCCTTGCGATAGGAAAAAGAATACGCCCCCCTTGGTTGGTGGAATCTGCTGGTAAACATCTGGCATTTGGAGTTTGCCGCTGCCTCAAACAGATCAATGTGGGGTCTGCCCCACTTGACCAACAGGAGGTCTCCCTGATCCTGACGAAGCTCCCACTTGTAGAAGGAGCGAAGTTCCCTGCTGAGGGAGTCTGCAATGGTATTCTAGACTCCTGCTAGGTGAAGAGGGATGAGGACCATCCCCTGTCTGACGGCCCAGTGCCACAAGTCCTGTGCTTCCTTTGACAGCACAGGGGATAGAGTGCTGCCTTGCTTCCTGATGTAGAACATGGTGGTGGTTTTCCTGTGAAGATCCTAACCACCTTGCCTTTCAGAGACGGTAGGAATTACTTGAGAATTAGAAGAATTACTTACCAAAGCAGAGAAATTAAGCAGGATCAACCATCATACAAAAAGATTTTTGACGAACAATTACCCAAAGATACTACATTTCTACACATTACCCAAAGTGCACAAAAGTTTGGTCAACCCGCCTGGCAGACCCATTGTGGCAGGCACCAATAGTATTCTACAACCCTTAGGAGCGTACATTGACTACTTCCTACAACCACTGATACAAAAAACTAGTACATATGTCAAAGACAAAACACATTTCTTGAAATATCTGAAAGAAGCAACCTATACAGAAACAGATATAGCATTTACAATAGATGTGAAAAGTCTGTTTACCTCGATTCCCCATGACCAAGGAAGAGCGGCTGTTTAAAATGGCTACTGTTACAAGAAGGGGACATCCCAGCTCAGAAAGAATTTGTCATGGCTTTGTTGGAGTTGATTAGTGAAAATTAATATTTCCAATATAAAGGAATCTTTTTACAAACAGCTGGAACCACCATGGGTGCCACAGAGGCACCGTCGTATGCCAACGCTTTTATGCACAAATTCGAGGTAGATAATGTACTAGAAAATGAGAGGTGGAGAAGCAAGATCGGTTTATGGGTCAGATACATAGACGACATTTTTGGGATATGGCACGATACAGATGAAGAATTGAAAAGATTTTTGGAGTATCTTAACAATATAGATAAACGGATCCAGTTTACATCTGAAAGCTCAATCGAAACAATACACTTCCTGGATGTCAAGGTGACCAAGGAACAGACAGGTTACAGAACGAACATATATCAGAAACCGACAGATAGGAATAACATTCTACACAAATTGAGTTTCCACCAGCCAAGTTTGATTAAGAATTTACCCTACAGCCAGATGTTGAGAGTTAAAAGGATAGTAAGTGATCCAGAGGACTATGAAGAAGCAATCAACATGATGGGAAATACATTTTTGACACAAGGATACGATAGATCAGAAATTGAGGAAGCAGAGAAAGACTTAAAGACAAAAGCAGAGAAGAATTACCAAAACCCAAATTGAAACATGACGAAGCACCCTCAATAGTATTTGTATCCAAGTACTCTAAACAGAGCAAACGGATCAAGTATATAAACAAAAAGAACTGGAATATACTAACTGTAGATGAAAGAGAGGAGCCTTTATTCAGAGAATTGCCAACATTTGCATACAAAAGGAGTCAGAATTTGAAGGACAAGCTGGTGAGAACAAGAAGCTTGAAGAAGAAAAAAGAAGGAACAACCAAAACCAGAACTTATCCATGCCTGAGTTGTTCTAATTGTGGATACATATTGAAAGGCAATACAGTAAACCATCCACAAACTGGAGAAAAGATCAAATTGAAACATTTTGGAACATGCAATTCTGTCAATACAATTTACTCAATTAAATGCCTCTGTGGGTTATACTATGTAGGGCAGTCAACACAAGATGGAACGAACATCGCTCATGTATCCGTACACACAATAAAACTTCAGCGGTGGCGCGTCACTGGGATCACAAAAAACATAATTTATCCCAGATAAGGTTTCAAATCTTAGAGGTGGCCCAAAAAGAAGAACCTCATATGAATTTGCAACAAATACTTCATCAAAGAGAATCATTTTGGATAGACCTCCTGGGAACGCTCACACCGAAAGGACTCAATGAAGAGATTAACTTTGCTTGCTTTCTTTAAAGAAATGTATACGCAGAATGTGGAATAACCTGTTTGGTTTAGATTATATGCAAATTGGTTTTTTATCCCTCTTATAGTTTTTCGTTTTCAATAGGATGTAATTGCCCTGGGGGTATGATGTGTGTTAAATACAGCGGTTGCAGGAGAAGTGTAGAAGTACTAACAGATCCACCTTGGATTGAGATATTTATTCTTTAAGATTGTTAAAAGATATTTGCCTTGAAGCAATCTAGGGAACATAACGATAACCATTCATACAATATGAGAATAAGACTAGAGTGATACACAGTGAAAGACGCTGGAATATGTGTCAGTTTGCGGCTCCTCTGCTCTCCGCACACGCTTGAACGCCGGCGATCCCGGCTTGTTTGAATGTGGGCGGGGTGCGACCACCGTGGAGATGTACATCTTTTCTAAAAAAAGCACGGAGAGAACTTAGACTAATTGCCTCATGTGACGGTGTCACAAAGGGTTACCGAGGAGACAGTCCCGCCCCCACGCTCACGCGAGGAGGTGGGACGGGAGGCACGCCTGTCCTGTCCTATCCCGGCAGACGGGCGGTGCCGTCAGCTCCTTGGTTACGTTGTTACTAGGCCACACACGGGCACATGCAGCTGCAGCCCGTTCTACGAGCAGTTCACTCGCGAGCCGAGTCAAGGTAAGAGGTTCTGCCGAGTCACGGCATTCCACGGAAGCAATTAAGGTCACTGAATAAGCTAGAGAGCTCATAGTCTTTCTCCCTCTCTTAACAGAGACACTGCATTGATGTATCAACTTTTATGAGGCGTTTACACATTTACGAGACAGCTAAGGTAATGGAATTCACACATGGCTGAATTCACATGTTTACTAAAGATAAATGGTAATGACGTCTACACGTAGAATGACAGTAACGTTCACATTGCACTTTCTCTCTTTTGTATTTCTTTTATGTGATGAAACCAATCTCCTTGCTGGTATGTACATTTAACATTTATGACCCATAATTTATACACGTGTTACGTGATGAAATGTATGTTTCAATTTAGCCCTGAAGATGGTGCTAGTCACCGAAATGCATTGGCAAGAGCTGTGATTTTTGGTAGAGGAATTGGGAAAATGCCTAATGTATTGTATGATTTGAACACAAGTACCCGAGTAAAAACTTTGAGACATGAAGTGGCTGAAACCCCCTTTTTTCTAAAAGAAAAAAGTTTAATGATTATGCTGAAGTTCAAGAATTATATAACTCAACTAACAATTGAATATAGCTTCAAGTACCAAATTTAGCCTCCAGGCTGGAGGCAAGCAGTGAGCACTGGGTGTTATGGGGTGGTCTCCACTCGGTTTTTCATACCACTATAGGAATTACTTGAAGGCCCAGAACACTGCCTATAGCTCCAGGATGTTGATAGGTAGATCTTTCTCCTCCGGCAGCCATAGGCCTCTGGCGTGCAGATATCGGTGTGCACTCCCCAATCTTCCAGGGAGGCATCCGTGGTGACCGCCTCCTGGTATCGGGGGCTTTGAAAGCCCGTGCCCTGGGCAATGTTGTAGCGGACGCCCCACCACACCATCGCTGTCGGAACTCTTCATTGAGAGGGATCTAGTCTGTGAAGCTTCCGGACACATGTATCCACCGAGCATCCAGAAATTCCTGTAGGGGTTGCATCTGCAACCTTCAGAGCCGGGCGAGGTAGATGCAGGATGATATCATGCCCAGTAATTAATTGATGGCCCGCGCTGTGGCTGTCTTAGTCGATTATAGCCATTACACCTTTTCTTGAATGGCTGCTAGCCTCTCCTCCGAGGGTGATGCCAGGCAAGGCATCGTATTGAGTCTGGCGCCCAGGAACAACATGCTCTGCGATGGCGTTAAGCAGGACTTTGGATAGTTGATGGAGAACCTCAGATTCATCAATACTCGGACGGTCGTCTCCATGTGTTCGTCGGGCAGCTCTCACGAACGGGCGCATATGAGCCAGTCGTCCAAGTACAGGTATACGTGTATGCCCTGTAGATGTAGATGTGCCGCCACTGGTGCCAGGCATTTTGTGAACACTCTTGGGCAGACCTCAAGCCAAATGATAGGGCCCTAAACTGGTAGTGCTGGCCCTGCACCACGAAACATAGACATTTCTGATGTTTCTTGTGAATGGTGACGTGGAAATAGGTGTCCTCCAGGTCTAACGATGTCAAGAAGTCTCCTTTTTCCAGTTGGCCGAGCATGTGCTGCAACGTGACCATCCTGAATTTCTGGGACTTTAAGCATTTGTTCAGACGTCATAGGTCTAGGATGGGCCTCCAGCCCACTGTCTTCTTTCTTACTAGAAAGTATCTGGAATAGACTCCAAAGTCTCGGAGCTGTTGGGAAACTAGCTCTATCAGCCCTTTTCGTAGCATGGCTCATACCTCTTCCAGAAGCTGAGGGATGTGCTGTTCCTGACGGGGAACCGGAGGGATCTGCGGACACCTGCACTGGAACTCTAAAGTGTGTCCTTGGGTGAGAGCATTGTAAGGAAGGCATGGTATCAAGGTAAGACAGACACACGTGACCACAGTTCAAGGGTGTTTATTGAGCTTTAACAAGGGTGTGATAAACGCCCATCTAATCCTAAATCTACAGATGGGAGCAAGCTACGACCATCAAATAATAATAATGCAGTCCTAGTGGAGTCTCGTCAAAATAAAAGGGCCTATACTAAAAAAACGATTGCCAATTCTTACCGCTAAATACAAATAGTGTGGGGTAATTTTCATGACAAGAAGTGTTCACAAAAATGATAAGTCAAGATGCACAGGCCGTTGCCTCCCTTCTGCACATTTTCAGCATGGGACAAGGCGATTCACTCGAGCACAGCACACTCTATGGCTTCTTCAGCACCAGGACACAGTCCATTACCAACATTAGTGCCCAAGTCTCTTGAGTTATCAAAGTCACTTGATTCAGAGGGCCTGATTTACCAAAACAAATGAAAAGTTACTTTTCAAGTATTCAAGTCGGGTAATAGACTCTTCACCCTTGATCTCCCTCAGCCAGGCTCAGAGTCCTTTTATATCACAATCTTTACTTTGGATACCCCTCTTCCGGGCTCAGATCTCTTCTCCAATGCCTATAGAATATCTGTTATCAGTTGACTCAATGTTCACACCAGATCCCCCTCAGCCAGGCTCAGATCCTTCCTTTCCCCAATTAGTTTCCCTCAGCCTGGCTCGGACCAATAGCAGTTCGTATTAGCTATCAAAGACTTTCGAAAGTTCACAGGGTTTAGCTTGACCCAATGCAGGACAACTTCATTTTCACAGTTCACAGTTTTACACTCTCAGTTGGATACCTAACAGAGAACTTCGAAAGAGCACCCACATTGTGACGGACCACTCTGTATATGCTATCTATCTTAGCTTCAAAAGTTCAGTCACTTCTTGGATATTTAATTATATTTGCGTTGCTCATCACATACGCCTCACACCATGGTCTTTGCAGATTTCTTCATACAATGTTGCCGCTTGCAACCTTGGCTCTAACACAGACTGGTCTGCTATTAGTCTCCATGACTCACCGGCTGTGCTGACTTTACTGGTGCTGCTTTGTTGTGGGAGCCAAGGACAGTACCATGGCGGCAATCGCTCCTCCCCGCATTGGCTATCGATTTTTTGGAGAGCCCCTGGTACCTTTGACACACAATGCACCTTTCTTCAGCGTTAATTGCAGGTCTTAGGTTTCTTATCTTTGAGGGCTCGTGAAAGTAGTGGTTCGCCTCTGAAAAGATCAAGGGCACTTCCCTCCTTACAACCCTTTCTGGTCTTGCTGCCTTTCTCCTCGTATTAAACTGCCATCTCGGAACAGCGGCTTCCTCGTGTGTTTTGCGTTGTTCCGAGTGAGCTTTCATGCTCTGCCTTTTATCTGCGTGGCGAAGTGTGATGGAGGTCAGGTGTGTGTCATTATTAGTAATTGCCTGACCCTTGTGTTGGGGCATGTCAAGTATACGGCTCAGGTGTTAGTCTGCTTTCTCTCACAATGAGCTGTCCGTGAGAAAGGGTTTGTGTCGGGAAAGGGGATCATGGGGGTTGTGTTCCCAAGTATCCTACCTGGTAGGATGGGAAAAAGGTGTTACAGGAAAGTGAATACCGAGTTTCACCATCCGGCATCCAACTCCCAGAAGACACCCCATCAGGTGATCCTCCCGCACTGGTCCACCCCCAGGAACCGGATCCAAAAGCAATGGTTGTGTCCTGGCCACCTGGATGTCAGACCCCCGGGGACTAGCGGGTGTGCACCTTCTGGTTTCTCACAGCGTCCAGCACCCATCTGTCAGTGGTGATCTTTCTCCACTCGCTGATGAACCACATCACCCAGCCTCCCACCGGGGTGCACGAGTGGGGGCCCAACGTCCTGGCCGGTTCAGGCCTGCTTGGGTGCCGGTGTCCTGCCTTGTATGCGACAGCAACACTGTCCTCCGCTACCGTAGGCCTGGGGGCGGCCTCTGTAGGCGTCTTGCATTGAAGATCGTGGAGGCTGTCTGTACGACGTGGAGAACCCTTTTGAAGACCTGCTCGATTTTCCCCTGAAGGAGCAAAAAGAAGACAAACAATGCTGCTGGAGAGTACTGAGGGAACGGGCCGTCTCTGCATCCATCTTGATGGCCTGGAGGGACTCGTCGACTGTATTTCCAAACAGATTCTCCCCATCGAAGGGCATGTCCAGACTCTCTGCTTGGACCTCCTGATGGAAATTAGTGGCTTTCATCCATCCTTGTTGACGAAGGCAGACACCGTTCTCCATTTGTTGGAACCCCGTGTCGGCAACGTCCACTTCCATTGTGATGGCATAATTTGATGCCACCTCCCCATCCTGGAAGAAAGCGAGGGCCTTCCATCTTCTTATCATCGGGGTGAAACTCCAGGATCGGTTGTAGCTTGTGCCACAAATTCCCTGTTGTACCTGGCCAGGATCGCAAGCACGTTTGCTATCTTGATTCTGGACGCTGTGTTGTAAATCACTTTCTTCCCCATGGCATCCATCCTTTTCCCTTCGCTGTCCAGAGGGAACGAAGACGATGAGGACAGTTAGCCAACCGTTTCCTCATGGCTGCTGACACCACCGAGTCCGGTGACGGTTGCGACCTTAGGCACTTGGGTGCGGAGCCCGGCACCCTAGATTTCTTCTCCAGCCTATCCTGCAAGGGTGGAGCTGTGCAGGGGTTCTTCATGAGGGCCAGTCGCTCTTACTAAATATCATTCAGAAAAGTCACCACCATGATCGTCTTCCTCTTGGCTCCGAGACTTTGATACAAGAAGCCCTCCTCGGGCACCAGCTGGAATTGCTGGGAGGCCCTGGCGATCATGGAGTGGAACAAACCCACCTCATCCGGTGGGGACACCCTATGCAGGGCATCCAAATGTGGTGATTCACCTTCCACTGCGATGATGTCTTCATTATAATCTGTTGTCGTGGCTGTATCCATTCCCGTAGTCCCGTACACGTGTCTGGGTCTGCTGGGTGAGGTGGGGCCCGATGTGGTGGAGGAGGTTGATATGTAGGCATCAGATGACACTTCCTCCTCTTTGTAGGAGGCTGGTTGGGGACCTGAGGGGACCAAAGGCACTAGCACTTTAGGCATTCTCATCCAGATCTCTGACTCCAAGGTGTGTAAATGCAATAGAATATCCAAGGAAATCTAAATCGGCTGAGAAGACAGAACAGGCAAACTAGGCCCTGCGCCCTCGTCGCCCTCCTCAGCCTTGCGGACTGTATAGAAGGACACCTGATCTTCATCGTCTGTGGACAAGCCCTCAATGGCTTGGGCGATAACCTGGGAGGGCTGTTTAGGGTCCTCCTCGCCCCCCCCTTTTGTCCTCCCTGAGGTCTTTGAACCGGGGCCTGGCCTGCTTTCACCCCTTCTGGCGTGCCTGCAGGCTTTGCCAAAGTCTCTGCGGTGGTGTTGTGCCTAGGGGGCAAGGACACTTTCTGCGCCGTGGGAGCTACCCTCATAGGATCAGCACCCGTAGCTGCTGTAGTAGTAGTAACCATTGACGGAGTCGTCGACAAAGTCTTTACCTGTGCTGGTTGAGCTGCTTGGGCTGCGTGGCCTTCTTCTCCATTTCCGGCGGCTTCTAAGATTTATCCCGTAGCTTTGCCGGGGTAGATGACTTCCTCTTTGAAGAGGATCTTGATGGTAGGCTGGCAATGGAGGCGAAAGTTGATGCTGATCGCGCCCTTTTCACTTTGGGACCTGCTTCAGCAGTGAACCCGGTGGACTCGGACTTGCAGATCTGGCATTATCTTGGGCCCTCATGGATTAGGTGCCCTCAAAGGACTTAGAAGACTGCTCCTCGGACCGGCCGGTCCAGGCCGAGGCCTGGCCCTGCTCAGAGCACGGGTCAGAGGCCTTGTTCATGTTAACCCATACCACAAGCCTGTCCTTCGTCATTTTCTTAGAGAAACCAAGGCATATCTCGCACTCTACTCCCCTATGGTCCGGGTGCAGGCAGTAGAGACATTATTGGTGCTTGTCTTCCACAAACACATTCCATAGCCCGCATTTGGTGCACGGCCTGAAGAGAGACCTTGCTTCCTCCTTCTCCTCCATCATGGTCGGAGGGCGCGAAGTATGCCCAAGAAGGCATTCCAGAATCTTCAAAGGATCTTTGCCGTTGAGAGGCGTGGAACTTCACCCACAACTGGTCCCCGCTGTCGGCTGATGAAGAAAAGAGCACACAGGCTCTTCGAAACAAAAATTTAACTTTTTCAGTTGAAAAACACGAAAAACATACAAATAGTTAGGAGAGCAACTCGAGGACTCCCAACACTGAATCGTGTGGTAAAAATCTGAAGATGGCTGCCAGAGGCGGGCTTTAGGGAGAGGATTGTCATTGGATGGGGGCAGTATGACCCAGAGAACAGTGATTGGTTTAGAGGAGAAATACAGTTTTTAAGTGAAAGTGAAACAGTTTTTTCTTTTACTGAGGATTGCCAGCATGACGACGAGGAATATTCATGAGCATGCAAATCCATGCCAGACCCCATGCTGGAGAAGTATTAATTATTGATCTTGCAATGCTGCCGGCACAAGTTGAAGAAAGGTTTTCTTTTAGAAGAAAGGGCGCCAGGGATCTTAGGGGGATCCTGAGGGGAAGACTACTAGCTAGTAGCTTTAGGAATTCAGGGTGGTAGGTAGGAGATAAGGAAGAGAATAGCAGGTGGGCGGCTTGCGGGTCTGAGAGCCAAGGTGTGGATGCAGGGGGGTGGGAACCATGCTATTTTAGAGCCAATGGTGAGGTTTCTTTCCAGGGCTATGTTGTGGAAGGGGTCGGCGAGAGAGTCGCAGAGTGCTTGGGTGTGAGATGGGGAGGAGGAGGTACAAAGAGGGGTCTTGACTTCTGTGATGATTCTGTGAGTTCCCTGCAGGTGTTGGGGGCACTGGATATTCTATTCCAGTAGAAGGATTATGAGGGACATCGAACCAAATATTGAAGTCCCTTAGCATTGTGAGGGAGGGTGAGTAACCAGGATGACAGCTAATGAATCGCAGAGGTTTTCAGCACACTGTCTGTTGTAGGCCGCGGGTCTGTATATGAATACATATACAGTATTTATATGAAGCTGTGAGTATGTTTAGGGTGATGAGAAATTTCCCTGGGAGGGGGTTTCAGGCTTGTTCCTCAGTGTGAAATGGAGAGGTGGGATTTGTAAAGGACGGCAATTCCGCCAGCCCTGCTGGTCCTGTTATGCACAATAAGGGTGTAGCATGAAGGGAAGAATAACACACAAAATGACATGCCAACTTTGCATATAATTTTCAGTCGCTCTGAGAACCCATATAATGACTAGTTTTTCCAGAAGGTTTGGCCTTCAGTTTCTAGAAAAAAATGTCACTTCTTCCCAGAGTTGCATTGGGTCTCAACATACAGCGAGGCCACAACTGGTGGTAGACAGAACACTAAAGACTCTGCCCATCAGGCAATGTCTCCCATTTGCTTGCCGACTGAGTGCTTTACTCTGGCACATGTACATTACTTGACGTGTTCACAGGGCGATGACACATTTTGGAAACGGCTTAATTCTAGGATAGTGACCAAACTTGTGCTGAGTGCAGTTCAAGTGCAAATATGCCTCGGTTTCCCATGGAAGCAATGTCAGCAATTGTCCTGTTGAAAGCACCAGGACAAATTGGGTCACTACCCTTGCATTGCTAATTGTAGCCCCAGCACAAATACCAAAATATGGCTTGTACAAAGCCTGGTGCAATAAAAACCTTTGTACTAGTGTTCATAAGGAGGCTTTGGCGAAATGGCTTTACAAATTTAAATAAAATGAATAAACTAACATTAGTGGAAATGTGGTTATGGCACTACCCCTAACACTCAGGCAAATCCTTTTTTGACACCAGTACTAAATCTTGCATACATCTGGTAATTTCACTGGCACTGCAACATACAATTGAGGCCTGCAATAGAAATAGTCCCTGACATAAAAAGTCTAGAATTCCCAGTATAATCCCAGGTACCACATGATGTATCATGTCACATCACAACATGACAGATCATGGTGGATGCCATGATATGTCATGTCATCATGTATCATAATATAGGTCACGAAATGCCATCAGATGTTATGTCAAGCTATGCCATATGCAATTATATGCCATGTTATAACATGATATGACATGTCACAAAGTGTCATAATATGATCCCATACAATCCCCAAAAAGGCTGGCACCCAGAAACCACCTTTTCAATAATATTGGTACAGAATTTAAAGTTTTGGACAGCACAAGAAGTGAAACATTATGTAAAGAAAAAGGCAACACAAGATAAAGAAGGCAAATATTTTGACAAACAAATCTTGTTCTCGGTTTTTTGTGTCAACCTATATTTTTGAATCAAGCAAGTGCACATTACCAGTTTCTGCTCTGTCTTGTTAGCCGTTTCCAGCAAACCCACTTAGCTCCAGTTTACATTATGGCTAGTTACCATGTTACCCCGCATCACCTCCAGTTTCTATTATACCCAGCGGGCATTATGGCAGATTTCCAAAAATATCCATAAACCAACATAATTTCTATTTGAGATTCTGCCCATTTTACAAGTAATATCAAGTGTTGTTTAGGTCTAACATCGTTATATTTACTTAACTGCTGTTTGCCCGAGAGAAAATGTGGCTACTGCTGTGCAGAAGTACAGGGATGAGAAGTGACTAAAGCGCATACTCAGCCCCACATTACTACTAAGGCAGAAGTGATCCCAATCATATGATCCAAATCATAAAGGTGCAGAAGGCGCAGCCAGGCAGGTGTTATACCTCTTTTGGAGATATGGTCCAATGGCAAATTATACCCGTCAGTAAGGGTGCGAGCTGGCACAGAGGCAACACATGCAACAGGAGTGTAGTGGTACAACATTAAAAGAATGCCCAACAAATGTTCTATGAAAATAGGATCTTCAATTACATTAAAAATGCACCCAGCTGATAGAAACAGTACTGGCCCACCCCTGCAGGGAAACACATGGAAAGCAGACTTTAAAATGAAGGGGCATCAAAACAAGGTTGCTCAGTGAAGATTTCATCTGCAAAACATCAAAGCTTACAAAGTTGCCTTCAAAAAGGTAGGGAAGGGAGGCATACAAGTCAGTAAATTCCTTTAAGGCAGACAGCGCCTCTTGTAATAATGTGTGTGCTTGTCTTTGGGTATGAACAGAGTCAAGAGACAGGACTCAGCAATGTAGTGCTGCTTAGCAGCGGTGATGGCTTGCAGATTGAAGACGCTGGGGACGGCAGGTGATGTCGGGTGAGCAGCACTGGAAGAGTTGGTGGCCTCGGGGTCAGAGATGTGGAGACAGGCCTTTGACAGTGAGCCGGCTCGGCTGTGTCAACTTAGCATTGGGGTACTGGTACATTGATGGCTTGGGGCTCGAAGAAGCTGGTAGGCAGGTGCTGTCGAGTTGGGGATGCTAGAAGACTCTGCCATCTTAGATGCAGACACAGTGGAGCTTTGGCATCGCATGAAACTTGGAGATGCAGAGGTAGTCGAGCGTCGAATTCTGAGAGGACTCCAGCGTTTCCCTTGCATAACATGCAAGGCGAAGGTTATGAAACCGGCAAAGGTGACCAAACCAGTATTAACATAGTTTGGAGATGCAGACAGAGCCAGGGATCAATTTTTTGGTTCTGTGGTTGCTGTGAGAGCCAGCACAGAGTCTCAGGGGCAAGGCGAGTACTTTCTTCCGCCTTCATAGACAGGAAGGATTGTAGAGGGCATTATCAGGGGTTAAATCGCCCCCCCCCCCTCCACCATGACAGAGTCCTGGGTACCAGTACCTCATTTGCAGTAGGCCTTATCCACACAGCAGTTTCCCCCAAATGTGGCCTTGCGATGAGTAGCGAGAAGTGATTTCCTCTTCCTTGCAGCGCTTGAGCTTCACCTTTCTGGCAAGGGTCTTTGTACTCCCAATCAGGTTTGAGCTAATCCTTCTTTTCTTGGTGTCCAAAGAGGAATCGATGAAGGGCAGGGACCCTTCATTATATAGGCAAAATGCTACAGTGGGCTGATCCAGAGAAGGCCTGCTGTGAAGAGTGTAATCCAGGTTGCTGTAACAAGTATCCTTTACTTGCAGATGGCATACCCAGGGTGCCCTGTCTACAGGAAGTGGGGATGGCAGACTGGAGGTTTTTGGAGCCCTAGCAAATCCTAGATTGAGACACCTCTGAGGTCTGAACCTCTCTGGGCTACTCTAACTCCACCTCTAACCTTTGTTGGTCTAATTCCACAAGACTCAAGTAATCAGCACACTGTAATGAGAAGGTCTGTGTCATTTTAGGACTGTCTTTGAAGAACCAGGTCCCAGGGGACCTCTCGGAGAAGGTTCCTGTGTCCTGGAGGAAGGTGATGACTCTCCACAGGGGTATTTAAAAAAGGCTTCCTGGTATGCATCCCACTTGGTTGTTGTGGGTACACCCAGGCCAGACGGCTAATACGCACAAAGCTCTTTCATGAACGAGTCACTGCTCACCAAAAAGCCAATAAATGACACCAAATGTTAGTGGGTGTATAACTGTGTAATCTCAGTAGCTAAAACATAAAAAACAGACATGGGTTATATTTAGATATTAATAACTGCCACCATCTGTCTGGGTTACACAATTATTATAGTTCGAACCAGTGGCACAGACAGTTACAAAGCCACCTCTACCTATTAGAATTTTGTTTTCCAGGAGGTGAGTTCAGGAATACACATGTGACCTTTGGGTCTGCGCTGCTTCCACTGCAGGGCAGTTGCTGGGCATCTCGGGAGAGAGTCACAGCAAGGTGCGTATGCATTATGCTCTTAGGCATAGAGCATTATTAACATGAGATCTGTGTACAGATATCGCGAGACCTCCTGGTCTTGCGAGATCTCGCTGATGCCGAAAGGCTGCCCTGCACTTCCCGCGCAGGGGGGAGAAGCTCGGAGCGAGGGCACAGAGCAGCATCAGCTCCTGCCTGCTCCTCCAACGGACTGGCCTGCAAGCCTTGATAAAGCAATCCTGAGACTTTATATCACACCCCTATGTTGAGGGCCTGTTGCCCTGTTGGCATTGTTACATTAGAGCTGCACTTCATTAGTTGCTGGCAGAGATAAATAAAGCAACATCATTCAGAGCCTTACAGCCTCCTGCGCAACCTTTCAGGTATTATACTACATAATTGGCGACGAGGATCACCACCGGATCTGCCCAGTGCCATGCAAGGGGCAACGCCACCACCACCTTTCCTTCAGACTCCAGGTAGGCCAGCCATTCCATGGACACAATGGCAACCCTTATTCACCACGTATGTGGAGGCCTTGGGTGGTGCTGGCTATTCGGTGGCGAGACGCAAGGCGATGCTATTGAATGCCCTGGGCGTCGAAGGACAGAGGGTGTTCGAGAATCTCACCCTGGAGCCGGTAGCGGGTGACAATGATGACATGCTTAAAGAAGCTGTGAGAAGAATTGTCAAGCGGTTCGCCAGTAAAGAGAATACAGTCCTGCACAGGATAAGATTTTACAGCTGCAAACAAGAAGCGTCAGAACCAGTAGACGACTGCGTGACCAAGTTGCGCGAGTTGGCGGCGCTATGCAACTTCGGAAACAACGCTGAGAGTTTGATTTGCGACATGCTGGTGGTTCATACCAACAGCAGGAAGGTGCAGGATAAGTTTATACTGGAGAAAGAGCTGCAACTGGAGAAAGCGGTTGAAATAGCGAGAGCAGTGGAGGAGACCGCAGGCAGGAGGAAAGAATACGCAAGCGGGCACAACCAAGCCGAAGTACAAGCAGTAACCTTCCGCCCCAAGAAAGAGAGGGCGGTCCCCGACTCGAGAGAAAGGAAATGGGTGAGAAAAGAACCGTTGAAATGCCACAGGTGCACCAGCACGAAACATCTAGCGTATGACAAAGAGTGCCCAGCAAGAGATAAAGAATGCTCGGTGTGCAAGAAGATTGGACATTTCTCCATAGTGTGCTGCTGGCGCAACAAAAAAATCACCAGTGTCAACGCCGAACACAATACGGAGAGGGATTCGTCCTTGGACGAAGAAGGGAGATCTACCGTCATAATGGTGAACAGCACGCGAGCTAGAAGAGAGAAGCCTCACTGTGCCATCAAAATCAATGGATTGGAAACAAGAGTCATGGCTGACTCCGGCTCTGACCTGACCATAATACCGCTGCCACGTACAAGGAGATGATGGGTGCAGAGACAGTCCAAGTGCTCAGCACGCGGCACAGGCCTACAGTGTTCGGTGGTGCGTCGGTAGACCTGCTTGGCTACATCAAGGGCAAAGTGGAGTTCAAAAGGAGAGAGACCACCACCAAAGTCTACTTCAGCCAAGAAGTCCCGGCAGTGCTAGGTTGGGATGAGCAAGCAAAACTGAAAATCAAACTGGACCCCAGCACAGAGGATCAAGTACTGTCGGTCGGGTACAAATGAGCGCTGGTAGCGAAGGAAGATTACCCAAAGCTATTTTTGGAAGAGCCGGGACACATCATGGGCTTTGTCCACAAAATACTACTTAAGGCCAACGCAGTCCCGGTCAAACACAGGGTAAGGCCGGTACCAGCAACCGCAAGAGACACCCTCAGAAATCAACTAAACATCATGAAGAAAGATGGCACAATCGAAGAAATTGATGCATCTGAGTGGTTGAGCCCAGTCGTGCTCATTAAGAAACAGAACTCACAAGAGCTGAGGGTATGCATCGATCTCTGCAGTTTAAACCTGGAAGTAATCGCGGACAATTACCCTTTTCCAAGCATCAATGAACTGATCCTCATGATGAAGGAGGCCAGGGTGTTCTCGAAACTAGACATGAGGAACACGTACCATCAAATACTGCTACACAAAGAATCCAAACCATTAACAGCCTTCATCACTCCGTTTGGTACCCATCAATTCAAATAAATAACGTTTGGCCCATCATCTGCAGCCTTGGCGTTTCAGCGCATGATGGACGTCTTACTACGGAATGTCAAGAATGTATCCTATTTCCAGGATGACATCCTAGTATACGCTGCAAACGAACAGACACATGACGCCACATTGAAAACGGTGCTCACCAAACTTCAAGAAGCAGGAGTAAGGTTAAGGTACGAAAAGTGCGTGTTCAAGGCACAAGAAGTTGAGTACTTGGGGTACAAGATATCAGAGCAAGGAATAAGCCCCAAGCAAAACTTACTACAAGCAACAATCAACGCCCCCGAACCCACCAACAAAGACGAAGTGAGGTCATTTCTCGGGTTGGCGGAGTACTATGCCAAATTCATCCCCAAATTCTCTGAAACCTCGGCGCCACTCTGCGAACTTCTCAAAAAAGGGTCAGAATACATATGGCAAGAAGCCCAGAAGAAAGTGGTAGAAAGCATCAAACGACACATAGTTGATGCGCCGTGCCTACAACCGTTTAAGCCAGACTAGAGTACGTTCATCACCACAGACGCCAGTGCCGATGGGTTAGGAGCTGTTCTTATCCAGAAAAAAGGCGACACGGAACACGTGGTAGCATTTGCCCCTAAAGCCTTATCGTCAGCCGAGCAAAATTACTCCACCATTGAGAAGGAGATGCTTGCGTGTGCATGGGCTGTGGAACATTTCAGGACATACGTGTGGGGCACGAAGTTCAAGTTAGTTACCGATCAAAAACCGCTCATCCATATGCTCAGCCCAGGTGGCACCAAAGTGTCGACGCCCAGATTAGCACGCATAGCTGCCAAGATGCAAGAATACACTTTCGAAGTGCAACACATTTCAGGGTGGAAAAACTTGCAGGCAGACTGCATGTCACGACTACCAGAAGGAAAAGACAATGCCACCACCTTCTTGCAGGAAGAGTGTATTGTGGCATCCATCACTGACCTCAAGGCCCCAGACTATTTAGAGCTGAGTGAGAGACATTGGATGGAAGAGGACGGAAAAGACCCCACCATGACGCGAATCAGAGAATGGGTCAAGAAAGGATAGCCAGATGAAAGAGCAGTGCAGGATTGAGACCATATTGGAAAGTGGCTGATGAAATCTTTGAGAGTGACCGCATAGTCATGAAGACCGACCAAGTAATTCCACCCACAGGCATGAGGAAAACCATCCTGTGCAGGGCCCATCCAGGCCATTTGGGAAATACCATGACACGGCGCAGACTGAGGGAAGCCTACTGGTGGCCGTCTATGGATCAAGAGATTCGCACTATGATTGAGAGGTGCCATGGGTGTCACAACAGTGACTAGCGCCTAAAAATCAGACAAGCACCCATGATTCCCACTGAAACCCCCGAAGCGGTGTGGTCAAAAGTAGGCCTGGACTTTATAGGACCACTGGAAGCAATGGCACCTGAACATCGCTATGGCATAGTGCTGGTAGATTACTTATCAAAGTGGGTCGAAGCCGAGTTTGTTCCCAACATCACGATGACCACCATGATAGAAGTTCTTACCGCAATCTTCCAGCTGGAAGGGCTCCCCAGCGAGTTAGTAATGGACAACGGGGTACAACTCATATCCAGAGACATGGAACTATTCTTGAAGAAGCACAACATCCATCAGAAGAAAGCAGCCTTGTATCATCCCCAAGCCAATGGGCTCGTGGAGCGGGCCAACAGGTTTATCAAGGGAGCCATCCAATTAGCGACTGCGTCGGGAATGGATCCCCTAAATTCAGTTTAAATTATTTGAATAATAAACTTGTTATACATTTGTGTAAATCAGTTATAGCAGACGGTCCATTTTTTCAGGACTAGTGATGCTGGAAAACCTTATAGAGTTTTTGTGTGAGGGGGTTGGAGGCAAGTAAACAACACGTATCATCTTGCTCATTATTGTATTACATATATCTATATCCCCGTTGGTGGAGTAGGATGTTTTCATGTTAATAGGGATTCTTTATACCTATTTAAACATATTACTAAAAATCAAAACAGCGCAAGCTCTCCCACCCTCACCCACCCTCACCAGATGGCATTCTGTCACAGCCAGGCCGTAACTGCTTTTTCCCAAACAGTTTAAACGTCCGCTCCCAATGCCATAAACAAAAGCCAGTGCTGTCCATGGTAGTCTTCTGACTCAATAAACAGCGTGGCTGCAACCAGCAGTGGATACAGCAGTAAAGACCCGGCCCCCGACTCTGCATGGCCCAGTAAGCACTCAAGACTGGTTAGACCCTACCTCCTGCTGCACTTCCCTCTAGGAAAATGATGGTGGTCGTCTTACATCATTTGTCACATCCCATACACAATGAGACACTTTGCACTTTGTCTCAGCGCTGGAGCAGTGATTGAATTTGCTCTGGCTGCAATCACAAGGAATCTACTAAATATGGCTGGGTTTTGCAACATTTGATTTGCTCCATTGCAAGTGCCAGAAATAGTTTTGTCTTTCCGCCAGCACTAAGACAATACAATAGCCATTGCATCTGCATTGCTAATTTTAGCTCCAACACAATGGCAACATTTTCACCAGCGTTAGCACTGACCTCTCCACCAGTACAAGTATTGTCACTATGCCTGCCATGCTCTGTGTGATGTTATGTCACGTAGATCGTGTCACACAACATTGTGTCGGGATATCTCATGATATGATGTGCCATAATGCATCATGTCACGGTATGCCATGATAATAAAGATGCTAAATCCAGACTGGTCATATATAATACGATATGTCTTTATAAAGCATGCCATAAGTCTTTTCAAACAGTTCCCAGTAAGCTCCTGGTTTGAAATTCCCTGTTTGACATTCTCATTAAGCATAGCTTTCCCAATAAGCTACCAATTGAACATTCCCATTAATCTCCTAGTTCAACATTCTCAGTACACGGCCGGTTTACACATTCCAAAACACTGCACCGAGAGAGCACATTGGTGGAACCATTTTGAGCAGTTTGTCAGTATTAGCTGTTGTTGGTGTCTAAAACAACACAGTTATAGTAGAACGAGGGGCATTTGAAACAACGGACATATTCATCAACTCGATCCGCGACCTTGTAATAATTACATTAATGGTAAGGTCTCAACCCATAATTACTGTGAAATTCACTCCTGCTTATTCTGAGTACACTTTTATGTGGGAGCATTCTGGAATCAACATGTCACATCGTCAATAAAAATGTGACCAATACAGAATCGATGAGCTAAGTGTTCACATTGCCATTACAATCATAACTGAATATGTGTACGCCATTAACAACAACAACAAAAATGTGCCTCCTATCAACATCGCTTACAACTAGAAACAAAGAGAGTAAGGTTTATCCACGGATGCATGACTTTGTTACATGACATTGTACGGCCCCAAAGTCCTTTACATGGCTAGCTGCAAGCCCCCATCTACCAGCAGGACATGGCCTGTGACAAATGGCGCCTCCAGGAGAAAGACCACCGCCTGGGCAACCTCGCGAGGCTCTCCGAATCTTCCAAGAGGGATGACGGCCTTGAGCTGATCCTCTTTCAAGTGCGCCGTCATGTCTGTGTGAATGAAACCTAGAGAACAAGAAATATAGCGTCTCTGTGTAAGTGGAATCCATTCTTCATACTCCTGCAAAGATACCCTTAATGAAGCAATTTGTATTCAACTCAGTTTATTTGTTACATTCATAAAGGTCAAGACACGAGCTTTATGCATTAATTAATTGAATTTAAAATGCACAGAGGGAGCAGGCATTGGAGATTAATGCACTTACTACTAACTATAATCATGATAACGGATTCACATCTGTTTTATGAGCCCTAATGATCTTTTGTCAGGAAAAGCGTCAGCTGGAATGTAAATCTTTACTGAAGAAGCTAGTTGTCACCATTTATATCTTCTGGTTTCTACTGCGGTGGCAACTTTAAGAGAACAAAAGGAGCCCCCTCGAGGCTTCCATTTGAGGCAGGCCCCACTGGGTTTATCCAAGCACTGCGCCTAGCTCCCAGCCTCATCTATGGCAGCGGCAACCGACTCATCTCCAATGCAAACATTCTGTTATGTCATGGTGTGATGCACAGAACTTGGGTGTCATACCATTTCAGGCCAGTAGAATGCACATCATTAACACCACCCTTACCCCTGCATACAGCGAGGAATGCACATTAGACGTAAGTGGGAAAGGTGGAGGGACAGGGATAGAGAAACAGTAGAAGAAGACAACAGTACTTCTCTTGGACCTCTGGGCACAGCAACATTCTCTAGAATTGAGATTCCACCCCTCTTGGGGAGCAAACTGCCTGTCTGATATGCTTCTGCAGGATTAGTGGTTGCTACACTCCAAGGTAAAACCTACCTTTTGGATATTCCTTTCGCCACAAGACTGGCTTCCCTTACCCTTACAAAATCACCAGTAATATTTCTATGGTTGCCTCCCTTCCTCCCTGTGCCTTGGCATATAGCTCCCACAAGCCACTGAGAACCTCAAATTCCTTCTAACAAGCATCAGACCACACACAATTTTCACAAATTCTAAGAATCTCCCACATCTGAATGATTCTCCTGGCAATGATGACTTTGTCCTTCGAATAATAATCGACAAAGATGAAAAATGGCCTTAACTGGTCTTTGTCTGTCAGGGTAACAAATGCCAGAACTGTGTTCCCCACATCTTTTTTAGGAATAATTTCATCATCACAAATAAGGTCCCCAAGGTATACCACTTCCTTGACCCCTTTTTCTGTCACTTCTGAAGTTCAGAATTTGACCATATGCCCATATTACACTGAATAAACCATTGAGGCAAGCATTGTGTTCTTCGATGTTTCTCCCTATTACCAGAATATTGTCTCTGAAGGAAGAAGGTAACACACATTCCCCCAAACTGTTCTTTTATGAGTTGTTGGAACACCCGTGCTGCAGACACTGGCCCACAGGGCATATAGTGATATCTGTATGCTCCTATTAGTGCTACAATCTATGTCAAATGATGGTATTGCTCACACAATTCAGTTTGGTAGTATGTGGATAATAGATCAAAGGTGACGCTCATGGTTGATGGTTGCTAACATTTGTTAAATGTTTGGTACAAGGTGTCGCCATCCCATATGCTGGCATTGAAGTACCTCATGTCTACACACATTTATATGGACTAGTTTGCCTTTGTCACTATCACCAATCATGATTCAATGGCTCCTATGATGTGATTGTTTCACAGTTTGTCCAGTTTGGTGTTCGCTCCTTCCCCTAGAGTCAATGGCATCATTTTATTGGCAATTGACCTTGCCTCACATTCAATTTAATGTAATTTTTGATAAAATCAGAAGTCCCATACTGGCATTCAAAACTTCTCAGTATCCCTCCTTGAAATCCTTTCCCTCCAATTCCCTTTTCTTTCTGAAATTCGTAGGATCAGACACACACACACATGTGCGTTCGCACACACAAACACACACACACACACGGTTTAACTTTATTCTTAGAGCTATTTGGTTGTCCCACCTAATACGGTCTGATCAATCTCTCACGACATATATTTAGTATATGTGTGATCAGAACCCTGAAGGGCTGCAGGGGAATTTGGCAGCCTCCCAGCCAATCAGGAAGCTCGGAAACAGGGTCTTTTCCTCATTGCAAAGCACTTGTTCCGAGCCTCTTAAGAAGCATGAGGCTGCCATCTTCAGCATATAAGTGCGGCCCACGCTCCTCCATGTCCCCTTTGCCCCACCCCCAAATTGCACATCCCTCACCCAGACCCATCCAGCCCCACTTACCTGAAGCTTCCTTGTCTCTCAGCGACACCAGGAACACATGTTGTTCCCTGTGCAACCCTGTTACAGTAATGGACAACATGGAAAGTGAAAAGGGACTACATGCAGTTCCCTTCTTTGTTCACGGCGGCCATCTCGTTCTGTAATTTTTTTAAGTTGAGAAACGGCAACACGCCATTTGTCAATATGGAAAAAAGACTATTGGCATTCTGGTAACACATGCCAGAATGCTAATAGCAATAATCCCATGTTGGCGCGGGCATTTCCGAGTCTTGTAATGCCCTGGGGCTCAGCCCTAGGACATTAGCTGACCCGGTAATGCCCACGCCCGTTGGGATTTATTGCTTAATTAGAATGCAGAATAACTTTCAAGTTGAAGCGCTCATCTTAAATCTTAGTGAAAGCACCTGGCACATGGACTACATGACCTTCCGCAAAGCTCTAAAAACCTGGCTCCTTCCATAAAACCGACTAAGACCATCTAAGGCGACTGAGACCTACAACCCGATGACAAATGTTCAATGAGATCAGGAGCAATGACGCCACCGAAAGTGCCTATTAAATCTCTAATAAGTTTACTCCGAACACAGCAATCACAAACGCGCGTGTGAAATCTGGAATACAGAGCTCCTTAGATCAGAACTCGACCCAGACACTCACCTCTCATTTCACTATGCTCACTCTCTACTCTACACCAACACACAATTAGAGCGCAGCTAGACCGCTCGATCAATTTGACCTGGCTGTTCACATACGAACAATACTTCATGAACACCTCAACATTCTGATAAAACACAGCTATACCGACGGAATTCGGGCCTAGATGCACACATAAGTGTCCTACACAGGCACCAAAGCAGCCAAAACCAAGACCTGGTGAACTCCCTCCAGACTGCACACATTCAACTGATATCAAATACTACCACACCTAATGCTAGGATGCAGCTACTATCAGGCTTTCGCATCAGCGGCGCACATAATCGGTGCACCAAAGCATCTATCACACCCTACTCCCTCGACTGACTTGGACTGGGGTTCCCGAGGGCATTCAACCTACCATCGCGTGTAGGTCATACCAATGATATATAGAGCGCTATATAAATACCAAATAACATAACATAACATAACAGGTAGGGAAATCCTCTACAGAGTAGGGACAGTGAGGCATTTATCAAACCTTTTTGAGTTAATAAAATGGCATCTTATGAAAAACCTTTACCAGGTTGTCCACCTCACATTTCTGACTCCTCACACCGCTCGTCCCCAAGCAAGACGAACGGAAAGCCTTAGGCTACATCACTGATGCTGAAGAGTCCCACCCTACCAGGAGCAGACCCTATAAGCATGAAGGTACGAGGGTTGTCCACATCCAAGAGACTTACAAAGGGGAGAGAGCAAGTTGGGAGAAAGGAAATACTATCCTAACCACAAAGCCAAGGGAGCCAATCTATTCCAATATAGAAAATAAGGAACAGATAAGTGGGAAGCACAGAGGCACTCAATTTCTGAATGTTGTAAAGAGAAGCCCAGATAAGTGGTAGAGAGGGATCAGGGAAATAACCCTCCAGCTGAAGACACTTGGACATTTTGTTTTCTCTGGAACTTAAAACGTTTTGTGTTGTGTGAAGTTTTGGAGAACTTTTGTGAACCCTGGATTGATTGAAAAGAACAGTTTCTTTTGGAAGAACTGTTATGAGATTTGAATACAGGAATTACACCCAAGGGAAGGCCCCTGAAATACCCGAAGAAACTTTCTCAGAAAACCGAGAGTATAGGGCACTCTAACTATTTTTGTTACGTTTTTCTCTAAGTGGTAGGGCCAGTTAGCTGATAGGTTCGGACAGAGGACTATTTCATTTGGACTATCGAACAGCACCTTAGTTCAGTTTGTTAGGCAGGGAATCTCCCTCTAGAAATAAGGTCAGTGAGGTTTTTTTTCTTTTAATTTAATTAAAATCACTTGAAATCTATGTCCTCCGGTCCAAGTCCTTCTTTTGACTTACCACATATGGTGTTAGAAGTGGGACTGGTACCACCTGATACAAGGATGGGGCCCATGTTAGTTCGGCATCTATTGTCGAACTCAAAAACTACTAATCAGGCTACAGCGTAAAGCATAGGATTTGACCTATTTAACTCTGACAAAATACATATACCCTCTCATAAATGTTGCTTAATACCCACAGGCATTAGCATTTCCCCACCTATTGGAACCTATATTCGTCTGGCAAGCAAATCTGGGCTCGCGTAGCAACACTCCCTAGATGTCAAAGTGGGAATAGTAGACCCTGACTAGAGAGGGGAGATCAAAGTCATCCTACATAATCATGGATCTGAATCGTATGTAGTCAAGGCCGGGGCTTCGTACGGTAGTCCAAGGGATATTCGAACAAGCATTACTTCCGGGTACCCAAGAGGTTGAAGAATTAACAGAGTCTCTAAGAGGATCCCTAGGATTCAGTGAGGCTGACATTTCCTGTTAAACCCAGTAGACAAGAATCCATTGAGCCGCCTCCTTTTCCTGGCCTGGCTTTTGCACAACGGAATCACCCAGTCTTTATAGAAACCTTTGGGAGGGTTATCTCAGAAGACCAGGGCCACAGATAGCACAGATCTTTCTTTTTTTATCAAAAATTGACTACTATATAGAGGGGATACTGAGAAAGATGGCCTTCCCAGAAGCTAAATAGTAATCCCCAGGAGTCATTGAGGAATAGTTTTAGAGCTGGCACATTCACACCTCATTGCAGCTCATCAGGAAATAGGGAAGACCCAAAGTCAGGTGGTGTCTCGATAATATTGGACAGGGGTATACTTGGATGTAAATAAATATGTTGCTGCTTGTGATATCTGTCAGAAAACAGCAACTACTCTGATACTCTCTGCCCCCTTACAACCACTACGGAGTATTGAGTCTCCCGCATCGTGATGGACACCGTAGGACCTTTACAAACATCCAAATTGAGGAATACATTTCTATTAGTCATAGTTTAATATGCTACTCAGTATCCCAAAGTGTTTCTGCCAAGGAATAACACCAGTCAACAAATCCTCAAACATCTACTCCCTTTCCTTTTCCGGGTGGGATTCCCCAAAGAGATCCTTACGTATCAAGGCACTACATTCATGTCCAAACACATGCAGGAGGGAATGGAAATCCTACAAAACAAAATCTTGCACACCTCATTGTACTACCCTCAGACCGATGGGATTGTGGAGTGATTTAATCAGATTCTAAAGAGGATCCTCCACAAATTAGCTGAGACAAATGGCCATAATTGGGGTGTGATGATTCTGTGGGTTCTGTTTGCTGTTAGGAAAACACCCCAGGCATCCCTGGGATATTCCCCCTTTGTATTATTATACGCATGAGAACTACGAGACATCCTAGATATGCTTAAGGAGACCCGAGAAGAAAGAGAAGCTACCTTACCCATTTCTCAGACAGCCCAAAAACTCAAGTCTCATATGGCTGCCGTCTGAGAGATTGTAAAGCAACATCTCAGGAGAGCACAGGAACACCAGAAGGCACTGCATAGACAGGCTGTGACCCACTCCTTCTGCATAGGAGACTCTGTTTTAGTGATGTTACCAACTTGTAAGAATATAATGGTCTCTAGGTATGTCCCTACAAAGTCTGGGGAAAACAAGGTCCCCTAAACTATGTGGTCGCCCCCAGGAATAGCGATGCCAAAAGACCCATATATAATCACATAAACCTTCTGAAGGGGTGGAATAGTGATCCAATAGAAAACACTACAGTTAGATTGGCCACTCTCCTAACGGACCAAAAACGAGATGTTCAGTTATACCCAGAAATGTATCGCTTCAGCAGCAGGAAGACCTCCGTGACTTACTAGCACAATTTCCGAAGAGCCCGGTCGAGTACACAACTTCTTCCATTTCATACGTAGTCCACCCGGACAAACAGTGAATTAAAAACCATATAGGGGAGACCACAAGGGGGCGCAGGCGAAATGGGCACTTGAGCATGTAGCTCTGTTTCAACCCTCGAAAATCAGCGGGGTACCAGCGCTTGCCCAGCCCGCAAGCAGAGCCAGAGAGATCAGAGCGGAGAGAAAGGAGCCAGCAGCAGATGGACCGACGCCCAGAGAAAATCGGGTGCTGCATCGAGACAAACGCTGCAACTACAGCGGAGGCTCCTGCCTGCGGTGTTCCAGCCTCATCAAGACCGTTGCCGAGACACACCACGTGGCCCGGTCGGGAACAGGAGACAGTGCGGAAACCGCGTCACGGTCATCCTGCCTGGCTGTGAAGGAAGCGTTCGGCTCCCCCGCCGCCCAGACACAGTGGGACACCCAGAGCGGATTAGCTTGCAGGCAGACAAGCCACAAAGGGGAAGCCCCGGAGCTGACAACCCAACGGTCCCGAGGCCCTTCCCAATCAGAGGACTCTCGCAACCAATTACATAACTGACAGCAGACCCCAACGACCTCCCCCCGCAAGAAGTTCTGTGCAGATCCTCACGAAAGCAAGCAACACCAAGAGGCACACAAGTTCACATCAAAACAAAAGAAGACACCTCTGCCTCCATAACGCCTCCAACAGATAGACAACAGAGAACTCCTGAAAGAGAACAGCAATTGAGAGGCACATGCAGAGTGAGATTGCCCCCTGAACGATCTAAAGACTGCAAGAGTTTCGCTGAACCCACACGACGATGGCTGCCTCTCAATCTCAGGAGATCCCCCAGATCCCGAGGGGAGATCAGGAGGCTTCAACCAAAGCGGACGTGCGTCTTCTACTTGATGAAATCCACCTGTTCAGAACCAGTATGACTACAACAGTCGCAGCTCTCCAGGAGAAAGTACACAAAACAGAAGACAATAGGCTTTAGAAAACTATCAACAATCGGCAGACATAATGGAACTCAAGACCGAGGGCCGACTCCAAGACCTTGAAAAGAGAAACCAAGACTTAGAGGCAAAGATAGATGACCTGGAAAATCGGGAGAGAAGAGCGGACATTAGGATTCAAGGCCTTAAAGAAGCCCCCATGAGACCCCAGCTACCTTGGAAAGAAAAATTAAGGCCTTCTGCCATCTCCTTTAACCGCAGAACTAGAATTTGAAAGGGTGCACCGAGCAGGAGGCCCCCCAGGTGGCCCACGTTCAGTGTTGGCGAAATGCCACCAATACAGACACAAGATGGAGATAGTCAAACAGGCCAGAGATAAAGAGTTCATTGATTTTGGGTGCTCGAGAGTAAGCATTTACCAAGATCTCTCAGCTGAGACATTGGTCCGAAGAAGAGCCTGTAGACCACTAACAACATGGCTTAGAGAGCGCAACACTAGATACAGATGGCGTTTCCCCTCCACGCTCACGTTCTCTTATGGGGACGAAGAATACAGAGTTATCTCAGGAGAAGAAGCCGTCAACGTGCTAAGAGGCTTGCAGGGAGCGGAGGGGTGGCCGGAGGGAGAAGAGATGCCGTCTTCATCGGAACCAACCAGGAAACCATCTGGACCCTGGTCACAAAGAGGTCGCTCCAAAAGCAAGAGGAAATTCACCAGATTAAACACCCCATAATATGGTGGGGAGGAGCAGCGAACATTGCATAACTATAACTATACAAATGCCTGGATGAGAAGAACGGTTCGAGTCACCACCAATGGTCGGAAAAAAATCAGCTCTCGAACATTTAGAAAGAAGGCGCTTCCCCTCCACGCTCACGTTCTTTTATGGGGACGAAGGATACAGAGTTAATCCAGGAGAAGAAGGTGTCAACGTGCTTAGAGGCTTGCAGGGAGCAGAGGGGTGGTCGGAGGGAGAAGAGATGCCGTCTTCATCGGAACCGACCAGGAAAACATCTGGACCCTGGTCACAAAGAGCTCGCTTCAAAAGAAAGAGGAAATTCACCAGATTAAACACCCCATAATATGGTGGGGAGGAGCAGCGAACATTGCATAACTATAAATCCCTGGATGAGAAGTTCGAGTCACCACCAACGGTCGGAAAATAATCAGCCCTCGAACATTTAGAAAGGGCAGAGTAACCCCCCGCAGCCGAGGCTGAGGCGTCGTTTCCCGCCTCCTCTCCAGGGACCCGCAACGTTTCGCAAGTCAGGCTGGGCAAATGAATATGCTACCATTGCGCACACCCATTCATCAAAAGTGACTAGAAGTTATACTTGGTGAAAAGGTTCTCGGGGCACACCCCGTTGTGTTGTGTGGCCCTATGTTTACTCCTAGGGTGTCTCCAATGATAGGAAAATTCCTTCTCTTTTTTTTTCTTTTTCAGCTCTCTTTTTTTTATCTCCAATTTTTCTATTGACACAGGGGAAGGGGAGGGGGCACACGAAGGTCCACGCAGGGTATGGGAACAATTAATGGTACAACAAAAACTCCAGAGTCCGATCCAGGTAGTCCACACCACAAAAAGGAGCTTAAAGCGCGTAACCAGTCATTCAAATCGCCCAACCACAACCCACATGCTGACTTAAAACATGCTTCCCTCCTTCAAGTGAAGAAGACACATCACAGGCAGCCCCAGATAACGCACACAACGCAAAACTTAGATGGCAGATGACATTGTTCGCATAGGAACCCCGAATGTTAAAAGCCTTAACTCACCGCAAAAAAGATCCATGATGGTCAGGGCATTCCAGCAGGCCAAACTAGATATTCTCTTTGAGCAGGGGACCAAATTTAGGTCGCAAAGAGGTATTCACCCCAAGAGGCAGGAATCTAGAAGGAGCAGTGTGGGCATCAGGGACAGAAAAGAAACAGATAACACAAACACTGAGAGACCCGGGTGAAGGTTTCTTATGATACAAGGATCCATTAGGTCCAGGGCAATAACCCTTTGCTCCGCAAACGCCCCAAACTTACAACAACTAGCTTTTTCCAAAGAGCCCTTCCAAGATTAGACGGGGAGAGAACAGGCTCCTAATTTGTGGAGGAGACTTTAACCTCATCATGGACCCAGATCTTGACTGGAGATCCTATAGACAAGGTGCCTGTCCCCCAACAGACAGGAAAGCCTTCTGAAATCTAATCTCCGACCATTTGCTGGTCGACCCGTGGCGCTCCCAGCACCCATTAGATAAAACATACACTTTCTATTCCCCCCCACATCAGACCTTCTCACCTATAGATTACTTTTTCCTAGAGGGAGACCTAGAATACCAGATATAAAATGCCACAATAGAAGTGATAGGGTGGTCGACCACGACATGGTTGCCATTGATCTCGACCTTGGCCCAGGACGGCATGTTGAAAAACGATGGACGTGCAACGACTCACTTTTTAAAGACAAGCTTTTTAGGGATTCGCTAGACGAGGAAGTACGAGACTTCTTTAAAAGAAATGATATGGGGACGATCCCGCGCAAAACAGTGTGGAAAGCCGCAAAGCCAACCATCAGAGGTTTGCTAATTGTACAAGGGACCTCGGTCAAAAGAGTAAAACTCCTCAGGGAAACCAAAATCAAGCAGGAAATAAAAGACAAGGAAGCGGCCAGGGGAAAAAGGGAGGACATATGCCTGAAAACAGGGATGAAATTAGAAACCTTAGACATGAATTAAAAGACATTTGTCAGGAAAAGGCTCTAACTCAACTCAAGTATGTCAAGCAGAGGTACTTTGAGAAAGGGGATAAAGCACACACCTTGCTCGCAGCCAGACTCCGAAAACAAAGAGCTGAGAGAGCGGTTCTCAAAATAAATTCTCCCTCTGGTACTACCCTGGTTACCCCAACTGATATCACTGACTGTTTCATCCAATACTACCAACAACTATACTCCTCTGATTGCAATCCCCCATTAGAGACCAACACAGAATTCTTGGCTGGTATCACATACCCCCGTGTTCAACCCCCAGATCTTGAAAAGCTGAAATCCCCCATAACATTGGAAGAAGTCGGCTACACCATTTCTCACCTGAAAGCAGGATCAGCACCGGTTACAGATGGATTCAACCCAACATACTACAAAAGACTGAGAGGAGGCCTGATCCCCTTCCTAACCCTTCTGTACAACGACATCATGGCCACAGGGACAGCTCCACCATCATTCACGGAAGCCAGGATCATTGTCATACCAAAGGAGGGCAGCAATAAGCTGGATTGCGGCTCTTATGGGCCGATCTCTCTATTAAACGTTGATGCAAAAATGTATGGCACCATCCTAGCTAACAGACTGAACGAGGTCCTCCCTCATTTGGTTCACAGTGACCATGTAAGGTACGTGAAGGAAAGGCAAGGAGCTGACAACGTCCGCAAGACACTGGACCTAATGGCATCGATAGACGAACGCGACATAGACCCCACACTAATCTCAGTTGATGCCGAAAAGGCATTCGACCGAGTCGAGTGGCGCTTCATGACTCAGATCCTACAGAAAGCTGGCCTGGGTTCTGTATAACAACACGAGCACCAGGGTTGTAGTCAACGGTGTGGCATCCCCCCAGTTCACACTATCCAGAGGAACTAGACAAGGGTGCCCCCTGTCCCCATTAGTCTCCGTCTTAGTTATGGAGCCCTTAGCCCAAAACAACAGGAAGGACGACAGGATTAAGGGCCTAGTGAGAAGTGGCAGAGAGTTCAAACTAGCCTTATTTGCGGATTATGTGCTAGTCTATATCACTCACCACGAACAATCGATTCCCGCACTCCTGGACAGGGTAGAAGAATATGGAGCCCAGTCGGGGTTCCGTATGAATTGCAGCAAAACAATAGCCCTTTCCCTTGTAGAGGCGCCCCATCAGCAAGCTTCTAGCCCAGCAAACTGGGGCCTCAAAATCGCACAAGACAGCATACGTTACCTGGGGATAATGATCACCAGGCGACTTACAGATCTATACCAAGCCAACTACAAACCGCTCTGGGTCAAGATCCAACAAGACTTAGAACGCTGGGAGAAGCTGAAACTCTCTTGGGCGGGAAGACTAACATCCACTTAAATGAACATTCTATCGCGGCTTCTCTTCCTCTTCCAATCCCTCCCCATCGTACTCCCGGACTCGTTCCTTACCAAGGCCAAGAACGCCCTTTTGGCCTTCCTCTGGGAAAGGAAAAAGCCTTGAATTGCTTATAGTACGTTAATCCTCCCAAAAGAGAAAGGGGGACTGGCATACCCTGACCTTCACAAATACTACAAAGCATCACAGATGCGAATCCTTGTGGATCGTACATGAGAGTCCAACACCAAACAGTGGGTCCACCTAAAAAACTGCATCTTCACCGCGGTAACGCTATGACTGTGGGCTCCCCTCCCCCCCAATTCATCCCACGCAAGGCACGAGAGCTTCCGGTCTTAGAGGGCTTGTGGTTAATATGGAACTCGAAAAACTCTACCAACGCTGGAATCACCACCTAGCCATCTCCTCCTAGGTGCATTTGGGCTACCCCCAATAGAGACGCGATCATAGACCCCATACGCTTCAAAGCACAATACGAACAAGGGCTAAATAGAGCAGGCCAAATGTGGAAAGGCAGGGCTTTCCTAACTGTGGGTGAATTAGAAAATGCTCAGCAAGTACTGGGGATTAGGCCGCTCCCATTCCTGCAACTTAAGGGGGACCTGACGGATAGGAAATGGAAAAAGCAGTTGCAGCGCCCCCTCACCCCTTTTGAAAGCATATTGAACACCCGCCAGGGCACAAGAAGCCTCATAAAAAAGATATATATGGTCCTCTTAGACAGAGGTCACCTGCCTCCACCACGTACAAAAGTAAAATGGGACGAGGCATTAGGATGGGAGGACAATCATGAGGGGTGGGAAGCAATACATAGAGCGGTATGGAAAACTTCCATTGCAGTAAAATACAAAATTCACAATTGCAGAATCCTAACACAGTGGCACCTGACCCCCCAACACTTGGCCACAATGTAGACAGGCATTTCCCCCTATTGCTGGCGGGGATGCCCCCAAATAAGCACCTACTGGCATCAGTGGTGGAGTTGTCCGTACATACAAACATATTGGAAAGAAATCCTGGGATGGATCCACCACAAAGAGGGCATACATGCGGAACCCTCTCCACTTCTTGTGCTATTTGGGGTTGAGCAAGTGGAGAGCAATACCGATCCTTCCTCACATGCCCAGAAACCTGCTACTAGCAGCGCGTGTGTGCATAACCATAAAATTGAAGGCAAACACTCTCCCCACAAAAACAGACTGGCTGCGCAAAGCAAAAGAGATCTATGAGATGGAAAGTCTCACAGCAATACTCATGGAATCCCACACGCACATCGACATGCAATGGCTCCCCTTTGTGGAATTCTTCAGAGAAGAAATCACCAAGCCCTGACTCCTAGCACGGCCACTGAATGCCAGACCAAGCTGGTCACCGCCCAACAGCACACTTTGAGACTAAGCCACAGAGGGGAATCCCGAACCACATTCGGTCCCATACACAACCCATCCTACTCTGTCTTAACCTGCCTTCTCATTCTAGTGGGTAGAATATTCCTCATTTACTGGACCAGATGGACAGATACTGCGAACTGATAACTCTGGTCAGACTACTCACCTACCCAAACAGCTTGGATCCAGGAGAGGGGAGAAGAGGGGAGCTGTCACAAGGGGAGGGGGGACTTATTGGGGGCATTTTTTTTTAAATTTGTTCTTACAATTATTTTTGTCTCTTCAAGAAATGTTAAAAGCATACCTTGTTGATCACATGTCTAATGCTGAAATATACTGCAACTGATATGCAATACTCCTGTTGATTACAATAAAATATATATACAAAAAAAATAGGATACTGCAGGCTAGAAGACAGATCATCGAGGGATGAACTCTCCTCTATGGTGAAGGTGGATATAACCGAACCCGAGGTGAGTCCTGGGTCATCCCCCATAGTTTTAGTGACAAAACCAGATAAGAGCTGGAGATTCTGCATAGATTTTCAAAAACTCGATTCGATCCTGAGTTCTGATAATTATCCTATGTCAAGGATAGACGAACTCATCGAAAAACTAGGGTCAGCCAGATACATCTCGCCCCTAGATTTAACAAAGGGACATTGACAAGTCCCTGTGGACCCAGCTGATAGGGAGAACGCAGTGTTCTGCACCCCAGGTACCCTTCCAGTTTAAAGTACTTTCGCTGGGGTTGCATGGACCCTCATCACATTCCAGAGATTAATGGACAAAGTGTTGAGGGTTTACTCTGATTTTGCAGGGGCCTATCTGGATGATATAGTGATTCCAAGTAGAACACATGCACCACCTATATGAAACAACTTGTGCCTTTTGGAAAGCAGGCCTGCGTGCAAATTCCAGAAAAATGCCTCTTAGCACAATCTGCAGTGAAGTATCTAGGATACTTTATGGGAAATGGGCTAATCCAACAACAGGCTGAGAGGGTCAAGCAGTCCTAGCAACACCTGTTCCCAAGAAAAATCAGGACCTCCAAGCATTCCTGGGACTGACAGAATAGTATCTCAGGTTTATCCCTAATTTTTCCACCCTAGCTGCCAGTCTCAGAGATAAACTAAAGAACTCCCAGCACCAGAAATGTATCTGGGGGAAAGCAGAGAAAAAGAGTTTTGAAGGCCTCAAGAAAATACTCTGTCAGGGACCCATGTTAAAGATGCCTGATTTTAACCGGGTGTTTATACTTCAAACAGACCCCTCCAAAGTGGGCTTGGGAGCTGTGCTTTCCCCGGAGCATGACCGAATAGAACATTCTGTCCTATTTACCAGCAGAAGTTATTTCCAAGAGAAACATTGTATGCCACCGTCGAGTTGCAAGCTATAGCCGTCAAATTGGCAGTAGTCAGCGTTGACTATTAACTGATCGAAACAAGTGTAACTTCGATGAGTCTCCGAAAGGATTCTTATGCTTGGGTTATGAGAAGGTTTTTGGATCTACAACCTTTTTGTTTTTTGTGGAGCATCGGAAAGGAAAAGAACAAGGAATCGTGAATTTCATAGGCTGTTTACCTCTTATTGCCGAAGAGGAGACCTCTCGCTTAACGGGAGGGGTATGTGATAAATCTGCAGACTATGTCCCTTCTTCCCGAGGGGGAGCAACCCCCTCTGAGTCTAGGGAGGTGAGTCTGCTAAGCAAAACCCTCCATAGGGGTTTGGGAAAGCGGGACCTCACTGGGAGGGACTCCCCTTCAAGGGACTAGGACTCCTATTCCCATGGGGAAGTCTCTATAAATCAAGTATTATCTGCTTACATGAGATTAACTAATATGAACAAAAGTACTACGTGTTGGACTTCAAAGAATGTTGAACTTTCCATATGTTTAACATCTTATGATGAACGGTACACCCCCTCTCATTACAGGAACAAGAATTAAGAGCAAGTGACGTTGGAGTGGAGGAGGAGGAGAGAGAATACGCAGAGGCAAAGCTCTGATGTAGCTACGTCGTAGAATGGCAGAACCACGTGGAACGGCAGAACCGGTGGTGGTGTGGAGGAAAGCGAACTTCAGAGAAAGACGCCACCGTGCACATAGAAACTTGGGGCAGGACCAGAGAAGTGCGGGGCAGGACCTGGAGGCATGACAACCTCACAAACGTGGTGGGCCAAGTGCCCGCAAACAGCAGCCTAAACCAAGGGCAAAGAACAAAGTGACTTCTTCACAAGACAGCAGAGAGGAGTGCCGCTGAACCGTGGAATGGAACAGAGTAATTTCTTCACTCACGATGAGCAATCGAAGGGGAATAAGAATGCCAAGACGAGCAGAAAGCAACAACCGCTTGTATCCAAGCAAGACGAACAGAAAGTATGATGACACATGGGATGACATCACTTCTCCAGAGGGGAGCGCTTCTTTGTGAGGCTAGGGAGGTGAGGCTGCTAACTGACTCATGATCCATACAGGAACTCCCTAACCCTCTTTTGCTCAAACCACCAAGCTCCATGGTCAACCCCTCTAATTTGCCAGAAAGTACCAATATCATGTATTGTGATGTCCTTACCTGTACACCAGTAGAGTTTAGTAAAAACCATGATGTGAGCAGCCAGGGACACTCTTCAAAGTCTTGTCCAAGTACTGAGGCTAGGAAGCCAAGAGGACGCATAAAGATCACTCCATGGAAACAAAAGACAGACCTTGACAGTGTGATGGGGAGGTGCAAGATATCAAGTATAAAAATTGACAAAGGACTTGATTCAGAGAGAGTCCAGCAAGGAAGCTGAAAACCCAGAGAAGTTCAAACATGGCAGGAGACGTCACAGCTGCAGGTCCGTGAGAAGCAGTCGGCGGAGCAGACCCAAGAAGGTGGAAAAGCCGACCAGAGCAGCAGCTGGAGGCAGAGTGGAGATGCAGTGACTTCTGTGAAGGGGACCTAGTGGTCCAACAACGCTGAGACCTACAGCTCTCAGGCCCCGTTCAAGCAGGGTGGAGTGATGAAGAGCAAGGAAAGGCAAAAACCACTACCAACACCCCAAAAAGACCCAGAGACGGGGCTGCCTCCACGAGAAGGTAACAGGGACCCCAGGAGACACGGTATGGGGTTGGGTGTAGAAGGTTGCATCAGATCAGGAGTAATCTCCCTCATTCCAGTATTCATAAGAAAGAGTGCATCGAAAGTAATCTTCCTTGGCACAGTACTCATGAGAAGGCTTTCATCATTGAGGAATGCGGCAGGAGTAATTTCCCTCATCCCACTAGTCCCATCAAAGGTACTGGAAGGAAAGACTTTGGCGTGTGCATCAGAAGTAATCTCCCTCATCCCAGTAGTAACAGTAACACTACTGGTACCCAAGTTTAGACCTTAAGCATCAGGAGTAATCTCCCTCTTCCCAGTGGTAACCCCAATACTACTGGCATCCAAAACTGGACACAGAGCATCGGGAGGGATCTCCCCCCTCCCAGTGGTCTCAACAAGGCTGCTATTTGGGAATCTGCAAATACCAGGGGGAGGAAAGGAAACTCCATGTCCACTAGAAAGAAGTTTGGAAGATGCTATGTAAGCTGATGCAAACTGTATAAAAAAAGAAATGTGTTTGTTTTGCATCAGGAGGAGGGAGTCATCCTCCTGATAGATCTTGGTTTCGTTGGAACAGGCTCAAGAGAAGGTTGTGTTGCCTTTGCCTCAAGAGAAGGTTGTGTTGCTTTTGCTCCAGGAGGAGGGAGTCGTCCTCCTGGGTGACTCTTTGGTTCAGAGGAACCGCTTTGAAGAAGAGACTATTATTTGGTTTTCCTTTTATCAGGAGGAGGGAGTCATCCTCCTGATCATCTTTGGTGTAGCCTTAGCTCATGTTTATAGTGATAGGGACAGAGTAGGAGTTTGGGACAGAGGACAGACTCTAGTTATCCTGGCAATGAGCACTCGAGTTTTACTTATTAGGCAGGGTTATCCCAAAAGAGTAGGGTCATTTAGGTGTTCTTTGAATATCATTAATAAAAGTTCTTAAAATGCCACCTATGTGTCCAACTCCTGCTTCTAACAACCTCTCACAAAAGCCATGGGATACATCACTGCTGCTGAAGAGTCCCACACTTCCTGTAGCAGACCCTACAAGCCTGAACGTATGAGGGTTGCCAATATCCAAGAGACTTACAGAGGGGAGAGAGCAAGTGTGGGCAAAATAAAGACTATCCTGACCACAAAGCCAAGGGAGCCAACATATCCCAATATAGGTAATAAGGAACAGATAAACAGATAAGTGAGAAGCACAGAGGCACCACATTTGTAAAGAGAAGCCCAGATAAGTGGTGGAGAGAGAACAGGGAAATAACCCTCCAGCTGAAGACACTTGGATATTTTTTCTTCTCAGGAACTTAACACTTTTTGGGTTGTGTGTAGATTTGGAGAACTTTTGTGAACCGTGGATTGATTGTCAAGAACTGTTTCTTTTGGAAGAACTGTAAGGAGATTTGAACACTAGAATTAGACCCAGGGGAAGGCCCCTGGATACCTGAAGATACATTCTCGTAAAACTAAGAGTGTAGGGCACTGTAACTATTTTTGTTACGTTTTTGTCGAAGTGGTAGGGCCTGTAAGCTGATAGGTTCAGACAGATGACTAGTTTCATTTGGACTATCAACGAGCACCTTCATTTAGTTTGTTAGGCAGGGAATCTCCCTCTAGCAATAGGGTCAGTGAGGCATTTTTCTTTTAGTTTAAATAAAATCTCTTGAAACATATGTCCTCTGGTCTGATTCCTTCTTCTGGCTTACCACGGAGTGTATGATGTCAGGCATATACTTGTTTGGTGGGCAAGTGTCTGGTGTGTAAACGTTTTACAGTTTGAACATGTAAACAATTTACATCTCCAATACTTTTTTTCATATACATATGAAAAATGTGTGTCATAGGTGAGTATGTCATAAGTCTATGTGTCATGTGTGCGTGGTAAGAGCGTGTATTGTAAGTGCATGTTGCGAAATAGCGTGTCTTTTCAGTGTGTGTCTGTTGAGAGTGAGTGTGTCATAAGAGTGTGTCATAAGTGTGCAAGTTGTAAGTGTGTGTGGCATAAGTGCATGTGGTGTAAGCCATCAGTGTCTGGCACATAAATTGCGTATGAGTGTTTGCCATAAAGTCATGAAATGCATATGTTCTATATGTATAAAAGGCATATAAAAATTGTAAACTTGCACTTGTCAAACTCATCAAACAATCTCTGGGGAGGTCAGGGGGGTGATGAGGATGAGATGAGATACTGGTGTTTTTCATCCCCAAAGTGCGCTAACATTCCAGATGTTCGGGTACAGTCCTGTGATGTCCGCACTTCAGATGTTCGGGGACATCCATGCCTATTTCTGCATTACAGGGTTGGTGAAAAGCAGTTTCTGGATGGCTCATAACTTTGGCGCCACTCAATGAAACTGTATTATGTTTTGGAATTGTATTCTAGAGCTGATTCTGAATGGTTCTGGAAAGTGCGGAGGTGTTTTGTGAAGAGGGAACAGAAGTAGAGGGGGATCCCAAAATATTGTGAAGGCTTATAAATGGGGTGCCATTTGACAAAGCTACACAAAAGTTTGCAAGAAGATTATAGATCTATATATATTTGTATTTGTAAAGTTTGGTGGGATTTTGTCAAGAAGGGGCTAAATTAGAGGAGGGATCTCAACATTTTTAGATGGCTTATTACGTTGTCGCCGTTTGACGAATGTGGACAAACGTTTTCAGAAAGATTATAGGCCCAACCTTGAATGTTTGTGTAAAGCCTGAATGGATTTTGTCAAGTGGGGGCTAAGTTATATGACTCTTGTATGTACATACATTTTGACACAAAATGTGCCCATGTTTTATTTTTTGACAAGTGTCATAATGTAGGTACAAAAAATAGTGATATACCTTTGGTGACTGAGGTATGGCCAGTGGCCAGATTGTCGGGGTCATGGCATAAGGTCATGACCAGGAAAATCTAGCTACTGGCCATGACCATGAGGGACGACAAATGGGGTTGAAGTGGTCATGTGCACCTGAGACCGGCTATGTGGTAAAGTTATTCGAAAGTGGGACAGGTATGAAAGGGAAAACAAAATAAGCTTGTGGTAATATGGTCATAGGGTTCTCTCTGCCTTCTGCAGGCTGCCATGGAAAGGGAAGAGGGGCTACGTACGGAGCCCTGCCTTCCCTTTCCATGGTGGGCATCTTGGAAAAGGATTTTCCTTCCTACAGCGGAATGCCGCAGATGTTCCAGTGTAGGAAGAAAAATCCTTTTTTTAGCACCCCGGGTTCCCGGGGTGATAATGGCTTTCATCCCCCATTGCAGGGGCTGGAATGGGGGATACCGGTGTGCAGCCATTGTTATCTGCTCTCGCTTTGCTTGGGCCGATAACTTGGGCTGCCGGGCCGTTATCCCCCGTTCCAGTCCCTGGAATGGGGGATGAACGCCACATTATTCCCATTAGCATAACACAAAATGCTAAAGGAAATGTTGGAAAATCTTATTGAGACTATGTACTTTACTGAGAAATGTAAATAGAAGGAGTCTAGAAGATCTTTTTTTAGTTCTATTTTTTAACTGTGAAAGGTGGTTCCTATAGGAACCTTTCTTTTGTTGTTTTTTTTTATGCATTTGTTTTTTGCAGGAGAGGTTAGAACGTAATGTGGGTAGGGAAATGAGAGAAGAGGCACCAAGCACTAATATGGAGGGGCAGGTGGATAGGGCAAGATGTTGCACGTGTTTTACTTCTGTGGTAGGGGGCTGTGTTTCTCATGCTCCTTGATTACAGCTTCAAAATCACTTTGAAATTGCTTCTCCCTGCAGAGTGGTGTGTTGCAGTATATGCAGAGGACTGTTGTCTTCGAAAGACATGGATCAACAGCATCTTTTATTGTATGCAAGGTAGCTGGTGGGATTTTGTGTACCACAGAAGTAGGCTGTGTGGTTACAGTATTGGTGGAGGAAGACAGCCTACTACTTGCTAAGAAAGGAACAACCTTTCTGAGAGCATTGCAGTGGTTGGATTTGGTGTGGCGGCGCATGGAGGTGGTCACGTAGGACTACTGTCCAGGTAGTCCTCAACTGATTACAAAGTTGCACTCAGTGCATTTCACTTTGGTAGTTTTAGCCTTTGGTACATTCCCAACAGTGGTAAAGAACTGCCCCACCCATGATTCTCTCTGGGTGCTTGAGGAAGGCACTTCCTCTACCACATCTTCTTGCTCTTCATAATTGTCTTTAGAAGTACTGTGTTTTTTTGTTGTGAAGGTCCTCCAGCCAGTGGTGGTGGATAGCTGATGCCATTTTTAAGATAAATAGCAGTTTTGCTAATATTCTTCCAAGTATGTGCTCTGTGCTTTGTACTAGATTGTTAATGGATAATGAGTAAGAATAGGTGCAGGAGCTGTGCAAGAGTAAATTTTGAGCTTGAAAGTTCTGAAATCAGTAGAAAATGCAGTTCTGAACGGTCCTCGATGCACGGAACCAATCGCGAAGTGCCGACGCGTTCGCGGACACATCATCTTGCCGCGCGTGTGCGCATGGTCACATGGCACAGTCCGGAAGGTCCGCAATGACGTCAGATGTTCACGGACGTCGACGGACGCAAAAACAGTTGAAAAAGTTGCAAAAAGTATACAAATGTGTTAAAAATGATGCTAGAAGGTGGGAAATGGCAGAGTTTTAAGGTGAAACTTTGTAAATTGGATAAAAATGTTGATATATTGGGGTTAAGTATGATATTAGTAAGTTGTAGGAAAATAGCATGCACTGGTAAAAGCCCATGACATTTTTGTTAAAGGAACGTTATGGTAATGTTGCACTAATAAAAACCTATGAAATTCACAGAAAAAACATTGCTAAAGAGACATTATGGTTAGGTTGCACTAATAAAAACCTATGAAATTCAATGAAAAAACGTTGTTAAAGGGACGTTATGGTTACAAGTAAAACCAAAAAACATCAGAAATTCACCAGTTATGGTAAGCCAGAATGTACCAACTTTGAATAGGACATCAATTGTGATATTAGTATTACAGGTAGTGTGAAATATAGCACAATAAAATACCCTTACAATTCAGTGAGAAAATGTTAGTTAAGAAACTGAAGGTGAATCAGGTAAGCCAAAAAGAAACCTCTAAATTTTGTGAAAATAATTTAGCTGACGTGACAAAAAAGGTGCTAGTTTAACACAGGTGTTGGGAGCTAAGCCACCTTAACTTGGATCTACCACCTTTCACATCCCAACAGCACACTGATGACATCACTTATTACATCACTGCAAAGTAAATGTCAGCATAAAGAGTTCATGGCTTATATTTAAAGACTTTTAAGTAACATTCTACAGCTAGACATGTAGTATATGCTACCAAAGGGGAAGTAAATATTTTCAGTATGTCATGCCTTTCAAAATGTACCTCAAGATCCAGAAAAGCTCCAGTTTCCTTTTCAAGTAGAAAGATTGCAAACTTTCGCACACAACTGCCATCATCTTCCTCTATCATAACAACCTAGGGCAGCCCAAACATGAAGCATGTATTCCTCATTAGTACCTGCAGCGTTTTTTTTCAATGAAACAAATGCACCTATTGCGTCCCTCGTGCCGTCTTCGCAATTCTTTTTTTTGTCTTTCAGGCCACCTTGGAAAGGGAGAAGGGAACACATCTAGTCCCTTCTCCCTGTTCCATGGTGGCCATTTTTTCTGTTTACTTTTTTTTTCAATGTGCGTGAATGGCCGCCATGGAAGGGGAGAATGGGCTACACATAGTCCCTTCTCCCCTTCCATGGTGGCCATTTTCTTTGTTTACTAAGTCGGCCGCGGGAAGAGAAAACGGACTAAATGTTTCTGTCTACGGTGGCTATTTTTTAAATACTTTTTTTCCTTTCTTTTTTTCCGGCTGCAAATCGCAACATGTTTCGCAGCCGGGAAAAAAATGCATTAGTACCCAGTCTTACGGGCCGGGGTACTAATGCCAATATTCCCCTCAACTGCGGGCCATTACCGCATAGGTAATAACCCCAGGGCCTTCACCAAGGCCCTCACTACGCTTGGGCATGTAACTATGGGCCCCAGGGGCATTACCTTATGCAGTAATAGCCAGCAGTTGAGAAGCATATTGCCAAATTATTGACCTTTACCTGTTCATTTTACTTAAGCATAGCCATTTGGCATTGCACATGGCTATGTTTGGCTTGTAAGAGCAGACATTTCTGATATAATAAAGAAATCTATTTGGTGAACTGTTCCTTTGCTTTTATATTAATATCCATCTGTGCAGTGCTGCAAAGTTATTGTTACACTACGCACATCTTTTTATTTCATCACAACGCTTTGAAAGACTATGTGACTGGTTCCACACAGACTGCCTTTTGACATATTGTAAAGGCCAGTTACTACTTTTGAAATTATTTGAGTTTCAACTTAATTGAAATGGTGTCAAGCAAAATATATCAATTTATGACGGAGAGATTCAAATTAAATTACCAGACTGGTATGTGTTTAATTAAGATAGACTCTTCTATTGCTATCTGACTCAGTACTGTTACTGTTAGAATTTGATGGCTACAAAGTGACATTTATTTATTTGAAGCTTGTGAAATTAAGACATGAACAAAGCACTTGAGTCGCTCTAATTAGGTTTTTTATGTAGTAGTATTTTTAATTAAAACATTGCATCTCTCTCACTTTCAGTTGTAATGTGTGTTCCAAGGATGCCATCAATGAGATCACAAGTCATGACCAATTATTTCATCAATGATGGCATAAGTGATCCCTAAAGTGGTGCCATACTTGATGTCATCAGTGATCTGATCCGTGTGCCCTAGTTTCCAGTGATGTCTTTGATTATTACATAAGTGATTTCATATGTGATGTCATCAGTGTAGGCATGGGCTGCACAACTGGGCATCTCATATTTAAGGTGGGGTCGTTTTTAACTACCCCACTAAATTGCAGGGTCTCTCTCTCTCTCACACACACACACACACCAACCCCCGACCCCCCACCCCCTCCCCGCCCCCACCCAACCCTCCCCCAGTGAAAACAAAGGGTTAACTTGGGGCATCAGTACAGTATTTGCATTTTTCCTTTCCACTGTGTCCGATAAAGTAGCTATTGCAATTATGTGAAACAAACGTTTGATGTGATAGCCACAAGGTGCACCCCTTCAGCGGCAGCCTCTCGGTACACCGAAGTGGCCAGACAGCTTCAGGTGATTCCAGAATTACAGCTGATAGGAACACCTGGAATGGCCCTGTCAAGCAGGCCTTTTAATAGGGATTTGCTTCTAGAACCTCCAGCTTCAGGCTTTTCCTTCCAGACCATGATCTAAATGCATAGGAAACGCGATAGCTTTGAAGTGAGGGTACAGTGCACAAGGGGCTTGTGTTGATAATGTGAAGAGCATTTTCATTTCTGGTGCTAGACATTTACTGAAGGATGACAGTTTCCAAGCTAACCTGGGGCCACCACATTGATTCGAATATTCTTCTTGGCTACTTCTTTGGCCAGAGAGCGGGAGAAGCCCACCAGTCCTTCTTTACTGGCACTGTACACACATTGCCCATGGTTGCCTTTCAGACCAATGATGCTTCCTATGGCACAAAAAGGAGAGAGGGGGACATATTAATATACACCAGTGATGCAAAGGCCACAAACCACGCCATTAACAGTCTTTGCCTCTATTGTTGGCACTAAAACTATTGATATTGTAGGTTATGTACCATTTGTAAACAGACCTAACTTGTCGAAAACACAGCACGTACTATGTGCACCTAATCTCCTTTGATTTATTTTGCGTCTTCATTTATAATTTTCGCATTGACAGTGTTTCGCTCACTTAGGCATGATCATGTTACATGTAAGCGGGACAATTGGAAATGCAGTGAACACAATGTATGGCATATAACATGGATCTGTGAACAGGCAAAAGCAGAGCATAATTGATTCAAAGGCAATATCAAAGGACAGCACCTTTTGATAGGTTTCGTATGGACACACACAGGGGATACCAACACAAACAGGGTCATCACGAGTTGGGCGGTAACCCTTAAATGCGGCGGTATTGAAATTACCACCGCATTTAAGGGACCACCAACTCACAGGTTTGGTAGTATTTACCCCCAGCTCTGAGCTGGGGGGAAATCTGCTGGAAATTTGCTGATTTTCTGCGCTATTACCGTGCAGTAATACCGTCGATGGTAATCACGCTGAAAATAATGGGGAATTCCCGAATGGGCCCAATGGGGAATGTGGAAGGACCGTTCCGTCAAACCCGTGATCTGGCGCTAATAGCGCCAGACCGGTTGGAGGTAGGGCTATTAGCGTGGGCGGTATCGCAGCGGGAATACCACCGGGATACCACCCAACTTGTGATGAGGCCCAAAGTGACAAATACACGTCGCCCACCCACAGCTGCCACCTTGAGATGAACAAGTGATCGTTACGCGTGGCAGTATCCGGCGGGTCCCTGCAAACACATCCTGGTCTTCCTCCCCCGACTCTGTTGACCAAACGTGCACAAAGGTCCTTGTATACGAGGTGTGGGATATTTTGACCCATTCCAATGTGACCCACTGCATCACTTTACAAATGAGGAAAGAAACAGCCAAAAATGGATGCGTGCAAAAATCGGCAAAACTGCGTTTGGGTCACAACCACAAAAGGCTGCAACCCTGCCACACACAGTCAAAGTGGGGGTGAAAACAGAGTTATCACTGCAGGAGCATGCCAGTGGGCTTTGTTACATTCAACATGGAGCAAGGCAGCAGAATTGTCCTGAAAATCAAAAATGCCTTTTAAAATGTAGCTCTGCAACCTTCAAAGTGCTGTTTTTGGTGCTAGATCCATTTATTTTCCAGTGAATCCTTGAGAGTAAAAGAATTACAGATCATCCAGTGAGATCAGAGGAGCCGGGCCTCAGTGACTGACAGCAGCTAAGAAATGTATCTCATGAAAAACCAGCCCAATAACATTTGTTTTCAGTTCTGGGGAGGGAGGGGGGGGGAATGCAGTTAAAAATGGCAACATGTAACATTTTCAACTGTGCAGACAGAAACGTATGTGTGCTGCAGAGGAAAATCTGAATTAAAAGACTCAGTAATGTGCTTTTTCCAGGAAGGAAGTGCAAAATCGCCTGTTTTTAAAGCATGTTTTGTTGAAAGGCCTGATTCTGTAAGAAATGTCAAAATCCACCTATAAACTGTGTCATTTATATGTTTTACTGAAAGATGTAGGTAACTCAAAGTTAAAACCCAGTCTTGAGATAGTTAACCATTTAATTCTGATCTGACAGCCTCAGCTTGGGAATGGGTGACACCTCACTGCTGGCAGGAAAGGACTAATTGCTGCTGGGAGGTGGCGTGGCTAGGGAAGCCATGTGAGGAGTGGAGTTCTGCTGGAGCTCCCGTGATCCGGAATTCGATCCTTGTCAGAAGTGCATGCATGGCCGTATTTGAGTCCTACAAATCCACATGACAACCCATGAAGGTGGTGCACGGGTGCCCTGCAAGTCTGACGCCTGGGCGGAGGAAGGAAACGGCTCTACGAACAACAAGGTGCCTATGCACCGTGGGTGTGAGACCCCTAAAATGGCGGCCGTGGGGAAGCGAACAAAGGAGCCAGCCAGATAGAACACGGCGGCGGAGGCCGTGGATGAGAGGATCCGATTATCGCGGCTCCCGTGATGCCCGCTGGAGAGCCTTTGTGTACAGCTAGGCGGCGTGAGAGAGGAGGTTGCCTCCCGGACCCGACTTTGAGCCGGTGCGCCCACTGGGGCTAGCTCGGTGTACCACAGCCGCCCCTGTGGTTGAGGCGGGCGTGAATTTGGCCGCGCCTGGCAGGGGGGACCCAACGGTGGACCCGGACTGCACTGACGCCCAGGGGTTGTGGAGGGCGCGGACCGGCGCAGATACGGAGACGAGCCTAGTGCACCTTCAGCCTTGAGCACCGGACCTTCGGTGCGCCCTGAGGTGCGTGGACCTAGGCCGCCCTGCATACTGTATTGTGAGGAGGAGCCTGGCGCCCCGCGGCCTGAAGCCGAGGCTGGGGTCTGTATTGCGGGAGCTGCAGCGCCCGGTCAAAGCGGGTCGGGCACCCCCAAAAGGGCGGCGGCATAAGACTCAGCCGGAGAGGACGCTGCAGGAGCTGAAGTCGAGAGCTGGAAACGGCGCATAGAGGCACCGGCTGACCCTGCTGGTGTGTTCGGGCGCGGGGCCTGGAGGCAAGGAAGAGGGACGGACCGCATAGATTCTCGATTCGGTACACCTCCAGGCTGGAGGTAACTTGGCACGGTTGCTTCCAAAGCTGTGGAGACGGGGGGACCGGCCGTGCCGGGTGCGGCGGTTCAAGCGGTGCCCCCGGCCCGCTCCGGTGCCCTATGAATGTGGAGAAAGTGTCCCGAGCGACGCAGCTAAGAGTAAGGTGGGAGCCCCGGGCGCTTGACGCATGAACTGCCAGTGCTAGTAACCCAGATGTGGTGGTACAGGTGCACAGAGTAAAGTGCGGGACCGCGCAGCCGGACAGCACATGGGCCCCTGCCTGAATAATACATGCCTTCACTGGGCCTGACCCACAGCCGTGCCTTGTGCTGTGCCAGCAAACAGAAACACGGGGAAGAGCCGGTGGCACTAGGAGGCTAGCGTGGCACTCCACATAACCTCGGCTTGAGTTGTGACTGCCTGTGTGACACTGGGGCAGCCCTCACAGAATTAGGGGGATACATAGGCCACTGAGACCTGATAGAGCGCCTCATACGACCTGAAGCTACGAATTGCTACAGCAAGAGCAGAGTGCCGAGACACATTCCCTGGCCAATGCCTGCCCTGAATTGTAGCACCCGAGGCCCAGACTGACTTGGGCCGTGACCCTGTACTAGAACGGAGGGGATAAACCCGCAGGCGGCGAGGATGGACACGGCCCGCTCTGGGAATACGGGCGGTGGTTTGGAGATGCCTCTACCACAGCCGTGCGAGCCTAGACAATAGTGTTGGTCTTGCCTTGCTGGAGTGGAGGGCCGCAAGCTGCAGGACTAACCCACACGGCCCAGTCACCCCACAATGACGAGCAAACTCCCCGGAACGAAGGGCAAGAAACCCACGCTTGACGAATACGCTAGAATGTCGCCGGGTGCAGTGGGAGCCAGGAGCAAAGAGAAACCCCCCCACAGGGAGCACAGACACTATGAGCAAAGACCAGGAGATACTGGCTGCAATCGGTGGCCTGGGAAACCAAATTAGGCCTGGCCATTGGTGAGCTGAAAGCGGCGCTCAAGCTCAAGGTCGGGTCAGTACAAGAGGAGGTAAACCTTCTCCGGCAGGATGTTAGGTCATTGGCAGAACTCACGAGTGACCTAGAAAAAGAGGTTGCTCTGAACACAGCGGACTGCGCAGCCCATAAATCTGACCTTCATGCCTTGGTACAACGAGTGGACAACCTGGAAAGCAGGGCGGAGGGACACGCCCGAAGGAACAACATACAGATACTCGGACTGCAGGAAGGTGCGGAGGGATCCAACCCCACGGAGTTCATCGAAACAATGCTATTGCTGGAGATAACAGGGGGAGCGCTAACTCAGGGGTTTGCCGTGGAGAGGGCGCATAGGGCCCTGACAAGAAAGCCGCCACCAGGAACCCCCCCAGACCGGTGATAGCCAAGATCCTAAACTACCGGGACCGGGAAAAGATTCTCGAACACTTTCGAAAGGGAGGAACAATACAAAGGGGGTCGGCGAGCATAACTGCATACCTGGATTACACCTTGCAGGTACAGCGCCGATACATGAACTTTGGAGCTGTGAAAAGAAGGCTGCGGGTCACAAGTATATGCTGCTCTACCCGGCAAGACTGAAGGTGTTCCACAAAAGCAGAACCTTGTTCTTTGAGACCCCAGAAGAAGTCATGGAATGGTTGGATGCGCAGAGCTGTCCTCAGGAATTGGGCGTCCAGTCAGGAGAGGGAGAAGATAAGTAATATGGAACGGTGACACCTAGAGTGTCACAATTTAAGACTATGGGACTTGATTATAGTATGGTACATAACTAGTTAAAGGACACAATTGGGGCCACATAAGTATACATGATCCGGTAGCACTAGAAACTTTGATAACATGTGGGAGCCTTACAGAGCCAGCCCTCATATCCCCATAACAAGTAGTTTAGTTAGGTTGCCGGTAGCCCGGCGACACCCTGCCGGGTTTCTGTCCTCGGCATTCCGAGGCAAACCAGAAGCGGGGGGGCCTGAGATCCAGGGATGGAGCTGGGCATTTGTTGGGGTTGGGTAGAGTGGGGGGAGCGAAGGGGGGTGTGCAGTGGGTTAGAGGGGGGAAGGGGAGTTGGAGAGTGTTTGTTAACAATGGGAAGGGAACAAGCCCAATTGTGTGCCAAATCAGGCGGGAAGGGAAACTGAGGGGGGAGGCGGGATATCCTACAGATGGCGGCGGGCAGCCTGAGAGTGTTAACCCGGAACGTGCAAGGCCTCAACAGCTACCTGAAGTGTAACAAAGTAATGATGTATCTGAGAAGGATGAGGATTGACGTAGCAATGTTACAGGAGACCCACCTAACGAGGGAGAAATTGGAGGTGGTCAAAAGAAAGTGGAGAGGGTGCACGACGGGAGCTGCTTACTCTGCATACGCGAGGGAAGTCATCACATGGGTGGCACTGCATGTGCCGTTCCAGTTGACTCAGTCCACAACAGATCCAGAGGGTAGAATAGTGATGGTGCGGGGGATGTTGGCGAACAGGGAAGTGAGCATTATAAACTTATATGCCCCCAATCACGACACAGCGGCTTACTTTAGAACTCTTTATGGCATTATTAGCCCCTTAGTGGGCGGTGCGATCCTAGGGGGAGGAGACTTTAACTGTACATTAAACCCTGAGTTGGACAGATCGGATGGCAGACCAGTTAAGCGCACGCCAGCCGCCAAGGCGTTATAGGCCTTGTTGGAAGACTTCGGACTTGAGGATGTCTGGAGGCAGCTATACCCAGCAGAAAGGCAGTACTCACATTACGCTGCCCCACACAACCTGCACACTAGGTTGGATTATATCTTCGCCACCGCTGAGTTAGTAGGCGAAGCGATGGGCGCGGAGTATAAAGCTAGGGTGCTCTCGGATCACTCCCCCTTGTTCCTGGAGTGGCGACATCAGCCCCCCAGAGTGCGCATTCCGACATTGAACCTCAGAGGAGAGGCCTTGCAGGATTCAGGATTCTGAGAGGACCTGAGAGAGGCGATTACTGAGTACTTTGATACCAACACCGGGAGTGTCCAATTGGTAGGAACCCTGTGGGAGGCGTTCAAAGTTGTAGTGCGAGGCGTAGCTATATCTAAATCTAAAGGGCTCAGAGGGGGCATCGAAAAGGAGTTGCAAGAAACAGAGAGGGAGTTGGAGGACATAATGCAGAAGGGGGTACTTTGCAGGAGGATAGGACGAGGATGGGGTGGCTACAACAAGCTAGCAGTGATCACTGGGACAGATTATGTAAGCTGAGCTACAAGAAATATATCGAAAGGAAGCATGCATGAGGGGACAAGCTGGGCAGACTGCTGGCCTGGTTATATAAAAGTGAGACAACGCAGCCAGTGATCAGGGAAATTAGAGGAGACGGGGATCAGAGAAGGGACACCAGGGAGGGAGTAAATGAAGAGTTCCTATAGGTACTATAAACACCTTTTTGAGGATGCTGGGGACGAAATGGACCAAGAGATTCAGGTAACCTGGACGCCCAATCACACCAGAAGAACTAGAAATAGTGATTCAGCACCTGCCCACATGCAAAGCCCCGGGGGTCAGATGGGCTCCCTAGCAAATTCTATAAAGCATATAAACAGGAGCTGATTACCCCGCTGGTGAACATGCTTAATGAGGCGTTTGAGAGCGGCAGATTGCTGGAGTCCTTACGGGAGGCGGTGATCATTCCACTTCTAAAACCAGGCAAGCCAAGCACAGACTGCGGGTCATACAGGCCCCTATCTATGCTCAATCAAGATAGTAAAATATTCACAGCTGTCCTAGCAAACAGGCTTAAGCGAGTTATTGGTAAACTAATACACCCTGACCAAACAGGTTATGTCCCTGGTAGGAACATAACAGACAACCATAGGAAGCTTCATCATATCATCGATCAAACAAAGAGAGACTCAGGCGAATTGGTGATTGTCTCTCTTTATGCCATTAAGGCCTTTGACTCAGTGAGATGGGCCTGGTTGCAGGCAGCCTTGAGAGAATACGGGATAGGGCCGGGGTACATGAGGTGGGTCAAAATGTTATATAGCTCCCTGATGGCGAGGGTCAAAACGGGAGCTATAATCTCGGACAAATGGCAACTCAGCAGGGGCACTAGGCAGGGATGCCCCTGTTCGCCCATGCTGTATATTCTAGCGCTTGAGCCACTAGCAGTCTGCCTCAGACAACAATATGGCGAAATAGGGATCCGCACAGCGGGAGGGTTGCATCTCATATCGTTGTACGCCGATGATATATTGCTGTACCTGCGCTTTCCAGAGGAAAACCTACAATATGTCCTGGAGGTGATGGAACGATACGCCATTCTTTCGGGCATAGCTGTAAATCCTAAGAAATCTAGCATGTTCCCCCTGGGGAGATACAAGGGAACCCCACCGAGAGGCCTACCGGTTTTGCCAATACCCTGGCAAACTGAGACGTTCCGGTACTTGGGCATTGACATATACCACACTGCCAAAGAGGAACACAAACACAATACGGAAAGGGCGGTAGAGGGCATTAATAATAGTATGGGATTTTGGTCCAGATTGCCCCTGGCCATGATGGGGAGAGCTGCATTGATCAAGATGGTGGTCCTGCCTAGACTGCTACACTTTTTTGCAAACATCCCGTACATGATCCCTAAACGCTACTTTGCTAAACTCCACAGCCCGTGCAGAGGGTTATATGGCACAATTCCAGAAATAGGGTGGCCCTCTGGAAATTACAAAATTCATGTGACAGGGGGGTATAAAACTGACGAACTTTGAGCTATACTACTTGGCGGGACAGCTGCAATATGTGGCCAGGTGGCTGTCTGAAGAGGAAACGGCAGAAGCTAGGCTGCTGCATAGGGACCCGCTCCCTTCTTTCTCCAGGAAATAGTGTGGTTACCTAGACCTAGGGTGTTGGGAATGGCGAGCATGTTGTTGCCTGGCTGGGAAATGTGGCGCAGAGCATGGCCAATCGTGGGGAACCCAGCACCGCTCTCCCTGCAGGTACCGCTAGTAGTGTTGTGCGGAGAGGACTCCCAAATGATGGAAAGGGTCCGTAGATACTGGGAACCATCGGGCCTGGCTACCCTCGGCGACATATGGCAGGATGGGATGGCGGTGGATTTCCAGACGCTAATGGAGGACACCGGGGTGCATAAAGGACAATACATCACTACTCTAGAATAATTAAACGGGTGAGACAAAGGTGGCCTGAGGCAGTGCTAGCAGAACAACCTGATGATACTATAGAGGCAATGTATGATATCTCGGAAGGTGGGCACGAGATCTCACACCTATATGAGATGCTGGGGACAAGGGCCGGAAAGGAGCTGGTGCAATTGAGGCGAGATTGGGAAGAGGAGGTGGGAGAACCAATGTCGGAGTGACAATGGGATAGAACCCAAAAGTATCACAAGAAGGTATCATGAAACGCGAGGCTCCAGCAGATACAGCTGTATGTCACCCACAGAGCTTATTTGACCCCAGGCAGAATTGCCAGGTTTGGGGGTCCAGGGGTTCAGAAATGCCCTTGGTGCAGGGAGGAGAGTGCCGGGATGTTGCATATGTTTTGGGCCTGCCCTGAGATAGCAAGGTTTTGGACAGAGGTAAAGTCACGCCTAGCGGAAAAAGGGATTACACTGGAGGTGGAGTCAGCTTGGGTATGTATGCTGGGGAGCTTTGCCAGACCACGTAACCTGAAGCATATTAGTAAGCTGAAGGACCTGGCCTACATCCTGGCTAAACGGAGAATTGTAATGTGCTGGAAAGCAGCCCAACAGCCAGAATAGAACTATGGTGGGCGGACCTCATGAAGTGGGCGGAAGCAGAAACAGCAGCCTGGTATGAAGCAGTTAGTAGGGGGAGAGGAGGAAGTGGGACCCCTTATAGCATGGAGACAGCTAGTGGCCTCGATGGTGGGATCCCCCCAGATGGACCTTAATGAGGACGATACAAGTGCAATAATGGAAGCAGATACGCCTGAAAAGAGATAGTACATTGACATGGGAGTAGGGGCTCGAGTTGAGGGGGCGGGCGGGGGGAGGACTGAAATGTGAACGTATAATGTGTGGTGAACTAGATTAATGATAGTCCTCATTGTTTGTAATGTTTGGCATGTTGTTTATAAAAAATAAAAATATATTTAAAAAAAAGAAATTGCTGCTGGGAGGTTTTCGCATACTCATGACAAACAACTCATCAGACTTTTGTCTGGGCCCCAGCCAAAGACAATGGCAGGCTTGAACACTCATCCCCACGGGGGAGGGGCAGGAAACTTCCCTCTCAAGGAAGAGGACCCCCACCCTGATCAAAGGAATATGACAGCTGTTTCCAGTTGAAAGAAACTCTTTTTCAGCTAGGCCCAAATCCTGAACCATCCCAAACTTAAGGGAATTAATTCTGATCCAGTCTGGCTTGCTACCATTAAGGCTTGCCTGCTGAAACTCGCCATTCCACTGATCTACAGTGTCCAGCAACCAGTTGGGCCAATCCAGTCCAATCCAGTCCAATTGACCAGAACGCCCAGCTGACCATCCCGACAGAAGTGCCTTGCTGTCTGTAGACCCGATCCGTGATGACCAGAACCTGACGGTCCAATCTTAATTTACAGTGGACTGTAAGTATAAATAAGAATCCTAGCAACCCATAGTATATTTGCCTTGTCCTATCCCAATATATAACCCATATTCTCTTTAACTTAAGAAATTGTAATAGTGTCACACCAGTCTTGAAACCTTGCTTTGATTTCTTGCGCTAGTAATAATTTCTTTAAAATCCTGTTGTCTTGTGAAATCCCAAACCCTTAAATTCTCCCACGGGTAATCAGACTGAGTCCTCCAAGGCAGACACGGAGCTACTGGGGTTGGTTTCCGCGGACCACTCTGGAGCTTACTGTGTTTCAAACTGGTAACCAGCCTTAGTACTCTAGTTTAGAGCATAATTGTCATTGTAAAAACTGATTTCTGTCTTCATTTTCGGGCCTTTATTTTGAAAAACGCCATTTTCAACTGTCGATTTAAAAGGGTAAAAATTCCAAAAACGTTTTCTCTCTTGTTTGGGGAGGGAAGATTACATTCAAACCCTGTGCACTGTTCTTTTATTCCTGAATACCTGCTGCTTACTTACATCTGTGTAAAATTGCTCATTTTTGAATTAAGGATTTTGCAGGGGGAAACCTCAACTTAAACGCTATCTTTTCAAAAAGCCAAAACTGTTCTTTTCTCTGTGTTTTACATTCTGTGTTGCTAAAAAGTGAATTCAACTGCCTTACTTTCTTATTTGTATTGTCACCACATTGATGATTGCTGCCCCTTATATATTAAAACATATGTTGATTTGAATTTTGATAAATAAATAAATATGTACCTTTACCATCTAGCCTGATTCCTGGTCCATTGTGACCTGGGGGGTATTTTGAGAAGGGTGTGATATGAGTGGTATATCACTCAGAATATTGAACCTATAGACACAATAAATAAATATTTCATTTGTGCATTGCATGCTAGGCTGAAACCCGGGTGTATTGCCTTATTGAAATCCTTAACAGAGGCCGGGCTGAGATTGGGGATGGGCCATTGCTCGGCAAGTCTCTTCAAGATCAATACAACAAACCAAGCCCCAGATCCATCTCGGACAACCCTCGCCATACGCGAGGAGGACTCTTCCTTCCCTCTCTAGCTGCCTATTGTGAGCAGCTAGAAAGTGGAACACAATCATGGCATCTCTGCTGGCATGGCCTTATGGGGGAAGACAAGAAGTGGACCCTGTCCTTGACATCTTTGCTCGACTGGCCTGCTCTGGGCAGGAACAGAGGCAGCCAAGGCGGGGTTTAACCGCATTGCCAGCCCTGCCTGAATGGCCACGAACAGGCATGATCAGCGTTCTATTATTGTTAGTATTTTAGCACTTTGTGCCAAGGACGACATTGCTCGTCCTAGGTGGATGGGATTCCCCATTATGATCATTTTTCTTGGCAGTTAAGTGGTTACATCCATAAGAGGAGAGATGAGAATTCCCTAAAATGTGCTGCTAGACACTCCAAGTACAAATTATGTAACATTAATTGTTGATTTAATGGAAGAATTAAATTTTCGAATACTGTATTCTGTTATATGTTCTTAATGTACTACTATAAATGTATTGACGGTTTTGTTTAACCCAGTGAAATACAAACATTTAAAAAAATGTATTGTTGCTCAGAAGGAAGCACTATCCCGAGTGTCAGCAAATCAACTAACGGATTCCTGGGGACCGGGGCTCCCTTGATGAACAGCACTTGGTCCAGCTCCTCGTCCCAGGATACCTAGGACCTGATATCTCTTAGCCAGAGGTTTGGCAGGGTGGCTGCCTAGTGCCCGCATTTGCTACGCTTGCAGCCAAACGCGGAATCGATGGTATGTAGCTTGGCTGGTGTCCTGTAGAACAGTGTAGACTTTTTGTTGTATATTAAACCTATATCTCGAGTTTAAAGTCTAATCACATGCTTCCAACTATTGTTTGTCAGACTGTGGTACATCAAGTTTCCGATCCCACTGCTTCTTAGCCGCAACGGTGTGTCCACTGTTGCCCGAGCCAACTCATTTTAAATATCCATTATTAAGTGACAACATCTCAGCTGTTAACAGGTGCTCTGACATACATGCGGTCTTAGTAGCTGCAGGGAAAACAGGCCAGCGAGCCACTGAAGTCACCCACAGCTGTGCATACCACAGCATGGTAATGCCGGGCTCTAGCCATAGTAGCTCGATATTGTGGAAGGTCGATGAACATGTTGATAGTGTAAATATCTCCCATGATCCCCACACCTTCCCCCTATCAATCATTTTGCTGTATGTTTGGAGTGACTGTGAATCAGAGGTGAGCTCCACAAATCAACCAAAGACTGCCAAAAAACATCAACTTCCATGTACTGTAACATATTCTTCCATACCATAAGTATGCAATTGACAAGGTCCCATCTCATAGCCCAGTCAGGAAAGCAAGATAGAGCTAGTGGCAAATGGCGCACATTGTGCTCTCACAGAACCAACATGGGGCCGGCGGTATCTGGGTCCAACCAGTACACTGTGTATTACAACAGCGCCACTAGATAGTGAGTACACATATCCAGCAATGGCATTGCCCATGTACTGACTGACCTGGAAAGTGTGCCCATGCTGACACGAGCCCGCCTTACCCGCCGACATCAATGTACCTAACATGCATGTTCACGGGATGGATATAACTTTGGGGCGTGCATGGGAGCTTAGAGAACAAGTAGCAATTTAGGCATAACTGCCATTTTAGCTATGGCTAATCTGTCAGAAAGGGATAACAACTGACTAGCCCAAAACCTAACCTTTTCCACTCCAACTAGGGCACAATATTATTTTGTATATTCTCTTATGTGGTGTGGTATACCTTGATCCCTAGACAACTAATCCTAACAGGTAACCATTAACACTCTGTATCTTCCACACACACGGCGGCACATTCTCACAGTGCAAAGAATGTATACTTTTTGCTTGCATTAATGTGCAGGTCAACTTATTCACAAATGTGACCTGCGCATTTCAGGGAGGCTAGATAGCATCACTTAAGATACGCTAGCCAACCGCTTTGTATACATTAGAGTCAGCAGTGTGATCCATACAACACTGTATGACTGGCTCCCAGGTAGGTGCTGGAAGTGTATTTGTCAGTGACAGGACCTTACAGCCTGTCACTGTGAAATGTTTTAAAAAACATTTCTATCTCTGTGTTGTGGGATGTTTTTACCCATGCATCCGTGCCCTACCACAAAAACTGTGCAGTACTGGCATTGAAAACATCATGATGGCCAGAGCTTCCCAGAAAATGCCCAGGGAAATGCATGAAGAATAGGCTGCCACCCATTTTTGCCGATGTTATGGGCACAGAAGGGCACTGCCTAAAACCACCATTGGACTACCCACACAGTAGCCTGAAACCATTGGGAATGGCAATGCTGATTGCCAAAAGCAACCTAGAACTGTGGGGAATTCATTTTCTTAAATCCCAAAAATGGTTGCATTACCAGTACTCACCACTATCAGAAAGCCGCCGTTTTAAAACCACCAGACTTTTGTGTAAAACTGAATAAATGAACCCAAAGCAGGCCAAAGAAAGACTTACTGAGAGGTGGATACAATGTAAAGTTATATTCTGAAGTGACTTGAAGGTTTATAACAAGACTGGCTGAACTCTGCAGGGGCTTAAACTGAATCTGGATTTAAAATTACCAAAATCGGAATGTGTAAATAAACTGAGGGACAGACTTGTGACTGCCACGTAGTTTGTCACTGTTAAAATGTCATAGTTTTGAACTTAGAATCAGCATTCTAGCTGCATATGTAAAAATTGTTAGTTTTATTTGAATGCCGAAAACTGGGTAACTAAAAGTGACATTAGCTGGGGCCTGACTTAAGGAACTGGATTCTGCCGGACAACTTCCCCCCAATTGGAGTGAAACTGGATCCACAGCAGTTCTCAGGCCTGGCGGCATTCTGAGGGGAGGTTACCCCTCTCTGATTGAATTACCAAGCGACTGCTAGAGACTAAACAAAGGACCCAGGCAGAGGGTTTATTGGGGGGAGGTCATAAATGGCTTCCTCTTGAACAATGGGCCTTCCAGGACTCAGGCAGATGGTTAATTGGGGGGACCGTAAAACAGCTTCCTCTTGGCAGAAGCTGGGAGGGGCAGGGTCTCTGAGCTTGGCAGAAACTGGATAAACTGGTTTCTCCACCATGTGACCTGGGAAGACACACCCCTGTTGGCCAGAATATGATTTTAAGAAAGATGTATAACTCATGGTGCGGACTTGTCAAAATTATTTAAATGATACCATAATTCTTGTGATTTTTCTGTGCGCGTTGGGAATTTGTGTGATGTTCTGGGGCAAAACCCTGCTATTTAGTGACACCACAGACTCTGTGTTTAAGCTAGAGACATGGGAATTTACTGGAGTATGTATGGACAGGCCGTGTATATGTGTATAATTTTTAATTAAAAACCAATGTTGCAAAACCAGTTAAAAAACGCAAAATGTTGCCGTTTCTGAATGCAAGCTCTTAGAAACATCAGAGTTTGAACAGAGTATACCTCATGTGATATGTGATGGGTGCATATAATTTTAAACAAATGTGTACCTGTGCAAATATGTCTTTAGGTCAAATATAGATTTGTGTGCAATGTGACAGGGGAGTATCCTTTCTGCAAGCCATTAAATGACATCATTCTGACACACAATCCTGCTCTCCAGTGAGAACGCAAAGAATTCTCCAACCTATCAGAACTCTGAAGGGGTTGGGCCTAGAAAGCTAGCCTCTCCGCCCACTTTCAAAACACATAAAAAGAGACTGCGGGGACAGGTAGAGACATTCAATTCCATTTGCCGCGGAGCATGCTGACGGACGACTTCACATCCAGAGATCCAGACTTCAAATCCATCAATCTCCAGAACCTGTAGCAGTACCCTGAAAGCTGAGCAGTATCCAGAATCCAGAGAGGCTAGACCAGCAGAGCAGAGCTGACCCAGACCGCTGTTAGCAGAACCAGAGAGCTGACCCAGATCACTGTGAAGTGCCGAGACCAGAACCGGAGTCCAGTCCAAAACCTGACCAGATCCGTGGGGAGGCCTATTTCAAAATATATTGTGAGTACCTAGCAGAACTGTGTAGAACCAATCTCTTAGTTAAAATAATATAATTCAATCTATTTTATATCTAACCAGAACTGCCTCCTAACTGTCACCTGTCATTTTTAATAGCTGTCACCTGTCATTTTCTAGCTGCAAGCTGTAACCTGTCGCTTTGAACTTTTAAAATTTCAAATCCGAATAACTACCTTTATTTAATTGTCCGTATCTCTGGAACCGTTTAGAATCTCAGCTTTTCAACAAGCTTAGAACCGACTTGCTACTCCTTATACTTTTGCCGTAATCACGATTCTCGCACTCGCGAATGTTGCCGCGATTTGCGATTTGGCCCGATTTCTTTACTTGTAAAAAGATAGCTGCTTTTGCCTGAACTGCTAAATTTCGTTTGCCTCTTAAGAACCATCCCTGAATCATTGCTAGAGTGAGCCTGAACTCATATTAACTAGATACCACTCACCCTGAACCTCCTGAAGGGAATTAAAAGTATTTTCAGCATATTCTCGCTGCATTGTCACCATATTCAAAGCATTTTGGGCCGTGTTTCAACTTCTATCCGTAGTCTAAGCTTACTAGGGTGAACTGAATTACATTTGATTGCATGTCTGAGAACTATGTGCTACTCTTCATTTCCTTACATTGCATAAGGGGGGTGGAGTGGATTGCCAGAGAAAAGTGATTACATTGTTTTGTTGAAATCATATTGAGTATTTTCTGTATTGCATTTTCATTCAACATTGCATCCATCGGAAACTAGATAAAGCATTCTCTACCACCTTATTCTTCTGTTCCTATTCCCAAGCGTGCTACCTCATCCTTTATACTACTCCTTGGTAATCAAATCAGTTTATTAGTAGAACATTACCCATTGTTGTTAACTGCTCATGTTCTGAAGTGTGATCTTGATTATTAATTTATTATAAAGTGTGATATATATATATTGTTTACATTCTCAAATAAACCGTTTAAACTTGCAAAACAGAACTACTTCTTGGCTCAGCGGGGGCAGGGGGGTTCCAAGAGAGGGGTGTTATATAGGGGTAGTCATCCAGAACTCATGAACTGGACATAAAGATATATCAATAAGGGTTTCCATTCAGTATCTCAGACTAGGCATTGACTTAGCTGTAATGCTGGATTGAATCCTCTTACAAAGTGGGGGCTCGAGCCAGACGTTTGGGTTAGATCTATCACTTGTGCAGATTAATACAGTGGGTCAGCTGACCAGATACACATATCCAGTCGGATCACCACGCTGTGTTACGCTGTAAAGCACTCCTCAAAGGAACGCTCTAAGAAAAAGGTCTGTTTTGCAAAAATAAAATACAAACTTCTGTAAGTCAGGAAGGAACTCAAATTCCAGAATGACGACCTTGGTAGATATGAAAATAGCCAGAGAGCACTTCTTACATAAGCTATTTGTGAGAGGTGAGTGGACTCATCAGGACCAGACGGTCTGGTTGCAGGCAATCGCACCCCAGATCACTGAAACAGGGTCAGATATATGGAGAGACCAGGGTCCCTTACATGTGGCCCTGAGTGAACTATATATGTCCCCTAAGGCCAAGGATGAGCACAACAAGATTGCCAGGGTAGCGGCATATTTATATTTACATATGGGAGCCATGCAGGACAAATGTGCTGAAGGCCAAGATCTGGCGAGTAGGCAACTGCTGGCATTACAGAAGGCCCAATCTGATCTGGACTCTTCTGAGCAGAGGCTGCAGAGGAGCCAGGAGTCAGAAAATGATAGTAGGCAGTATATCATTAAAATAAAAGAGGACATGGATATACTGCAACAGGAAAAGGCTGACCAGGATACCAGAATTCTGGCCTTGCAGAAGGAAAGCCAAGACAGTTTGGACTCCCTACTGCAGAGCCAGAAAAAGCAGGAGCAACAGATCAATTTCAACAGGGCATGCACAGAGCAGGTAGCCACCCTGGAAATCCAACTAGACAGAGAGAAAGAGGAGATCAATAAACTGATCCTGAAAGACCTGGATACCTAGGCAGAGTTTGATCACGAGCGCCAGAAAGCTGGTGCCTTCCAAAGGCAAAGGGACGACCTGACGGTACAGATGCAGACTCTTAGTCAGGAAAGGGACACCTTAGGCCAGGAAGTCTGCCACTTAAAAAGAAAAATGGAAGAAAATCACCTGGCCCACCAGGGACTGGGTGACCTCCAAAAAGAACACCAGGACTTGCTAGAGCACACCAGGAGGGTGGAGGAGGCTCTGGCAAGACAGGAGCAGGTCAGTAGGGATGGGACTCAGGAGGTAACCCTCCTGCAGCAAAGACTGGCCCAGTGCTCCAGGACCAATCAGGAAATGCAGAGAGAGAATGAGGCTCTCTGCCAGCACAATGATAGGCTCCAACAACAGGTAGCAATGCAGGAGAGACTGATATAGTCTAGTAAGGCCTTAACTGAGGAACTGAAGGTGAAGGCTCTTGCATTGCAACAGGGAGCAGGGGCGGATAGAGACCAGGTTCGCTGGGAAAGGGAAACTCCTGAGCATAACCTCAGGAGCCCTAGTACCAGAGGCCTTTATCTCTCTCAGTCCCTGGACTCTGCCACCCCCATGTCCCCTGGCGCACATGAGCACCGGGCCACAGGGATGGCAGATTACTATCCAGCCAGAAGCATGGGGCTCATAGGCCAGTACCTCCCAGGAATGGATGGGCGGGCATCCGGGTTAATGGGGAACCCCAGGAGAATAGGCCCATTAAGGGCATCCTGAAAACTTCTGCCCAGCTAGGTCAGTGGGGGGGTACCCATCAAATCCTGGCAGCAAGGAGGAATCTGAAGACTCCTCTGAACGGCGCAGGACACAAGAGACCAGGTCCCCACATTCTGCCAGCCATTCCCAGGCTCGCAGAATCCGGGAAAACCTGGAAGATCAGACAGGAACCTCTGGGAGCAGTGCCTCTGAGTCAGAGGATGAATGGACCAGGGTTACCCAAACCAAAAAGGCCAATAAGGCAAAAGGGCCTTGCTTAAGGACCCATTGAAGCAAATAAAGGCAGTAAGGAGTGTCATCACGCCTTATCACAAGAACGTCAAGTATTCTGTTTGGGAACACTTGGAGCTTTACGAGCAAATGATGGAGGCTTTCCATTTGAAGGACAGCCAAAGCTGTATTCAATATGTAAAGTGGACCTTCTCACCAGAATACTCCAGTTGCTTTGCGGGGCTGGAGGACCAAAATCATTTAAGATGCTCCACCTATAAGGCGGCCATCTTGAAACATTTTTCTGTTCACAGAAATCCTCAAGAGGCTCGCAAGGTAACCTACAATTTGCAATGTGGGGAGGATCAGGCCCCACAAGAATTTGTGCAAGAACTGAAACGTGCCTTTGCGCAGACCACCAGAAGGGTGCGCACAGACAGCAGAGAATTTGTCAATACATTTTTCCATGCCTTGCCCAAATATATAATGACCCAGCTCGTGAGAGATTTTCATGAGAAAAGATCTTTAGACGGGGTCATTGAACAGGCTACCCGGATCTATTAGGTGCAGAAGCCCATAGAAAATAAAAGCAATACCCAGAAAAATCCCAAAACCAACAGCACCCCTGCTGCTGCCAAGGTGGCAGAGGTAAAGGTTGCCCCCGTTTTAGAGTTGGAGATGGGGGGCCCTAAAAACCTGCCTGCACCAAATAATTCACAGCCCAGAAGGCCCTCGGGCCAGTCACAGACAGGGAGTCGAGGAGGTAGTCCCACAAATGGGGTCCCCCACTCCCCGGACTATGTAAGTCCCTGCTATAAGGGAAACCGACCAATCCTGGGTTATGTGTGGACTCCTCCAGCCCAAGGGGGGGATCAAGCCAAGCACCTAACCCAGGGAACTTCCCTCCCAACTTCCCGCAGGAGGGCAGAAATTCTCCAAATCCTGGGCAGAACTTTTACCCTAGGTATCCGCCCAATTTCCAGCCCCAAAATCATCCATTCTTCTTTCCCCAATTCCCTGAGCCCAGACAACCTAATCCGGGAGAGGGGAGGCCAAGGGTGGAGGGGTACCAAAATCTTCCCAACCAGGGGTACTACCAGAGAAGGGATAGCTACCCTTCCCGGGATCAGCCCAGGGGAGAAAATAGAGCCCCGTATCAGCCTGAGCGGGTTTCCCAGTTAGAGCGCCTGGTCCAAAATATGGCACGGGATCTGGGTCACATACTGAGGGCTCAACAGAACCCTCAGATGAGCGTGCCACCGCAGAATGCCCCAAACTCTGGACCTGGTACTTCAGAACAATGACGGGGGCAGCACCCCGATAACACCCTGGTTCCCAGGGAGGAGGCACAAGGGGAAGGGGGGTGTAAAGCCTTGGAGGAAGCTTCCTTCCCAACTTGTAAACAGCCCCTGGAAAACCAGGAACTGGAAACAAAATCTCCTGCCCCTGAAAGCCCGCCTCCCAAGGAGCAGAGGGGGGGTAGGAGAAACAAAGGACCCAAACAGACCCACTTTGTGGAGGAGGTACAGGTCTTCCAATTTGAGGGAGAGGGATCCTCAGAGGATCCTGGGGAAAGGACCTTCTCCTTCAGAGATGGGGGAACTCCTCCCAAGGAAAAATGGGTCCCAAGGGATGCCAATTCAGACTGGGGAGATATGGAGACTGAGCTACCGCCGCCCATCATCTCATCCCAGAACCCACAATACCAAAATCCCCTGGTTCAAACCCATCCTGATGACTACCTCCAAAAATGGCGGGGCGGCCCAGAACCGGAACCAGGGGAACCCACAATGGCTCTGATCTCCAGTTGCCAACTTTTTGTTTCAGATTCCCAAGGCTCTCCACAGAATTCTGCCCAAATCTCTTCCCTCGCCATGTCCAAAACCAGAAAGTTAGCCACCAGTTGTCCAAAAATGTGCATTATCTGTGCCCCCTTGAGGAGAAGGAGGGAAGATACTATGCCCCGGGACAAGTACAGGGGCAGGGTACAATTTTGGCACTGGTGGACACTGGAGCCCAAGCTACCCTTCTGTCCAAAAGGGCCTTTGATGAACTAAATGCAGGAAGGGGGGAGAATTACCGTATTCCTCTCACCTCTCTTCCTGGAGAACTGCAGAACTTTGACGGGAAGGAAATTCCCGTTGAGGGGACTGCAGACTTGGACATTAAAATTGGGCGACACAAGGTAAAACACCCGGTCATAGTAGTGACTCCAGAGGGCACCCCTTGTTTAATAGGGAATGACCTCCTGAGAAGGTTTTCACCTCTAATAGATTGTGTAAACAAGGTCCTCTGGACCCAGACTAGCCGACCAATAAAATTAAAACAGAGTGTCAACCATGTTAGTTTAAACGGCACCTGCCACATGGTTGAACAAAAATCTGACCAAGTAGAATTTCACTTCCAGAACAACCAAACTCCAGACGTGACAGTAATAGCAGTAGGACAACAGACTGGTGATGGGGGGTCCTCTCTATTTCTGAAAATCAACCTTCCTTCCAGTTTAAGGTGGTATTCCGCACTGGAAGGAAACACCCTGAAATTCTTTACTAATCCACAATCAGAAACTCCCACTCCTATAGTCCAGAAAGATGTGAAATCAGCTCAGAGCTTGGCTGATATTCAGCAAATTGGAGAGCAGTTGTTCATCCCTGTTCAGTTAAATGATGGGAAGGACTCTGTTCTCGCTCGAATGTGTGTGAACAACGGTAAGAGCTTCATCGGCGAAGCCATGTTCCGCTAACTCCCAAAAGATCCAGCCATTCCCACATTCAAACTGATAGACAAATGGGAAATGGACCTGGAAGCACCTAATTCCAAACATCTCCTGCCAAGCAGGTGTATGCTCAAAATCTCCATTGGCAACAAGAGCATAGACCATAATTGTTGGGTCGTGCGAGACGTCACTGCAGCCTTTTACTTAGGCAGTGACATTCTCAATCGCTTTGCCATTAGTTTGGACCTAATAAACTTCAAAGCTTGGTCCCGATTAGCGGATAATCCCATGGGCTTTGATGATCCAGAAAAAGCATTTAGGTCAGCTCAATTGCTACCTTATGCAGTTGAAATTCAGACCAAAGAGGAAGTCACCATCCCAGAAAGGACCCGACAATTCTCCCTGGAAGTGAAAATGAAAAGAGGACAAAAATTGCAAAACCCTGATGCTTACATACATCTAAACGCTTCTCTCCAACAGCAAGGGCTGGGGGTAAACCCAACTCCATTAGTCAACATAGAACATGACACCATTCCAATAGAGGTGGATAACAGCGACTTAAAGAGTATTACTCTAGCCGCAGGCACCATTATTGGAATGGCGGTTGATGACCGACATTTTTCCATTGATTTAGGAAATGAACTGTTAGGACCAATCCCCAAGGACTGCTTTGACAGTGACAGTGATGACAATATAACACCAGACAGGATTTTTACCCGGCATGGGGGGAACTTCCTGGTGTACACTTCTTGCCCTTATGGTAAGGAAGATGTGACTTGTGACTTCAGGAGGGATGAGGTGATTTTCCAGGTCCATGAGGGCTGCCTTTCCCACCTGAAGCCTTCAGTCCAAATCAACACTCTGACCAGGGACTTCTCCACCCAGCTGGAGGAGGCCGCTGAAATAGCCAAACCAGAAGTCTTTCCAGGCTTCAGGCAGATGGTGGAAGAGAGAGTCAACCTAGCTGATGCCTGTGTGACTCTGGAACAAAAGAAAAAGTTGAAACAAGTTTTCTTGGTTTTCCAAGATCTCTTTGCGGTAGACTCATATGACTGTGGTCGCACCGACATCCACACAACAACAATCCCCACGGACCCTGGCATGACTCCAGTGTTTGTGAAGCAATATCGTTTGCCTCTCGCATCAATGGAGTCCCTTACTGAAATAATTAAGAACCTTGAGTCCCGGGGAATAATTCGTCCAATACACAGCACCTTCAATAATCCGGTGCTGGGAATATTGAAGCCAAACGGCCAGTGGAGACTCTGCGCCGACCTCAGGGAGCTCAACAAACGGGTCCATACTTCCCGATGGCCTCTGCCTTACATTGACCAAGGGCTGGCCCAGATCCAGGGGTCACAGGTATTCACTGCAATAGACCTGACCAATGGATACTGGACTGTGCCTGTCAGTAGGGAGGACCAATACAAGCTGGCTTTTACCTTTGGGGGCCAGCAGTACACATGGACCCGGACTCCCTTCGGATACCTCAACTCCGGCCATGAATTCAACATCTTCCTACACAAGGCCATGCCTGACCTGGGTGCAAGGGGTAACCTGGCTTATGTAGATGATGTCCTCATCAAAAGTTCATCTGTGGAGGAACACATAGCGGAGATCCGTTATGTTCTGACCCAGTTGAGGGCCGCCAGAGCAAAACTTTCCTTTCAGAAAGCACAGTGGTGTAGAACCCGTGTTAATTTCTTGGGGCATGAGATCACTCCTCAGGGTCTCTGTCCCCAGAAAAAGAAAGTGGAAGCACTTCAGAAACTGAAAGACCCCACAACTCTGCGGGAACTAAGGAGCCTCCTTGGACTGACTAATTACAGCAGAAAGTTCATTGAGGGCTACGCAGAGATCACCAGACCCCTGATTCATCTCCTGAAGGGGGGGGTCAAGTGGGAATGGGGTCCAGAACAAGCCGAGGCAATAAGTCAACTCAAAAGAAGCCTCTCACAAGCGCCTTGCCTAGCTTACCCTGTCAGAAACAAGGAGTTCTTCCTGGAGACGGGGTTCTCTAATACGTGCTTGACGGCAGAATTATACCAAAAGCATGACAAGGTCAATAAAGTAATCTCCTATGCGAGCAAAACTTTATCCTCTGTGGAGGAAAAATTCAACGGGTGTGAGAAGGCACTCCTGGCAACGGTGTGGGCATTGAAGAATTACCGCCCGTTTATCCAGGGGGAACACATCATAGTGGAGACTCCACACCAGCCTCTGCAATATCTCCAAAGTGACAGAATCCAGGCCGGGAATGTGAGTAATTCCCGAATTACTTCCTGGATTCTGTCAATGCAAGGCTTTCCTGTGGAGGTCAGATATGGCCAAAACAAGAAGAGTCCCCTCGCGCAAGGTCTGGCTGACTTGCATGATTGTGCCAGAGAAAACTGTCTCGAGGACGAAAGTCTAAAAATCAAGGACAACACTGAGGCATACCTTAATTCCCCACACAAAGTCTTTGAAGAGGACAAGTGTGAGGGAATGCCCACTGTCTATGTGGATGGATGCTCTTACCATGTTGACAACGACGGGGAGAAAGAACTGGTGGCTGGCGTAGGGAATGCATGGGTGAAGGAGTTTCCAGAACCCTCCGCTGGATACAAAATTGGTCCCCGAAGTAGTCAGGTGGCAGAATTGATGGCTGTGCATCAAGCCATCCTCACTGCTGTCCAACATCAACTCCACGAACTGGTCATAATCACAGATTCGGATTATGTATGGAACGGGATCATGGAGCACCTGGGTTAATTGGAAAACCAGAGGCATGTTATGTGCTAACAACAAACCCTTGAAACATGGGAAGTTGATCCAAAACATTGATGATCTGGTCACCTCGAATGAGATGACCATCTATTGGAAAAAATCAAGGGTCATTCCAAAGTAGAGGGACCAGACAAAACTGGAAATGACTTAGCTAATCAGCTGGCCAAAACCGGGGCCATCCAAGGGGATCTAATTGAAATAGAGTCCCTGTTGGGGGAAATCCAGGTCACTGCTATCACTAGGTCCCATACAAATGCTCACAATGATCTTTCAACTGCCCAATGGAGTAAGGAGACCCCTAATGCTGATTTGATTACAGCTCAGAAGGGGGATCCAATTATTGGTAAGTTTTACCAACACCTTGAGGACCCTGAGAACTTTCCTCTGACGGATACCGATTACATTGGGAAAGAGGACCTAAGAGTGTTGATGAAATGTCCAAAAATGTTCCGGATCCAAGACGGTTTGTTGGTAAGGAAATGCCAAGCTGGCCACGATCAGTGGGTGGTTCCTACCTCATTCCGAATGCCTGATGTTAAGTCACGCCCATGATGCGGCCACCACCGGTCATAGGGGGTTTTACGCAACATTGGAAATCTTAAGAGAGGTTGCATACTGGCCACACATGGGGCAGGACCTCGACCAATACTTGAAGGGGTGTCTTGTGTGTGCACAATTTCAGCCATCATCCCTCACGCACCGTGCGCCTCTCCAAAAGAGGGGAATGACACTCCCATGGTCAGATTTACAAATCGACTTTGTAGGCCCCGTGATTCGCTCCGCAAGGGGGAATAAGTACATGTTGACTGTGACATGCTTGTTTACCAAGTGGGTGGAATGTCTCCCAGCCCCAAACTGCAAGGCAGAAACAGCAGCTGCCCTGATGATTAACCACATCTTTTCCCGTTTTGGTCTACCTCAAAGGATTGAGTCAGACAAAGATGTGGGAGATACTGGGGGTCAAGAGAAAGCTACACATTGCTTACAGGCCAGCTTCTTCTGGAGCAGTGGAACACTACAACCGGACAATTGTGAGCATCTTAAAAAAGTTTGTGGCAGATTCTGGGCCAAGTTGGGATATCCGATTACCTCTGGTAATAATGGCCATCAGATCTACCCCTTCATCTGCAACCAAAATGTCACCATTTGAGTTGATGACTGGATGCAAGATGGTGCTTCCGCAGCATTTGCTCTACAGGACCCAAGAGCAGACACTAATAAATGCCTCCACAACTCATGAGTATGTGGAGAATTTAAGGAAACACCTTCAACATGCTTTTGCCTATGCTCAGCGGAATCTAGAAAGATCAGCTGATTGCATGAAAACCCACTATGACCTGAAAACTTCCCGGAAGGAATATAAGGTGGGGGACCGGGTCTATCTATACAATTTCCAAAGGAACCAGGCCAAACAGCGAACATTTTTGCCTACATGGAAGGGACCCTTTGAGATTATAGACAAGATCTCCCCTGTGGCCTACAAGATCCGCATCCCCAAAGGCGGTTTGGCAGAGGGGGAAGACAAGTGGGTCCACATAAACCAGTTGAAGTGTTGCCATCCCAGGCACACTTTGCAGCAACTGGAGGAGTCCTCTGCAATCCCAGAGGGTACCGCTCCAGAGTAATTCAATTCCAACCCTAAAAGATCCTACATATAGCCTGTCAAATTCTGTGTTTCTCAAGTTTATGTGTTCCTGTCTCTTCATTTAAAAAAATGTGCATGTTCATATCTGTTGAGTTCTAAAATATATATGCCACCCCACTATATCAATGGTGGGGGAGAAATGTCCATGAATAGGTATTGCCGCTTTTCCTTTGTCGTCCTAGGAGAAAGAAAACCTAGAGACTGGCCAAGGAGGACGATCCGGAAACCGGGAGCCGAGACCGAAGGGGCCCGGGGTACCGCCCAATCTTCCCATCAGGACCGGCGAGGAGAACCGATCGATCCGACCGGATGGAGAAAAAGATGCTGAACTGTGCCATCTATTGAAAGAAGATGAGGAAACATCCCAGATCTTGCGAGTTCCATCAGTGAAACAGAATGGCCATCGCAGAGGGGGGCTTGTGGGATGTTTTTACCCATGCATCCGAGCCCTACCACAAAAACTGTGCAGTACTGGCATTGAAAACATCATGATGGCCAGAGCTTCCCAGAAAATGCCCAGGGAAATGCATGAAGAATAGGCTGCCACCCATTTTTGCCGATGTTATGGGCACAGAAGGGCACTGCCTAAAACCACCATTGGACTACCCACACAGTAGCCTGAAACCATTGGGAATGGCAATGCTGATTGCCAAAAGCAACCTAGAACTGTGGGGAATTCATTTTCTTAAATCCCAAAAATGGTTGCATTACCAGTACTCACCACTATCAGAAAGCCGGCGTTTTAAAACCACCAGACTTTTGTGTAAAACTGAATAAATGAACCCAAAGCGGGCCAGAGAAAGACTTACTGAGAGGTGGATACAGTGTAAAGTTATATTCTGAAGTGACTTGAAGGTTTATAACAAGACTGGCTGAGCTCTGCAGGGGCTTAAACTGAAACTGGATTTAAAATTACCAAAAATCGGAATGTGTAAATAAACTGAGGGACATACTTGTGACTGTCACATAGTTTGTCACTGTTAAAATGTCATAGTTTTGAACTTAGAATCAGCATTCTAGCTGCATATGTAAAAATTGTTAGTTTTATTTGAATGCAGAAAACTGGGTAACTAAAAGTGACATTAGCTGGGGCCTGGCTTAAGGAACTGGATTCTGCCGGACAACTTCCCCCCAATTGGAGTGAAACTGGATCCACAGCAGTTCTCAGGCCTGGCGGCATTCTGAGGGGAGGTTACCCCTCTCTGATTGAATTACCAAGGGACTGCTAGAGACGAAATAAAGGACCCAGGCAGAGGGTTTATTGGGGGGAGGTCATAAATGGCTTCCTCTTGAACAATGGGCCTTCCAGGACTCAGGCAGATGGTTTATTGGTGGGACCGTAAAACAGCTTCCTCTTGGCAGAAGCTGGGAGGGGCAGGGTCTCTGAGCTTGGCAGAAACTGGATAAACTGGTTTCTCCACCATGTGACCTGGGAAGACACACCCCTGTTGGCCAGAATATGATTTTAAGAAAGATGTATAACTCATGGTGCAGACTTGTCAAAATTATTTAAATGATACCATAATTCTTGTGATTTTTCTGTGCACGTTTTAAGACGCGTTGGGAATTTGTGTGATGTTCTGGGGCAAAACCCCGCTATTTATTGACACCACAGACTCTGTGTTTAAGCTAGAGACATGGGAATTTACTGGAGTATGTATGGACAGGCCGTGTATATGTGTATAATTTTTAATGAAAAACCAATGTTGCAAAACCAGTTAAAAAACGCAAAATGTTGCCGTTTCTGAATGCAAGCTCTTAGAAACATCAGAGTTTGAACAGAGTATACCTCATGTGATATGTGATGGGTGCATATAATTTTAAACAAATGTGTACCTGTGCAAATATGTCTTTAGGTCAAATATAGATTTGTGTGCAATGTGACAGGGGAGTATCCTTTCTGCAAGCCATTAAATGACATCATTCTGACACACAATCCTGCTCTCCAGTGAGAACGCAAAGAATTCTCCAACCTATCAGAACTCTGAAGGGGTTGGGCCTAGAAAGCTAGCCTCTCCACCCACTTTCAAAACACATAAAAAGAGACTGCTGGGACAGGTAGAGACATTCAATTCCATTTGCCGCGGAGCATGCTGACCGACGACTTCACATCCAGAGATCCAGACTTCAAATCCATCAATCTCCAGAACCTGTAGCAGTACCCTGAAAGCAGAGCAGTATCCAGAATCCAGAGAGGCTAGACCAGCAGAGCAGAGCTGACCCAGACCGCTGTTAGCAGAACCAGAGAGCTGACCCAGATCACTGTGAAGTGCCGAGACCAGAACCGGAGTCCAGTCCAAAACCTGACCAGATCCGTGGGGAGGCCTATTTCAAAATATATTGTGAGTACCTAGCAGAACTGTGTAGAACCAATCTCTTAGTTAAAATAATATAATTCAATCTATTTTAAATCTAACCAGAACTGCCTCCTAACTGTCACCTGTCATTTTTTAAAAGCTGTCACCTGTCATTTTCTAGCTGCAAGCTGTAACCTGTCGCTTTGAACTTTTAAAAATTTGAATCCGAAAAACTACCTTTATTTAATCGTCCGTATCTCTGGAACCGTTTGTGCTACAGAACTTGGTTTAACTTTCCTCCGAAAGCTTAGAATCTCAGCTTTTCAACAAGCTTAGAACTGACTTGCTACTCCTTACACTTCTGCCGTAATCACGATTCTCACACTCGCGAATTTTGCCGCGATTTGGCCGATTTCTTTACTTGTAAAAAGATAGCTGCTTTTGCCTGAACTGCTAAATCCTGGGTAATCAAATCAGTTTATTAGTAGAACATTACCCATTGTTGTTAACTGCTCATGTTCTGAAGTGTGATATTGATTATTAATTTATTATAAAGTGTGATATATATATATTGTTTACATTCTCAAATAAACCGTTTAAACTTGCAAAACAGAACTACTTCTTGGCTCAGTAGCGTCAGGGGGGTTCCAAGAGAGGGGTGTTATATAGGGGTAGTCATCCGGAACTCATGAACTGGACATAAAGATATATCAATAAGCGTTTCCATTCAGTATCCCAGACTAGGCATTGACTTAGCTGTAGTGCTGGATTGAATCCTCTTACAGTGTTACGGATAGAAATGCAAGTGTTCCACTTAAAGAAACCACAGCTAGGTGAGGAATGACCCTATCATGCAACGTGCATTCCCCTGCACCTGTTCCAAAACAGGCCCAAGCTAATGTCTGTTTTCTGCACATTTTAAATCTAATGCTATTTTTGAATTTGGGATGAGCTGCAAACAATGTTTTGAGAATGTGTGCCATTGGTTCTGGAGCACCTAGGAAGTATACCTCTGATGTACAACAATTAATACTTAGTCCACACTCCCAGAATGGGTCCACCATGCCCAAGGCTATGCAGCACCCTACGATAGGATACTTAATGTATACTAATATACTATGTGCATATTATATCACTGACAACCCCTAGAACCAAGGATCCCATCTCCACCACAAATGTCCTGACTTTGTGGGATTGTTGCTCCACTACTAGTGCAAACAATATCAGAGAGAATTGGCATCCCTGCCCGGTGCCACTCTGCAGTTCAAATCATGGTGATGTCTTGACAGTGACCTACAGACCTGCACTGGGGCAGTCTGCAACAGGTTCATAATGGAAATCAGTTATGGACCAAAATCCAACTAGTCCAACAGATGACAAATATTCACCAAGAACAACGAGTGGAATGCCTTCTCGGCCTGCAAAGTAACTATAACAGCTCTTGACACTGGATCTTCTTTTCAACATGCTTTGTCTAGGCTAAATTCTTTTGAATATCCAGGGATGAACTAAGCCTGGCCAGGGCGGACTAGTGTAGTCATAGAGCTGCACACAAATCGCTGTGTAAAAATGGATTTATTGAGTAACTAACTCCTCCACCAAGTCCTCTCAAGCTTCCAATCAAACTGTGGTACCAGAAGAAAGTCTTGCTTGCACGCCTCACAATTCTAGATGACATTCCATGTAGGTTGGAGTCAGTTACAGTTCAGTGGGATACAACACATCTTTCCCCTTTGGGGCAAAAAAGCAAATGTAGTAAAGCCAGGTAAGAGGGTGCATGTGAGTGATTAAGACACAGAACTCTAATGTCTTTTTCTTCCATAATATGGAGCTCATTTTGCTCCTGGCTTACTGTGAAAAGCATGGTAAATTACTTGCGTAAGATTTGTATTGCGTGCATTTCACGCCTCGCCATATTTTCATTCATTTGCATGGCGGAGAGGAGGGGTGGATCATAAGTTACGATTCCACCTCCCCCTTTGACTCTGCCATACGAATACTTGACCCGTTTGCTCCACCATGTATTTTCAGGCTGGCACAAAGGCTGTGAATTCCTATTGAGTCTGCTTGCACTTTACACAATCAAAAAGCAAGCAGATACAATATAAATCCATTGTAGAGGCGGACTGGCCAATCTGCCATTCTGCCACCGGCCAAATCAAAATGGACTTTGGATGGCCCTGGGGCCGATTTTATAAGCCTCTCTAGGGCTGGTTTGCCACATTAATATCCATAGAGCTGGGCTGGATTTTTGTAGCGGAATTTGTACTTGTTACATTTCCTCACACAGCCTGCCAATAACTTGCCACACAGCGGCAAACAGACGTATTTATGATTGGAATGCACAGTGTTAGTCGGAGATCATCAAAGAAAAGTTAATACTTACTAAGTGTTAACTTTTCTTTGATGATGCACCAATATCATTTGTCATGGGGCTGCCAGTGCCCCAGCCATCCACTGGCTTGGCGCCAGGCAGGCAGCTTCATGTTCTCTTCGAGAACACCAACAATTCCTGTTGTGGGGGGTGGGCTCTACATCAAATTTGCTTTTGCACAGGCAGCCAATCATGCTCAAGACGCGTGGGCCATCATACGCATTGGTGTGTTGCTGGGTTCCACACCCAGCACAATGCGCAGATATTCGAAAGGAAGTGTTGATGACAGAGGAGGGAGCAGGCCTCAATTAAAGCACATCGGACAACAACGAGGGGCCTATTTGAGCTGCCTGGCCCAGCCGTAAACTGCAATGGCGAGTTTCTGGAGACAGAATTTGTGCACATTGGTTACACACAGTAAGTAATAAAAACATAAAATTGAATGGGCCAGCGGGGGTCGGAAGTCGGAGAAGAGGCAGTCACTCTTAACGCGAACAGTCAAGTGAAGTGTTTGTAATTAATTGTTACTATCTCTGTTAGTCGAGAAAGGGCCAGAGCACTGCCACTCAGTCAGTGGGTGTCACGGCCCTGCAATCACCATGTCAGCATGACTAACAACACATGCAACTCAAACCACAAGGGGATGTTTGTCTTAATTGGTGCTCACCCACATGATAGGATAGAACGGATGAATTAGAGGGAGTGAATGGAGTTAATGGAGTTGATGGATGGTGTAAACAAAATGGGTAGACACTAGGGCTGTACCGAATATGAAGCCGAATAGTTGCTTTATTTAATAAATCATGTTCCAAACTTCAAAAAACACACTTATTAAAAAAAGAAATAAAGCACCATTTTAAATGCATTCTATACTTTTATTTCTCTTCATTGTAATTAATGTAGCATATTTACTTAAAGCTCAAAAGCCAGAAATAAAGCCGATTTAATCAAAATGAAGGGACCAAATGTACAGAAGATTTTGCATATTCAGTGCCAGTTAAAGTAGGAGGCTTCACAAATGCAAAAGGACTGCCTTTTGAATCAGATGCACTGCATTCTCTATCCAGTTGCAAAGTCGATGCGGTCGATTTTGGAAACTTCTTTGCAGCTCACATAGAAATATATACAATTTTTCATGTCGGCTCATGCAGGACACAAGTCAAGAGGAAAACCGAAATGCATGAACTCCATCTCACAACTATTCACCCAACCCAAACAAATGCTGCTCACTTTTCACTTGTCTTAGCCACTCCTTCTCGCCTATACACAAACATATACAACTTATCATTCCTGATAAAATATCAGATAATGTTAAACTCATGACTCAAGTCCTTAAAAAAAGAATAGGGGGGACTACGACCTACTCAATGGGAAGTGACATGACAGGAACTGAAAGTATTTATGCATATTTCAATCAGTTTGTCTTTTCCAAATGGCAAAAGTGCACATTGCATATATACATTCGCCAAAAGAAAAGATTTTCCTGTATTGTTGCAGGCTGAGTATAAAAGATTAGCACCTTTTTATGTCTAAGAATCTGTAACAAAACATGCCCCTGAAGAGCAGATTACAGTATACAATATTTTTCAGCTGTGTGGTCTAATTCTATTCAGTTTTTCAAACTGAAGTCTATATTTGCCTTTCTGAGTTCCTGTGCATTGTATTCAAATGAGAATGTCTAAGTATTCAGCAAAAGATGAATAGCAAGAAACTATTCGGCCGGAGCTGAATAGCATTTTTTCAGCCGGAATTCGGCCGAATACTTACACGAAGCCGAAGTTCGGTACTCCCCTAGTAGACACAGTAAACAGAATGTCAGAGTACATCGAGTAGAGGAAATAAAGGAGTAAATGGAACAAATAGAGTGACTGGAACGGACAGAGTGAATGGAACGGATCAAACAGATAGAGTGGATGAAGCAGATGGAGTTGATGTATGGAGTAAACAAAATGGGTAGACAAGGTCAACAGAATGTCAGAGCTGACCGAGTGGAGAAAATAAAAGAGTAGATGGAATGAATGGAACGCATGGACCGGATGGAGTGGACGGAACGGATGGAGTGGATGGAACAGAAAGAGCGGATGGAGTAGATGAAAATAATGGAGTGGATCAAACAGATGGAGGGGATCAAACGGATGGAGTGGATGGAACGGATGGAACGGATGGAGTGGAAGGAACGGATGGAGTGGATGAAACTAATGAAGTGGATCAAACAGATGGAGTGGATGGAATGGATGGACTAGATGGAACGGATGGACTGGGTGGAACGGAAGGTGTGGATGGAACAGATGGAGTGGATGGATCGGACAAAGTGGATGGAGTAGATGGAATGGATGGAGTGAATGGAACAGATGCAGAGGAAGGAACGGATGGTGTGCAGGGAACGGATGGAGTGGATGAACGGATGGAGTAGATGGAACGGATGGAATGGATGCTATGGATGGAACAGATGGAGTGGATGGTAAAGATGGAGTGGAAGGAAAGGATGGAATGGATGGAACAGAGGGAACGGATGGTGTGGATATTTCAGATGTTACAGATGGTGCAGATGTTGTGTACGTTACAGATGGTGTCTACGTGGCGCATGGTGTGGATGTTGCGGATGGTGCGGACGTTGCCGATGATGCGGACGGTCCGGATGTTGCTGTTGGAGGCAACACCTGTTCCCCTGTTGTTGCAATATATCTGTATCCCCTATATATGCTATCTACCTGTATCCCCATATATATCTGTATCCCATAGATACCTGTATCCACCGTTTGCTATATATCTGTATGTAGCTATGTACATCCCCACCATCCTGCCCACGTGCCTGGTCACAGGCGCTTTTACTGATAACCACCATATCCCACCACTTCGCTCACTCTCAACTATACACCATCATTCAACTTGAAAACAGCTATACCCCTGTTAATTCGGCCTAGCTGTTCACATACGAACACAACTCCACGATCACCTCATCACCCTAATAAAATGCAGCTAGCTGAGCACATTCCAGCTAGCTGTTCGCATAGGCGTTCCTCAGGCCTAACGCAGCCAGAACCCAGTCTGAGTGTCTACCCACCATACTGAACACATCCAACTGATTTCCTCAGCACCCCACCTATCGCTAGGAAGCAGCTATCATCCAACATCTACACCAGCTGCACCCATGCACCATACAACACTCTCTCTCTCTCTACTGACTTGAACTTTCGGTTCCCGAGGACGTTCAACCTAGTAGCGCTTTGAGTCATATCAATGATATTTAATGCGCGATATAAATGCCAAGTAACATAACATAACAGACAAAAACAAATATGAAAAATAAAATCACATTTCCAATCAGACTGAATGAGTGGCTTTTGAATGAAGATCAGGTTTTCTCAAACACCTGTTGCAGGCAGCAGCATCCCTCCCATCCATGGCATATGGTGGTGGGAGCATGAGATGACTTAAATTCGATGCTGTTCCTGGCGCTGTATCCAGAGCTGGTGTGGGAGGGAGTCGTGTCGTGGTCTGCGTGGGTAATTGCATGCAACATCTGGCTCAGTGTGGGCTAGACAGCGGTGGAGGGCTGGCCTTTGTAGTAGTCCTAGTCCTTACAAAAGTGCACCATGGGAGAGGGGAACAGTGAATCCTAAAACGACCCGTTTGTGTGTACATAAATGTGCACGTGCAGGATTGCCAATTTGAATGAATGCCAGAACAACACGCTTAAATTAGTGTGGACTCGGCAAACATGGAAGAGCTTCCCTGGACAGACCGGGTGCAGGGAAAGGTGAAATGTCCTGTCCTGGTGGCACATGCAGGACCTAGGTATCCTGGTTTATGTGAATTTTTCGTAAATAGTATTGTGCAATCTTTCATTCTACTAATTGAAGCGTCGCCCCGCTACTAATTCACATTCCCCTTTTACCTTTATCTTCCGGTCTCCACCCTCCATATTCTATCAAGGCTGGCCCCAAGTATTCAATTGGGAACTACATGATCCGACCGCGGCTGAATGTCCCGCGGCCGGAAAGTTTGCATGAGAAAGGTGCGAACTACCAAAGGTTCGCACCTTTCTCATGCAAACACACGTACATACCCACACCCCCACCCACACCCACAACACACCCATGACACCCCCCACCCACACCCCTAACATAAACAAGCCCCACTTACCTTCTTCTTCACGCTGGGTCCCTGTGGCGACAGTTCCCTTTCACTTCCGTGATCAGGAACTGGCGACACAGGGTCCTTTTTTTTACGGAAGGCTGCATGGGGTTCCCCCCGCAAACCCCACTCACTATACTGTAAAGTATAGTGAGCGGGGCGTTGCGGGGGACACCCCAGCAGCCCCAGTTTTTTTTTATGGAAGGCTGCAGGGGTGACACCCGCAGCCCCCGTTTCTTTTTTTTTTTTTACAATGATACCACCAAAGGATCGCACGTTTGGTATTCGAACCTTTGGTGGTAGCATTTTTAGAACTTTTGGTTCATGCGAACCATTCTATTCGGTAAAAGGTACAAACCCTTCAATTGAATACGATTTCTCATAAGGTGGGCACAGGGGGTATTAGGGACCTGGCTGTCCATGTTGCTCGTCTGTGCATAAGGCGTTTATGGTGCAGCACAGTTGGTTTGTTGGAGGCAGCCCCACTAATGCTTGCTAGTGGGCACTGCGTTTCTGGTCGCAGGTCCGAGACAGTCTGCGCTTGTCTATCCATTTTAAGATAGCCTGGACCAGGCCCGGTGCATCACTTCTTTGGGATGCTACTCGGTGGGAGGGCTCCGCAAATGGACACAGTCCGACTACAGTTTAGGCGAATCAGGCGGGACTGGTTCTGAAGTGGTTATCTGCTGCAGCAAAGACAGGACAGAGTTACCAAATGTGCAGCCTAATGTATAAAACATTAATGCTGCTCTGTGATGCTACTCAGCAAAAGAGATGTTTACGCTGCTACGCTCCTGTCAGTGCTGCTTTGTGTTAAGGGCATGTGAATGTGATGGTGTTCTGTGGTGAACACCCTCAGTGCTGCCCAGTGCTAAAGGCATTTGATGCTACTCAGTGCGTCAGTGCTAAAAAAGCGTGGTGAAGGCGGTTAATTCTAAAGGTTTAAATTGGGTGGGCCTGGGAGGGAGTGTTGACGATACATTATTTAGGTGGCTCCAGTGTCACAATAAATATGTGCAGGAAGCTCTATGTTTCGACCAGGGCTACCCTGGGTCTATGTAATCGTACCTGCTGGCTCCTTCATGCAGTGAGATTGTATGTATGTATGTCACACTTATCAGGTCATGATCAAGCCTATCTGAAAGCTCTCCAAGACTGAAAACAAACTGCATCCATTCCACATGTCTCTTTTTAACCCATGAGCGAAAGCTCTTATCTTCTAAAAATGTCTGAATTTCGACACAGACAAACTGCTACAGACCAGGACAAAGCTTTGTAATTTTAGTTTACAGAAATGGAAATTTCCCTTAAACTGTAGTAAGTATTGCTGCATGTATGTGTATTTTGTGCATGTCCGTTGATTAGGAGTATCCAATGGACAGTGCTTCTTGTAAGAGCTGATTTCCTAAGTTCCAGTGTACAATTATAGGACACAGAGAGTCAATTGTACTTCTGCATTAGGTATAAAGTGTGGCAAGTACAAGTGTGCACTATAATGTGTCATAATGTCATAGTGTCTTTTCGCTATCAGTCCAAACTGTTGGCTTTGAAGTCAGAGTTTGACCTTGTAAACTTTGCAGCATACGGCTGTTGCGTTCTGTAAGCCCTAAGATTGTATTTCAAAATGTACTATATATCCAGAATATGGGTATTAAGGCTTTCAGCAAAACTAATTTAATTTAACTATTTCCCTGAATGCCTTTGCCCAATGCTTCCTCCTTACCTTTGCAGGTCAAGGGTGGGTGAAATAAAAAGAACATTTGTGCTGGCAGACGGTTGCATTTGCTGATATCTGAGGCGTACGATCATTATTCTCTCTTAAAAGCTGAGTTTTGTTTATTCCGTTAGTCACAGTCTCTAGCATCTAAACGCTGGCCCTTAATCCAAACAACCTGCTTTAATATATATTGGGTGTATGGTTGAATGTGCAGATCCTACCTTTTATTGTGCCTCTGCACTTGCACAGCTGAACCCCAATGCACAAAATGATATGAAACAATGTTTTCTCTGAGCTTCCCTGTGCATTGGGAGTTGTGTTACAGGCCCCTCAGTAAGGGACCTCTCACGGGCTCTGTATGGTTCAGATGCAGTGGCTGCATTGATGCCCCTTTCTGAAATTGCATCAAGGCCTGTACTCAAGGGCCATTTGTGTGCCTCAGGGGGATCCCAAGGGACATAAGGTGTATTGCACCACGTTTCCTTTGAATACATGTTTTCTGGTGTAGGGCATGTTTGCTCAGGGTTTTGAACAGAAAACAGGAAGTTGTGGAAAGTGAGAGCTTCTCACTTCACTAAAGTCTAAACAGCGATCTAAAGCCAGGTTATCGCTAGTGCCAGTTCTGCAGCACGCTGTGTCATACTGGTCTGAGCATCACGTGGTGCGCTGAGGACAGGTTTTCCTAATTTTCCAGCTAGCAATAGCACCTCAGTAGTTTAGGTGCATTAGCCTGATTTAACGAGGGATGGTTCTCACACTGTAGAATTGGGTAGAATTGGGGAGGTGGTAACCGTAGTGTGGCATTGCTTCAGATTGGGGATTGTCTGAGCGGCATGAGTTGTGTGGTAGCACCATGGTTGGGGTGAATTGTGGCATTGTAAATCATAGCTGAAAATGCATGCTTGCGGACATCACCCTTTCCTGGCACCTTACCCGGAGGACTAGACAACACATACAAGCATTGGAAATCCAGGTCCCTGATCCCGTGACAGATCTATACCTAGACAGACACAGATGTGGGGTTCATGCATGCTCTGATTAAATGCTTATGTCTAAACATGGATTTATCACACTCTTGTGCTGTCTCGACTAAGGGCTTGGTGATGCAGCTGCACTTTGGTATCAGTTGTGATTGAAGAATGCAGCAGAGCCCATCATTGTACTCGACTCAAGTGCACCCTAGCCTGTTGACCCTTGCACAATCATTTATCTTTAACTGCTATTTTCCAATATAACAATGGGGTCGGAATTACAGGAGAAATGGTAGAAGAGACAAAAACAAGGAGGGTAGAAGGATAGGGGAAAGTTAAGAGGTAAGATGGTAAAGAGACAGGAAAGAAACAATGTGAGAGAGGAAGGAAAGGAGGAGAGGAAAGATGCCCATGAAAGAAAGGGGAAAGAATGGAAGGGGAAGCAAGAAAAAAGGAAGGAACAAAAGAAAAAAGAAAGAAGAAAATCAAGAGGAAGGGGGGAGGGATAAGGGAGTGATAGATGATGGGAGGGAAGAAGGATCTGCTTGCTCCTCCTAGCTTACTCTAGTGATATAGATCACCAGGTTGAGCGCTCGCTGGCGCTGCTGCGATCTATGCATGATATGCATATAGCAGGTTCAAATCCTGGCAAGGCCAACTCAGCCTTTCATTAATCAGAGGTTGATAAATGAGTACCAACTACTTTGGTTGGGAATTATTGTATGTAGATATGTGCTATGTACAGTGAGTTGGCAAATTTAAATAACAAATCATTATCAAATGCCGGAGCCATGGAAAAGGAATGTTATCGCTTGTTTTCTCCAGTGTTTACACAAAACATTACATGCAACAAACACCATAAACCCTCCATAAGTAGCATTTTTTGTAAAGTTGTGAATTGACATGATTGCTGGATGAGGGTTTGAGGGCCCCTTTTTTTTAGGTGAGGAACACTTTGAGGTGTCCGGGCCCATGGCAGGGTTCCTCATAAGATTCTAACACTGGCTCACAAATGCTGGTCATCCTCTGCCCCTCCTTTATGAAACAATTGACTCCCGATAAACCTGCACGTTCCCTGCGATCAGGGGATTCGCACAAACTTAAACAGTCACGTTTCAAATTGTCTAAATTTGGTGGATGCAACTTTTCAGTGCAGGCATCCAAGGAATGGAATGACCTCCCAAATAAAATATGTTCTATCTCTTCCCTGCTTTGCTTTAAAAAAGCAGCGAAAGCACACTTTTTTAGCTAGTCCTCCTGGCTACTCTTCTGCTCATGTACGTTTGTATCTCGCTATCTGTGCGTTATTTGTGTGCGCTGTGATGCTGGAAATGCATCAGAGGGACACGGCCTCCGTATCCTTGTCCTTTATTGCTTTTTATCATGTGTTCTGTCTTGTTTTCCACACCGGAGTTCATGTGGGACTCCTGACGATGCGGCTCTTCCTGTATTTGGTTTGGTGAACAGACCCTTGGGATACCCTTATGACACCCATGGGTGGGAGTACGACCCCGTACTCCTAGTGTATGTTTTTGGGCACCTAAGTGTGGCCCACAGAGCAAAGTATGGGCTGGTGGCAGCTCCATGCTGAATTTGACAGGTGCTCTGAGTATCCTCCATTTTAGGATACCCGGGCCCTGCCATTGGAATCAGTTGACCGGTGGCCTCTCGCTTTCTATCACCTGTTACCTTACTTTTCCCGAAGTCCCTGGAATCCCTGACTCTGTCCCTTCCCCCTGACTGGCTCTTGGGTGGAAGTTCCATATATGGTGTTGTGGGGAAGTCCAGGCCAGACTGGCTGGAGCCTTCCCAATGACTGTATGTTGTGGGTACAGCCGTGGGCTGGGACCTGGGTGAATGGAGTATGTGACGAATACACATTTCATGTTGTGGGTGTCTAGTATCTGGTGGTTGACACAATGATTGAGACAGCCCTGCCCGAAACTGGCATAAATGCAGTGTGTAGTGTTGAATGGGGTGGTGCTTGTCCGAATACACATTTTGTGTTGTGAGTGTCTGGATGGAGAAGAATGGCCTGAATGCACCATGTGCCTGTTTGGCTGCCTGACTGCCTGAATGCCCATCTGAATGATTGGTTGCCTGAGTTTGACCCAGAAGAGTGAATGGGAGATCAACAGTATATCTGGGGGCCTTTTACTGCTAGAAATCGTTCAGAAGCTGAAGTTGAAACTGATGCTTAACTTTGAAGCCCACTGGAAGAAGAAGAAGAACTGCTGCTGCTGTCCTTCACTAATCTGAAAACTGCTGTGCCTTCAAGGGACTGATCCAAGAGATGACCTGGCTAGGAGACCTCTCCCCGAGCAACGAGGGACCATCGTGCCCCAGCTGATCTTTTCCAAAGCTCCCTAGTAGACAGACCTACGAAAGGCTGCTGACCGGAGAAGGGGACCGCCGAGGAGAATGAAAAGAAGCACCGGTCCGCCATCCACCGTCGACGACCGGAGCCACCATGCTCCCTTTGCCTAAGAACATTTGATCCAAGGACTCCCTTGTTCATCACCATCGACCGCTTTCGTCCTGCTGGAGAAAGTCAAGGCCGCCAACGACCGAGGAGAATCCGCTGGTGGGTTTCCCACCACGCCGGACGACTCGACGCCCTTGCTGCCCCAAAGTTCTCCAGTAACTCTTTGCGGAAACGAACACTCATCATCGAGGTGCCCCGCACGCCTCAGCTTGCAGGATGTTTTCGACCGCTCGTCAACGAGCACCGCAAGAACTGAAGCTGCAGCTGCAACGACAGGGTTGTGTCATGATTACTGCTTCCAAGGAGTCAGGAACAGCCCAACGTCCTTGGAAGCAGGCCCCTAACCGTTATCTTAGGCACCAGCCGGTCCCCACTGGGACCTTTTGGACCTTGTCCTGGCTCCGGTGGCACCAGGCTCATCAAAGCCATCGGTCCCGGCACTGGAAGCACCGGGCTCATAATATGTATGAAGATGCTTGGGTGGACTTACCTGCAGCAGACCATGCTGCTTACTTACCAGCCACATAGGAATCCTCTGTGAACAGGAACTACTTTCTTACCTGGGTGGGGCAAGCTCCACTCCCTGGATACAACACGGAAACTCTTCTGGAACTGGAACTCTTTTCTTACCTAGGCGGGGCCATGGAGGAAGACGCCTCATCACTCCAAGGCTATTTAAACCACACCCTATTGAACAAACGTGCTTCGCGTTATTCTGCATCTGCAACAGAACGCTCACCGAGTCTATTCCAGCCTTTCTTCCTTCCGATCCTGAACCTGCAAGAACAATACTTACCACTCCTGTATCCAGTATTCAGCAGCACCTGCAAAGACAAGAAACAACAGGTTAGCACGGCAACCTTTACACGCAGCGCTTTCCTCACCTGATCCATCGACAGCGAACATTTCTTCACGCTGCACCTCCGCCTGTGAAGACAAAAGCATTGTTATTACTTACCGGCACTCCGCGAATTCCAGATTTCTTCAACGCTGCAACCCAGCATCTGAAAGACAAACGAAGAGACATTAGACAGGTATTTACTAACGTCCATCGCGCTCGCCACAATAGGACGCCTGCAGATACTCCGGCGTTTTCCAGCATCTCTTCAGCACGAACTCACAGCTGCAAGGGAAAAGAGACAGTTAGAGCGCTTGCATTTACTTACGCATTTCCAAGCGCTTCATTCCAAGGCACTGGCTCCAACTTCGGCTCTCTTCACACCATCTCCTATCTCAAGAGCCCTGCAAGACAAATAGGAAAAAGCATTATACAGAGTCCTGTTCTATATTAACGTACCCACGCACCTAAAGACTATAAGGACTAAAAGGTGTCCGGAAACTCACCGCTCGTGCAGTTAACGACGGTAGCGATCCTCTGATGTCAAGAGGCCTATGTTTCACCAGTGAAGGAACTGGCAACGGCACCCTGCACCAGACGCAGATGGAGAGTCCAGCATTCACCTATCTAAGAAATCTCACTCTTCGAGTTCGACACACAGTGCGAAGAGGTTCGGCCCCAGAAGCAAATCGAGTCCTGCACATCACTTTTCGGGTCACAGACACCTTCCTGCCAAGACCAGCGCCTCCGTGGGAATCAGGTGAGCGTTACAGAACGCGAAGCCCACCGCAAAACTCCTACCCAGGCGCAATGGAAACCTCAGACACTGATCAATTAGCCCAGTTGCTTGGGGAACTAAGAGCAGAAGTACATGCAGCTCATCAGGAAACAAACTCTCTAAGAAGAGAGCTGATAATTTCCAAGGAGCGAACAGAGGACCTCGCTAGGCAATTGCTACAAACGCAGGCAGGACAGACACCTTTGCCCGCTCCAGGAGGAAGTTATCCTTCTGCATCATCCTTAAATCCAGTGCAAATCAATCTACCCGGCAATGTGCCCTTGGCTCCGCCCAAACGCTTTTCTGGTGACCCAAAGAAATTTGCAGTGTTCATTAACCAGTGCCGCCTACACTTCTTATGTCGACCAGCTGCCTTCCCAACAGATCAGACCAAGGTGGCTTTCGTGCTTTCTTATCTCAGTGGCAGCGCCGCAGATTGGTCGATCCCTTTAGTCACTCAGGATGATCCGGTTCTGCATGATTTCCAGGCCTTCCAGTCCAGCATGGAGAAACTGTTCGCAAGACATGCACAAGGGCAGGCCTTGGACAATGAACTTCTTTCGTTACGACAGGGTAATCAAGACCTCTTGACTTATATAGCCTCATTCAACAGACTTATAGTGGAAACTCAATGGCCTGAGGATAAGAGAATAACGCTCTTCTACAGAGGCCTGCGTGGAGAGCTCAAGGATGTGTTAGCTCAAGTTGTGAATCCTCCACAAGAATGCTCAGACTATATTGATTTAGTTGTCCAATTGGACCACAGATTACAGAACAGGAAGGCTGATCGTTCCAAATTTGATACCCAAATGTTTTCTAAACCACAGACCTCTACTAGGGGAGCTGACACTGTGGAACCCATGCAAATAGGGGGCATGAAAGGACCTTTAACCCAAAAGGAGCGGGAAAGAAGAAGACAGCTGCAATTATGCCTCTATTGCGGAAACTCGGGGCACTTTCTTCGAGACTGTCCAGTGAAACCAGCTAAGAAGGCTGTAGGAGCCGCAGATACCTGTACCACAAATTCTGAGCAGGGAAACGACCTAGCCCGACAAGTGTAGAGGTCCTCTTGCCGAGCGTTAAAATCTGTCCCGTGACCTCGCATTTCGTGGTGCCTATGGTCCTCATTAGTCCTGAACGTCCGGATCGTTTGCATGCAATTGAAGCTTACATCGACAGCGGAGCAATCGGTAATTATGTGGACCGTGAAATGGTATCAAGGATGAATCTACCTCTTGTCCCTAAGGCAGTAAAAGACGTCATTACTACAGTGGATGGCACGGAGATAGCCTCCGGACCAGTAACGCACGCCATCCAAGAAGTGACGTTAGTGAGCCAAGATGGACACCGGGAGAAAATAGTGTTCGATGTGATCAAGGCCCCTAAGTTCCAGATCATTCTGGGAATCCCTTGGTTAGAGAAGCACAATCCCCAGATCGATTGGCGAGCAAAGACGGTTCAGTTTCCAGAATGTTTTACCACTTGTTATCCTCGGCCTGATGTTTCACTGGCGGCAATCTCTTCTGAGGTTCCCAAATTACCTACCGAATACCAGGAATTCCAAGACGTCTTTCGGAAGGACCAAGCTAACACCCTGCCTCCTCATAGGTCTTACGACTGTCAAATAGATCTGATACCCGGAACAACTCCTCCTTGCAGTAGGATTTATGCCCTCACCGAGCCAGAGAATCTTCACCTCAGACAATATCTGGACCAATACCTAGCTAACGGGTTTATCCGTCCTTCAAAATCTCCAGCTTCCTCGGCTTTGTTCTTCGTTCCGAAAAAGGAAGGAGACCTTAGGACTTGTATAGATTACCGCGCCCTGAATCAAATCACCGTTAAAAACAGATACCCGTTACCTTTGATCCCTGAACTCCTGGACCAAGTCAAAGAGGCATGTATATATACGAAGTTGGATCTCAGAGGAGCATACCATTTGGTACGAATAAAAGAGGGCGATGAATGGAAGACGGCCTTCCGCACCAAGTATGGGCTGTTTGAATATCAAGTTATGCCCTTTGGACTTTGCAACGCTCCTGCCGCCTTCCAGTATTTTATGAATGATGTCCTTAGAGAACTCATTGATGTGTGTGTTGTTGTCTACATTGATGACATCCTCGTCTATTCATCATCTGAAGAAGAACATCGGAAACACGTTAGAGAGGTCCTCGAGAGATTACGTCAACATAACCTTTTTGCTAAGCTCGAAAAATGCGTTTTCAACGTAACTGAAGTTGAGTTCCTGGGATTCATATTGTCACCTAACGGAGTCCATATGGATTCAAAGAAAGTCGATGCAATCATCAAGTGGCCTTCACCAACCTCTGTAAAAGGAGTTCAAAGCATGTTAGGCTTCGCTAACTTTTACCGCAGATTCATCCCTGAATTCTCTCGAATAGTCCAGCCCATCACCGCTCTGTTAAAGAAAAACAAACGTTTTGAGTGGTCTACCGAGGCAGAACAAGCTTTTCAGGACTTAAAGACTAAATTCATTTCTGCACCTGTTCTAAAACATCCTCGCCCAGAACTCCCCTACATCGTAGAAACAGATGCTTCTAGTCTTGCTATGGGGGCAGTTTTATCACAAAGGGATCCGGTCACACACCAATTACATCCTGGAGCCTTTTGGTCCCGCAAATTCTCGGCTCCCGAGATCAACTATTCAATTACAGACAAGGAACTTTTAGCTATCAGATCGGCCTTTAAAGCCTGGCGGCATTATCTTTTGGGAGCCAGACACACAGTCACCGTAATGACTGATCACCGCAACTTACAGTATCTGAAGACAGCCAAAGCTCAGTCTTCCAGGCAGCTTCGCTGGGCTCTGTTTTTGGCTGAGTTTGACTTTATAATTACTTATCGACCAGGCAGTAAAAATGGAAAAGCAGATGCCCTCTCCCGGATGGGAATAGATGAACATTTGACCAATCCAGAACCAATACCCATAATCCCAGAACAAAGGATTTTGGGCTTGGTCAGCGCTCAATCCTTTGAAGACATTAAGACTACAGTCAAATGACTTTTAACTCCGGCCGACTTACAGGGCTGGCAATTAAAGGGAAAAGAATTCTCAGTGGATCGAGACCTACCATATTTCCGAGGACGATTGTACTTGCCCAGTGAGAAAATACAAAAACAGGTAATCTTCTGTTATCACGATTCACTAATGGAGGGTCACCCTGGCATAACCAAAACCATGGAAAAGGTCAAAAGACATTTCTGGTGGCCATCATGGAAGAGGGATATTAGAGACTTTGTAATCTCCTGCGGTGTGTGTGCCCAGAATAAGAGTCAGAAGGAGAAACCAGCCGGTCTCTTACACCCACTAGACATCCCTCCCTGTCCATGGCATACCCTGTCCATGGATTTCATCACGGACTTACCTCCATGCTCAGGGTATAATACCATTTTAGTAGTCGTTGATCTATTCTCCAAGATGGCTCACTTCATTCCCCTGAAGGGCCTACCTTCAGCTTCAGTATTGGCCCGAGAATTCTTAGAAAACATCGTTCGGTTACACCGTTTCCCCTCGGTTTTGGTCTCCGATAGGGGAAGTCAATTCATCTCCCAATTTTGGCGAAGTTGCTGTTGTTTAGCCCAAATTGATGTGAGACTTTCTACCAGTCACCATCCCCAAACTGACAGACAAACCGAGAGGACAAATAAAACTCTAGAGCAATATCTACGTTGCATGCTCCAACAAACTGAAAACCCTTGGAAGGACATTCTTTGGATCGCTGAATACGCCTATAACAATTCGACTCATTCTGGAACCGGAAAGACTCCCTTCTTCCTATTATACGGACACCATCCTAGAACCTCTAACCTGGATCCTCCCCAAGAATTCGAAACACCTGCTGTGGATCACTTGCACTCGGAGATCACTTGTGCTTTTAAGGAAGCCACTGCCCATCTGCAAAGAGCTAAAGCTCAATTTAAGAAAGGAGCAGATCAGCACCGTAAAGAGGCCCCGCACTACGCAGTGGGAGATCAGGTCTGGTTATCCACTAAGCACCTACCTCTAAAAGGACCCCGCACTTTCATCCCGAGATACCTTGGACCCTTTCTTATCTCTGCCATAATTAATCCGGTGGCTGTTAAATTGGAATTGCCTTCGCATATGAAAATACATCCAGTATTCCATGTCTCCTTACTAAAACCAGTGCAACCAGGAACCCGATTGACCGAACTCCCGGAACCTGTTTTAGTAGATGGAGAACTTGAGTTCGAAGTAAAGAACATCCTAGACTCCAAAATCTCCAAATCTAAATTATATTACCTGGTTGATTGGAAAGGATACGGCCCCCAAGAAAGGTCTTGGGAACCCTCAGAGCATGTCCACGCACCTCGTCTGGTCAAGAAATTCCATTTGAATCACCCCGACAAGCCAAAACCCCCGGAGAAGACACGCTTGGGAGGGGCCTTGAGGGGGGGTGCTGTCATGATCACTGCTTCCAAGGAGTCAAGAACAGCCCAACGTCCTTGGAAGCAGGCCCCTAACCGTTATCTTAGGCACCAGCCGGTCCCCACTGGGACCTTTTGGACCTTGTCCTGGCGCCGGTGGCACCAGGCTCATCAAAGCCATCGGTCCCGGCACTGGAAGCACCGGGCTCATAATATGTATGAAGATGCTTGGGTGGACTTACCTGCAGCAGACCATGCTGCTTACTTACCAGCCACATAGGAATCCTCTGTGAACAGGAACTACTTTCTTACCTGGGTGGGGCAAGCTCCACTCCCTGGATACAACACGGGAACTCTTCTGGAACTGGAACTCTTTTCTTACCTAGGCGGGGCCGTGGAGGAAGACGCCTCATCACTCCAAGGCTATTTAAACCACACCCGATTGAACAAGCGTGCTTCGCGTTATTCTGCATCTGCAGCAGAACGCTCACCGAGTCTGTTCCAGCCTTTCTTCCTTCCGATCCTGAACCTGCAAGAACAATACTTAACACTCCTGTATCCAGTATTCAGCAGCACCTGCAAAGACAAGAAACAACAGGTTAGCACGGCAACCTTTACACGCAGCGCTTTCTTCACCTGATCCATCGGCAGCGAACATTTCTTCACGCTGCACCTCCGCCTGTGAAGACAAAAGCATTGTTATTACTTACCGGCACTCCGCGAATTCCGGATTTCTTCAACGCTGCAACCCAGCATCTGAAAGACAAACGAAGAGACATTAGACAGGTATTTACTAACGTCCATCGCGCTCGCCACAATAGAACGCCTGCAAATACTCTGGCGTTTTCCAGCATCTCTTCAGCACGAACTCACAGCTGCAAGGGAAAAGAGACAGTTAGAGCGCTTGCATTTACTTACGCATTTCCAAGCGCTTCATTCCAAGGCTCTGGCTCCAACTTCGGCTCTCTTCACACCATCTCCTATCTCAAGAGCCCTGCAAGACAAATAGGAAAAAGCATTATACAGAGTCCTGTTCTATATTAACGTGCCCACGCACCCAAAGACTATAAGGACTAAAAGGTGTCCGGAAACTCACCGCTCGTGCAGTTAACGACGGTAGCGATCCTCTGATGTCAAGAGGCCTATGTTTCACCAGTGAAGGAACTGGCAACGGCACCCTGCACCAGACGCAGATGGAGAGTCCAGCATTCACCTATCTAAGAAATCTCACTCTTCGAGTTCGACACACAGTGCGAAGAGGTTCGGCCCCAGAAGCAAATCGAGTCCTGCACATCACTTTTCGGGTCACAGACACCTTCCTGCCAAGACCAGCGCCTCTGTGGGAATCAGGTGAGCGTTACAGGTTGACCCTTTTTCTTCACCGAATCTCGACGATCGTGGCTCCTGCGTGAAAGGGAGTGCACTCAAGAAGGGCCCGTCGACGACTCATCGAAGAACTCTACGTAACCAGGTACTTTGGGGTCGTAGACCTATTTAGAAGGAAATAAGACTCTTGAGAACAATATATGGACTGGGCTTGTACGATATATCTTTATTTACAGGTTGACTAGATGGGGGGATCCTCATACAGAACTGTGACTTAGTAGCTAAAGTACTGTTCTGCCTAACTGTTCTAACAAACTGTTTTCCTCCTAAAGTCTATCGTTGGTTCACTGGATTTATTGATTTGTGTGACATTTAAACTACGTCTAGTTAATGCACTTTAAAGGAATCAAAGTAATTGTGGTACCATGTAGAACTGTGTATATATTTGCCATTGTAGATTAATGGAGCACAAAGTGAGTTATTGTGATTGTGTATATAACCTTGAACCTTAATTATATAAAGACTGTATTTTAACTAATACAGTGTGTGTACATTCTTTTGTGGGTGCTTGGGGACTACACTGTACTTAAGAACCAGCCTGCATCACCCCGTGAGAAGCTAGGCCTTGATTGCTCGACCACGATACCAATAATAGAAAATCTTGGCTGGGGTCCTCTGTGCCTCTCCTATGCCATATAGAGAGCAGGAGTACAGACAGCCCCCTCCAGTCTTTACATGCACCTTGAGGCCTATGGACATTTGGCCTGCTGGAAGAATTGAATAAATTAAATCAATTAAAAAAATTAATGGACCTGCACAAGATAGTGGTTGATATAAAAAACGAACATAGCATCAATACGGTGAACGTCTAGAAATTGATTTGTTCAGACGGGGAGATTTATTTCTATGCATCTTGTCTACGGCCCCCCTGGACCGTTGGGTGACTTCCAGAAAGCCAGCACCCACCTCATATCGGACAATCTGAAAAACTCTACTAAAGCCATCCTACTTGGGGAGCTCAATCTGGACTTCAATGACACCAAAGACCCTGCAGTTAAGTCACTAAACACAGCACTTGCAACCTTGGGGTTCAGCAACGCCATATCCAGCCCTACCCACATTCAAGGGCGCTCCCTTGATTGGATAGCCCAACACAACTGCCCTCTTACCATCACGGGTAACGCACCCATTCCATGGTCTGACCATCACGCTATCCACTTCAATATCCCTACGGCTAGGAACAAGCACCCTCCTGCACCTCCATTGCCTAGAGCACTCTCCAGAAGCACCCGGCAGCTCTACCAAGGAAAGACTATTACCATACCTACAAGGACTTGCCTTTATGCCCCCATTCTCTGCGAACCCTGAAACCCTCGCATTTACTTATGAAGAGACTATCAAATCAGCGGTTGAAGCCATTGCCCACTCAAACCCTGCAAAGCTAAACCTACTAGCCACAACAATGCATGGTTCACTGCCGACCTCTTGCAACTCTGAACCGAGAAAAGGGACGCCCTATCCTTATGGCAATCAACCCACACAGATGCCGCAAAACTAGACTTCAAAGCCCTGTCCAAAGAATATAAATAAGCCATCATCTGTGCCAAAGCCATCTCACTTGAATCCAGGATCCTCGAAGCCCAACACCAAAGAAATCTTCTCCATCTTCAGGGATTTAGATACTCCTACACCTCCACTCCAGAACTTCACCAAGGACAAGACTTGGTGTGTTGGAATCCAAACAGCTATGATCAACAAACTTAAACACCCTCCAAACCAAAATCCAGACGGCAGAACACACCATGACGACAAACAACACCCCCCCCTACCCCTGCTCACCACTCAGCCCCGGACTCTATCACCTCATTCACCTTCAAAATAATTGAATAACAAAACATGATCAAAATCATGAAATCTATTAAAGCATCAAACTGCAAGGGAGAAATGTGTCCCGCTGCAATCATCAAGGACTGCGCATGCACTCTTACACCATTTCTTACAGCATTCGTCAATGCTTCCTTTGCTAAAGTTCCTTCCTGCCTCAAAGAAGCCTGGGTGCGTCCTCTGATAAAAAAGCCTACCTTGGACCTACCTCTTACAACAACTACAGGCCCATTACCACTATCCCCTTTCTTCTTTAAATGTTAGACAAAGCTGCCTACCTAACAATTCATTGAAGAGAACAAAATCCCGGGGCTACACCAGTCAGGCTTCCGTCCAGGTCATAGCACTGAGACAGCCCGACTTGATCTAAAAAATCAGATGGATGATGCAAGAGACTCAGGTAAACCGGCTCTTCTCCTCCTCCTTGATCTCTCGGCGGCATATGATCTTGTTGATCACAATGTCCTAGGTCACCACTTAACACATACAGCCAACTTCTCACCTAAAGCATCTGCATGGATATCATCCTTCCTACAAGGAAGGACCATGCAAGCCTTCTCAGATACATCATCTGCATCACCTACCGTCATCCTCTGCAGAGTACCACAAGGGTCCTGGATCTCAGCCACCCTCTACAATATACTCACGCGTCCCCTCCTCCATATTCTTGACTCAGTGGGTATGTCATACACCAACAACACAGACGATACACAAATCCTCCTCACACTGACAGGTGACTACAACACTGACTCCAGGACCCTCACAGAAATGTATAACACCATCCAAGCCTGGATGGTGGTAAATGGGCTTTGCCTGAACTCTGACAAAACAGAGCTGCTCCTGATAGGATATACGGAAACCCTAAAAAAAAACTTGACTCTCAATTCAGCCACTTCACCATTGATGGCATCAGCATCCCAGTTGCTGGCTCAGTTAAAACACTGGGAGTATATCTTGACTCCAGCCTATCTATGACAAGGCATGTCAATGCCATCTTCTCCTCTGCGGTATACCATGCCAAACTCTTGAATGCAGCCAGACCATTCCTCTCCAAGGAGAACTGCATCACCATGGCCAGAGCTATCACAGGGTCGAGACTGGATTACTGGAATGCCCTTTTTTTTAGACACTTTGGCTAAAAACATGGAAAAACTACAAGTCATTCAAAATAACTCCCTGCGTGCCGCCATTGGTATTCCTAGAAGAGAGCACATCACTGCCACCAGGAAACAGGCAGACTGGCTCCCAATCAAGTAGCGAGTACTTTTCAAAGTCCTTGCCCTAACTCATAAGTCCGTTCACCTAAATGCACCTCCATACCTCTCTGAAAGGATACACCCCACTGCATCCACTAGACCGACCAGAACACGCTTCACAAACATGCTCAAAGTACCCAAAATCAAGAGATCCCGAGCAGGAGGTGCCAGCTTCCCAGACCTAGCAGCCCTACAATGGAACTCCCTGCCACCCTCCCTACAAGCTGAAAGCTCACACCTAGCATTCTGCAAAGCGGTGAAAACTTGACCTGAACTCCACCCATTACATCCAGCTAAGAAATATACCTGTATTACAAAATGTACATTGTTTTATTTGTAATGAAATGTAATGAATTATGTACAGTACTTTTACTATCATGTGTAACTAAGCTCCTTACAAGTAACAGCGCTGCGATACCCAAGGGCTGCCTGTGCACTATACAAATGTAAAAATTAAATTAAAATAAAACCTAGGCTATCACCTAAAATCAATCATGAGTATGAAGTATTAGTCAGAGAGGTGATTCTGTACCCAAATTTAACACTGTGGAACCCAAGCATTCATTATTGTATACTGGCTTTGCCAGAAGATGATGCAGTGATCCTGGTCAAATCATCTTCTATTACTATGCGGTCTTCTGCAAAAAGGTATGCCTTCTCACATTGAGGTGGCATTGTTCAGCCCATTGCCTGATCTTTCTTTTTATATAGGCTGTTTGAGTGGAATGGGTTATAAACATAAGAGAGCGGACCAGATATCGTAGGCCTTTGTCAAGCATATTAAAGGTCTGCTCATTTGAAACAACAAAAGACAGTATGCTTTTTTTAACTAAAATTCAAAGGTTTTTCTGCACGTTTATAAATAACAATTTCACAAGTCTGTATTTTGGACATACTTAAAACTTTAAAATACAAAAGAGAAACCCAGATGACATGTTTTAAATCACATTATTTAGTATGCTGGTACTTCAATTCTTCCCTTGATGATGGAGGCAATTAAGGTGGAATCATTCCCATTTTGCATAATCCTCTTCTATAAAATACCTTTTTTTAAATTATCATGTTTGGTTATGTGATTCGAATACTTTCCAAGTCAGTTCTATAACATGGGTTTATTTTAGTTCCTGGTATGCATTGGAAAAGAAAGTGTTAAAGTGCAGAAATTGCAGAGGTGGTGCAAAATATAGCTTCACCTCTTAAGCAATGTGTGATCCTGTGCATCTCATTTAATCTTGTAATGCGTAAACTGTCAAAATTGCTAGTCTCTAAAGCTTTCAAAATTGCCGCCCTTCATAGTAATTTGGTTCTCAGAGTATGATCTTCAAAAAAGCCTCACTCCTGGTTTCACTGGTTATAGTGTTGCTTACTCCATACTCACAGTGAGCATGTCCCTTTTTTAATCCCAGTCCATCTGGATACGGACACCTTCCTGGTTGCTTCTAATATTCGTCCACTATCTATGCTTTCTCCTTGGTTCCAATCGGTCTCCTCTATCCATGATTGAACACTTTTGCATTCTGTGGGGCAGCTAAAGTGAATCCTTTGTTTATTGTGGGCTTTGTGTACCTTTTGCATATTTTGTTTTTCATGCAGTCCAGCATTAATACTACAGGCCGTATACCTCCCTTGTGGATGATATTGATTAAAAAAAAGTGTGCTTTAGCTATTTACTCCCCTAAACAATCTGATCTGAATGTCACTCGAACTCACTCCATTGTAAGAAGCTCATTGCTTTCCATCAAATCTGATCCAGGCAGAATTAACTGTGTCTGAGCGCAGAGCCTATTAAGGGCATCGACCAGCATAGCTAGAAGGGGCCAGTTAGTCCATATTAAATACCCCTATACTTCGTTAAACAAGCGGGTGTCCAGTGCTTTCCGAAATTGTGACAAGCCTTTCAGATTCCTAATCCACCAAAGAATGGAATTCCAAAGTTTGGGACCATAAAATGCAAATTGTTTATCCCCTCTGGTGGCACCGCGAGACTGCAAGGGAGTAACCATGCTTACTTTGATTGCTGCGAGGCAGCATATCAAGCTATGGGTTGTGATTGCGACGAGGGGGGTGCAACCAGATATTCTGGATCCCTTCATTTCTGTATTTTGGCAGAGTCCCCCCAGGGTTTCTGCCCTCTGGGCCCCAAAAGTGCTTAAAATGGATATAGGTTAAAGTTGTGCATGCTGGCAGAGATTATAAATCTAGCCAAAGGAGAAGACTTATGTGTGCACGGATAGATCTGTGGGTCTCAATAATATCTTCAAAAAGCCCATAGGACTCCATAACATCATAAAAACTGCGAGCTCCCCGGCGCTAGCCACATAATTTACTCATCTGTGGAGTGTTATAGCAGCATGGTCACCATCTGTCTCAAAAGACAATTACAGAAAATCATTTAACTGGTGTGCTGGTCCCATTAATATCTTAAGGACGATGATATTATTGAAAAATAGGAATGGATTCTCCGTTTATGAATACATGCCGCAGTGATTCAAGGAACCGCATGCATCATTGTGTCCATCCCCTGCTGCTTTCCCTCTTCCAGAATATTCAGTATATTCAAAGCACTGCATTGATACAGCGTCCCACTAACTCAGAATAGGCTCTTTGAGCTGAATTCGTTTTATAAGCGATAGAATCGTTGTTGTTGTTCCATATATGTGATCAAACTCTGTTTTCTTTCGTGCTTGTGTTGCTTTTCTTTTAAGCAATGTTCCCTTCCTACCGATGCAATACATTGAACTTTGGTGTTTGTAGTATGTTTAACAAAACGTGACCTATTCAGTTAGAGCAGGGGGTCTCAGCCCGGTCCCGAGAGCACCCCCTGCCCCGCCAGGTGTTCATGCTAACTAGTGATGATGGAACTAACTTTCATTTAAATATTTAAGTTCACGGTGTTCAAATATATTTTGTGTGGCTATAATGCGAAAATTGAGTGCAGTTGGCGCTTCAGGACCAGTGCTGGTTATCACACAGTGCATCAATTCGGTTCCCTTGGCCTGCCCATATGGTTTTGTTTTGAAACGTCCTATTTCCTACTCTAAGCCCCCAAATAAATGTGGATTCAACAAATTACTGTAGGAACTACACTTTAACAAATCCACAGGCAATTCAGCTCAGAGTGGTGTAAGTGGGCAATGTCGAGGGTAGAGGCATGCCTGGATCATGCCTAGGTAGTAGCATGCCTCCGAGAGACAGTGGTAAGATATGCATTGCCTTATGAGGAAGAGTTTCTGCACCTCTAAACGGTAACTTAGCCTTATGCTGACCACCAAATCTTTTTCTGACAAGCTTGCCGGAGAGCAATGCAGGACATCATTCGGCTGGTTCCCAATTCAAGATTATCGACAGTGCCACCATGAGAAACAGTGCTACTTGTTTCCATGTCTGAAAACAAACAAAAAGGACACGCGAGCTCCTGTTCGAGTCTCCACGTAATTAGGCGGCAGGGGCCTGTTACGTTTACACGTTTGTGTAAACGAGTCCGTGCCGCCTAATTTGCCTCATTTGCATTGTGGAGTGCAGATGAGGAGTGTAAAAGGGCAGTGTACGACGCTCTTCTACACTCCGCCGTGCAAATGAAGTAAACATGGCAGGTGGAGATTCCAATGGATTCCTATGGAGTCCACTGGCTTTTTGTTGCTCCAAAAAGCCGGTGGTCTCCACTGGAATCCCCAGCATTTGTTTCAGCATGAAAATGCGTGCTGGTGCAAATATGTCAGAGGCAGGGACAGCGAAATGGTAAATTACAGTCCACCTCTCCTCTCCACCATACAAATTTATGACGCGCAGTTAATTGAATGTGTAGAAGTCCTACGCAATACTTTTATACATTTAATCAACAGTACAGAGTTCATGGAAAATGAGCTCCAATGGTCTTTCTGAAACATCTAATATGAACTGGATGATTGCAGGAGTCTTGCAGGATTCGGGCAGAAGACGAAAGGGGAACGTGCACGGGAACAGATACATGGAATGCGCGTGAGCGAGGCAGTTGAGCAGATATAGGCCGCTTCTTACCTGTAATTTCATATCGATGCAGGTATGTACCCAAGTACAAAGCCAAGCAATGCTAAAAGAAAGCCGAATTGTGGGGGCAACTCTGTGATGTGATTAATCTTTGTGTATGGGGGCTGATCAGAATATAATCGACGCTTGAAAAGACAACAGTGACCCTCACAACAAAATGTAAGTTGCGATGCAGCCTCCACCTTTTTTACTGATGCCAGGTCGCCATTGGGGCACAATGGCTACCTTTATTCACCCTATATGTGGAGGCTCTGGGAGGGCCAAATTACGCCAGGAAAAGAAAAAGGACATGCCACTACCGCCATGGGGGCAGAAGGTCAGAGAATATTTGCTGGGATGAACCCCGAGACAGCCCTGGCAATGGATGATACGCAACAAGGAAGAGGACCAGGACAAGAGTTTTACGCTGCATCACACAACTGTGTAAGACTGGGGAATCTGGGGATACTGGACACTGGGTTCTGATTGGAGACATATTACTTTTTGGACGGAAAACCCAGAGCCATAAAGCTTTGTGATCCTGCCATCTTGACACTATTTGAGTGTCCTGGTTTTGTTGGTTGTAGCAAGATACCCCTCGCCCTGTAGGAGTGCAACCGGCCCACTCCCTGACACAAATTGTCAACTAAGGTTGAAGTGAGTCTTGACCTTACCTTTGTGAAGGGTTTCCTAGGAGTTGTTAACCTGCGAGGACCACAGTTCACACAGAGACTACACAAATTAAGTCGGTTTCTTTCGCCCTCCACTGCTATGTGAACACTGGATAGGGTGTCGGGTGTGGGCACGGCTTTGGTCCACGCGGCAGTTCGAACTGCTGGGCTTCTGTCCAGACAAATGATGTTATAATACTATATTATGTTATAATATTTTAGCACACCACCCTATAGCAGAACAAATTGTAATAAGAATTTTAGTACGACGTACAAGTCCTTCGGATGAGCTGCTGGACATCTATCTTCAGGAATAAAAACGATCTATAATTATAGAGATATACGAATGTGCGCAAGTTTCAATGGAGTTAAGTATGTAATCCAAGGAGATCTATCTATAAGAGTAAATCTACTTAAAATGAAGGAGGTAAAACATATTGATGTTAAGAAGAAATTGAGCTATCCATGTAATTCAAGAAGATTTGTATTTTAAACACAGTAATCATTATCATGATTTGTCAACCTTTGACTGAGATTTGTCAACCTTCAATGTGTATTAATCTAAGGACAGAAACTGTATTATAATTATTGTGTGATGTTTTGAAAATATGAAGTATGGGGGAGAAAAACGGGGTTGACAGAGACCACACCACACTACAGTTGAAGAAAGAGAGAGGGAAGACAAAGAGCATACCACACTGTGAGAGAGAGCGACAGAAACCTGCAGGAGAGAGAGTGAGACGGTTGTCAACATGTGCACCATTCTATAAATCCCAGTAACAGAACATAGCATAATGACACAGAATGTAGAACATGCAATGCCTTTGAGTGGAATGGTGCAGACCATGTCCTGCATCTGGGGTGAGCGGTGCGCCCTGGTGCAGCCTAGCACCATGGAGTGGTGCTAGGATGGTGCACATCAAGGATGGTGCTAGAGAATTAGCACCGTTCATTACAGCTTTGATAAACTCATCCTTCAAAAACTGTTCAGTTCCTGATAATCTCAAAGAAGCATGGGTCATGCCGATTCTGAAAAAATCCCAACCTAGACCCCAACATCCCTACCAATTATAGGCCTATTACAATGGTACACTTCCTCCTAAAATTTCTAGACCACGCAGCCTATCTCCAAATTCAAAAACACTTGGAAGATAATTATCTATTAGGCCTACGACAGTCTGGCTTCAGGCCTAGACACGCTACTGAGACGGCGCTCCTAGATCTGAAAATACAGATGGATGAGTGGAAAGACAAGGTCAGGCTTGGCATCCTCCTACTCTTAGATCTCTCAGCAGCTTTCGACCTTGTCGACCATATCATTTCGACTAAATACCTAACTTCTGCAGCAGCCTTCTCACTGAACGCTGATAGTTGGATACAATCCTTCTTCTCTAACAGAACCACTAGGGTCTTCGCGCCCTCAGCATCCACGCCGCCAGTGCCCATCCACTGTGGAGTCCCACAAGGTTCTTGCATCTCCCCCACACTCTATAATATATTCACCAAGCTTCTCTTTGATCGTCTTGACAATCTGGGTGTCACCTACACTAATTATGTGGATGACACCCAGATCCTCATCACGCTCTCTGGCTGCTACATTGAAGACATTCAATGATTAATGACATCTACCTAGAGATCCAAGCGAGGATGGCCACTCACGGTCTATGTTTAAACGATGACAAGACCGAACACGTGATCATCAGTTCCCAAGCACGACCAAACAAACTAGACACACGCTACTCTGCCTTCATCATTGATGGGAACACCATAAAAGTCTCCAGTGAAGTAAAAATGCTTGGGATTTACTTGGACTCCACTTTATCTCTTAAAAAACAAGTTAACACCACAGCATCTTCCACGGCCTACACCAACAAACTCAAACGCCTGCAAACCTTTCTTATCAACCAGCAGCCGTTTAGCTCTAGCCAGAGCACTGATCCTCTCGAAGTTGGACTATTGTAACACCTTATTCCTCGGCTCCTCCTCACAGAATTTAAACAAACTCCAAGTCCTGCAGAGCAATGCCTTAAGATCGGCCTTAAACATCCACGCGCCAGCCACATTTCTTCCTTCAGGAGGGACGCACTCTGGTTACCTCTGCGCGACAGAATCACATTACGATCTCTAGTCATCACGCACAAATGTCTCTCTAACATTGCACTGAAATACCTTATGGAGAAATTCTCTAGAGCTAAATCTGACAGACCCACCAGATCCAGGTACCTCAACCGACTCACCATCCCAAATTACAAGCTAAAACGGCTGGAGGTTCCAGCTTCCCAGTGCTAGTGGCCTAGTGCTGGAATTCGCCATTAGATCAGAAACATCTATTTGGTCCTTCAGAGCCAAGACTAAATCCTGGCTCTTCTCCCAGACTACTAGCTAGCACCATAGACTAGCGCTCACATAGTATACTGTATATACTGAATAGACAAATTGGACATGTCATACTGATCATGTATTCCTGCTATTGTAGACTTACAAGTATCAGGGTTGACTGTAATTACTTTTGCAAAGTCAGAACCTGCCTGACTTAATCTCTCTGTAAATGCGCTAATATTTGTTCTATGACTTTGTAACTTTGTACATTTGGTATTAATTTTAAACTGTTCTGTAACCATACTATGCAAGTATAAGCACCCAGATATCCTTGGGTTAGGTGCGCTATATAAGTAATAAACTAAACTAAACTAAACTAAACACCAGAATATTGTGATAGCTCAAGTACCTGAAGATTCTAAACCTGCAAAATACTGGTCTGAGCATAGATGGAGGATTTATGAAACACTTTGGCCTACTTTGAGCCTGGGACCGTCAAGGACATTGCATCAACAGTGCCACAAGATGACCCGCCGTTACCACCACTCGCATACAAATGTTGGACACAATGTTTCAGAACCTCGAATGAGTAAGGACACAGGCACCATGTATGGCGACTTTGGATGTCTGTGCATAAATGATCGGTACCTATTCGGTACCTATTATCGTACAAAAGGCATGCTCATCCAATAGTGGAAATGTCACCATCCTAACAGTGATAATGCATTTTTGTATGCAAGTCCGTAAGGCACTGTGAAACATGAGGCACAACTGGGATAAAGTAAGACATTGGGCCTTGGAAAGTTAGGCAATATTTCTGCATTGGTTCCATCATATACATACAAGTAGGCCTAAGTAACAGCGGTTATGACAGCATTCAGATTTGCCCAAAGAAAGTAAAAAATTATTTGTATGTGCTAAAATAGCTTTAAGTAGTGTTCCCATCAATAGAGCCCACTTTCTGTCTCCAGCCATGCAACGATTGAAGGAATGCTCTCTCCTCAGGTGTGCTTTATTTAGCAGGTAATGTTAAATCAGTCTTGGATTCGAGGCCTTTGCCTCAGCGATCCTCCTGAAAGTTACTGCTGTATTCCAGAGTTGCTTCCAATATTGTGAAGTAGCTGGCCTGATCCTTGTGTACAACATGAAGTATTTGACTCCACATCATGCAGCTTTGTCTCATGTGCGTCTAGCTGTCTAGTCGGCTTTGGTGATTTATTAGATCACCTGCCCATGTAACAGAAGATATGTTGGGAACATTACTCGGATGACAAAAACAGACTTATTGGACACAGTCATTGCCCTACGACAAAAGTAATGACAGCAACACTAATAGCACAATTTGCAAAGAATCAGCATGCCAAAACAGTCTGACGTGGACCATTCTGACGAGCATTGAGGGGAGAGAAGTGGCAGGGACAGACTCCAACAGCTGGAGCAAAGACTCGTTTTCAAAACAGGCCGTTATATTCTGGGGTTAATTGCAGAGATAGAATGGTGAAATAAGGCTCATACCACCTGGAGAATGCAAAATGCAAGCTTAGCTGCCTTCAAAATTCTCTGAGGGAGAGTCAACCTCTTAAGAAAGTGGACTTTGGGTGAAGAATAATCTCTGTGACAGGTTTCCTTTGCTTGTATCCCTTTAGGGAGCAGAGTGTATTTTGGCACAAACGGAGGGCGAAGTAAGACGTATACAGATGTTTCTGAGCCTTCCACTGAATCCAGTGTGACCAGGCACTGCATAACCTTTCTGTAACAAATCGTTGAGTGAGTACAGCACTAAGAGGTTAGTTCATTCCGACAGGGCCGCTGGTATCACTCTGCCACCAACCATGGAAAGAGAGGCACTACCCATGGGCTCTGCTTTGGGGTCATCTGCTGGAACCCTTAATGAAACTAGGCAACACTGACAAGGGTCTAGAGTTTCCAATGTCAGAACAAATGGCGACACATGGACCTTGCTTAAACTCCACAAACCTTTGGCACACATCCATTAAAGAAATCGTATGAGACCAGGGGACCTTGGTTAGGCACACTGCTGTTTTACTGGGTTGGTTGAACACTTCACACTAAACCCTGCTATTTACTTTACAGGGGCCAGATGAACATGAAAACAGACAGGACTCAAAAGCAATTGGTACCACTTTGTGATATGTAGGTGGTCATCCCTCCTGAACAATGCGGAAAGCTTACAGGAATAGCACTTCATCAAATCATTTCTTTCACAGGTGGATCCAGGGGCAGGCTGGGAAAGGCAGGGGTGGGAGGGCGTGCAACTGTCCCCCAGGCTGTCAGCGCTTTTGCTCTCTGGGCGGGGGCTGCAATATTTAAGAAAAAAAGAAAATCCTTCAGAATTCAGCCTGGAAGGAACAGACTGCTGCAATGCCTGCTGGGCCTCTGTTTAGGTGGGGTTATGTTATGTTATTTGTATTTATATCATGCACTTTCACCCGAAGGCATCTTGGCACAAGGATTCCAATGAACCACCCGCCCGACAAACAACTAAAACAAATGAGTTTTCTGGGCACGCCTCAATTGAAGAGGATGCACTACACCACTGAGATCAAGAGGTAGACCATTCCACAACTTTCCAGCGGCATGAGAAAAGGCACGTCCTCCAACTCGGGAGAGTCGGATTTTAGGAGTTGACACCAAATTGGCATTACCAGAGCGAAGTGAATAGTCCTGAGATATAGGGGCAAAACGTATCTTGCAGGTACTCAGCCCCCTGGCGGTAACAGGCCCAGTGGACCAGACACATAGATTTAAATGTAATCATTTGGGCCACCGGGAGACAGTGAAGAGCACGAAGCACTGGCTAATGTGGGCTCCATGGGAGAATTGATAGCCACCAGAGCCGCTAAATTTGCAGCAATTGCGGGCAATGTATGGAGCCAACAGGTTGAGCCAAGTAGAGTGCATTGCAGTAATCAATACGACTAGTAATTAGCTATGCTACCACCAAAGGTCGCAAATGATAAGGCCGAAAGGGAAGTACTTTCCGGAGCACTCTAAGAAAAAAGTGCCCAGTTTTACACACAGCGCTCACTTGCAGATTGACAAAGAAGACGACAAAAGAATCCCTAAATTCCTGACCACCGTCACAGAAATAGGAAGATCACCAGGAGCGGAGGGCCAGACTAAAGATGTCCATAGAGCAGCAGCAGAGGGGGCAGGGGGAACCCACCACCAGGACTTACATCTTGTCCCCATTCAGCCTAAGCCAATTTGCATTCATCCATCCCCCAACCGCCGACAGACACTCACGTTATCCAAAGGATGTTGTGACCTGGTCCAGATCTAATTGGACCAGAATCTGAGTGTCGTTGGTGTAGGAATAGCAAGGCAAGCCATAAGAGAGGATGTTAAAGCATATGGGGGACAAGGCAGGGCCTTGATGAACACCACAGGATAGTGCATGAGAGGAGGAAAGAAAAGGAGATAGTGAAAGCAACTGGATCCTATCAGTTAGGAATGAAGTAAACCAGGCCAGGACGTTCCCAGAGAGGCCTTCTGCTACTAGGCAAGACATCAGGATGGAGTGGTCGACCGTGTCGAAGGCCGCCGACAGATCTTACAGAATCAGGGCCCCCACTCCACCCTGGTCCACCAACATGGTCAGATCATCAACCACGGGCACTTTCAGTGGCTCGCCCGGCCGGAACCCAGTCTGAAAGGAGTCAAATAATTTGGAAGTTTCCAAGAATGAGGGAAGAAGAGGAGCTACTAGGGACTTCAGCAGCTTCATAAAAAAGGGAAGGAGAGAAATAGGACAGAAGTTAGCCAAAACCAAAGGATCCAGGGACGGTTTCTTCAGGAGAGGGATGGCAATCGCCTGTTTCAGTTTGGTTGGAATCGAGCCTGGCTGACAGGCAAAATTCACAGCTTCGGTGACCCAGGGAATCATGCTTGGCATAATTGCTTTAAGAGTGGCCAGAGGTATTGGCTCCGAGGGGGCGCACTGTTTAAGTCGACTGACTGCTAGCAGAACCTCAGCACCAATGAATTCAGGAAACGTAGTCCAGACACTTATTGCCGTATCTACAGCGTCCGAGGGAGAAATAACCTTGCATACCTTGTCGATAGTGATATTCTTCAGAATATCAGCCACCTTAGTATGGAAAAAATACAAAAGGGAGTCACACTGTGCATGAGATGGGAGTACCTCTGGAGAGAAATGAGTAGTAGATGAAAACGATTTTACCACAGAGAAAAGTTCTTTAGACTGTTTGAGAGCCCACTCAGCCTTTTGGGTAAAGTAGAGTTGTTTGGCAATCCGAATATCTTGATGATATACTTTGGTGAGCAAAATGTTGTTTTCTCTAAGAGGCTACAAGACCATTGCTATTTGCACTCCGAAGCATGTGGCTTTCAGTTGGCCTGTAAACCAAGGCTCGGATGGACGTTTTCGAGCCTGGATAAGTATGAGGAGCTACCTGATTGGCCACCTCACTTAGAATATAGGAAAGGGAGGACAAATTGGTTGCTGCTGCATTCCTACATCTATCCAGAATCAGGGATGATAACAGCTGATGACTCACAGTATGCCAATTGCATCTTCCCGAAAGTTGCAGGAGACAATTTGGGGGTACCACTGGTCCTGATATCCTAAAAGAGATAAGATTATGATCAGACCACAGCACCTGTTTTCCTGAGACGATGGAGGTACTGGCAGCGGGTGATAAAATCAGATCCAGTTTCCCACCTTGAACATGAGTCGGTTTGCATACACATTGCTGTAGCCCCAACACCAGTATAGCCTCACAGAATTGGGCTAGTGCGGTAGCCTGAGGAATGTTAAATCTCATATTAAAGTCTCTTAATACCACCAGGGTCACAAACTTCACCTGGGGTGCTGCTACAAGTAAAACAAAAAAAAGGAATATGAAATTTTGTGTATGGACCTGGTGGGCGATATACAACCACTAAATGCCAAGAAATTGAAGCCCATACTGCGAAGATCACCAATAGAGCTTCCATTCTTAGCTTGTGATCCAAAGAGATCATAGAAATGTGAAGAGCTGTTCTAAATATGACCGCGGTGGGGTGAGATGCTTGTGTCCATTTCAATAATACTGCCTGCGTGGCTCCAAAACACAGGCCACCAAAGTAAATGAGCGAGGGTGAGAAGAGCCAAGGTGGTTGGTGCTTGTTGATAGTGCCCAAAGGGAATGTATGCATTTGAAAGCCAGATCCTGTGACCCGGGATGGTAATGTTGGCACCGTTGTGGCCCATACACCAAAGGTATGTTATGATCCTCACAATCTTATCAGGATTCCTTTTTGCTGAGGAAGAAAAGCACCATATCTTATTATAGTTTGTCCTCTGTTGGAAGGTGGCGGAGGGGATACCGTGCAGCTGCTGACACTATCATCACTGTGTCCGGCGGTTACACCCGAGATAACCCAAACTACTGTGGCTGATATGACCAAGACAGGGGCGATGGTTAACCACCAGCCTTGGGTTTGAAGGACTACCCCCACATATGAGTTAATGTTGGCCCGTTGCTGACACCTATATTTCTCGCACATAATGGCCTGGATGGGCTATGAGGGTGCGGGAGCACCTGAGTACTGTAAGAAGGAAACAGCTGCTCGCCACACAAGTTGTGTTATTGTTGTTGTTTGTATGTTTATGAGTTTTTCAGGCATGAGTACAACTGCTAAAGGATGTTCGGGTCACAGTGCATTAGGAACCACACAGGTTAATCATTTAGAAAATGTCAAGTGCACCAACATGTGTTGCCCTCGTCTCGTTCTTGGACGAGAAGGACACCAACGGGAAAATAACAGCGATTTTCAGTTTTTCTCCCCTAGCAAACAGAATTAAAAAAGAAGTTCTCAAACTATGGCCTATTCTCAATGTAGGAGAATATACCCTCGATACTCAAAGGTTTGCCATGAAAAGGAGGTGGAATCTACACCTACAAAGAAACTGAATCCAAACAAAATACCTTGTGGAATCAAAACCCTGTGGTGGGACACACACCTTGTGGCACATGTAGTGCATGCGCCACTACAAAAATATCTACAAGTATCGACATAGGATGGCATTACCCATGGATTCAAAAGAACCTAACTGCAACAGTAGTAATGTCATATATGTCATCACCTGCCCCTGTCAAAAGCGCTACAAGGGCATGACCACACGTTCCATCAAGACCAGACTTGCAGAACACAGATCATGTATACGCACTAAGAAACTGACTGCCACATGGTCAATCATCGGAAAAATATCAATACCAAGAAGGGGAGGTAATATTCAGAACCTCCTTTACAGAAGGGAACAACTATGGATTTTCCGTATGAAGACAGACAAACCAGGCCTGAATGAACCCACAAGCAAACACTGTCTACCATGTGATAATACGTCCTTCAGCCCAAGCTAACAGACTAGATGAGTTTGGGACTCTATGACACACAACACCTCTGCAGAACTGATAATGGACATGGGACATCCATGAATTTGTGTAATCTATGATCTCAATCTTGTATGTATGAAATAACGTGCACATATGATTAGCGTTGACATCCCTAACATACCAATGGACACTGTTGAAAGAAATGCACTAGTGAACACCAGATGACAAGTGAGGGCTTATCCCCCACTCTGCAGGACATGTCCTCTGAGGTTTACTATCACACCCGCAAACACAGATCTCTTGTTTTCTAGCAATCTGTGACAAGCGAGATACGTAAGATACCTATAGCTCTCACGTACACCGTGTGAACTTAAAATACTTGGGAGCTGCCATACTACATGCCACCTAAAATGTGCCTATCTGCGATCAACTTTGTAGAAAATGAATGTAATTTGTATACAGACAGAATTAATAACAGCAAATTGCTCTACAATCAACCATAATAGTGATGCCACCTGGGGTGTCTGACACTGGACGATTCCGACGTGTTTATTATTATGCGACTATGATAGTAACATATACTGCAAGAAACTCAAAGATGGCGGCCTTTCCTTAGCAACCAGGCCACCCTCTTTGTTTGTACCTCCGTGACGCTCAGAGCGTCATGGCAACAACTATACATCGTAACAAGCGATCGGCCGCGTTCCAAAAACCATGCGCAGTCCGCCAGTCCCTACAGATGTGTTCCGACATTGCAGAAGGTAAGATGCTCGCCCTGCCTTGCGCGCGCCCTCTCACTCCCACATACTCGCGGTTGAGATAGAGAAATGCGCACGCGGGCGAGCGTACGAAACAGAACCAAAACGAAAATAATTACCGATCGTAACAGGTTGGATGCCTTTGAGTAAATGTATTTCAGAATGAGCCTATGCTTCATAGCACGCCCCGCTTCAAATTTAGCATAACTGGTTTTTATAAAGTTTAAGAAATGACTGTATTCTTGCCTTTCAAAACGAATTGCATACAGTTTGGCTGATGTTTGATCCTTGGCCTCTAGGTTACAAGGAATGCCAGGAATCCAGGCATCCTACCACCATGCCCACCACTAACCCCATACAAAGGCAAGGAGCTTAGTGAATCCAAGGATGGGGTAAGCCTCTATCCTCTTGTATGATATATACCACAACAGATTGGCAGTTTATATAGATACTGTAACTGGGACATGTATCTTTTCCCCCCTCTTCTCCTGTCACCCCTACAGGTGGGCACATTACTAATAACTACAGACAACGCTGTACTGGAACAAGACAAGGCATGCAGTCTGGTGCCTTTTTATAGCCCTGAAGAAAGTGGCACATCCACATCAGTCCACTGAAACCAGTCGGCTTATAAAAAACCTAGTCTAGTGAAACATAAACAACTTCAGAGACTAAGGGCTGTTTTCCACCTCTTTCTAAGCAACAAGGATAGAGAGAGACCACGAATACTAGACAGAGGGACCCAATGATTTATAGGAATCTCTGTTGGTTAGGTGGGGTTTCACTCTAATAACTAAAACAAATCTCAAAAACTGCAAGTAACTCAAAGAGCAGTGAGTCCACCTCAATGGTATATGTACAAACACACATCCAGCACCGGACAAGAGGATGTTTTTAACATAGAATGCATAATAAAGGTCTTAACAATTCATTTGAATAGCAGACGACACATGCCTAATTTCTGGGACTGGCATGTGCCTTTTAGCACAAAGAATTCTCTTATTTGCAACAATAGACATGGCAGTCCATGACTATTGTTAGGGCAAGCTTTCACCCTTTGGTCTTTTTCCGCCTGTCCCATCACTCCCTGACGAGGATTTAACAGAACCTTGGTTGAAAGGGCAAGAACGAGACGAGGGCAACACATGTTGGTGCACTTGCCATTTTTCTAAATGATTAACCTGTGTGGTTTCTTGGTGTGATAACAGATTTGGGCAACCCACCAGCGGTAACCCTGAACAGTCCTATTGTGTTTTGTAGTCGGGTCACAGTTCAGACATGAAGGTACAAACAAGGAGGTCAAAAATGTCTGTGAGGGTGAACTGGTGGCCAGGGTATGGCTGGGGGCTGGATAGCAGAGGAGGGAAGGGGGTCATGGTGCATGGTAATGGCATCTAATATCAAAGTACTAACGTGGAATGTACGGGGTCTTGACATACTTGCGCAGAATTCAGGTGAAATCCTTCCTCAATAGCAAGAAGGTGGCAATAGCGCTGATACAAGAGACTCATCTCAGGAGAAGCGAACTGGCTAAGGTACAGGAACAATGGGGTGCCCTACTCCAAGTACGCAAGAGGGGTATACACGTGGATCAGTGCCACTGTGCCATTTCGATTGCTGGGGGTAGAAGCAGATGCAGAAGGAAGGTACTTAATCCTGAGAGGTTACATAGAGAACGTGGAGGTGTGTATTATTAACTCATAATTTCCCAATCACGGGATCCCCTCGCACCTGCATATGTTATGTGCTAAAATAGCCCCATACAGGGAAAGCTATATAATTTAGGGCGGTGACTTTAATTGTGTCAGGGATCTGATGTTGGATATGTCAATCCCACCTGTCAACAACACTGGGCAGGCATCCTTGGCGCTTAACGCAGCATTACACAATATGGATCTGGTAGATGTGTGGAGAGAACTACATCCCGGTGACAACTGCTGATCTTACTACTACTCTCCCCATGGTCTATACACCAGGATAGACTACCTTTTTGTGGGTAGAACACATATGGGAGATATTGTATCGGCACAGTACCCGGGTAGGACAATATCAGACCACTCACCGTTACGATTAGATTGGAAACTACTGGGTCCGAGGCCCCCTATACCGCTGTGGCATATGTCACCGGACGCCTTAACGGATCAGGTTTTCAGGGAGGGGCTTAAGACTAAGATAGACGAGTAACTGGAGAGAAACATGGGTAGTGTGGCCGATTGGAGTATTGTGTGGGAGGCAATGAAGGTGGTGGTGGGTAAGCCATTGCTAGTGCGGGTGGTATTCGGACAACAATCAAAGGCGAGCTTGAAAAACTGGAGGACGGTATCTGTTAAATGGAGGCCAGGGGATTGGGTAGCCAGGTAGACAAGTTGAGACTAGCGAAAGCAAGAAATAGTTGCCACGAAGCCTGGGGAGGCTGTCTAAATTCGACTACATGACCAAGTGCACCAAGACACACGCTGAGGGAGACAAACCAATCAAATTACTGTCATGGCTGTGTAAAAGGGAACACCCGAGACACTTAACCACCGAACATAGAGATAGGGAGGCTACTGTGCACAGGACACAACATGGGATCAATGGGACGTTTGCTAAATACTATGCGCAACTATACAAACATGAAACTCTGGTTCTCCGGGAGGAAATACAGGGCACATTGGAAGAGATTGGGCTCCCCTGGTTGGATGCAGCAAACTGCAAGGCACTAGACCAAGACATAACAACTGAGGAGATTGGCGAGGCGATCAAATCGTTAGCTACTAGTAAAACGCCAGGCAGCGATGGACTTCCCCCGGAATTTCTATATAACGTATGAGTCGGTTGTGACCCCAGTCCTACACATGGTGTTTGAAGAAGCCTATGCGAAAGGGAAGCTCCCGGCAAGCATGAGGGAAACCCTATTGATACCCATCCCCCAGCCTGGGAAAGCCACTACCAATATGTGTGATTCTTACTGGCCACTAGCCATGCTCAATTATGACATAAAAATGTTAACAACAATATTGGCTGGGCGACTACGCAAGGTAAATCGGAGGTAAGGGGGTTAAAGGCATGGTCTAGTAAAAATTTTTATTGTCCCTACGGGTCGGCCATATTTTTTTAAGCCTAAGTGGCTCGATTTTAGAAAACTTTCCTATGGACCTTACCCGAGTTTTCGTCCATTAAACGCACGCGAAAACAAGCACCAGGGAGCCGCCATTTTCTGATAATACTATCTTTTCCCCGATCGCCCTGGCTGACCTGCTTTTGCGGCACTAAATCAATTCCCCCGCCCCTGAGCCTGTCATCAGCAGACTCGTACTGCCCATTTCCCAACGCCAAAGCACGTCTCGTGTCAACATTTGCTGCGCTTCAGCTAATGACGTGTCGCCATGGAAATGGCAGGACGCCTCTTTCCTCAATAAGTATAAATAGACCGTTTCACAACACACAGCAGCAGATTTTCGATTCCATTCCTCTCTCTGTGTTACTTTGAGTATTCTGTGACTCGTTTCAGTGCTCTGGTCAGCTACCTTCGCCGCTTGTAGCCCGTGTGAACAGATACCAGTACCACCGCTATAAATGATTTTAGTTTGTTTAACACACAATGGCTACAATAATGCCCTACATGTACGAGCCCGAGTATACCGAGGAGGAACTACTGGAAAGGGAAGCACGCGAAAACGATGGGGATTCGGGCGGCAGTTGGCAGGACGAATCAACAGATGAAGAGCCTGGGCCTAGTCGAATGGACGGCGTCTCCACCTGGTGCACATGCAATCGGTGCGAGCTAATGCCAACTGAGGACGAGAACTGCTGCTGCCGAGAAAACTCGGGATGCCTGGCATACATTTCGGAAGGCGAGCCACGACCGCAATGCATCACCGAGCTGTCAGACTTCAGGGCAGCCTGCCTCACACGGGCCGTGTTGAGAATAATGATGGTGCTTATGCACGAACTTCGCGCAACTGTTCGTCCTCGTAATCCGAGTAACGAGTAAGTATACTCTGCTTGTCATGCCACTCCTATTTCATGTTCTTCTACTATATCCAAAATTACATCTACATATCATTGTAACGCATGTAAGTCGTTCAATAGTGTGCATTGTCTAGATAGCATTTGTCCGTGCAGAATGCCATTAGTTACAAGAATTGTCATTGACAACAAACGTTTATTAAACTTATCTTGGTCATTTAAAAACAGTTTGTTTCATTCCTTTTCACAGGTGGTACAGGCTGGTGGCCTATCGTTCCTTTACATGGTGGCTCCACGGGAGGCTTGGACACCGCGTTCGAAGAGTGATACCCGCCTGTGCTGTTCGTGCCATTAGAGAAACGTTCCCGAGTGACAGCGGTCAGTACAGGGGATTTTCTCTCGCTGTGCTGCAACCTGACCTGTATAATCTTTAAAGTCTTGTATTTTTGTGTCATGAAAATAAGATACAAAATAAAACACCACATGTATTTTAACAACGTTTGTTTCGATTTTTTAAATGAATCAAGTGTGTCTCCATTCAAGGATGGACGTCAGACATCTGTGCTCCGAATGGGTGTAGGTCTGGTCGCTGTGAAGCAGGGTGGTCACTATCTATCTAAACTAACATAACATATTCTCGATAATGCATGCACTAAATAACACTTGTTCAAAGTCTTTCAGTAGGTTATGTCTCTATAAAAGTCACACATATATCTATACTAACAATTACCATTGGATTATACAGGCCTTAGGGTCTTGACCACTATAATACACCGGTTGAAGTGTGGGTCTGTGCTCACAAGAATCTCCGGTATGTGGCATTTGTTATTGATAAGCAACGATATACTACCATTGATATAAAGGCAATATACTATATATTGATATAAAGGCGGTTCGCGCCAGTGGATGAGCACTGGCATGGGGGGCTGTCAGGGGCGCGAAAGGGCAAGGAGCCAAACTACATGTACACTACACTTCAAAAGGTGTCCCACGCCAAGGGGCCATCGGTCACATGGCCTCCTCAGACCCCGTGTCTCCAGCCAGGCCTCCCCTTGAAGCAGGCCGCCCCCCTGCAATCCACATAAGTGTGTCTCCATTCAGCAGTCTTCCTGTGCCTTATCTGCACGCCCCAGGGCCATCCATCCCACCCCCCTGTATCAAAGGCGGTTCGCGCCGGAAGATGCGCGCTGGCATGGGGGGCTGTGACGGGCGCAAACGGGCAAGGTGCCAAACTACATGTACACTTCAAAAAGTGTCCCACGCCAAGGGGCCATCGGTCACATGGCCTCCTCAGACCCCGTGTCTCCATGCAGACCTCCCCTTCAAGCAGGCCGCCCCCCTAACACCACGACATACATACGTCATTCATTCACAAACACACCCCAGTTTCTAATACTTTAAAAACCACTCGATATGTCTCATGAGAACATCTTTGTGCTTTGCAAGTCAACTCCCGAACGTGCTACCTGGGAACCACTGAGATCTATGCTAATCTGCTCGTCGTCGTGCTATCCGTGAACTTCTGTGACCGCTTCGAGCATACCCATCAGTGCGCTACCTGTGGCCATCCACCTATTCTCCCGCAACAGACTGCTCTGCTTGCTGAATCCAACTGTTTGTTGGTCAAGGTAAGGCCATGTATCCTGGTCATATTTCGCAGATTTTTAAATTTCTATCTATTTGCGAGTAGAGTACCCAATAGTGCTATGTTCATTGGTCTCATTGCTATAGACTTGAATTTCCATTGCTATGCTATCAATAGATCTATTTATTTTCATCTGTGTCAATTGTCATCGAATTGCATCCTTCGGGGTTCCAGTATGATGTAAGCATGTTTCCTTCTCGTGCAATACAGAACATCCAAGGGATGAGTCACATGTTCAGTTTTTAGTCACATCATTTATACATTTCTGCAATTTATGCAAATACTAAGCCGCACATAATGAACTGGTATAGTTCCTGCGACCAAAACAAACCTTGCATTGATCATTGTATGATTCATTTACTTTTGTATCAAATCTTTATTCTTGAAGATTGTATAATAATGTCGATATTTACTTTTCAGATTTATCAACAATGCCTGCCTGTTCGATTAGCGATTGCCCTTCGAAGACCCATGCTAAATCTGAAGGCACTACAATGCATGTATTCCTGAAAACTGTTGATCGAATAAGAGAATGGGTCAGACATTGCGGATATCCACTGGATGAGCAGGAAAGTAGAGTCCAACAAGTCTTACAGGACAAGAGGGGTGATCGATACCGCATCTGCAGCCGGCACTTTTCCTTGGACATGTACACAACATCTTGGGTAACAAAGAAGAATAAACGGCGAACGACACGGAAATTGCTCGAAAACGCTATTCCCACTCTATTCGTCCACATTCCGCCACCGGTGAGTCAAGTGTCCGGATTTAGCTTTAGGCCTTGCGGTAGTGTGTAGGTATCCGAACGGATTAATTGATATTGTAGGTGTTCTATCCCTTGTAATAATTTCAATATTGATATGATTGTATAGTTTTTTGAATAATGACATTTACCAATATATTCTTTTTCGATTTCATAACCCACAAACGCAATGTATATTATATATGGGAACAGGGAACTGTGCTGTATTGAGCATTTTACAAGTATTCTGTCGCCTTACATGGCTATTTTTAATATTGGCATTTCATTATCAAACATTAATTTACCTTTACAACTTCTTGACTATCCCTTGAATCTGAAGCAAGAACATTCTACATCCTTGACATGGTCGCAGTTATCAACCACTTCTAGCGCGTATCAGGTAATCTTACTAGGCTAATCCGCTACAGACCTGTTTTATGCAGGTCAATTAATATTTTTATTTTATCGTGTAATCATTTTACCAAATGTTTGGTTAGTGCTTTCCAATTGATATACACCTTAGTTATCGTCCACTGGTGTTTGTTTTCGGTTAGAATTAGTGTTATCCATACTAATGCAAGTACTGTCTTTCAGGGAGATGCTGAAGCGTCCGCCACATCTACAACATTTCTAGATGTTCTTTAACAGCAGGAGGTATGGATGCTGACAGCTCCATCGAGCGTCATCATCAGAGCTGGAATTCTTGTTGTTTGATTGTTCTACACAATGTTTCATTCGTGGTTAGCCGTTGATATGTACCTGTGCTGTCGACCCCAGGTGCATGTTATGTTTTCACTATTGTAATCCTCACTAATGCAAGTACTATGTTTCAGGCAGTTGATGGAGCGTCAACCCCTGCACTTGATGCAGAGCCTGACATTCAAGTAATTCCAGGGGAAGTGGAAGCGGGACCATGCGTATACGAATCGGCGCAACAGCTTTCGGAAGTGCGCACTACATTTGCAACATCCATAGATATTCTTCAGCAGCACGAGGTATGGATATTGACAGCTCCATCATGCGTGATCATATAACGTGATTCCATTTGCTATACTTTCTTCCCTATTAACGCAAGTGCTGTGTTTCAGGGAGACGACGGAGCTTCCACCACAATCACAACATCTCATTTAGATGATGCAGATGTAAAGGAATCGTTGAAATAAGTCGATGAAATGTGATCATATTTGGATTTTCCTTGATTCTTTTAGACAATGCATCATTTGTGGTTATCTCTTTGTATGTACCTGTGCGTTCGACCCCAAGTGTGTGTTATGTTTCCAATATTGAAAACCATACTAATCCAATTACTGTGTTTCAGGGAGACAACAGAGCTTCCACCACAATCACAACATCTCATTTAGATGATGCAGATGTAAAGGATCGTTGAAATAAGTCGATGAAATGTGATCATATTTGGATTTTCCTTGATTCTTTTGGACAATGCATCATTTGTGGTTATCTCTTTATATGTACCTGTGCCGTCGACCCCAAGTGTGTGTTGTGTTTCCGATATTGAAAAGCATACTACTGCAAGTACTGTGTTTCAGGGAGATGCGGATGCCTCCTCTCCAATACTACCATTCATGGCAGTCCATGCAGAGCCAGAGGTATGGATACTGACAGTTCCATCGAAATAGATCATCACTGGTCGAATACTTGTCGTTTGATTGTTGCACACAATGTTTAAATCGTGTTTGGCTATTGAGATGTACCTGTGTGGACGTCCTCACGTGTGTTTTATGCTAACAATATTTTGATACATAGTAATGAAAGTACTATGTTTCAGGGAGTCGATGGAGCCTCATTCCGTGCTGTCTATGCGGATACAGAAAATATAGTCGTGGCAGCGCAAGAGGAAGGGAGGACATGCGGAAACGAACCGAAGCTACAGCGTGCAGATGTTGAAGGCCGAGTCAAAAAAGTTGCAAAGAAAAAAAAAAACAAAAAAAGGTTAGTTACAAACAGTTCATAACTTTAAAAAAAATGTTTGTGCTGGGGACTATTTTATGTTATTTTCTAGTCAATTCTACTACACTCCATCTTGTGTTTAAACTGAACATCCCTTTTCCAATCTCTCCTCTAGTTACCCGTGGGTGTCAGAACTATACACACACAGACAGTGAAGCGAATGAGAGATGTGGCTTGCCAGACCGTGTACACTATGGAGGAACTATTAATTGAGGCGAGGCGTGTTCAGGCTCGAGATGCTCATGTCCAATGGCCAGAACATGAATTAACTGTGTTTGGAGACTACAGCAAAGTTGCATTGGACCATAGCTACATTGCGACCGCACCACCACAAGAAGATGTTATTGAATGTATTGAAGATAGCTCTGAAGTAGTTGCAGATCAATTTACACAATCTACACCCGCCAAAAATTTGCCACCAAAAAACCTGTCGACATTGTTGTGTTCTCCCATCAATGTTGAAGTAATAGATGTCGAAATGACAGAGAATGAACCAGCCGCAGCATCCATATACGCATCAGAACTTGATATCAGCGATATTACTTTCCAATGTGTTGAAATCTCCACAACGTCACAGGCCGAAACAACGTTGACGCAGGATGACAGTCTAATGAAAGAGAGCAAATACATTGTATTCGACAGTTGTTTGATGGAAATTATAAGTATGCTGAAATGTGTGCATTCCATTAGAGGGAAAGTATGTGGGAAGCCATTGATTAATGTAACTCGTCAAATAAAAGGCAGTAACGTCAAAATAAATGCCGCCTGTAGATTAAATCATAGGTTCTCATGGTCTGCACAACCGATGCTGGGGAAACTGCCAGCAGGCAATCTACTGTGTGCAGCTGCATCACTTTTTAGTGGCTCCAGTTTTAGAAAGTTAGAGGCTTTCTTTCAGTTTGTGGGACTCCATTTCATTTCTAAAGCGCTGTACTACATATACCAACGTGATTATCTGTTTCCGGCCATTAGTGATGCTTGGAAAATTGAACAATTGTCTCTAGCAAGTACATTCGAAGGCAAACGATTCAGGCTAGCCGGCGATGGACAGTGCGACAGCCCTGGATTTTCTACCAAGTACTGCACCTACCACTTTCAGGACATGGATAGTAAGAAAATTTTGAGTTTGGTGGTCGTGCAGGTAACACAGTGTACATCCTCAGTGGCCATGGAGAAACTAGGTTTTATAAAATCAGTGGAATATCTACAATCGAGGGGAATGCACATCGACCTCATAGCCACGGATAGTCACGTTTCAATTGCCAAGACAATGAGAGAGCAGTTCCCACATATTAAACATCAATTTGACGTATGGCATCTTGCTAAATCAATCAATAAGAAAATCTCGGCTGCAGGGAAAAAAAAAGGTTTTGAAAGTATTTTGCAGTGGTCACATTCTATCACCAGCCATCTTTGGTGGAGCTCAAAAACTTGTGAGGGGTCAGTGGAAATACTACTTGAAAAATGGCTGTCACTGATGCACCACTGTACCAACGTTCACCGCTGGACAGCAAATGAACATTTCCACCAATGTGAACATGGCCCTTTGTCCCCAGAGGAGGCACGGAAGAAGAAGTGGTTGATTCCATCTTCACCGACACACAAAGCCATTGAGAAGATTGTTTTCGACAAAACTCTATCAAGAGATTTGAGAGGACTGACAGAATTCTGTCACACAGGAGATTTGGAGGTGTTCCACAATATGTGCCTAAAGTACAGGCCAAAGCGCTTGCATTTTAGCTTTCGGGGCATGAAACATCGCACTCTACTAGCGGTCTTGGCCCATAACAGCAATGTCGGACGTGAACAATCTAGGACTAGGGATAAAGTAAGGATGCCTCGCTACACTAAGGTGTTTTCAAAACGAAGTAAGCAATGGGTGATCAAACCAGTCTATGATGAAATGCAGTTTGACTTTGTGAAAGGCCTTATTGTTGCTGTGTTAGAGAAGCACAGATATGGAATTTTGGACGTTTCTGTGCAGAGCAGTGATCCATTGACACCGAACATTGAGACTGTGCCATGCCCACCCGAAGCACAGCTGATTGTGAAGTACAAATCCCGGTTTAAATAATTGCAATACAATTGTCTTTTTGTAAATAAATGTTATTGTACAGTGTACCTGTAAACCTAACCCCTACCTTCACCATCATGGGTGGCGAACAAGCTGGGTGTCATCTTTGAATTCTCTCTATTCACCTCACATATGTGTATGTATATATTTTTCTCATGTCTCATCTCATGTAAATGTAAATGCTGCGCACTGTTAACGCAGGGGAGGTTTGCGTATTGCAAATAATAAAACAAACAAACAAACAATAAATCTCACTTTTAACTCAACTCCTGTGGTACTTTATACTTTCCCTGACCTTCCGCCAAAAATTAAATGTCTCAATTTGGGCTGCAAAGCTCGCAGACAACGGGGACAAAATTGGGGCACTTAGAACGCGCCAGCCAAGTGGGCCGTGGCATTTGGGAGAGAAGTCAGTTCGCATTTGCACATTGAGGCGCACTACATAGACGGATTCTAAACTTCAAGTTCTCACAGCTGCCTATACTACGTGATGTTGCAAATAAAGAATGCGAAGGACAGCGCCCAGATGAGGCCCACAAGTCGCACTGGAAGTATAAGGGTCTATTGTTTTTTGACCTTGAGACAGGGACCATGCCGAAAGAACTACATTTGAAGGGAGTGCGCAATAACGTAAGAGACGATAAGGCAGAAAATTCAGAAACTAGACCGAGTTTCAGTTTTAGGTCAGTATACGAAAAATCATTGTCAAGAGCACGGTCCGTTTTACAGACTCCATTACGAAGAGACACAATGGAAATTTCAAATATTATGTAAGTAAATCTTTACACGCTTTTATACCGGAATGAAGATTTAATGAATGGATGCATGGATAAATGAATGAATGAAGAGCTAGGAAAAGCAACTAAAACTGTTCGTAGTGGGCACATGGGCATGCAGGTCCACTGGTCTCACCGATCTCGGTCCTTGGCTCAGCCACTTTTCCCTGCACTACGGGACTGTCTCTGTATCCTTCAGCCCCTTCCCCCGGCATTTACCTTGCACTTGCCACCAGCTGGCCCTATTATTTAATTTGTATTCAACTAACCATGTACAGCCCTTCCCCATGCGCGATCAGAAAGACACCTGGCCTAGTAGGATCGTTGTCTGTCTGCCCTTGTTCCCCACCTGCCTCGTCACGCCTAGAAACACTTGAGTATAGGCGCGTTACAAATGCCATATCATATATCATATCATTCCTCACGCATGTAGACTAACTGTCGTTTATTATTGTGTGTTGGCCTCGATTTATCTCGTTACTTTTCGCATTGATTTTAGAGACAAACATACTCCATTGAACTATCCTTGCAAGCAAATAGTTTCTGATCGGCCGTAATAAATAAAATGAGTAATATTAATGAAGTTCGGCTAGCGAGACTAATTATCATTTTTTTGTTTTCATAACAGGTATTTGATCCCTTTCTGCCACTGCCATCTGTTTGAGACACCGGCAGATGGATTCTTCAGCAGACACCTGCAGCTTCGTGTCAACAACTGGAGCACGATCACCATATTATGGGACGATCGCCAAGGGCCCACATGCCCTTACGCTGTACTAGTGGCTAGAAGCAACATATCAACCTTTAGGCTGGACTAGTGCCTAGTTGATGGAACAGCCTTGCGGTTCACCGTGCTTCCAAAGTGATTCTTTTTACGAAAATGATAGGATTATCAGAAAATGACGGCTCCCTGGTGCTTGTTTTTGTGTGGGTTTAATGGACGAAAACTCGGGTAAGGTCCATAGGAAAGTTTTCTAAAATCGAGCCACTTAGGCTTAAAAAAACATGGCCGACCCGTAGGGACAATAACATTTTTTACTAGACCATGCCTTTAATACACTGGGATCAGAATGAGTTAATTCCGGGCCAGAGTACGGCCATGAACCTGCGCCGACTACAGCATGTAATAGCACAGACAGCTGACTCCCAAGACCTGTACGCTCTAATTTCACTAGATGCGATAAAGGCTTTTGATTCTCTGTATTGGGAATGTTTGCTTGCAGTATTAAGGGAGTTTGGATTTGGGGAGCAGTTTGTCAGATGGGTACAGATTCTGTATGCAGGTCCGCTGGCAAGAGTGAAATCTGGGAGATTGGTGTCGACGCCGTGGGATATCCAAAGGGGCACTAGGCAGGGATGCCCATTATCTCCCATGCTGTATGTGCTGGCGTTAGAATCAGTAGCGATCTACCACTGCAAACAATTTCTAGATGCAGGCATATGGGTTGGGGGTGTTGGACATCTGATTTCGCTGTATGCGGATGACGTACCCCTATATCTGAAAGATCTGCAACTTAATGTGCCAGAGATACTAGAGGTGCTGTCTAACTATTCGAAGGTGTTGGGTATCTGTTTCAGCAACGTGAAGTCCTGCATATTCCCGCTGGCGGATCTAAGAGGGTTAGGGATCGACACACTACCAGAGGCGGGGCTCCCATGGCAATGGGACTCTTTCTAGTACATGAGGGTGAATATTAGACATACGCCTAAAGAAATGCATGAGGTGAATACAGCAAACATGGTAAAAGGTTTGAGGAAATCCATCATTTTTGGTCCATGTTCCCACTGTCATTGATGGTGATGGGCAGAATAGCCCTAGTTAAGATGATAACTCTGCCGAGATTCCTGTATTTTTTTAACAATGTCCACTACTGCATCCAGGCCACCTTCTTTCGAGTGTTAGAGGTACTGTTGAGAGGATTCCTATGGGGTATGGCCTGACATAGATTCACGCTAGCAACCCTGTCTCTACCCCACAGAAGGGGGGGATGCAATTACCACACATGGAGAGGTACTATTTGGCGGCACAACTCAGCCATTTAGCCAAATGGCTGTCGGATGAGACCACCTCGGAATCACCTCTGCTGCATAAAATGGTTGCCTCTATGCACCTTAGGGAGATCTTGTGATTACCGCTTGGTTGTTTGGGCAGTACACCCATGCTTGTGACACTAGGTCGGCAGGTATGGCATAGGACCCCAAAATTGATGAAGTACTTGAACCAGTATTCCAGTGAAACTCAGACTGCAGCAGATATATGCAGGGACCGGAAAGACTTGGCTAGCATAAGACACTGGGAAAGCTGGGGGGTTTTGACTTGGGGTGATCTGTATGCGGAGGGTGAATTCAGGAAGTTTCAGTCTGTAATTGAACAGGAAGGACTCCCCAATGGCAATTTCTGGGGTACCAGAGGGTGTGGCTGATCGCAAAGGGGAAGGGGGAAGGCTGGCCAGAGGAACCAGATGCAAGTCCCCTGCTGACCTTGATGCACAATCTAGGAGATGGTTGGAAGCCAGTTTCCAGAATATATGGTCAGCTGGTGGACAGGCCTAATCCCAAGGGTGCACTATTGAAAGAACGTTGGGAGATGGATTTAGGGGAAGTTTTGAGTGAGAAGCAATGGGAACGCATACTGCTGCATCCGAAAGCAGTCTCTATAAACTCCTGCTTTAGGCTGATACAGCTAAATGTACTATACCGCACATTTATGACGCCACACAGGGTTGTAAAATTTAGCAGAAGCGCGCAACCTTTATGCACTTGGTGTGGTGGAACGAAAGCTGATCTTATACACATGTTTTGGATGTGCAGAACTTCTGGGCGAAAATAGAACAAACTTGTAAAACATTGGGAATAACACGTTATACCTGGAAACTAAAGGGATGCTTACTGGGGGCATACCCTAGGGTCAATACATTTAAGCATGTTGTGAAATTCATGGATATGGCGTGTATATTGGCTAAGAGATGCATTGCAATGGTGTGGAGACAGCCACAGGGCCCACAGTATATACAATGGCACAGGGAATTTGAACAAGATGTGGAGTGGTGCAACTGTTAGCACAACGACCAGCGCCGGTGCTACGTACGAATCCTGGAAGGCACTGGTCATGGATATGTTCCACCCCTCAGATGACAAGCCCCCATGAACGTAGGTGTGCCATGTCTGGGTTAGCTGTGGTTTGAGAGTAGAAAGAGTTACTTTCTTACCTAGTAACGTTCTTTCGATAGGATGTTCCGACGACGTATTCCACATCTATGACAGGTAATCACCACAGGTGTGCTGCTTCGGAAACTTTTCGGCGTCTGCGTCCTGCATCGATGACATCGACACGCTGTCCTCGAGAGCCTCCGTCGAGCCGACGTCACCGGATGTTATAAGTAGGACGCACGACGCCCGTAGCCTCAGTTGTCGTTTTTTCCCAGAACGTGTGGCACCAATCTTCTGCCAGTCGACTACAGAAAGCCTAGTGGAAACGTAAGCTGCAATCGCATAAGAAATTCTGTAGAGGGCAGGCTGGGAGGGTTCGATGTGGAATACATCATTGGAACATCCCATCGAAAGAACGTTACCAGGTAAGAAAGTTCTTCGAGGGGATTGGTTCCTCCGACGTATTCCACATCTATGACAGACTCCCAAAGCAGTACCAACGTATGGAGGTGGGAAAAGAATTTAGAATTTTAGAATGCCCAATCAAATTGCAGAATAGAGGACTGCCTTACCAAAGGCCAAATCTTGCCTATGGATAGAATCCAGGGAGAAGTGTTTGACAAACGTATGGACAGAGGCCCATGTGGCTGCTTCACGAATGTTACGAATGGGAACACCCCTCTGCAGAGCAGTAGAGGCAGCCACACCCCTCGTAGAATGGGCCCGTAAGCCTACCGGAGGGTCCTTACCCGCCAAACGGTAAGATTCAGAGATTGTCAAGATAATCGATTTAGACAAAGTCTGCTTAGTAACAGCTTGTCCCAAATGCCTTCCAGCGTATCCTACAAAGAGCTGATCGTCCACTCTGACCCGGGACATGCGTGAGATGTAGAAACTTAAAGCTCTCCTAGGATCCAACCTATGGAGCCTCTCCTCTTCCTTACCAGGATGCAGAGGAGGATAGAATGCCGGAAGAATGACCTTCTGGCTCAAATGAAATTCCGACACAACCTTTGGAAGAAAAGAAGGATGAACCCTAAGGACAACCCTGTCCTTATGGAACACCGTGAAAGGTGGCTTAGCGGATAGTGCCTGCAACTCACTCACTCTGCGAGCGGAAGTAACTGCAACTAAAAATACAGTTTTAAATATCAACAGTCTCAAAGGACAAGAATCTAAAGGCTCAAACGGAGCTCCCATTAGGAATTTTAGAACCAAGTTCAAATCCCAACCGGGCACCTGGAAAGGTGACGGTGGGAACACATTAGTGAGCCCTTTCAGAAACTGAGAAATCAAAGGAAACTTAAAATAAGAACACTCCTCAGACGAGCACTTAAATATGGACAGCACCACCAGGTAACTTTAATGGTGCCCACCTGCAGGCCCTTGTGGGCTAACGAAAGCAAAAAAGACAGAACCACAGGAATGGCACATGAAAAAGGATCCACATTCTTAACCCTGCACCAGTCGCAGAACTTTCTCCAATGGCAACGGTACATGGGGCCTCATTATGACCCAGGCGGTCCGGAAATAACGGTGGCGGTAAACCCGCCGCCACCGTTGTTTCCGGACCGCCTGAGTCCGACCCCTGTAGGCGGGAGGTGATGTTCCCGCCAGGTCTGACCTGGCGGGTTTAACACCTCCCGCATGCAGGCGGACGAGGAAACACCGGCAGCATTACGAGATGCTGCCGGTGTTTCAATGATCCCCATTTCCATCGAGTCCCATAGGACTCAATGGGAATGGGGATTTACACCATTCCGCCTCTGTGATTCCCGGAAAACCGGGGTTGTAATGCCCGGTAATTCCGGGAATCACGGAGGCGGAATGGTAATACGAGCCTCGGTTAACGCCGGACTCGTAATGAGGCCCATGGACTTTGTTGCAGGCCTTCTGGCCGAAAGCAACACCTCCATCACGTCTTCCAGGAGGTCCCAATCCTTATACCTCAACCTTTCAGAAGCCAAGCATGAAGTTTGAGACACTTGACCTCTGGATGGAGAACCTGACCCCCCCCTCCCGTGAGAGCAGATCGTCTTGGTAGGGAAAACGGCGTGGAGGGCAGATGGACATGTCGAGAAGGTCCGGGTACCACGTTGTCCTGGCCCATGCCGGAGCAATGAGGATCATTCGAGAACCGAACCTCCGTAACCTCTGCAGCATTTCCGGAATGACAGGGACTGGAGGAAACGCGTACAGCAGTGGGAAGGACCACTCCACTACGAACACGTCCCCTAAGGCTCCTCTTGGAGGAAATTCCCGGGAGCAGAATCCTTCGCACTTCCGGTTGACACTGGTGGCGAAGAGTCCACTTGTGGGGTCCTCCAAAGGGCGAAGATCTCCAGGAGAATCTCCTGAGCCAGCTCCCACTCGTGAGAGACCGTGCTCTGCCTAATCAGAGAGTCCGCCGCCTCATTTTCGTCTCCGGCCAGATGAACTGTCGAGATCGAAATTTCCTGCTGGATGGCCCAGAAACAGAGCTGCATCGCCTCTCTGCACAGAGGGAGAGACCCTGCCCCCCCTTTTTGTTAAGGTAGTGCATGGCCACTGTATTGTCCGTCATAATCAGGACATTCTTCCCCCGCACAGACAGCTGAAAAGCCTTCAGGGCTAGCCTGACGGCCCTCAGCTCCAACAGATTGATATGGAGTCTGGACTCCGACGGAGACCAACGACCATTGACTATCAACTCATTGGCATGAGCTCCCCATCCCGTGAGGGATGCGTCCGTCACAATCGTCACCTCCGGCCAGGGTAGCCAAAATGGAGCGCCCTTCATCAGATTGCCTTTGACGGCCCACCACAGAAGATCCTGGGCGACCGAGGGCGGCACCTGAACGGGATCCGACATCCTGCCGGAGGACTGTGACCCCTGCATCTTGAGAGCCCAATGCAGAGATCTCATCCGCAGCCTGGCTTCTGGCACCAGGAGAATGCAGGATGCCATGAGGCTGAGCAACCTCAAGAACTCGAACCCCGGGAGACTCTGGGCATGTTGAAACTTGTTCACCATCTGCAGAATGTGAGAAGCCCTCACCTGGGGAGGCAAACACAGCCCCATGGATGTGTCGAGCACTGCTCCGATGTACTGGAGCCGCACGGTAGGTATCAAGTGGGACTTCTTTAAGTTGAGGGAGAAACCCAGCCTGTGAAGGGAGTGGCAGGTGACTGACAGATGATCCAGGACTTGCTCAGGAGAGCGCGCCCTGATCAACCAATCGTCCAGGTAGGGGTAGATGTGAATCCCCCCTTTCCTGAGATACGCTGCCACCACCACCATGAGCTTGGTGAAGACCCTCAGGGTGGAGGTCAATCCGAATGGCAGGACCTGAAACTGAAAGTGCGAGTCGCCAACCGCGAACCTCAGATACTCCTTGTGCTTGGGATGAATCGGCACATGATAGTAAGCGTCCTTGAGGTCGAGAGACACCAACCAGTCCTGAAGTAAGGGCCTGGAGGACTTGAGAGAGAATAACCATCTTGAACTTGTCCTTCCTGAGGAGCATGTTCAAACCACGCAAGTCCATGATGGGTCTCAATCCCCCGTCTTTTTTAGGAATAAAAGAATATGGGGAATACCATCCCTTGTTCCTCTCCGCTACAGGCACCAGTTCTATGGCGCCTCTCTCCAGCAGGGATTTGATTTCCTGCGCAAGGAGCGGATGCAGACTCTTCAAAGAGAGATTCCCTGGTGGATTGTCGTGAGGCCTCTGCCGGAAAGGAAGACAGTAGCCGTGGGCTATGATCTCCAGAACTCACACATCTGAAGTAAAGGCACGCCATTCTACAAGATGCTGCGCCAGCCTTCCCCCAACCGGCGAACCATGGGACATGGCCTCATGACTGAGCTGAAGTGGCTGCGGCAGTGCCTGAGGGCAAAGAGGCAACTGCCCGAGCGGCCTTGGCACCCCGAGTACCCTGTTTTCCACCTATGGTACTCCTACGTTGGCCCGTTTGACTTGCACTCCCCTCGATCTACCAAAGGTCGAATAGTATCGAAAGGAACCTCCCCTTCATTGCTGTCCCCTAGGACGAAAAGGCGGAGGTTGGCGAACAGCAGCGCTCATCGACTTCGCTGCAGCTTTGGAGGTCTGCAGCCTCTCAAGGCTATCGTCAGCCTTGCTGCCAAAAAGATGTTCACCATCAAAGGACATGTTGAGAAGCCGGGCTTGTACATCAGGAGCAAAGCCCGACTTCCGCAACCACGCAAATCTGCACATCACAGTGCTCGCTGCCATGGACCGGCTGACACAGTCTGCCACGTCCAGACCCGATTGCAGGCATTCACACATGGCATCCTTGCCATCCTGTACAAGGGCAAGAAAGCCATCCCGTTCCTCCCCTTCGGGAATATGTTCAGCCGCCAAAGAAACACAATTCCACAGAGTGTGAGTGAAACGTGCTAAGGCACACAGGGAGTTGGCTGCTTTCAAAGCCATACCCCCTGAAGAAAATACTTTCTTCGCCCAACCGTCAAAACATTTGTCGTCCCTATCAGGAGGGATGGTAGGGTACAACGCCTGCTTTGCTGGGGCCGTAGCCGCCTGCACCACCAAGCTCTCCGGAGTCGGGTGTGTTGACAAGCAGCACGGGTTGCCACTGGCTGGACAGTACTTTTTCGGCAACGACTTACCCACTGAAGTGAGACTCTCCGGAGCAGTCAAAGCCGCCGCCACCCTCCTTTGCAAGGCCAAATGAAATGGCAGTACTGGGGCAGTTGGTGGACCTTCGTCCAAGATATCTGTCATGTCATCCTGCAGAAAATCCACTGGGGACGCAGACCACCCCAAGTACTCTCTCACCCTCGACATGAGACGCCGGTATGAAGACTCGGCGTGCGTGCCAGGCTCAGGCCTACCGAACTCAACCTTCGGAGATGTGTCCAGACCACTGGCATCGTGCAAAGACTGACGCAGGTCTTCCATCTGGCTATGACCAGACAATCGTTTGTCAGGAACCTCATCAGGAACCAAATCTTCATCAGACCCTTCATCCACCTCAGAGACGTAATCAGAGGCTGGAATAAATCCCTGGATGAGGGCACAGAAAAAGGTTCAAATGCAGGCCTCACTTACTTCTTCAGGGCCTCCCTTGAAGTTTTCACCGATGCACGGGGTATCTCCGGTAAAGCCTCCACAAAAGGCATCAAGGGCGTTGACGGAATCGGCGTCAACGTCGAGTGTGGCGCCGATGGCTTCGACACAAGCCTCGAGGGCGGTGCCCCGAGCGTGTCCTTCGACTGCCTCAGTGCCAATGGCGTCGATGACTTCCTCGGAGGCGGAGCCTCGAGAGAGTCCCTCGACGGACATGGCGCCGATGGCGTCGACGTTTTCTTAGAAGACCTCACAGGCTCCGACGGTCTCAAGGGCGTCGAGAACCGGGACCTGGAGCGGGCATGGTTAGAGCGATCCACCTTGTCAATCGGGACCGCGACTGTCAAGGGTCACGCAGTTTCCTGGCGCAGGAGTGGAAATAACCAACCACCCCCGCAATGGTCTTGATGCCTGCAAGTCAGTGCTTACACAGGCTATCACGACCAGAGCAGGGAAAGAGGGTTAGGGTCTCTTTGAATGGATACAAGGGGGGAATTAGGGTAACTGGAAAAAGGGTTAGGTAGAGGTTATGGACAGGGCCGGGGAGATTGGGAAGGGTTGAGATTGCGGCACACGTTTTATCTTCTATTCTTCAAGGCAGCTTCCTTGGAGCCTCCTGGCTGGCTCACAACATTAACCACTTAAAACCCCCACACAGTTCTGCAATGTTACAATTTACATAGCACTGGGCATCAACAACAAAAGGTGTCAGTTGGACTATTCTTGGTGGTTATTAGGGATTTAGCAGTTTTTTTAAGAGGACCACAACGTTCAGTACCTACACACCCCCCTGCCATGGCAAGCCTGCCCCTTTCTTGGATCTGCCCCTGACACGATGGTTCCTGATGATCGTGCCGACCGCCCGAGCCCGAAAGTGTGCGAGCGGTGGCCCTAGCCCATTCCCTGCCAGCTTCTCTGGAAAGCGGGGACGGAACGGAGCCCTGCAATTTGAAAATCGCCATCATCTCCTTACGAAATGCGTCCCATACCGCAGGAGAGGAATGCTGTTGGGACAAGTCACTTGCCGTCTGATGGAGTCCTCTGACGAGGAAGGCGACCGGTGACGGCGCTTCCGCGAGTGCCTCAAAGAGGCAGAGGAATGGCGGGAACCACTCCGGGACCGAGACCCCCTGGATTTATGCCGACGCGGAGAGTCGCCCCTCGAATCGTCAGTCTAAAGCCCAGCGGATTTCGACTTTCGGGGTTTGGAAACCCTACCTACAGATAGCTTCTTCTTCCGCTCCCGCAAGGCCTTCGACATCAAAGTCTGGCAATCGTCACAGTTATAGGTGGCATGGTCCTCGCCGAGGCACCAGAGGCAGACATCATGCGGTTCCGTAAGCGACATCTTGGAACCGCAGTCCCGACACTTCTTGAATCCTGACCGCGGAGTAGAAGAAGACAAAGACATGATATCTTTACAAACAACCAAGTTAGAAGAACCGATAGAAATCAGAAGAACCGAGGCGCGCCGAGATCTCCGAAGCGAACACGTTCGCAGAAAAAACGGAACTGAGGCTACGGGCGTCGTGCGTCCTACTTATAACATCCGGTGACGTCGGCTTGACGGAGGCCCTCGAGGACAGCGTATCGACCTCATTGACGCAGGACGTAGACGCCGAAAATGTTCAGAAGCAGCACAGTTGTGGTGATTACCTGTCATAGATGTGGAATATGTTGGAGGAACCAATCCCCTCGAATGCTAATTATTGTATAGTGTATGCACAATGATGCAAGACCCCACTCTGAGATGTATATGCCTCCAGGAAACGCACCTGACTATCTGCACCGTTTGAGTGTACTAATGGAATTGTATTGCACTTGCCACATGAAGACAGTTTGTGTTTGTTGTTCTTGTTAAACCGTTGTTGAGAAACGTACGATTAATACAGTGGAATAAGTAATGTACTACCACGAGTGACATATCTGTAACACGTTTGTTTATTTGTCCACAATATGCCAATAAAATATTTTAAAAAAAATAATTTGTCCTCTGTTTCCCTTTGTAAGAATGATTCTCCTGTGTTGTGATGAGTTCACTATCAAAAGAATTTCATAACAACCTAAAAAGCAACCATGGATGTTACAAAATGGTGGTTATAGTACCAATCATTGGACTGTGTGGGGTGCTAACTTTCGGAAACAGTGGCAAACACGCAAAGTAAAGATGTAAAACTAATGCATTAATTATAAGAACACTACAAAGCATGTCTGTGATATTTTTCCATCGTCTTTTCCAGAACGCTCTTATGTGAGCAACACATACACATGTACATAAACTCGCACATAATTACACAAACGCAATAATAGATGCATCCTTCCACACATACTTAACATAGGTTAAAATCTGCGCTACATTGCTTTCCGAAGCTAGATCCGCGCTCAATAAATACCCAGATAATAACAATAACAATAATGAAGTCACATACACACTCAACACATAAACACAGTCACACAGGCTGAAACAAACACACACACCACCTTCTTTGTTAACACACATTTAACAGTTCACCCCAGGTCTCCCTCCCCATCACCAGCTCCCAGGCGGACTCCCCTCGCAGTCTCCGCTCTGCCCCCATGAATTGAAATATGCAGCTGTCATTCTAAGAAAGTGGCATTTGGGAGCACAACGAAAGCCAAGTTCCTTTGGTGTCTTTAGCTCTGCAATGCCCATATGTACAGACCCCAGTGTTACAGTTACCAACAAGACCCATACTACAGCTCCCTGTCGTGTCTCGCAGAGGATGACTGTTAAATCCAGGTGGCCTACAATCTACATGTTAGCCAGGGCATCAGAAGGTGGAGAGGGGCAAGGTATTGGTGACTGAGCAATCTCGGCAGGTGAAGGAATGTGCAAGGGGTAAGTGGTGGGGATTGAGGGAAGGGACGAGCAAAGGGGTAAGAGAGGTCTAAACGTTAATTGTAAGTGTAGGGGTGCAGAAGAGGCATTAAAGGTAAGGTGGCATGAAATGACACCAGGGGTGGGCAAGGAAAATAGGATAAATGATGAGGTACACATTTGGGAAGGTAACTCAGAAGACTGGATGTCTGCTGCTGAGATTTATACCTAACCTGCAAACCACTGCACCTCATTGTGGGGCTGTCTCAGCCCTTTCCTTTTTGTTGATGAAAGGATGAATATTTGCTTTTTGAATGTGTGCTTGCATTTAGATTTCTCATATTTTGTCAGGTTGGTTTATCATGTCATTTGGTGGTTTGAAAGCCAGATTTATTGAAGCATGTACTAATTTAGGCCTCAAACAACAACGATGAATTTGTTTTATTTTATCTTTTTACTACACGCATCAGGGCGCACATCTACACATGAACATTTCAGTGAAACATGACAGACATGGTCAGCTCCAGTCCGAGCTTATTACTCGAATAATAGGGTTTTTAAGCGCTTTCTAAAAATCAATAGCCTTTTTTAATGCGCAGGTCCAAAGGCAAGGTGTTCCAAGCCTGAGCCGCTTGCACTGGCAAGGATCAGCCATTCCCCCTTGTTCTTTTAACTTGGGGGTTGACTAGACGTTGAGTAGTTCTAGAGCGTTAAGTGTATGCTTGGTTCTTATTTTACCAAGTTCTGTTTGAGGTACAGGAGTGCTTTCCCGTAAAGGCACTTGTGGGTTAATGCAATCATCTTAAAATGCACCCTTGCAGCCACTGGCAACCAGTGGAGTTCTTTCCTTGTGTTGGTTATATGCTCTCATTTTGGGATGTTACTGACAATCCGGATTGCCTCGCTTTCTATCACTTGGAGCTTTTGTATGCATTCTTTGCTAGCGCTGCTAACTAATGTGTTGGCATAATAATGGCCCTAACAAGGGTTTTGCAGTCCCTAAGTGTCACCAGGGGTTTGATTTGTCACAATATTCTCAAGTGAAACTGAGAGAGGCCTCCAAGAAGACACCAAGGGTCTTCACTTTACCCGACACAGGAATACGACCACCTTTAACCTCAAAGTCCTTGTATTCAAGCCCCAGTTTAGCCCTGGCTTGCTTAGATCCATAAATCATAAGCTCTGTTTTGGCACTGTTCAAGCACATGAAGAAAATGTATTGTTGGTTCCGAAATTAAAAAACAGAATAAGATGAAGTGTCATCTGCTGTCTACATTTACAACTGTTAAACCGGGAAAACAGGTCTAAAATCCCACCTTTCACAGGTCATGTGATCTTGAGCAAATCACTTTACCTCACTGTGTCTTATTTTTCTTAACTATCTAAATTAGGATTGCCCAGGAGTTATTTTATTCTCCAAGTGCTCTAAGGCAAGTCTCACTCATATGGATTATAATCTATCGTGTTACTTCATAAATATTTGTAATGTTGACCATTTTTATAATGTGCGCTGCTGGTGAGGCAGGATGCCAGGTGTGGCTTCTGTTTTGTGAGAAGGCAGGATGTAAAGTGAGGCTCTAAAGTGGTGTGAGAGGTTTTATGTTTTGGGTTAGGATGTATGAGGCCAGGTATGGGTCTTTTGCCATGCAGTCTCATGTTTGGCTCTTGGAGTGAAGCCTGACCTATGGCTTGGCCCCACCAATGAATTCTCTAGCTTGCCCACCCTTTACATTGGTTTAAAACTAAAGATGGGATGGGAGGGGTTGTAACGTGCTGTCATAATGCAATCTGGGAGACTAGGAAACCTGGGCTCAAATCCAAGTTTTCGCTTTTCACCAATTTATATTATCCAGGTCAAATAATTCTATCGCATTTGGTATGTGGAGTTATCCTGGGAAACCACACAAAAAACTGAAAGAGATTAAAGGAAAGTAAGTCAATTATATTTCTATATATTTATCTATATATTTTATTTATATAGATTACACAGCCACAGTAGTGGCTGTGTAGTTATGGTTAAGTTGCTAATCCCATAGGAAGAGCACTTTTTGGGTGGCTTATAACTTCGCTCTCCCTGTATGAATCCTCTTTGGTGAGATTTGGTCCAGGGGGGCAAAGTTATAGTGGGGGCGGGGGGGATCCAAAAAGTTCTTTTTTTCCCATAGAGTGAATGGGGAAAAAAATGTGCGCACACCTACAGCCCAAACCGCTGGACGGATTTTCACCAAATTTGCGGCAGGAGCATCGGCTTGGTCCCGAAAGCGTGCTTTTGTAAATTTGGTGAAAATCCGTCCAGTATTTTTTAAAAAAAATAATCAAAAAGTAGCTCTAAAAAATGTGTGATATCTATGTCCGCTCCGCGGACACACTTACCTATTCGCTCCGCTGACAGGACACTTATTTGCTAATCGACTCGCATCATGTCCGCGGACATTTGACGCGTTCGCTGATTGGATGGTGAAGAGCGTGAAGTGTGTCAGATTGTTCCGATGCGCCCGCCATCTTGGATCCGTGTTTTGGTGCCCGCGGACATTGCAGCAAAAACATATTAAAAAACACAACATTGCACTTGTTAAACGAATAATCTCTGGGGAGGTGAGTGTTGATAAGGATGGGATGGGATATGGCTACAAGAAGCAAAAAACTAGTGTTTTTTGTCACGAAAGTCACACGGTACATTTGGAGGTGTTCCACAATATAAGGTGCCTAAAGTACAGGCAAAAGAGATTGCATTTTGGCATTCAAGGGATGGAGATGTATTGTGCTGGTGGTACACCCAGAGCGCAGCAAATAAAGGACTAATGTGTCTGTGTTAAAATGTAATTAAAATAATAATTGTGTCACACTGATGCCCCCTAGAGTCTGGCATGTCAGGCAGCCACCTGCAGTGCCTGATGGACATGGATGAGAATAAGAGTTGTCATGGATGCGGTGAGGCAAGTTGTTGCAAAGTGAGAATGTATTTTGATTCTGAGTGAAGGTCACCAGCTTTGAATTTTTGGTTGCGAGCTAAGGAAGCCCACGCATCGGACACACAGTATAAGGTTCAATTGTTTTTTGACCTTGAGAGAAAGGGACCATTCCGTAAGGAATGCAATTAGATGAGGTTTGTAATAATGAAGATATGATAAGGGTATGCATTCCAAAAGTGTGTAAGGAACATGTAAATTCAGTTTATGAAGAATCTTTGGTGAGAACGCAGTGAGCGTTATGGTCTGACTTACGCCAAGAGAATGGAAATGGTGAATATAATGTACGTTTGATTTTCGATGATTGTATACCGGAAGGAGCATTAACTTATTATTATCTGAAGATTATTTTTGGGTTACATTCTGTTCGTATGTTCATTGTGTGGCTTATTGCAATCGAACGCAAGTACAATATTTGTGTGTGTTAAGTAGTGAGCCGGAGACACCAGAGTATTTTGACAAATGATATTTATTTCTTAACAGTACTTCAAGTTGCAAAAAGGGAGGTTATGCAAAAATCTCAATTCGAAATTAACAGTGTCAACCAGGCTTCTCAGAATCCTTTTTTTAAAACGTGACCGTAATCATAGGTTCAGGTTTATCTCTAAGAAAACTTTGTTCGGGCCGTGCTGAGCGGTTTCCTACACACACTCGACTGAGCCCCCCCCGTTAGAGAGAGTTCCGTCATATAAAGTTCCTCCAGTCTTCTTGCCGTCCTTGAAGTGAAAGGAAAAACTCAAACTCCAGTATTTTTATCACCTTGTGAGCAGTCCATCTCGTTTTGACTATGCTCTGCTCTGTGCATAGTGTTGCCTGCCGTCTCGATAAGGGTTCGTCCTGCGGAGTGCCCTTCTTCCTCTAATAAGCCCACCGGTGTTGTGAGCTGGTCTCTTCCCACTCGGAATCCACGCCGGCCGTCGCCTTCCACTCCTGCAAAATGAGACACACGTTGAGGTGTTTAGTGCAGCTTTAGACCCTTGGGCCACTCCTCCTCCTCCCCAGCAATTAATCACAAGTGCTGCCTCTGGGCGTAGTACAGCCGATGCTAATTCCCCTCCTTCCTGCTTCACACACTCTGAATCAGCGTTAGTTTTCACCCTTAACTGGGAGAGTCTATTCATATAAGGAAATGTGGAATCCCTCCTTCTTTCCCTGTTTTCTTTTCCCCGTTGTTTGCTTTTATTTAAAAAATGCATATGTTGAGGCCTTCTGGGAGTTGTAGTCCGTGTCGTTACTGTAGCAATCATTTCGCCTGCTGTGATATGTGAGGTCTGCCCCTTTGTACCGTTTTGTTCTTTATCATTTCTCGATAACCTGTCCGCTGCTACAGGTTCTCTATCACATACTCCCCCCGAAGACCCATGCCGTACGGGCATGTCCATTGCTCTGGATAAATAGTCCGCCACACATTGATACCTTCCAGGTTTGTGAACTGTTATGAAGTGATATGGTTGTAGAGTCAAGAACCACCGTAGTACTCTATGATTGGAGTCTTTTTGTGTTGCCAACCATTTCAGTGGTGCGTGATCTGTGAAGATGGTAAACCTCCTCCCCAACAGGTAGTATCTGAGGGACTCTACTGCCCATTTAATGGCCAGGCATTCTTTTTCAAAGGTTGAATACGGAAGCTCGTGTGGAAGGAGCTTCCCACTGATGAATGCAATGGGACACAGGTTTTGTTCGGTACCCTGTGAGAGTACCGCTCCTAAACCACATCCCGAGGCATCAGTTTGTAAGTAAAACTCTTGGCCGAAATCCAGACAATGGATAACTGGTTTGGAGGAAACCATTTGTATTAATGTCTGGAATGCCTGTTTTGCTTCATGAGATATATGTAGGGGTCTATTTTTTTTAATAAGTCTGTAAGTGGGGGTGCTATTGTAGAAAAATGAGGCAGGAATCTCCGGTAGTACCCTACAAATCCTAGGAAGGCTCTAATTTCTTTTCGGGTTTCAGGCATTTTTAGCTTTTGCAAGGATTGGATTTTATCTAACAGTAGGGTTACCATTCCGCCCCCTACTTCATACCCCAGATATTTTGTGGTATTGGCTGCCAATTTCGATTTTTTTCCGGGTTAATGTGTAACCCAGCTTCTTTCAATGCCATTATTACTTGGGTTAAATGTGCCAAATGTTCTTTCCATGTTTTGCTGAATATTACAATATCGTCTAAGTATGCAGCTGCATACTGATCATGGGGCCTCAGTATTTTGTCTATTAGGGTTTGGAAGGTTGCTGGGGCCCCATGTAGCACAACAGGCAAAACCGTAAATTGGAACAGACCCTGTGGTGTGGCAAATGCGGTTTCCTCTTGGTCGACTGGGTTGAGTGGAATCTGCCAATATCCTTTTGTTAAATCCAGTGTGCTTAGGTATGTGGCTGAACCTAGTTTTTCTATGAGCTCATCAATTCGGGGCATCGGATACGCCTCATACCGGGAAATAGCATTTAGTTGCCTAAAGTCCATGCAGAACCGGGTGGTGCCATCTGGTTTAGGAACTAATACTATAGGGGAACACCAGACGCTTTTTGAAGGCACAATGGTTCCTAATTCTAACATGTTCTCTATCTCCTTGGCAATCTCTCCCCTTTTTGCTTCCGGAATCCGGTATGGTCTGAGGCGTACTGTTTTTCCCTCCTCTGTAGGTATTGAATGCATAGCCAAATGGGTACGCCCTGGTATGCTAGAAAAGGTCTCGGATATTGGGTTTAGAGTAGAGAACAGCTCCGCTTTTTGGGACTCACTTAGTTGATCCCCCAACTGCACTTCTCGTATACCACAAGGATGTTTTGGAATTAATTGTTCCGGGACAGACTTGTCTGATAAGGTTGAACACAGCACACTTTGGGTTCCTTCCTTCCACAACTTGAGTAAATTGATGTGATAATTCTGATACTTGTTTTTACGTTCTGGTTGTTCCACCTCATAATTCACGGGTCCTAAGATTTTTGTTATCTGATACGGCCCGTGCCATTGAGCTAACATTTTGTTCGTGTGGGTCGGTAGTAGCACCAGGACCTTGTCCCCTATCTTCAGGGATCTAGGTCTGCTTCCCTGATCATAGTACTTCTCTTGTTTTTCTTGTGCTCTACCCAAGTTTTCATGAGCAAATTCCCTCAGTTTTCCCAGCTGTTCTCTTAGGTCCTGAACATATTCGGTGAGGGATGTTTCTTCTTGTTGCTCCCACTTATCTTTTAGGATCTGTAACACCGATTTAGGTTGTCTTCCGAATAACAGCTCGAAAGGGGAGTAACCTGTAGGGGACTGAGGGGTATCTCTGAGTATCATTAAAACCCATGGCAATACCCGATCCCATCCCAAACCGGTAGAGCTGGTGGCTATTTTTATCATCTGTTTGATAGTCTTGTTGTACCTCTCCACTAACCCATCTGTCTGGGGGTGATACACTGAGGTTCTCAAGTGGTGTATACCCAGGGTTTTGCACACCTCTTTCATTACTACCGACATGAAATTACTCCCTTGGTCTGTCACTATCTCAAGGGGTATTCCCACTCTAGCAAAGAATGGTAATAGTACATCACACACTTGTCTGGCAGAGATACCTCTTAGAGGAAAAGCCTCGGGATATCTGGTGGCGTAGTCCACTATGACCAGGAGGAACCGAAATCCTCTACTGGAGGGTTCTAACGGACCGACTATGTCTATACCTATCCTTTGAAAGGGCTCCTTGATCAAAGGCATTCTTTGCAGGGGTACCCGAGCCGGGATATGATTGCTCGTTTTCTGACATATGACACATTCTTGGCAATATTTAGCTATTTCATCATAAATCCCAGGCCAGTAGAAATTCTGTAACACCCTCTTTCCTGTCATATTTTCAGCTAAGTGACCCCCTGTAGTATGATCGTGTGCCAGTTGGATCAAGATTTTCCGATATGACTGAGGAACCAACAGTTGCTCCTTCTCTTGGTTGTCTGTTCCTCGGGTCACTCTGTAATAAAGCCCTTGTTTTTCTTTGAAATAGGGAGTGGTAACTGGCGAGTCTTTTCTGGTTAAAGCTTGTTCGCGAGCTCGCTTTAGAGTCTCGTCAAGACCGACTTCGGTCCTGAAGGATGGCAGATGGTCGTCAACCCTCCAATCTATAACGGCAATATCTCTTCCCGGATGCCCATCCTAGTTATTTTCTTTTTTCTGTTCCTTGGTGAGTTTTCCCCTTGGATTCCTCCCTCTTATCTCGGTTTGTGAAAAGGGAGCTTCTTTTAACCATTTATCAAATTCGGGAATGTCTGTCCCTATTAGTACGGGTGCGGGTAGAGAGGGTATAATAAGCACTTTAACAGGTATTTCTTCTCCCTGTAACCCTAACACAACGTCTTTTGTGAGATACCCTTTAACGTCCCCATGTACACATTTAATGTCAATAGTTCTCACCTGTCCTGGATCTTGTTCACTCACATGGGGTTGTATGGCTGTCTGCCGGCTTCCACTATCCATCATGGCTTGTTGAGGATGACCATCCACAGTAACTTCTATCACATAGGGAAGTCTTCTTCTGTTCCCCTGCGGTTGTAAGGTGCCTATTTCCATGGGTTCGGTTTTGTTTCTCTTTGCACAGAACCGGGCGATGTGACCCCATTCCCCGCATTCAAAGCATTGAGGCGCCTGACTTTTTGTTGGGTTGGTTCCGTTGGTTGTCTTAGGTTCCTGTCTGACTAGTGGCTCAGGTGCACTTCCCCGGTGGTTACTGCGTAAGGCGGGAAGATCATAGTAATGCTTTGCTGTTGGTGCTGCCACACTGCGAGGAATTCCAGCTTTCTGGTAGGCTGTGGCCACGTCTATGGCTTCGGACAATTTCAAACGGTGATGTTGCCTAACCCACCGTTGGATAGGACCTGGCAGTGCTTCAATAAATTGCTCGAGCATTATCTTCTCCTTGATTTGCCCGATTGTGGCGGTATTGGTTTGCAACCATTTCTCCGTTAGATCTTGTATTCGGTAAAACAACTGTCTTGGGCTCTCGCCAGGTTTTAGTCTGGTTTCCCTAAACTAGAGCCTATATGATTCCTCATCCATCCCTAGCCTCTCCAGTATTGACATCTTCATGTCCACATATGGGGTATCCCCGTTCGGATTGGCCGCCTGATATGCCCCTTGCATTACTCCCGTGAGCAGGGGCGCCAAAAAGAAAGACCATCGGTCCTGGGGCCATTGTGCCGCTCGGGCTATGCGTTCAAAATTCACAAAGAAGAAACTGGGATCGTCTCCTGCTTGGTATTTTTGAAGCACTGTGGGTGGAATGGTTGGATGTGTCCTGTGCGCCGCTACTGATTCTCCCAGAATTCACAGAGCTTCCCTGCCCTGCTCTTGGGCTGCTGTTTGTACCTGTAAAGCCTGTTGCAGGGCTTGTCGATCTGCTTGGGCTTGATGTCCTTGAACCTGTACCAGTTGTTGTAATTGCTGTTGGCCTTCAGCCAATGCTTTGATGACTGCTTCCATTATGTCAAAGTAGACGTGTCTCTACAGCATCCCACCGCTGCCACCACTGTTAAGTAGTGAGCCGGAGACACCAGAGTATTTTGACAAATGATATTTATTTCTTAACAGTACTTCAAGTTGCAAAAAGAGAGGTTATGCAAAAATCTCAATTCGAAATTAACAGTGCCAACCAGGCTTCTCAGAATCCTTTTTTTAAAACGTGACCGTAATCATAGGTTCAGGTTTACCTCTAAGAAAACTTTGTTCGGGCCGTGCTGAGCGGTTTCCTACACACACTCGACTGAGCCCCCCCGTTAGAGAGAGAGTTCCGTCATATAAAGTTCCTCCAGTCTTCTTGCCGTCCTTGAAGTGAAAGGAAAAACTCAAACTCCAGTATTTTTATCACCTTGTGAGCAGTCCATCTCGTTTCGACTGTGCTCTGCTCTGTGCATAGTGTTGCCTGCCGTCTCGATAAGGGTTCGTCCTGCGGAGTGCCCTTCTTCCTCTAATAAGCCCACCGGTGTTGTGAGCTGGTCTCTTCCCACTCGGAATCCACGCCGGCCGTCGCCTTCCACTCCTGCAAAATGAGACACACGTTGAGGTGTTTAGTGCAGCTTTAAACCCTTGGGCCACTCCTCCTCCTCCCCAGCAATTAATCACAGGTGCTGCCTCTGGGCGCAGTACAGCCGATGCTGATTCCCCTCCTTCCTGCTTCACACACTCTGAATCAGCGCTAGTTTTCACCCTTGACTGGGAGAGTCTATTCATATAAGGAAATGTGGATTCCCTCCTTCTTTCCCTGTTTTCTTTTCCCCATTGTTGGCTTTTATTTAAAAAATGCATCTGTTGAGGCCTTCTGGGAGTTGTAGTCCGTGTCGTTACTGTAGCAATCATTTCGCCTGCTGTGATATGTGAGGTCTGCCCCTTTGTACCGTTTTGTTCTTTATCATTTCTCGATAACCTGTCCGCTGCTACAGGTTCTCTATCACAGTGTGTAGTTGTCTTTTTTAAGTGGTTATGGGGAGTGCAGCATCGGGGTGCATGTAGACCACCACTCGGTTTACCCAGTTCAACGCTAATATTTCATTAAAATGTCATGTATGACCATATCGAATTGTGTATCAGTTTCCACGTTGTTTTCTGTTTGTTGAGATTGTTTGATGTCTGTGCTAATGGTTAGTTTAAACTCTATGCCGAATTAATAAGTCAATAGATAAATTGTAATCAAGTTTGGGTATTGAGACACATTTTCTGTTATGTTTTTGAAACAGATACATTCTGCCTTTCTGCAATTGTCATAGATTCCAGATGCCAACTGACGGCTTCTTCAATCGGCAGCTGAACTTAGTTGTCAACGCCTGGATCACAGTGACTCTTTTTTGGGACGATCGCCCAGGGCCCATATGCCCTTACTCTGTACTAGCGATTAGGAGTAACATAACATCTTTTACGGTGGTCTAGCCCCAAGTTGATTCAGAAGCCCTGGAATTCACTGTGCGACACCCAAGCGCTTCTTTTACCGAAAACGAACACCTGGTGTACGCAAAAAGGACAACACGTGCCTCGCGATAAACATTTTGGATCGCGAGCAAAGAAACAAATTTGCAGTTTGATTGAATATGGCAATATTGTGAAATAAAAGTACTTTACAAATTGTACAGTGTTGTTGTTGTCTTTTAAAGTACAGTTTAATATTCTGAATTGTGACGTGCTGTGTTGTTAGTCGATGTGTGTTGATTTTCGGGTTCTGCGTCATGTCACATAGGTGATTATGGGTGCGTTTGGCTACGCTGACGAGGAACGTCACCGAGAAAGGTGTGGAATATCACTAGGTTTGGTGATGTGAGGCTCAGGGGCGGGGCATATGATTCAGTGACGTCAGGGCAGTTTACCTTAGGCAGATGCAGCAATGGATAAGAATAGCACAAGATGGACGCGCCCTGCTGCCAGATTTCGTATGTTTATAAAAGAGGAAAGGTGAGGTACGGTGAATTGGAAATGTTTGCTATAGATCAACGTATGTATAAAAATACATGGCCGAAAACTCGGGACAATAATATTTTCTGAGAATTGCACTTGTGAAACTTATGAAATAATGTCTGGGTAGGTGAGGGGTGATGACGATGGGTGGGATGTTTTTGACCTGATTTCGAATGAGTTTAGAAAGTTTGGTGGGATTTTGTGCAGAGCTTATATGATGATTGTATGTGCATTCAATTTGACAGTTTTGAAAAAATAAAACGTGGGTGGATTTCCAGCAAACTTGCGTAAGGCACATTGGCAAGGATCTACAAGCATGGTTTGGAATTGTGTCAGTGTATAGCTTTAGTGACTGAGAGGTAGCCTGAGGCCATGGGCAGTGGCCAGAATGTCCAGGTCATGGAATAAGGTCATGATCCGGACAATCTGGCTACTGGCCATGACCAGAAGGGACAAAACAGGATTAAAGTGGCGATATCCACCTGGGACTGGCTTTTTGGTAAAGTTATTCGAAATTAGGATAGATTTGAAAGGGAAGAAAAATGTGCTTGTGGTAATATGGTCATATGGTTTTCTTTTTGCCTTCTGCAGGATGCCATGGAAAGCGAAGAGGGGCCCTGTATGGAACCCCCGCCTTCCCTTTCCATGGTGGCCATCTTGGAAAAGGATTTTCCTTCCTAAACCGGGACGCCTGAAAAATCCTCTTTTTTAGTACCACGGGTTCCCGCTTTGGGAATGTAGGCTGCTAATGGCCTTCATCCCCCATTTCAGGGGGATAATGGTCCAGAGACCATGTTATCCACCCTCGCTTCGCTTGGGCTGATAACTTGGGCTGCTGGGCCGGTATCCACCATTCCAGTCCCTGGAACGGAGGATGAACGCCCCAATATTCCCATTAGTATAACACAAAATGCAAATGGAAATGTTTGAAAATCTTATTGAGTCTATGTACTTTACTGAGAAATATAAAGTAGATGGAGTCAATGCGTTTTTTTTTAGTTCTATTTTTTAACTGTGAAAGGTGGTTCGTAAAGGAACATTTATTTTGTTTTTGGATGGATTTATTTTGGCAGGAGAGCTTAGAACGAAAGATGGGGAGGGAAATGAGGGAAGAGGCACCAAACACTAATATGGAGGGGCAGGTGGACAGGGGAAAACGTTGCGCGTGTGTTATTTCTAAAGTAGGGGGGCAGTGTTTCTCATGCTCTTTGATTACAGCAGTGGTGGTGTCTCTTTGGGAGGAGGGATGGCCTTAGCTGATGCCATTTTAAGATGAATAGCAGTTTTGCTAAAAGTATGTACTGTGTACTAGATTGTTAATGGATAATGAGTAGGAATAGGTGTTGGAGCTGTGCAAGGGAAATTTTGAAGTTGAAAGTTACTAGATCAGTAGAAACTGCAGTTCCAAACTGTCCGCGAAGCACAGATCTTATTGTGAAGTGCATACGGGTTCTTGGACACGTCATCATGGTGCGCGTCAGCATATGGTCATGTGGCATTCTCCGGAAGTTCTACAATGAAGTCCGATGTTCGTAGACATTATGGTTAAGTTGCACTAATAAAAACCTATGAAATTCAGTAAAAAAACTTTGTTAAAGGGACGTTATGGTTCCAAGTAAAACCGAAAACCCCCTGAAATTTGCAAGTTATGGTAAGTTAAGCAACCATAACTCGCACCACCACCGTGCACTGCTAAAACTAACACCCAGGACATCAAAGATGACATCACAAATGTCATTGATGACATCACTGATGACATCACATGTCTGGCGCACTCTTTTTTCCTTTACTGATATATCTAGGCCAGTAACAGTCAGGAACAAAAAATTCACTATACTATAGTACAAAGTACTATATTTGTAGACTTCAAATATGTTCTTACAGTAATTCACTTAGGGTCCACTCAAATCATATGAAACATATACAAAGGGAAAACACAGACTTGGAAGACAGCAATGCTTTCTATGTATGAAGATGATTCTAAGAGCAGACGCCACGATGACACCGGAGGAGGTGTAGGCATCATCACTAAATCCACCCTTCAGTACAGAATATGTAAAGCGGATACCCTAACAGGTTACAAACTCCTACTTCTCAAATTAGCTACTGATCCTAACACCACCACCAAATTCCTAATAGTGTACAGAGCCCCCAACTCAACTAGCAACCCAGATATCGATCTGCCAGTTCTCATCACTCCTCTCCTTAAACCCAAAACCAAATTAATCATTTTAGGAGATATCAACCTGGGCTACAACGGTGTAGCAGATCACAAAGCCACTGCGCTCCTAGAAGTGCAATTCACACAAATAGTAAACGCCCCAACCCACTCAAAACGCAGACTCCTCGATTGGATCCTAACACTGAACACTTTAGTCAGCCTAGAAGACATCCTAAACTTATCATGGACAGACCACTTCCTAATTAGCTTCAACTTAATACTGACCAATGACCCAGTGTCTGCCATCTCGCCTCCCACACCTATCATGATGAGAAACACACACAAACACGCCCCAGAAATCCTCTCCCCCACCCTGAACAAACTACTTAATGCACAACCCTTAGTTGACAATACCCCTGAGAGCATCTCATTACACTACCACACCTGCCTCAAAATAGCCATTGATGAAGCAGCCCCCCTCAAGCCGAAACTTCCCAAACCCAAATGCAGTAAACCTTGGTTTAACAATGAACTTATTGAACTGACGAGAAAAAGAGCCCTAGAACACTTTTTCAGAAAAAACCCCTAATAGCGAATCTAAAAAAAGGTTCCATGTCATTTCATCGCGGGATGTTTTTTGGCAGGCTTTTTTACCGCAGATTTTTTAATGAAAAAACTCATCGAAACCCCACCCCCTTTATTTATATATCACCGAACACCCACACCAAATAAATATATTTTTCCAACCCCTCCAAAAAAATTCGATGAGTTTTTTCAGCAAAGAAATCACGGTAAAAAAAACAGTGAAAAAACCAAAAAAGAACTCCTCAATAAATCCAAAACCTACAAACTCGCAGTGTTCACTCATAAAGCAAACTCTCTCAATCAACGCATTATCAATGCAGCCTCTAACAGCAAAGAGCTGTTCTCTATCATCAGAGAACTAGAAACTCCTATCCCACCACCCAGTGCAGCCAAAGCAAGCAAAGCATGGTGTCCAAAGTAAACATCCTCCAAACCCAAATCGTCCAGCAAAGAAAACTCCTATCACATACTGCAGAGCTCTCTCCCATGCCACAGAGAGACACTCCCGCCAACATACCGCTACTTCAATGGCATGGTTTGAGGCCAAACTACAAATCTTGAGTCAAACTATTATACTCAGATCCAAAGACATGAATTTTGCCCACTATCCGGTGTCCTGTTCATTCTTTCTATTGAACCCCTATTAGAGCTTCTTAGAAGATGCACTATTGTTGCAGTATTATATGTGGGAAATTGGAGGTCAAGATTGCAGTATATGCGGATGACATTAAGATCTTCATAAAAAAAAACATATAATAATCTTAAGAATCTACTAGAAGCTATTCATTTTTTTTCCGGATGTCTCGGGATACAAACTAAATAAAGAAAAATCTGAAATTTTAACCGTAAACTCATTGTGCGGGAATTAAATTCATTAGGTCTCAAATGGTGTCAAGACTATATTAAACACTTAGGCTTCACAATCTCTACCTGTTACGCTCAGCTGGCTCCCACAGAGGCGTCGATCTGAACTGGACAGCTGCGTTCTCCACCAATGTGACGCGTAGGGCCGAGATGACGGATTGGACTGGCCCACCTAGCTTCGTTTGCTTGGCCCGTAGGAATATTCTTCTGCAAATGGAGAAAGGGAATTAACCACCCGTGAAGTTGAGCGTAAATCCCCCCACCCCCGCTGTTCTCCCCACAGATCACCTTTGATGTCCCCTCTTATAGTCTCACCTGATGGTTTGAAAAGATGAGCTCTCCATCCTGCATTGAGCGCAGGGGCGCGCTGATAACCAGTTGCTTCACTGGCTCGAAGGAATTGGTGAGCTCCAGAACAATATTGACTACAAAAAAGTATATAGTTCGTAAGCGTTCACATGTCTGACTTTCACTCTTGTCCGATTCCTTGCAATTTGCAGCTTGACCCCAGCGAAGAGTTCCTCGTGGTAGCTGACGAAGTTCAGGTAAGGATTTGGCTTATCCTACACAGTTCAATAAAATAAGGCCAGAATGTAACCTGTGGCTTGCTCCCCTATTCAGGTGTGCAGAGAAAATATGAGGTTCGGGGAATAATGCCTGTGGCCGTAAAATTAGGTAAGTCTATTGTGGTGAGAAGAGTTCCCCGTGTTTGTCCCTTCGTCTCACCTTGTTGTCCTTTTGTTCCCCTTAGGGGCCGGGGTACGGCGAGGATGCAATGGAGACTGCGCCGACCCGTGAAGAGGAATAATACCCCCGGTGGTAATCAGGTAAGTCTATGGGGGTAGTTACTATTGCCTCTGTTTATTCCCTTGGCTCACCTTTGCTGTTCTTGTGTTCCCCTTAGGTGCCAGAGTGCGGCGGGAACGTGCAGAAGGATGCGGTGGATCGTGAGGATGCTGCAAAGGCTGGTGAGTTCAGCGCGGCGCTGCAGCAGGCGAGGCGGCGCACATAAAATATTTCTTTCTTCCAGCTCGAAGGCGCGGTGGATCCGGAATTCAGGTAAGGATCGAAGGTTTTGCTCTTATTCTAACCTCTTCTCCTTCTGTTCCTCCCTTTTTCTAGGAGCTGCAGACTCGAGGCGGGTGTGGAAGAAGACTGGATGCAGGCTTGCAGACACGGTGAGCGTTACGCTGCTGGATGCAGAATAACGCGAAGCGTGTGCTGCTCTTCGGATGTGGTTTAAATAGCCTCCAAAGTAGTCCCAGGTAAGTATTCCTCCCCAGCCCCACCCGAGTAAAAAATAGTCCCTAGGTAAAATAGTCCCTTCCAAGCCTCATTTGGCTTTGAGCTCTGCAGCATGGTCTGCATCAGGTAAGCTTGCAGCATGGTCTGCATCAGGTAAGTTCTACTCTATGACGCCAGGACTGACTCTCCATATGAGCGTATGTTTAGGACCGCACCTAAACAGCCCCTAGCAGGGTTTTTTTGGGCTTGCTCAAAATAACTTGATGCCTGCTTCCGGGGTTGCTGGACATGGTCTGGTTCCCCGGGGGTAGGCATCATGACAGCACCTCTGTAGAAGAATTCATTAAGCATAATGTAGATCATTTGTGGAATAAAATTGAGAGCTCAATCGCCACTTGGGCACCATTATATTAAGCTTGATGGGGCAGATTGGAAACCATTAAAATTATGTTATCTCTGGTTATCTTATTTCATCTACAAATGCTCCCTCTTCTACTATCATCGTATTTGAAATCTATGAATATTACTTTATGTAATTTCCTCTGGGACCAAAAAAACAAAAAAGGATTTCCTTGACTAAATTATATAACACTCATGAACATGTGGAAGTTAAATGTCCTAATTTTAGATACCATCAAAAAGTGTTTATACTTAAACAGGCTCAATCCTGGTTCTTGAATGACAGTTTGGATGATATTCATGCCTGGCTATCTACGGAACAAGAACTAGTACAAGTAATTTCTATCAAGAACCTGATTTTTATTTTTAACAAATCCAAATCTGGTTACTCTAAGATAATTAGTTTAACAGTGTTGGTGCTTAAGGAATTTTTGTTTTCACGTATAGAAAACAAGTCAAACTCCCTTTCACCTTATCTGTGGTTTAATAATAAGATCACGGGGAGGGGAAGAATCCTCCTTTCGAAACCGTGGCTGAATAGCGGCATTAAGTATATACATCAGATTTTCTCAGGCCCCAATCCACTTTCGTTTAAGATTTTCCCTTCCACATTCCCCACCTTCATCAATATTATAAACGTATGGATGCATGCATGTTATTTGAGAATAATTTACTTATCCCGGAACAGCAAAAAGTAAAATGTCTTGAATGCTTATCACTATTTAGAGTTTGTAAATTTTGATACATTCATTACAATTACTAAATCTAGTGAAACTAAATAGCCAAAAGAAAAGGAATGGGAAAGTGATTGCAATATGGAATTTCAACGATCTATTATGAATCAGGAGCATTCGGTCTTTACTCCCCAAGGGAGCGCCAACCCCTTTGAGGCTAGGGAGGTGAGCCTGTTCTGCAAGACAGTCCCTAAGAGTCTGGGGCAAGTGGGACCTCACTGGGAGTGACTTAACCTTAGGGGACAAGGACACCCATTCCCACTGGGAACTCCCTAGGTCAACCACAATTTCAGCATATACGAGACTGCCTTCCTAGAAGAATACTGTGTCATCCTTCTATGTTGCATCAGGCAATGTTGGATCAAACAAAGGCAAAGAGAGTATCCCTATAAGAAAATACTTATATTTAGCTGAAACAAGTGGATCACAAGAGGAGAGGGAGTAAGGCGCCCCGGGTGAAGCCCCCTGACATAAGCATGCCTTGGAGAGGCAGAACTAGAGGAAGCCGCTGAGCCTGCAGTAATTGGAAAGCTGCATAAAGTCAGCCCGAGACACCAGACAACTGGTAACAAAGACAATGGGGAATCCGTTGTCGAGGCAGGGAGAGTAAGCGTGTCTGACATGGTGGCGTGGGCGCAGTCCGACAGTGGTGGGTCAGGCACCCAGAGAACAACGCTGAGACCATAAACGCAGGTCGCGCTGACACCTCCCAGCTGCCAGCATCCGTGGAACGCAACCTCTTGCGGAGATGCAGAGAACGAGATGTGAGTGAAGCCAGAGACAGAGAAGCCAGAAAGACAAACTGATTACCCGAGCGAGTACCGAGCCCCGCAATGTCACCCTGGAGAAACACAGGTACCGGGGTAAACGGGAAGAGCGGAGGTCGCCGGGGCAACCAGTTGTAAGAAGTGTAACGGGTGAAAGTGAGGAAGGAGACCCTCCCCTAGTAAATCGGCAAAACTGGAGATACAAAGAAATCACAAAGAACGCAATGAAAGAGGCTAGTTAGGAAACCGAGGGAAGGTGGAAAAGAGAACCCGGAGAAAAAGGGAGAAGACCACTCAAACCTAAAGAGTGGGGCAAGCACTCCATGATACAGTGTGCCATGTGTTGTTAATTAAGGCTGTCAAGTGAACACAATAAGGGAGGACATAAGCCAATACGAAGAACCTATGAGAGGGTAACTCCTAATACAAGTCAAAGCATACAGAACCTAAGAAAGGTTGAATCTCAATAAACTGTAGGGCATAACCTTAAAAGAAAGAGTCTGAGAGAATATATTAAGGAGGGACATTCTAAACAAACCAGTAAAGGAATATAAAACCCATGAACAGTTGGGAGGACCGACAAGAGCTCCTTGAGGAAACGCCAAAAGAGTCTCAGAGAACAGACACATAAGGAATATATTTTTAACCACAGACATTTGTATCTTGAGTATAAAAGGAAACACAATAAAAACCCTGAGAAAAAGCCACAAGAAAGGAAGAAGGCATAAAGGGAAATTACCAGGAGATGAGAGACATTCTTTTGGCTTACTTTAGTTATTCATATAAGGGGTAGGGTCAGTTGGGCTGCCTGATGACAAACAAACACAGTGAGTTACTTTAGTCAGGCAGGGAAAACCCCAACAACAGGGATAATAGGCCATTTATCATTCCATTAAAGAAAGTTCACATGTCCAAAATGTGCCCGACTGCTCCTTCTGACCCACCACATATGGTGTCAGAAGTGGGATGTCAACCAAATGATAGCCGTTGGGGACCCGGGCTGTTCACAAAATTAAGTCCCAGAGCCAAAGCCCCTACTGTAGCCACTGCAGAGTCCACAGGTTTTAACCTGCAAAGTATAGAGGCGATTTTGATTCCACCAAATGAGAGGCGGCTTATACCCATGAAATGCACACTTTCACCACCACCACCATGTACCAATATATGGCTGGCCTTCAAATTAGGATTAGCCTGGAGATATGTTTTGGTTGTTATGGCCAGAGTAATAGACCCCGACTTTATAAGGGACATCAAAGTCTTACTACATAATCGTGGCAATAATACCTATAAAATTAAAGAGGGGGAGAAAATAGCCCACAGGATTCTGGAACAGACCTTATTCCCCAAGAGGTAGAAGGGTTAAGAGAGAGAGCAAGGCTCTAGTGGTTTTGGAGCAGCAGACATCCCTGTGGAAAAGATCCATCATGAGGAGGTAGAAGTGGTTGACCTCTTACTGATCTAGCCTTTGCCCAAAGAAATGATCCAGCCCTCAAGAAGGTCTTTGGCAGGATAACCACCAAGCAGACAGGGCACAGTCAGGCTGCACCATTTTTCTTTCTACAGAAGGGTGTGTTGTATCGCGGAGATATTATGAGAGATGGCTTGCCCCGAACACAGTTAGTAGTCCCCCAGAGTCATTGCAGAATTGTATTAGAGCTCGCGCACTCTCATCTCATGATAGCTCACCAAGGGTCGGAAAGACTCAGAGTCAGTTAATCCCTAGGTTCTACTGGCCCAGAGTTTCCGCTGACGTTAAGAAATATGTTCATCTACCAAAGGACTATGGCAACTACAGTCCCACTGGCACCTCTGCAACCCTTACCAATTTTCGAGGTTCCTTTCTCTAGAACAGGGATGGACATAGTGGGCCCGCTTGAAACATCGAAGCTGGGGAACAAATTAATTCTAGTAATTGTGGACTATGTCACCTGATATCCTGATGTATTTTCCCTTTCGCAATAACACTAGACAGCAGGTCCTAAAACACCTGTCACGTTTTGATTTCCAGAGTAGGGTTCCCGAATGAAATCCTTACTGACCAGGGCACCACTTTATGTCCTGTCTAAGGCAAGAGGTAAAGGAGTTACTTCAGAACAAAACCCTGCGAACATCTGATTATCATCCTTGAGAAACCTGAGGGTGTCCTCACATCTTCCCCCCTTGGATCCTCTGCTCAGGTGGCAAGGCCTTCACTTTTGGATCCTGACCCTGGGGGTGGAGAAGCAAGGGAGGATCACCTGGGTGGAGGGCTCTTGAGGAGAGGGAAGAAAGTGTCCTCAGGTGAGACACAGTATTTTCCCTTTCCACACCATGATGAAACTCTAATTCCAGAAGCATTTGTGGGATATTGTTATCCCATTCCCTTTGATCAAAATAACATCAGGAGAACAGACAAACATCGAATACCTAGAAGAAGGGTGAGAAAAAGTGGGGTGTCCCCAGGCGAGACATGGAATCCCCCTTTCCCTGGTTACAACCAACCCAGTCCCTCCCCAACCTTAATGAGCTATTTTAAGTCAACTTCCCTCCTTTCTCCAACATTGACACTTGACAGCACTGGGACGAAGAAGAGGCAACTAAGAGCAATGAAGACTATGCTCTTTTACCACTATAGTACTGAGACGAAGAAGATGCCTGCTAAGAGCAGTGAAGGTCAGGCATGTCCCTTTAATGGTGGTCAGCAAGGCTGATTGGTCATCCAGACCTGCAGCCTGTGAAAGGGCTGCAGGTGTATAAATGGAACCCAACCCAGTGGAAAAGGGGAATGACAGGAGAAATACCAGGAGGATGGTGCATGCAGCAAAGGAACCTGCAATGTGCTGTGGAAGATGTGACTCCCTGGAACAGACTGGGAAATGTGAAGGGAGCCGTGCAGGAAGGCTGCCCCTTTCCTTTCTACTCAATGTGCTCGTTCCCCTGTGGTGGAGGACCACCCCAGGAGTTTCTGAGGGGCAGGTACTGGAGCTCCGACGCTAGAAGAAGAAGGCTGTGTGATCTGTGCTGCAGCACAAACTACTAAAAGTGAGCGGTGAGTTTCTAGTGATTGAGAACCACGTGAGTGAACTCTTTTTTTTTTTTAATACTGTGTATCGGAGTGGTTGCGTGCTTCGGCAGCACGTTTTTGAAAGTCTCCGATCTCTTTCATTTTCAATTATCAAACCGATGGGGATATTTTGTGCCGGAGTAGTCGCGTGCATCGGAATAGCACTTTTTTTGGAAAGCCTCTGATCCCTTTAATTTCAATTAACAAATAGATGGGAATACGTTGTAGCGGAGTGGTTGCGTGCGACGTACAACATGTTTTCGAAGGTCTCCGAACAATGAACTCTGCACTTAAAGTGTAACAAACAAATACTGCGCAATGGATGAAGTGAACATGGATCATAAGCAAGAGGATAATTATTGAATACTGAACTGAATGCAAAACCTTGCTAGTAAACAGAATTAAAACTTTTGGAACCCAGATGGGGGAGAAAACTTTAAATATAAGCAAACCATTATATGTTGAAGTGTTAAAAGACTATTACAAGCACAGCAATATATAGTAAAGAGTTAAAGGACTACTACAAGCACACCATTGCATGCAGAAGTGCAAAAAGGAATATAACTTCAAAACAAACAACAGTTTTCTGAAATTCTAAGTAACAGTGGAACTTTCAATCTGTATGCAAGCTACAACATTATCTGAACAAATATTTAAAACAACATTAACTGAACTGGGGAAACAAGGATCTTTTGCAGGTTTTTTTACTGTGTAACTTGAAACTTGGGGAAGGGAATCTTGAGTCCTAACCAGGAGCATTTCATTTCAAGGTTGTTTGAACTGTGTGACTTGGATTTTGGAGGAAGGAAACCCAGAGACCTAAATAAGACTACTGCATCCTACATGTCAGAAAGGGAACTTTGAGACTTTTTTGTGGAACTGTTTTATACTTGGAGAAGGGACCTGAAAGGAAACTGTGAGCTGGAAGAAGCTCAGAACTTTATGTTAAACACTGTCTGCATCAAAGACCTATGCTTGCCCTCACAGTTAATCTATACAATGTGTATGGATGCCAGAAACCAAAAGAAAACAGATTCCTAAATTGAACTCTTACTTTCCTTCGTTCTATTTAGGTAGGGAAATCTCACCTTAGCATAGGGCAAGTTAGGCCTTTTTCCATCCTAACATTTAAGTTAATAAAATTATTTGTTTTTAACCTGGAATCTGTTGTCTGTGTCCTCCTTCATGATGCCTTCAGACATTCTCAGACAGATGGGCTGGTTGAGAGATTCAATCAGAAGTTAAAAATAATCTTGCGTATGTTGGTTGAAACCGAAAGGAGAAACAGGGACATCATGATACCCTTTGTTCGTGGTCGGAAAAAACCCTCATGCATCCTTGGGATATTCCGCTTTCGAGTTACTTTATGAAAGGGAACCCAGGGACGTTTTAGACATGCTAAAGGAAACAGGGGAACAGAGAGAGGAAGCCATCTTACCAATTTCCCAGTGCGCCCAATAATTGAACACCAGTGTGGCGGCAGTATGAGAAACAGTAAAACAACATCTATGCCAAGCCCAAGAACATCAAATGGCAGATTACAACCAACATGCTACCACCTGGTCTTTTTCTGTAGGTCAGGTGGTCTTAGTTCTCCTCCCTACATCTGAGAATAAATGATTTCCAAGTGGTATGGACCATACACGCGCCTAGAAAAAAACGGTCACTTGAATTATGTGATATCCAGGTTTGACAGACATCTGAAAACTCAGATCCCCCATATTAACCTACTCAAAGAGTGGAAGGTAGACCCTAGCGAAACAACTACAGTCACTATGGCCGCTCTCCTAACTGATTCGGGAACAGAAAATCATCTGATTTCCCTGCTATTATCCCCCTCCCAACAGGAAGATTTTAGCAACTTACTTTCTCAATTCAAAGTCTTTTCGTAACAACCGAACAGAGTTACTAACTTCTTTCATTATATCCGAACAACGGCAGGGAAAACTGTAAACCTAAAACCTTATAGAATCCCTGACGCCAGGAGAAAAATAATTGACAAAGAGATAAAGGAGATGCTGAAGGCGGATATCATCAAGCCCTCAGAGTCCCGGTCCAGGTTGCCAAACTCGATCAATCTTGGTGTTTCGGTATAGATTTTAGGAAGTTAAACTCGATCTCCATCTTCGATAACTATCCCATGCCACTGATTGATGAATTAATTGAGAAGTTAGTTACGGATAAGTACATTTCCACACTTGACTTGACAAAAGGGTACTGGCAAAGTCCCTTACATCCTGCGGATTGGGAGAAGACCGCTTTATCTATGGCACAAGGCTTGTTTCCGTTTTATGGATATGGCCATGCATGGAGCTCCTGCCACCTTTCAACGGCTCATGGACACAGTTCTGAAACGCTAAACCACTTTATGTGGAGCCTACCTGGACGACATAGTCATCCACAGTAACAGCTGGCCAGTGCACGTCCATCCTCTTTATTCCATCGCCTGTGCTCTCAGGAAATCCTGGTTAAGGACAAACCCCAGAAAATGTCATCTTGCCTAATCGGCCGTAAAATATCTTGAATACTTTGTTGGCCAACCCAAGTGGATAAAGTGAAAGCGGTGAAACAAACACCAACCCCTAAGTCAGAAAGAGATATTTGAGCCTTCCTGGGATTACCCAGATATTATTGATGGTTAATCCCCAACTACTCCAACCTTGCGGCTAATCTAACCGACAAGTTGAAGAACTCGCAACCCCAGAAACTGGCTTGGCATAAGGAAAACCAAGAACGTTTCGAGGGTTTAAAACACATCCTCTGTCAGGCGCCAGTTATCAAAATGCCTGATTTTAACAAGGAATTGCTTTTGCAAACCGATGCCTTCAAAGCTGGCTTGGGTGCAGTAGTGTCCCAAGAGTACGACGGTATTGAGCATCTGGTACTTTAAACTAGCAGGAGGCTTTTTCCGCGAGAACAATACTATGCCACTGTAGAACTCAAAGCCTTGCCAATCAAGTGGCCCATCGTACAACTAAGGCATTATCTGACAGGGAGGAAGTTCAGGTTGCCTTTAACCTGGATGAGCCTTAGGAAATATACTAACCCCAGACTAATGAGATGGTTCCTATATCTACAACCTTTTTGCTTTTCGGTGGAACATCCACAAGGAAAGGAACAAGGAAATGTGGACTTTCTAAGCAGATTCCCACTCAATACAGATGGGGAAGCCACAACCGTAAGGGGAAGTGTATGTGATGAACTGGGAGTATTCATCCCTTCTGCCCAAGGTGGAGCCACCCTCTTTGAGGCTAGGGAGGCGAGTCTGCTCCACAAGACCCTTACAAGGGGTCTGGGCAAGTGGTACCTCACTGGTAGTGACTCCCCTTCGGGGACAAGGAATCCCGTTCCCACAGAGAACTCCCTAGGCTAACCACCATATCTGCATATATGGGACTGCCTTCCTTGAAGGGATCCGTGTGATTTATTTGCGGCAAAATTTCCCGCGATGGAAATGTCTAGATTTAAAAGTTCTGTTTTATTTTTTTCGGGTCAGCTGCGGGGGTGTCTACCACAATCCCCACTCCCTATACTGTAAAGTATGGTGAGCGGGGTGTTGCGGGGGACACCCCCGCAGTCTTTTTTTGTTTTTATTTTACCAACCCACTCCACCAAAACATACATACCACCAAAGGTTCAAACTTTTAGTAGTTAGAACTTTTGGTGGTATGCTTTTTAGGTCTTTTGGTGGGTTCGGTAATTTTAACTTGGTAATTTCCTCCTATACCCCTTGAAGAATACTGTGCCATCCTTCTATGTTGCTTTGTTGCTTCAGGTAATGTTGGATCAAACAAAGGTAAAGAGTATCTCTTTAACAAAAGGCATATTTAAATGAGACAAGTGGATCACAAGAGGAGAGAGTACGGTGCGACGGGGAAGCCCCCTGATGTAAGCTCGCCTTGGAGAGGCGTAACTAGAGGAAGCCGCGGAGCCCGTAGGAATTGAAAAGCACAGAAAGTCAGTCTGAGACACCAGAAAACCGTTAACGAAGACAATGGGGAAACCATCATTAAGAAGCATAGTCTTAGGTTGATAAATTACAAGCCCTCGTTTCTGATTGCACGGCTTCTGGTAGCACAGTGTTCCATGACTCGAAGGATTATTCCTAGGTTGTAGCAGCCCTCAGGCAGGCAGATCTCCAGGACAGAGCACATCAATTGCATAGCAATTGTGACTGTATAATGGGTTTTCGTTTCTGCTTTGTTTTCAGGAGACATTTTTCATAATGTTGTTGGGCAGAAACATCTTTATTTGTGTGATGTAAATATACCTGACTCAGTCACATCCATTTCAATCTTGCGCTCATAAATATCCTATAACTGTCTGCACCATACAACAGTGAGGTACTGGGTGCAATTTATGAACTCTGAAATATCCATATGTTATTCAACAATTGTGACTAAATCAGGGTTCTGACCATGTCCCATGACTTTGAGGGACTCTGTGACACAGGAATGTTGGCCTACCAGTGTCTTTGGATCATGTCCATGTGCTACCCCAAAGGTGATTCAGATTGGAAGTCACATATCCCCCCCTCCAAGTCCATACAACCAGACCCCAATTAGAGTGCCTCCCCTACTACTTTACTCCAGTCCAATAGCTTTAAAGGTAGTTGGTGGCAGAAACCCCACGTCAGCAACCAGGGCACACTCCAGGAAGACCACCACAGATGGCAGCGTATCACAGGGGTGTTGTAACACGATGGACTCTTGTAGATGTATTACTTGCATTCAGTCAGGTGGTTTCTCATTATCCAGTCAGCTCATAGTGATAACCTTACACACAGCACATGTAGCTTTTCAGAATTATAATTTTAAAGATGTTAATTACAACAGACATCACAAGGGTTCAGCCCGAGTGCTTAAAATAGAGTTTATCATTAGGATTTTTGGGAAATTAAGAAAATCTAATGCTTTCGTACAGTACAAAGTCAACAGTAAAGCTCTGTGGATATGGTAAAGCACAGAAGTCAAACTTTAGCCCAAGTCATGGGCATGCATAGCTTGGGCCCAGTGCTTTCATATGTGCCAGTGTTCCATGCAACAAAGACAAGTGGAAAGCATCCAGTTGGAGGGAAAAGAAGCAGTCAAAGTCATAGTGTAGTAACTGTGAAGGTACAGGGTGTACAGACTGTGGTCCCTGGCCAAGGAGGATGGTATAAGGACCCTGGACAATGTCGCTGGAGCCATGAAGAAAGAACCTGATGTTGGGGGATCAGTGCAGCCACTACAGAACTTGCAACTGTAGCCTTGGTGAACAAAGTGATGCAGGCAGAGGCTCAGTGGCCGAGCAGGTAAGTGGACATTTCTAGCAGTAGTAAGTGGCAGACTATAAACTGTCAGGCCTTTGCAGGAGATCTTGGGTCCCAGACACAAGGGAAACCAGTTCAGGGTGCAGCAAGTGCTACACAATAGAACCTCGAGTCCAGGTTATAGGTTGACTGTGCCTGCAAGTTAAAAGAAGGGGAAGCATAATCCACAACACACATCAATTATCATAACTTGCGTGTCTGGAAAATGACATCCCCCATACACTGTGCTAAAAGATATAATGACCATCAAAAAAAGGTTGACTTGAGGTAGAACATGAAGTTTCAACCATCAAATTTAATAAATAACTACAATGTCCTTGAAAAGTAGTCTCTTTTGTAGTTTAAACTCTAATAATCTGAGCTGGAGAATCACCTAACTGTCCTAACCAATCATGAGGGCTGCTGCCCCATAACCAGGCCAGTCCATCATAACTTTTCCTCTTTCTTTCGCTGCACCGCTCCAATACTGGGCAAAAGTTGTAACCAAATTCCCAAAACGACAACTGAACAAGGATAACTCAACCAGATAACTGTAAACAACTTCTTTCCCACCTTCCAGGATGCTGCCAACTTTGCTTCTGCCCCTGCAGAGAAGACAGAAAAGCAGAACATATTGTCGAGGATCAGAAGAAGGAAACGGACGTGGTAAAGCCATGTTCTTACTCTGAAGTTTATTAAAAGTAAAACAACTATGGGGTGCTTCCTGCCTATCTACCTAAGGTGCTTGTTAGTCAGGATGAATGTCCAAAAACAAATTCGTCCTCTGTCCAAATCAAAGCTATCTAAGCCTACCACTATTATAACTAAATAAAGTCAGGAGAATGACTCCCTTCTCCTGTTGCTTGTGTTTTGTCACAGGCTTCTTCTCACTTCTCTTACTCCTTTCAGTCGACCATAAACACATAGTCTCATGTCATCTACTATATCAAGTATTCCAGTTCTTTTTGGAGATTGGTAATTCCTGTCTCTGTATTCTTCCTGGTCAAATAGTCTCTTGTCATCCACTATATCAAGTTCTGCAGTTCTTTTAAGGGGTCAGTATTCCTTTCTCCTTATTCCTCCTGGTCTCACTTCCCTTGCTCTATTCAATAGACCATATGCAAATAGTTCCTGTTCATCCACAGCATCAAGTTCTGTAGTTATTTTAAGGGACTGATATTTCCCTTGTCCTTAATCTTCCTTGTTAGCTTAAGCCTATTAGGTTCTTTTTCTCCCTATTGCAGGGTTCTTGAATCTCTGTTATACTCTTCTCCTCTCTTTCTTGGTAGCTCAAGTTCCAATTACAAATTCCCCATTCCCAGGGTGCAGTTTCATGTATGGGTTTGGGCTTCCTAACTTCACAGGTCTGTTCTCCCCAAATATCTCTCTTTTTGGTGTTCTCTTCTTATCTTCAAGATATGGATGGGCCTTCCCTTTTCGCCAAAGTGATAAGCCTCCAATTATGTTTCTTTCCCACTCTATGGTTTTCATATTTCTTTTCATCTCATTCAAACCCTTCCGTTTCACTGGATTATTTCCAATAGTGTTCTCATTAGTAGTGGGACGGGTTTTGCTTAACTTCTAATAAGTCCCACTTTGCTTACCGGTATTCCCATTCCCCGATTTACCTTCAGAGTTCTGGGGCAACGTCGACGGTACCTGCAGGCCCTTGGATTCTCTTTCCTTCTCATGGCCGTTCCGTGGCTTGCTTTCCATGGCGTCTCTTTCCTTGATATGCCGTTCTTGTCTTTGGGACATCACAGGGATTGTGACTCGGACCGGGAGCTGCTTACTCCCCTGGATGGTCTCGGCGCTGTTGTACGGGAAGACTGACCACCACCGCTCTTTCTCCTCCGCCTTGCTTGGCTTTCTTCTACTCTTGTACGCCGGTTGATCAGCATTTTTGGTTCTGCGCTGGAGCGGCTCTGTTGCACGTCGGCCATGCGTTCTTCCACAGCCCCACCTCCTTCCGATCTGTAACGCACAGGGCGATTTCCCTGTGTCTCTCTGGTTTTCGCGCTCTCTCTGCTCTCGGCATGCTCTCTCTCACTTGTTGGTCTTACGTCCCTCTTCAGCCATATCTTCCATTTCTTGTCATTCATAATACAACTTCACGTTATCTTCACGAGTTTGATAACAGTTTGGTATATTCTGTAAGTCCTTATAAGCCATCACTTGGAGGCCATCAGTCCTTGTCCCCGAAGGAGGAGTCTCTCCCGGTGAGATCACACTTGCCTCGACCCCTATAGAGAGTGTTGTGGAGCGGGCTCACCTCCCTAGCCTCTCGGGGGTGGGGGAGGGGGTCTCCCCCTTCGGGAGAAGGGACGAATTCCCTCAAATTGTCACAGTATCCTTCATTATCCTCTTGAGTGGGCAATCGCAACATGGCTGCATGCCATCTAAAAAAAACCTAGCTAAGTCTTGCAGCTGCTGTATTCGCCACTTACTTGTGCCTCGCCTATTGCGCGTACACTTTCCGTTCACTCTTCGAGTGATTGTGTGGGTGGGATCATACTTTGCCTCTGTCTCTTTAATAGAATCAAACTTTCCTATAAATTAGTATGGAAAATGGAAAATCTGCATTCTATGTCAAGACCGGAGGCTCATATTATGCTTGTTTAAAGCTTACTTACCACCAACAAGGCTACTTGGTCGATCAGCTTAAAATAATAGGTCTTCAATACCAATTAATTCAACCAGTCTGCAGCTCTCAGAATGTCTTCCAGACGAGCTCCTAAGGAGAAGGCTTTGGAAGCCATTGCCCCTCGTGCTGAGTGTGCACCAAAGCATTCAGTGTCAATTCCAGCTTGTTGCATAAACCATTTGATCCATCTGGCTAGAGTAACTACTGCCACTGCTTTGAAAGGCTTAGGAAGTGCAATAAAGATATGAATCTCCCAGAGCAGCCTAAGCTGTTCTGTCTTTATTTCATAGACTTTGAGACTCCTGACCAGGCAAAGCTTGGGCTGCACTGGGAATGTCAGAAAGGTCACTGTCTTAATGTCCGTCTTTGTCCTACTCGTGATGCCGAAGGTTATCCCTTCGGGTGAATAACTCCGGCCATCTATACCCAGGGCACTGACATCCGCTTACAGGATAACAAACATAAAAGTGTCACCACCTTACCCGACAGAGCTTTCCTGTATAGGTCTGAATTTTCTGGCCACCTCTGGAAAAGCTAAAGGATAGTGTTCACGTCCCATAATCGTGTGTATTTTGGGACCTGGGGCGAATTTGACCACTTTGAGCAATCTCCACACTAACTAGTGTCCCCCCACAGGAAACCCTCCGACTCGTTCATGCCCAGCTGAAATTGCTGATCTCAAAGTATTCACTGTCCTGTACGCTTTGCCTCGAGCCACCAATGCAGCCAGAAAGTTAACTACATGGATCATACTGGCACTAGTGGGATGAACGTCCCTAGCCAGGCACCAGATAACCCAAGCTGCTATGTAGAACTTAGCCGTCTCGGGGGCAGAGGACTCCTCAATTAAATGCTCAGCTTCCCCTGATAAAACAGGCATTTGTAAGGCACCCCTGAAATCGCACAGGTCACTAACCTCAGTGCTCCCTGGAGGACTAGCAGGTGTTGAAGACCTTCCGGATCTGCAAAGATGTCCTGTTGGTGTGGGAGGAGGAGTGGGTCGGTGGCCGACAACTCTAGGAGATCTGGCAGCCATGCTTGCTCCCTCCAGGCTGGCTTAACTATCAGTAGCCCCGCTTGTTGTCGCCGTACTTGTGCCAGCGTCCTTGCAATCATAGGGAAGGATGGAAAAGCGTATTCTGTCTGCGGACCACAAGCTTGCAGGGATCCGTTGGTTGCTGACGCTTCCGGGTCCAGTCTCCAACTGTAGAATTGTGGCAGCTGGCAGTTCAGTCCGGTCACAAAAAAAGATCTGCCCTCCAAGGTCTCCTCAAATCCATCAACCTGCGGAAGATCGACTTATGTAATTGAAAAACTGATGGAGTCTCTGAGGTACCTGGAGTTTCAGACTGGCCCTTAATTTGCCAGGCCCAGCAGGTAATCCACGGCCATGCTTAGACTCCTCTCTAGACAAAGGTACCAGAATTCCTTGGCCAGCTCCGCTAGCATCCTGGACCTGGTGCCTCTGATCCGGTTGATGTACCACACAGCAGAGACATTGTCCATTTTCAGGAGGATGCAGCATCAGACTCGGTCTTGTGTCAAGCTCTTGACTGCGCATAGAGCGGCAAGTGACTCTTAGCAAGTGATGTGAAGCTCCATTTACTTCGTCGACCATCTCCCTGTGGTCGCGACTGATCCGCAGCGGGTTCCCAAATCTCACCTGTTGGCATCTGATTCTATTATTAGATTTGGAGAAGAGCCAAACATGGCCTTCCCGTTCCAAGTCTCCATGTGCTGGAACCACCAGGACAATTCTATCCTCGCCTCCTGAGACATAGGCACTCTCCGATCGAAGGTCAGACCCCTCGTTAGATGTTGAATCTTGAGGTGTTGCAGGTCTCAAGAGTGACAAGGCCCTGGAAAGATTGCTTGAATGGAGGAAGCTAGGCACCGACTATCCTTGCCAGTTCCCCTCAGGGATATACTGTCCTTGGTTCAGATCACTTTCATTTCTTTCATGATGGGATTGATTTTGTACAAAGGGAGACTCAATGTTCCCTGAACTGTACCTATCACGAACCCAAGTAATTCCAACTTCTGCGAGGGGCTCATCTCTGATTTCACCTAGCTCACAAGAAATCCTAATTCTTTCAGGAGATCTGTTGTCTCCTTCGCCCTTGGAGCGTAGCAACTGTTCATCCTGCACCAAAATGCAGATGTCGTCCAGGTAGATTATTAACCTAACCCCCAACTCTCGCGCAGCTTGGTCACTACTGGTTTGAGTAGCTTAGTAAAGCACCAAGGAGCTGACGAGAGTGCCAATAGGAGGCAGGTGAACTCCCACCAGTGCCCTTCCCAAAGGAACTGCAGGTAACGCTGGGGTGGCTGAAGTATAGGGATTGCCAAATAGGCGTCTCACAGATCTGTGCGGGCTAGCCACCCACCTCTTTGTAGGAGATCTCGAAGGAGGTGAATGCCCTCTATCTTGCAGTGTCGATAAATAAGCTAGGAATTGAGGGCCTTGAGATTTATGACGGGTCTTACCTTAAGCTTAATTTTGACTAGAAGAAGGTTGCTGACAAACTCGCCTCTCTCGCTTCCGATTGGGGCAATTGCGAGCTTCCTTTGAAGCTTGCCGACTTCCCTCGCCATCAGTTCCTGGTCCTCTGTGGAGATGAAAATTGGTGGCGGAAGGCGTTCTTGTATGGATTTCTTGATAGAACTCTAGGTGGAAAACCTGAACTGTGTCTAACACCTAGGCGTCCTTGGTGAGACACTGCCAGCGCTCTAGACGAGACTCTAGCCTGCCGCCAATAGCAGGAACCACTGTGTTTGCTTGCACAACACCGGCGACCCCGGTAAAAAGGTTCTTGCTATGCTCAAGCCTATTAACTCAGGCCCCGAGCCTGTTAACACCCGTTCCAGCATATGGAACAGGTGATTATTGCTTAATTATGTGTCTAGACTAGCATTTTGCTATGGCTAGACAAGTCATTTCTTACTGTGGCTTGACATTTTGTACCGGGCATCTCTGATATCATGATAAGGGGAGGAAGGATAGCCCAGGGGCAATGTGTTCATCTTTGAAGCAAGACAACGCAGCGCAACACAGGTTTGAATCCCGATCTTGCACTTAGAAACCTCTCGCTGGTATTAAGCGCGTTATAAAAGAACAATTATTTATGATTAAAACTAGAGGCATCATTTCCTGGCTGGACTGGCTTTTGAGTGCAGCCAGTCCCTACTGTAGCATTGCATATTTTTCTGGGCATCTATGAAAAAGTACGCATGTTAAGTGTTATTACCTGTCTAGACTGGCATTTTGGTACATCGAGTGTACTCATTTCTTAATGTAATATGGCATTTTTGCAGGGCATCTATAATAAAGTAAGCATGATAAGTGTTATTACCCATATATACTGACATTTGAGTGCAGCCAGTCTAGCTATTTCTTAATGGGTCGTGGGATATTTTTCTGGACATCTATAATGAGGTAAGCATCATAAGTGTTATTACGTGTCTAGACTAGCATTTTGCTTCAGCTGGACTAGCCATTTCTTACTGCGGCTTGACATGTTGTACTGGGAATCTCTGATAAAGCAATCGTGATGAGGGTAATTGCCGGGATAGGCTGGCATTTGTTTGCAGCCAGTCCTTACTGTGGCACTGTATATTTTCCTGGGCAGCTATGATAAAGTAAGCATGATAAGTGTTATTACGTGGTTAGACCTGCATTTGGGTGCTGCCAGTCTAGGTATGTCTTTCTGTGTCGTGGTATTTTTTACTGTGCATCATCAAGGCTACAGCAAACATGATAAGTGTTATTATGTGTATGGCCTACATTGTGCAGCCAGTTTTGACATGATTTCTTATGGTGGAATTGCATTTTTAATAGCAAAGCAGTAAGATAGCTTAGCATGTGGAGTGCTCGCTGCTGCGATCTGTATGTGCTCTGCAGTTTTCAGGTTCAAATCCTGGCAAGCCAACTCAGCCTGTCATTCTTCCGAGGTTGATAAATGAGTACCAACTTTGGTTGGGATGGTAATTGTATGTAAATATGTGCTATGTACAGCACTTTGGCAAAAGCGTTATATAAATAACAAATCATTATCGTTTATTAAAGCATTAATGCTCTTCTGCACCACTGAAAGTGACTTGCATCTATTGGATTTATGGATACTGTATTATCGCAGCAATTGGCAATGTAGGGGATCTACTTTTCATATAATTACAATATACGACATGCAGCTATAATTTGCCTAACATTGAAGTAACTGGCAATACAATGCTGAAGAGGCAAATCTATGGCAGTGCCTTGGCCTATTTTGTGTTTATAGTTTATTAAAAACTTGATACTTCACAACTCTTAGTTCATTACAAATGGAAATAAATTACTTCAGACACAACACAACATTCTAAAACAAACATTACAGACATGAATTCATTCAACACAATACAATATAACATTATATACTATATACCTATCATGGCCTCCCTTTGTAGCCCCCAACATTACATTTTCCACCTATCCGACAAATTACCACCTTCCCTACTTCATTATGGTGGACTAATCGAGAAAAACATTTTCCACCAACTTTTTGTGTATCACTATTAAAATATTCACTAAAGCAAGGGACATCGAGATAGAGTATCCATACAAGGGCGTAGCACACGTAGCACACATGACTTCACTGTTTAAACCCTCTAATCTCCTTATGAACTTTCCCAACCACATTTCCCTCAGCCCAAGTGTTGCGCTACAGTCAATCAGCCAATGTTTTAGAGTTTCTGCCTCCTCCGGCTTTTTACACAGCTGACAATTTCTTCCTTGCCAAGGGATCCCTCTCCTGGGACCCCACATTTGTAGGGAGCCTAGTAAGTTGAGACGAAAGCGTACATAAAAGTAACAATATTTTGGCCCTGGGAATCTCATCATGGAGGAATGTATCTCCTTGTATTTCCTCAGGTTTGTAGTTAGCTCCCTTTGTAGTGTATACACTGAAAGCCTCTGTATAGCTTTCCCCGTTTTACAATTTTCATTTTGTTCTAAATCTTCACCGCGCTTTCCATCAATGTAATGAGTCAATTTCAGCAAGAATCGGGTCACTACTGTCATAATTTCTGCAAACCCAGTGGTGGAACCATTATTGCCTCAGTCTATGTTGTACTATTGGGTCTAACCCTATCATATCATGACCCCAGCTATGACATATGAAAGCAGCACCCTTTGTAAAATGTGATTCTTATCTAAAATATTCTTGTCGGCTTCATATGTATTTGGTATTTTACAATTTCTACGTTTATGTACTTTTTCTTTTCGCCCGCAAGACACTTCCGGTAATGTTACCAGGGTTAAAGAGGAACTGATGGCATCTGGGTCAAAGGTCAAGTAACATCACTTCCTGTGATTCCAACAGGAAATCTGTTCCACTACCACTGGCATTTTGGTGAATGGACGACCCTGTCGTATAGTGATCACCATAAACCTTTATTTATGTGATAATCCAACCTACCTATCCCTTACTAGAATTGGTTTACCTACCTCAAAAAACTAAAACTCAAGCAGTCAGGAAGTCCTTGTAGTGCAAATCAAAAGTTTACTGTCCTAATCCAAACTCCTATTCCATCCCTGCCACTTAAAAACAAATCCTGATTTAAGAAAAATAGTAATTTCTACAACCAAGGGTATGAGGCTCTCAAGGTGCAGCGTTCTTAACTTCAGGAAATGTTCCAAGGTTCACAAACAAAGGAGAGGTTCCAAGGGTCACAACCAAAAGAAATAAAGTTCCACAATATCCAAGTGGGGCTAGGAGAATGACTCCCTTCTCCTAGCTTGCTCCCCAGTTCTCTGTAAGCCTCTTCCGGGCTATCTTATCTTCAACTTCTTTACCAAATCTTGTAGATCCCTCCCAAGGGTTTCCTTGCCTCTCTACAGTCTCTATTTTCTTTGCCTTGTCAAACTGGGACAAGCAAGAGTCGTGTCAATTGCTTTTTGGTCTTTCAAAGCCAGTGTCTCTAGCCGAAGGTTGGAACATAGAATTATCTTCCTCCTCTTTTAGGAAAGATGTGTATGCCGTTGGTTTCAAAGGGCACTGACCTTTGGCGGGATCCGATGTTGACGAGTGAAAAAAGAACAATTTCTTGTTAACTGTTGTGTGTCGCAAAAGGTATCCTCTGGCTCACAGGCACATGCCCAGGAGGACGGTGGTTTCTGGGCTGCAGACCAGGCGGATTCTGTTCTCGCCAAGGATTCTCTCGAAGACCTCTGGGTCCCGGAGCTGATCCTCTCAAGGACAACGTCAAAGGATCTGCGTCCTCCATTTGTGGAGGCAAATGTTTCAGCACCAGCCCAGAGTTCAAAGTCAGTCTCTATTGTAATCTTTTTCTTTTCCCTTTTACACTTTCCCACTGTACAGAGTTATAACACTGCTTGACTTTTTTCAACTCTATCTGCGTTTCGACTTTCACTTACATATCCCGTGGCTCTTTTCCAGACTTTCTACCCTTCCCGTTATCTGCTCTGGGCGGAGAACGTTTCACTGGTTCTGTCTGGGGCTGTTCCATGATGTTAAGTTTCTTCCTTCTTTTGTTGGGGCCCGCTTGGTTTCGCAGCCCTCGCTATAGATAGTTTTGAGTTTGGTGCAGATCCTACCACCCAGCATTTCACTGTTGTGTATTGTTCGCATTTCTGGATGTTTCTCATGTAATTGCCTATGCAGTTATGCAGTGGGCCAGTGCTGGAGGTTTTGGCGCTGTTCTTGGAACTCACGGTCCACCCACCACAGGTCACGCCACAACCACACTCTCTTTGTTTCAATTATGCCGGTCAATTATTAGGTCGACTATTAAGATACTCTCTGGGCATCCCACACTCAGTCTTTTCCACTTCACTCGACCTCTTCTTGATGGATTCACCTTTGTATCACTCGGTCTCCCTCTCATGGGATTGTAGGGCGCTGGACCGGTTTCACCTTTCCTCAGTCTATCGCCCACCCTCTGGTTTCCACCTTCTTCTACTACTACTACTACTGTAGACATCCTGGCGATTTGCAAGATGCCCTCTGCACTTTCTACTGCCGACACCCTGCTGACATCCACAACGCACTTGTGTGTTCCGACGAACCACACCCTGCATGTCGGTCTCTTTCTCTGGACCCTCTCGTCCTCTCCTTCAGTTTCGCCTTCAAGATCTCCTTTGATATCTCTGCCGTTTTATTCTGGTGAATTTATATAACGGGGTCTGCTCCACTGTAGCGTCTGTCTCATCGGCATCAACTGTGGGGTCACTCTTCATGCTTCCCAACAAGGTTTCGATGTTCGCCTTCGTCTCAGTTGTTGCTACCGCTTTTAGTCCGGAAACATTACAGTAACCCATGGTTTTGGACTTCGGTGGCGTTATCCAGGCTTGAGGTGTCTTCACTTGAGGTGAGAGTGGGGGATATGAAAGACTCCTTTCCATATCGACATCCTTGTGCCCAGGTGGGAAGTCCCTCCCCATAAGGTCCTCCATTTTACCACCCGTAGTGGTACTGTCGGTTAGCTGCCTCACCACCTTAGGCTGATATGAAAGATCTCACACTGAGGGAGAAGTGACACAATCTGAAGAATCGTCACAGAAGCAGGATCCATGGTTCAACCTGCTTGGTGGGATGTGTATTGTCAGAGTTGGCAGCCACTCAAGCTCCTGTACAGGGTTCAAGTTTCTAGTCCAGCCATGAGCATCAGAATTTCTTTATTGGCACATGCTGAACTGCAACATTTCTATCCTCTACAGGACACTGCAAGGAAGGCATGGTATTAAACAGTGAAGACAGACACGAGTGATCACAGTTCAAGGGTGTTTATTGAACTTCAATGGGTTGGTTGAACGACTATCTAAACCTAAATCTAAAGATGGGAGCAAGGTACGACCATCAAATAAAAATAATGCAGTCCTAGTCAAATCTGTCAAAATAAAAGGGCCTATACTAATAAACCTATTGCCAATGCTTACTTCTAAATAAAAAATGGTGTGAGATAATAGTGTATGCAAAAAGAAAAGTGCTCAAGAAATAATATGTTGGGATAGTTAAGCAGTTGGCTTCCTTTCCCCATGTTTTCAGCACAGGGCAAGGCAGCACGTTCGAGCTTCGCACACACTCTGGCTTCTCTGCCACGAGGATACAGTTCAAAGCAAAGGTATCAGGGCCTTTTGCCAAAGCTTCTTTTCCAATAACAGTCTCTTACTGCAGAGGGCCTGTCGCAACAAATAAACACCAAAGTTCCTTTCTTATCAGGGCTTTCACAAGTACAAGTTCTTGTTTTCAATATTCATCATGGGTCTCTCTCCTTCAGGCGTGGACCCCTTTTTACCACAATGTTCACAACTGGTCTCCCTCGTTCGGGCTCGGACCATGGATCTCCCTCGTTCGGGCTCATATCCTTATTGTACAATATTCACATTTGGTCTCCATCGTTCGGTCTCAGACCATGCAATCTCACTTTCTATGTTTTCCCCTTGATATCAAAAATGTAACACTTTCGAATGTGCAATGGGTTTTGCTTAACCGTTGCAGGACCACTTCGATTCACTTCACACAATGTTCTTACTTTCATTTCTGCCACCTCTTGGCTGGATACCTTTACAGAGACCTTCAATTAAAAACCCACGCTGCGCCGGACCACTATGTCACTGGTATTGTATCTTTCCTTCACAGAGTTCAAACATTCATCATCAATTTAGCTTTACTTGCGTCTTTCATCACACGCGATTAACAATGTTCGTTCCTGCGCTCGTTATACAATGTTGCCGCTTGCAACCTTGATTTCAACACAAACCGGTCTTGTATTGACCTCCCCAACTCACCGGCTTTGTTGATCTCTCTGACGCTACTTTGTTCTTGCAGCCAAGGACGATACCACAGCGGCTGCTGCTCCTGCCCAACTTAGTCAGCTATGCAGGATGGCCTCTGGTATCTCCGACATACAAATAAAGGATTCCTTAGCCTGGTTTCCTGACCTTACGTTTTTCTGATCTACAAGGGTTTTGAAAGTAACGGTTTACTGTCGGAAAGGTCAAGGGTATTTCCCTCCTTGCGAACTCTTCATGGTTTGCCGTCATTCTCCCTTCGTTCAGCTGCCTTCTCGAAACTGCTGCTCCTTCGTGTGCATTGCATCGCTCAGAGTGTGCTCTCGTGCTCTACCTTTTATCCATGTGGGGAAGTTTAATGGAATTCATGTGTGAGTGACTGTCAGTAATTGCCTGACTTCGCCTGACCATAGTAGCGGGACATGCTGGGTACACTGCTCGGGTGTGAGTCTGTTTTCTCCCAGAGCATGCTGTTCGGGTGGAAGTGTTTGCGAAGGGAAAAGGGTGCGGGGGTAAGGTTCCCACGTAGCCTACCTGGTAGGTTGGGGTAAAGGTGTTACGGGGGAGAGATACCGCCTCTCACCATCCGGTGTCCCACTTCGCACACACTCTGGCTTCTCTGCCACGAGGATACAGTTCAAAGCAAAGGTATCAGGGCCTTTTGCCAAAGCTTCTTTTCCAATAACAGTCTCTTACTGCAGAGGGCCTGTCGCAACAAATAAACACCAAAGTTCCTTTCTTATCAGGGCTTTCACAAGTACAAGTTCTTGTTTTCAATATTCATCATGGGTCTCTCTCCTTCAGGCGTGGACCCCTTTTTACCACAATGTTCACAACTGGTCTCCCTCGTTCGGGCTCGGACCATGGATCTCCCTCGTTCGGGCTCATATCCTTATTGTACAATATTCACATTTGGTCTCCATCGTTCGGTCTCAGACCATGCAATCTCACTTTCTATGTTTTCCCCTTGATATCAAAAATGTAACACTTTCGAATGTGCAATGGGTTTTGCTTAACCGTTGCAGGACCACTTCGATTCACTTCACACAATGTTCTTACTTTCATTTCTGCCACCTCTTGGCTGGATACCTTTACAGAGACCTTCAATTAAAAACCCACGCTGCGCCGGACCACTATGTCACTGGTATTGTATCTTTCCTTCACAGAGTTCAAACATTCATCATCAATTTAGCTTTACTTGCGTCTTTCATCACACGCGATTAACAATGTTCGTTCCTGCGCTCGTTATACAATGTTGCCGCTTGCAACCTTGATTTCAACACAAACCGGTCTTGTATTGACCTCCCCAACTCACCGGCTTTGTTGATCTCTCTGACGCTACTTTGTTCTTGCAGCCAAGGACGATACCACAGCGGCTGCTGCTCCTGCCCAACTTAGTCAGCTATGCAGGATGGCCTCTGGTATCTCCGACATACAAATAAAGGATTCCTTAGCCTGGTTTCCTGACCTTACGTTTTTCTGATCTACAAGGGTTTTGAAAGTAACGGTTTACTGTCGGAAAGGTCAAGGGTATTTCCCTCCTTGCGAACTCTTCATGGTTTGCCGTCATTCTCCCTTCGTTCAGCTGCCTTCTCGAAACTGCTGCTCCTTCGTGTGCATTGCATCGCTCAGAGTGTGCTCTCGTGCTCTACCTTTTATCCATGTGGGGAAGTTTAATGGAATTCATGTGTGAGTGACTGTCAGTAATTGCCTGACTTCGCCTGACCATAGTAGCGGGACATGCTGGGTACACTGCTCGGGTGTGAGTCTGTTTTCTCCCAGAGCATGCTGTTCGGGTGGAAGTGTTTGCGAAGGGAAAAGGGTGCGGGGGTAAGGTTCCCACGTAGCCTACCTGGTAGGTTGGGGTAAAGGTGTTACGGGGGAGAGATACCGCCTCTCACCATCCGGTGTCCCACTTCCCCCCCTGAAGACCCCTCACACAGGTGATCCTCGTGCACTGGGTCCACCCCCATGGTCTGGATCCAAAGGCGATGGCCCATCCCTGGCCACCTGAGAGAGAGATCCCCGGGAGCTAGCGGATGAGACACCTTCTGGTTTCTCACAACAACAAACTATGTTTTGTAATGCTCCATTAACCCAGACTGTACACAAAGGAAAGACATGGTAGGCTCCTCAGTAGGATAAAGGGCAGAAATAGCATAGAGAAGGCTGTTTGCATATCCACAATCCTTTACAGGATGATAAATGATTTGAAGTCTCACCCTCGTATCCTGGGGCCAGTCTAGGTGGAATGACATTTTCTTACCCACAAAGTATTGCAATAAAAACAAAACCTTTTACGAACGCACCCTGAAATAGTTAGGACGTCTGTACTTAAGTAACTGCGCTGGATTTTGTCTTTTTGAAGTTGTCTCTGTAAGCAGAATACCTTTAAAAGATGTTATGTTTAGTACAATAGGTACTCCAGGCATCTGAAATGTAAGCAGAGCCCATTGAGCATATTTACATACTTATATTGCTTGGCCAGGGAAATAATACATGTGCAATCCGACACTCATATTGCAGTAGTAGTGGATGAAGAGTCAACTATGTCATGTTTAGTAGAATAAGCTTGCTAAACTGTCCCGTGGGGTGGGACCAGTCCCTCCTTGCACTGCATGGGGGTAGGAGAGATGTTTTGTAGAATACACTTACCAAATTGCGCTGTGCTCAGCACCAAGGGGGAATCCGATAGCCACAGAAGCATACACCTTACAGGGAATCAGAAGTGTGGTGGTGGTCTGAAGGCAGGTTCTGCCCTCGGAAAAAGAGAACAGGACTTGTCCTCAGCCCACACTATTTCAATGCCATTGGGAGCAGAAGAGACGGGATCTATCAGATGTACTCTGGTATGTAATTCCAAAGTTTGGGCACATAGTATTAGAAGGCCTGTGTTTTGGTTCTTCCCTTCTTGCTTCTCTTAGATACTAGTGTGCTTGGTTGTAGCTTCTGGTGCTGTGGAGGCCGTGTGTAGGAAGCAGGTCATTTTGAAGGTGAGGCGGCTTGGGGTGGAAGCCACTGTAGCTATGGGAGTGCTGGAGTGATGTGTTCATATTTCTTCAGCCCTGTGATGAGACTGGCTGTGGTGTGCTAGGCAGCTTTGAGTTGGGCAAGGAAGGAGGTTTGGACATATGCGAGTGTAGCCGCTGTCCAAGTGGGACATGACCAGAATCTGGCCAAGACTGTGGCAGCAATGAAGACCTTCATATTGCAAAGGAGATCGAGCTTTTACAAAACAGATTGGATTTTCTTTGCGATTTGTAACTTAAAGCGAAGGTTGCTGTCAACGATTAAGCCAGGATATTTAGCAATGGAAGTGAGAGGAGAGGAGACATTATATGGTTTCATTCCCATCAGCCAGTTCTAGCCAGGTCCCTATGCATAAGAGGAATATTAAGGCAAGGTCAGTTGCAGGAAACAACTTCTCACAAGCCAATCTCTCTTTAAACAATGGTAAATGTAGCATAAATAAGAAAATAACCTATGAAAAAAGGGGAAATTATGTCAATAGAGCAAAAAGCCTCAAAGAAGGAAAGATACCCTGATAAAGGATTCCCACAAGATCTAGCATTATTGTAAATGAGACAATAACTTCTCTGATTGGTGGGAAAAAGGTGCAAGGGAGGACAGGAAGTAACAAGGCAGAATGTTGTATGTGCAAGTACAGGGCTCCTACTACTAACCTTTCAAAACTCTATACTAAATTTGGGTGATCCCACACAGCTCAAGAATTGAAATGTTGTGAATATGCAAGAGGTGGGATCTACAAGTACTTTTCTTGATTTAGACTGAAAAGTCCCTGTGCACTATTGCTTCGATGAATCCCCAGGAAGGAGGGGCATTAGCTAGCACATAGCCATTTCCAGCGCATCAGCTAAACACCATACATCACATTGGGCATCATCTCATCAATTGCACTTGAGGTCCACAGACATCAGAATGAAGAACGGTGGCTGATTAGTTCTAGAAGACTTACCAATGTTGACAATAGAACCTCCTTGCTGCTTCATCATAGACTTAACCCCCAGCTTGCACGTCAACATTGATCCCAAGAGGTTAACATGGAGCTGGGATATCATGTCCTCAGTACTGGTTTTCAACAACAGAGCATCCCTGTAAATTGAAACCGTTATTTACAATGATTCCCAAGTACAAGTCCACTGATTCTTATTAGTGGCGTTATTTTTAAATGGGAGTACATTTGATATTTTCAGTAAACTGTGCATAACTAAAGGATCTCATTTGTATTTAAATCGAACAAAAACACTTTGTGAACCAATAATTGATAGCATTCCCCTTTACTGGCATTAACAAAGCTTGTTTCAGTAAAACAGTTTTCCTGATTTTTGCAGCATCTCATTAGTGCGGTGTCTAGGAAGGAAAGCAACAGGCACATGCTATTTGGGGATTTCTAAATCACATGCAATTTATGGACATATTAAAGAGTGTCTTAAATCTCCTAAATAGTCTACCTTTAAAAAAAGTTCCAAATGCCCTTCATTATTCTGTGTATATTCAAATTGTTGAGCTCAATGGAGAAAAACGTTACTCACCATATTGACTGTTGTACTTGTAGTCCATATTCTTCTCTTTAATGACTCCTGCGACATTTCTCTTTTTCATCACCGAAAACAATTTTGGTTTCAAAGCATAGAAAAAGCTTGTGTGCAGAACACACGTGGCTCTAGTCCTTAAGATTACCTAAAGTCCCTCACCACGTGGCTATGGACTAACAGTAAGTACATTTGATATTTTCAGTAAACTGTGCATAACTAAAGGATCTCATTTGTATCTCACAAACCTGAGTAACCAGTACGCCCTCTTTTTGCACTTAAGTAAAAATTAAAAGTTACTCATCATACAACTAATAAATTCTGAGTCCATAATTCCTTCTCCCTCAAACTCTTGGGATGCCATTAGATTGAGCTTCCCGCATAGCAAGTATGTATTTGAAGGGCAATACCCATGTGCAGAGGCAGCCACACCCGGCCTTCCCACAATGACTCCATCATCTGAGATCTATCAAGGTGGGCAGGTAGTACTGTGGAAACAGTACTATGGACTAGGTGTTCATCTCACTACGCTGGGCAACATTTTATGCTTCTACTTCCCATCCCCTATCCTCCAAACTCATGTAAGATTACCCAGCAATATTGCAATAGGGAGGAGGTCCTAGCGCAAACTAACCAAAAAGGTTCTGAGGACTGTATGGCCAAACCAAGCTCTGGGACTTGCACTGTGGGAGAAATAATTACAGAAGACCAAGTAAGAAGCCTGTGTGTCTGCTCTGCAAATACCTTCTGGAGAGCAGGCCAGCAGAAAAGTCAATGAAACTGCTTATATTCAGATGAGTGTGTGCCTTTCAGGGTAGGCTGCTCCTGACTGAACCAACCTTCCAATATGCAAGATAAGATTCATCTAGCGATAAGACACCTTGCGGCCTGCTTGCCCAAAAAAGCTCTTCCATATGCAATCCAAAGACAGTTTGAAACCTGATTCTTTGCCCTGGCCGAAGGGAACCTAAGAGCCATGTGCACATTCAACTTGTGCTGGGTCCACTATGCATTAAATGCCATGTTTGGAGGGAATTATGCAAACAGATGTCCTGATTTATATGAAAAGCACATAAACTTTGGAAAGGAAAGAAGGATGTTTTCAATGTCACTCTGCAATACAGTCAAGAGTTCCTTTGAAGACAGTGCCTGGAGCACCGGCAGCGTTACCGCCGGACCCGTAATGAGGCCCATAGTCTCGAAGGGTCTGTGAACTGCACCATACAAGAATGGAGCAGACCGTTGTAATGCCTTTTTAACACCGGTTTGGATGGAAATATTGCCTCTGAATTTTTATTTCTATAGGTACAAAAGGCCCCAACAGGGCCTGCAATAACCCACATCAATGCCAGGCCTTTCTACTTCATCTAAGGAATTATGGAGAGGATTGACCCCTCTCACTCCATGAACTAATGGTGGAGACTTAGCCACTGGCTGCAATAATGTCATATTGGTTTAATTTTGATGCCGGCCTGTAACATATGTCACTAGATAAGCTCATGTGGCCTTCACTCCATTTCTCAGGAACCATATGGCCAATTCCGGACTGTACAATGGGAGCAGAATCATGCAGGTAAAGCAGATACATCCTTTCCAGGTAGAGTAGCAGACGGACGATGGATATTTGCATAACGTCTGAGAACCAGAATGCTTTCTGCCAAATGAGAACTATCAGAAATGTCTTGGAATTCATGAACTTTACCAAGAGTTTGGAAATCAAGGTAATAGGAATGAATTGGAGAGTATAGTTCCATAGGCACCAACGCTCAGAAGAGCGCCCCTAGGGAGAGATGTCCCTAACACACCTATGAAGAATAAGCCTGATATTTGGTGCGAAGGTACTTCACAAACAACTCTACACAGGGGAACGCCACCAGGAGAACATTTGCCGCACAACCTCCTGGTTCAACTCCTATTGACGGTTTCCCTGGGAGAGACTGCTCAAGAAGAATATGGCTGATCATTGCAGCCACTTGGGAGGCCTTTAATTTCAGTCCTTGTTACAGGACCCATTTGAACAACTACAATGCTTGCCTGAATAGAAAAGTGGATTTTGTTCCTACTTGCTTGTTGATGAAAAACATCACATTGGTGGGCTTCGTGAAGTTCAATACGATGCAGTTGTGTGGGGATAAGGAGTGGGCTCTTACTGCTAAGAAAGTGGACTTTAGTTCCATAGCACTGATGCAATCCAGCTGATCCTTGGCACTCAACAAGATTTTCAGGGCCGTCCCCCATCCCCTGAGGGAGGCATCTGTAGGGATGGAGTATGCCATGATCATATTCACCAACGGGAGCCGATCGGGCGTTTGCTTGATTGGTTCCATCATCAAATATATGGCAAAAGTTCTGCCTAGATCAGAATGAGTGTTGTTTGATGATGGGTGAAAGGATTCCAACTGCCCATGAGGTATAAGTGCAGCCTCCACATTCTAAGTCTCGCCAATAGAACTGCTAGGGTACAAGAAGCCACTAGGCCAAGAGCCCCTAAACCCAAATGGCTACATTCATCTGCCATGAGAGAAAGTGCAATGTGGTTGCATGAATATCCATAATGCAGTCCTCACTGGGGAAACTCAGCCCACCAGTGTGCTCCAGTTGTAGCCAATGAACGTGAGGACATGAGAAGGTATAAGAGTTCCCTTCTTTTCAATGAACAAGATGCAGAGTGGAAAAGTGGCTCCAGAAGGGAAATAAGAGAAGCTGTAGCCTCTGCTAGGGACAAGACCTGACTAGCCAGTCATATCCCTGCATCACTATTTCATACAAGACCAGGGGCAGAATGGGGAGTATCCCCTGGTCTACCCCACTCTCACCCATGAGTTTGGCAGGGACTTGTCACAGGGGCTTGAATGTCAGCATGGCCCCTTAAAGGAGGTCAGTTTGACTTTAGAATTGCAACCATACACAGAAGATTCATCGGCATGGAAGCATTTGTGCAACAACTGCCCCCACAAGACAAATTCCTAAAAGCATACTTGCCTAAAAGAAAGCCAGCAAGCCCTGTCCAAACCAACGTCTTCACGGCATAAGGAATCACAAACCTGAAACCCTGCTCACATGTACATTACCACACGGGTCCAGGAAAGACGAGAGAAGGAAGCTCTGCAACCACAAACCGCCAGCCAGACAATCCAAGATGGCAGGCAGCATTTAAAAAGGCTCAGTCAGCAGAGGGAAATGAGGTGTGGCTATAGAGATAATCATTAAAAAAATACCATCTAGGAGAAAAACTCACAAAATCACAGCCCCAGGGACCTGAAAAGACTGACCTGAAGCCCACAGCCCTAAGACCATCCCTGAAGTGGGACCGGTTAGTGAGGGAGTGGAGGTGACGAGGAGGAGGAGTGTGCTGGAAGTGAGGAGGAGGTTACTTTGGAAGTGGCTGAAGGGGAGAAAAGGAGGTAACAGAGAGAGAAGGCAGTAAGTTGGAGAAGAAAGGAGAAACTGGTTTGGGAAAGGAAGATAGAGGTGATGTAATAACCTCTATATGTTGACTATATTTACATTTTTAGTGTTTGATTTGTTTACAGAGAAATATCCCCGATCATACCCCATGCTCCCCACACACCACAACAATTTCATCCTGCAATCTGGGACAATAAATAGGCTGTTTGTCTTAATGTTATGGGATTATTGCCCTCACTTGTGGTTTTTCCTTTAAAGGCCCAGGAATGGTAAGAATATCAACCGGCTTTCGGAATCACTGCAAGATATGGTCTTCCTTTCTGTCCGTCCACCCGGTCCCATAACCCCTCTCAGGTAATCTGGTTCTGTCTTGGGTAAAGTCCCTGCATTCAGTCCAATCTGGAAGAGGCCTACTTAAGGAGATTTTCCATCAGCTACATTCCGGTGGAACCTAAATCCACTTTTTTTCCAATCTATCAGGCTGCCTTACTTTTCTGCTTTCTCAAAATTCTCTTCTCTTCCTTTGTGTTTGAGTTTAAATACCCAGGAAACTCCTTCCATGCCTCTTCAATTGACGCTGAAAATTTGGATTGGACAGAGCATGTGATAGGTTCTGTTCACTTACACTCACTAGGATCCTTCTCTTTGCTTTGATTGCCCCACTGAGTTCTCTTTGTCACAAGGGAATGTGTTAGCTATGAGGTAGCCCTCCCCTTCGGAATGTAAAATCAAAATTGTACTAAAATATGTATTGCCCTTATAATTCCTGCTATGACATGATCTATTAATAAGAAAGATATATTCAGATTTGCAAGAATATTCTCAATCCAATGGCATCATTTATATTCTTGTGACAGCAAGCAAGCAAACAAGCATAACTGACTTATTAAAATATGCAAATATATTAATAATGCAAACATTTTCATGTAACATTTTATATGCATGTTCAATTCATTCTGCTGAATTCAGATCTACTTTTATTTTTTAAATTGGGAAAACGGATCTAACGCTACTTTAAAACAAATGTATTTCCCACTTCAAAATGAACTGTTTAGGTGGAGCACACTTTATTTAACTTGAATTATGAAACTTGATTTAACTTTATTTAACTTGAACTATGTTGCTGAGGGCCTGGTATATCGCCTGTTATTACCAAAAGGTCACTTTAAACAGCTACTTTAATGGAGCAGGCACAATTTGCATGAGAACTTATGGATCTCTAAGGGCTGGAGGTCGGGCCCTGTTAAATGACACTGCTGTTAAGAATGTACTTTAATGATCCACCATTCCCTTAACTTACTAAACTTCCTAGCTTCTTAAAAATACACGTCCATGGGAGTGAGCTGAATCCATATGAAGCTTGCAGTAAATGTATTTCCTTGGTAAGTTGTAACAAGGTCTTTGTTCTTCAAATAAACAGACATGCCATGAGCATTTTTAAGGCGTTGGTCTCAGTGAATGTAATGGGGTATGTGAATCCCTGGTTTCAATAAAGCAGAGGTCTGCACAGACATATAGTTTGGGTGAACCAAAGTTGACAGTTTAGGTTTACAGATATACAAGCTTCATGATAGCTATGTGTTCTCTTGAGGGATGGAAATTGGTCTAAAGCAGGTGACTGTGACCTTGGACTCTCAGATAGTTTGGTCTACAACTCCCATCAGCCCTACGTAGCAAAGTCAATAGCGAATGATAATGGAAGTCTTAGTCCAAAACATCTAGAGATTTAAATGTTATAGACCCCTGCTCTACGGCACTCTGTGAACATCCTTAAAAAGGTACAGGTATGAGCACTGAAAAAGAAGGGAATGAGAAAGAAGAATTGGAAAATGGTAGTCCTTGAACACTACCCAAAGCACCTTCGTGTTAGAGGATATCATTCCAGGCCTTCAGATGAAGCAAAATCAAAGGTTTCATTAACTTAGCTTCCCTTGAGAGGAGGCCTGTGAGAAGACTTCCTTTGTGGCTGATTTGTGGGGTTTGCTCATGTTGACGCTTGAGGAGGGGGTCTTGTTGGTAGGCTTGAGAGCCCACAAAGAATCTGGATCTCTCTAGCTCGACTGAGGAGATGTCAGGAATGTATTTACCATCTATATGGATTCCATGGGTAATCACTTTGCCATCTAAATGCTTTGAAGTGGCGGTCAAGTACCTTTTTCTGGGCAACAGTTTTGTTACCCTAAGCGAGGCCTGCTTCCTGTTGTCTGCTCAAAGGCACATGCCCCTTGACATGGTGTACAGGTCATAAAGGGAGTATTTTGGTTGTCCTATCATCACATTCTTTGCTTAAGACAAACTTGACATGAATTGATGCTTCTCACCCAGGGGGAGAAAATGAATAAATAAACCAATTCCCACCATATTGGCTTGGTGAAGACAGGAGGGAAATCCTCTTCCCTATATTGTTCATGTACAGTTCCCCCTAGATGCATGGACTAGACCATGAGGTTGACAAGCCCTTACTCCAAAAGGTTGCAGCAGACACCAATGGTTAGTCCTGCAGATGGGAATCCAAGGGCACTTTTCCCTCAGTACGGCTATGTAACGGATTGACACATTTTTATTTTGCCAGTGCTGCCAAATATGGACTCTGACTGTCCTTTTGCACCTGTTGGAGCAGGTAACTCTGCTTTTGAATGGCACATCTAGACTCTCCTCTAGCTAGGACTGGCGCTATAACGCCTGCTTCTACCACTGTGGCATCCAGAACCTTCAGCTCCAATTATTCCATGACCTTGATGGTGTGATTGTGAAATTACTTTGTCATCTGCACTCTCCTGATGCCCAGTGCCACCAGATCCAGGGATGTAGAGGTGTCTGTTCCCTCCTTAGCCATAGACCCCAAAATGAAGGTTCCAGCTGCACTTAAGGTAGGAAAGGGACTGTCGTAGAACTAATGGTGTGGTCATCACCTCAGTGGAAGGGTTCAGGCATGAACCCACTAACCAGGCTTAACCAAGCAGGAGCACCTCCATGTAGGGGGCTGATAGTTGAACCAACCTAAACCAGTTGTTTAAGTGGAAGAGCGCACTAGGTTCTGAAGTTTGTCAAGAAACCCCTCCTGTGAATGAAGAGCTTAGTACTAACTGCTGCTGAGGCCATAGAGAGAAAACAGGCAGAAGATGTGTTGAAGAGGTCTATGCCAAGGATGACACAAGAATTACTCAAAATCTCAGAGGTGGTTCAAGGGTTTTCACTGATATTTTCATATGCCCTAGCGCTGTCCCTCCCTTTCTCTCATCTTAGTTAGCACCTCCTCTCTAACCCATGAACCTGGTTAATATATACAGAAGGATGAACTCAACTGTTTCATTTTCAGTCTTGAACTAGAGATGAGGACTTAAAAGTAGATTTTGCATTCTCTAAACTCCCTCAGGTATTCCCTAACTTTCCCTATTCTAACCAGTTGTTAGTGTTCTACTGGGATTTGGGAATTGTGCCTTAAAGACACAGGATTGGAGTTAATACCCCTTCCATCACGCTCATCTCTCCTCTCTGTCTTCTACTATCCCCCTTTCATTCACTTCTTCTTACTCCTCCCTCCAATCTTCTGTCACTCCGATGCCTTCTATAATTTGCAACCACTCTTTGATGTTACTCCTCCCCCTGCTACATTACCATGCCCTCCTCCACACCACTATTCCCTCGCCACATTATGGCTTCCTCCCTCACTCCACTACTCCCACCTCCTCCTAATATTCCGCCCTTCAGCTATTATGCAGTCTTCTTTCGCCTGGTGCCATACACTTCACATTCAATACATTTCTAACCATACTTGCTACACTAACACTCACACTGCAATTCCACTTCCCCTCCTTAACCAATGCCTCACCTGCTCCTAAAATCACCTCCACACACTGCCACTCCTTCCTTCCACCTGCTAGCCTCTTGGTTGTATACCTTTTCCTCCTCAGACCTTATTCCAATAGCCCACACTTGCCGTTTCCTGCTGCCAATGTATATCCTTCTTCTCTTGCTGACATTGGTTCTTACTCCCTGGCCAATTTAGACCCATTCTCTGCACCAGGGGCGAATTAAAGAAACAAAAAGCCATAAGTAGTGGGCTAAGCTTGTTGTGGGAGGTGGTTGACCTGCAGGAAAGCTGAAATGGAGGAGGAACGTTACCCCCCTGGGGAAACTCCTGAATTGATATATGCCTGTATCAATGGACTGACATGGTGAAGCTTGTCTGTATTTGTTTGTTGAATAAAATAAAAACATGTTAAAAAAAAGTAGTGGGCAAAGCCCCCCTCACTTTTTCCAGCAAGTATACAGCGGAACAGCAATGGCAGGTTTCTTGTTTGTGCTCCAGGGACCGATTTCAGGTGCACCTGAGGTAAGCCCAAATGGACGACTGGTGTGCCTCCTCTTTTTGTCCCTGGTGGTCTATGGAGCTTGTAGTTTACTACGCTGACTTGCTGTCGGTGGCAGTAATGCAAGGTCCTCCTGTCTGCCGCTTATGAGCACAGTTTGTCTCTGCTGCTCTCTCTCCGCGTTCTGGCTTACAGGGTACGTCTGCATCGGTGTCCCAGATTCAAATTCTCTATGCGTTTCTCTTTCTTTGCCCTTGATCACTCATGCTGATTGGAGGTTATCAAGATTCTGTTTTTTTCACAAAGAGCGCTAGATCTGGATTTATTCTCTAATGTAACTTCTTGGTTTCTTGCTTAGATGATTTGTCTCTAGAAGAAACAGAGAATCACCTATCATCATTAGCAACCAAGTGACCAGGCTCCTTCTCTGCTAACGGTCTGTTCATGGAACACGCGAGACCAACGCCATCTCTTTGGACATAATAGATTAGAATTCTTAACAGCCGATGTGATATGCCTCCAAGAAACCTGGCTCTACCAAAAGCCGGTGTGTGATGGATTTAATCTATTCATGAATCCCGCGATTGCTAACCCAAAAGGACGCCCCTCTGCAGGACTTTTGACCCTAATTAGGATGGACTCCCTGTGGCAAGAAGTCAAACATGAAATCGTCAACCCTTGGATTCAGATCATAATACTGCTTCAGGAACCTGACTCCATCTTTTCAGTTCCTTCTAACGACCAATTCCATGAGCATCAATATCTGGGTGTGCTAAATGCATATTGGAATCCTCAAAGCATTACAGACAAACTTTTTATAGACTCTTTTTTTTCCACATTTGACGAAGCTACTCTCACTTATCCTGGTATCAATTTCATAATTTGTGGGGATCTGAATATCCATCTGTTCTCCAAAGCAGGCCAAGAGCTTGACGAGTATAATTTAGAAGATTGTGCCCGAAGATGGTCCAAAGAGATGCTGCAACGTAATATGATGCGTCTGGATGCAATTGATACAACAACTAATTTACCTACCATTACATGGTCACGAGATCAGAGCAGTGGAATCAATGACTATATATACCGATCAAGTACCATCCGGCCACCCATCCAATGTGCAGAAAACCTTTATGTCGAAGATAGTGATCACTATATTTTATTAAGAGCCTGGTCGATCCCAAGCCATAGCTCGACATATTTAGAACTTCCAGACCTCGAAATAAACAATGCAAACACTCAATTGAAATTAACAAAAACACAAATCAATCAACTTCCTGGAATATTCCGCTCCACCAATATGAAAGATATTAAGAAACTAAACTATGTATGGCTACTTCACAATTTACAAAAGGAACATAACAAGGAAACGACGTTGATACATGACCACAAGCACACCTACTACCCAATAATAGCTGCTAGGAAAAAAGAACTAAGGCACTTAATTAAACAACTAAAAAAAGGCCCTGCATGACTCAGAATGCCCAAATCACAAAAGCTAAACAAAAATTCAAAAATAGGTTAAAAAACCACAAGATGATATTAGAACAACATGATGCTGAGACCATGCTGCGAGCTCTGGGACCAGGTAATTCCCGTGACTTGTGGAAACTTCTAAATCATCAACATTCGAAGGGCGATAATCACATTTCTGAAGTTTCCGAAGCAAACTGGAAACTACACTTTCAACAACTATATTGACAACGACCTACCAGACATGGAGAAGACTTTGTCCCCTATGATGCCAAATGGACTCTTACCTGGTCTCGTATTGACATCATTGAATCGATTAGCAAGTTCAATGTATCAAGAGCTCCAGGGCCAGATTATCTAACCAATTCAATCATCAAAAAAGACCCTGACATATGGGCCACTTTATTTTTACAAATCCTTGAACTAATCAATAAAACAAACACCATACCGTGCTCATGGCAAAGAGCAGTTTTGATACCAATCTCTAAACAAGGCCCGTCTGAAGAGCCCTCGAACTACTGACCTATTGCCCTTTTACATCCGTTGGGTAAACTCTTTGCAAATCTACTACTACAGCAGCTTAACAAATGGGCAGTGGGAGCGAAAAGACATGCGACAAGGCAAACAGGATTTATGAAATTCTTGGGCACGACTACTAATCTGTTTATCTTGAATTTAATTAAACAAGAATCATATAGAACTAAAACCCAGACGTACGTTGCGTTTATTGACCTCCATTTAGCCTTCGACAAAATCAACAGAAACATCCTATGGTCTAAATTAACGAAATGGGGCTGTCCACATCACATCATAGAGCCAATAAAACTCCTCTACTCAAACACTGAAATCGGACCAGGTTGTCTAAAGCCGGCCTTGTATCTAAACCGATCAAAGTGTGGCATGGGCTGAAGCAAGGTTGTCCACTAGCGGCTGCACTTTACAACCTCTTCACCTCAGATCTGGAGGATTCATTAGCTTCTCCTCTTATAAATCCTCCGAAATTGAATTCCACGCTCATTCCCGCTATACTATATGCAGATGACATCGTCCTATTTTCAAAGACTCCAAGAGGACTGCAACTCAACCTAAACAACATTCACAACTATAGGACGACCAATGAACTAGAAATAAATATTTAAAAAAACAAAGTGATGGCTCTTGTTTCAGAACTTGGCCTCTCACTCAAAAATACGTCTTTCTTTCTGAATAGTGAAAAAATTGCACAAGTCAAAACCTTCAAGTATTTGGGGATGTGGATTAATCAGTCCCAAACCAAACAACCATGGACAGTTCACCTAACAGCCAAAGCCAGAATGTTAGCACGTCAAGGCTTAATTATCCACAAAAATTTCGGAAATATTCGTTGAAACCGATCATCCTTTTCTATAAGCAGAAGGCAACCTCAATCCTGACATATGGTGGAGAGACCATGATCAATCTTCAGGATGATATATGGAACAAACTAGAACGCATTTTTTGGTCAAAAGTACTCTCATTACCAAATGCACTTCCCGCCGCACGCATAAGATTTGAATTGGGCCTGCAATCCCTGAGTTCCTTAATAAAATGGAAACAACTGGATTTGCTAAGAAAACTCCTGAACGATAACTGCATCGCGGCATGGGACATATTGCGACCCAATTCAACAAACATCAATGCTGCAGCTTTGATGAAATGGAAAGTCTTTGTCCAAGCACAAATGATTGACAATGACATCACGACAGACACTTTGCTCCATAGACCGCAAAAAGCGAAGTTGCAACTGATAAGTCTCGATTGGATAAGAACTCAAACCATTAAAAATCAATGTAAACTAACACTGAATTGCACAAATGATATCAGAGTGTCAAATGATCTCCCACCTTACCTCAATCTATTTCCAGATCGCCTGATCAGAGACTTATTTCTCCGGTTGAGATTGAATATCTTACCTACACAACAAATTAATGGAATCCGAAATTGTTCTACGAATCCAAATCAGTCGTGCAGATTTTACTTGCAAGCGGCTTCGATTGAAACGACATATCATCTGTTGATGGAATGTTCTGCATGGCAGAAAAACGTACTGTAATTGCACGGCTATATCTAACCTCTGTAAGACCTTTAGATCCAGATGACCGATGGTCACTCATCCTTTCTGGAAACAATCGAAGAATGATTACTGCTGTGATTTGCTTCTGGACTGACATGAAATCCAAATTTTAGTTTAATACTATTTTGATGAAACGCTCTTCGCTCTTGAAACTCCTATTCAATGTTCTTAAACTGATCTATTTCTTTTTTTTTTTCTCTTTCGATGTATTCACTTCTTTTGATAAATACAAATGCAAGGTTTAATTTTATAAACCAATGACATTTTAATTAAAAAAAAAAAGATATTAAACAAAATTGACGATAGGAACGTGCCCTGAAGAATGCTGCACTGTAGCTATAAGGTGTCCCATGTGGAGGATCCACCACGCTTGAATTGTGTGCCATTTAACAAAAAGGAGGAAAACCACTCCAGAATGTAACCTCTTAATCCCATGAAGTAGGACAAGATGTTAATCGGAACCTCATGGTTGATTGTATCAAAATCAGCTGATGCATCTAGAAGCACCAGTAGACAGGCAAAAGGTGTTGTCCACTACCTGAAGGGTAGCTACCTCCATGCTACACCAACACCAGAAGCTAGACTTATAGTCCTGAAGGAGTGAATGAGTGGAGAAGTACTGATAACATTGATTTCCTAGCACTTTCCCAGGTATTTTCCTAGTAAAGACAAGCCAGTGATTGGTTGATAATTTACTCAATTTGGGAGGTCACAAGACCAAGTTTCCTGAACAATGTGAGGAATTGACCACTTTACAAGAGTCCAGAAATATGTTGTGTACCGGGCATGACAGTGTTAACCATGAATCAGCGCATAGTGGAGTCGCGCGTCAGGCGCACGACTGCCAGTCATGGCAGAAATGTGCGTGGGGAAAAAGATGCGCATGGAGGGCATTCCAAAGTATGAGAATAAATAAAGAAGTTTTTATGTTCACTCGGCTCGATGTCTTTCTTCTCGCTCAGGCCCTGCGTTCCCTGTGCAGGCCGACTCGATAACTGGCAAATAAAGTGAGATCCTCTTGCATAAATAATTGCAACAGTCCCATTATACCAACAGGTGAATAGAGACTGCTTAATGATGCCTGAAATCGAAGTGGTCTACACAGTGAGACCAAGCCTGCACTGACTAGATATCGTCCCTTAAGCTGCAGAACTCGCCCATAATGATCTGACTGGAGTCCATGTGCTCATTTTTGTGCCATGCTGTGCAGTGCAATGTCACACACTGAAAATATAGAAGAGGATGCCTCCAACGCAGCTGCGTTTCCTCATTCCACGTCATTTCGATATGAATGATGAACAAGCTTTGGGCCCGTGCTGGGAGCGTTGGCTGAGACGATTTAAGAACTATCTTGCAGCCTGCATTGAAAATGTGTTGGACAAGTTTGGCGAAAGGCTCCTGCTCAATCAAGTGGGAGATGAAGTAGAAGATCTCATTACCACTTTCCCTCTAGACTACGTGGATTCCTAAACTGGGCTGAAGGAAGCCCTAAGTGTATATTTCGACCCTCCACGGAATGTTGATCATGAGCGACAGACCTTGAATATTACATGCCAGCAGAAAGGTGAGTCCATGGATGCATTTGCAACCCATCTTCGCAAATTAGTAGCTCACTGTGACTTTCACAAGTTCTCAAATGAAGAAGCCATTCAGCTCCAAATCATAGGAGGATGTTTACGTTCTCATTAGAAAAAACTACTGCGGGAACTCTTGCCACAATACTACTCACAGTCAGAATGGAAGCCAGGGCCAAAGCCCAAGCGACTCAGATAGAAAGTGGCAAAGAATGCAGGGAGCAAATGTACCAATTTTCTCACAGGGTAAAGAACAAGTATTTAAGCAATGCTCCCTCGAGAAGTTACTCATCAAAGGGATGATGTTAGCACTGTGGTCTACTTTTCCCACATGATAGGAACAACAATACAGGAACTCACTGCATGGTACCAAAGGAAAGTTTTCAGCAGAACTGATGTTTTGGGGAAAGCAGAGGATACAGCTTCATCATCTTGCCAGTCCAGTGTCCACTCCTAATCAAGAAGTGACTGTGTTGGATCATGAAGAAAAATGCTGATCAACAGATCATTGACATGCCTTGAAATCGTCCATATAAGCTGGAAACTGAGTACTCGTCTGTCGCAGACAAGAGAGAAACTTAAACTTGCAATTTGATCCAATACCTCTTACAGTGTCACATGTCAATGGGTCGCCTATCGAGTGACAACAAGGAATGTGTTTCACTTCAAGAGGTAATGTGAGAGAGAAGGTGACAGTGAGCTGTGCATCAAGGAGTCTGTAAGTGGTCAGAACTCTCGAGAAGAAGAAGAAGGTGTCCAGATGGAATCACATTCTAGACCACTGAGGTGCAGCCGAAGGCTATAGCACATTATTGAAGAAACATGAGACGGCCTATCACTGAGGGGACATGGGCATTTTGGTTCAACTTGGTGAGATGTCAAGTCCATGGCACAACAGGGTTAAGCCTGAATCAGCGCGTAGGGGAAAGGCGCGTCAGGGGTACGGCTGCCATTGTGCACCGGTAATGATGCGCACGCGCTTGGGGAAAAGATACGCATGGACAGCAGTCGGAAGCGTAATATAAATAAAGAAAGTTCCAGGTTCCCTCTGTTCTGTGTCTTTCTTCCAGCTTGGCCCTATGTTCCACGCACAGGCCAATTCGATAGAGGCATAGTCCGTAACAGATTTGATCAGTAGGCTGGAAGAGGTTCCGCAGCATATGAGGTAGCCTTCACAGAAGAGAGCATTGATAATACATTTGTTTCAGTAAGAGGCGTGAAAGGAGTCCCAACTAGTAACAGAATGAGAGTTAACAGGAGAAAACGGCACTAGAGAACTCTGTGGTTTTGATTGTACAGCCATGTGAAAATGCTGGACTTTCTCAACAAAGAAAGTGTTAAAAGCATTGGTTTAAGAGAAAGTAAAAGGTGGAGAAAAAGAAACAACAGGGTTGAGACACTGCGTAATTACCTTAAATTACTGTATTGAGGACAATTTAAGGCTGAGCTAACCTGAAAATAAAAAGATTAAGTGTCCTGTACAGGATGTTATAGGTGGCACAAAATGACATTTTGGAGCTCAGTAAGCCAACTGTCTGGTGTGTTTTTACCCCTGTGCTTCTCAAGACGCTTAAAGTTCTGTGTAGGCACTTTTAACTGAAGAGAATACCAAGGAGCTGAAGGATGTTGATTGGGTTTAACTAGCCGAAGAGGTGCCAGGGAGTTCGTAACAGATGAAGTAAGAAAGTTCTATGACTAACCCAATAAGTGTACATCAGAGGCAACAGGAGCAGCGGAATTAGAAGTGAGTGGACAAGATTCATATAAAGCAGAAAGCAAAACCTTCTTAAAAGGAAGAATGAGCATATATTTAGGCTGAGCAGAAAATATTACAAGAGAAAATGAAAAAATGCAGTAAAAAAAGAGACTGCAAGATGGGCAGTCCAGTCTAACAAGATTGGTGGATGGCAAGACAGTATGAATGTACTTGAATTAATTAAATGTAAAGTATTCTCTAAGGAATGGGTTGAAGTCTAAAGAATAATTTTGAAGAGAGCCCTTACTATACTAAAAAGAACAATAATAATGATGTGATACTTCCTAAAACCTCCATCTGTCATTTTATGGCTATTACCCGGAGAGTTTCTGTCAATGCTCAAACAGAAGGCTGACAGACCACAACATGTTATTTATGTTCTCCACGTTTCGTGATGTGCCTGAGAGATTTCTATGACCACTATGTACAGAGTTAATTGTTCCAACGTGTGGGGAAGCATGGCGTTTAGTGCATCAATGTGAAAATACAACCTGGCTCTAGTGGATTATGTTTCAGACATCTATAATCCTTAATATTTGATTGTCTAAATGCTGTTGAAAAATCTGTCATGCTCTGCACGTTTGCACTAACTAGAAGTCCTTTTAGAAGATTGCTGAATGATATGCACATGAGACCAGACAATAGAAATGCAAACGTTTCTATCTTCCATTTTCAATGAAATGTATACAACATACAATGTTTCTAAACTTTAATTTTAATTGAATGCACTTTCTATTTATTATTGGTGGTCAATTCCACCATTACCACCCTACAACTGGGGGGATTATAAGAGAGGAGCGTGCCGGCTACAGGTGTACACCGTGAGGGCTGGCATTACGGACATCGGGGGGCTAACCAGCGAAGAGCCTCACCAGCTTCCAATGCCCAGAAATAAGCTCCGGGGGGTGGTCGGTCACCAAGAAAATATCACAGAGACATCAGGAGGGAAGCATACAGCAGTGCTGGGATTTGGAGAGCAGGAGGAGCAACCAATCCACTCGAAGTGTACCGCAAGAACCGCTGACAGACCAAGACAGTGGCACTCCCATGTCGATGAGTAGGGAGGAGATGTTACAATGCTTCCAGGAACTCCAAACCAAGATGACAGAGTTGCAGGCACAATTTGCGTAAATAAAGGCTGATATGAAACAAGCTATGCAAGAAATGAATAAGGACATGGCAAGCCTGGCAGATTGTATGGAAGCCAACGAAAATACTATTCTGGAATTGGTGGACGACTCAAGGAAGAATGAGGAGTTGTTGGAAAACCTATCGGGAGTGGCACAAAACTTAGAAATACAGTGTGAGGACCTTGAGAATCGCTCCTGGAGGTCAAATATTCGGATTAAGAATGTTCCGGAAGCCATCAAAGATAAGGGCCTGAAAGTGTTGGTGTAAGATGTCTTCAGGGACATTATGGCAGAAAGCCCAGACAAACCTATCCCAATTGACACAGGGTGGACCCAAAGAGGAACGAACCGGGTACCAGAGTGAGACACGTGCTCGCAGCAATGACAAACTATAACCAGAAGGAAAGCATATTTGCAGCTCATTCGGCAGGCGCAATAAGAATGAACGGAGTAGAGATACTCCTCCTCCAGGACATAGCACAATCCACTCTGAGTAAACACTGAGGTATGGGTCCAGTAACTAGGGCCCTTATGCAATGGAAAATAAAGTATACATGGACATTTCCGTTTGGCCTCCTATTCTCCTGGGAGGGAAGACAGCACCGAATTACGACATGTGACGAGGGACTGTCCATATTACAACTGGAAGAAGAGCCCAACGAAGGAGAAATATTGTGACGTATCGAGCGAAAGTCGGGTCCCACCAAGACAGAAACCGGGGGAATGGATAAAGGCACTACAACACGACAGGAGAGTGCAGGTCGGACGTGATATCCTCAACAAATCCAGACGAGACCCATTGCAAGTTAGAGAGGGAGATGCAGCCATGGCCGGGAACCACACCCTTGAAGTAAAGAACTCAGAGAAGTGAATTATGACTATAAACACTGATGTCAACAATGTGCGAACCTACAGAGTCGAAAGGACACCAAAAGACTACCGACATTCAATTCCAGGTGAATGTTTCTACCAGAGTCGTTAGGAACTTTGGCTCGTACCAAAGGGGGGGTTTTCAGGGGGTGGGAAGGAGAGGGGGAGGGAAAGGGGAGGCGGGTTGTCTGGGGGGAGGGAAGGGGAGACCCGGATCCACACACAATCTAAGGCTCGACAAAAGAGGGCAGCAAAAGGGTACATATGGATACGAAAGTATATGGGGGCTATATCAACTGACATGGGGGCGTGGCCTAAAGCCAAAGACAGGGGGTAATGGCACTAGGGTCTGCACATTATGTTTCTAACGTGAGGGGGTTAAATTAACCGGTCAAGATAAAGAAACTGGAACTGCATTTTTCTAAAGAGTGCCCCAAGGTAATAGCCCTCCAGGAAACCCATATCTGTAAGAGGGACACAAAAAGGTTTATAGTGAGAGGATACGCCATACTGTATCAAGCCAATGCCCAGGGGAAAACGGGAGGGACCCTCGTAGAATCTAGGCAAATACAAGCCCTTACCATCCTGGCCACTAAAGGGGACAAGGGAGGCAGGTACCAATTTGTCAAATTCAAAATGGGGACACAGATTATGACTATAGCCTCCATATATGCTCCCAACACAGGACAGGACAGTTTCCTCCGATCCACGTTGGCAGAACTGGAGACCTTTGCCACTAGGGAAATAATGCTTATGGGGGCTTGAACATCGCGTGGGATCCACAAAATGATCACAGCGCCAGAAAATACCATGGTCAGGCAACCCCTTCCAATACCTTGAAACGCAGAATAGACCAGCTGACATTAAAAGATGTATGGAGGACCCTCAAGGGAGACACAGAGGGGTATATGTACTACACTCACATACACCGAACGTTCTTCAGAATAGATTACATATGGGCTGCGGGCATATGGGCATCCGGGACAAGATGAGGGAGTACTTCACAAATAACGATAACCCTGACCTGGTGGGGGCCACAATATGGGGTGTCTTTAAGGCAGCCACGGGGGACATCTCATTGCGATACAGGCAACTAGGGATAAGCGATTGAGGGTTGAGGAGGAGGAACTAGGAACCCAACTAAAAGAGACCATGACCTGCATGACACAGGACCAAAGCAGGGCTACCAAAAGGGAGTATAGAAGTGTGCAAGGTCAACTGGATTTGTTATATGCAAGAAAAGTTGAGAGGGCCCTCCTATATACAAAACAAAAATTGTACTTAAAAGGCAAGTAAGGCAGATAGCATATCGCCCAGATACCTTCGGAAAAGGGGCAGCCGTACTATTATCCAAATTAAATATCAAAAAGGGGCATTAAGTACAAACACCCCGGACATAAAACAATTCTAGGATTTCTTCTCCGAGCTGTATGCCACAGACACTTCTAGTCACAAATTACAGAGCATGTACCTACAATAACTACCCAGCCATAAAATAACACCACTCACTAGGGAACACCTGGAGGCAGAGATAGTGGAGAAAGAGGTGACCCAGGCCATCACGTAACCACCGCTTAACAAAGCACCTGGACCTGATGGCTATACCAGCGGTCTTTTACAAAACGTTGTGTCCCACATTAGCCCAGAGACTGTCCACCCTCTATAACCAACTGGGGACATGAGGCAAGATCACTGATTTCATGGAAGAGGCCAAGATGGTGCTATTCTGAAACCAAATAAAGACCCCATGCAATGCGGGTCCTACAGACCGATTGCATTGATCAATTTGGACACGAAAATATACACAAAGATATTGGCAGACAGATTGGATACTATACTCCCAGACCTGATCCAGCCGGATCAGTACAGTTTCTTAAGAATAGACAGACTTTTGACAACATTAGAAGAATATGTCATTTGGTAGAAAGGGTTACAAAGACTAGATTCCCAGCCATGTTATTAGCTATCGACACAGAGAAAGCTTTTGACCGCGTTCTGTGTTCCTACCTGTTCCAAACGATGGAGCACATGGGGTTTGGTCCTGGTTTCATCCGCATGATCAAGGCAAACTACATGAACCCAAAAATCAGACTAGCAATAAATGGTTCCCTGTCCCACCCGATCAACTTTCAAAGAGGAACATAACAGGGGTGCCTGTTGAACACATTGTTACATGCCATTTATTTAGAGCCCGTACTCACTAAAATTCATGCGACAGACCAAATTAAGGGTATCCCGTTCGGGAGGGAAGAGCACAAGGTCATGGCATTCGCTGATGACTTGTTATTCACAATTATGGACCCAGACAAGTCCATACAGGGGATTACTGAGGAACTAGAACAGTTTGGGTTGGTGATGGGCCTAAAAATTAATATCAAGAAATCAGAGATGTTAAACCTCTCCCTGGGCCCCACACAAGACTCTACACTTAAACAAAATGCACCATTCACCTTAGTGAAGGACGACTCACTTATTTAGGTATGCAAATCACCACATCCATAAGATCTATGTACGCAGCTAACTATGACCCACTCCTGGCTAACGTGAAACAATTGTTGGGCAAATGAGGCCCCCTAAAGGTGTCATGGCTGGGTAGAGTCAACACAATCAAAATGATTCTCCTCCCAAAAATACTATATGTGTTCCAAGCGGTGCCGGTCAAGCCTCCGCAGGCATTCTTTAAATCACTACGGAAACTAATTTCAACGTTTATATGAAGGTGATGATGGCCACACGAGCGAAAGGATGCTTAGCCTTCCCAAATTTCCACATATACTATGAGGCATCACAGTATGTATAAGAGAATGAATTAAGGGAAACCCAGAGAATATCTGGTGTAGAATGGACAGGGCGATAGTGGGAAAACCCCTGGATGAGGTATTATGGCTACCATACACAGATAGACATGAGAACATGCATATGAGTGTGCTTACGGCTGTGGCGGTGGAGTTATGGGACAATCAAGTCACAAAGAAAAGGATCACCACATATCCATCTCCATTTGCACCAATATTTCAGAACCCACAATTCTCCCTGGGATGGGAACACAGGGGGGCATACCGTCAGTGGAAAGAGTGGGATGTAAGAGATTACAGGAATTGATTCAGGCCACGCAGGTCAAGACGTTTGAGCAATGTAAGTCTGCTTTTGGGGTATTAGAAAAGGAGAGATTCCGCTACCAGCAACTCCGGCAATGGGTGGTTGACCCAACGGTGAAGTCCGCGGCAACAAAAACTGGCGAGGGCAATACAGATACGAGATATGTGGTTGAAGTTGATGGTGATGTTGCATTATATCCCGGGAACAATGAAAAGAATTGACCCTAATGCCTCCGATTTAGGCTGGAGGGGATGCAGCGGGTTGGAGATTGGGTACGTATATGGTGATCATGCCCCAAACTGACGATATTCTGGGGGGAGGTGAATGTATATGGAGGAAATGTTCAACATGAGAGGGGGTGGAGATATGAAACATGTGATGTTGGGCCTGAGGGGAAAGGCTCATCGACCCATGTCCAAACACCATAGGAAGGCCCAAGCGATACAATTCTTAGCGGCACTGTTGGTAATAGCACAAAGATGGAAGCAGCCAGACCCCCCCACACCCCAAGGGAACAGGAATGGATTACGAAGACATGGAACTTTGAAGCAATGGAATGGCTGACATACTCCATTCAGGGTGAACAAGCTCAGTTTAGCACAGACTGGGGAATGGTAATGACCTTTCTAAACAATGATTTAAGGGAATTTAGATGACCCCAAAGTCTGCGCATTTTGGGTATAGTGTAAAACTGGACATCAAAAGGTATAAGGAATCTGTGGAATGGGTCGGAGGGAGGCGGTGGTGTTAGGGGTTGGGAAGGGATTGTATGTAACATAAAAATCAATAAAGATTATGTTAAGAAAAAACAAAAGTAGAATGAGAACAGCAGCAAGAGTTGTAGCCCCTGAGGTTGGGGCAGTCCTGGTGTTTTGAGACATACATTGCCATCGGATGTGGCCTGCCAGTATGTTAGGTAAGGGGGAGGGGAATGGGTTCAGCAGTGGGTGCTGACGTTCTGTCAGACCTTGTAAGGGACCAGAGGACCATGCTGCATTTTTTGCAAGTGCCTTTGTTAGCTTCTATTGTTTGTTCATTGTTAGTAATTATTAGTATTTGTGATATGAGTGGCCAGCATGCAGATCACTAGGTAGTGGTGGAGAGTGGCAGTCATGCAGAGAGTTCTATTCTGCAGAGTCTGTCTATCCTGTCCGTTCCTTGCTGGAGGAGGAGTCATTGAAGCACCTACAACTGACCAAGCAGCCCGCGGAGCGGACGCTGAGTGGCGCAGAGTGGCAGTCATGCAGTCATGGCTGTCGTGACTGCAAAGACTGCCCTCCGCCCGAGGACGAAAACAGGCGACTTCGCAGTTCGCGTCCCCGCCTGAATCCTGATAAACCTACATCAACTGAAATCCAAGTCACTTACTCAATAGCAGCAAAGTCTGCAAAAATCAACACGAAAAAAACAGGAAAGAAAGATCCTAAACCATATGTTCAACCTGGTGGATTTGGAACTTTGCCAATTTCTGCCGGCTCTCCTCGCACACCGGCAAACATACCATCAGTTCTCAATCCGGCTTCCCAACAACAGAACGAGGCTTATAAAGCACAGCGGAGTCCCATGGCCCTGCACAATAGTGCCCCTCCCGCCCGCTTACCGGCTTGCCCCGGAGGGGGGGTCGAGTCTGCGTCGCGGCAGGAGAGCACCGCCGAGTTGGATGCGGAATTCCGGACGCCCCATGGAGAATGTTGTGTGGAAAAGGAGCGCCGCCGGGACTGTGAAGGCTCTGGCTCCCTCTGTCCGCCTCTTTCCAGGCCGTGCCGGGGCGCAGTTGAGGGGCAGTGTAATCCTGGGGTGGAGATAGCTCCATGCCTGACAGAGATCAGCGACCCTGTCGCTGGCGCAAACACTCACGCGGTTCGGGCTCTGGTCCACGCAGAGGCTGGGGTCCCCTCGTTGCCAACATTGCATCAGGAACTGGAGAAGTCCGCGGTATGCCCTTCCCGGCCGCACAACACAGATATGGATGACATCAACATCGGCTCCCTCTCGGAACAAGGAACACACCTACCTGCCACAGAGCATGGACCACGCCCACTAGACATTCAGCTCCCTCAAATTCCTAACAAAAATGAAATGCATAATCCGAGGAAACGTCCTCGTTCAGCAATGGACACGCATCCGGAAAGGAGAAAAAGAGGGGCAAGATTTAAAACAGACAAGCAAATCCTCGCCCAACCTACTTGCTCTCAGTTCAAATCTGCGAGACTTAAGCAGTCTGTTAATAAAGATAGATCTTTGCACGGCAAGAAACCTGGGCAAGCTTCCTCTCCACTCTATACCTTGGCTAATTTCTTCCCAAAAAAAACAAGGGTCCTGGTTAACTGGAACGCTGAGTGAACCCACGGACGCAAAACTACTTGAAGCTGTCCTTGATCTGCAACCAACAAAGAAGCAAAGAAGGGCCGATGAGACAACAACGTTCATCTCTCCCCCCTCTAAAACCATCGCTCTTGACCTAGAAATTGCGCTTCGGACCACTGACACCCAGGGGTGGCAAACTGTACCTGACCCGGCAAACCGAAGCCCAAAAACTGACACGCTAGCTCTTGGTCACATCCCAAAACAGGCCCAACCAACACCACAAATGAGAAACCTCCCACTCTCACCGCCTAAAGACCGGGAGAAAATTATAGAGCCTGATGGCCATGCTTGCCTAGATCCTCAACGGCATCGAGTGGCCTCACCTAACTCTACCTCGCCTGTATTACCAAGTCGACCTGATCCCCTTAAGATCTGTGTGAAAGACATTAACGGGATAGATTTAGTGCCTTCTAGTGAAAAGAGGAGGGCAGCTTTAAAAGAGTGTGACCTTCAAGATTCACATCAGAAAAATCCTCACACAAACTCAAGTTACCTGGAGAATAAGGACAGGACCAAAACGTTTGCTGATACTGACTCCCGGTTCGACAAATCTGGTTTCTCTATTCTATCTTCCCCCACTCATGGTCTCAGCCGAAAACTTTCAGCTACAAGTAAAGATACACTTTCAAAGAAGCCAGACCTTCTCTCATACATGTCAACACTCATGATCGCACTGGCCCCCTTCACCAAATTGTATGAATCGCTACACGACACACTGACAGACCAAACAACCTTACAGGCCATGATGCATACTAAGTTAATCTTCCTAGAAGGATAAATCATGGCGCAGGAGGAAAAACCAAAACCCCAAACACAACCATGGATGCCCTATCATCGCGCCTACAAGCAATAGAAACTGTTTTGGTCCATCTTGAGAAACGTGATTCGCCCACCCTGCAGGGCGTCTAAGCCACTGCTCCCTTATCTTTTATTGACTTGACATCCATCCAACTATCCCTCCCTCTGGAGAAAAACCCACCTCCAAAAAAACTCAATCATCTACTACCCAAGATGCCCAAGGGATCTCCAACAGCATTGTGTTAGTAGTAGAGGAACAAGGAAGTCTTAACACAGTGACATCAGAGCTGGCGGACCAACCTTATTCAATTTTCGAACCTTCTAAGCCCATTCAATGGAATTTGTGGAGACTTCATCTACTGGTTTGCTGTATTGATTCAATAAGTCTCTGCTGCTGTTTTCGGTGAGTCTCAGCCTGGTTCCCTGGAGATTCTGCTCTAGCCCGACCTTCAACCTGTCTTGATTGAGATGAGTAGACTTCCAAATAGTCAGCAAAAGGTTGTGGTCACTAGATGCTGTTTGGGTGACTTCAAAGGTGGTGGTTAGGGACATGATAGGGTCGGACACAAAGCTATAGCCAATAGTGGACAGAGATTTTCTGTTTGTCCATGTTGGTAGGCGATTTGGGTTTTTGAATACAGTGTCGAGGTTGGAAAACTTCCTCGAGTTCATCAGGTTCAGCCAATCCTTTCCTCGCAGTTTACCAGACAATGCTTTTTCTTTAGGTTTTTGCTGATTGCAGAAAGCGTTCAGGTCCCCACATACTAAGATGTGATAAGTTTTGTAGGTGGCCCGTACGTCATCAATCGTATTCTCAATCAACGCTAAAAATTTCTTTTGGTCTATTGCTGCAGGTTTCCAGTACATGTTGAGAACTGCAACAGAAATAGGTTGTTGAGAGAAGCCTTCCGGTTGGTGTTGCGACCAAGTAAGCAAAAGAGCCAATGAGGAGTAGTTGACGACGAGAACGCGTGATACTTTGAGGCCTCGATCCGTTCGACATGCCGTTAGGAGGCCGGAGGAGGGTCGACCCAGAGTGCCCTTTTTCGCAGGAGCCAGAAATGTTTTGTATCCATCGAGGGAGGGCTTGTTGGACAGCCAAGTTTCCTGTAGGCACAGGAGGTCGTAGAAGCCCAGGTCAACACCACTGGTCGTGGTTGGATGCAAGTACCCCCTAGTATTCCTGGAGCCCACCCTTAGCTCGTGGGGGGCGATGTTTTCTGTAGAAGTCGAGTCTGGGGTAGGGTTCCTGTTCTTGGGCTGCTATTTTGTACGCTGCGTTGAAAGCACTTTAGGAAGCCATGACCAGAAGCCGGAGAGAGTCGGGTTATTGGTTACGGCTGCCGGATAATCTTTCTTAAAGTGAAGATTTTGAGTTTCGTTTTTTCTTAGAACGTTCACTTTGGTACTGAGGCGGAACTCTCCCAAAGATGTAGGACGGTGGTCTCTCTGGTTGCGTTGAGTAGTGTTTGGTTTACGTTGGTTTTCTAATTGTTGATGGTTTTTACTAGATTTCATGTTTATGACCGCCTTAGTTGCTGAGGGCCTGTAGTTTTTATGGAGATCGTGCAGCGTGTTCTCCCTCTGTGAGGTAAAGTCATATCCCAAGCTTAGGAATTCTCTATCCTGGTTGATTAAGAGATTTTTGACCCTTCTTGATAGGATGAGGAGGTGACATATCGCTCTTCCATGGTAATGACTCGGCTCTACGATCCTCAAGTCGTCCGAATTAATTTGTTAAAGCTTAAGTATGAGGTGAATCAGGGACAGAATTGCTTTAGAGTGACTTCATCTCGATTTTCCTTAATTTGTTCTAGTTTAAGGATAAATTTTCTGAGAGATTTTTCGAGCTTCGATGGTTTTCGGTAGACTTCCATCTTGGATCTGTAGTGCAAGTCAGCATGACCTGTATTATATCTAGTGCTGTGCTCTATTCGATGGTTTCGCAGTGTTTTTTGACGTAAAGGTCTAGGGCTGGAGTTTGTTTCCAAGGCGTTGATGCGATCTCCTGGATGTAGCCGGGGTTTTTCAGGGCTAGAATTGGACTGTTTCGGCTCGTCCTTAGAGATCAGGTTTTTAGAAGTAGCATTGCTACTTTTAGACGCTGTTTTTGGTCTATGTGTTGCTAATGCTTCAATTTTCTTCCTTCGCTCCTCTAGAGTCATAAAGGGAGATAGAGCCCTTTCCTCATCTGCTTTGGGTCTTGACGAGGGATCATGATTTAGAGGGCCCGATATGGGGAGTCTATTAGGTTCTTCTAAGAGCTGGTCTGTCGTACCAGGAGAAGCTGCAGCATCTAAGTGCTGGGTGAGGTTCATCATGTCGTCACTTGTCATAAAATCCTCTATTGTTTTTGGTGAATCCGAACATGTTTGCTTTGTAGATGTGTCATAAGAGATCATGGATCTTCACTCCTGATGGTTTGGTAGATTTTGAGGAGCAGTGTAGGAAGTGGCGACCGGATTTATCTAGGTAGGCGTTGTTGGCCTGATTTTGGTAACCGCTTTAGGTTTGGGAATATCCAAATTCGACAGAGGCTTGTTCTGTCCCTCTACTCATGGCGTACAGAAAACCACAAAGAACGGGAAACATCAGTTCTCAAACGATATCCATACTTACAACAAACTCCTGGTTTTAAAACGAAGAGAATTTAGAAAAGCAAAAAGAACTGCAGCAAACCTCCCACTGGGGGAGGCTAAAACAGCTCTTAAAGAGGCTACCAGAAGATATAAATCCTGGGTGAGATTGCACGGATGGAAACTATATCAACAAGATGAGGAAGCCATACTCAAATCATTCTGCACCAACAACTCCAGGGAATTTTGGTCACTGCTGAAACCGATAACACCTAACGGTATGGCAATCGTAAACACCATTAGCGAAGCCACTTGGACATCGCACTTTAGATTGCTCTTCCAACTTCCCATAGCCAACCCATTCAAGAGTCCTTTGCCTCCATCGACTCAGGAGCACCCAAATGTGTTCAAATCAATCCAAGGATGGACGAAATTTGACAACCTAGAGGAAATATGTGACCTCCTAAGAAAATGAAGAAATCATGGGCGCCAGGTACAGATGGCATCACCAACCTTGTCCTAAAAACCCATCCGGAGGAATGGTCAAAGTTTATAAGATTTGTTTTCATCAGATGTGCGGACTCGCAATCCGTTCCGCCCTTGTGGTCATCTGCGATCATGGTCCCGATATACAAAAAAGGAGATAACCAAGATCCCACAGATTATCGCCCAATCGCTCTCCTAGACCCTATAGGGAAAGTCTATGGATCACTACTGCTAAAAGAAATTCAAAGATGGGCATCTCAAGCGCCATGTAACGACAACTTTCAAACAGGTTTGAAAGAAAACCCTAGGAACAGCGATAAACGTCTTCCAATTGTCTATTCTGAAAAGCAAAGTGATTGAGGGCTGCCCGAGACTGTTTACCGCATTCATAGACCTCTCCCAGGCCTTCGACAGGGTCGATCGAGCTAGGCTCTGGGAAAAATTGGAAGCCTTGGAATGTCCAAATGACATCCTCAAACCCATCAAAGCTTTACACACAGATACCAACATCAAAGTTTGTCTGATTCAGCATTGATGTCTATCCGCTCCCATTGAGACAAAAAGAGGAGTCAAACAGGGTTGTCCTTTGGCCCCGGCCCTTTTTCTAACCTACATGGGGGACTATCAATACACAGAGGAGGCCATTAGATTGTTTCCACCGAAATTAGCCCAAGTCAAAATCAGCAGACTATTATACGCAGACGATCTCATCTTAATAGATCAGACTCCAATTGGCTTGCAGCGCCAACTTGCCAACCTACTCAGATTTAGTACTGAAAACAACTTAGAAATAAACATTGAAAAAATGAAAATAATGGTTGTGGAATGCTCGACTAAGAAACTGGAAAAACTAAACTGGTCTCTCAACAAGATAGTTGTCGACAAAGTCAAAAAGTTTAAATACTTGGGTGTGGTTCTTGACAACGCGAAAAAAGAACTCGCCATGCAAGAAGCTCTCCTAACGAAGATCAGAAACTTGGCGACACAAGGAAAGGCCTTATACAGAAAATAAGGATGCTTTTCCACAATCCCAGTATTAAAGTTCTACAAGTCAAATGTTGTCCCAACTGTGACCTACGGTTCTGAGGCTATGCCATTTCTACCCAAAACAATTTGGCCAAAACTGGAGGCCCACGTTTGGAGAACGGTTTTTGGGCTGCCAAACTCAACCCCAGATTCTCTGATCAGATGCGAGCTAAGTCTACTCTCCCTACAGGGCACCATTGAGTGTAATACACTCATGTTGTACAGGAAATGTGTTATCCCAAACTGTACCTTCTTCCACGGCTTGGTCATCAAAGAAATATGTGAATCAAACTGCAAAATGCTCAAATCACGGAAAGACGAAAACTTAGCGCTTCTAAAAAGTGTAGAGTGCTCAGAAGACGATCTAAAGTACAATCCCACAAGGGTAACCAAAAAAATAAAAGAGCTGGACTGGATTCGTACTCTCTGCAGCAAACAGCAGCAAACTTACATCTCACCTCCCACCATTATGTAACAAACTGAATTCGCTCCAGAACTATATTAAAAAGTTCCCTAGTCGATCAGCTCGAAACACCATCATGAGAGCCAGACTGAATCTCCTTGCCACTGACGAAATACGTCAAATCAGAGGACTTAAGCTGACCAACAACTATAGATTTTGTAGCAAGGAAAAGAAGACAATTCGCCATTTACTACTATCCTGTCCCAGTACGGTGGATATTAGGCTCCCTTACATGAAACACCTACTTAGACAATCGTCAATGACAGACGAAGAAACATGGTGGGCAAGAATGATCAGCATGGACAGAACCCCATGGCAGATAGCGACTTCAAAAATTTTGCAACATTTAATGACAAAACTGGAACTTAACGCAACGTGACTTTTCAGACTACTCCTAGCCTCTTTTTGTTTCCTCATCAACCCTTTTAGAGATAAGTCCCACCATGTTTAACTCACTACGAAACTAAATCGAAGATGTTGTAAAAAAATAAATTTTTGATAAAACTCAACACAAATAAAAAATAAATAATTAAAATACATAATCATTTTTTATTTCATTTTTTACTTTATTGACTCAGATTTCTCCATTAACAAGTACAAATATTAAAAGTCAAGGTCACACATTAAAGTAGATAATTTAAAAACATCACCCATTGAACAATTATAAAAATCTACCAAACCCACCCCCAGCAACCAAAGCGCACCCCGTCTGCCCCAGCCCCTGTAGCAGTGTCAAAACTACTAAACCACATGTATTTAAGTTGCCAGATGTTTTGCGTGGTGAAGCAAGGCTGCTTTCACATAGTTAAACAATTTAAAGAAGAAATCTGTGTCAGAGCAGTTCATATTAAAAAGCAGACACGCCTCATAATCCCAAATGTTGCTTTTGATCAAAAAGGACCTTAACAGATCCTTCCGCAGGTCCAAATACCACTTACAGATCAGCCAAACGTGGCACAAGTCTTCGGGCACAGCCAGACCACAAGGACACCGTTTCAACGGGTCTCACTTACCCCGGTTGGTATGACCCTTCAGGGGAAGGACATTTAAACCAATCATCAGAATAAGTCTTTGACAGTCAGGTGATGAGATTTTACCCACACCTCCCACAACTTCGCTGCTACCTCTCAATGAGGAAAACACACTCAATGAACCCAGCAAGTGAGCTGCTCTCTAGTCCTCCTCCTGGTTCTCACAGCGTGCTCTCCTTGTAAACACAGATTTTGAAGGAAGGAAATTTTAATGATTCAGTGCACCCGCAACCTCAACGCTACAATTCCTCAATATTTGATAACCTTCGTAGAACCACCTATACTCAGAGCAAGAGGATAATCTTCCTAGTTTCTCTAAAATGTAATGCGTGCTCGGGTTCTTGTGTTCTGCCTGAAGAACCTTCAGAAAAAAAGAACCAAACTTAATCCTGGCCTGTGTCACAAATTTGGGCACTCTCAACTCCAAGCGGAGAGTGCTGTTCGGCGTGCCCAGTGGAAGACCAGTTAACTTCTTTAAGATCCCAATCTGAATAGCCACCAACTTCAGGCACCCCCAGAATTCACTGCCATAGAATAAAGCAGTCCCCACCTTGCTTTCGTACACCTCTAAACACGTATTCAACATACTCCCACCGAACCTGTGATAAAATATTATCAAGCTCCCCAGCCTTATCTGGGATTTTTCCTTGACCATATCCAAACGTTTAATCCATCTCCCTCTTCTTTCAAAGACTACACTCAGATAGCAGAAAGAGTCCACCACCTCAATTTTCTCCCGGTTTAAAAACCAGGAATAGTTGATTTTATAATTACCATTACCAAAAACCTAAATTTTAGTTTTGCTCATATTCAGGTTTAGCTTGTTGGTGCTAAAATATTCAGCGGCGTAATCAAGGCAATGCTGCAGCCACCCAGGGGTCTGATCTAACAGAGCTGCGTCATCAGCATATATAAAGATTGCAAAGGGCATCTTCCCAAAACAAGTGAAGGGCAAACTTTTGACCCAACAGTATAGGGTTAAAATCTGCTAGAAAGAAAATAAATAAAAGTGGGCCCAAGGAACAGCCCTGTTTTACACCTTGGTTTGTATGGAACTCCTTTGTAGGATGCTCTGCATTACTATCCCCGACTACTGCCACAGTGTTCGTGTAACTCTTTAAAATCAGGTAAAGAAGTTCAGACAGGACCTTCATGTCCTGTAGTTTCAGCCACATGGCCTCCCTGTTAACCGAGTCGAATGCTTTCTATAAAGTCCAGGATGGCCACATATAACCCCCAACCCCCTCAGTATACAGTATTTCTCAATTGAAACATTTAAAATAAGACAATGATCCATAGTAAAAAACCACTCCCAAACCCAGATTGTGCCAAATGCAGCATGTGATTAGAGCTCGCCCACTCTTCCACTTTGGATTCCAGACATTTATTAAAAACTTTACTTGATATATCTAATAATGAAAAGGGCGGTAACAGTGAGGATCATAAATAGAACACTTTTTAAAAATCAGAACTATTGTAGCATTTTTCCAGGAGAGCGGGATAACACAAGAGATTGCATTAAAAAGTTTGACCAAAATATTTGCCCACCAATCAGGCCCACATTTTAAATAATCCGATCGCAGCCCACCAGGACCTGCAGCCTTACCTGCTGAGAGGGTCTTAACACATGCCAGTATCTCCTCTTTGGAGAAAATAAATCTGCAACAATGCCATCTACCCTGGTGGCTTCTCCCTCAATATGCGCATCAAACAGGATGTTATAAAAATGAGACACCCATCTTTCATTGGTGATTACTCATCTTACATTTTCCTTCGGGGATTCAAATCCCTGAGCTACTAGCCTTCAAAAGAGCTTACAATCTTGTGAGGAAACTGCATTCTCCATCTGGTCCCATTGCTTCAGCGGGTGCTCTCTCTACGCCTCAATAGTTTTTTATAAACATACTTGAGGGCGTGTAAGTGCCCAGCACTTAAACCGCCACCCTGCACCGCACGGTATACTACCCCTTTCAGGTGCCTACATTTCTGATCAAACCATACCACCCCACTTGCTCCTTTCCTAGCGTTATGGCTGCCGCTACGTTGATAGCTCTTACTTTCTTGGGTAATTGCCACTACTAACGCTTCATAACTTAATTAAATCAGTCCCACCCTCTGGCAGAATACTAAAGTCGGCAAGGATTTGCCCGAATCTAGCTGAGGAAATGACATTGGCGCACTGCCCCTGCCTCAGACGGCAAAATTACCCCTCGGGAGGCACAATGCCTTCAGCTTCCTGGGTTGAATGTTGACTAGGGTGCTTGATCTCAAGGAGAAGTGGGAAGTGGTCACTATCCAACCAAGTCCGCATCCAAGAAAGCATATAGCTATCGGCCAAACAATAGTCAATTATTGATCTGCTCTTACCACGTTGGAAGGCGTCCCTTGGTGAGCAATTATGAGCGCACCTCTCGTTTAGTTCCAGAAGATGAAATCCTTTCAATAGCTGATCCAGTTCCCTACCCCTACCATGAATGTGTTTATTTAATTGATTCCTAACTGGGATTCCGCACTGTTCTTCCAGCAAGAGACCATCAGTCCCCACTCTGGGGATCAGCCCCAGTGTGCATTAAAGTTCCCAGCAATTATAATGTTGGCATAATCATTGGGCCTCATTACACGGAAGGCGGTAAGGGTTTACCGGTACCGGTAAGGGCACCGGTACCGGTAAACCCTTACCGCCTTACTACGAGGTCCCTTTGCGGGCCCTCTCTTAACGCCTGGTTTTTACAGGCGTTAAGTACGGGACCCGCAAAGGGACCTTGGTGCTAATTACGGTACCGCAATTTGCGGTACCGTAATTAGCACCTTCACCATTAACATGGAGCCCTATGGGGCTGACTGGCAATGGTGAAGGGGCAATGGTGGATGGCGGAATTAGCGCCCCCACACACCTTGGAATATGGCGCTAATTCCGCCATCCACCAAGGCGGACCCGGTAAGGTACCGGCGGCAGCCATGGCACTAGTAGCGCCATGGCTTACCGCCTTCCGTGTAATGAGGCCCATTGTGTTCTAGCAGGACCTACAGGCCTTTCCTCCATGCCCAACCCAAAAATGCAATTTCTTGGTGGCAGATATACATTCACCACTAGCAGGCCCTTTTATCACAAGCCGATTTCAAGGTAAAAGCAACAGCAAACTCCCATTACCCCTTCCACTCTTTCTGACACCAAAAGGAGAGATTCCCAACTAAAATTAGAACCCCTCTGCCTCCTGACACAAGTGCTCTTTCCCTATTCTTTTAGCGTTCGTGGCAAAGCTTACTGTGAAGGCATCATGAAGTACAACACAGACAACAGACTTCAAGTTTAAACAAAAAAGGTTTATTTAACTGAATTGTCAGGATGGTTGAAGGCCTAACTTTCCCTATACTAAGGTAGGTTTCCCTACTGGAATAAAACTAAGGAAAGTCTGTGTCACAGAGTTCAACTTAAAAGTCTGTCCAAAACCTATCCACCCCTCACAGCTATATTAAACCAGTGTGTAGAGATGTCAAACTCAAAAGAAACAGTGTTTAACTCAACGTTCTGAGCTTCATCCAGCTCACAGTTTTATCTCATCTCCCCTTCCCCAAGCATGAGAAAGTTCCATGAAAGGAAAGTCTCAAAATTGACCTTCTTCAGTTGAAGGCAACATAGTATGAGAACAATCCTTTGGGTTCCCTTCCCCAAGTTTTAAGTAGTACAATCCAGAACAAAAAAGAAGTCTCATGATTCTGTTCCCAAGACAACAAGTATAGTTCAAAAGTGTTGCAATGGTTTTGTTGAGCTGGTTTTGTAATGTCTTTAGCACTCACCAATCAGGATTCTCTGGCCTAGACACAGGTGTGTGACCACATGGTCCTCCCATCACAGGTCACGCAACCAGGATTCCTGGACTCATTGGGCTGGTTTCGAGGTGTCCTTTGTTTTCACCATTCAGGGTCATCTGATCTAGGAGCAGTTGTTAGACCGCACAGTCCACCTACCACAGGTCGTGCAACCAAGGTCCCTGGACTTCTCAGCCCAACATATATGTTCCTTGGCACTTGTTCCTATGCACCAAGTCATCCTTACTTGACTGCTGTGTTGGTAGACTGGCGTTTAGGGTGCAATCTTATATCCTTTGGCTTTTCCTGGATTGCCTCGTGGCCCTGCCACTTGTAATGTTAAGTTTTCTTATAGTTCGATATTCAGCATACCTTGGTTCTTGCAATGTTAAGGTTTCATGTAGTTTGGTATTCAGCATACCTGGGTTTCACACAATGTTAAAGGTTCATATAGTTCGGTATTCAGTATACCTTGGATTCCTGTAGTGTTAAAGTTTCATGTAGTTTGGTATTCAACCTGGGTTTCTTGAAATGTAAACATTTCATGTCGTTTGGGATTCAGTATACCCCGGTGCTTGTAATGTTAAAGTTGCATGTAGGTCGGTATTCAGTATGCCTAGTTTTCTTGTAAGATTAGGTTTTCAAAAAGTTCAACATTTAATATGTTGGATGAGCACTTCCCTGCCGTCCTGTTCAGAGCTCCCCGGTGCTTGCGCTTGTCTCTGACACTCACCAGCAGTTTGCTCCTGCTGCCTGTGGTTAGTCCTGGAGCTCACTGGGGTTCGTGTATCCTGCTGACACTCACCAGGAGCCTGTCTTGTTCCTAGCAGCTTCTGAGGCGGTTTCACCATGGATGCAAGCGCTGCTCGCCTTGCTGCTTGTGTTGAACGCGGACAGCGTTCTGTGAGGCCTGGATTTGTTGCCATCCTGGTTTGTCGTCCAGTCCCTCCACGGCAGTCCCTCTGAGAGCAGATCTCTTGCTGATCTCTCTGCATCTCCTTCACAGCTCTCTGTTCTCCTTCACGGCTCTCTGATCTGTTTCTCCTTGTGGGCTCTCTCATGTTATACACCTTCAGCCCTCTAACAGGCTGCAGGTGGGTCAGACTAATTAGACCTGCCTGACCATAATAAGGCAGACATGCCTGACCTACCCAGTGGTTGGGATGCAGCTTCCTCGTGTCATTAAATAAGTGGTGAAGAGGGGTAATCTTCATTGCCCTCAGTTACCTCTTCTTCATCTCAGTGATGACAGGTGTTGTGTGTGGAATCATGAGGGAAGCTGGCTTGTAACAGCCTAAAAAGGTTGGGGGAGGGTTAGGTTGACTGTTACTTGGAAAAGGGGATACCGTGTCTTGCCTAGGGGCATCCCACTCCCAATCCTTAAGGACTCTCCACCCAGGTGATCCTCCCTCACTTCTCCATCCCCAGGCTCAGGATACAAAAGCGATGGCCTTTCTCTGACCACCTGCGTGGAGAATCCAAAGGGAGTAGACGTGAGAATACCCTCACATTTCTCACATTGCATAATAATTGAAAGGGGGAACCTTCTCAACCAAAGTCTCTTGCAAACATATGACATCAAGGTCAGTAATGTAATTAATATGATATGATATGATATGATAGGTTATTTATAACGTGCTTAATACCCAGATGTTTCTAAGCGTGGAGTCGGGGATCGAACCTGTGTTGCTCTGTGTCGTCTTACTTCAAAGGCAAGCACGTTGCCGCAGAGCTATCCTTCAGCGATATATTGAGCCATTCACCATCGTTGACTTTATCGTTCAAGCCAGCTACATTCCAGATCATGGTAAACCCACTCACCACTACCTCAACTAAAGATAGCCTTGTCTCCTTAATGATGAACAACCATAGACGGGAACTTTAGACTCTCAGGAGATTACGAGGGTTTGGCTTGTCCGGCTGACTGAGTACTCCAGGTATAATCTGAGCGCAATTGTTCCTAAGAAGGAAGGACATATCGAGAAGCAAAATGTTGTGTTTTGTTGGCAGAATAAACCATTACAAAATTGGAATTGTTACTTGTCCCAACATTATACATTGCATCTTTTTAAAATGTTACAATGTTTGTTTACAGTACATATTGTAGTCATACACAGAATTGTTCACTTATCTTAATGAGCAAAGCTCAATAGAGTGTGTTTTGCAATCCGTTATCCTGTAATGCACAGATAGATAGATATATCCCAACGGTCTCTGATTTTATAATGTATATTTATATCCTAGGTAGCTATATCCCAAAGATTGTATGCTTGAATCACTAAGTACATAATGCCTACTGGGCTTGCTGCTCATTTCATTATTTGCAACACTCACCCTAAAATTAAAGTATTTGTAACCATGAACCTTATACACATATTCTGGCAGTCATAGGATTTGGACACAAGGATTAAATGGCTGGGAAGTTTGCTACTCCACTGGGAAACATAGGGCCCAAATAAGCGAGAATTGTAGAAGAGGAGGGGCTGAGAGGGGAAGCCGGGCTCTGCACAGGCCTAGTCCACAGACAACGATGACACATTGCCACTATAGATTGTGGAGACACCAGTTTCCACATATAACATTTCAGAATGTTTCATGGTTGGCTTCATATTTTTATTTTTTTAAATGTTATTTTTATTGCGTTTCAAACACTTTAACCTGGGGATTTCCCAAAGATTTTTTCACCCCAAGTATTGTAATTGTCCACTTCGATTATTTAGATTGTTTGCTGTCACCTACAATTCATTGCAATATGGCATACTACAAATAATTCTGAAAACCAAGCTGGCCAATTTTGAGAAATTCAAGATATAAGATGTATCTAAACCTCAAGAATGAGCAGAATGAATGCACATCTTCTATACGAACTGCATATGCAGGTCGACATGGGTATTACCCAAATTGTTTGTTTACAATTGTTCGAATGAACAATTGACCGAATTTAAAGGGTCACAATTGACCTTTTCACAATTGACCTTTTCACAATTGACCGTATATATATATATATATATATATATATATATATATATAAGTTTGGCGTTGGGTGGGGGGTTGTGGGGTGTTTCTCCCCACATATATGGTCAAATTGACCTTCACAATTCGGTCAATTGTGAAAAGGTCAATTGTAATTCGAACAGTTGTAAAACGAACAATTCGTATACAACCGTCGACATGTACACGTACATGTCATGACTGAGTTTTGTGTGAGTTTTTATAGATATAAGTGATGTAAATTGCATACAAGTATGAAAGGTAAAACTCCTATATGCTTCCTATACATGCAAAAATTGACATCAAAGTCAGACCTCACTTAAATGCGAGTTTTCATATGTGTAGGAGAACAGGACATGTGCATTTCATATAGCTTCATACCAAACACTCATATGCCATACACTCTTTTGCCACAGAATCTTATGCCACACACTCGTATGCCACCTGCTCTTACACCACATGCTTGTATGTGTAAGGAAAGCATGGTATCAAACAGTAAGACAGACACATGTGATCACAGCTCAAGGGTGTTCATTGAACTTTCAAATGGGTTGGTAAAACACCCATCTAATCTAAATCTAATGCTAAATCTAAAGATGGGAGCAAGCTATGACCAGCAAATAATAATAACGCAGTCCTAGTCGAGTCTGTCATAATAAAAGGGCCTATACTAATAAACCCATTGCCAATCCTTACCTCTAAATACAAATAGTGTGGGAAACAATGTTATGCAAAAGAAAAGTATTCAAGAAATGATATGTCAGGATATCTGAGCCATTAGCTTCCCAAACCCCACGTTTTCAGTTTAGGATAATCTCTGGTTTCTTTAGCATGAGGATGCTGTTCAAAACCTCAGCATCAGGGCCTTCTGTGCCAAAGTCTCTTTGCCATTCAAAGTCTCTTATTTCAGAGGGCCGTATGCGACAAACAAACACTAAAGCTCCTTTCTTCTTAGGATTTCACAGGTACACAATTTATCAGGCAATTCACGATTCACCTCGGGTCCCCCTCTGCCGGGCTCAGACCCACTTTAACACAATTTTGTCAGGATTTCCATGTATCCAATTTCTAGGGTGGTTCACTGTTCACCCTGGGTCCCCCTCTGCCGGCTTAGACTCACATTATCACGAAACTTCAATTAGTCTCCTTCTGCCAGGCTCAGACCAATTTATCTACTTTCCAAACTTTCTTTACTTTATCAAAATCGAAGACTTTCGACTGTGCGGAGGATTTTTGCTCGATCAGTCGCAGGACCACTTCGATTCACAATTCTGTATAGACATATAACTCTTTTAAATTTCACCTCTGCCACTTCTCAGCTGGATTCCTTACAGAGACCTTTGATTGAGCACCCATGCGGTGCCGGACCACTCTGTCAAAAGGTATCATATCTTGGTTTCAAAGTTCAAACACCCATTAGCAGTTCAACTTTACTTGCATCTTTTATCAAACACGTTTAACAATGTTTGTTCATCGCTCGCCATACAATGTTGCTACTTGGAACCTTGGCTTCAACACAGACCGGTCCTGTATCGGTCTCCCTAACTCACAGGCTGTGTTTATTTCACTGACACTTCTTTGTTCTTGGAGGCAAGGATGGTACCACGGTGGCTAGTGATTCTCCCCGCCTTGATTATTGACGCAGGAGGGCCCCTGGTATCACCAACACACAATGCAGGATTCTTCAACCTGGTTTCCTGGTCTTACGCTTTCTATTCTCGAGAACTATGGAAAGTAACGGTTTCTTGTCGAAAAGGTCAAGGGAACTTCCCTCCTTGCGTTCCCCTTCTGTTTTGACGTCTTTCGTCTCTCATTCAGCTGTCATCTCGAAACTGCTGTTTCCTTGTGTGCTTTACCTCGCTGTGAGTGTGCTCTCGTGCTGCGCCTTTGATCTGTGTGGGGAAGCTTAATGGGAGTCAGGTGTGTGTGATGGTCAGTAATTGCCTGACCTCGCCTAACCATTGCATTGGGACATGTCAGGTATACTGCTCGGGTGTTAGTTCTCTCATAGCGGGCTGTCCGTGAGAAAGTGTTTGTGTTCTAAAAGGGGGACGGGTGGTAGAGTTCCTAAATATCCTACCTGCTACAATGGAGTAAAGGTGTTACATGGAAGGGGATTCCGTGTCTCACCATCTGGTGACCCACTCCTACTCCCCGAAGACCCCACACCCAGGTGATCCTTCTGCAATGGTCCACCCCCAGGAACTGGATCCAAAAGCGATGGCTGTGTCCTCCCCACCTGGATGAAAGATCCCTGGTGACTAGCGGGCGAGACATCTTCTGGTTTCTCACACACCATACACTCTTACACCACATACTCTCATATACTCATACACCATACACTTATGACATACACTCACACACGATATGCCACACTCCCATGCAAAATTGAAATAAAATATTTAAAAATCCTTTTTAACCAAAGGAGTTAAAGGTACTCCTACAACAAGTAACATTTACAAACAGTAGAAATAACAATGTTAAGATACAAACACTCACTCTATACAACAACAAATGCAAACATGAAACTCAAAGTATACACTCCAATTCCATACCTTTAAAAATTCAACCTAAACAGAGTGTTAAGGTTGGAATTGTAATGGTATGGAGTAAGAGTTTATACTTCGATTTCATGGTTGAATTTGTAGTGGTATAGAGTGAGTGAGTGTACATTAACATTGTTAGTTCTACTGGTTGTAGACTTCACTTTTTGTTAGAGTTACCGTAAATACAAATAATTATAATACTAGTATTTCAAAATGTATCTTCAGTCAAAGCACCAAGCTTAAAAGACTCTTGAATGCTTTCAAAAGGAGCCCTGATGCTTTTAGCATGTGAGCTTTGAAAGAGCCATCGAGCTTCATTTCAATTTAGGTTTGTTTATCTCTAATTCCTTTTTCTTTTTTTTTTTAAAACCTTTATTTTTTGCTGTCATATGCATTACATCTCATAGGTGAACTTAGTATACATTATTTATGTTTGACCATTTTGTACACGATAATGTACTTTAAAGCAAGAGGGTTCATTGAGTTTGGTGCCCCTTGTATCCATTGTCTAGACGGTGTTGTCGACAAGTTTGGTTTATTCAAAATCTTCAACAGATTCTACCCCATTGTTGTCCAGGTATCGTCTCAGGGGGCCCCAGATGTCTTTAGGTCTGCAGGAGGACACTATTCCCTTTATATATGTTTCTTCGCAGTCTTGTACCCAAATGAGATCTTTCAACTATTCCTGTACAGTTGGAGCTGTTCTAGCTTTCCAAGCCTTCAGAATGTTCGTCTTGGCCACTGCATTAGATATAGCAAATAGTCTTCGGTGTTTGACAGAGATCTTGCCTATATCTCTTAATAAGTATTTGAGTGGGGTGGCCGGTATGTGTCTGTCCAGAATCTCGCTACCCGTATTGGCTACTTCTTCCCAAAATGTTTTAATGGGTGGGCATTCCCAGTACGTGTGAATGGAATTAGCTGCTGGGATGTTGCATTTTGGGCAGTGAATTTGTCTGGAGGTGTCGAATTTAGACATTCTGTTGGGCGTGATGTGTAAGTGATTCAAGATTTTATATTGAATTAGTCTAAGGTTGGAATTCATCGAGATGGATTTGGTATAATGGCAGTATTTAGACCACTGTGGGTCTTCTATATTTATTTTTAGGTCGCGCTCCCATTTCTCCTTTATGTCATTAGTGGAAGGCGTGTGTATTCGTACTGCTTTCTATAATGTGGATATGCATCCCAGGAATCCCTCTGGTGACATTATTGTAGTCAGGAATTTCCCAAAAGGACTGTAATATGTTTAACAATGTGAGAATTATTCTTTGGTGGGCATTGTAAGAAAAAGAGTATGGGCTCCCTTATACACCATTCCAAGGCGATTACCTTCACATCCCCCTTCCTCTTTCCATTCTTTACAAATGAAGGCTATCCACCTTACCGCCCCATGCATTCCGAAAATACCTATACATTTAAACCTTTAGGCACTCCACTGCCCTCTCCCTACAAAGTGAGAACACTTACCCAACTTTCTCATGGTTTTATTTCTGTCCTTTCACTACAGCGTTTCCGAACGGTGGCCCCTGTGCTTTGCATCCTTTTATATTGGTTGCTGCCTCTGCTGGGCTGTTTGTGGCATGAAGAGGAACCTTCCTGCTGGTCACGCAAGGCTTGAGGAGCAGAAGGTGAGTGAAAGTGAAGGACCCATGTACGTTTACCCCTCTGGGGAGCAGAGGGGGTGTCTGACCTGGGCCAGGTTGCCTGGGGCAATTTAAGGTCCTGCACTATCTGTGCTGAGCCCCAAGATCCGGGGCAGATCCGGTAAACAGGTCCATCATCGCAGGATTGGGAATGCACAACCCCTGCAGGCAGATCACGTGACAGAGGGCCCGGCAAGCAGCAGGATAGTTGAGGCGGGGAGTGCTCGGGTTCAGGTCCTGCTGGGGGTGAATAGCCACATGTGTGGAGTCCAGCCAGAGGAATCTATGCACCGGTTTGGTAGCCTGTCGGTGCAGGTGGGAGGTCACATGCACTCGAAGCATCACACTCCCTGCAGCAGGACTCTGTGTCCTGCGGCCTGCTGTAGACGTGCAGCTTGCACTTCTGGATCTGGAGTGATCTTAGGCTTTTGACTTAAGCAACATGGGGGAAAAGGCAGGAAAAATGAAGCACTAATAGCCCTCTCCTTCATCCTCAGAAACGTGTGAGGCCCTGCAAGCAAGGTGAAGAGGAGGGCCAACGCACACGAGCAATCAATTGAGCTCAGCAGAGACTTTGGGATAAGAAAAGGAGGATAAGAAGGCAAAGAGGACTGTCAGATTGCCATCCTCATCGTCCAGTTTTCCCTCACCTTCATCTGATGAAGAGGCAGAGAAGCCAAGAGGAAAATACCTCGAAAAGGAGGCAGTTGCCGGAGTCCTAGCACACATGTTGGAATGAATTAAATTCAAAGTAGCACAACCAGTAGAGGAAGGCCCTACAGAGCAGCAGTTTGTGGAGACGATAAGGAACTGGCTGCCTCTCATTTCAGGCATAAAAAAGAAGTTACTTAAGGAAATGAGAGACAAAGACAATATCTGTGCACAGGTTTATGAGAAAGCTGTACTCGCTGGCTGAGGAACAGGATACTGTTTCTTTACAGGTGGACTTACTATTTTCCAGCTTGACCAGAAGAACATCCATTTCCCGAGGAGGCGGCTTTGACAGACTACATGAATGATAAAGTAGACTCAGCCCTCAGGAAGAACGTTGCAGGGGCACATCAGACACTGTTGGTGGGAAGCCATTCCCTGTACACGGCAAAGTCGTTGATTACACATTTTCAGCTGCTCTCTGAGAAAACGGAAGAGGGAGCAGACTACTCCGATTTCATTGATGGCATGCATCAGCATGACTTCCACTCTGACCTGGCGTATGAGGAAGTCCGAGCAGCAGCTCCGACAGTGAGAACAGCCATGTCAGCCCGGAGACGTGCAAGTTAGGGCCTGGACAACCAACAATCCACAAAAGACAGTAGCTCTTCATGTAACTTTCAGAGGAGTAGAATTGTCTGGTGACGAGTTGGAAGAGAAAGTGGACAGGGACCACAAACAGGACACGAATGCAGTGACCCTAGCAAGAACAGTCAGGACTTAGTAAGCCTCCAAGGTGTGGTCCCAGGGCAATGCTGGCATGGACAGGCCCATGTTCAAGGGTCGGCAGAGAAACATGTGTAGCTCAGGGAAGAGGTAGTCTCCCAGGAAGAATAAGCACTCCTGACTATGCCAGGATTTGGCCAGTGTGAGGCAAGTTGAAGTTCTTCCTCAGTCAGTTATGCAAGACTATTACAGACCCCTGGGTCTAGAACATTATTTGTGAGGGTTACAGGATAGAATTCTCCAAGAGCCTCCTGAAGTGAAAGAGCTAGTAACCCCAATTTCCGAGGGATGTCAGCAAGCAGAAGGTTCTGTTGGAAGAAGTATAATCTCTGCTGAAGAAAGGTTCCATGATACCCAGTCCCATTGGAGGATAGGGGCATGGTTGTTATTCTAGCATATGCCTGTTTGTTAAAGCCTCAAGAGGGTTCTGCTGGGATCTGTGCCTTTTGACAGTTAACACCTTTATATGAAAGATTGCCTTCAATATGAAAATGTTGTTTTTCATAGGAGACTTACTGGCATTTCTGAATCCGTTATACACATCATCATATGTCAAACCACAGGGTTCCACATCTCTTTCTTCGCTTTGTGTTTGGGACACAATATTATTAGTTTGTTGTGCTTCCCTTCGGCCTACAATCAGCTCCATCTGTGTTCAAGAAGAAGGTACTAGCACCCCTAGACAACCTACTCCATGAGGAGGTGGTTTAAGTGTTTCACTACCTGGACAAATGGCTAGCACCGGAGCATTCTTATCAGAAGCCAAAGGAGGGGATCGAGCTGCCCTGCAAGAATCTCGAAAAGAGTTTCCTGTTGAAACTGAGGAACCCACATGTGAACTCACATCTGAAATCCAGGAACTTAAGTTTATAAGCGCATTGCCTGGTCCCGACGAAGGAGGTAACATATCTGTGCAGGAGGTCAGTGTCGCCTCCAAGGATCTGGCTGAAGGTGTGGGTTTTGAAGGCTGAATCAGTATTCGTAACTTCCTGGGCTTGTCTGAACCTGCAGCCCTTGCTATCACACCGACAGCATCCCCGTGTTCCCTTTCTCACAGGATGTAGTGAAAAAGATCAGAAGGTCACTATTCAATTGGTTGTAGGTGTTGCAAAATCACCTAAAGGAGTTTCCTCTGGATCCTTCACCAACAGAGAGGCTAGCAGCAGGGGATAAGGAGCATCTGAATTGAAAGGCGTTGCCAGCCCTTTGCACAGCCTTGCTGTTTTTCCTTCCTTTAGTCAAGAAGAAGGCAGTTCTTGCGAGAACAGGCAATACCACAGCATTGATATATATGTGAATCAGCAGGGCTATGAGATCCAGGATGCTGGAGAAAGTAGCCTAGGAGCTAGAGCTGTGGGCTGAAGAGAATCTCCCCTACCTCCGAGCAGCTCACATCGGAGGCAGGGGTGGAGAACACAAGAGCAGATGCAATCAGCCGAAAGATCCCCCATCAATAGAATGAGTTCTCTGACCAAAGAGGCTTTCCAGGTAGTGGCACAAACCTTCGGGACCCTGACGAGAGACAAGTTTGCTTCAACGAGGGTACCCATCTCCCTCATTTCTGTGCTCAGTTTCAGGAAGTAAGAGCCTGCAGGGAAGATGTTCCTTCCTTCTGATGGCCAAAAGAGCTTATTTCTGCCTTTCCTCCTGTAGCCCTGATTGCCAAAGCAGTTCAGAAAAGGAGAGGGGCAGGGCGTTGTTGATTCTCATCACTCTCATCACTGGATTCCAGTTCTGAAGCAGCTTTCTGTTCAACCCTGTCTGGTTCTTTCCCAGGTCCAGCCTACAGTATGACTCTAGAAGTCATACCACGGTTCTCTTAGCCAGGCATCAGATGGAATTGGGTGGCTTGGATGTTGAGTGTCCAGGGCTGCTGAATCGGGGGCTGTCAGGAGAAGTGCGCCTGTGGTGCTGCAGTGCTCCTGAAAACCTTACACACTCTGTGGCTTACTATGCTTGGCATTAGGGGTCATATAGTTCCTGGTGTATCATTAATGGGGTCTTGTCATAAGAACGTTCATATCCTGAGTTCTCTACACTCTCGCAGGAGGGCTTCCATCTGGGGAAGGCACACTCTTCAGTTAAGCCACCAGTCAGGCTTTACATCCACGGTGTAGAGTAGCAGGAGCTAAACCAGTGATAGCAAGGATGTAGAAAATGTTGGTTTTCTAGGCCCGATGTCAAAGCTTTGGTCCCTACTCAGGATTTACCTACAGGTACTAAAGGCGCTCACAGGATCTCCTGGGCTAGGACAATCTAAGGTTGCTCACATTAACGGCATGCATCTTGGTGGCTATCCCATCAGCTCAACGTATCCGGGCCTAGAAGCTTTGTTGTGTGACCCTCTGTATTGTGTGGTCTATTCGAAGGCAATCCTACTTAGATGGTTATCTAGCTTTCAGACAAAAGGTTTTGTCTTCCTTATATTCATCTTAGGAAATAATCTTCCCCGTCCCAGATGATGGGTCTGGGTCAGGAGGCAGTGGCAGCTGTGGCGGTTTAGGTTGTTAGGCAGGTCCTGCTTATGTATTGTAAGGATGGTGGCAACAGTTAAGACAGACACAAGTGATCACAGTTCACGGGTGTTTATTAAACTGTATAAATAGGTGAGAAAAACGCCTAATCTAAACCTAAATCTAAAATGGGAGCAAGCTTCAACCATCAAATAATAATAAGGCAGTCCTAGTGGCATCTCGTCAAATAAAAAGGGCCTATACTAAAAAAAGCTATTGCTAGTCTTTACATCTAAGTTACAAAATAGTGTGAGATAGTGTTCACAGGAAAAGAAAAAAGTGTTCACAAAAATAATAAGTCAGGATGGTATAGTGAGGTCTCCCTTCCCCATGTTTTTAGCACAGGACAAGGCGGTCCTCTTGAGCGCAGCACACAACTGTGCTTTTCCAGCATGAGGCTACTGTTCTCAGCGATAGCAGAATCTTCGGTGATCAAGTCTCTTTACACAAAGTCTCTTGCCCGAGAGCCTGATGTATCTAAATAACAAAACAAACAGTTCCTCTTCGTAATTTTTTAAGATAAGGGAGACTCCTCACCACGGGACACCCGACAACTGGGCTCTGATCCTTCTTGACTGTTGGCCTCCCTCCATCGGGTTCACTACAGCTTCTTTACTCCTAATAATTTCACCTGTAGTATTCAGAAGTTGTAATGTCTTTTTAAATAATCTTTCACTGTGGACATCCCTCAGCCGACTTCACTCTTCCCAACACAATGCTCCCGGGGTTATCATGCGTCACCCCGTTTTGTAGGCATCCCTCAGCCCGGTTCACACTTGCCAGCCACACAGTTCTCTTTGCTTTATCACAGTATAGGATTTACTTCCCTCAGCTTTTACTCTTGGTTACGATGGCCTCCCTAGGTTGGGCTCAGACCATCAATTCACTGTAAACATCCCTGAGTCGGGATCTTGCTTGTCATTCTCACACAGTTCATGATCTTCTCATCTCATTAGAAAAGCGGGGTTCCCTTACCCTAGCTTTCTTTCCCCATCCCTCCATCGGGTTCACACTTGCCTTTATTCGCTAGACTCCTTAGGTTCTTCTTTTCCTACTTAAGTCCGGGTATCAGCCCCTAGTCATGCTTCACGTACTTCAATGTTCTCTGGGTGTTACTAACCACCCTATTTCGCAGGCATCTGTCATGATCTCTGCTTCCAAAAGGTCAGGGTTTTCCCAACTCCCTTGGAAGCAGATCCATAACCCAGGTTCCGAGTGCCAACCAGTCCCAATTGGGACCTTTTGGACCCAGACCTGGCGCCAGTGGCACCAGGCTCATAAATATGCCCAGTCCCAGCGCTGGAAGTGCCGGGCTCATAATGCTTGGGTGGACTTACCTGCAGCAGACCATGCTGCTTACTTGCCTGCCAGTTGAGCCTCTGATCCTCTTCTGTTTGGAACTACTTTTCCTGTTGGGTGGGGCTAGAGCCACTCCCTAGATTCAGAACACTGGAACTCTTGAGGAAGGCAGGAACTCTTTTCTTACCAGGAACTCTTTTGTTACCTAGGCGTGCCTGTGGAAGGAGACACCTAAGCACTACAGGAGGCTATTTAAACCACACCCGGTGGATGAATCTTGCTTTGCGTTATTCTGCACCTTCTGCAGCAGAACGCTCATCGTGTCTTCTGCATCCGGTCCTGGGCCTAAGGAAAAAGGCTTACCATCCTGACTCCAGTCTTCAGCAACACCTATAAAGACAAGAAAGAACAGGTTAGCATTCCGGCATCTGAAAGGAAAAGGCTTACCATCCTGAATCCAGTCTTCAGCAACACCTATAAAGACAAGAAAGAACAGGTTAGCATTCCGGCATCTGAAAGGCAAAGGCTTACCTACTCTTCGTGTGCTCCGGAGGTCTTCACACTGCATTCCGGCATCTGAAAGACAAAAGCTTACCAACTCTTCGCACGCTCCGGAGGCCGTCGGCGCTGCATCCCGCATCTGAAAGACAAAACAAGGTGCGTTTAAAGACATTGGGGAACTTTAATACTCACGTGCCAATACTCCTTTCCACATCTAATCCAGTGGGTATTCCGGCACCCTGCAGCCGCTCCGAACTTGTACCTGCAAAATAAAAAGACAGTTAGAGCGCATCGTGAAGCTGGCAACAAGAGCTTACTTACGTGCTTCCAGGCGCTTCTATTCCTCACACGGGCTCCATCTTCAACTCACTTCAGCCCGTCATCCGCCATCGCCGGAACCCTGCAAAACAAGAGACATCATTATTAAAGACTTTAAAGACATTTGAGTTACTCGAAACTTACCGTTCGTGCAGTAAACGACGGACAGCAGTCCTCTGAAGTCAAGAGGCCTGCGCTACCTATCCAGTGAGGAAACTGGTTACAGCACCCTGCCCCGAGGCAGATGGAGAGCTCGGCATTCACTTACCTAAGGTGAGAGCGTTAACCTTTGGGGGTCTACAGGAGAGGAGAAGAGGAAAGAGATAGGGACACCCCAATAACCCCAGTTCATTAACCCCCATATTTTCTATCTGCAGACATCTTACTCTACACGTCAGGCATACAGTGCACAGAGGTCCAGCCCAAAGAGCCAACCGGGTGCTGCACATCACCTTTGAAGATACGGTAGTCGCCCAGTCAAGACCGGCGCCTCTGCGAGAATCAGGTGAGCGTTACAGAACGCAAAGCCTACCGCAAAACTCTCGCCCAGGCGCTATGGAAACCTCGGATACTGACCACCTAGCCCGGTTACTTGGGGAACTAAGGGCAGAAGTGCATGCAGCTCGTCAGGAAACGAATGCTCTAAGAAGGGAACTAATTATTTCCAAGGAGAGAACAGATGATCTTGCTAGACAATTGCTAGAGTCACAAGCCGGACAGACCTCGCTACCCGCATCAGGGGCAAATCTTCCTTCAACATCCTCTATGAATCCAGTGCAGATCAACCTACCTGGGAATGTACCTCTGGCTCCGCCCGAACGATTTTCTGGTGACCCAAAGAGGTTTGCGGTATTTTTCAATCAGTGCCGGTTGCACTTCTTATGCCGGCCAGCAGCCTTTCCAACTGATCAAGCTAAAGTAGCTTTTGTACTTTCGTACCTTAGTGGCAATGCGGCAGACTGGTCGATCCCTCTAGTTAATCAAGATGATCCGATTCTCCATGATTTTCAAGCCTTTCAGCTTAGTATGGAAAAACTGTTCGCAAGACATGCACAGGGGCAGGCCTTGGACAATGAGCTTCTTTCGTTGCGACAGGGTAATCAAGACCTTTTGGCTTATATTGCATCTTTCAATAGACTAATAGTGGAAACTCAATGGCCTGAGGACAAAAGGATTACGCTGTTTTATAGAGGTCTACGTGGAGAGCTCAAAGACGTTTTAGCCCAAGTAGTGAATCCCCCACAAGACTGTTCGGATTATATAGACTTGGTCGTTCAAATAGATCACAGATTGCAGAACAGGAAGGCCGATCGTTCCAAGTTTGAGGCTCGAGTATTTTCCAAACCGCCAACTCCTTCCAAAGGAGTAGACTCCGGGGAACCCATGCAAATAGGGGGTCTGAAAGGCCCTCTAACACAAAGGGAGCGGGAAAGGAGAAAACAGTTGCAATTATGCCTATATTGCGGAAACTCAGGGCACTTTCTTCGAGACTGTCAGGTGAAACCTGCCAAGAAGGCAGTAGGAGCTGCAGTTACCACAGTTACAAACTCTGAGCAGGGAAACGACCTCGCCCGACAAGAATAGAGGTCCTCTTGCCGAGCGTGAAAACCAGTTCCGTGACCTCGCATTTCGTGATACCTATGGTCCTCATTAGCCCTGATAATCCGGATCGATTACATGCAATTGAAGCTTACGTCGACAGCGGTGCCATCGGCAATTATGTGGATCATGAAATGGTTTTGAGGATGAATCTAACTCTTTGTCCCAAGGCTGTAAAGGACGTCATTACTACGGTGGATGGTACGGAGATAGCCTCCGAGCCAGTAACACATACCACTCAAGAGGTGACGCTAGTAAGTCAAGATGGACACCATGAGAAGATCGTGTTCGATGTGATCAAGGCCCCGCAGTTCCAGATTATTCTAGGAATACCTTGGTTAGAGAAACACAATCCTCTGATCGATTGGCGAGCAAGAACGGTCCAGTTTCCAGAATGTGTCTCTACTTGTCACCCTCCACCTGGTGTTGCACTGGCAGCAATTTCTTCAGAGACTCTCCAGTTACCTCCCGAATACCTAGAATACCAAGATGTTTTCCGGAAGGAGCAGGCTAACTCTCTACCTCCTCATAGGTCTTATGACTGCCAGATAGACCTGATACCTGGATCTACTCCTCCTTGTAGTAGAATTTATGCCCTCACCGAGCCTGAGAACCTTCACCTTCGACAATACCTGGATCAATACCTGGCAAATGGGTTTATTCGTCCTTCCAAGTCCCCTGCTTCTTCAGCTTTGTTCTTCGTTCCAAAAAAGGAAGGAGACCTTAGAACTTGTATCGATTATCGCTCCCTGAACCAGATCACCGTTAAGAATAGATATCCGTTACCTTTGATCCCTGAACTCCTGGACCAAGTCAGAAAAGCATGCATATATACAAAGCTGGATCTTAGAGGAGCTTACCACTTGGTACGAGTAAAAGAGGGCGATGAATGGAAGACGGCCTTCCGCACCAAGTATGGGCTATTTGAATATCAGGTCATGCCCTTCGGACTTTGCAATGCCCCGGCCGCCTTTCAATATTTTATGAACGATGTCCTCAGAGAACTCATAGATGTGTGTGTTGTTGTTTACATTGACGACATTCTCGTTTATTCTTCATCGGAATCTGAACATCGGAAACACGTGAAAATGGTCGTCGAAAGATTGCGTCAACACAAACTTTTCGCTAAGTTGGAAAAATGTGTTTTCAATGTGACTGAAGTTGAATTCTTGGGATTCATATTATCACCTGGCGGAGTGCGTATGGATTCAAAAAAGGTCGATGCAGTTCTCAAATGGCCATCACCATCCTCCGTAAAAGGTGTGCAAAGCATGTTAGGCTTCGCTAACTTTTACCGCAGGTTTATCCCCGAGTTCTCTCGAATAGTCCAGCCCATCACTGCCTTGTTAAAGAAAAACAAACGTTTTGAATGGTCTACCGAGGCGGAACAAGCTTTCCAGGATTTGAAGACTAAATTTATCTCTGCACCAATCTTAAAACACCCTCGCCCCGAACTCCCCTACATCGTGGAAACTGATGCTTCAAGCCTTGCCATGGGGGCAGTTCTATCACAAAAGGACCCGGTAACCAATCAGTTGCATCCCGTGGCATTTTGGTCCTGCAAATTCTCGCCTCCGGAAATCAATTACACGATTACTGACAAGGAACTTCTGGCTATCAAGTCTGCCTTTAAGGCTTGGCGGCATTATCTGCTGGGGGCCCGACACACCGTTACTGTGATTACGGATCACCGAAACCTGCAATATTTGAAAACCGCAAAAGCCCAATCCTCTAGACAACTCCGTTGGGCATTATTCTTTGCCGAGTTTGACTTCATAATTACCTATCGACCTGGTACAAAGAACGGTAAAGCTGATGCTCTTTCTCGGATGGGAGTGGAAGAACACTTGATTAACCCAAAACCTGTACCAATCATTCCCGAACAAAGAATTCTGGGTGTAATCGCCACAGAATCCATAGAGGAAGTTAAGGATAAAGCCAGGCAACTTGTAACTCCAGCAGACATACAGAATTGGCATCTGCAGGGAAAGGACTTTGCAGTAAAGGACAACTTATTGTATTTCCAAGAACGATTATACCTACCCAGCACAGATTTACAGAAAAAAGTAATCTCTTGTTATCACGACTCTTTAATGGAAGGTCATCCTGGTATAGCCAAGACCTCAGAAAAGATCAAGCGCTACTTCTGGTGGCCGTCTTGGAAAAAAGATATCAGAGACTTTATAATGTCCTGTGGAGTATGCGCCCAAAACAAGAGTCAAAAGGAAAGACCAGCAGGCCTCTTACGCCCTATTGATATCCCACCTCGCCCTTGGCATACGCTTTCTATGGACTTCATCACCGATCTAACTCCATGCTCCGGATACAATACGATTCTAGTAATCGTGGACTTATTCTCCAAGATGGCGCATTTCATTCCGCTCAAAGGCTTGCCAACAGCAGCAACTCTGGCCCGAGAATTTCTCGAAAACATCGTCCGACTGCACGGTTTTCCTTCGGTTCTAATTTCGGATCGAGGTAGTCAATTTATTTCTCATTTTTGGCGAAGTTGCTGTCGGTCGGCTCAAATTGATGTGAGACTATCGACCAGTCACCACCCTCAGACCGATGGACAAACCGAGAGGACCATCAAACTCTGGAACAGTATTTACGCTGCATGCTGCAACAAACTGAAAAAACTTGGAAAGATATCCTTTGGATAGCTGAATATGCCTACAATAACTCTGTCCATTCGGGAACTGGGAAAACCCTGTTTTTTCTTTTGTACGGCAGTCACCCTCGAACCTCGGAGTTGGATCCCCTCCAAGATCTTGAAACACCAGCAGTAGACTACCTGCATTCTACAATCACCCAAGCCTTTAAGGAAGCTGGTTCTCACCTTCAAAGGGCTAAAGAACAATACAAGAAAGGAGCAGATCAACATCGGAAGGAAGCCCCTCACTATCAAGTAGGGGATCAAGTCTGGTTATCCACTAAATATTTATCTCTAAAAGGGCCACGCACATTCAACCCAAGATACCTTGGTCCCTATTCCATCACGACCATAGTAAATCCAGTAGCGGTCAAGTTGGACTTGCCCCCGCACATGAAGATACATCCGGTCTTCCACGTCTCTCTATTAAAACCCGTGCAACCTCAAACCCGACTAACCAAATCTCCAAAACCTATCCTAGTTGATGGAGAACTCGAGTTTGAAGTCAAAAGCATTCTGGACTCCAAGATCTCCAAATCTAAACTATTCTACCTAATTGACTGGAAAGGCTACGGCCCCCAAGAGAGATCCTGGGAACCTGCTGAATATGTCCACGCTCCTCGCCTAATCAAAAGATTTCACCGAACATTTCCTGACAAGCCAAAACCCCCGGAGAAGCCCGGTTTGGGAGGGGCCTTGAGGGGGGGTACTGTCATGATCTCTGCTTCCAAAAGGTCAGGGTTTTCCCAACTCCCTTGGAAGCAGATCCATAACCCAGGTTCCGAGTGCCAACCAGTCCCAATTGGGACCTTTTGGACCAAGACCTGGCGCCAGTGGCACCAGGCTCATAAATATGCCCAGTCCCAGCGCTGGAAGCGCCGGGCTCATAATGCTTGGGTGGACTTACCTGCAGCAGACCATGCTGCTTACTTGCCTGCCAGTTGAGCCTCTGATCCTCTTCTGTTTGGAACTACTTTTCCTGTTGGGTGGGGCTGGAGCCACTCCCTAGATTCAGAACACTAGAACTCTTCTGGAAGGCAGGAACTCTTTTCTTACCAGGAACTCTTTTCTTACCTAGGCGTGGCTGTGGAAGGAGACACCTAAGCACTACAGGAGGCTATTTAAACCACACCCGGTGGATGAATCTTGCTTTGCGTTATTCTGCACCCTCTGCAGCAGAACGCTCATCGTGTCTTCTGCATCCGGTCCTGGGCCTAAGGAAAAAGGCTTACCATCCTGACTCCAGTCTTCAGCAACACCTATAAAGACAAGAAAGAACAGGTTAGCATTCCGGCATCTGAAAGGAAAAGGCTTACCAACCTGAATCCAGTCTTCAGCAACACCTATAAAGACAAGAAAGAACAGGTTAGCATTCCGGCATCTGAAAGGCAAAGGCTTACCTACTCTTCGAGTGCTCCGGAGGTCTTCACACTGCATTCCGGCATCTGAAAGACAAAAGCTTACCAACTCTTCGCACGCTCCGGAGGCCGTCGGCGCTGCATCCCGCATCTGAAAGACAAAACAAGGTGCGTTTAAAGACATTGGGGAACTTTAATACTCACGTGCCAATACTCCTTTCCACATCTAATCCAGTGGGTATTCCGGCACCCTGCAGCCGCTCCGAACTTGTACCTGCAAAATAAAAAGACAGTTAGAGCGCATCGTGAAGCTGGCAACAAGCGCTTACTTACGTGCTTCCAGGCGCTTCTATTCCTCACACGGGCTCCATCTTCAACTCACTTCAGCCCGTCATCCGCCATCGCCGGAACCCTGCAAAACAAGAGACATCATTATTAAAGACTTTAAAGACATTTGAGTTACTCGAAACTTACCGTTCGTGCAGTAAACGACGGACAGCAGTCCTCTGAAGTCAAGAGGCCTGCGCTACCTATCCAGTGAGGAAACTGGTTACAGCACCCTGCCCCGAGGCAGATGGAGAGCTCGGCATTCACTTACCTAAGGTGAGAGCGTTAACCTTTGGGGGTCTACAGGAGAGGAGAAGAGGAAAGAGATAGGGACACCCCAATAACCCCAGTTCATTAACCCCCATATTTTCTATCTGCAGACATCTTACTCTACACGTCAGGCATACAGGGCACAGAGGTCCAGCCCAAAGAGCCAACCGGGTGCTGCACATCACCTTTGAAGATACGGTAGTCGCCCAGTCAAGACCGGCGCCTCCGCGAGAATCAGGTGAGCGTTACACATCTCTCAGTCGGGTTCACATTTGTCTTAGCTTTTATTCACTTTACTCAAGTCCGGATTTTAGCCCCAGTCAGGCTTTCCTTTAAGGCCCCTAGCCAGGCTTTCCTTTAAGGCCCCTAGTCAGGCTTTCTTGTAGAGCCCCCAGTCAGGCTTTCTTGTAGAGCCCCCAGTCAGGCTTTCTTGTAGAGCAGGCAGTCAGGCTTTCTTGTAGAGCCCCCAGTCAGGCTTTCTTGTAGAGCCCCAGTCAGGCTTTCTTGTAGAGCCCCCAGTCAAGCTTTCCATTTGGTTGGGGGGTCAAAGACTTTCGACTGTTCAAGGGTTTTTTACTCGACCTTTGTATGACCAATTTGACCTCTTACGACGGGCTCTCCTAGGCCCCTCTGGTATTTGTAGTTTAGCAAAAGGTTACCAAGCAAAGTCTTTCGATTGAACGCCCATGTGGCGCCGGACCACTCTGCAGCTGGTCTTTCCCTGTGTTTTTAACAGTTCTGTAATGCACACAGTCTTTTTTCTTTAATTCACCTTATGTTGCCATTTGCAACCTTTGCTCAACATAGTTCACTTTACTATCAGTTCTCCCTCCGACTCACTGGCTGTGATGAACCGTTTGGCGTTTCCTGTCTCTGGAATCAAGGACGAGACCACAGTAGCAAGCTTTTCTCCCTGCCTTGCTTATCAGTGTAGGAGGGCTCTGTGCATGGTTGACATCTGCTACAGCACATGCTGGCTGTTATTCCCCGAGAGGCTTTGCAGGACTAGGTCAAAAAGGACAAGGGCTCCTTGTGGTCCTTTCGGTTCTAGCCGCCTTCCTCCTCCTCTTAAACTGCCGTCCTGGAATAGCTGACTCGTCGTGCGGTCTGCCTTGCTCAATGTGTGTTTTCATGCTCCGTCTGTGGGGAAGAGAAAGAGCCGTCAAGTATGCGTAGTTATTGTCAATTGCCTGACTCTGCCAGACCCTTGTGTCGGGACATGTCAGGTAAACGGCTCTGGGATTAGTCCGTTGTCTTTCAGTGTAAGAAAGCGTTTGTGTTGAGTTTGGTTGGGTTTGTGAAATGAATAAGGGGGATTGTGGAAATGGTAGTGTTGTGTCAAAGTAGACTGGGAGTTCAGGAAATAATAATCAGAGGAACATGGAGGAGAATGACTGGGAGTACTCGAGTGGGCGACAGGAAAACAGGGATCCTGGGAGATGTAGTTTCCAACGGCATTGGGGTTTGAATTCCTAATGGGTTTACCACAGGCAAAGGGGTTGGTGGCATCTGGTAAGGGAGATTCATTAGGCGGAAAGGTGGTTGATCTGAAACAGCCCACAAAAGCCTCAGGGGCTTCGTACTCCTCGTCTTCTCCCTTGATGTAATACAGCGTCTCACTTGGGGCATTCCCCCGAGCATAACCCCGGGTTCCCCTATCCAGGTGATCCTCCCTCACTCGTCTACCCCCAGGGTTGGGATCTGAGAGCCCCAACCCTTCCCTGAACACCTGAATAAGGGACTCCCGAGGTCTACTTGGGAGAATACCCTCAGGTTTCTCACAGTATGTAGCAGGCACAAAAGCTTGGCAGTCAACTCCAGTTTCTTTACTTTTGGGGCATCAGTTAGAGGGTAAAAAGCATCAGCTGCATGATCAGCCATTGGTGAAAGGAGGCTATTGCAATGGCAAATGAGATCCTGGAGATGCAGTGTCCTCAAGGGGCCCAAGGAGGGTCAATTAGGGGTGGTGGCTTTTTGTGTAGAGGCTAGAGAAGCATCTATCCAGGAGATTGATTCTGCAGCAACTTGGGCAACTCCTTTGACTTGTGTGAACTATCATCGTCTGCATTTGCTGTGTCACGCTGACCAGCAGTTTGCCCAGTCTTCACTCAGGCAATAAAGTAGGTCACTGGGTGTGCAGTATTTCGGTGTGACATGGTTAGTTTGAACAAATCACAAAGTAGCAGGTATACTTCATGTGTAAGGAATAAGATGAGGAAAAGGGGACATGGAGGTACTGGCCAAATTACTTACTGGTAATCACCATTACTCCTGAAGTTACTCTTCCTTGTTCAAGTACTTACCCCTATCTCTCCCACCCCATGTAACTGGATTCACCCTCTTGGGTATCTTCCAAGAGGATGTTGGGTACATGGAGTCTCTTTATAGCGAGAGCGGAGGGGAGGGGCTAAAGGTTTGAAGGTATAGGAATTTTTGGAACGGCTGGAGGGGAAGGTGGATGGCCTTCATGTTTAAGTCCTGGGACGAGGAAAAGTAGGCCCAAGAGTAAAGAAAGTTTAACAGTAAGTAATCTGGCGATTATAAACCCCACTAATTGCTAACTTTAAGCAGGGCTCTCTCAAACCCTTAATTCAACCAACTAAAACTGTCCAGTGATAGTGGCGTGACTTGGACACAGCGCGGATACATGTGTGATCCCGGCTCAATCATACTAAAATAATCTCAAACCTGCAGGGTAGACACCACATCCTGGGTAAAGGAGGTGGTGCAGGAACTGATGAGTTTGGAATCAATTATTTATACAAATAAGGGCTGTTCCCAAAAACGCAAAGCAGCAAATTTTCCTATGACCTCATAATGAAAACGAGTAGCGTGAAAGTCTTACGTAAGCCTTTTATGTCATACATTCAGGTCACAGCTAATTTTCCTTCATTTGTATGGCGGAGAGGAGGGGCGGAACGCAATTTACGTTTCCAAAACTCCCTTCCTCCAGCCATACAAATATTACAGCATTTGTGCAGGCATGGCACAGAAACGGCACTGCTAGATCTGAAAAACCAAATAGACGACCTAAGGGATGCAGGCAAACCTGCTCTCCTCCTGCTACTAGACCTCAGTGATTACCGCGGCCTTCGACCTCGTTGAGCACAAAACCTTATGTCACCATCTCACCTCCACGGCTAACTTCTCTTCTAAGGCTTGCGAATGGATCAACTCTTTCCTTCAAGAGAGAGTAATGAAGGTCTTTTCTGAATCGCCCAATGCCACCCCGAGCCATATCAAATGTGGAGTCCCACAGGGCTCATGCATAGCCCCTACGCTGCATAACCTTTTCACCAGAACCTTATTCAAAATCTTAGACTCGCTGGGCATCTCATATACCAATTATGCATATGACACCCAGGTGCTCATACCTCTAACAGGAGACTATATAGCTGACTCCAACACCCTCAACCTCATCTACTCCACCATACAATCTTGGATGGCAGACAATTGGCTATGTTTAAACAGTGACAAAACGGAACTCCTGCTTATAGGATCCCCCTTCACGCTCAACAAACTTGCCAAAGAGTACCACACCTTCACAATTGACAACATCCCTATCACAGTATCACAAACGATCAAAACATTTGTCGTGTACCTTGAACCAAACCTCACCATGGACAGGCGGGTCAACGCCATCGCATCCTCTGCAGCGTACCACGCCAAACTGATTAACGCTGTCAGACCATTCCTAACCCAACAGAACTGTATTACCATAGTTAGAGCCCTCATTGGCTCTAGACTGGATTGCTGCAATGCCCTCTTTATTGGCACATCTCAAAAGAACCTGGCCAAACTTCAGATAGCACAGAACAACGCCCTAAGGGCTGCCACTGGCCTTTCATGCAGGGAACACATTTCCACGATCAGGAGACAGGCCCATTGGCTACCTATTAAGGAAAGGGTCATCTTCAAAACACTAGCCCTTACCCACAAATGTATCCACGGCCTCGCCCCCAGATACCTTACGCAAAGGATCTCCAGACAAACAGCCGCCAGACCCGCAAGAACTGCACATGCTAACCGCATCACAGTACCTCATACACGCAGTGTGCGCGCTGGAGGCTCTAGCTTCCCAACTATGGGCGCCACTCTCTGGAACAAACTCCCAGACCAGATTAGATCTATCGAGTCCCATGCCGCCTTCCGCAAGGCCCTAAAAACAAGGCTCTTTGTCTAATGTATTATTCCTCGTGTACAATGTCCATACGACTGTTATACCACATACTCTGTATTGTAGAACATTGTACTCAGTAACTCTACAGTATAAACAACTGCATATTGTTAAGCTTCACACAGTGGGCAGCATATTGTAACCCACAAACAAGCCTCCTTAAGTATACTTATAGCGCCTCGTTGCCTAGAGGGCTGCAGTGCGCTTTACAAATTCAAAATAAATAAATAAATAAAATGGATTTTCATGCCGGTGCAAATGCAGTGGATAACTATGGAGTCTAGCAGCTTTTTTGCATCAGCAAAAGGCAGGCAGACTCCATTGTAATTGTAAAAGCTGCCTGTCATGTGTACATGGCCAGCAGCGTTTACTCAGTTTACACAATGGAATGCAAAAAGGAGCCGTACAAGCATGTACGCTAGCGTCTGCCCTTCCCTTTTACTGTGCAAATGAGTGTAGACGTAACAGTTCCCCACCTCCAACGAACCGGGAACTCGAAAATGAGCCCTAAAGAGATGTGGGCAAATGGCGCGACATGGCAAGCAGAGCAAGAAGGGTGCCAGCAGGGAGGGGAATCGCTAGCAGGAGGTCACCCTGGACAACGCTCCTATCTGAGACTTCTCTGTACTAGCCTCTGCTGTGCAGCAGACATGGGGACTACTTCAATAATGTAACATGCTCAGAGTGCATGTTGGGTTTCTTGGAAATAACTGCTGTTTGGTTAATCCGGTGGACTGACACTCTAACAGTGCGGACCTATGTGGACATAAATGCTGGTAATAGATTATTGGGCAGAATTCGGATGTATTGTGCATGCAGAGATTCCATTCAAAAGCATGGGCATTTTTTTTGTGGGGGGACAAGGGTGTTTGCTCCACCCCTCCCCCTTAACGTTTGTGGCACACCATTTTGTTCCACTCATTTGGCAGGAGCCCCTTTCATTGAGATATCATGTCCCGTACACACCAACACCCCCCCCCCCCCACACACGTTCTGCAAAGTTACACCGCTGATCAAAAGACTATATTAAACAAAAGAAAACGTTTTACCAAATGTGAAGCCTCACCTGTTGATTCCAGCTGCATTGACCAGATAGTTAATCAGGCCTAACTTGTTCTCAATCTCGCTGAAGGCACTGTTAACGTCTTCTTCTTTGGCAACATCACACCGGAGCGCAAGGTGGCCTGCTGTGTTAAAAAAAAGTGAATAATGTACACAATTGGGAACCAAGACAAGAAGTCTAGAAAAAGTAAATGGCAATTTATGTCACGCTAAACGGACAATTGCAGAATAACGGAAATCACGCCTTTAAAAGCCAGGGACTGAAAAGCAATATATCGCTCTAGTTTAGTGTCACCTTTCCAAACTGGTTTAGGAACTGCTGCCACCTTGTGGTGGTAGAAGGAACCTGCTTTCAAAGATCGTATTTAATGTATGCATGTAATGATTTTCTTCTACTGCTGTCTGCAGGGGCGTTGCTAGGGAGGGGCTGAGGGGGCTATAGCCCCTGATCTTTTGGTTGTAGCCCCGGATAGAATCTCAGGAGCTACAGCCAAAAGACTAGCTAGCCCCCAGTCTCAACAGTTCCGACATCAGTTTAGCCCCGGGTCTTTTCCAGACCTAGCAACTCCCCTGGCTGTCTGGCTCATTTCACTAATCTGAACACTGATCGAGAACCTTTAGTTGGAGATACACAAGCAACCAGAAAAAGCGGCAGATGGGCATGCATGCTGTGCTCAGAACATGCGAATTCAGACTGTTGGAGATGCAGAGTGAGAATTGATAAGGAGACAGGATTGTGAAGGCTAGCAGGTACAAACACTTAGAATTGAGAACATTAGCCTGCGCTGTATCTAGGCAGGATTGTGAAGGCTGGCATGTACAAACACTTAGAATTGAGAACATTAGCCTGCACAGTATCTAGACAGGATTGTGAAGGCTAGCTAGCATGTACAAACACTCAGAATTGAGAACATTAGCCTGCGCGGTATCTAGACAGGAATGTGAATGCTAGCATGTACAAACACTTAGAATAGAGTAGATCAGCAAGTGCTACACTTAGAACTGTGAATGCTTGCATGTTAAATGTCACATAACCCACTAACTTAAGCGCAAACTTTCTGCATACTTAAAAAACTCACAAAACCATCTCTCGCACAACCAGCTGCACGAACTTCACCACACTGCAACAACACATAAGCCGCACCAACACCACACGCGGACTGACACCGATCCAATACTCGCACCCAAGCTCAGCACCCGGTGTCTACCGAGTTGAGGCTGCCAACAGTACACCACTCCTCTCACTATCCTACTCCCTCTTTACCTTACTAACCCATCCAGCCTTCTCGTTTACAGATCCGCCAGAGCGCCTGGGGACCAAATCCATTGGTGACGGTGCGCTATACAAGTACCGTTAACATAACATAACATTACATGACCATTAAACATCACTTTGTATAATCTGTGATGTTAGTTTAATTTTGAGCCATTTCTGTGGCAGAGTAATTTTTTTCTTTTATTGTTTGCTTGTTAGGCGCTTATACAGCAAGTAAAATACCATTTCAAAGCGCCCACAACACAAGGGGCGGGAACAAGGGAGTGAAATGTATTAGAGAACACTATATCTAATAAGAGCAGCAGTGGGAAAAGAAAGGAAGGATAAACCTACTATGCCTCGTGAGTATTCAGAAAGTGAAAGTACAGCAAGGAAGAGGGAAGAGGGTATAATTGCTGGGGAGTTCGGGCTCAAGGGTGAACCACAGATGAAGTTTGTTCGTTTGTTTGTTTATTTACTTATAATGCGCTCCAGACCCAGAGGTTACCGGGCGCAGCAGAAAAGTATATGCGAAGCTTACATAGTTACATGAATAGTATTTCCAATGTATAAAATGTACAGTAATTAATAGAATAACATTTACAAAGGTTACATGTATGTACATTTACATAGTTACATGAATAATATTTCCGATGTATACAATTTACAGTAATGAATAGAATAACATTTACAAGGTTACATATATGTAAATTTACAAGCTGACAGTAAGTTAGCTGTGGTTGCAACAGAGATCAGAAGTTTGCACAAGTATACATGCAGTGTAAAGCGGTTATAGGTCTAGAGGGGCCGCTGATGGTCTCTGTGTACAATAGAGAGAGGTTGAGCGTACAAGGGAGTGGTCAGTGTTTAGGCTATGTTAACGTTAATGTGTTTGATAAAATTCCTTCTGAACTGTGAGAAAGGTTGGTCAGTTCTTAGGTTGGGTGGCAGGGCGTTCCACAGGTTGGCAGCTCTCACCGGGAAGCTGGTACCACCAATTTTTGCAAGTCTGAATCTGGGTACTACCAGGCAGTTAGAGTTAGCAGCTCTTATGGGTCTATTGGACGTTTTTCCTGTTATTTTATCTGTCATGTAACAAGGGGCAGCATTGTTGAGAGCCTTATGAGTTAAGGAGGCCATTTTTAGATTAATTTTATTGTTGGTAGTGAGCCATTTATGTTGCTGCCTAATAGAGGAGATATGCTCCCTTTTCTTTATGCCAAGTGCAGCTCTGAGAGCATTATTTTGTAATGTTTGAAGTCTTTGAGTAACGGCTTTGTTAGTACCGCTATAGAGGGCATTACAGTAGTCGAGTCGGGAGAGTATTAGGGCTCTGGCTAGGATTAGACAACTGTCATTGGATAAGAAGGGTGTGCCTGCTCTTATCAGTTTGCAGGTGTAGGCTGTGGTAGAGGCAAGGCAGTTAACCTGTTTAGTGAAAGACATGGTAGAGTCGAGGTAGAAACCAAGTGTGTTCACTTCCCTCGAGACTTTGATCATGTTTCCATCAATACTGAAGGCGGAGTAGTCCGGGCCCAGTTGTTTGATGTTTGCTTGTATGCCCAGAATGATCAGCTCTGTCTTATCATCATTCAGGCAGAGGCCATGGGTTGCCATCCATGCCTGAATGATAAGATACACTCTGTTCACCAACTCCATGTCTTTGCTATGATCCCCAGAAAGCGGGAAGAGAATCTGTGTATCATCAGCATAGTTAGTGTAGGTGATACCTAGATTATCCAGATCATCGAACAGGGGTTTGGTGAAGATATTGTATAGAGTCGGGGAGACGCAGGATCCCTGAGGGACTCCACAAGTGATAGGTATGGGGTCTGCTGCTGCTGAAGGGGAAACAACTCTCATAGTTCTCTCACTCAGAAAGGATTTTATCCAACTGGTGGCTTGGGTGGAGAAATGAGCAGAAGTGTCCAGATGTCTGCAAAGGACCTTATGGTCGACAAGATCGAAGGCGGCTGAGAGATCCACTAGGAGAAGGAGAGCTGTCTTGCCTTGATCTCTCAGTTCGTCAATTTGGGTCTTTAAGTCAATAAGGGCAGTTTCCGTGCCATGTAATGGGCGGAAGCCAGATTGTCTAGCTCCTGGTAACTTATGCAGTTCAAGGTGGTTTTGAATCTGCGTGTAGGCCACTTTATCCAAAATCTTCAGTAGGAATGGAACCGTGGTAATTGGACGGTAATTAGTGGGGATAAGAGGGTCTAATGTCTGCTTTTTGAGCAACGGGAGCACCCAAGATTGTTTCAGGTTGGCAGGGATGATGCCGGTGGAGAAGGACGCGTTAACAAGTTTGGAGATAAAAGGTGATAAATCTCAGGCAGCGTCTTTTATTAACTGTGCTGGGCAAATGTCACCTTTGCAGTTGGATGGCTTGAGGGTTAGGATGATTTTCTCTACCTCTAATGTAGTAGTTTTGGTGAAGGAAAATTTACTAATTTGGGGATTATGGGTGGCGTTGGTTGGTGGAGTATGGGTAGTATTGGATGGTGGTAAAGGCAAATTAGAGATATTGAGCGAGTCTTTTTTTAGTTGGGTTTTATTTTGGACGGTATATATTTTGTTAGCTAGGGCATGTTGAATGTCTGTGCACCAGGTCTGGTCCTTGGTGCAAGTGTCTGGTATGGCTATAGGTGATTCAAGTTCCTTCAATACGGAGAAGAGTTCCTTCATGCTTAAATTAGAGTTGGCAATTCGATCGTTATAGGAGTTTCTCTTTGCCAGGCAGACTTCCTTTTTGTATTGGCGTGAGATGGATGCCAGGGTGGCCTTGTTCTCATTGGTTGGGCAAAGTTTCCAATTAGATTCACATTTTCTCTTGGTTAGACGTAGGGTCTTGAGTTCCGGTGTAAACCATTTATTTAAGTGGGCTTTAGGTTTACTTGTGCGCATTTTGAGTGGGCCAATTTTGTCCATAGTCTCAGTCATTATTTTATTGTACTCATGAACGAGAGTGCTTGGGTCGGAATTATCAGGTAATGCATTAAGTGTAGGGAGGATAGCAGGTATGACCTTGTCTATAGTCATGTTCTTTTTATTTCTGGTCAGGAATGGTGGGGCTGTGGGAATCGCTGTGGGGGATGGTCGGGAAGTTAAAAGGTTGAAGGACACTAGTGAGTGGTCGGTCCATGATAAGGGCGAGATAGACGATATGGCTGCTGCACAGTTAGAGTCATCGACCCAGTCTAGTATTCTTGGACGTTAAATCCAAGGTTGAAGTTCCCTAGTACCAGCACTTGTGAGTTCGTTTTAGCATTGTTAGATAGTAGCATATGCAAATCCTCTTCAAAGGTCCCAAGGGGCCTGGGGGTCTGTAGATTAGGTGAATGGTTAGTGATTGAGTCTTATTTATGAGGAGTTTAGCGGCGAGGGCTTCACAGGATAGATAGGTTTAGGAGGGGGCTAACCTTAGTGATAGATTTGATTTGGAAATAATGGCAATTCCACCTCCTCGGGTGCCCTCTCGGTCTTGTCTGCATATGGTATAGCCGTTAGGGATGGCCAACATGAGTGACGGGTCTGCTGCCTTGTGTAGCCAGGTCTCGGTTATTGCAATGAAGTCCAGGTTTGCCTCAGTAATTAAATCCGCTATGTCGATGGCATGGGCGACTAATGATCTAGCATTGAGAAGTGCTCCCTTGTTAGGTTGATCCTTAGTTCCTACTTTAAGAAGTGTGGACTTTGGAATACTTTCAGCACTGGATTTTGTCTTGGATTTGGGTATTTGTAGGTTCATGGTGGCTGAGGTGGTAGTGGGAACATTACAGACCTTATCAATGTGGGGTTTTGTCTCAGAATCTCTTGGAGTTTGTTAAGTCTAGCTCGTAGTTTATTGTTTCTGTCATGTGTGGAGTTAGGCTGGGAGTCGTAGGCTGGCACTGCCTGGTATTTTGTATCAGTGTTGATAGGAGTATTGGTGATTGTGTCAGTTGAAGGGAGTGGGAAGGGTACTGGACCACCTAGGGAGGCCCTTGTATGGCTGACCTGATTACTGGTGGCATGTAGTGTAGCAGTAGGCATAATACAGTAGATGCTAAGTAGACTTGTCATTACTCAGGCTGTCACTTAGTTGGTGGGTGGGAGACACATGCAGTTAGGTAGTTCGGTGGTAGAGAGAGAGGTAGCCTAGCTGCTAGGTTGGGCTATATGTGAGAGGTTGACAGGTAATGTCTGCTAGTTCCTGTCTGATATGCACATAGGGTGTTCACCGGACAGCAATTGGGCGAGTACGTGTCGTGATATTGTCCTCAGTGATGTACACAGTGTAAATGCGCGCGTGCTTGAACAAGCTAGGATCTATTAGGCTTGCCACGTTTATAGTCAGGCGATAATCTGTGATGGGCAGTGATAGCAGGATCTTTCAGCTAGTTGGGTTTAACCATAGGCTAAGCGACAAGCTAATGGCATGCATGTCAATAGTCACAACACACAGTGCTCCATTGCAGAACATCATGCTGTGTGGTACATTATGTCGTGCATTACAATGATGAATGAATGGTAGACCAGAGTCTCAGGATATTAGCAAATAGGTTGAGTACTGCGTCAGGGCACATAAGGGGCAGAGCTGGAAGCTGTAGCTCATATATCATAAAACAATCTACATATGGCTCAATATAGGTGTATACGCTAGCAAATACTTAAGTGATGATCATGGGCATGACCATAGCGCAATGGCAACAATACATGGAACGCACATTTACGTTGGGAGTATGCGCGTGGAAAAGAAATTTAGCTGTGAAGCGAGGGTTCGTAAATCGAATGGTCTGGATGCCCAAATGGACGTCCTGCGAAGTTTAAGTAGCTGTAGTGTTACCTTGACTTAGGTGTCGGGCCTGGCTGCGGATGGCCAGAGGGTATGGCGGACGGTGTAGACGGCTTATGACAGGCTCAGGAAAGGAGTTAGCCTTGTGTTCCTGGGCTTTGGAGTGGATGGGCCGGCTTACGCCTGCCGGCGAGCGATTGGTGCAGAAGTTGGACGCTGCAGCCAATCGGGGTTCAGGCAGTGTGGGCTGGGCCTGGCTGGGCTCGGATGGCCAGGATAGAACGTCGGGCAGCCATCTTTGAAGGTGCTACCATCCTCATGATAGTTAATGGCGGATAAAGTTGTGAGAAGAACACAGCACAAGTGCTTGGGTTGTTGAGTGCTACACTGCCAGGGCCACGTTAGGAGTAAGTGCGAAACCCCAGTGTGGAGGGTGTGCCAGGGCAAGTGCTGAGGGTAGACAGGAGCTGGAACGATTGAGTGTGGGAGGTCAGGGGCCCTGAGGATGCATAATGACATCAACTGTGGGATTAGCAGAGAAGAGAAGAAGGGAAGGAGGAGGTAAAGAGGAAAGTCTTGAGGAGCTTCCGGAATTTAAGGAAGTCCTGCTCAAGGCACAGAGGCAGGCAGAAGCTGTTCCATAGGAGGGAGCCAGCTGAAGAAAGTGATCGATCACCTACCCTCTGTTTAGGAAAATGCTTTCCCTGGGCTCAGACAGCCTTGTGGATGATGCAGAGGGTTTTCAATTTAATCCGTGCAGCAACATGGAGCCAGTGAAGACTTTTTAGGGGAGAGAGATGCGGTCCCTGAGCTTAAGACAAAGGATAAATCTCACTCCCCTATTCTGGATTAACTGGAGGGGTCACAGAGAGGAAGAAGGTGGATTCAGGAGGAGGCTATTGCAATAGTCAAGCCTAGAGAGAACCAGGGCTCGGGTAACATTGAGCCTCTGGGGAAAAGGGAGAATTCCTTTGATAAGGAAGAGCTGAAAGTGGATCTTCTTGGTAATGTCCTGGGTGTTAGGTAGGAAGGAGAGAGAGAAGTCAAAAATGACTCCAAGGTTTCTGGCTACAGAAGGAGGAGCAGGGGGAAAGACCAATGAGGAAGGGCAAAGTAAAGGGAAGAAGGAGGGAGCAGGGGTCCCATTGGGAAGGATCTCAGTTTTACAGGTGTTGAGGCAGAAAACGTTTGAGGTGCACCAGGACTCGATGGCAGATAGGCAGTCAGGTATGATGGATGGTGAAAGAGAGTCAGGAGGAAGTTTGAAAAAGAGCTGTGTGTCATCTGCGCAACACTGGAAGTTGGAGGAAGAGGATATGAGGCATGCAAGCAGAGCAAGGAGATGTTAAAGAGCCAAGGGGAGAGGATAGAACTCTGGGGGACACCACAGGTGGAGAAGGAAGTATGAGAGAAGGTGCCCAGGACGACTTGGAAACAGCGGTCAGTAAGAAAGGATGTCAGCCAGTCCAGTGCCTGTTCCGAGATACAAAGGGTATTGTGGAGCCTTTGTATGAGGATCGAATGGTTGACTGTGTCAAAGGCAGAGGAGAGATCGAGAAGTATGAGGACAGCAGGGGAGATGGAGTCCAGAGATGCGAGCAGTTCTTCATGGGTCTTCAGAAGAGCAGTTTCTGTGCCTCTGGATGCTGGGAATCCAGATTGATGGTCATGGAGACCATCAACAAGTTCAGTGTGATACTTGAGTTGGGGCAATGCCAACTACTTCAGCAGCTTCCCCAGGAAGGGGGTGATGGAAATAGGGCGGTAGTTGGTAGGGTCTGAAGAAGGTTTTTCAGGAGTGGGCGCACAAAGGAGTGCTTAAGGTAGGAGGGGAAAGATCCAGTGTCAAAAGAGAGATTGCAGAAACCAGCAAGTATGGGGGCAAGTGAAACAAAGTGCAACAAACTAATATAGGTGTGGCTTTCACGTCATGTGGACTAATGTAGACAAGCACTGGCACAGCCAACCGTTTTGACTTGTGTATATGCAAGGATATGCTTCGGCCAAGCACTTCCCTAACGATATTACCGAACCATAAAATGGCAACAGTTGCCGAACTGTGTGTGTAACTGGGCATGTGATACCAGTGCTTGGTAAATGCCTATAAAATTGACAAAACTGTTGTCTTTGCCAATGCTTGTTTTATGAAGGAATTCATTGCACACATACTGCTTAAAAATCAAGTGGCTGCCAACACTTGTGTAAGGTATGTTTTATTAAAATAGCAACTTATTTAAAACAGATTTGAAGCAATTATCTTTCGGAAGACTATTGAGAGATAACAATGGTCGCCCTATAAAGGCCATTGTACAATGTGACAGTGTGATAGAACTAGCTTAAAGTGATCTCAGGAGGGTATGTTTTGAGTGAGAAGTGGCTGGTTGTGGGTAGGAGACTGGCCACAGGGATTAGCATTGCGATGGGTGGCCAGTGGGTGGGTAAAAAGGTAAACACCCAGAGTCTGTGTGTCCCCTCCTCGCATACCAACTCCCATTTATCTATAATCCTATGCCAATAGATTTGACTGTGTAGGTGGTGTGGATGAGCCACCTACTAAAAGAAGTGAAATGTGATGATAGTTAATTTTTTTAATTTTCTGGACTTGTGCCCTGTGGCTTATGCAGTTTCCTTTGCTTTGTTACACATGGTCACACTGCATTTCCCACACTTCTACCAAAACTTAAGTGCAGGCGTTGGTGGTCCCCTGCAATTTGCATTTTTAATAAAATGATCCCCAATGAGTCAGTTGAATGAAGTGCTGTATATAGGGGATGCAAACAGGGTCTTCAGATAGGGTGCAGGGGAAGAAGAGGTTTCTACAAAGGGTAAGGAAAGAGGGAGCTCCAGAGGAGGAGAAGCGGGGTTGAGTGGTGAGAGCTGCCTTTCACCATCAAAAACATGTCACCAGCCTAGAGACTCACAGCCAGGGGTGAGATGCAGACAGCATTCCTATTAATGCAGATCCATGACATTGCCCATTTACGTTCAAAACATAGGCATGTTGGGGCAGAGCCAAGATGGCCGACGGGTCGGTTGTACCTCTGTGAAGCGCTGCGACAAGGCATAACTTTATGTCAGCTCCGAAGAAGAACGGCTCTGTTGAATGGCGCAGTCAGCGGCAGTGACTTCTAGAACAGGCTCAGAGCATGGCCGATTCGAGGAGGGAGAGCCGCTGCCCAAACTGAAGTGCAGGCTGCCCACCATTTTACAAGCTGGATGATCGCCGGGAGCAGAGGAGGCTCCCGGTGCACCAGAACGAAGGAGAATTGATCCCGCCAGGTAGGCCGAGCAGGGCCGGACAGATCCAGTAGCGGAGTGGAAGAGAGGCCAGAGACACATGGGGGCGCTGACATGGGAGCAACTACGCCAGTGCATGGGCTGGCCTGCCCGGTCTGTTCTCCATGTGTGGGGAGAGGGGACCTGGGCCGGTGAAATTAGGTAGGGAAGTTGAGGGGTAGGGACACCTGTGCCATAATAACAATATGAGAAACCCTACCACAAGATTAGCCTAGGGTTGACAATGAGCAGCACCTGACCCAAGAGGTCGAAGCAGGGGGGAAGGTCCTATACAGAAAGATCTTCCACCACACCTAACACAGGAATACCAAGAGATGCACCGGAACGAAGGAGAATTGATCCCGCCAGGTAGGCCGAGCAGGGCCGGACAGATCCAGTAGCGGAGTGGAAGAGAAGCCAGAGACACATGGGGGCGCTGACATGGGAGCAACTACGCCAGTGCATGGGCTGGCCTGCCCGGTCTGTTCTCCATGTGTGGGGAGAGGGGAACTGGGCCGGTGAAATTAGGTAGGGAAGTTGAGGGGTAGGGACACCTGTGCCATAATAACAATATGAGAAACCCTACCACAAGATTAGCCTAGGGTTGACAATGAGCAGCACCTGACCCAAGAGGACGAAGCAGGGGGGAAGGTCCTATACAGAAAGATCTTCCACCACACCTAACACAGGAAAAGCAAGAGATGGGCGGGATATAAGACCAGACAGAAACGGCAAAAGATGCAGCCCCGGAGATCTGGGTCCTCTACACCCTGCACACAGAAGGTCGCAGACCCTGAGTGGATCAAATGTCGTGAGGAGTCACACCCAATGCGAAAAGCTGCAAGAACACAATGTAAACCACAGAAAGGCAGCAATGACAAATGTATGCAAGGACAAGCATCGCCTGAGCGATTCACAATTGCGAAGGCACGGGGTTCTAGTTTGGGAGTGAGGGGCACCCCGATTGACTTCACCAATGAAGACCCGGCAGACAGCCTGAAAAGAATTGCAAGATAACTTGGTGTACAAAATGGCAGACATTAAGCAAGGCGTGGCGAGAAGTATGGAAGAACTGAAGAAAAAAGTCAACATGCTAAGAGACAGAGTCAACGAAGTGGAACAAGCTGTAACTGAGACTATTAAACAGACAGAAACAAGACCTGTTGTATGCCAACAGGTAACCCCTCTATGCACTCCTGTGGGATTAAATAATCCCTAAATAATTCTGCAAATAAACTAAGGGCTTCGACCTTGACAGTCAGTTCCCCCTCGTGTATTTGCGTAGTTGCAGTATTCAAGTCATGTTCGGAGTCTAGCTTTAGCTAGATGGATAGTTCCAACATATACAATTAAGTACTCAAGTAAGTAATAATACAAGTTGGACTCAATGGGAATGGGGAGGACAGAAGCACCGGCACTGTGTGGGCAGAACGGCACCTGCCCACAGAACTCAGTGTGTGCCGGTCTGGTAACAACGGTGCCGGTAGCTCAGAGTATTTTATGACCAGGTATATACAGATTAGGGAACAGACGAAATGAAGAGCTATACATATGTTGACGAAGCAGAGCTCATAATTATCACTGATGAGCAGGGAGCCCTGCTGGACAGACCCATTACCATTGAGGAAATTGTTGTAGCAGTGAAGTTCTTAAAAGTTAACAAGATCCGGGGGGCGCTGGTGAGCGCCGAACAAGATGGCCGCCTGAAGTTCGAGCTCCGTGGCAGGCAGATCATAAGATCCTGATTTGGCACCTCTACGATCAAGTAATCAACCTAGGCGGACACGATTTTGGAGCTGCTGTCCGGGGACCCTGCGGCCCAAATCCTGACAAAAAACGGCGCTGAGGACCCCGGTATTAGGGCACCGCTGTGACCATCAACCATCGGCGGTGCTCCTACGCGGCCAAAATCCAGCCCCGACGGAATGACGGACTGATCTGCCCAGTGTGCCCGTGACGCTTCTCTACTCCTGCGGGGGCCCACCGGGGGTTGGCGCTCCTCCACAGCTCCGGATAGAGGTGGGAGTCGGGGGCAGCCTGTGCGTGCCCTGGGACCGCGCATCGCCAGCTCGGGTGGACGCGGCCGTTGATGCTGAGCGGCCCGGGGCGTGCTGGTCTGGCACCGCTTCGGGGAGGCGGCTGCCCCTGCATCGGCGCTGCCTGCCCCTTCCCCTTGACGGCCGCGCTTCGTCGGAGGGGCTGCCCGGTGGAGGGCCTCCCCCCCACCGTCAGCGAAACTCCAACGTTCGGGGTGGAGCTGCGGTACACCATCAGACATCGGGTACTGCGCTCCCCCGACGACGCACGCTGGGCTGCCGGATCCTGGTGGCCATAAGGTACGTGGAGAAGGGGGGCCCCCGAACACTCCTGAGGAGTGGCACAGCCTCGCTCCCTCCCTGCAGTGCTCCACAGATTGACCATCGGCAGTGCCTGGCCTCGAGGCATAATAATAACGATGGACTGCGCCACCCTGGCGGGACGCCACCAGTGAACAACGCTATAAAACACGCTGGGGCCAGGTGGCTCGCTCTTGGGGACACACTGTGGCCTACACCCTGTCTCGGCTCCGCTCCACCTTTCCCTGTGGTGTCCCCTGCGGCGCTGGCCCGCCTATATCCTCTCACTCTGCCTGTGAGCGGTCTCGGCTGCATTGGACTCCTGCACTGTGCATGGATGGGCCTTAACCCCTGATTACATTGTTGTGGCTTCACATTTACTTTGTCTGCACATCCCACATATTAACTGGAGCCTCCTGTGAACCACATCATTTACCATTTACTCTGGAATCCACGTCCTGTCTGTCCTATAGGCAAATACTACAAGGCTGGGAGACATTCACCCTCGCCCCCCCCCCGCCAATATAACTGGACAGTTGTGCCTGAGCTCCTGTCCTCCGTGGAGGTTGAATGGTATCACCGCACCCAACCCTTCGGTGACCTGCAACGAGTGCCCTTGACTACACGCTGGCAGATTTGGGTCTGTATCCTCAACTCACTTATTACAGGCTGAGACCCTACAGGCTGCATTGGTAGTCGCGACCATTGTATAGACGAGACCACGGTCGCTGGACCCCCTGATCGCCTACCTGATCCTCTAGGTCCCTCCTTCTGGGAGACGGTAGGCAGATAGGGCTGCCTGTCACTGCACACCAATTTACCCATCTGCACAGTCTGGGGGTCCCCCTCCTCCTGATAGGGTCGAATACAATATCCTATTGTCACCCCGGGTGGCCACCCGCGGCGTGGATGAGCGACCTGGTCCCCCTCTAGCGCTGACCGAGGCGCCACCGGCTCTCCCTCACTCCGCTTGACCCCCAACATCGTCACAATGACCAAGGGGGCCAGGAAAAAGCAGAGCTCCATCAATATGTTTGCAAAGACTCCGGTGAGATCGTCGGAAGAGGTCCCTTAGCAGGCCCCTACTAACTCATCATCCCTTGTCACCCCGGAATCCCAGAACATGATGGAATTCATCCGCGAGGGCTTCACCACACTCCATTCGAAATTAGACGACATGAATGGCACCATATCCTCCATTAAGGCCCATATCGAGGTTTGTATTGTCGAGTATTGGAGGTCGAGACCAGGGTGAGCTCTGCCGAGGATGGTCTGGGTTCCCTACGTGTGGAGGTCACCGCTCTTTCCAACCAAGTTCTTGAGGTGGAGAAGAAAAATGAGGACTTGGAATCCCAATCGAGGCGTAACAACCTCTGCATTATCGGTGTTCCCGAGAATAATATCAATGAACCAATGGAGGACTTTGTTGAACATACATTGCTGTCACTCCTTGACTCACTGAGGCCCTCCTTGCAGTTTGCTATAGAGCGGGCACATCGGGCCCTGACAGCTAAGCCTAAGGTTGGCGCTCCTCCATGACCCATTATAGCTCGGGTGCTGAACTTCCGAGACCGTGATGACCTCCTCAAGGCCGCAAGACTTAAGGGAGAGCTCCTGCTGGGTGGCGCAAGGATGCATCTCTACCCTGACTTCTCGGTGGCTGTCCAACGAGAGCGCAAGACTTTCCTAGCGGTGAAGAGAAGGCTTAGAGACCATGGAATTAAATACTCCATGCTATATCCCGCCAAACTGCGCATAGAGCACACCAACCAGGTATTTCTTTTCACAATCCCGGAGGAAGCTTCCAGTTTCATCGATGAACATTTCCCAGGCTGATCCTCCCCTCCAACCATGTTTCTGCAACTACTCAGCTGTCCCGATGGGGGGGTCACCGGCTCCGGCCACCCTCCTGCGCCAGGAGTATATTAAGTCTCTTACTCCTTAATTAGTTCCGCTTGGTTCACCTCTACAAATTTCTGCCACACTAATATGTGCAAAGACCCTTTTCAAGTTACGTGCGAAGCCTCATTGTAGGCACTATGCTTTATTCGGATCTGCCATTGGCCCGGAGCAGCGCCACCAGTCCGGCCTACAGGCCCCCAGGCGTTGATGCCACTGGTTTGGATTTGGTTAAAGGGTTTTGGGATTGTCATTCCTCTAGTTGGGGGAGGGATGGTGGTGGGGGTGGGATACGTTGGGTGTTTTGTTATAAAAAGCTTGGCGTTGGCAGCGGAGGCGGATCACAGGGCAGCGTGGAATGACTGGGGCTGCAGTGCTGCTAAATCAGTCCATTGGTTATTAACACTCTCTTGATACGAACACCGCTGCATTGTTGACTGAGAACGACCTAACTTTCATGAGCTGGAATGTGCGGGGATTGGGCAATTTTAAAAAGATGAGACAACTCCAGCTGCAGGCCGAACGTCATGGGACCAAGATCCTTTCCTTGCAAGAGACACATGCCTGTGCTGAACAATGTATGAGATTTGCTAAAACGTGGGGTCCCCAAAGATACTTTACCAACTTCTCTACGCAAAGCCGTGGGGTCATGACTCTTATTCATAATAGTCTCAAATTTACTCTTATATCCTCACAAATAGACCCTCAGGGCAGATATGTACTACTCCATGCCACACTTCAGAATAGGGAGGTGGTCTTACTGAATATCTATGGCCCTAACATAGATGACCCAGAATTTTATGCGTACCTCACATCCCTTCTCGATGGCTTCCCTCTGGTTCCTATTCTTTGGGGGGACGACTTCAACACAATTTTTGATGTGGACCTCGATAGATCTGGGTCCAGACCCCGCCAATTTACCAAGGCAGCCTATACTACGCTGTCATCCCTGCCCCACCTCGCCATGGTTGATGCATGGAGACTCCTCCACCCTGATTCTCGCGCTTACTCCTTCTACTCCTCGGTGCATGTCTCCTATTCCCGAATTGATAGATGGGTGATCTCTGATGTATTGATAAAAAATGTTATACAACTGATGATCCTCGCTAGAACCCAATCTGACCACTCGCCTGTGACCATCACCATGGGTTGGGGTCCGGATCGCGACCGAACTAGACACTGGTGGATGAAACCCCATTCTCTCCTCGACCCCGTGTTCAGCTCTGAGCTTGAGGTGGCTATTGAAGAGTTCTTCTAAATAAACACGGGTTCAGTGTCATCGCAGGCCACGCTATGGGAGTCCTTCAAGGCTTACATTAGGGATATAGCGCTGTCCAAAGAAAATGGCATTCTCAGAACAATCCGGAGGGGCATCGCTGAAAGCGAATCCAAACTATAGATCCTCCAGGCCCAATGCTACCTACTCTCTACCATCTATAGGGGTGGAATTAGACACATTCCGGTCCCTTGCGGATTGCAAACAAAAATTCTTAGATAGCCCTGGCCTGGTGAGGAAATACGGAGAGGGGGAGCGTCCTGGCCGCTTCCTGGCTAGACTCATCCACCGTGAGCTGGGGGCTCCACATATCCCCGGGATTGAAAGGCCCGACGGCTCTATGGCTATCACATCACAAGACATCAATTCAGAATTTTTCACATTTTATGAAACCCTGTATTCCAACTCGGATGAGGTCTCAATGGCAGAAGTCAGTTCCTACCTCGATGCCCTCCCCCTATTGGCCCTTTCCCCTGAGATCACGGGATCCCTCGGCTCCCCGCTCACCCTGGAAGAGTTCTCGGACGCCATAGACTCCCTCTCCTCGGGGAAGGCCCCTGGCTCTGATGGCATCCCAATTCAATTTTACAAACGCTATAAAGCTCTCCTATTCCCTCACTTAATAGCTCTCTGGGAGGAATCAATAGAGGTGGGCATATTTCCCCCATCACTCCGAGAAGCCACAATAACGGTATTACTCAAACCTGGTAAATCTCCCACACAGTGCGGTTCGTACCGCCCGCTCTCACTCATAAATTGCGATGTCAAAATATATGCCAAATTGTTGGCGATAAGGCTTGCCCCCTGTTCTATTATCCACCCAGATCAAGTGGGCTTCATCCCGGGTCGCTCTACCTCTTTGAACCTGAGGCGTCTCTTTAATATAATTAGTAGAATAAGTCCCAAAGTACACGCGGTGGCCGCCACTCTCGACATACAAAAAGCATTTCATTCGGTCTCTTGGAAATACCTTTGGTGGGTCCTCGAACAATGAAAATTTGGTCCCACCTTTCTCTCCTGGGTCAGTGCGCTATTCAAATCCTGTGGCTAGGGTCCGCATGGAAGACTGATGTTCCCTTCTCTTTAAGATTGCTTGGGGGACGAGACAGGGTTGCCCTTTCTCTCCCCTGATCTTCGCTATAGCAATAAAACCTTTTGCTGACATGCTTCGCCAATCCCACGCACATAGAGGGCTTCGCACTGCGGGTCAGGCTGACATAGTGTCCCTGTACGCTGATGACGCACTGCTTTTCATACGTTCCCCCTCCATCAATTTACCCCCGATATTGAAGGACATCATCCACTTCGGCCGTATTTCGGGCCTCAAGGTGAACTGCTCGAAATCCACTCTCTTCCCACTCACGGATTGCACCCTCCTGATACTCTGGGGTTCACGTGGGCTCAGTCTAAAATCACCTATCTGGGAATAGAAATAACGCGACAATACGAGTCGACCTTCGAGGAGAACTATCAAAATTATCTTACGCATCTATCGACTAAGGCACTAGCCTGGGGTAAGCTACCGATCTCCCTTGCAGGTAGAATAGGGATATTGAAAATGATAGTGTTACCCAAACTACTCTACAGGTTCACCAACATCCCCTTATGGCCAGGCGAGGGCTTCTTCCGAGTGTTGACTCACACTATCAACTCCTTCTTATGGCACTCGGGTGCGGTTCGACTTAAACTTGGTACCTTGTCTACCCCTATGACCAATGGTGGATTTAGAGCCCCTGATTTTCTTAAATATTGGCTGGTATCCCAAATTCAATACACATCGTTCTTGTTTAACACAAAGGACCCCCCCCACATGTCAGACTTGAAAAACTAGCGGTTAGTGACCGGGACATCCGTTCCCTGGTGCTACAACCCACCCCCCGGCACTGGGCTCACTGGATCCGGTCGCCTGTACATCCTTCGCACTAACGAAAATATGGAAACTGTTTGATACCGCTTAACCGTTCCATGGCAACCTCCCGCTTTGGAACTTTCTCCCAGGGGTTCCACGAGTACCGCCACCTATGGTGCGACACTGGGCTGAGCGGGATACGAGCTGCTTTGAGACGTTTTCGAACAGGCTAGCTTTGTCAAGTGGCTGGACCTCCCATTGCCCCTGAGACGTGGCCCGTGTGCATGGCTTCAGTATTCGTCCCTTCGTAAGACCCTTAAACGAAACTACCAAATGTTCCCAGCGTTACCACCAGATGACCCCGTATTGAAGAACTGACCACCCCTACACCAACCAGAGGTAACATATCTAGGCTCTACACCATGGTGCAATCCAGATCCATTCCGAAATTCACTGAACTGAGGCGAGCATGGGAGGACGACCTTGGGATGGAGGTGTCAGATGAACGCTGAGCCCATATGTGTGCTCGCATACACCGGGTATCCTTTAACTCCCGCTTCAAATTGATTCAGCTTAAAGTACTGCATAGGTTCCATTATACCCCAAACAGATTACATCACATGTTTAGTGACCACTCCCCAAGATGTCCCAGATGTGGCCAGGATACTGCTGATTATATTCACATGCTTTGGTCCTGCCGCCGCCTTTCTCAGTTCTGGGGTATGGTGTGCTCAACCGTATCCGCTATTCCCGACCACCCTATTGACCCCTCCCCCAATAGGGTGCCTCTTCTACGACTTCTCCGGACTCTCCCGGGACTCCAAAAACTGGCTGGCCTTTGCATGCTCCTTGCAGTACGATCCATCCTGCTCTGTTGGCTATGCCCCACTCCCCCCACTCATGCTCAATTGCTAAGGGCAGTCACGTGGGCCTCTGACACTGAGGCGACCTGGTCTTACCTACAGCCCACTCACTCAAGACCCAGAGATATTTGGCTTAAATTCCGGTCCTATATGTCCGATCTAAGTGCGACACCGGATGCATCCTCTCCAGTTATTACCCCTTCCCAATTAGGGTCCCCATCCTGAATCATAGCCCTCATATGACTTGCTTATTTTACATATGTACTTGATAAACATGTCCACAATGGAAGCAGTCACCGTATGCCCGTATTGTTTTCAACTGTAACTACATTGCACCTGCCTTGTGTGTTGTTCGCCTGTGTTATGCTGCCAAGCTGAATAAATAAAAGTATTTTTTAAAAAAAAGTTAACAAGGTCCAAAGGCCTGACGGCCTGAGGGCCCAATTTTATAAGGTATTTTGGAGGAAATTGGGACAGCCATAATTCATTTCTGACATCAGGGATGATAACAGACACTATTAACCACACCATAAAATGTATAACACCTAAACAGACTAAAGCTCCAGTAAATTGCGGCGCCTACTGCCCCATAGTCCTGCTGCACCTAGACAAGAAGATATTACCAAAAATATTGGCATTAATGCTGGAAGCACTGTTCCAGGAACACATTCAGCCAGGAAAACCTTTGACAATGTCAGGAAGTTGGTCCACTTGAGTGACAAAACGAAAAGATTCGGGGGTGAACCGACACGTCTGTTGGCACTGGATGCTGGAAAAGCTTTCGACTGGGTCAACTGGGTGTTTTTGAAGGCGGTTCTAGCAAAATCAGGGTTTGGTCCCACTATCATCCAATGGATTTCGGCGATATATGCAGAACCCATGGCAAGGGTCAAGGACAATGGTCTTTTTCTTTCAGCCCATTTGCGCTTAAGCAGGGGAAGAGGTAGGGCTGCCACCATCCCCTTTCATCTTTGCCATGGTGAAGACTTTTGCAAGAAGGATAAGGGCCGACCCAGGGATACAATGGTTTATGGTTGGGAGAACTGAATACAAAATAGTATTATTCGCAGACACTAACGTCCTGGAATCCCGAGGGCTCCGTGGCAGCAATACAAGTGGAATTGGAGAAATATGGAGAGGTCTTGGGCTTCCGTGTTAATCACGACAAGTCAGAGATTCTAAATTTGACCACAACCGTGGACGTAAAAACAAAACTGCAAGCTGACTACACCTTTATATAGGTGAAAACTAGTATAAAATATCTAGCAGTGCAACTAGCAGACAATATTAGCAAATAATATAGTTTGAATTACCCAGAAGTGTTGCCCCAGATAAGAGGGAACATGGCTAGGCAGGGGAAGCTTCTCATTTCATGGTTTGGTAGAATAAATGTAATGTAAAGAGTGGAAGCGACACGAAAGGTATGTTTGTAACAACGGGCTTTATTAACTAAACTTATGTTTATAGGTTATAAAGATAGGATGAGTTTGTAGGTTGAGCTCCACTGGCAACGGCTCACTCTCCTTCCTTGTCCGCCAATCATCGTCCGTCTCCCTCCGCCACCTGATTCCAGGCACAGGCTCATCACACCGCTCCTGTGCTGCACGTGGCCCGCTAAGACCAATGCTACACATCCTCCCTTCTTTGAGGACAGTAGGAAGCTCTAGCAGTGTTCTCTTTACTCCCACACATATTCAGCCAATCGTCGAGGTCTACAGTAGGTTCTCCCGCATCTTGATCTGCATTGTTACTAGGAAAGGAAATACCAGACTTCTGTTTCTTTTCTTCACCAACACAACTCTCATTTGTCTTCCCTTCTCTTTGATATCAACAACCCGACAACTTGCATCCGGGCAGGCCTTCACATTTCCATCCACACTTTTCACTACACAGACTCTCTCCATATTCCACACACGGCGTCATCCACTCTCACTGCATGCTTAAATACATAAGACACAACAATGAGCCTGGACCATCTGCATAATCCATTCCTGAGAGCAGGTGGTAACTTGATTCTCACGGTGTCACCTACAGCAGGCATAATGTTTCCAGATTTTACCACACCAGACTTGTCGTGTGCTCCCTTGTTCTTAAACTGGTTACTTTTGATACATTCCACAACACCCTTTAGTTTCATTCCTATATCAGTATTTCTCCCCAACCAGGATGGTACTAATTTTGTGTTGGCTTTCTGCCCTCAGCTGAATTCAAAGGGGGAAATACCCTTTGTGCAGTGTGGGGTGAAACAATGAGCTACAATGACATCTTTCACAGCTTTTTCCCACTCTAGGCCATTGGACCAGCCCAATGAATAGCTTCTTTGAGGATCTTCTTGAAACGCTCCACAACACCATTCGTTTGGGGGGTGATAAACTGCACTATATTTATGCTCAATGGAGTTTCTTTTGCAGTAATCACTCATCTCTCTTGAGCAAAATTGGGTTCCATTATCAGTAACAATAACTCTAGGAAATCCCTTGCGTTCCCTGATTTCATCTAAAAAAAAATCAATGACCGACTTATCAGTAATACATGGCTTGATTAATACCTCCGCCCACCTGGTCAACAAATCAAACACAACCAAGCAAAAAGATGGTTTACCATGACTCCACACTGGGCCGAAAACATCCGAACTCAGTTTGTCCCATGGTTTCTCAGGAACATCTGTCATGACCACAGGATACTTTGAACTCGTGCATACTTTATCACTATTACAACAAAGGATACAATCCCGAACCGTTCATTCAATTTGGAGATCGCATCCAGGCCACCAATAGTCACTTCTTATTCATTGTTTTGTTTTGACAATCCCTTAGTGGCCCTCATGACCTAAATCTATGATCCTTTGCCGCATGTTCAAAGGTGGAATAATCTGGTCTCCACGCATCAATAAGTCACTGTGGATGCTCAAATTGTCAACAACGCTCCAATAGGGTAGTAGAACTCCTGAAAGTAATTTTTCCTTCGAAGACATCTTGCAATGCATAACAAAGCTTGTTGAGAAAATTGTCTTGTCTCATTGCTTCTTCCCATTCTTCTTGTGGAACAGGCGCAGCATTTATGGTGAAAACCACATCTGCATTGTTTTCCTCTTCATCTGCTTCCACCAAATTCGTAAGTCTGGATAGACAGGACAGTCTGCAGTTATGTTCATTACACCAGGTACATACTTAACTACATAGTTGAATTCCTGCAATTGGGTCACCCATCTCCTGATGCGACCCGACACATTGTCCAAGCCCTTGGACATGAATATCTCAACTAAAGGTTTCTGATCAGTACGGAATTCAAAATCTGTGCCCCAAATAAAGTTCCTGAATTTCTCAGCCGCCCACTTTATGGCCAATGCTCTTTCTCAATGGTGGCGTATGATTTCTCAGCACATTTTTACAATCAGGAAGCAAATGCTATAAGGACTTCCTTGCCATCTTCTTCCTGCGTGATAACAGCACCGAAACCCACGTTGCTGGCGTCTGTGGTGATAATGGTTTAGCGATCACTCCTGAAATTCTTTAGAGAGGGAGCCTTTGCCAAGGCTGACTTGATTGACATAAATTTGTCTTCACACTCTTTTGTCCATTTGAAAGTTCTTCTCCCCTTGATGAGTAAACGCAGGAACACTGTATGTCTGGCAACATTTTGAATACATTTTGAATAATATTCGGCCATACCAATAAAAGTGCAAACTTCATCTTTGGATATCGGCCTGGCCATCATCCGTATGGCGTCAGCTAATTCTTTTCTGGGGCGTATTCCTTTTGCTGAAATAATGTGCCCCAGGAATTCTATTTCTGAGCTTTTGATTTTACACTTTTCTCTGCTCAAGGTCATTCCTGGTGCATTCTCTATCGAACAGTCTATGTGGTTCCATGTGTTAATATCCCCGTAAAAATATTGCAATACAAAAATATCTGCATATTTTTGCGGCGATATTGACCCATGGACCCTGCGGGGGACACCCCCGCAACCCCTGCATTATTTTAAAAAGTGCAGGGGACACCGCCTCAACACCAGCTGCCACAAATTATCCACCCAAAACTATTGCCTATGGCGAGACAAACGGCCATATGTACGGCGATATTTTTGGTGGGATATTTTGGAGGGATACCATCTATGCATAATCTTTTGAAAAACTGAGGCTGCAGAAACGAGGCCAAATGGCATCCTCTTGTATTAAAAAAAACCCCACGGGTAATGAATGCAGTAAGAGCTCTCGGCTCACAATGTAATTTGACTTGGTGATAGGCAGAGGTTGGATCTAATGTGGAGAAGAATTTAGCTGGACCAATCGTGGACACGGTTTCTTGTATATTTGGCAATGGGTGCCTCTCTGGGATTACACATTTATTGAGCTCTCTCATATCAACACATATTCTAAGGTTTTATATCTTCTTTCTTAAAACAACAAGAGGCGATACCCATTCACTTGCATCTACACTTTCTATGATGCTTTGGTCTTCCAATTTCTTCAACTCAATCTTTACTTCTTCCTTAACGGAATAATGCGTAACATTTGTACTACTGGTTGGTAAACTTGGTCTAATACATTTTGATAAGTGACATTAACAGTGAGATGCAGACCTTCAATGATTCTCTGATTGCTTGGAATACTTTTTTTATGGTTTCCCTGTGAGATAATTCCATTTGCAGTACGAGAACATTATGTTCTCCATCAGTGAGCAATAGGACGCATGTCTCATTAGGCACCAAGCAGTAGTACACCTAATTGATAGCTGTCATGGTGTATGTACGTGGTCGAGGTTGAAATTGGATGGCTGTTCAGAGTTCAATTTAATATATATGTATATATAACACCAGATGTCTTTAACAATCCATATATATTGTGTGCGGCCTGCCCTAAACCACCCTCCCCCTGGCATCCACTTCCCTGACCAGCCTAAAGCCCGCCTCCCAACCCACCCACCAGCCCTGATTGGAGGACCGGAGGCCTAGCGCTAGCTACTGCTACACGCTCGCTCCATGTGCATTCACTCTGCCAGCAGGATACAGGGGAGCAGCCCTGATCCAGCGACCCTCCTGGGAGCCCAATACCTAAAATCGTGGGCCTAGTCCCTGCCTCCTGCGCCCATGTGCGGCCTGCCCTAAACCCCTCTCCCCCCGGCATCCACTTCCCTGACAAGCCTCCATCCCGCCTCCCAACCCACCCACCAGCCCTGATTGGAGGACCGGAGGCCCAGCGCTAGCTACTGCTACACGCTCGCTCCGTGTGCATTCACTCTGCCAGCAGGATACAGGTGAGCAGCCCTGATCCAGCGACCCTCCTGGGAGCCCAATACCTAAAATCGCGGGCCTAGTCCCTGCCTCCTGCGCCCATGTGCGGCCTGCCCTAAACCCCCCTCCCCCGGGATCCACTTCCCTGACAAGCCTCCATCCCGCCTCCCAACCCACCCACCAGCCCTGATGGAGGACCGGAGGCCCAGCGCTAGCTACTGCTACACGCTCGCTCCGTGTGCATTCACTCTGCCAGCAGGAAACAGGTGAGCAGCCCTGATCCAGCGACCCTCCTGGGAGCTCAATACCTAAAATCTCGGGCCCTGTCCCTGCCTCCTGCGCCCATGTGCGGCCTGCCCTAAACCCCCATCCCCCCGGCATCCACTTCCCTGACCAGCCTCCATCCCGCCTCCCAACCCACCCACCAGCCCTGATTGGAGGGCCAGAGGCCCAGCGCTAGCTACTGCTACACGCTCGCTCTGTATGCATTCACTATGCCAGCAGGAAACAGGTGAGCAGCCCTGCTCCAACGACCCTCCTGGGAGCCCAATACCTAAAATCTCAGGCCTAGTCCCTGCCTCCTGCGCCCGTGTGCGGCCTGCCCTAAACCCCCCTTGCCCCGGCATCCACTTCCCTGACCGGCCTCCATCCCGCCTCCCAACCCACCCACCAGCCCTGATTGGAGGACCAGAGGTCCAGCGCTAGCTACTGCTACATGCTCGCTCTGTGGGCATTCACTCTGCCAGCAGGAAACAGGCGTGGGGCCCTGATCCAGCGACCCTCCTGGGAGCCCAATACCTAAAATCTCGGGCCTTGCCCCTGCCTCCTGCGCCCGTGTGTGGCCTGCCCTAAACCCCCTCCCCACAAGGACGGCTCCAGCAGAGGCGGCTCCAAGAAGTGTCAGCCGCTGTCTGCAGGGGAAACAGTGGCCAGCCGTCAACCATCACCTACAAGGACCTGTAAGGTAGGAGTGGCCAGGGTCTGGAGTAGAGCAACTACTCTGCCCCAGACTCCGAGCCACTTACCAATCCCAAAGTAAAGAAGGCGATTACCCCCCTCTGCATCTCTTTCCCTCACCCTCAACTTAATCATTATTTAAGACTGTACCAACCTAGCTAGGCACAGACCCCCTTCCTCTGTATAGACTTATACAGGTCTCTCCAGTTCACCAGGGGCTCTGTCTCCAAATTACATTGTATGATGTTTAGATTGCATTGATAGGCCTGTATGATGTTTAGATTGCATGGTTAGGCCTCTCTCCCACTATACAGGTCTCTCAGACTTAGCGGGGGTTCTGTCTCCAAATTGCATTTTTATGAGGTTTTAGATTGCATTGATGGGCCTCTCTCCGACACTACAGGTTTCTTAAGGTTAGCAGGGGTTCTGTCTCCAAATTGCATTGTATGATGTGTAGATTGCATGGTTAGGCCTCTCTCCCACTATACAGGTCTCTCAGACTTAGCGGGGGTTCTGTCTCCAAATTGCATTGTACGATGTTTTAGATTGCATTGATGGGCCTCTCTCCCACTGTACGGGTTTCTTAAGGTTAGCGGGGGTTCTGTCTCCAAATTGCATTATATGATGTGTAGATTGCATGGTTAGGCCTCTCTCCCACTATACAGGTCTCTCAGACTTAGCGGGGGTTCTGTCTCCAAATTGCATTGTATGATGTTTTAGATTGCATTGATGGGCCTCTCTACCACTGTACGGGTTTCTTAAGGTTAGCGGGGGTTCTGTCTCCAAATTGCATTATATGATGTGTAGATTGCATGGTTAGGCCTCTCTCCCACTATACAGGTCTCTCAGACTTAGCGGGGGTTCTGTCTCCAAATTGCATTGTTTGATGTTTTAGACTGCACTGATAGGCCTCTCTCCCACTAAACAGGTTTCTCAAAGTTAGCAGGGGGTTCTGTCTCCAAACTGCATTGTATGATGTTTAGATTGCACTGATAGGCCTGTATGATGTTTAGATTGCATGGTTAGGCCTCTCTCACACTATACAGATCTCTCAAATTTAGCAGGGGTTCTGTCTCCAAATCCCATTGCATGATGTTTAAATTGCATAGTTAGGCCTCTCTCCCAATATACAGGTCTCTCAAAGTTAGCAGGGGTTGTGTCTCCAAATTGCATTGTATGATGTTCAGATTGCATGGTTAGGCCTCTCTCCCACTATACAGGTCTCTCAAAGTTAGCAGGGGTTCTGTCTCCAAATTGCATTGTATGAGGTTTTAGATTGCATTGATGGGCCTCTCTCCCACTATACAGGTTTCTTAAGGTTAGCGGGGGTTCTGTCTCCAGATAGCATTGTATGATGTGTAGATTGCATGGTTAGGCCTCTCTCCCACTATACAGGTCTCTCAGACTTAGCGGGGGTTCTGTCTCCAAATTGCATTGTATGATGTTTAGATTGCAATGATAGGCCTCTCTCCCACTATACAGGTCACTCAAACTTAGCAGGGTCTCTCTCTCCAAATTGCATTGTATGATGTTTAGATTACATTGACAGGCCTCTCTCCTACTATATACAGGTCTCTCAAATCTATTTGGGCTTTTGTGCCCAGATTACATGGTAAGATATTCGGTAAGTCCTAGCTGCGCCTTCAAACTCACTCCTCAACAGTACCCTTGCCACCCCCCTTTCCCCACCTAGGACAGAGACTGAACGAGTCCTCAACTCCAGACGGAATACCACCTACAGACAGAGCCCAAATAGTAGCGGACACCCCCTCACCCGCCACTACACCACAAGACCACAAGACAACCAGACCAAAGCAGGACCAACTAGACGTCACCGAACGAAGGCTAAACAACTCTCAATCTCACAATGCAACGCACACGACCCATCCCAAGGAAAAGACGAAGAGATGAAAGAACAAACACTCCCGAAAAGCAACTTAGAACAACAGCCATTGACTGGACCCCCACAGACAAGAACACAAACCAAAGCAACTCTGAGAGAAGAGAAAAATCCCTCTACCTAACTCCATACCCCGCAGACAACTGGCCACCATGGCAATCCAATCCAACTCTAGAAGCAGCAACATCAAACAACCTAACACAAGCAAGGAGAAGAAGGATGACCAACACAAACAACAAACAGACAACCGACACAATAACTCCCTACGTCACCAAAGCAAGAGGAACTTGCAATCAACAACCACAACTCCTAGAAGACGAACCCGATGAAAACACAAAGAACCCAAGACAAAACCTAGAAGAACTCTTCGAAGACGCTGACACCCCGAATCCCACAGCCCAACAAGTGACCGACCAGGAAGGAAACCTCAACACCGAGCAGAAGAAGACCGCGACAAAGCCCAAACCAAACAACACCTCCAAACTTCACTGCAACCTAATAAACGCAAGATCCATGTCAAAACACTCAACAGAGATCTTCAACCTACTCGACGACAATGGCATTGACATCCTGTTCATCACAGAAACATGGCTGGATGACAACTACAAAATCACACTCCAAAGCTGCCTTCCGACCGACTTCAAATGCCTACAAATAAACAAAAAAAACAAAAAAGGAGGTGGCGTCGCTTTAGCATTCAAAGAACACCTGAAAATAAAAACTGACAAACCACTCAACATCCTCAACTGCGAAACCATGGTCATATACCTAACAGTGAGCCCGAAAACCAACATCACATTCATCCTGGTATACAGACCGCCAACATATGATGCAACATTCATCGATAAATTCATAGAAGCCATCACCAACTTAGCCATCAACCACAAACACCTAAGCATCCCGGGGGACTTCAACATCTGGCTTGAAGACAGCCACACCAACTCCCAAAACTCACTAATTGAACAACTCAGCACTATGAAGTTATGACAACTAGTCAAAGGAGCAACGCACTCGGCAGGACACACCCTAGACGCAATTTTCGCAAAAGAAAAACTCATCACCACGGCACCTCCTATACAAATACTGTGGAGCGACTATCTCATCATCCCATTCGTGATCACTCTGCCTACCCAAGCCTACATTCAACATCTGAAACTCACAACCACCACAAAAAGAAACTGGAAACACGTCAAAGAAAGCAATCTATTCGAACAACTGGAATTAACGAAACCCTCAACTAGAGAACTGGAACTAGCGGACCTAGACGGGAAAGCAGAGATTCTGCACAAATGGATCACGGATACAATAGACAAGATCGCCCCGGAAAAACCGTTCACCCCATCAAAGAAAAGAGCAACGGCAAAATGGTTCACCCCACTATTAAGCGACATGAAAAAGGAAAACAAAAAGACGGAATTAGAATGGAGGAAAGAATACAACCCAGGAAAAAAAACAATGTACCAGAAACAAATCCGTGCATACAAAAAGGAAATTCAAAAGGCCAAGAGAAGACATTACGATGACAGAATCAACCATGCCACCAACACTCAAAAAGAAATGTTTAGCATCATTGATGAAATGAGAAACCCACCAGGCTGCGATAACACCCCAACCCCCTCAGAAAAACTATGCAACGACCTGGCAGACCACTTAAAAAAAAAAATCAATGACATCCATCAAACTATACAAAAGCGACCAACCAACCACAACGAACCTAAAACGGAACCACAGCACAAACTCTGAAGCTTTCCTGAAATATCAGCAGAGGCATTCGCAATGCTGGTAAAACGAAGCAAGAAAGCGGGATCACCCATGGACCCATGTCCCCCAGACATCTACAAATCGATCCTCGCGCAAGAATCTATAGCAGAACACAACAGAAACCTTCTAAATCTATCACTATCAACAGGGCCTGTACCGAAGATCTTCAAATCAGCATACATCAAGCCACTCTGTGGTGATGTAGATGACCTTTCCAACTGCGGGTACGATCTCTAACATCCCCTACCCAGCAAAACTTCTAGAAACCTACGTATATAAACTAACCCAAGAACACGTAGAAAAACACCACCTCCTGGACCAAGCTCAAATCGGTTTCAGACCAGCGAGAGGAAACAGCACTACTATCCATCTGGGAGGACCTCAAAACTAACGCAGACTCGAACACTACCTCAGCCCTTATTCGGCTCTACCTCTCTGCAGCCTTTGACACAGTTAGCCACGACACCCTGACCAAAAGACTAGAAGACATAGGCATAACAGACAAAGCACTATGCTGGACCAAATCATTCCTAGCAGACAGGACAGAAACCGTATGGATCAAACCTTTCAAATCCACGCCACAAGTTAACGACTGTGGAGTGCCACAAGGATCCTCACTATCTCCACTATATTTCAAGATCTATCAGACTCCGGTCATCAGAATCTTCAAAAAATACAACATTCCATGTTACAACTACGCAGACGACACTCAGATCATCTACAAAATCAAAGACACTGATGCCGACCACTCAACCCTAATCGGCTGTCTAAAAGAAGTCTTCAACTGGATGGATGCCAACAACCTGAAAATCAACCCAGGAAAGACAGAAATCATGATCGTATCCAAAGACCAAGAGAACAAAACCACCATCCCATGGCCTATGGAAATGGGAAACACACCAACACCATCGAAGGTTGTAAAAATCTGGGAGTCCTAATGGATAACACCCTAACCCTGGAACCACAAATAAATGCAACAGTGAAGAAATGCTTGTTTCTCCTCCACACGGCAAGAAGAATTCTACCTTTCCTCTCCTTCACGCAGAAAACGCTCACTATCGTTGCACTAATCATGTCAAAAATCGACTATGCAAACAGCCTCTACCTCGGAATACCAGAATACCTCCTAAAGAAACTGCAACAGATCCAAAATGCAGCAGCAAGACTACTCCTCAAACTATCCAGAAGAGACCACATCACCCCAGCCCTAAAAACACCACACTGGCTCCCAGTAAAACAGCGCATCACCTTCAAAACAATGTCCATAACGCAAAGGGCAATCAGCGGACAAGGAGCAGAATTCCTACAAAAGAAAATAACAGTCTATAAACCAACAAGACCCCTCCGATCAAGCAACGAAATCTGCCTGGAACTCAAACCATACCTTAAGAAAAAACTTGGAGGCACCTCCTTCTTAGCCGCAAAAACCTGGAACAACATCCCAAAAGAAATAAGAAACACTGAAGATCACCTAAAATTCAGGAAATCACTAAAAACCTGGCTCTTCAAAACCACAGATTAAATCTGGAAACCAAAACCGGAAAAAGGACGACTAAGCCAGAAAGGACACGGACATCCCCGACCCGAGAGGATAGCTTCCATGGCACCTGGACGGATGACACCGGATAGATTGGAACACAGGCGGCACGCACAGAGACTGAGTCAACTATCCCAGACAATCCCACCAACACTTTCGCCCGTCCCTTAGTTACCGCCAGGTACCACAGTAGCGTGGAATTGTCGAGATATTGGCTATCACCACACTACCTGAGAGGTTGACATAGGCAGGTGCACTCGCCACAGGAGTAGGAAGGGAGGACAAGGGGAGCTATGAGAGAGCATGTTAGAGGTGGGGGCCAGTCGGACCCAGATCAGGACAGAGCCGCATCAGGGGAGACTACACAAGCCGATCGCCTCAATTCAGGATAGAGACGCAAACTAACCAACCATAATTAACAATTTCCCTTTCTGCATACACCTCTCAAACTCCAAACCAAACACAACCAAACCTACAGCACAAAAAACTGCACAAACTTCACTACATTACAACAACAAAACAAAAACAAACATAGTCTTGCACAACAGTACACGACGACTACTGGCCGCAAACACCCCAGGCCCAGCCAATGGACCCACCGGGCTGAGGCCGCCAACAGCACATCACTGCTCTCTTGCACTTTTTCCTGCTTCCTCCCACTAACTCAACCTCCCCTCCTCTTTCAGAGCCGCCAGAACGCCAGGGGACCACTCCGGTGGTGATAGTGCGCGGTACAAATGTCCTTTAACATATATATATATATATGAATATATATATATATATATATATATATATATATATATATATATATATATATATATATATATAGCAACGGGTGGTGTTTGCCGAAACACTAGATGTCTAACAATCCTGGCTTGCCATTCGTGGAGGAATCACATCATTTATATATATATCACATTCCGTATGCGCAGCTGTCAGGAACAACCGCAATATAATTGGCTGATGTACAGAGGATTTATGGGCGATTGTGTCCTTGCATCTGCCTGACTCTGACAGAGTCGTAAATCTCGCAAGGTCTTTGGAAATCGGTGGTGGGAGGAGTGGCTTAATTGAATATTTGGGGATCTCAATGCAGCGCTGTCGCCACAGGTTTGCTATTCGGCACCGCGGAGAAGGGTGCCTCTCACCTTTATCGTAGAGCTGTTCAATGTCTCAGCTGGCACACAGTGGGGCTCGCAGAATCATCCCCGTCGCCACTTGTAATGTAAGGAGTGGAAGCAACATGAAAGGTATGTTTATAACAATGGGACTTTATTAACTAAACCTATGTTGGTAGGTTATAAAGGATAGGATGAGTTCGTAGGTTGAGCCCCACTGGCAACAGCTCACTCTCCCTCCTTGTCCGCCAACCATCGTCCATCTCCCTCCGTCACTTCATTCCAGGCACAGGGACATCACACCGCTCCTGCGCTGCACGCGGCCCTCTAAGACCAATGATACAATAAACACAATAAAAATGAATGTGCTACCCACCTCTTATATTTATTTCAAGCGATAGCAATTAATATCCCCAAGTTAGAACTGCAGAAATCCAAAAAGATGTCACTAAATTAATCTGGAGGGGGAGGAGGGACAGGATCTCCAAATCAATACTGTTGGCAGAGACGAGCAGAGAGGGGTTGCAGTCCCCAGTTTTCCAGTCGTACTCTGAGGAGGCGCAATTTCAATACCGAGGGAATGGTTCCAGATGGAGTCCTTCAAATAATGTTGGGGAATGGATATGGCGGTGGGGGGGGGTTTAGATACCCATGTGCAGAGCCCTTTGATTCCCAAACCAAGCTAGACCAAGTTCACTGTACGTGAATCTAGTGACAAAAGAAGACACTACACACATAGGAGAGACTGGCCGTGACCAGGGAGCTCACCTCCTTTCCTTCTCCACTCACACCGATCCATAATCATCCAGACTTCATCCTAGAATTAGATAAGGGCAGATTCCGAGGATGGAAAGACAATAGAGGTTGGTGTATCTTGGACTTATTCAGAAATGGGATCCTTAAAACAATTTTAGACTTTAAGCAAGAATACTACCTGAGCGAACGAGACCGATTCCAATATTCTGAGATTAGACACAGGCTCCAGAATAAAGAAATAAGGGATGTGTCAACGAGACAACTAACAGTCTTTGAAATGTTTGCAGTTAATAGTACCACGACTTAAGGGCTGATATCTAGCCTATAACGTATCTTGCTCAGTGCCAGGGAGAAAAAACATTGGGCCTATATAAGATTGTGGGAGAAGGATGTAAGTAGGGAGATTGCAAATGAAGAGTGGGAGGGCATCTGGTTGAGGATGAAAAAGGCCTCTGCAGCAACACAACCTAAGGAGGCGGCTTATATGGTTGTTGCGAGGTGGCAACGGAACCCTGCACAAATCAGTCAGATGAATCCTGGAACACATGGGCTATGCTGGCAGGAGTGCGGATAAGAGGTGATTTGTTTGCACTAGTGGTGGTGGTGGTGGTGCTCTAAGGAATCAGGAGTAAAACTCAGACACAGGGACATTGTGATGGTTGCTATAGACTTTTATAAAAGAGGATTTGAGATAGACCTATCTTGCCCTATCGCTACGAGGGGTTTCCTTGCCTCACCAAAACGAAAGGATGTTGGTGTCAGAATGTCCAAAAGTAAAGAATTCTCCGTCCTGTGTCCAAAATCCTAACTTGACCCTTACATGCTAAATTAGAAATAAAGGGCAAAGGAATTTAGTCTCTCAAGTGGCGATCTGTAGCTTTTTCCAAAGTTCCAACACAAAGTCCAAAAGGTGCAAAAATAAACAAATAATCAGAGTTCCACGATCCTCAGGAGAGGAGGGGGGGGGGCAGACCCCCATCCCTCCTGAGTTTCTCAGGCTCTTTTCAATTCACAATCACAGATCCCTTTCCTAAAATATGCAGTTTTCCAGTCCAGGGGGTATAGTTTGCTTCCCCTGAATTTCACACACCTAAGAGGTTGTCTTTCCTCTTCTTCACTCTTACAGTTTATTCGCAAGTGGGTGCAGGTCCCAGACTCACAACAGGTTGCCTGGTATACTCTCCTGCCAGGGCTTTTCTCTACATGTAACAGTCGGGCTCATTCAGCCATTGGGTCTTTGACCCCGTTTTATTTGTTTCATTCCGTAATGCACTTTGCGTCCTAGCTCCTTTGCTCAGGTTCGCCCTGTGATTATTAATTTCTCTCCTCGGCATGCAGAACACGATGCAAAGATCCCCTGTGTTCCAATTCCCCTCTCTGGGCACACCAGTCTCTTTTAGCGGCTGCAGCATTCACCGCGCTCTTTGGTTTCTCCAGCCAGGCACCTCTTCCTTTCAGTTGGAGTCCGGTCCCTGCTATGCTTTGGCATCCTCTCCTGCTGCAAACCGCGATGCTGGGTGCCTTCAATCTCTGAGCTTCTAGTGATGGCACCGGTTAGAGCTCTCCTGCTCACTGCTACAGCTGGCTCCTTCCTCGCTTTCCGACCTGCATTGCATCGGGTGTAGTGGTTCTCCATCTTCCTCACAGTGCCAGGGTTTTAAATGTCCTGGCACCTTTCAGATCCATCCAACCACTAGAGCGCATCTCTAGTTCTGCAGCTTCAGTGCTCTCATGCTGTACCTCGTCTTAAGTCGTTTTGCAAAAAGTATAGGAAAGAGCCCTACTGTCAGTGCAAAGTGGATGGACTGAAGCTATATCAAAATATGCCATACAGGTTTAAGAATTCAAGGGGTTGGTGTCCTTCCCTCCCATGAGGGTTGTCTCCCCATATAGTCCTCCCTCAGGCAGCCACCCTCAGGGTCGGGATCAGGAAGCAGCTGTGGCTGCCTTTCCTAGGCCATATGGGAAGAGAGTTTCTGCAGAGAGGCGGGAGATGACATCGCCTGATTCACCACAGTGGCCAAAGATTTAAACTTTCTGGGAAGAGGTCGTAGCACGTACATCGCTAGTACTGGGTAGTACCTCTCATTTCAACCCTGGGCTGATACTATTAGGCATCCCTACAAAGGGAATTTACCCGCTATTTTCAAAAGATGGAGAATCAAGAAAATTGATGCTACTGGTGACTAAACTAGTCCTGGCCTCAAAATGCAGAGATCTTGAGATGTCTTACATAAACCTCTGGTGGGTTAGATTGTCGAAGGTGCTAACATTGGAAAAGTTAACGACTGACTTAACTGACAGGAGGGACAGCTTTACTAGAAATGGGGGTTAGCGTTGTCCTCAATTTTCTCAGAATTCATGTACATTACATGTATGCATAGGCTTAGGGTGGTCAATCTATTCGATATACAAGAACCTATAAGGGGAGAAATCACGAACTATGACTTTGCACAAAACAACTGCAAAGGAAGGGTCAGACAGAAGATGTCCTGAGCCAGCCGGAGTGCTTTATGAATACGGCTATGGGCAGGGGTAAATCATTTCTTGAACTCTTTTTAGCATTGGGATGGATCTGTTTATGCTAGATCGAGCTTGGGGAGGCGGATGGCGGGAGTATTCTTGCTGGGTGGTTATGTGAGACACCAGAAGGTGTCTCACCCACTAGTCCCCGGGGATCTGTCATCCAGGTGGACAGGACACGGCCATCGCTTTTGGATCCAGTTCCTGGGTGTGGACCAGTATGGGAGGATCACCTGGGTGAGGGGTCTTCAGGGAGCGGGAGTGGGACACCGGACGGTGAGACGCGGTATCCCCTTCCTTATAACACATTTACCTCATCTGACCAAGTAGGATATTTAGGAACTCCAACCTCCTCACACTCCTTTACAACATGAAGACTTTCTCACAGACAGCCCGCTATGAGAGAAAATGGACTAACACCCGAGCTGTATACCGGACGAATCCCAATACAACAGTCAGGCAATTAATTCCCATCCCACACACCTGGATTTCCTTAAGCTTCTCCACACAGATAAAAGGCAGAGCACGAGAGCACATTCTAAGCGAGGCAAAACAGACGAGGAAACAGCAGTTCCAAGATGGCAGTTTAACAAGATGAGAAAGACAGCAAAATAGAAGGGGGGGTCGCAAGGAGGGAAGTTCCCTTGACCTCTTCGACAAGGAACCGTTACTTGCACGAAACCTCGAGAGAAAGTGTAAGACTAGGAAACCAGGCTGAAGAATCCTGCATTGTGTGTCGGAGGTACCCAGGGCCCTTCCGCGTCAGTAATCAAGGTGGGGAGAATCTCCATCCACCGTGGTACTGTCCTTGGCTCCAAGAAAAAAGCATTTCAGTGAAAGCAACACAGGTGATGAGTTGGGGAGACTGATACAATATTGGTCTGTGTTGAAGCCAATGTTGCAAGCAGCAACATTGTATAGCGAGCACTGGAACGAACATTGTTAAAACGATTGTGATAAGAGACGCGGATGAAGTTAAACTGCTGATGAGTGATTGAACTTTAAAGCAAGATACAATACCTTTGACAGAGTGGTCCGGCACCACGTGGGTACTCAATCGATCGAAGCTGGGAAGTGATAAAAGTAGATGAAGTTGGCCCGAGCCCGACGGAGGGAGATCAATTGAAAGAAAATGAATAAATGTGAATCGAAGTGGTACTGAAATGGGTCAAGTCAAATTCCACGCACAGTCGAAAGTCTTCAATTTCGATGAAGTAGAGAATGTTTTGAAAAGTACATGGATTTGGTCCGCGCCTGATAGAGGGAGATCAATTGAAAGCTTTGTGTTAAAGTGGGTATAAGCCCGGCAGAGGAGGTCCCGGGGTACATTGTAAATCAGCCAAGAAGTTGTACAAGAGAATCCAAAGGAGAAAGGAACTTTTGAATCTTTTTTTGTCGCTTCAGGCCCTTTGAAGTAAGAGACTTTGAATGGCAAAGAGACTTTGACCTGGTAGGCCCTGATACTGAGATGTGAACTGCATCTTTGTGCTAGAGAAGCCAGAGACTGTGCTAACCTCGAGTGTGCTGCTTTGTCCCATGCTGCAAACGTGGGGCATGAAGGCCAATGGCTTGAATATCCTGACATATCATTTCTTGAACACTTTTCTTTTGCATAACATTGTTTCCCACACTATTTGTTTTTAGAATTAAGGATTGGCAATAGGTTTATTAGTATAGGCCCTTTTAATTTTGACAACACACCACTAGGACTGCGTTATTATTTTTTGATGGTCGTAGCTTGCTACCATCTATAGATTTAGGATTAGATAGGCATTTTTCAAACCCAGTTGAAGTTCAATAAACACCCTTGAAGTGTGATCACTTGTGTATGTCTTCCTGTTTGATACCATGACTTCCATACATATGGTATCAGGATTTGGATGTGACTCAATTGAGACAAATTGGGGGAACACCAAAATTCCAGAAGCTTAGTCATAGAGCCTCAGATCCCTCTATCACCACAAAATAATCCATAGGCTTTGATATCTGGAGCACCAGAGAAGCTATGATCCCTCCAGGGAAAAGAGGAATGATTCCCACAGATGTAGTCTTGATACACCCTCCTGGGTGTTGTATAAGATTGGCTCCAAAATCTGTCCTGGAAGTTCGGGAAAGATGTCCTAGCGGGTGTTCTAGATCTCGAATTCAGGCAAGAAATAAAGGTTCTCCTACAGAACCATTGCGAAATTCCATTTGAAGTACATTGTGGGGAAACAATTGCACAGGGAATTCTTGAAAGGGCTTTATTTCCCCGTTTCATAAAGAGTGAATCAGAAGATACTGAGGGAGGTACCTTAGGCTTTGGGGAAGGTGATGAACCATCTACCACTGAGGCGAAAAGGGAGGAAGAACCATCCTTCAAGACATGGTCTTTGCAAACTCACAGAGGCTTTCTTGCAGGTGATTCCTGAAGGGGAAGGATAAGAGAAGGGAGGTCTCTTTGTCTTCCTAAGGCAAAGATAATTGTACAGAAAGGAACATCCACAGAAGGCCTAAGTAAAACTCAGTAAGTAATCCCCAAAACCCATCGGAAGATTATACTAGAGATGGCACATTCTCATTTGACAGTGGGACACTTAGGTCAATCTAAGACCCAGGCGCACATCAGTGGGAAGTTTTGCTGGCCAGGTATACATGCTGATATAAAGAACTTCATTCAGACATGTGAAATATTTCAGAAAACCAATACGCCTATTCCCTTGCCTGCCCTTCTGAACCCTTTACCAATAGTAGAAGTCCATTTCTCCTGGATTGGGATGGATATCATTGGACCGTTGGAAACCTCTAGACTAGGTAACAAATATGTCCTCGTAAGCGTTGATTATGCTACCCGATACCCAGAGGCATTCCCCATGCAGAACAACACAACCCAGCAGATTTTAAAGCATCTATTGCCATATTTTTCCATAGTTGGTTTTCCCAAGGAAATTCTAATGGATCTGGGATCCAATTTTATGAGCAAACTCATGGTTGAATTCAAAGAATTGCTCCATATTGCCACCTTAAGAACCTCAGTTTACCATCCCCAAACAGACAAATTGGTAGAAAGATTTAATAAAACACTTAAATGATCCTAGGAAAGTTGGTAGATAAGGACAGGAAGGTCTGGATTTGCATGATCCCCTGGAATTCTCTCCTTTCTAACTACTTTATTGTAGAGAACCAAGAGATGTCCTAGTCATGCTCCGGGAGACCTGGGAAGAAAGAGAAGAGGCGCCTATTCCCCTTTCACAAACAGCTACCAGATTGCGAGAGCATGTGAAACTTGTTTGAAATCTAGTCTATACACATATGGAAAAAGCCCAAGCACAACTAAAGTCCACCTACGACAAAAAGGTAAACTTAAGATAGTTTTCAATAGGACAAAAAGTATTAGTCCTCTTACCAAGTGGCATGGACCATACGAAATATTAGAACAAACAGGGAACTGTATCTATAAGGTAGCAACCTGACAGGAAACAAAAGGCCAATCTTGACCATGTAAATCTGTTAAAAGAGTGGAAGGAAAATCCTTCCGCAGCCAGCGCCACTATATTATCTTGTTTGGTACCAGGAGAAGCAGATAACTTTGAATTAATTCCCCAAGAGCTATCTAGTCAACAACAAGAAGACTTAAAAGATTTAGTCACAACATTCCCCAATGTATTCGGTGAGAAACCAGGGACAGTGCAAGGCACTTATCATTATTTTAGAACTCCAAAGGAAGAAGTGGTCCATTTGAAACCATATAGACTCCCGGAAGCCCGTAGACAGATAGTGGATGAGGAAGTGAACAAAATGCTAAGGGCAAATATTATCGAACCTTCTTCAAAGCCCATGGTCCTCCCCTAGAATATTGGTCACAAAACCTGATAATTCCTGGAGGTTTTGCATAGATTTCCAAGAGGTCAACGCCATCTCCAAATTTGATGTTTATCCCATGCCGCTCATCACAAATTGATTGATAAACTCGGAAATGCCACCTTCCTATCAACCCTAAACTAAGGGGTACTGGCAGGTCCCAGTACATGGACATGATAAGGAAAAGACAGCTTTCTCGATGCCCCTGTGACTATTTCAGTTCAAATTCCTCCCCTTTGGCTTACACAGGGCCACGCCACTTTCCAATGGCTTATGGACAGGATATTACAGCCCTACTCCAATTTCTGTGGGGCTTATATTGACGACATAGTCATTTATAGTAAGACTTGGGAAGACCATTTTTTCATCTCTTTACTATTATGAGAGCCCTCAGAGAAGCTGGTTTAAGTGCCAATCCATCCAAATGTGAGCTGGCCCAATCAGCCGTGAAATACCTCAGCTTCTTTGTAGGGAATGGCAGTGTCCAGCCTCAACGAGAAATTCAGCCCTAACAGATTTAAGAGTCCCTGCTGCAACCACCAACAATTCGACCTGTATCCAAACTTTAAATGTTTCCCAGACCGTGGAGTACAAGGGCACTGAACCTGTGTTGATTCTGAAAAAGTCATTGATTTTGTCATGAAGGGTGGCTGCCAGCCAACGGTATAATAGCATGGACGGTGATATCCTCAACAGAGGATGAGGCTGAGGTTGCCAGTGCAGAATTATGGACCATACCACTATGGAATGGTCAGACAGCTTTCATGGTAAAATGTCACAGCATCATACATTAGGGACCAGTACAGATGAGAGAAACCAATAATCAATTCTAGACATCATACGCACAGTGGAATAATAGGTATACTCCCTCACATTAGGATACAGGCAACGCCAGAAATCAGAAAGTTGCAGCTGATGCATAAATTGATGAAGTGCCTGCGCTGTGGCGGACCCTGCCCTAGGGGCTGTGGAGGATCGATCAAGGACATAATTTAATATTGTGTTGAAGCCCCCCCCCCCAAATGAGGGGGGTGTCAGCAGCTCACGTAATTATCTCAAACATTGAGTTGTAAAACCCAGGGTCCTCCATGTTGGTGCCATAAGTAGTCATTAACCCCACATCATTGTCATAGTTCTTCTCCCACACTACTACATAACGGCCCATAGGGTCAATACTACTATTTGTAGCCTGAAACGGAATCGACCGATGAATACGGGTGAGGATGACCCCTAGCCTGAGAGGAATAATTAGTGTAATACCTTTGGCGACAACGCGGGGCAACCACCTCGTGAACGCATGGGTCTCCTCTAACATTAGACTCTTAGGTTGATGTCTGGTACTATAGGCCAGGGAGCTTCCATGCCTTGATCTGGTTATTTACCCCCGAACATTCCACATGCAAAAGGTGACGGGCTCCATCGCTACTCTATCGTCAGGGCTCGCCGCAACCAAATGCACCTGCCCATTGCACCTCCCGCAACACCCCAAGTCGCCACATTACAATAGTAACTGCGTATGTCAAATGTTTAAACATAACACCCCATCCCTCCTCCCTCACAGTCACACCCAACCAGACCGTGTCGCCCCACAACCACCCCTTTTGAACATTCAAGGAAAACAGTGCGAGCAGCAACACAACACAGAATACGAGGACTACAAGATTTGAAATCAGTATAGATTCACAAGCCCTCAAACTGTGCATGAGCCGCACCCGCAACGGCCAATGCATTAACACATACGAAAGCTCAAGACAATAGAGCAATAAAGAATACAGTCACATAACTTCTTAAGGTCAGTTCCCCACAGTAGACATCACCGACGGGGAACTAGTAAACCTTCATGTACTGTTCGAGGCCTGCTGTCCGGGATGGGAAATAGATGCCTCAATATACTGCATAGTGTCCTCTGGAGTCTCGAAGAAATGCAACCTACTACCATGTAGAATATGTAGCTTGGACGGGAAACAGATGGCATATTGAATCCGTCGCTCATATAGCAGTTGCTTAGGTGGGTCATTTGATCATCTGGCAGCCTGGACCCCAGCAGAGAAGTCAGGATAGATATGAATTGTCCTGGATTCACATTGAAGTGAGCCCCTTTCTCTGGATAGGCGCAATTTGTGGTCTCTGTCTCGATAATTCAGTAACTGTATGATAATTGTGCACACCTGCACACCAGGTTTGGGAGCAGGCACCATGACCCGGTGAGCACGCTCCACCAACAGCTGTGCTGAGAAATTAACATCCCCAAACAGAGACTTTAGAAGATCTCTCACAAAGTGCTCAATAGGTCCCTTCGCCGCAGCCTCGGGCACTCCCATGATGCGAATATTACTACGGCAAGAGCTTGACTCAAGATATTCACACTATTGTCCTGACAGCAGTGAGTGCTTTTTGGATCCCCTTCAGCAGATGATCATGGAAGCTGACTTTATCCTCAAGGTGCCTGACCCTCGCTTCAGTCTCAGTAATACACCCACTCTCAAATCCATCCTAGCCTTAAGGGAGCCGATATTGGTAACAATGTCACCCAGCTTAGTATTAACTGAAGTGAAACCAGACTGCATCGCCGCCATCAAAGGTTCCATACCCGCAGGTGTCACTACCCTACCCGCAGAAGCAGACTCTACAGCGGGAACAGTATTTGCCTCTCTACCAGGGGTGCTGGCAAAAGAATCCATGGGGCCACGCTTCTTCACTGCCCCTTTTTTTCATTTCCAGAACGAGTTTTGCCTCCAGCAGATATACCCCAGCACCAGGCAGAGCAGCGGTACGGCCACCCTAAACCAACCTGTAGGCTATGATCTGTAAGTCAAAGCACTCAGCCAGACTGTCCAACCACCAGTCCTGCCGGGCGCCACCTTAGCACCCCCCTTCCAGGATTGCCAACCAGCCACTCTACAGGACTGTTCTGAGCTATCAAAAGAACAAATAGGAGTAAGGCGTCATTCCCCACACACAACAAGAGGTGAGAAGCACACAGCAGGCCTTAAAAGAGTCTCACTCCAGGGACATGCAGTCAGCACACCAAATACAGGTGCAGGCTCATAGCAGGAAATTCCTGTCTTACAAAAAAGATATATATTTATAATATGGACCGCCGCAGGCCCAGGCCCACATCTCGTAAAGCATCAAAGGGACAGTGCACCACCTGTGCTCCCCAACGCCTCCAGTAGCGCAGCGAACCACGGTGGCCCTGGCATACACAGCCACACCTCCTGCTCCGGCAGGTATAGGGCCTGCCAGCAAGGCCACTCCAATGGCAGCAGTAGAGCCTGGACACCATAGGGCAGCAGGAGCCTCCTGACCCCCACAGCCGTCAACAAAATAGGGGATTTACAAATCTTCAGCCTGGCCCAGCGCCCAAGTCATCCCAGCAGCTTTGCACCTCCCAGCTATCCGCAGCAGGCCAACACAAAGCCAGGGAGGTTGCGCACCGCCAGTGTCAGGAGGCCTTCTGCCACTCACAGCCGCAACCGCAGTGCGATCGCCACCAGGATCTCGCAGGGGACTTTCTCCACAACGCGGTCACTGATACCTCCAAAAATTGGCATGGACCTGGCCCCAGGATGCCAGCCGCTGCTGCCCCCAGATAGATATATATATATATATGTATATATATATATATATATATATATATATATATATATAAAGTGGGCAGAATGCAGAAATTACAGATCACAGGATTTTACCGGGTGTGGAGCACCAAGCTCAGGCAACCATTCCAGTGCTGCAGCACCCCCGTCAGAGTGACATTCTAACGGAGATCAATCGGGTCTTGTGTATTCTGGTCTCCCTGTACGAAGGAATCAAGGCCGAGACTAAAGTCCACTCAGCTCTGCTTGAGTCCCCCCTGTTTAAATTCTTTTTATTTTATTTTAATTTTTTTATTGAACATTTAACAAACATTAACAAACCAAAATTGCAGTGAATACAATAACCTTTCACATATGCATTATTTAACCGTGTCCACTGCGTCCCTCATCCCACCCGCCCTTCTGAGCCTACAATTCCTAACGTTCAGTTCCTGCATCTTCTGGTGAGGTTTCGCTTTCCGATACATCCGAAGGGTCTTGAATTGACCCAAATAGTTCCGCTATGAGCAGTCTCCAGGCCTTCAGAGTCTCTGTTTCTTGCTCCCCCCCAGTGTTACTAGCTTCCTGTATGGCTTCAGCCTCTGCCCATTTCTGCAAGTCTTTCCACCACAGCTCCAATCGTAGTTTGTGGCATGCCTTCCACCCCATAGCAATCCTCTGCTTTGCAAGCGCATATGCCAGATCTTTCAATTTGCCTACATGCCTAAGTTTCCTTGGCCTGGGGAACCCTCCTAACAGGGAGGCCCACACAGTGTCCACCATGAGCCTAATACCTTTTGCTTCCAGTTTGCGTGCAACCTCGCCCCAAAAGCACTCAATAACTGGGCATGACCAGAACATGTGTACCATGCCCGCATTTTCTTCATCGCACTTAGGGCATGCCTACCGTCCCACATTCTTAAACTTGGCCATCTTTTGGGGTGTCAAATACACTCTATACGTAATATACAATTGCATCTGTTGGAGTCTTGCGTTTCTCGACACTTTCTTATGATACCCCTGAACCCGTACCCACATCCCATCCTCCATCGGGGTACCCACTTCCTCCTCCCATTCCAGTCTCAATTGCACCAGCTCCTTTTCCACTCTGGACATCATCATCTCATATATCCTAGATATTTCGTGTCCCCCCTCTGCTATATCATATATTATATCCATCGCGACATCTGGCTCTTCCTCCAACACCAATTCAGAACACGTTCTCTTAAGCTTACGCACCAGTCTATGGTACGTGATATACTGACTGGTGTGCAACCCAGTTTCCACCCCCAATACCTCAAAGTCTGTTATGGCCCCTTCTTGCCAGATGTCTCCCAATGTCACTATCCCAGCCGGCTCCGAATGATTTCTAATTGACTTCCTTAGTTGCCCATCCCCACCCGCCAGTGCAACCAACGGTGCCTGAGGGGAGCACAGGCATGGGTTCCCCATCAGAAGGCACGCTCTCCGCCACATCTTCCAACCTAGCACCAACATCTTGGGGCGCCCGTCCATAACAGCCTGGGGCAACCACATTATCTCTCTTAGGTAAAATGGGGCACAGTCCCGTTGGAACAACCTAGTTTCAGTGGTTGCATCCTCCGAGAGCCATTTAGCCACATATTGCAGCTGACTCGCCACATAATAGACTTCATAGTTAGGCAATTTTATATCCCCCTTCTCATAAGAATTCTGCAGCTTCCAGAGGGCCACTCGGTTTCATGTACCTTGCCACAGGAAGTCCCGACACATACTAGCCAATCTACTGAAGAACTTCTTTGGTATGAAATACGGGATATTCCCGAAGTAATGCAAGAGCCTAGGTGAGACCACCATCTTCAACATTGCGCTACGTCCCATCATTGCAAGGGGCAGTTTCACCCAGAACCGCATGCAGCTTTCAGTTTTCGAGATAGCTACTTCTGTGTTGCGCTTGTGTTCTTCCGCCACCGCATGGTAGATATCTATTCCTAAATAACGAAATGTACTGGGAGCCCACGGCACCTGTAGCACCGGTAGGTGTTCTAGGGGGATCCCTTTAGACCCACCCAACGGGAACATACTAGACTTCTGGGGGTTCACCGCTATGCCAGACATTCTCGCATATCTTACCATCACCTCCAGAACATATTGGAGGCTCTCCTCCGGGTACCGCAAATAAAATAATATATCATCTGCGTACAATGATATCAGGTGTCGTTCATCGCCCAAAGGGATGCCCATCGTGTCATATTGTTGCCTTAAATAGATCGCATGGGGCTCTAGAGCCAGTATGTAAAGCATAGGGGACCATGGGCAGCCCTGTCTGGTTCCTCTGCGGAGTTCCCACCTATCCGATATCACCGACCCTGTTTTAACCCTGGCCAGTGGTTCGCTATATAACATTTTGGCCCACCGTAGGTATCCCAGACCCATCCCATAGCCTGCTAGGGCCGCCATCAGCCATGGCCATCTGACTGAGTCAAAGGCCTTTATTGCATCCAGCGACACCACCGCCAGCTCCTCTTCACTCTCGTTCCCATACTCAATGACTCTATGGAGCCTTCTAAGATTATGAGATATGTTCCTATTAGGGACATAGCCCGTCTGATCTGGGTGTATCAATTTACCTATAAATTTCCTCAATCTATTTTCCAGGATAGCAGTCAAGATTTTACTATCTTGATTCAACATTGACAGGGGTCTATAGGAACTGCAGCAATGCCCTGGCTTATTAGGGGTATTATAATCGCCTCTCTGAGTGACTCTGGCAGTCTGCCTCGCTCATGCGCCTCGTTCAGCATGTCTAACAGCGGGGGGAGCACCTCATCCTTAAATGCTTTATAAAACTCACTCGGGAGTCCATCAGCTCCCGGGGTCTTACATGTAGGCAACTGCCTTACCACCTCTCCCAACTCCTCCAATGTGATCGGTGCATCCATCTCCTCTCTTTCCTCTACGCTAATCTGTGGCAATCCTATGTCCTCCAGTGTTTCTTCTATCATCTCACAATCATCCTCCCCTTTATCTCCATACAACAGCCCATAATATTTTGCAAACTCCTGATTCACTCCCTCTTGGAGATCCACCACCTCCCCATCTTCCCTTTCTATCACTCTAATTGGCAGCCTAGAGGTTTCGCTCTTGTACAGCCATGCCAGAAGCCTTCCTGGTTTGTCGCCTCCCGCATGTTGCCTCTCTATATATTTCTGGTAGTTCAGGTTACACAATCTTTCCCAATGTCCTACGCACTTTTGCTGCAGTCTCAGTATTAGGTCACTATCTTGGTCGTCATTGTTTCCTCCCCTCAGTGCCTCTTCCAATTCTCTTTCAGCTTCTTGTAGTTCCACTAGGATCCCTCCCTGCAATCCTTTAGATTTCGCTATGGCCGCTCCTCTCATCACCACTTTAAAGGATTCTCACAACGTGCCTGCTGAATCTACACTGCCCGTATTGGTCTCAAAATAACTAACTATTTCTTCCCTCATGTCCTCCCTAAACAGGGGGTCTCGAAGCACCTCTGCCCTGAGGCGCCACGTCGGGATTCTCGCCCTCGGTGGACAACATTGCCAGCGTAGGACCAGGGTCGAGTGGTCCGAGAGGACCCTCGCTTTATATTCAATTTGAGTGATTTCAGTCAGTATCTCTGGAGTGGGAAAGACATAGTCCAGCCTCGTGTGAAATTGCTGCGGGGAAGAATAGTGCGAATACTGTCTCTCCTGTGGGTGATGCACCCTCCATACATCTGCCAACCCGAAATCATTCAGAAGCGCCTGTAACGCCTTAGCCGATGGGGCAGGCCTATCCAGCTTCACGTCTGACCTATCCATCTTAGGGTCTAATATGCAATTAAAATCCCCTCCCCAAATCACTGCACCCCCTGCACACATGCTCAGATTGCAACTTAGCGTTTTGAAATATGCCACAGTATTTTGGTTCGGGGCATAAGTATTTACCACACTTATTTCCCTGTTTTCCACCAATCCCTTCACCACAACCATCCTCCCATCTGTCTCCACCAGCGTCTGTAGTAGCTTAAACGGGACATGAGGCGCTACCCAGATGAGCACACCCCTGGCATAAGCCGAATATGGAGAACCCACCATCGTCCCCTTCCATTTCCTCTTAATCATTTCCAATTTATCTCGCGTCAGGTGGGTCTCTTGCAGCAAAGCGATATCTATTTTCTGCCTTCGTAGGTATAGCATCGCCTTGTTCCTCTTCAGTTAACTGTTAAGCCCCCTAACGTTCCAAGTAATTATTCTAAGGTCCCCCATGGTATGACAAGGTCCCGCCCTTTTCACCACCCTTGCAGGCCAAATACAACCACTCGACTCTTTCTATTCTATGTAGGCTCATTTTCCAATTTAAACCCCATTGAACTATATACACAACAAACTCTCCCACCTCCCTCCCTCCCACCACCCTACCCTTACCCAACAACGCCCTCCCCAACTGTTGCCCAGCTCCATCCCTGGATCTCAGGCACCCCCACATCTAGCCCTTTCTAGCCAAAGCCTATACTCTGGGATCAGTAGGGTGAAGCCACCCTAGTGGCCACTTAACTACTAATACTAAGGGGTAGGTTGCTTCCATCCCGTTGCTCCTATTTCCAGTTTCACTAGGCTTAATATTATTGCAACTCAGCTCACTCACGCATTTTATACCCTGTATTCCAGTCCAGCTGAGGTGTTAGGTCCAAAGGCTGCACAATGTTAATCAAATTTTCTTTTCCGCCATGTCAGGACCCCCTCCCACTTATCCCTTCAGTGTCCTCAACACAGACTCCTCACTTATCGTGTTCCTGACGATCACGTTCCGCCTCCTGCTCTGGACAGCCCTGCAAGTCCAACCATGACGCCGCCTCCTCTGGGGTGTCAAAGAAAAGCGCTCTGCTCTTGTGCAAAACCTTTAGTTTCGCTGGGTACAGAAGCATGTAATTGATACCAGCCGCGCGCAGCCACCTCTTGACAGCCACGTAGCTATACCTCTGCCTCTGTACCAGCATCGTGTAGTCAGGGTACGCTGTGATGTTGGTGGATGCTCTATCGTACTCCAGAATCTTTTCCCTGTCTTTATAATTCAAAATCTTTGCAATTATCGGCCTCGGAGGGGCCCCAGGTCGTGGTCTCCTCATCAAGGCCTGATGCGCTCGCTCAACAGTGAACTCCTGTGAGAGCTTATCCGCCCCCATCTCCTGAAAGATCATGTTCTCCACATAGTCCGTGGGGTCTTGGCCTTCTTCTCCATCCCGCTGGCCAACCACCCTTATATTGTTCCTTCTCGCCCTTCCTTCTGCTTCTTCCACGCGATTCTCGAGGTTGGCAACCTGCTGTTTTAACACGTGGACCTCTTTTGCATTGTTTGCGCTGACGTCTGAGTTGATCTTCACCGCGCTTTCCAGGCCACTTGTTCTTTCTGCCAGCACCCTGACGTCTTGTCGTAGCAGGGTGACTTCAATTCCCACCGCATCTATTTTGTTCTCCAGGGCAGTTCGTAGGTCCGCCATTGCTGTACCCTATTTTATACTCAGTTCTGATATGGCGGCCAGGACATGATGGTTATCTCCTTCTGTGGCGCCTTCTGTGGGGGTCGACACCACACTTTGTGCCGATGTTGTGGGAGCCCGCTGTGCTTTCGCAAAGTTCTCAATCATGGGTTGCTTATTCTTGGTTCTCTCCACTTTTACTGACATCGCGCCGCCCTTCTTGTGTATCCAGTTCTAGCTATTCAGTGTTGTTGTGGCACTCCCAGGTTTGCCAAGCGCTGGGGCGTCCACCTCAGCAGGCTGCGGCGTGCTACGCCTCGTGAAACTGCGCTTTGAGTGGATTATGTCCTCCCACGTATGTTCTCTGTCTATAATTGTCCGTGCGCCGTTAACACGTTTCTGAGGGTCATTCAATTCGCTCCGTCCGCCACTACCACAATGCCTCCGGCCCAGTGTGGTCCAGTACTTCCTGTCCAGTCTAAAGGGAGCTTCTCTTGGGCATATGCACTCGGCTTAGTCAGTTTCTACTTCTTGTGCTGTGGTCCTCTAGCAACCATTTGGGCCAATTCGGTTGCCAGCTCCCATTTGCAGTTTTGCTGCCAGTGTCACACACTGCGTTGAGCCACTCCTCTTGCCGTATTCTCACTCATCCCCATGGGTCTCCATCAGTCCAGCCATTCGGCCATTTTGCGTTGGCTTCACGAGCTCCTTATCCCCCAGCAAAATACCAGCTCTGTCAGGCGCCTTGATCAGTCAGCCCAGAAGCGCTCATTTGTTGGCACACCTTTTTGCGTTCACCTCCTTTTTGTGACTGAATTGCCCGGGTACATGCAATTAAGCAGAGTTTAGGTGTACTCTTTTTGTTGTTCTATTACACACTCAGTGGCTTCTTTAACCCCACCGTGCATCATCCAGAGGTACAATAGCGCTTTGCTTCCCAGGCCGTTTCTCTCGTGCAATCATGTTTTACTATGTTCGTGCCGGACTGTGCCCAATCACAATTCTAAGATGCGCGCACTGCACTTCCCACGGCTTGCTCGCGTGTTTATGAACACTCGCGAGCAAACTTACAATTATCCTATGCAACGGCAGCCCATCTGTATACAAGGCAGCACTATAGAGTCTGATAACACGGTGTTCGCAGCATACGACTCCCGCCTCGAGCGCTTCCGACCTGCTCCACGGGTTACATTGGGTATTCGTTGCTACAGCGGCTCTTCGTTCTGCAGGGCCCGGCCGACACTTCTGTTTGCAGTGCCGCGCTAAACACATGCATTCCTCCGTTCCCACTCCTGTGCGCTCTTGCCAATGGGCGCGGCTTTATCGGGTCGTTGGGGGCACTTCTTAACCCGCAAGAGGATTTCAGCAGGCACACACATTTGATGCGCCCTCGCAGATCATCAAAACCCCAGCTGTGCTTGCAAAGGCCTCTCGTTCTTCGCAGCAACCCGGTCTGAGTAGCGCTTTATTTTGTATCTTGCTGGACGATCCGCAACTGTAGCTATCTGCCGGAGACATCTACTCCATTACAGGGATGCACCCCTCGGGATCCCTTTGTTCTCAGCCGCCGCCATTTTGACGTCCCTCCCGTGGCTGGCTCCGGAATACAATGTATCACCTTGTCCGTTCCACAGCTCTGAAAGTGCATTCAGTCTGCACACATTCCTCTCGGTGTCTGTTCCGAAGTTGCCTTTGATTAAAGAAATATGTGTTTTTCTGTCGGATTAGATCGCCGGATCTCAGAGCTCGCAGAGATCACAGCCTATTCCATGGCTGCCAAGCCACGCCCCCCCTGTTTAAATTCAAGAACTTAAAGGCGCATACTAATGTGAGAGACTTTCTGTTTAATCATCGGCATTGTACAATGCAGAAGACTGATGACAAGGGAGGCCCACGGCCTAACATCCGGAGTTATCATTTTGTGAACACTTCTTTCTTTTTGTGAACATTATTCCACACTATTTAGTAGTTAGCGGTAAGGATTGGCAATATTTTTTTATTTTTTAGTATAGGCCCTTTTTATTTGACTAGACTCCACCAGAACTGTATTATTATTTGATGGTTGTAGCTTGCTGCCATCTTAGATTTAGGTTTAGACAGGCATTTTTCACACCCCTGATAAAGTTCAATAAACACCCTTGAACTGTGATCACTCGTGTCTGTCTTACTTTGATAGCATGCCTTCCTTACAGGCTCCGGTTGGTTACAGAAGTTGAGACTGGTTGGGGGTGAGGTGGTGGGTCGAGTCGGTGGACTTGATGGCAGATTGTGTGATTGTAAATGAGCCCAACTTGATAAGAGTGGACAAGCTACGTGTGACTTACTTATTCAGTGCAGACAGATCTGCAGGTAGAGCTGCAGATGGATCTGCAGGATTGTGTGAAAACAGCACACTTGTACACCTCAAGTTTGAATGCAAATCGTGATAAAACCAGAGAGCGCATTTATGTGGCATGGCAGTTTCAGAATTTTACCTCTTCTTTGGGTTTTCGCAGGCTGGTAAAGGTGCCCAGTGGTGCTGCCTCAATAGTAGGAATAGTCCCACTCTTGTATAGTAGGTCACAGTATGGCACTGGCCAAATGAATAAGAGCTCTGGGCAATGGGGAGAGGGATGACCTGGGAAGCAGACTAACCAAATGTATAGTCTGCTAAGGGATTCCAAGGGTGGGGAGCACTTTGGTACCGCACCTGAAACACGCTTCCCGGTTGGTCCAGGAGGTATGCGAAACATGGGTGCTATGGTTGGTCGCCTATCCCGAGAAGAGCACAGGAATGAACACATTTTTAAGCTATTGCTCGAAAGTGTACCGCTGGATAATAAGCACTTGGTTCAAAATCAGGCCAATATTTGGCAACTATTTGGGAAAATACCGAACCTGCAGGCCCTTTCCTCTAAGGACTTGGATCGAGTTGATTTCATCGATCTCTTTAGGACGAATAGAGCAGTAATTTATATCAGATTGAAAATGATATCAGATTCAATTCTGAGCGAACAGCAGTCAGTTTGAGCACTTGATTTGATATATCCCTCTATCGTGAGATGAAAGCTAATCAAATACCAATGGATGAGGGGAGTTCTAGTCTCCCACTGGCACGAGAGATTGTGATCTCATTGCAACCTGGTAGGAGCCCTTCAAGGGACATTCAAGTCGTAAGGAATGGGTGCAATTCAATGGAGCAAGTCAAGGACTGGTCCTGGTTAGCTGGCACTCTTTATAGGACCAAACATGCTCAAGCTTCTTATTCTCCTTAGTACAGGGTTTCCAGCCTGGTCCTTGACTTCTCTCTCTTGGAACTCCCACAGCCATAGTTTTTGAATTACTAATCAGGCAGTGGGATCGATGCTGAAAGCCCATCCTATTTCTTCCCTGCAGGAAATGTGCCTTCATTCGATGGTTTTGTGACTAGCTTCCAACCTGCTAAACAGGGTATACAGGGCCCTTAGGTGGCCTATTAACTCTGGTGAGGTCATGCAGGGAATTGCCTATCAATGAAGCCACAAATGTCTGCTTCGGAGTACTTGCAACTGGTGTTAGGACAACTCTCCCGCATGTTACTGATGTCCCGATATTGAATGTTTACTGGCACATTGCGCAGAGCCAACTTGAAGTCTGTATTAATTTAATTCTATTGTTTGCGAATGCTTGGTGTGATGGATATTTGGCTGGCCAAATAATTCTCTTGGGTGACCTCAACGCGACGTGCTCGTTCCCTGATCCTGAGTGTGTCGTTAACCCAAGAAAGGCTGGGAAAGAACTCTATGGCTATGTATGGCTTAAGAGTTTGGGTGGACTTGGTTTGTCCATGCTGAATGGTTCCACCCCATGTATATCCCTAGTAACTTTACTTGGTCCAAACGGTTATCAAAGTCGAGAATAGACTATGGCCCTCATTAGGACTCCGGCGGAAAACCATGGTGCTATTAGCACCATGGTCGATGCCGGAGTCCGCCATGGCGGAATGGGGAATTACCACCCCATTCCAAGGTTGGAGGGGCGGTAATTCCTCATGCCACCATGGCCCTTCCCCATTCCCATTTTTACCCCATAGGGCATAATGGGAACGGGGAAGGCGGTAAGTACGGTACCGCACTTACCTCGAGTGTCCCTTTGCGGGCCCCTACTTTAACGGCTGGTCTAGACCAGCCGTTAAGATCGGGTCCCGCAAAGGGATCTCGTAGTAAGGCGTTAAGGGTTTAACGACGCCGACACCTTTTACGGCGCCGTTAACCCCTTAACGCCTGGGTCCTAATGAGGCCCTATATGTTTGCGGGAAAGGGACTTCTGGAAGAATGCAAATCACTCTGTGTTGTTCCAACTGTATTTAGTGATCACTGTACAATATCTACAGAATATGACACTGTAGAAAATGTACCATGCTGTGCCTAAATGCATGTCGGTAGGACTATGCGTTAATTGTGCTGGTAATAGTCTTGGAATTCAGGCATGGCGACCGAGTAAATGAAAATGTGGCTACCTATCTTAGACTTACAGTATGTGATTGGCAATATGACACACTGACAGTGGATATTTATGGGGGGTTTTTTGAAGACCTTATAGAGTTCAGTGCAGTAGTTGTGAAAGGTCGGAATTGTGGGACAATAAAGAAACAGCCTCATGCTTGGGACGCTGAGTTGGCTGGGAGAAAAAAGTATACAAGATTGCAGAATAAAAATATGGGAGGGATCCCACCTCAGGAGTTATCCTGTAGAACTAAAGCAGTGAAGCCGATTTACAGGAATTGGTTAAGGGGAAGATGTGCACTATTGAGTGAGCAAGATGCTGAATGGATGAACCAAGTCTGGTGTAATAAAAACTTACAGGTCTTTTGGAGACTGATAAATGATATCGAAACAGTACAGGCCACCGGCCAGACAAATGAGGTTTCCAAGCATGCTTGGGTGACATATTTTCAGGAGTTGTTTGCATTACATGTAGCATCGGAAGGATACCATTGTGGTACTGAAAAGCCCAAGATCGAGATTGGAGGCTTATTGTGGATATGGAGCACATTGAAGAAATAATCAGGAGTATTAGTACTTCTAGAGCTTTGGAACACAATAAGTTGTCCAACCTTTTGTTTAAGGGGGATCCCTCAGCATGGGCCTTGGTTTTGACTATGGTATTTGAGCATGTGGCTGGCTCCAACAGTTTCCCCAAGACATGGTCCACAGAATACATAGTGCCAATATTTAAATGAGGTGCCCGTTCAGAGCAGACCAATCACCATACTCGATGCTGACAGCAAGGTCTTTGGATGCTGTTGGAGCATCTCGAGAGTTGTCAAAAGGATATAGGTATGATCAAGAAATGGCAAAGTAACTTCCAAAAGCATCTCGGCACATCTTTAAACAGATTCATTTTAAAATCAATCTTGAGCAAAGCCTGGTTAAAGAAATACAAATCTGTTTTTTTGGTTACAATCAGCCTTTCCATCTCATTTGATACAGTGGATCGTGGTCTGCTTTGGACAATATTGGAAAAATGGGGAATTCCACATGGGCTATTGCGTCTAATCACTGGACTGTATGAGGAATCCAATGTCCAAATCCGGCTGGACCAAAGGGGATCTTTGTCTCGCAATGTTCCCACCTTTAGAGGATTCAGGCAGGGTTGCAGTTTGGCACCCTGCCTGTTTAACCTATATATGTCGGATATTGGAGAGTATCTGGAGCGGAATGCGTTCACCATCTCTAAAATCTACAAATTGAAAGAATATGGATAGCATACGCAGATGATTTTTTGATATTCAATTGTACACAGATCAGCCTGCAGCACTTGTTAACTGCCTTTACAAAATGTGCCTCGTCTCACTGCCTTAAAATGAACTCCTTGAATTAACCACTTTTCAATGGTGAGTTGGGCCAGAACCCCTTGAGATGGTTGCGTGCTTTGTCTATCTTGGCTTCCCTATCACTGCCTAACCTCAAAAATGGCAAGTTAGGGAATGGCTAAAAACCCATGCAATAGCACTCTCAAATCAGCTGGGTAGTGTTGCTGCAGAGTTTGGCAAATTCTCTTTCGTGCCCATTCTAAAATATTAAGAAGGGAACCCAACATTTTATACAGTGTAGAGGTTTATGCACTGTGGGTTCTTGACTTTTTACCATTGTTGTAAACGATCTGGAGGAGAGCCCTTAGAGTCCCAAGCCCAGTACCTGTGGGAGCCATTAGGTTTGAACTCGATGTGTACAGAACCTGGTGGACATTTCTATCATTTTATCGTTTTTTTTATAAGATTATAAACCCAGCAAAGGACTCTCTATTTTTCAATTTAACGATAATTATGGATGAAAAAGGGGATAGATTTGCAGTCGAATTTTCCAAGCTTAGCTCAGACATGCTAAGAGAAATTGGTTTGTCATGTAATGTCTTGAGGGAGAATCCTGGGAGAGTGAAAAGAATTTGAATGAAACAGACTGGGCTCTAACCATGGAGGAAATGCATGGGTACAGTTCCCTGAAACATCTGGGTTCTGAATACAAAAAAGCAGGAATACTAGCGCCATATCTTGCAATTTATCCCGCAGAGAGATTCAGCATTGCTTTCTAAGATTCAAGTGGAATCTGGTTTTAACCAGGGAGGTTCTGATGAGATACGGTTTGCTACAAAACAGAGTCAACCGCATGTGGATTTTTTAAGCAAAAAGGCGGAATGGAATTGTTAGAACACTTGGTTATATTGTGCAACACTGTGCAAGAAAATGCGATCAAACTATTTTAAAACATTTCACAATGTGTTCAGCTTGGGTGTGAAGGAAGTGGTTTGGAATTACTGCTTGGCAGGCCGGACAACCACTACAGTGTTAGCAGTGAGAGGCTTTCTCCATTCATTACAGCTGGACCTCCAAGTATCAGTACACTAATTTAGGCAGATGCGCATACATATGAGATGCAATAACTGTGTTTTATTTTCTCTTTCATATGTGTAATCAACAATTTAGAGTGCAATTATATATATGATGCCATTTTACACACTATTCATCTCCTTATCCTGTACTGCAAATGTTTTAAAAAAAGTGCAGAAAAACTATGATTGGTATCTTAAAAATGGATGAAATTCTTATACTATCCAATTTCTTCTTATACTATGATGTACAGGTTTAAAGAAGTGTAAAGTATGAATTGATATTTTTTTAAATGTGCGATCAAAGAGGTACAACAATTGATAAGGATGCTGTTTCTACATTTTCTTGTGTTTTTATCTTGTTTTTCAATGCTTAAAAATGTTTAAAGTTATTTGGATAACTTTACAATATTAATTTAAAAAAAACATTTTTTCACTCTCTCATCACCACCTCCCCTAATGGGTGGGGGGTAGAGCACTAATTGTCTGCAAAATTAGATTTCACAATTGTATTTATTACATTGTTATTAAGATAAATAAGACTAATGAAAGTGGTTTTACACAAGGAGTATTATTACTGCCGCTCTGTACCACGGTTTAATAAACAAAGGCTTTTTTTTCAAATTTAGGTAAACGCAGAACAGTATGTCCCCACATGCTTTGAAACATCAATCACTTGAAGATGTAAGTCTTTAACATACGTACTTTGACATGCAATACAGATTCAAACAGCTTTAAGTGTAACCACACAATATCAGTAATTAGAAATTAATTTACCACCAAGACTGTTTGCAGTAGCTTCCGCTATTTCCAGATTCCTGCCGATGACAGCAAGACGATACCCCTTTTGTGCTAGTAACTGAGCAATTGCTTTTCCAATTCCTTTCGATCCTCCAAATACAGCACAGACTTTAGCCATCTTCACAGAATGGACAGAACAGTCCTATAAAAGACTAAAGAGAACATTTGGTATTGTTAATAGATGACATGCTTATCTTACAAGTACATCGTAACACTTTTAGGCCTGTCTTCAAACAGACTACATCACATTTTACCCTTTTACAGCGGCAGTGATTTGGAAACATGAATGCCCTCTTGGAGTCAAAGCAGATATATGATATGATATATATGATATGATATATATGATATGATATAACTCTCTAAGGATCAGATGCTTCTCCAGGCAGAGAGTGGGGGGTAGATCTCTCTCCCTCCCCTGCTGACCTAACTGACCAACCTGTCTGCTGCACTGACTGGCTGCTTGGCTACCCTCAGAGTCTCACTGGGTACCAGGCTCTCTCTTGATCAGTCACTCCTGCACTGCCTCCAGGCCTACCACGCACTTAGGGGCTGTAACTGTAACCTCTACAGTCCCTTGCCTCCTTGCACTTACGCAGAGCCGCGCTGCAGTACTCGGATCATTGCTGCCCTGTTCCACTTCCCCCTCCCAGGCAACTCCCCCTTGTACTTCTTGTTCTCACACTTTCACGATCTGAATGCTCAAGGCCTAGTAAGATCGTTTGTCTTGTCCTCCACCTGTTATCCCTCCCTTGGCTTGTCGCGCCTAGAAATACTTGTGTACAGGCGTGCAATAAATGACGCATAATATCATATCATGTCTCAGTAGTGGTGCCTTTCAGTAAGGTACTTGTGAGAGGCACGCTGATGTTGGCTGATATCTCTGGCACTGAGCAGTGTGAAGCGGCTTGTATTGGATGAGATCAATAAGGCCAATTTTACTAAACCCAAAAGGATCAGAGGGTTCAAGGGTTCGGTAGACAGGGGGGCTGCTTTAGTTGTCTTTAATATAACTAATGATTGGGTGTCAGGAATGTTTTCCCGGTCCTAAGTTAATGACTGTTTATTGTTTCCTACTTAGGCAAACAGGGTTCCTTCAGCTGCACTTGCTCACCTTTTGGTTTTTGGGAGTGGGATTGTTCAAAATACAAGGTAACATATCAGACTCAAAAGAAGGATGTCCAGACAAGAGCAGACGTTACATAGGATATGGAGGTTAGTTGCAACGAAAGTAGACACATACAGGGAACAGGAGTGCGAAAGAATGAAAAACCCAAGTCTCTAGTGTTGTGAATCTCTAACCTCTAAGAATAAGGTCTATCACAAAGTACACCCAAAAGTCTTTCAGATCCATCAGGTATCCCACGGCTGTCCCAAACACAGTTCTGGGCTCGCTCAGAATCAGGACTTTATCCACACAATGCCGGATTGGTCTTGTGGGACATGACCCTGACATGGGGTGTAGTTAAAATAGAGGTTGGGGAGCCAGAGAATGCATGGGGACAGCCAAATCAGAGGGTCTGGCTTAGCTCTACAAACCAAACACAAGGAGATCCGGAAAAAGACCCAGGGCATCCTTCATCCCCTCTGCCACAAGACAAAACCTGGACAAAACCTGGACATGGCCTCCTGCCTCCCTACTCCCAAAACTCAGACTTGGCGTCCTGCTTCCCCACGTTGCCAACTCACATTGTCAGGGTACTGATATGTGCATTAAACACTCAAATCATAACCTTCACAGCTAGCTAACAAGAATTGCAAGAAACGATTTATAGACAAAAAAAGAGACAGTAAGCATTATTTGGTGCACAATTCATGTATATAAAAATAGGTGTGTAAAAGGGTAAGTGTAGCAGCGTAATGCTCCCACGTTAACCAGTGGATTATTGCAGAATTTAATATGTGCCCCCAAAAGAGAATTCTATTTGTAATTTAAAATTGCATTGAAACATTTGAATGGCTCACTTCTTCAGATTGTCCACCTGCCGTGCATTTGGTGGTGGAATGGCTCAAGTAGAAGAAAGGGGGGGCGGATACAACAAAGCTTCTAGGGGATAACACTTCAAATGGTGGGGGAGGGACCACCTTCAGAGACTCTGTAGGCCCAGGGAAAACGTACTTGTTTGATGACCCATTCCCTTTCTCACCCAAGGAACCTTTGTGAGAGCAAGTGTAAAATTAGCAAAAAGCAGGTGCATTTTGAAACGCATCAAGCCAATGACACTGTGCAAACCATGATAGGATTCAAAGACACCATGTACATTTGTATTGGTACCTGCTAGCATGGTAATGCTAAAGTTACGATGGGATGTGTGGTTGGCTTTTGGAGTTGCAAGCTTATTGTGCATGTCCAGCTGCATTGTACAATTAGCCCATGTAAGCATAAGTGAAATTAGGTTTGGATTGTCTTTTGCGCTGTCAGTGGGAAATCAGAAAGGACGCCAGAAGAAATGGACTCAAAATTGTGGTCCCTGAATTTGTGTCCTGGCATATCACACCCAACCTTGCGTGACTTAGTCTAACATAACGGACAGAACAAGAAGTCTGGTGTCGCATGGGATACATTTCAAATGTTGAATTATCTCAAACTAATTACTCTGGCGATCAATGGACATGGCTTCAGCAAAAACCCTAAAACAAAATCATTAGACAACATTTTATAGTAGGAAATAATCAATTTAATTTGAATGGTAAGATAAAGGCATATATAAACGCATAGAATGCAATCTCATCATTGTTGCAAGAAAAAGACACTCATGCCCAACAAATATAAATCAACATATCAACATCAGCTGGAAACAATATGAATCAAGTGCAACGCAGTGCTATGTGAAGAAAGGAAATATGACCTCAAACAGAAGACATTGCAGAAAAGGATGTACCCACAAGTCCCAAACAAATATCCTGAAACAAATAATATTCTTTAAAGATCACAATATAATGAAAATGAAATGACCAAACCTGGATATTATATGACAATCAAGGTTCCTCAATCTTAACAATATGCCAATAGTATAGCACGGCATAGAAGTTGAGGAAAGAATGTTATTTATGGATTTAAGCAAAGAACTCAAGTGTGCACAGTCAAAAAGGCTAGCGACAGTTGCTAGTGGGTAGTTGGCTAGGAAAGGTGTGATAACAATAAGCAACTCTTAATCTTTCTGCCTCCCACCCTATCTTAAAATCAGCGAGAAAAGGGCCATGTTTTTCACATGGTAATGCAGTGAGTAACCCAAGAGAAAAATAACTTTGTGGTCTACAATTTAAGAGTGATCACTATAATTATGATTATATATAATGCTACACTATATTCTAATTTGCCAATAATCACTGGCTACCCAGTCTGTACCGGGTGGTAACAGCTCAAGGCTACAATTAATAGGCCTAAGTGTAGCAAGGCTTTTATTTAGCTCAAACAAAGGGGTTGAAGCAAAGCTATAGCCAAACAAGGAAGTATCACCGGATAAGCATGCAAGCTACCAGTAAAACAAAACAGGTGAAATAAACATTGCCGTTATCACCCACTATGAAGATGTCGAAATCCTTTGGACACCACATCATGAAGAAGTCCTACCATTCTGATTAGGTTAAAGGTCTCAACTCTTGCCTGAACGAATACCAGAATTTCAGACTGGCCAGAAAGGATGAACCTAGATGCATACACTACAAAACACTAATGAAAGAGTAAGGTCATATCTTGTGTGCCAAGTTTGAAAATAAATTATTATGGAAGAGGTCGATAAAATGCTAAAATTGGCAAAACTGAGTGATCATTTAGTGAATGCTCCTCTCCAATCATCCTTCACCCAAAGCCCAAAAAACCTGGTCCTTATGTACTGATTTTAGAAAGGTCAATGCAAAATCCCAATTCGATGTTTATCCAATGCCACGCATCAATGAGCTCATGAAATATAGATGGATCTTCTCAATCATTTGAAGGCCGGATCATAATACAAAAAATCAGACTAAGTCAAAGGCCCTCATTAAGAGTTTGCCAGTATCCCACCATTATTACCGGCGGGATACCAGAAGACTGTACTTATCGTCTCCGCCGCCCGATATTACTGGGATATTATAAGCAGCAGAGAGCTGGTAACTTCCCATTTCCATGGAGTCGAGTAGATTCAGGCATTTCTTTGCCAGTAGGGGCCTGATCTACAGGCAGGTCAGGCCTGCTGGGAGACCCATGGCCCCCACCGGCAAACGTATGTTTTGCTGTAGCAGAAAGAATGCTGGTGCCGGAATTACTAGCATTTTATCTGAACCGGCAAACCATAATGAGGGCCAAAGACTGCATTTTCCACACCATAAAGCCTAATTCACTTCAAGGTAATGCCTTTGTGGCTACGGAGCACCAGCAACATGACATATGTATCATCTTGAGGTTAAGCGTCAGAAAAAAACGCTAGGGCATACTTTAGATGCTGTGATGACTTACAGTAGAGCATAAGTAGAACAATGTGGCATCCTCAATTGCTGTACACTATTAGGCAAGAAGCTAGGTTAATGGTGAAGACTAGTAAATGTTCCTTGGTCAAAAGGCCTGTTAAATATCTGGGCTAACATGACTGAAATTGAATATTACATCTTTTGTCTAGATAATCTTTAATAACGACACAAATGCTAGGCTTTTCGGATTATTCTTTGCCATGTAACCACTTGATTTTTAGGTTTTGAAGTGGCAGGTTAAGTCAAAGTTAAATCAAAACAGAGACTTTTTACAACACTTCACCACTCCTTTTTATGAGAAAATGGAGGGGTCAAAGCAAAAGGAAGGGATATATGGCTAAGTGGTGTCACCAGACAAAACAAGTATTTATAGCCTGCCTATCTTCAGATGACCGGGAACATGGCTCTGCAGGTTGATGAAAAAAAGGGGGGAGCAGAAACCAAATGGAAACACGTAGCTGGGGGAAGCTGAATATGATTCTTGGCTGATGTTGCCCGGGTAGAGGTTTGCGAGGAAGCTGAATTCACAAGTTGATCATGGTGGCCGGACCCAAGGGGGGAAACTCAAGAGGAATGAGTGGCCAGAGAGGGAGGGATTGGATACAGAGCTGGCGTCATTGGATACAGAGCTGGCGTCAAAAAAGGAGGAAGAGGCAGAGAGAGTACACCAGAGCATGAAAAGTATTGGGAAACGGAAGGTGAGCCCAAGGAGATACATGCTGTGAGTGTGGGCCATCACAATGCACCGGAGTATGCAGGGTGCTGGGACACTGAAGGAAAGTCAACAAGTTGCCGTCTGGTCACTCCGCAACATGGGGTAAGATGCGCAAAGAAAGAGAAAGCAAGCCAATGACAATGGTTTACTGGAATTTGGGGTTCTAACATTTTGTAAGGTGAAGTGTCTGTGCCATGGGCGTCAAGGGGACTAAGGTGAACTGTATTCTGGGAGTTGAAGTCTGTCACTCCTCAATGTGTTTTAAGAGATGCTAGGAGGAAGAAAGTGAACCAATGATTACAGTTTATGGGAAGAAATGGTTCTAGCACTTCAAGGAAAAAAAGTGATGCCGAGTGGCCTCATAAGAACTATGATGAACTGTATTCTGGGAAATTAAGTCCTGTCATCTGCCAAGGCAGTGCAAGAGGCACTAAGAGAGAGAAAGCACGCCAATAATAATGGTGTGTGCGACGTCATGTGTCTAGCACCTAACAGTACAAAATGTGTGGTGCTGAGATGCATCAAGAGAACACACGTACACTGAGTTATGGGAGTCAAAGTCCTATCACTCCGTATGCAGCACAAGAGGCACTAAGAGAGAAATATCAAACCAATGAAAATGGTTTACAAGACGTTGTGATTTGGACACTTCACAAGCTAAAGTGTGTGTTGCTGGCTGTCTTCTGGGATTCCAAGTCCTGTCACTGCCCAACGTAGTGTGAGAGGCGCTGAGAGAGAGGAAGACCTTTACTGATACAGAAAAGCAAGCTAGACTAGTCATTCCCAGACAGGTAACCAAGGAATGAAGAGCAACATGAACTATGGGCCATAATAATCGATAGCCACAGTGGAGGCCTGCTGAGGGAATAACTCACAACAGAAAAAGAATCAAAGACAAAAATAGAAGAAAAAAATACTTTGGTTTTGTGGTATGAAGAAAATAACATACATGTATATATATTATGTTATGATGTCATCACTGAAGGTGACCTGCAACACAGAGTAACTAATACAGTATTAAGCTTCCAATAGCTATGTATGATCTTCACACATCATGGGATATTCAGGAAACCGTCACCAAGCCATGCTGAAAGGCCACATCCAATATTTGTGAGATCATGACATCTGAATTTGGAGAGGATTCATCATAATGTAGAGACTGTGGTGCTGTACGGTTCTCAAGACATTGATCATATACAGAACTGAGAATCTCACCAGGGAACAACATATTTATTGAAGGAAGTCTATCGGCTAATTGACACTAGCCAATTCTGTTGGAACTGAACAGGAGCTGTTTTACCAGGGTACGAAATGCTATCGGTTGTTCCACATGAAGACCTGTTTTCCGGCCAGAGAAGAATTGCTTTGCAAAGTTTTGATGGACAAAGTTAATCTACTTAGACCTATTTAGTGCCTGTATTAGGCATATGTCTTTAGATAGGGATACTACAAATGCATTTGAATGCCACCTGAGAAGAGTATTATGTGCACCTGCTATAAAAGTCATAATAATCTTAAATATTTAATTATCAGGCAGCTTATTAAACTGTTGAGTCAGCATGAGAATATAAGGGCCCGAACGATCAAAAGGAGTCACAAGTCTTATTTGAACATACACAGGGTGCACTTGTTCAACCTCATAATGAAAATCACAAGGCCCCTTTAAAATTGTGTTTGGTTTCCATCAGTTCCTGGGATAAATGATCATACAAAGATTTCTGTGAATGAAATGCACACGATGCGTAGATACTCCTCCAAAAAAGCCCTGAAATGAGACCAGAATAAAAATGATCACACTTGTACATGCTCATTGGTGAGTTAACCCAGCCATGTGATTCCACAAGTTTGGGCAAATATCACAAACATTTATTTTATGAAAGTTATGATAACCAAGCAATGAATTCTGAGACTCAGTGTGGAATACCTTCTGCCTACAAGACACAGATGTATTGTCCTACAGTTCTCACTTCACTATTCAGAACTTTCCACTACAGAATTGGTTATTTTTTAGAATTTGAAATATGTATTCAACCTTTACATGTGTAAATAGATCTGTAACTTGTAGTATCATCTTAGTGTGTTATTTATGTAGATTATGTGGGCCAATGGATTTGTCGACCAATCCGAGGGCACAGCTATGATTTAGAAATGTAATTGTATGGTTTCCTCTTAGCCCTTCCCCTCATCCTTCTTATATGCTACCCTCATCATTCTTATATGCTACCCGCCTCACCCCGTTCCTCTGTATTAGTTTTGAAATCATCTTGATTAATTACTTTCATCCCTACCAATCGGAATCAAACATAATTACCGAATATAAATTACCGACCCCACCAAAAGACCTAAAACACATACCACGAAAAGTTTGAACTACCAAAAGTTCAAACTTTTCGTGGTATGTGTTTATGTCTTTTGGTGGGGTCGGTCAAAAAACTGTGAGCAGTGTTACGGGGGTCACCCCCGCAGCTCACCCGACCAGAAAAAAAAAGCCTGGGGGCTGCTGGGGTGTCCTCCGCAACACCCGCTCACTACACTATACAGTATAGTAAGCAGGGGCTGTAGGACACCCGACCGAAAAAAAATAAAAAATAAGGAAAAAGTAAAAGCCGAGGGGCTGCAGAGGTGTCGCCTGCAGCTGCCTGAAAAAAATAGAAAGAAAAAAAAAAGGAAAAGGACCCTGCAGCGCCGGTTCCCGATCACAGAAGGGAAATGGAACCTGTGCCGCAGGTACACAGCGCGTCGGAAGGAAAGTTAAGTAGGGTGGTGGGGGTATGCTGGGGGTGTGTTGTCGGTGTGGGTGGGGGTGTGTGTTTGTACGGTTTTGGGGTTGTTTTGTAATGGATGTCCGCATGGGAAATTTACGAACATTTTGTATTGCATACATTTCCCATGCAAACATTTCCGTCACGGGTTATTCAGCCGTGGGAAAATCACACAGATGCTACCAATCTCTTTGCTTCATATCCTTTGAGTTGACTTCAATATTAATTTTTCTCATATTGCACCAACTTCTCTCATCGCGGGAACATATCTTCCCTCTTACGACCTTCACTTTACAACTTCTCCCACAAGGTGTGTAAAACATTTTTTCTCAGCTTAATTTTCTACTTTATCATTTGAAAGAATATATTTACCTTCCATTTATCTCGTGCATTGGCCACCAAGCGAATTCTATATACACCTTAACTCAATGTCTTTTCTTTCTACACGGCTTTCCCTACTTATAGTCACACGTGAACTTGGCAAGGCAGATCTCACTGCACAGAGATGTTTTTGAAGAAGGTGTTCGACAACTGAATGGAAAACCTTGAGTTGAAAGCACATGGAATTTCAGTGGAAGAAGATGTAGCAAACATATTCAATACAGACACAGATGCTTTGGTAAATCCGGACCTTGTGACACCCAAGTAGTGAGGTGTCTTAATTATCAGCAGGAAAAGGTAAACAAAAACATGATACCCATATAAATTAGGTCTGTTGCAACTTTTAGATGTCATTCTATTCTAAGGTATCCTTTCAACTGTACTCTAGTTTATGGCCATCATCATACATTCTGCAAAACTCCCATCTTCTTAAAGAATGTAATTTCAATATTATTCATAATGTAAAAGGATGCAATACCAGCACACACCCATGTCTCACACTTGTATTCGTTAGCAATTCACTAATTCCATAGTTTTTTATGCAAATTGCTCTGTTATCCAAGTGCAACTAGATTGTCAATACCAACAAAAGACATTTCATCAATAACTGGTCCTGCAAGACCTGATATAACTATCCACGCATATGAACAACAAATTGAGACCCACAAGCACAAGAAAGCAATAGATATCACTTTGCATTGCAACACACTTAAATATTAGAGCAAAAAATATATATACTCCCTGCTGCATTGTTCAAAACCTCCCCATTTATCCAGAAAAAGGTCCACAGCGTCATGCCTCCATTTCACAATTCTGCTTCATTTTTTCCATAGTTAGCACTGATCCACTTTGTAGTTCAGACCCCATCACAGTGATGTAGAGGACACATCAGCACTGAAACCAACTGCTTGAAGGCAGGCATCTGCCAAGATGGATGCTTCAGCCAACCATTTGCCAAGAGAGCTCCTCCCTATCCTGACATTCCCTGAACACTCTCCAAAAGCATCAGTGAACTGTACCATCCAACACAGTCGATCTATACACTTTCTCCCATAAACCATGATATAAATTAGACATTGTAAGGGTCACATTGTCCATAAAGTGATATTGTTTGAATATTCAACAGAACTGTGCTAGATAAACAGTAGTCCTGGTGAACTTATTTGTACAAATTCCAAATACTGACAGATTCCCCCAAGTGGAACTTCGTGAACTTCCTTTGAATTTCAGAAAAAAGTCTGAGCAAGTTCTGTAAACCCCAGGTCAGCGCTACCGAACGTTAACCCCTACTGTCTTCCTTGGGCTAGCAATAGCTTCCTAACAGGCTGTATAACCCCATCAATGTCCTTCTTACTTTTCCTACTCTGACCAAAGGTTTGTTTTTCAATGTGAGTTGGGATAGTGCCTTGCACTTTCTCTGTGGGATTCAGCTAGGTCACTCTTACCATTCCCCTCCTACTCTTCTCCCTACCCCTTCCCTTTCTCCTCCCTTAACTCATTTGTCTCTCTGATGTTTCACTTCTCCTCCCTTCGGTCTCTAAAGGCATACTCTCTCTCCGGGTCTGCTTCCGGATCCCATACTGCGTGTCACCAAAACTGGCCAACCACCTCTTCCTTCCAGAGCTTGATCGGGTCAGGAGAGTGGTTGATCGAGAGGTCCCGGACATTACTGGGACTCTTGATGTGGCTGACCACTGTTAATAGTTCGTATGGGAGACTTGCACGGTTTTGGCATTCAGGGACAAAGTACCCAATGCATTACCCACGTAGGTCCACTGGGAGACCTGTCTCCACCATATCTGTCTCGTTTGTCGGGATCCAGCTCCGTACATAAGTGATCTCCCAAGGAAACCTTCATGAGGCTCAGTCAGGGTGTGGAAGACGGGCCTTGGGACTCAGGGTGTTGGTGGTAGTTCCTGGTTTGTGTAACCCCCAATGTTCATCTTTTGCTCTCATAATCTCATGTTGCTAGGTTATGGGCAACCTCTGTGTCTGATCCATCTTCGGACACCACATTTCACAGATGTCTTATAGAATACGCCACCTCTCTGAGACTGTTCATGGGTGTTTATTAAATTGTTGTGGGCCCTCCCTCTCTCTCTCTCACCTCCCTTAGCATTCTCCTCCCTAACCCAGTCATATCTAACCCCTGGTTAGTGCTACCAAATGGTAACCCTTACTGTCTAACGTCTTTCCTGGACTATTCGACTAACAATGGCTTCATAGATGTAGGCCGTCTAACTTCCTCAGGGGCTTTCTAACTTTCACTACCCCGACCATAGGCGAGTGATTCATTGGGAGATGGAATAATGCCTTCAACTTGCTCTTCAACACTCCATACACTAAGCCGCCTGACCCATTCGCCTCACAAACATGCGTTCTCACACTGCAGCACCCTTGCACTCACTAAGTCAATACATTACCTTTAGCCAATAAACACTGCCACACTCTGCCAATCCTTCCTTCCTCTTGATGGTCTGTTGGTCCACCTCTACCTCCACAGCCGACCGCAGCCGAAGAAAACCTGCACTTCCCGTTTCCTGTCCCCTACTTAAAACTCTTGCTGTACTAATTGGACAGCTTTTCTTGCCATGCCAATCCTGTCCTTTCTTCCACTCCGAGGATGTGTATATTTCTTCAAAAGGGGCTAAACCCCACCAATCTCCACGTGGCCGAAATACGCAATTAACATGCCGTAAAAAGTGCAATGTCCCAGTTCAGGGTTTGAGGTTTGTTCCCCTTTTGGTAATGGGTCTTTTTCCCCCCCTTCTCCGTACCCAGTGTTATAGGGGACCAGGCTGTTGTACTCTGCTGCACTCCTGAGGCAGGTTTCCATGCTGCTCTGGTTAGTAGCTGTCTCTCTCCGGGTATGTGGACGGCTGCGCTGAGGACTCTGTGAGGCTGTGGCAGCTCCTCTTATCTTCTTTTCGCTACTCTGAGTGGTTTGATCTGGTGTTGGATCGCTCGCTTGTCCTTCTTTGATATTGTCTGTAAATAAAGAAAAGCGCTGGCGAGTATATGCACCAAGAGTTAAGGCTGAAGATAAGGGGCTGCACACACACATGCAGCACAAGGGGGAGGGTCAGTAGTTGGGACCCTCATAGCTGAACTGGCCCTCCAGACTAGGGCTGGTTCTGGATTCCTCCCCCTTCCTTTGACAAGTCAGGTCATCGGCCTTGTCACAGAAGGTATTGCAATAAAATTACAATTGAAATAGGACTATTTTTATTATAGAGATTAAGGTGGAATTGGCATAGCTTTTTTATGTTTAGAACTGTATGTGTTTATCTCAAATTAGCACATATGACATGATTCACAGTTGGGAGCACCCGTTAATTTTTTTATGGACTGAAAAAAAATCAGTGACTGGCTTAAGTGATCCTTAGAGCACATGACGTTTGGGGGGGATTATGGAGAAAAATAAAATCACAGCCTGTGATACAAGGAGTGAGAATGTAGGAGTGAGAATGTGTGATACACAGATTACTGGCACTGCTGACCCTAGACAGAAGAACATCCTGTCCCTAGAGGCAAGGAGCTATCCCTAGATGGACGGTAATGTGCCGCCTATCTAAATGAAAAGGTGAGAAGAACATATCCCTATACTACACCTTACTGGTACTAATATATTTCAAAGGCACTAAAAAACACTCAATAGCCCACAAGCGAGTGCTTGATTTTATTTTTAAATGTTTTTTTTGGCATTTTTCAAACATAGCCATTCGGCAACAAACAATATCTTAGATGAAATATACATAACATGTCACGACAGGCCAACAAACTAAACAGCAAAGGTAAAGGAAACAAAGGAAAAAATTATGCTGCTATAATACCGGTTCACCCAAATCTCTGCCAGCACTGTCTCTTGTGCGGGTATAAAGCAAGTCTCCAAGTCTATGTAGTCCATTTAGCAAGGTAACGAAAAATAAAAAGGGTGATATATCAGTCATCCAGGGCTCACAGGGGTTTATCATCCGAGGGGTACAATGCAGAGTTAACCAAAGACTTCCATGCTTCAAAGAGGAGGCCCACTTTCCCACCATGCACATCAATGGCCCCACCCCATGCCGTCGTTTCAGCAGTGCTCCAGCATTGCATTTCATTGAACCACATCTCAAACCTCGGCCCCTTATTTACAAGTGAGTGCTTGATGAGTCTCATTTTTCTCATGCTGAGAACATTCCAAGGGAGAATTTGTGTCCCTTTTATTCACCCACAGGGGAATATGTTCTGTGAGTACACAGGTGGCACTAGGTGTTATATCAACCTTAAAAGAAACATATGAGCAGTATGTATGGTGCCCAATGTGCCCGCCAAATGGCCGGGTACTGGTTGTTAAAAGAAAAGGATGGTATCCCACATGTTCAAAAGGACATCCAACTAATAAATGGTCGACCGGTTTCGATGACTTTGCTGAGTCAGGTCATCATCTTCAGGACCAGTAATTTAAGGAGAGGTTTGGTTCACAGCGATCCAAGATTCATGATCAGGCAGCCATCCCATTCACACCAATACCCAGTGAGGAAACACCACGGGGTGCGTTGCTTCACTGGGTATTGATGTGGCACCACCCTTCTGTGGTTGACGGTTGGGACGCGAGCGCATGTGGTAGTTGTTTGCATTATCCACTTATGTGTCTGGTTGGCCTGTGTGTTCTGCTGTGTGGGGGTCCTTGGCAGTTGCTGGTGTGTTTGAGGGTTCGTAGTGGTACTGTAGAATGTCCAGGAGTGGGGTGCGTAATCCACATGTTTCCACCCACCAACAGAACACTCGTTCAAGTCAACCCCGCACTCACTGCAGACAGGTCATCTAGATCACACTCACCAAGAAGCAATACCAAAAATAACATCCAGACAACACCTAAAACCAAACCTGCATGCACCTACACTTATAGACCAACAACACACAGGCAAACACTTATACCACAGCACCACATACCACATCATCCACACTACATGGAAACATTTGGAAACAAATTGCAGAAAATGTGAGAACTGTACCCCTGGTGGTACCCAACAAAACAAACAGTGAAAAGCAAAATAACAATCAAACAATCCGGACATAGGTTGGAAAACACTTGCAAGTGAACATAGAATGTATCAGGACCAAAACATCAGTTTCATGAAACCTTTCAGGTCAATACTTTAGGGCCATGATGGGTGGACCCTAAACCCTGAAAACCATGAAAAAAAACTTGGAATGAAACATGTTATTCCCAACGTGACAGTTACACTCATTACAAACCCTTATGAGATGAAGCGGTCACTTCAACACAGACCTGTCCTATACACCTACAAAATAAGCATGTTAAACTCTCAATAACATGAAATACTTTAAATTAATTCCTGGAGATGTGCCCTGAACGCAGACGACACCTCATATCTAATGTTGGTTAAAGCAACAATTAACCAAAACTCTACTCAATAGGTGATACCGACTGAACCCAAAAACTACTAATGCAAAATGCAAAATCCCCCAATGTATCCTGAGCCAACCACGGTGGAACTCCAACAAAACATCGAGGATGTTCCACAATCAGGAGCAGGGTGTGAGCAGGAACACACACGTGGTGGCCACAACATTTACACAACACAATGAGCACAAAACAATGCATAGTACATTTCTGATATCCAGAAAAACATTTGCTCCAATTTGCCCAAAACGTATGCTCCAACGCTAATGGCAATTTATCTTCCCTATCTTCCCTATGTTTTAACAATTTGTTTTCTTTGTTCCTTAGCTAACCACTTCTGGACTACATGAGCTACACTAATCAGGAAGACTATAGCCATCTAACTTCAAGGGAGATATGCATCATGAAAATGTTTCCTATGCTATGCATTGGTGCTGTATGTAGAACATTTTCTTAAATACATTACTTCACCAATGTAATGCATCCGTGCCAAGAATCATAAAATGCATTACTTCTCTACTATAAGGTATCTGTGCTTCAGGACAGGGGTCCATGGACATTTTCTGCTGGAATATCTATGGGCAAATATGGTACCCCTAGCCCTACAAATACGCAACGAACCAGCACTTTTCTTAGATGACAAGGCATACATGGAAGATTTCAGCAAAATTGCCACGAAATGTAGCAGAGACTTGATGGCACTGACCATAACTACAGCCAAAAGGATCCATACCAAAATGTTGGTGGATTTGAAGAACGAGGAAACTAAGTTTTTAAGCGATGACACCATCACCAACGCAAGGGAAAAACTCAAAGAAATCGATGCTACCCTAGAAACCTTCTCAACATTAACACTGGAAAGGAAACATAAGAATCTTGCTAAGGACATCAAAAACTTCAAGCTGGAAAATGTGTACCCTACCTTGCACTAGACTATAAAGATATCAAGGAAAAGGAAAGAATGGCTAGACAGGGAGGTATGAACAGAAACCGACGGAAGGGTGTATCTTTCTCAGGCTCAGACAACTCGAGCTCAGGTTCATCATCAGGAGACCAAAGCAATCCCAGTGGTATTAATCCCAACTATGGCCAATTTCAACCATCACCCATGATGCCTTTTTTAGGGCAAGGGGGCCCCAGAGGCGGATTCTGCCCCCCCCCCCACAACTACAGATGCCATTTTACAACTACCCCCAATGGGGACAACCAGGCAGAAGATGCAGGGCCAACAGAAGACGCCAGATCTAATCCCGGTCTTCAACCTCAGGTATACCACTCTCCACAGAAGAAACCTCCCTTCTGGCAAAAGGCTTATCCTTTGTACCCACGAATACTACTGACTGGTTTCAATTGGATGGAGAACTCTCTACCTTTCTTCGCGCAATCAGAAGAAACATTTTCTTCAAGGACAAAGATTGTCCTTTGGAAACAGAGGACACAGGACTCAGACCTAAAAGTGATTTCTACCCGAAAGACAGCTACATCCCCTCTTTGTTTCCTGCATTCGAGAAATGCCTTAGACAAGAAATTAAAAAACTCAAATCCACCAAAAATCACCAGAGAAAAAAACTTAACTACTGGGGAACACAAAGCCCTCAAAACCCTATCCAACAATTCGGACATCGTCATCAAAATGGCAGATAAGGGAGGAGGCATTGTTATACAAAGCAAAGAACAATACACGACGATGGTTATGACCCTACGTAATGAAGATAACAATTACAAAAAAATCAAAAAAGATCCCACCAACATGTTGAAATCTAAAATACAAGAAATGACGAAATTTGCAGTGGAAAGAAACTGGATCACTGATAAAGAAGAGGCATTCCTCAATACCACAGAGGGCAGGATCCCAGCGTTTTACGCCCTGCCTAAAATTCACATGAATATGACAGTACCCCCAGGGAGACCCATCGTTTCAGGGCGCGGCTCTATACTAGAGCCCCTATGTAAATTCATCGACTTTTTTCTGAAACCATTATTGTCAGAACACACCGACATATTTAAAGGACACCATGACAACCATCAATATTTTTGAAAATCAGCCCTTTGATCCCACCAATGAAGAAATTGTTACCATGGATATTAAGAGCCTGTATACCAGCATCCCACAGGAACAAGCAGTGGAATGCATCAGACAACACCTAGCCTTACACATGACTAAGAGAAGAGTACCAGGCAATTTCATATCTGAACTATTGGATTTCGCTTTGACCAACAATTATTTTTCATTCAATGACATTTTCTACCAACAAACCTGCGGCACTGCTATGGGTGCAGCATACGCACCCAGCCTAGCTATAATCTTCATGGAAGAATATGAAAAGACCTTCATACTTAGTGAGGCCAATCCATTTTATAACAACATCCGCCTCTGGTACCGATATATTGATGATGTCATCTTCATCTGGCATGGAAACAAACAAGAACTGGACAACTTCCTAAACTGGACTAACAATCAAACTCAAGAAATCCAATTCACAATGAGCCACAACAATGAGAAAGTCAACTTCTTAGATCTCAACATACTGGCTTCGGATGGCAAATTGACATGTTCCATCTTCAAAAAAGAGACGGATCGCAACACCACACTTCACTACAGGAGTAACCACCCTAAGAGTCTCCGAGATAACTTGCCCTATGGGCAATTCTTAAGAACCAGGCGCAACTGCACGGACACCAAGGATTTCAAAACCCATGCCACAGAACTACAACACAAACTTGAAAATAGAGGTTATCCCAAAAAAATACTTAAGGATACCAAGAAAAGAGCACTCTACACTCCGAGAGAAGTATTATTGGTCCCTAAAACTCGCAACCATAATACTGAAGACTCCTTGGCGTGCGTCACTACCTTTAATGCCAGCACATCACAACTAAAAGGGATCATCAAGAAACTGTGGCCCATCGTCCAGTTGAGCCTGCCAGAAGAACTGCTACCCAAAATGGCCCTGAAGAGATCCAAAAATCTTAAAGACCTCCTAACTCATGCTAGAAACAAACGCAAGGAGTCAAGATAAACCCTGTGAAATATGCAAGACATTCGTGGGCATCACCCCTGTGGCAGTTGCTCAGTGTGCAGCCAAACCAGAAAACTACGATCCTTCCCGATAGATGAAAAAGAACGGGAAATTCGCCATTTTTCCAATTGTAAGACATCCAATGTCATTTACCTGATCGAATGCCCCTGTCATCTAAGAAACATAGGTCAAACATCCAGACCAGTGAACAAAAGGATAGGGGAACATAAGTCAAGAATAAGATGCAAAACACACAATGCACCCCTTGTCTCTCATTTTCTTGAGTACCTACACAACTGTGACTCCTTCAAATGGTGGGTTGTAGACAAGGTTACCGACTGTTCCAATACCACCAACGCTTTGAATTTCAAAGAAGCATGGTGGATTTTCAAACTACAGACCATCTCAAAGGGTCTCAATAAGATCACTCCGTTTGAATATCTATAAACACAGTTTACAGTTGTTTTCCAGCTTCCCACCTTTCCAGTCCACTGTCCCCACAGGGACTCTTTAGGCAGTCGACTAGGTAAATGCTAGCACCACAGATGCCTAGGCGATGCCCCCCACCCCGTCAGGCTTCTTTTCCCGCAGGACTATACCCTTTTGTCCTGCTTTTAGAACCTCCCCTCTCCGCAGACTCATGTCATCTGCTTGGCACACACGTAGTTTAGCTGCTGCAGTTTCCTCACCTAACACTCAGCCACTTTTTCACCAGAATATGCGCTCCAACTGTCCCCGGACCTGCACAGCTACGCCCCGTCCCGACAGTGCCCTCCACTTTTACATGTAACAGTAAGCAAGGCAGCTGATGCACTCGTTCGTATCGAGAGAGACTTTCAGCACCGGCTCGATTTCAGCCCCAGCTGCCCTCACTGGATTGCGCGTTGATTCGCGTCCCGTCTCCTTGACGACCCGACCTCGATGCCACGGCACATGCGCGAGGACGACACACTATTCCTCCACGCACGCTCAGTGCTCATACTCCCAAACAGCTCACTGACACGAACGCGAGCGCCATTCCTGTTCGTACACAGCGCGAGCGGCTCGTTGGAGACATTGAGGTGAGCTTTCATCACCTTTCAATCCGACCACGCCTGGCAGTACCCCCAGCACCTGGCATCCTTTATAACAACCTTTAGCCTATTCACTCTCCTCCTTGCTCCCCAGATTCTCAACCTGAGCCCCTGGCCTTCAGGCAGGAACTCATCTCCTGCCCCAGAAAATACTATGCTTTCCACGGGAGCCCTGCAGTACCGCCCCCACGCTACTGCACAAACGAGGTACCTCCATTTTGGTTTTCCTTTTCTTTCTTTCTCTCTTACAACATAGACCCACAGTCAGGGATCTATGGTATCTATGACTAACACCAATACATGTGTCCTGCTATTTTCAGATCACCTCACTATGAACATTGTTCTTACCAGGACACCGACCACCAAACCGTGAGGGTCCTAACAACCAGCGTCTGAACCTCTCCCTCATATGCAAGGTTAGTGGCTGGGACTGGAGGGACAACCCTCAGGGTAGCCTCTCACGGGCCTTTTCTAAGACTCATAGTAATGATCCACCTCCTGGACCATTCAACAATATACTTTTATATTGCTTTTATCTATAGGGAGACCTGCTTCACCTGGACCCAGAAGAAGGCCTTTACCTTTTCCCAGCCGAAACGTCTATTGCCATCGTGCCTTGACCCTACATCTTCCAGACCGATGACCAGAATCCTTACTACCACCTTCATGTTGACGTCGCCTTATAGCAGACCCTATTTTTAGGTTCCTTTAAAGCAAAGTGCTGTGTAAATGTTGCTTGCGACTAGGATAACATTTCAACAGTTGACCAATATGATGTAATACTTGGCAACACTTCAAGAAAACACAGCACCAGTATAGTAGTGTGCAGGTAACACACTATACTAACTTGGTAAATGTACTGTTTTGATAAACTGTTGGTACATTTCTAAAAAAAGTCACCTTTGTATTCTGCGCTGTATGGACTAAACAGGCGAAATTGAGTGACTACCTGTCACCACTGAACATCTCATGCTATTTAAATATGTCCTTAATATTGGGAATACATGTACTCTTGTTCTAGATAACTCACCAAGTGGATGACAAGGTTTATTTTCAAATTTCTTTTTATGCTTAAATTGTTCTCATGTTTAATTTTCCGTATTCACATTGAATCACCAATGTTTGAAACTTGTGACCTAACTAATAAAGGTCACTGAAATTGTTTTCTCCCCAGGACTTGGATTTGTACTTCCCTCCAACAACACATACTTATATAGATGTGTTAAACTTTAATATGGAGATGTGTTTAAACTGTCAGTTTAAACTGTCACTACAACAATCCACTGTAGTACAAATGTTCAAGGACAGGACCACCCTCCTGTACAAAATACCTATCTAGCCTTCACGTCCTGCCCGACCATAGGCTACCCCTCAAGTTACAAAGATTGTAGATATAGCGCAGCTATAATAGGGATCCGAAATTGGATTCACCCATGTACTAATGTGAAGTTTCTCTTTTTTCTGTACCCGTGAGTTTTCTATCTTTTTTACACCTCCTGATACCCCTACAGGGTTCCCCCCCTCCCCTTCCCCCACCCCTACCCCCGCATGCCCTTTTCCACCATCATGGAACACACACTTAGCTTCTCGGAGGAGCAAATCAATGACATGATCCAGGGCCCAACACTCTTCAACATGGAAGGGGCACAAGCTAATATGGACTCAACTACCACAGGTGAAGACCTTCTTAACTTTAAAAAAACAATGCTTCAGGACAGAGGTCCATGGACATTTTCTGCAGGAATATCTACGGGCAAATATGGTACCCCTAGGCCTACAAATACGCAACGAACCAGCACTTTTCTTAGATGACAAGGCATACATGGAAGATTTCAGCAAAATTGACACGAAATGTAGCAGAGACTTGATGGCACTGACCATAACTACAGCCAAAAGGATCCATACCAAAATGTTGGTGGATTTGAAGAACGAGGAAACTAAGTTTTTAAACGATGACACCATCACCAACGCAAGGGAAAAACTCAAAGAAATCGATGCTACCCTAGAAACCTTCTCAACATTAACATTGGAAAGGAAACATAAGAAGCTTGCTAAGGACATCAAAAATTTCAAGCTGGAAAATGTGTACCCCTACCTTGCACTAGACTATAAAGATATCAAGGAAAAGGAAAGAATGGCTAAACAGGGAGGTATGAACAGAAACCGACGGAAGGGTGTATCTTTCTCAGGCTAAGACAACTCGAGCTCAGGTTCATCATCAGGAGACCTAAGCAATCCCAGAGGTATTAATCCCAACTATGGCCAATTTCAACCACCACCCATGATGCCTTTTCTAGGGCAAGGGGGCCCCAGAAGCGGATTCTGCCCCCCCCACAACTACAGAGGCCATTTTACAACTATCCCCAATGGGGACAACCAGGACGAAGACGCAGGGCCAAGAGAAGATGCCAGATCTAATCCCGGTCTTCAACCTCAGGTATACCACTCTCCACAGAAGAAACCTCCCTTCTGGCAAAAGGCTTATCCTTTGTACCTACAAATACTACTGACTGGTTTCAATTGGATGGAGAACTCTCTACCTTTCTTCGCTCAATCAGAAGAAACATTTTCTTCAAGGACAAAGATTGTCCTTTGGAAACAGAGGACACAGGACTCAGACCTAAAAGTGATTTCTACCCGAAAGACAGCTACATCCCCTCTTTGTTTCCTGCATTCGAGAAATGCCTTAGACAAGAAATTAAAAAACTCAAATCCACCAAATATCACCAGAGAAATAACCTAACTACTGGGGAACACAAAGCCCTCAAAACCCTATCCAACAATTCGGACATTGTCATCAAAATGGCAGATAAGGGAGGAGGCATTGTTTTACAAAGCAAAGAACAATACACGACAATGGTTATGACCCTACTTAATGAAGATACAATTACAAAATAATCAAAAAAGATCCCACCAACATGTTGAAATCTAAAATACAAGAAATGACGGAATTTGCAGTGGAAAGAAACTGGATCACTGATAAAGAAGAGGCATTCCTCAATACCACAGAGGGCAGGATCCCGGCGTTTTACGCCCTGCCTAAAATTCACAAGAATATGACTGTACCCCCAGGGAGACCCATCGTTTCAGGGTGCGGCTCTATACTAGAGCCCCTATGTAAATTCATCGACTTTTTTCTGAAACCATTATGTCAGAACACACCGACATATTTAAAGGACACAATGACAACCATCAATATTTTTGAAAATCAGCCCTTTGATCCCACCAATGAAGAAATTGTTACCATGGATATCAAGAGCCTGTATACCAGCATCCCACAGGAACAAGCAGTGGAATGCATCAGACAACACCTAGCCTTACAAATGACTCAGAGAAGAGTACCAGCCAATTTCATATCTGAACTATTTGACTTCGCTTTTACCAACAATTATTTTTCTTTCAATGACATTTTCTACCAACAAACCTGCGGCACTGATATGGGTGCAGCATACGCACCCAGCCTAGCTATAATCTTCATGGCAGAATATGAAAAGACCTTCATACTTAGTGAGGCCAATCCATTTTATAACAACATCCGCCTCTGGTACCGATATATTGATGATGTCATCTTCATCTGGCATGGAAACAAACAAGAACTGGACAACTTCCTAAACTGGACTAACAATCAAACTCAAGAAATCCAATTCACAATGAGCCACAACAATGAGAAAGTCAACTTCTTAGATCTCAACATACTGGCTTCGGATGGCAAATTGACATGTTCCATCTTCAAAAAAGAGACGGATCGCAACACCACACTTCACTACAGGAGTAACCACCCTAAGAGTCTCCGAGATAACTTGCCCTATGGGCAATTCTTAAGAACCAGGCGCAACTGCACGGACACCAAGGATTTCAAAACCCATGCCACAGAACTACAACACAAACTTGAAAATAGAGGTTATCCCAAAAAAATACTTAAGGATACCAAGAAAAGAGCACTCTACACTCCGAGAGAAGTATTATTGGTCCCTAAAACTCGCAACCATAATACTGAAGACTCCTTGGCGTGCGTCACTACCTTTAATGCCAACACATCACAACTAAAAGGGATCATCAAGAAACTGTGGCCCATCGTCCAGTTGAGCCTGCCAGAAGAACCGCTACCCAAAATGGCCCTGAAGAGATCCAAAAATCTTAAAGACCTCCTAACTCATGCTAGAAACAAACGCAAGGAGTCAAGATCAACCCTGTGGAATATGCAAGACATCCGTGGGCATCACCCCTGTGGCAGTTGCTCAGTGTGCAGCCAAACCAGAAAACTACGATCCTTCCCGATAGATGAAAAAGAATGGGAAATTTGCCATTTTTCCAATTGTAAGACATCCAATGTCATTTACCTGATCGAATGTCATCTAAGATACATAGGTCAAACAAATGTAATAAATAAATAAAATAAATAAATAAATAAATAAATCCAGACCAGTGAACAAAAGGATAGGGGAACATAAATCAAGAATAAGATGCAAAACACACAATGCACCCCTTGTCTCTCATTTGCTTGAGCACCAACACAACTGTGACTCCTTCAAATGGTGGGTTGTAGACAAGGTTACCGACTGTTCCAATACTAACTACGCTTTGAATTTCAAAGAAGCATGGTGGATTTTCAAACTACAGACCATCTCAAAGGGTCTCAATGAGCTCACTCCGTTTGAATATCTATAAACACAGTTTGCAGTTGTTTTCCAGCTTCCCACCTTTCCAGTCCATCGTCCCCACAGGGACTATTTAGGCAGTCGACTAGGTTAATGCTAGCACCACAGATGCCTAGGCGATGCCCCCCAGGCCCCTCAGGCTTCTTTTCCCGCAGGACTATACCCTTCTGTCCTGCTTTTAGAACCTCCCCTCTCCGCAGACTCATGTCATCTGCTTGGCACACAAGTAGTTTAGCTGCTGCAGTTTTCTCACCTAACACTCAGACACTTTTTCACCAGAATATGCACTCCAGCTGTCCCCGGACCTGCACAGCTACGCCCCGTCCCGACAGTGCCCTCCACTTTTACATGTAACAGTAAGCAAGGCAGCTGATGCACTCGTTCGTATCGAGAGAAACTTTCAGCATCGGCTCGATTTCAGCCCCAGCTGCCCTCACTGGATTGCGCGTTGATTCGTGTCCCGTCTCCTTGATGACCCGACCTCGATGTCACGGCGCATTCGCGAGGACGACACACTATTCCTCCACGCACGCTCAGTGCTCATACTCCCAAACAGCTCACTCTGACACGAACGCGAGCGCCATTCCTGTTCGTACACAGCGCGAGCGGCTCGTTGGAGACATTGAGGTCACCTTTCAATCCGACCAGGCTTGGCAGTACCCCCAGCACCTGGCATCCTTTATAGCAACCTTTAGCCTTGGTTATCTATTCACTCTCCTCCTTGCTCCCCAGATTCTCAACCTGAGCCCCTGGCCTTCAGGCAGGAACTCATCTCCTGCCCCAGAAAATACTACGCTTTCCACGGTAGCCCTGCAGTACCGCCCCCACGCTACTGCACAAACGAGGTAACTCCATTTTGGTTTTCCTTTTCTTTCTTTCTCTCTTACAACATAGACCCACAGTCAGAGATCTATGGTATCTATGACTAACACCAATACACGTGTCCTGCTATTTTCAGATCACCCCACTATGAACATTGTTTTTACCAGGACACCGACCACCAAACCATGAGGGTCCTAACAACCAGCGTCTGAACCTCTCCCTCATATGCAAGGTTAGTGGCTGGGACTGGAGGGACAACCCTCAGGGTAGCCTCTCACAGGCCTTTTCTAAGACTCATAGTAATGATCCACCTCCTGGACCATTCAACAATATACTTTTATATTGCTTTTATCTATAGGGAGACCTGCTTCACCTGGCCCCAGAAGAAGGCTGTTACCTTTTCACAGCCGAAACGTTTATTGTTATCGTGCCTTGACCCTACATCTTCCAGACCGATGACCAGAATCCTTACTACCCCCTTCATGTTGACGTTGCCTTATAGCAGACCTTATTTTTAGGTTCCTTTAAAGCAAAGTGCTGTGTAAATTTTGCTTGTGACTAGGATAACATTTCAACAGGTTGACCAATATGATGTAATACTTGGCAACACTTCAAGACAACACAGCACCAGTATAGTAGTGTGTAGGTAACAAACTATACTAACTTGGTAAATGTACTGTTTTGATAAACTGTTGGTACATTTCTAAAAAAGTCACCTTTGTATTCTGCACTGTATGGACTAAATAGGCGAAATTTGAGTGACTACCTGTCACCACTGAACATGTCATGTATTTTAAATATGTCCTTAATATTGGGAATACATGTACTCTTGTTCTAGATAACTCACCAAGTGGATGACAAGGTTTATTTTCAAATTTCTTTTTATGCTTAAATTGTTCTCGTTTAATTTTTCGTATTCACATTGAATCACCAATGTTTGAAACTTGTGACCTAACTAATAAAGGTCACTGAAATTGTTTTCTCCCCAGGACTTGGATTTGTACTTCCCTCCAACGATACATACTTATATAGATGTGTTAAACTTTAATATGGAGATGTTTTTAAACTGTCACTACAACAATCCACTGTAGTACAAATGTTCGAGGACAGGGCCACCCCCCTGTACAAAAAAAAAGACTCCATGTGTCACAATAAAGGGTTGGATGAGCACAGTGTTACAGAAAAGTGTGTCCGCCAAAAAGTCATCTCACATGGATGCCTGTGCACCACCAATCACTGCTCAACCGGAGTTGGAAGCAATACGAAAGAACACCTTCAAGCAGCTTCTTCCTTCGCCATAAGCTGCAGAGAAGACAAAAACAAATATAAATACTGGACAGTTAGCTTATTTCCTCCCAAAGTCATGGGAGGGTCAAAGTGTCACCACATGGAAAGTGGGAAATATCAATGGGGAAACATTTGAGGTTTGCTTTTCTCTGGAGGCACGGACGCTTCATGCTGTGAAGATGGACAAGCAGATAAGGGAAGTTGGTATCTCAAAAGTAGCTACTGGGACAAGGAAGGGGGAATTGGGGGCAATGCTAGTACGCAGGCTCATACAGCTGACCAATGATACTGTCCATTGGGAGTGGCATCACTGTCCAACAGGAGAAAGGAAGAGATTATCGCTCTGGATGCCAACCTCAAAAGCCCCAGATTTAATCAGGGCTAGGTAAGGGCATGCCGCTATAGCCTCCCTTTTTACCATAAAACAAGATCTCTACTGCGGTGAGTGTAGAAGGATCCTTGTCCTTCTTGATAGCCTTTTTGGCCAAGAGATTATTGAGTAATATACCATTGAGTAATATACCATTGAAACGGTTTAGGAAGCATAGAGCTCAACTCAAACGCTTTTGGCGGGTGTAACCCGTCTTGCAATCTCAGCTGACTCGTCCGCCTAGCACCCTATACACCTATTCACTTCAATAGGCTCTCCCCCGCCAAGAAAACAATCGGGGGATGGGGGGGGATATCCTCCTCGCTGACACAAAAGGTTACGAGCTATGAGGAAGATATGGAAGGGGAACTTTTTGACTACTGATCTACTTCAAAACCTTAAATGAATTGTCAAAAACATTATTAATGGGGATGATCGATATTTTCTCAAATATATTCACATGCTAGATTTTATTGTTACAGCTTGGTTTAGCATGAACAGTCCAAATGTGTTCCTCTCTGCCCCTAGTACGTATGAAATACAAGAAATGCAGATGTTTTCCTGAAGTAAAGACACCTCACCGTCAAGTAGAGCACACAGATTCCTTCATCCCCCCAGAAGACGAGATTCTATGATCTCTTACCCCGCTGTCAAAGAGCAAAAGTGACTCATGCTAGGCAAACAGAAGCTTTGCCCCAAAGAGGATGGTATGGCACAGCTTTCAGCTGTACACATGTATTAGGACACCCCCCTCTTTAAATCTGGCCAGTCAGCATCTTTTGACTCTCTGAGGGGAGATAGTTCCTTTTTTTGCACCGAAAACCTTTCGTTTAATAAACAGATGGAGAAATCCAAATTTACATATGACAAATTTGTGCAGTGAAGTGCAGGGTGTTAACGCGAAACAGTGCCAAATCTGGACTATATTTGTTTTACGAAATAGGCATGCACGTCTGTTTAGGGTAATAAGGTTTGGACTTTTACTTGCACGTGACTACAAATGTTTGGCTAGTTATCACCAGAAAACTCAGCATGTTTGTGCGGATATTACAGAACGTTTACTTTTGCAGAAAGTTGTTAACAGTTTACACCCAAACATACTGCCACCTTTTATTTTGTGTTTACGTGCTTATAAATCGGTGCTCCCGGGAGATGTGGGCTTCCTAGATGCGCAGGCAACTGTAAACTAACAGATTATCTCTTTAGCAAGCGAGCATTACAAATGTCAAATATGGTTCGCTATGCTGCTTCGTGCTTCTCATAAATCTTGTGTGGGAGGAAGCGTAACACGACAGGTTACCAGTGGCATAAATAACACACACAAGCCATTAAAAACAATAGGCGCAGAGAAACATTACCAATGGCAACCAGAAAAGAGCGGCCGCACCGCCCACCGTCATTTCACATTACACTGCGCATGCCCAGCGGTTTCCCTATAAGAACTAGATGGCTAACATCCACTCACTGAAGGCGCCGCTTTTGCGCGCCATGCTGGTGGTGTGAACTGAACAACATTACAATGGCCACTATATGATTTTTTGCTAACGTAGGAGAGAACCCGCGATGTTAGTTATATAAATGTACATTTTTTTTTTTACCGTCTTCATACGTTTGTTTTATGCAGTTGACTGCACTGTGGTCTTTCATTAGTATGCCATTATAACAGAAAAATATTTTTTTGTGACAGCCAGAGAAAGCAATACTGGGCCTATACAAAAGCAATTCTTCTGTTAATGCTGTGGCTTGCTGAAGTTCAGTGTTGAGTGTCTAATGCTGGGCAGTTTTTTTTATGATTCAACTATGTAGGCAGTCTTTTTGCTGCATGTTAATGTTAAAGGATATTTATACCGCACACTATCACGCCCGGAGTGGTCACCTGGCGCTCTAATGGATCTGAAAGGAAAAAGGGTAGGATGGTTTAGTAGGATTGAGCAGGAATGGTGCAAGAGAGCTGTGATGTGCTGTTGGCAGATTTAGTTTGGATAACACCGTTCACTGAGCTTAGGTGTGCTTTTCGGTAGGTAGCCGTCATGTGCTGTTGTGCGAGGCTATGTATGGTCTGTTTTGTTGCTGCAGTGTAGTGAAGTGTGTGCGGTTTGTTTTGCTTTAGAGGTATGGTTGTATTTATTCAGAGTTTGAAAGCTGTATGCAGAGGGGGGAGATTTTTTAGTAGAGTTAATTAGTGGCATCATGATCTAGATGGGACGCATGCTAATCTCCACAATTCTGTCTAGAAGTGATAAATGCTAATCTTCACAATTCTTTCTAGATGTGACGCATGATAATCTCCACAATTCTTTCTAAATCAGACTCAGGGCTAATCTTCACAGTTGTATCTAGATGTGACGCAAGACTAATCTTCACAATTCTGTCTAGATGTGACACATGCTAAACTCCACAATTCTGTACAGATGTGATGCATGCTTATCTCCACAATTCTGTCTAGATGTAACGCAAGCTAATCTCCACAATTCTCTCAAGATGTTACGCATGCTAATCTCCACAATTCTGTCTAGATGTGACGCATACTAATCTCCACAATTCTGTCAAGATGTGACGCATGCGAATCTCCACAATTCTGTCTAGATGTGACGCATGATAATCTCCACAATTCTGTCTAGATGTGATGCATATTTATCTACACAATTCTATCCCATGCCTACTTGCTCAATGCAAACTGTGGCTGAATAACACAATTGGCATGATGCAAAGTGTGGTTGTCTTAAATAATGTGGCTGATTTCAAGATGGCTACCTTGTATAAGTGAGGTAAATGCTGACGATGGTGGATAGGCATAGGTAGGGGAGTAGGGTCATTTGGCAATGAGACATGTGGGGTAATTAAGGAGTTATCCATAATGTCTTAAGTGCGAGATATGACTGCCATATTACTACAAGCATCAAACTACAAACTGTTGGGTTATACGAGAGGTGGGGCAGTTAAGAAGTGATGTGAGAAGCGGCTAGCAATTTACCTAGATGTGATGAATGTTTAAGCAACACACTACGCCTGGATAGGACGCTGACACAGTGGTGTAGATGAGAGGTGCTGTAGCCATATCACAGTGGGTACATACATCAGACTATCATTATTAAAATATATATTTTGTTGAGATATTGAAATTAGAAAGGTGAGGTGGTTTAGTGGTGTGCAATGATGGCTCCACCCCCTGTCTGCACCACACTTACCATGTCAGTCACTGCTGGTTGGTGGCACCAGGCTTCCTGCTTCCCCGGCGGACACTTCAAGAGCTGACCTTTGCCTGGGGGCCCGCGCTGGAGGTGCTGCATGGGCAGAGGGGCTGCCCAGGGGGCTGTACTAATGAAGAGGGGGGCAACAGGGGGAGGAGCAGGGCTAGGGGGGAGGGAATGGACCCACAAGGAAGCAGGCAGGGAAGATCTGAGATCGAGCGCAGGAGCACAGAAAAAGTAAGAAAGAAAAGCAAAAGAAAGACAAAATGGGAAGAAAGATGGGAATAGGGGACCGAAGGAAAGAGCTCTCACTGACCTGCACTCCAGATGGAAATGGAGGGCCTGCAGAATGGAGCACCCTCGCAGTAGCAAGGTGGGCAGCCAATGGGGGAGGGCTATTTGCATGAAAACTGACCCACAAGGAGGGGGCAGAGGAGGGGGAGATCGAGCACAGGAGCGCAGAACAAGTAAGGAAGAAAGGCAAAAGAAAGACAAAATGGGAAAAAAGGAGGGTGCTGGGGACAAAAGGAAAGGGGTCTCATTCACCTGCTCTACAGATGGAAATGGAGGGCAGGGAGGGCCTGCAGAATGGAGCACACTCACAGTAGCGAGGTAGACGGTCAATGGGGCGAGGGCTATGGGGAGGAAAACTGACCCACGAGGAAGCGGGAAGGGGACGGGGAGATCGAGCACAGGAGTGCAGAAAAAGTAAGAAAGAAAAGCAAAAGAAAGAGGGGATGGGGACAAAAGGAAAGGGCTCTCACTCACCTGCTTTCAAGATGGAATTGGAGGGTAGAGAGGGCCTGCAGAATGGAGCACACTCCCACGAGCGTGGTGGGCGGCCAATGGCAGGAGAGGGATGGGTAGGGGGGAACTGACCCACAAGGAAGCGGGCAAGGGAGGGGGAGAAAAAACACAGGAAAAAGTAAGAAAGAAAAGCAAAAGAAAGACAAAATGGGAAGAAAGAGGGGGACGGAGGACTCACTGCATCCAAGATGGAAATGGAGGGCAGGGAGGGCCTGAAGAATGGAGCACACTCGCAGTAGCGAGTTGGGCGGCCAATGTGTGGAGGGCTATGGGGAGGAAAACGGGCCCACAAGAAAGCAGGCAGGGGAGAGGGAGATCGAAAACAGGAACGCAGAAAAAGTAAGAAAGAAAAGCAAATGAAAGACAAAATGGGAAGAAAGAGCGGACCAGAGGACACAAGGAAAGGGATCTCACTCACCTGCACTCCAGATGGAAATGAAGGTGCTGCAGAATGGAGCACACTCGCAGTAGCAAGGTGGGTGGCCAATGGGGGAAGGGGAGGCCAGAGGGGGGAAACAGACCCACAAGAAAGTGGGCAGGGCAGGGGGAGATCGAGCAGAGGAGTGCAGAAAAAGTGAGAAAGAAAAGCAAAAGAAAGACAAAATGAGAAGAAAGGGATTTGGGGGACCCAAGGAAAGACGCTCACCTGCACTCCAGATGGAAATGAAGGGTTGAGAGGGCCTGCAGAATGGAGCACACAAGCAGTAGAGAGGTGGGTGGCAAATGGGGGAGAGGGCTATGGGGAGGAAAACCTACCCAAAAGGAAGCTGGCAGGGAAGTGGGAGATTGAGCACAGGAGCACAGCAAACATAAGAAAGAAAAGAAAAAAAAGACAACATGGAAAGAAAGAGGGGAATGGGGACACAATGAAAGGGCTAGGGTGAGGAAAACAGACCCATCAAGAAGCGGGCAGGGGATGGGGAGATCGAGCGCAGTAGTGCAGAAAAAGTAAGAAAGAAAAGCAAAAGAAAGACAAAATGGGAAGAAAGAGGAGGCTAACAAAAGGAAAGGGCTCTTAAATAGGGGGAACCTGCATCCTCCATAACCTTTGACATCTATGGACTCAGGTACTGGAGACTGGACAAAGAGGGAGACGGACGCCCAGGCTGTTTTCAAAATCATATTTAACTCATCTTCACAGGACACCAGAAACAGCAGCAATGAGCTCTCAAAATCATTGCCTTTTATACATTTTTATGGCTGATGGCTCCTACTGTTTCACAATACATACTGATTGGCCCTTCAACAAGAAATAACCCCCTACTTTGTCTGTGGTTGGCTGACTTAACTGCCACTCACCAAGCCCACATGACTTCTCCTTGGCAAGTATGGTTTGACTGACACATTATCTGGTAGCTTGCATGAGACTCTGCCGGAACTCATTATAAATCCTCAGATGCCTGCCAAAAAAGTAGCCCTCATAAGTTTCTCAGGACCTGCCAACTACACTTGGCAGGCTTATACTGTATAATTTCATCTTATTTGGTGCCAACTAAGCAGTTGCTCTGTATAATTGGTAGTTTTCCCAGGACTTAAGCCGGATTTATGATCCATCACTGGCAGCCTTGCCTGCCAAGAAATTCTAAATATACACACCAGACATTCTTTTCTACAGTGACATGACACTGAACTGCTGTCATAGGTCAGCCCTCCTGACACTTAGACCTGAAGCCATTTTGGCTCGGCATCCATCTTAGAATCTAACCGCGTCTGAATACTCAGCCATTCTACCAAACGGCAGACCAACCTACTTTTGAGCATAACTTATTTTCTGTCCAGTTCCCAGACTAAATTTCCAATATTCTTGATGTACGTGTAAAAACCTGAGACACCTTCCACTGCTTGGGGCATTCAAACCCTAAAAAATATATGTCGACCTATATGTACCTTTCTGTTTTAAAAAGCGCTATCATTCTAATGTTTGCAATACTGAAACCATTGATCAGCCTGACATGTTACTTGCATTCAGTTTGAGGGGGCAGGGTTCTAGGACCTCCTCTACACTCCCCCCTCTGACCTGTATTTAGACACATATTCAATACATGACCACTACACCCAATGTTCACCCTCCCCCATATTCAGTGTACCTATGCATCCCTATCCCAGTCACCACCTTCAGTGCAATGTTATGTCTCAACATGGGAGGTATCATAAAAACATTTCTATAAAGTCAACAATTATTTTTAACATATTGCATTCTCCTAGTCTTTACATATGTGTATCCTTAAAGAAAATCTTTAATTGCTTCCATCTGCATCCCACTGCTATTACCTAATTAAATACAAGAGGCAATTTTTGCCACTATGGAAATCGAGAGAGATCCTTCCTTGAGGGAGCCTGCTAGCTCAGTTTTAATTAGCCCACATGTGACTTTTACTGCGCACTTTTTCCTTTCTCCCACCCCAAGACATTTCCTTGCTCCCTGCACTCTTCTTCATACATATTTCAATTGTCTGTTTTCCTTTCATTTTTCTTCCATTGACACATCTTCCACCTGATTCATCTTGGTTTACCATCCACGGACCTTGTTCATGACCTGGTAATTTGTGTCATTTAGGCTGCTTTGCAGCAGGTTCATGGGCCCTTTTGATTCTTAGACCAGTCCTTTTGCGTTTTAGTGTCTCTTTCATCACAGAGCACTTGAACTTTCGATTCATATCTTTAAAGAACAGTGAAATGGGGGGGGATTTGATTACGTCTTTTGGGGAACACAAGGATGGGGCAATCTTTGCAGGAAAAACTTTGTAAACGCTCAGAGCATACAAAAACTGTGGCTGGGTATCTGGCTGGGTCCCTCAATCTTTTTCTCTCTGCTCACAGAGTCAGGTGCAATCAATCTCCTGGTGTATAGGTCTCACCCATCCATCTGTAATATAAAACTGAATGAGTTTCCTTTGAAAAATAATTAAGTCTCTATCGTCAGTACTTCCTTTTCAAACCCAACCCTTAAAAAGCTGCTTGTGTGTTTCTTTCAAACATTCCTGCCTCCTAAACAATCTCTACTGCATTTTTCTTCATTTCTAATATATCATGATGGCTGCTCCTTGCTTTCTTTTCTCGCATCTTTAACCTATATTTAAATACATGCTGGCTGATATCGGGACTTGGCTTATGATCTGGATTTATACAATATACACATCCATCTGTGTCTGGCATTGCGCTACTTTCTTACGGGCTTTTATTTTAAAAACAGCATAATATTTTGAAGGAAAAATGTTTCCACTGTGGTCGACAATCTCACACCAAAGAGTCATCTTTGGTCTCCTACTTTATAATAAAAAATAATAAACAACAAAAAGACAACATAAATTAAAAAACACTTAAAAAAAGAGATGTCTTCTACAATTGCTCCTCTTCTGTCTTCTTGGCACATCCATAGATGAAGAAGACAATGCTTGTGTGGGTTAGTGCTTTCTGTGGAAAACCGAAATAGAGGCAAAGTCATATTTGAACCTGGCAGGGTGGTCATATTTTTCCATAGCATAGACCCTTGCTTCTTTCTGTCGGTCAAAAATAGCTTTACTAAGATCATATCTCTGGTATTCTCAGCCCACTGAACTGTAAGCTTCTCTTCTGTGAAATTAAAAATCACTTTGGTGCACATTTATAATATTTATCATGAAAATAGCAATCAGGCCTGTCTTTCTTAAGTTTGTTGCACAATGCTGAAAGTTCTTCTCTGTGCTTTTAAAGTCCTCTTCTTTCCTTTGCTGTGCCTTGATTCTGTTGAGATATAATTGACATATTTCAATGCTCGCTGCTTGCCGCTTGCCCTACACTAATCGTGCCTAACCCTGTTAATTGGAACCCAGCACTGTACCTATTATACATGCAAGTGTGACATACAAGAAATGCATTGTTTTGCCTATCCTAAATATTTCTATACATTTTCCCAAATGTATCCATTTGGCATCTCGCCATTTACCAGAATTTCAAAAAGATTACTCCTAAGTCTTCTGTGTCCTTGACGTTAGATATGGCCATACTCATATATATATATATTGTTCCTATGAAGCACAACGCACTTTGCTATGAAGCACAATGCACTTTTTAATAATTAACTGTAATGTGATAACAATGTCAGCATCAGCACTATGCACTTTTATGGTCAAATGTTTACATGTTCAATAGTTAACCCCAATGTGATAATAATGTCAGCGTCAACACTATGCATTTCCATGGTCCTACGTTTATATGTTCACTAGACAAACATGGCCACCATGTAATTACAGAAATTTGCAAAATGTTAGTCCTCTCTCTATCTCTACTCCTGACCTACAGACTGGATTTCTTCTTTTAAATTTGCACGGGTCTCAGGGACATGTGGTTGTGGTCAAGCGGTGACAAAGCCGCGAAACACATCAACGCCAGTAATCTGTTTGCCACCCAATGGGAGCATTGTACTAATTGGATGTTTTTATTGCTATTTTCGTGATTCGAACATTCATAAGGAACGTAAAATAAAGAAAGTGTGTTTTTCCAAAAAAAGACAGATTCTGATTTTAAATTTTTGACCATGGACAGTGCTGCTCACCTCACTGATCGGTGATCAGTGACAGAAAGAATATATATATATTACATGGCCTGTGGTAGCGGCCATGTAGTTATGGTTAAGTTGCTAAACTCATAGGAAGAGCACTTTTTAGGCGGCTTATAACATCACTCACCCTGGACGAATCCTCACCAAACTTTGCAAAGAAAGTATATGGCCCACTCTTAATGTATTTCCAAAGTTTGATGAGGTTTGGTCTGGGGGGGGCAAAGTTGTAGGCGGGCCCCAAAATGTATTTTTTCCCCACAGACTGAATGGAGAAAAACTTTGCTCACGCCTACAGCCCAAACCGCTGGGCTGATTTTCACCAAATTTGCGGCAGGAGCGGTGGCTTGGGCCCGAAAGCGTGCTTTTGTAAATCTGTTGAAAATCCATCCAGTACTATTTTTTAAAACGACCAAAAAGTGGGTCTCAAAAAATTAGTGATATCTATGTCCGCTCCATGGACACACTTCCCTGTTCGCTCCGCGGACAGGACACCGATTGGCTTAGAGGGCAACGTGGTGTCCGCGGACACCAGACACACCCGCTGATTGGATGGTAAAAAGCGTGAAGTGCGCAGGTTTTTTGGAAACGCCCACTATCTTGGATTCGTGGATGTCGGCGGTGTCCGCGGACATTGCGATAAAAACATATTAAAAAACGCAACATTGCACTTGTCAAACCTATCAAATAATCTCTGAGGAGGTGAGGGGTGATGAGGATAGGATGGGATATGGCTGCAAGAAGCAAAATACCAGGTGGTTTTGCTGCGAAAGCCCACAAACGGTTTGGATGTTTGCGAACAGTCCTGAGAAGTTCGGGGACACTTGAGATGTTTGGGGGCAGTTTTTTCCCATCCTGATTCTGAATGTGTTTGCAAAGTTTAGTGGGATTCTGTCAAGAGGGAGCAAAATTAGAGGGGGGGTCCCAAAATATTGTAAAGGGTTATACATGTGGTGGCATTTGTCGAATCAACACTTAATTTGGCAAACTGATAATAGTTCTTTATATAAATGTTTTTGAGAAGTTTGGTAGGATTTTGTCAAGAGGGAGCAGAAATAGAGGGGGGTCACAAAATATTGTAAACGCTTATAAATGTGGTGCCATCTGTGGTGCCATCTGACAAATCTACACAAATGCATTTTTTTTTTTTGGCAGGAGAGCCTAGAACGAAAGGTGGGGAGGGAAATGTGGGAAGAGGCACATAACACTAATATGGAGGGGCAGGGGGATAGGGGAAAATGTTGCATGTGTGTTATTTCTAAGGTATGGGGCAGTGTTTCTCATGCTCCTTGATTACAGCAGTGGTGGTGTATATCAATCATATTTGTAATGTCATCTCTGATGTCATGGGTGTTATTCTTAGCAGGGCACGGTGGTGGCGTGAGTTATGGTTGCTTAGCTTACCATAACTGGCAAATTTCAGGGTTTTTTTTGGTTTTAATTGTAACCATAACGTCCCTTTAACAATGTTTTTTCACTGAATATTACATGGCCTGCGGTAGCGGCCATGTAGTTATGGTTAAGTTGCTAAACCCATAGGAAGAACACTTTTTGGGCGGCTTATAACTTTGCTCCCTGTAGACGAATCCTCACCAAACTTTGGAAAAAAAGTATATGGGCCACTCTGAATTCTTTTGCAATGTTTGGTGAGGTTTCATCCAGAGGGGGCAAAGCTATAGAGGGGTCCCAAATTTTCTTTTTTTTTCCATAGACATAATGGGAAAAAACTTTGCTCACGGCTACAGCCCAAATCGCTGGATGGATTTTCACCAAATTTGCGGCAGGTGCAGCGGCTTGGTCCCGAAAGCGTGCTTTTGTCAATTTAGTGTACATCTGTCCAGTAGTTTTTTTTTAAACTACCAAAATGTGAGTCAAGAAAATGTGTCATATCTATGTCCGCTCTGCGGACACACTTCCCTGTTCGCTCCGCAGACAGGACACTGATCGGTTAATCGGCTTGTGTCATGCTGCTTGCTTAGGCGTACATGAAAGTGTCCATATACAACAAACGGGTGTATTTGAACACTTCCATTTACACCAAACCAAGCAGCTTCAACGTTGCATACTGCAACGTTGAAGCTCCTCGCTTTGGTGTAAATGAAAGTGTTCATATACACCGCACTGGTGTATATGAACACTTCCATTTACACCAAAGCGAGCAGCATGCAACGTTGAAGCTGCTTGCTTTAAATGAAAGTGTTCATATACATCGCACAGGTGTATATGAACACTTCCATTTACACAAAAGCGAGCAGCTTCAACGTTGCAGCATGCAATGTTGAAGCTGCTTGCTTTGAATGAAAGTGTTCATGTACACTGTACGGGTGTATATGAACACTTTCATTTAAACCAAAGCAAGCAGCTTCAACATTGCATTCTGCAACGTTGAAGCTGCTCGCTTTAAATGAAAATGTTCATATACACCATGAAGGTGTATATGAACACTTTCCTATACACCACAGTAAGCAGTTTCAACATCCTGCAATGTTGAAGCTGTTCACTTTGGTGTATAGGAACGTGTTAATCTGTGTTCTCTGAAGCATTTTCTTAAAATAACGAATCTGTTGTTATTTTACAAAAATGATGCCGAGATTGGATTGCGCCCGTAACAGCTTAAAACAGGTGCAATCCTCACAGATCACTGTCGTGCTCTACGAGGACGCCCAGGCCCACTTGAGAATAGCAGTGGAGCCTGGGCGTCCTCTTTTAGCACAGTGAATCGTGCTGTTTAGCACCTTCACTGCGCCAAGATGAGAATATGGGCTTAGGCATTTTGGGTTGTATTTATTGGTGAAGTGTTCTTTTGCATGGCTGCGTTATGTTGCAGTCTTTGTGAGTTTAATTATTATATACTTACGGTTTCTTTTGTTGAGCCTGTATGAAGAGTTTTGGCCAGGCTATGCAGTGAAGATTGTAGTGTTTGGCAACAAGCGCTGCAGCATAAGATACCCATGGAAGCAAACATTTTGGATTGTGGTTTATGGTCAGGTGTTTGCTTGAATGGGTGTGTTATGCTGAGGTGTTTGTGAGTCCAATTATTATATATTTACTGTTTGACTTTTTGTGGCTGTATGCAGTTTTTTCATGACATGGGCAGTTGGAGCAAACATTTTTTTGAATCACTGTGATAAAAGAAAAAAATCACATGTTAGTGTAGGTAGTTTATAATGAGTATTGCATTGCATAGTAGACATTTCTGTATTTTGTCGACCCTCATAGTTAGTACTTTAGAAGTACTATAGTTCAAAATAGTGTATTGTGCAATTTGTGGTACAATACATTTCTTTCATTGATTTCAATAGGAGGAATTGAAAAGGTGTATGGTTTTTGATTTGGAACTGGTGATACTATTGTTGCAATTACATATCAGTTGGTGTATTATATTTATTTATTTCTTTTTCCATTTTAGTGGTATTCATCTATCTGTTTGCTTGTTGCCGATTTTTGGTGCAGTTAGATACCTGTTAACGTATTCTAACTGTTTATTTCTTGTTTCATTTTAATGGTATTCATTTATCTGTTTGCTTGTTGCAGAATCTTGGGGCAGTTAGATACACGTTGGCGTATTCTAATTTGTCATAGTTTTGAAGTTCAAGTTTTGTTTACGTTCATACACAGATTAGTTATTAAATTTTGGTTTTAAGAATATTAAGTAAGCGTTTACACGATTTACTGGTAATCTCTGTTTTAGAGTAATGGTAGTATCATTACATTCGAACCATCCACAATTCTTTTTTATATATGCAGTGTAGTGACCTGCATTGATTGTGGCTCCTGCGTGGTAGATTATGCCTTTTGTTGTGAAGGTTTTCTTACCAAGTGATACTTGACCATGTGTGAATCCAGTCAGCTTGCAGTTGTTTTTGGTACCATCTGCATTATAATGTAAAAGCATTACTATTACATATTTTCTATGTGTCTGTATTTGTAAGGTGGAACGATTATCGGAATTGCAGGTAGTACATAATCTGCCATGGTTTGCATTTTGTACAAGTTGCTGAAATGGAATGGATGCACAGTTAGGTATGGATACATACACGAAGCGTTCATTAGGAACTACTTCTTGTACTACATGCCTGCAAAGAGTGCATGTATGTTTCCACATGTATGAAATCTGGAAGATTTCCTTTATAGGTATGTTTTTGTTTTCTAGTACTTGTGGTAAGTACATTAGAAATTCATGTGGATCTTCTTGTGAGTTTATATTGAATTTGACTATTCCAGCACATCTAGTCCAATTCCTGCCTTATTCCAGAAACACTGTAAGTGTTGTCAGGATTGTTGGTTGCATTTCTATGAAGGACTAACATTTGCAAACACAATTGGTCTATACCGTGTAAGTAAATGTTATTAATAATTGGTGGCAATTGGAATAAAATATTGATTGCTACATTTGCGTAGCAATTTACACCAGTTGTATTTGAAAATTTGAATGGACCTGGTCTGTGTCCAAGTCATTTGTTCGCAGTGTGCATTGCTTCTTTGAAGAGGTAATTGAGTTAATTTGAGCGTGTCCCTACAAAATGTCCCCACCAAAAATATTGCCGTACATATGGCCGTTTGTCTGACCATAGGCGATATTTTTGGGGGGATAATTTGCGGGAGCGAGGGTTGCGGGGGAGTCCCCAGCACATTTGAAAATATTGCAGGGATTGCACGGGTGTCCCCCGCAGGGTCCATGGGTCAATATCACTGCAAAAATATGGCGATAGGTTTATATTGCCATATTTTTGTGGGGATATTAACACATGGAATCAATTTGAGCAGTAGATTCTTCTTTGGTTGTGGTCTTTGATGAAGTATTAGTTTCTTTTACTTTCTTTGGAGGAATTGCTGTGAGATCCTGCATAGTTTCAGTCTGAAGTAGTATTCTTTTACAACGTTTTGCTTTTTGCGGAACAGGATAGGTTTTTAGATGGGGGTGTAGAGTGAACACAGTCGATTGTATTCTAGAATGCAAGAAATATCAGCATTTACTTAACTTGCATCAAAGTGGATTAGAAATAGTCTGTCAAGTGTACGTAAGCATGATACTGCTACATAGCTAATGCCTTCTTTAAAGACTGTGCTACCAATATCTATCAATGCTTTATCTAGGGTAAGACCTTGTGATTTATGAATGGTGACTGCGTATGCTAGCGTTAGAGAAAATTGTTCTCTGCATACATACATGTCTTTGAAAAGAAGGAAGCAGGCTGTTGAGCGTCCTATCCTTTAAACTTTGGATATTTTGTCAAAGAGAATATTGACAAATTGAATGTTGTTATCACGTGGGTATGTTTGAAAGCCAACAACTGTACCAAGTGCTCCATTAACTATTCCTTGGTCCACGTCAAGGTTATGTTTAAGCATTACTCTACAGTTTAAAGGTAATTTTAATATTTTCTCCAAACCAGCTGTGTTAGAGATAGATTTTTCCAAGGTGTTTAGGCTTGTTGTGGCTTGTTGACACATGGGTAGTGTCATACCATGTACGTCCAGTTTATCTGTGGAGCCAATTTGAACTATTGGTTGCATTTATTTTTTAAACATTGTTTCATTACATTTTGAACAGCTTGCAAGAGTTGACATCAAGGACATACAATTGACATTTTTGTGTGCTAATTGTTCCATGACATCAGTAGCACATGAGTTATGGCCATAGAGTGCATGGATGTGCCTGGTTTTTAATATAGATTGTGCTTCTCGAGACGGGTGCATGTTTTCAGTTAATTCTCTGTATTGGAAATGTTGCCAAAGGTTGACATTTCTTATGCTGCCAAGAGTTTTACCTTAGGTGCCCTAAGGTTTTAAAAATAGGTTCACCTTTCACTGGTGTTAATTGAAGAAGATCTCCGAAAACAATAATGTGTTTTCCTCCAAAGAGCTTGTTGTAGTCTGTTTTGAGGACCTCTTGTAATCTGAGATAAATCAAAGCCAACATTAGGTTAGAGACCATGCTCATCTCATCTATTAGCAGAATTTTCATTTGTTTGAAAACTCTGCGTAGTTCCATTGCAGCTTCTGCAGAAAGTTTGTAACAGTCTAATTTGTTTTGGATTTCTACTGGAAGGAGTAGTAATCAGTATAAAGTGACACTGCCTATGTTATAGGCAGCTAAACTTGTGGGAGCAGTTACAATACCTGACAGTTTGTTGTTTGTCAATTGTTGGAGGAACTTGCTGATGCTTTTGATTAAGGATGTTTTGCCTTAATCAGCTTGACCACTCACGTATAGTAGTATAGGTTTGTAGTCTTGGCAGGTACAGTTTTTACTTTCATGTTGCACACCATGTTGACATTGTTTTGTTACGTTACTTCTTGGAAAATGCTATGCTGCTCATTGTTTAGTTGTGATTTCAGTACAGCAAAGTCTTCTGTAGATTGCTCATCCTGACACATGGTGTTTTTTACATCTGTCATGGCTAATTCTGCCTCATTTGCTATTAGTGGCTGACCAAGTGGTTATTGGCTTCCTGTTACAGAAGGTTGACTACTCTCAGGAGTGTCCACATCTAGTTGGGCCTGGAGTTTTTCTTCGTGTTGCTGTTAATTGTGCAACATTGTTTGGTACTGTGTAAAGTTTCCGTCTGTTATCGTGCTTTCATTTGCTTTGAAAGCGTCTTCATAGGGGTCATAGGTATCTAGTAACACTTCTTCTTTTCTCCATGGTTAAAAAGTTGTAGCAGGGACGTGTAATACATTTCTTTATGTTGAGGAGTTTTTAATGACAATTTTATATGATTAATTAAGATGTGTTTGGTAAGTTTCACTAAGCTGCCTTCACAATTTGCCACTCTGTATCTACCTTTCTTTTCATCTGGTTTAATATTATTTTTGTATGTGAAGTTTTGGGCTACGTGATATAGAAACATGGTTTCCAAAGTGGTACTCCTGCCTGTTTGGGTAGTATGTGTCCATTAAATAGTTTTTCAAAATGTCTTGGCTGTTGGGATAATTTTTGGCTATTGTTTCTATGTCGTCATATGATTTGAGAACTCTTTTTCTAGATTTAGCAGGACCAAGACTTAGCAATACTATATTTTCAGATTTTCCATACAAGGCAGTACCATTTAAACGGTCTGCAGCTTCATAGCAGCCACATTCTCGATGACACAGCATTTTTATGCTAAAGCTGTACAATTTTTGAAGCTCTGTTTCTCTGCTTTGGTTAAGTAGGCTGTGGCATATCGTGCAACTGCAGTGGAATTGTCTGGAATGTACTGCACATCTGTGTTTGCATTGCATAGGAGGGCAATGATTGCATTGTAATCATTGATGTATTTTGATTCTTTTGTTCTTTTTATGTAATATGTGTTCTTAGGTGATGTACCTTTGACACTATGTCTAACTAAGACATGAAGTTGTTTACTTGACCTGTTGTTGAAACTGGTCTAGGGAAACCAAAGCGGCATTTGGTGTAGTATTTCACTTTGTTTTTATATTTGTGATGACAATATTTCCCAAATTTGTGTCTTTGAAATTGTAAAATGTGTGCATGAAGGTCACTATGTGTTGTTTGTGAAGGGATTTCGCACGTGACATATTTTTGGATGAAGTGCAAAACAGTGGTATCACTGTCCTGACAAAATCTAGGAGCATCTTGAACCCACAAAAGCATGTGGATGTGTGGTGCTCCTCTAGCTTGGTATTCATTTCTCCAAAAGAAGTGTTGCACTTCACCGAGGGGAGGAACAGTTTTATTACAAATGAAGTGTAGCATAGCAATGAAGCGATGATGGAAATATCTTTGATACTACATTTACAGGATCAAGAGAGCAGAGTTCTACTGGTGTTTTTTATATCTATGTTTGTTTTGTTTTTGTTTGCTATGCATAGGAAATCGTGTACATCTTCCCATGCATATTCTGCACAACTTATTGTCACAAACCAAGTGGGTGGCCCAAGGTTTCTTATCATACAGCGTACATCACTGTGATGTCTGAACCAGTATTCTTTGGTACCATGCATGTTTGCTAAAAGATTTGCAATGCTTGACTGTAAAATCTCTTTTTCTTGCACTTTTTGTAGTAATTCCGTAGCTGATATATTTTGAAAATGGATACCTGATTTCAATGTGTGTGCAGCTCTGTAGCATAGACTTGCTAGTTCACTTTCAAAGAGAAGGTGGAATATGTATTCCACGTTTTGTCTGAATCTGGGGTCTTCAGAATACATTCGTAAAGAGCGGTATTCTGATGCTGTTATTTGTGTGGGTTTATCATCGCACCTTCCTGCTTTCCCAGTAGGAAAGATTAGAGGAAAGGCGCATGCTTCTATACTTTTTTCCATATGCTGATTGGAGATCCTTTGGCTTGTCGCATTTGGTACGTTTGAAGTGTATCATCTATTGTGTTTTAGAGTGTAATGGATGAATTGTATAATGGTCTAAAATATTGAATTCTGTAGCAGGATCTAGAAGTTGAAATTTACCAGTTTCAGATGACTCTTGAATTATTTCAGTGGTTTCCTTCAGGTTTTCATCAATATCAATTTCTCTGTAGTATTCATTTTTGTCTTTTAGATATTGCAGTGCTTGTCTAACTTTATGTAAGTCCACAAGTTGTTGCCAAATTAGTTTGTCTTTTGTAGGTATGTCATTTACTAAGATAATTAAAGATTGATCTATTGGACGTTGCACTCCCAGAGTGTGTACATTTTCTTTGAGATCTAATGGCAAATAAACTACTTTGCCACGAATGCCTTTCACTAATTCAGAGGGAGGTAGTTTAGCTGTTTTTGGTTGAAGGCGTTTGATTGGTTGAAATGGGTGCACTGTTTGAATTATGATGCTCTCATATAAGTTGAGTTGTTGCAGAGGTTTTGGTAATGGGAATAATTCCAAGTTATTTGTGATAGCACCTGAAGGTGTTTGGTTGTTGTCAAGTTTTGCAGTGCAGTAACTGCAAAGTATTAAGGGGTTAGTAATCTCGTATTTGTTTTCTGCTTTTAGATAGAGAGCTAATTGGAACCATTTGGAATCTTCATTGTCTTCTATTTTGTACAATATGTCTACAGTTTTTGTGCTGTTTTTGTATGTGTGTAAAAGAAGGTTGACATCTGTACAGCTGTTGCTAGTCTTTTGTAAATCTATTACATTTTGTAAGTGCTTTTCAGTTCCAAAATATTTTCTCTGGATATGCTCTATTTCTTCGAGTAGTTGTTTGGCTGTACCTTGTAGAAGATTGTTATTTAAATTGGCTAGTGCTAAAGCAGGACATTTGGCATAGTACAGTTTATGGACCAGATTTCTTATAGTTGGATAATGAGTTGATATCATTTTGATATGGTGGAAGGTGCTTTTGCAAATAGGTCCACAAATGCAGGCTAATGGATGTCCTTGTAGTCCTGTGTATTTGCGCACTGGCCAGGAGTCTATATTTTGTAGTAGTTTCATTTTGAATTTGTCTTTGCCTTTCACATACTGATTGAGGAACTAGCATAAAGATTTGAAAGATTTTTTGGCTATGTTACACATTGATGTGCAGGGCCATTTGTAGACTGGACGTATTGGTTCAGTGGAATTGAGAGTTGATACTGAGGTTTCTGGGGATATTTTTGTGAGCAGCGTTTCTTGTTCTGTAATGGTATTATTAAGTTTGTCATACCCTCGTCCGCTGCTATGTATGGTAATTGGGTTTATTTGCTTTTGTTTGTAGGCTTCTTCATTGAAATATGCTTCTGTGCTCGTGATGTGACTCCATTCACCTCCACAGATGTTTGTGAAGCTATCTTTGTTGATATTCCGTTTATTGAGAAGTCTTTTTTTGTAGTTCAGTACTTAGTTTTTTTAGTGTTTTTATTCTGTTTAAAACTAAAATAAATAATTTTCTTTTGAGAAGGATTGCACTGTCTATGAGAGCTTCTAGGATTAATATTAATTTTCTACGGTAGGGTTTAAGGGTTGTGCATGATTTCTCTCCTGTTTTTATGAGGTTCTGAAGGACTCTGTGGCGGAAGATTTTTTGTAAAATAATTTTTTTGATATGCTTACTTGTCACTACATCAAGATTTATAAGTGCAGTGTTAGCACTAGTGGTAGCTGCAGTGTTGTTAATCACTTTCTGTTTCATTTTACATTTGAAAGAGGGAGCAAAGTTTCTGTACTGGAACGCTTAATGACTGTATTAGTTGTTTTGTTTGAACTTGTTTTACACATTCTGCTAGAGGTGGAGGCTTATTTTGGGGAGTTTTAGTTTGATTTCATTTACTTTTACATTGCTTTCTACAGAGTTGCTTTTTGGTAGGCATTTTTTGGGATCTGTTGGAGAAAAAAAGACAGTGTAGGTAATCTTGTGCAGTGTATGAGTGCTTTATGCATGAGTGTCCGAGTATGATGGTAAGGATGTATGTAGAGGTGTGTGATTGTGCAATGGGCTGCTACATCAGGTTGGGAAGGCTATTCTTGTATTTGTGTGCTACTATACTGGTGTTTAGATTACAATACAAAGTATGGAGCTGGTGAGGGGAAGCACTAATACTGAATCTACTGTTGCAGGGTTAGTACAGTTGTTAGAATACCAGAATTCTAAGGTGTTTGAGTAACATTTAGATCATTATGGAAGTATTGCACTTACTTTTTTGGATGGAAAGAGTAGGTTTCTTAAGAGTTCTCCTTTATACTTCAGACACTGCTGCTTTTCAGGGGAGCGGTCTTCACTGCAATTATGAAAGAAAGAAGTTAGTAAATATGTGTGTTAATAGCACTGTTGTTAATGTAGACATGAATTTCTTTCTTTTGCAGTAGTGTGCTTTCTGATAACTGTGCATAGCATGTACATGCACTTTCCTTGGCCTATGTGCCTTCTGCATATTTCATTTAGAATATGTTAGTTGAATGTGCTTAGAAATGAGTGCAATAGTAAGCGCACAGAGCACAGGTGGAGTTATTGGATGTTAGGAGATAGAAGAAATAATCATAATCTTTTGTTTGCTATTTTTACAGGGTAAATGCCAGAAAGTATACGGAAAAGTATTCAATGTATGCATTTGTGAAGGTGTGGGAAATAAAGCAGAAGGATCTGATGGGGTCAGCAGCTTATTACTCAGTAGGTCATTACCAAAGTACGGGATGAATCTGTGGTGCTTGGAGATGGGAGAGTCTGAAATAAAGTAAGGGTTGCAAGAAAGGTTCTGGTGCTTGTGTTGCAGACTGAAGGGAAGGGGGAGATGTTGTATGTGTTGCTTTACAACACTGTACATAGTTGTAGATGATGTGATAGACATGAATGCACCTGTGCATAGTTGAATGCTGTTGTAAATTCTAGAACGGAATGGCAACCAGCTGCAATGAGAGAGCTGTCTAGATTGGAAGAACAGTTGTAGAGGCAGTGGAGTTGTTTCATCTGGGAGCCTTTCAAATGATATTGGCTATCTGTGTGCATAAATAAAGATGCATGTACTCATCCTGGGTGCGTGTCATTTTAGAACACACTAGAAAGCCTTTTTCATAATTATACTGTTATTTCTCCCATCTTTTAAAATGAAATGACATTTTGCTAGATAGCTGTATGTGTTGTGTCTGATTACTATTGTAATCATTTGTAAAGGAAGTGGAAATGATAGAATGTATGTTAAATATGCAGAATATATAGAAAGGAAATTGTGTGTACATCTTACGCACTAGAATGCATTAACTGCTATTATGGTTGAAATGTGGAGAAGTAGGTGGCAGTGGTTACACAAATGATAGAATGAATGCAGAAAATAACAGTTTGCACATTGCAGTTAATAATATGGGTAAATAAAATTTGGAGAGCAGACATCTTTGCAAGTGACACTTCATCATAGTAAGCTTGTTTTACAGGTTATACAGGATAAGTGGCAGTTATTCTGTTTATATACATTCATACATGCCAACCCTCCCGATTTAGGTGGGAGACTCACGATTTTTCGGTGAAAAATAGTTATTTTTCACATTCTCCCAAATGTAAAATTACTGTAGCCCCAATGCACTTCTATGGGGAAATGTAGGTCTCCCGATTTCCCTGTGGAAATCTCTCTGCCAGGTGGCTCTGAATGTTGGCATTTATGTGCATTTATACAAGAAATGTACAAGTACTGTGCGGAAAATATTCATACCTGTGGTTTGTGTTCAGGCATGTGGATGTGCATGAATCTGCAAGAAGAAATGTTGGAGAGTTTACTAGTAGTTGCTGTAGGTGCTTTGCAGTAACAGCGCAATTGTACTCAGAGTGATAAACAGTACATCTAAAGTGCTGAATTGTGATGATGGAGTTAGATGTTCTTGGATGTGATTGGTGGATGGTTGTGTGACTGCTTAACAGTAGCCAATGAGGGAATGGTGCAGAGAGTGAAGTGGAAAGGGTATAAGAGCTGTACCAGTTTACGCGCTGCACGGACACCGCGGCTGTTCGCGGACAGGGCGTGCCACATACGGGGCTTCTCAACATATCTGGCATGGAAATAGGACTGTAGGGATTAGCCAATCAGGTGTTGAGGTTCTGCTTTGTATTGAGAGAGGCTGTGTGTAGTGAAGATGGCAGAGGTGGAGAAAGTCAGAGTGTTGGTGCTTGGAGATATGTTTGTGAATGGTTTGGAGCAGTATGCTAAAAGTAGGAATGTGGCTAAAAATGTTGATGTAAAAGGAGTGGAGGTGGTGTGGAGCACGGTGCCTGGTTGCAATTTGAAGGCAATTGCTAGAAGTTTGTGAAGATATGGCTAGGGTTAATAGTCCACATGTGTTTGTTATGCACTGTGGTGCTTTGCATTTGGGCCATGTCAGTGCCCCTACTTTGTTAAAAGGTCTAGAAATCTTGGGTCAGGCAGTAATGAAACTACTTCCAAATGGCAAGGTATTTTTTTCTGGTTTGGTTCCTAGGGCAATATGGGACAATAGTTCTATTTTTTCGCCTCAGGAAAATATTGCTAGGTGTTTAATCAACTGAGGCATGTTTTCTTTTATTCTTAGAGCTGGCATGTTCTTTTGCAACAATGACAACATTGACTCTGGTAATGTTGATTACTTTAAAGAAGATGGCATGTCTTTATCTTTTATGGGAAATGTCATGCTGTTTTGGAACATAAGGGTTGGTTTGGAGAAGCTAATGTGAAGATTTTTGGAGGAAAATAAGGAAACAAAAAAAAATACAAAATAAAAGTTGTTTCCGAAGCATCTGCAAAAAAAGGCTCTTTTCAGAGAAAACCTCAAAGGGGAATTGGGGCACACTATTTAAATTTGAATTCCCCACGCTCAGATTTTACAATTTGTTCGCGGACACCACGGTTGTCCGCAGACAGCGCATATTACATACAGTATTTTTGAGGTTGAGAGGCATGCAAATGAGACTTACCAGAGCAAGGTATTGGTCAATAGGTTTTACTGGGTGTGCTGTGTGAGCAGAGACTTTGTCAGAAAGTCTTTTTCCTGAGAGGAGAACAGATAGCTATGGCTGTGTGTTTCAGTAAGCACATTGTCTGGATTTTGGGAGATTCATGGATAAATTGGTTGGAGGTGCATGCAGATCGCTGTGGAGTGGTTGTACATCTGGGATTCCCTCATGTGAAAGTGCACTGGCATGGCAATTGTGGAATTAAGTGGCTGGATTTGATACCTCTATGTGCTACTTTGGTGACACATTATCATCCAGATATTACTACTATTCATTGTGGAGATAACAGTTTAGGACATGTGTCTGGAATCTCTTTGCAATTTGCAATGAAAGAAGGACTTGGGAAAGTCATGGACATGTATCCAAACTCCAGAGTAATTTTTTCCTGTATTGCGCAGAGACAAATGTGGCTGCGCTCTTCTTCATTTGATTCACAAATGGAGAAAGCAAGGCGCAATGTCAACAAGGCTGTCTGTGCCTTTTTGAGAGATGTTGGTATGTCCTCTTTCCACAATGAAAACATTATGTTTCGTAGTACACACATTTTTTGCAGAGATGGAGTATATCTTACTTATGCTGGCAATCAGATTTTTCTGCGGAATATACGCAACCTTTTTTGGAATTACAGCAATACAGTTTGCAGTAGGTGTTGACCATTTGAAGTTTTCGAAACACGAAAAACACCACAAAAGGCTCTTTTCAGAGCCTCCACTTCCTCCCATAGAAAAGTGCAATGGTTCTGACAGGGCAGAACCCCAAAAATGTAGAGGTCTGCGGACTGTGAAAGGCGGCTCTGAAAAGAGCCTTTTCTTTTTTTTGTTTTTTATTGGTTGAAATTTTTTTGACACACAAGGAAAGAAAGGGAAAGGAGGGTAAGGAAGGGACACTAACCACAGGGATAAGAAAGGGCAGGTGGAGAGAGGAAGATGTAGGGTGTGCCTTATTCAGGTCGGTAGTAGTCCTTCTCATGCTCCTTCACCACAGTCTCGAAAGCACTTCGAAGGTTCTCCCCCCTGCAGAGTACTGCGTTGCAGTACATGCACAATACTGTGACCTTCAAAAGGTAAGGATCAACAGTATCACGTATGGCCTGCAAGGCAGCTGGAGGGATTTGCTGCCCCACAGGAGTGTTTCTTGTGGTCGCAGGAGCAGAAACGCAGTATGCTGCAGGTAAACTCAACCTACTACATTTATCGCAAGTTACAACCTTACGAACAACATTAGGTGTCACTTCATTGAGGTAGTACCATATCTGTACAAACCCAGTTTCCCATGACTCAGCACCACCTTGCATTGATTGCAGGTCACCTTGTTTGCAGGTGATTTTGGTAGTCCATCAAGAGTGGTAAATAACCTCCACACCCAAGAATCACAGTAAGCACTAGTAGTAGGGACTTCCACTACCTCATCCTCTTCATCACTCTCCTCTGTATCCTCATGCCTGTTCCCCTCTGCAGGCCCTTGGGGTGGAGTTCGTGGTGGAGGGGTTGGGGGTGGTGTCAGCAGTTTTAAAGAGCAAGAGCAATCCAGAGCAGTCTCTGTCCTGGAAGCCCAAAAACAGAATAAGGAGCAGCTCTGGGGTGTGGCCTTTTATAGGGGTGCTGGGGCGCGCTTCACATTTTGGTTAATTGCGGACAAGCGGACATATTGTGTGTCCTAAGGACACCTCCATTTTGATTACGAACAGTACGAACAGTTATAGTGACCTTAGGACAGCCCCATTTTGGCTAATTATGGACATCCCGGACACCTCCGCTGTCCGCGGACACCCTAACTGCCTTTTAAAAAAAAATAACACACAGAGGAATATGGTAACAACAGACTTAATATTTTATTATTGCATAAAAGTATAAAAATTATGAAAGAGAGGGGGAAGCAGAAACTGAAACAAATACAGGGTAATTAGGGGTTTGTACATGATGGGGGGGGAGGGGAGGAAGGGATTGAAGTCTCATCGTAACATTTTTTCTTGCTGGGGAGTTTTTGGGGATGGTTTGTTGGGACATGGAGAAGGGGTACATGTACATGTGGAACAGTGATATTTATTTTTTTTCTTTTATATGGTCCTCCAGAAAGTGTTTTAAAAGAATTAAATTTGACATTAATAAATCCATTTTTTGTTCCATTCGTTGCAGGCGATTTTGTAAGGTTTCTGTTTCTGTAATTTTAATGTCTGTATGGTCTGTTAAAAAAAATGTGTTAATTACACATAAAGTAATGGGTATTAAGTGGTTTATGTAGAAAAGTGTAGTGTCTACCATTAGTATCACCATCTTCACTCATTTCATCCCGAGAAAAATATTCTTCCAGCCATTCCAAAGTACTAGACATTTCTGTGTAAAAATAAAAAAAATATTACTTTTAGTGTACCTAATACAAAAATGTTATAAATATATACAATACATGTAGTATACTCACTAGTTTCTTGGTAAGTTTTGCTGTTACTGCTGCGTAGGTGTGCTGTTGTTTTTTGCTGTGCAGTTTCTGTGAGGTAATTCTGTTGGAGGCATATTGTTTTGGTATATTCCATTATGTTGCATATGCTATGTAATTGGATGGTTGGTGTCTTACTTATACAGTTTGCACGTCTTATTTATCATTGAATGTAATGTATTTATGTGCTGCTTTTTGAACATGTTGAGTGTTTTTATTGCATGATAAAACAATGTAAGATACCCAATGAGTTTTTGGATGGTGTTGCTGTTGACCACGTCCGTCCGCGGACATGCGCATGGTCCGCAGACATCAGAACCACTAGCGCAGGTGGGGGTTCAGTATGTTCTATGTTATATGTATATAAACTAAGGGAATCCTAGTAAACATGTATCACATTTATATTACTATATCTATATTCAGTGAAAAAACTTTGTTTGTGATGTCATCTTTGATGTCCTGGGTGTTAGTCTTAGCAGTGCACGGTGGTGGTGTGAGTTATGGTTGCTTAGCTTACCATAACTGGCACATTTCAGGGGTTTTTCAGTTTTACTTGGAACCATAACATCTCTTCGCGCCTTGAAACACTTGTGTATAGGCGCGTTACAAATGCCATATCATATCATATCATATCTTTAAGTTCAAAGTTTTTTTCACTGAATATATATATATATACATATTTATATATATATACAAAGAAGGTAGATTGGAAACCAATCCGAGTCACATCGGCACTCTGGCTGTATTCACGACGGAAAGCTGAATATCTCCAAAAAATCCACAGGCAGTCTTAGTATACCATGCAGTTAAAGTGTCCTTTATTAGTTAAAATACATGGACAAGGAAGACAGCAGCAGTGTTTGTATTCACTACAAAAAAACTTTGTTGAGTGGACGTTATGGTTAAGTTGCCCTAGCAAAAACCTGTTCACTTGTTATTTGTGATTTCATCTTTGATGTTCTGGGTGTTAGTCTTAGCAATGCACGCATATGGTGTGAGTTATGGTTGCTTAGTTTATTATAAAGGGGGAATGTGCAGTGGTGTTTGGTTGCACTGTGAAGTGTAACATTCCTTTAGTGAAGTCTTTTTTCTAAATGTACATATATATGTGTGGCAGGGAAGGGAAAGAAAGGGGCTAAACAAGTGATGTTGTCATTGATGGCATCATTGACATGTGAGATGACATCTTTCATGGTCTGGGTGTCAGTGTTAGCAGTGCACAGGGGTGGTGGCAGGGTTGGGAGCTTAGTTGACCATAACTGGCGAATTTCAGGGTTTTTTTGGTTTTAATGTGAATCATAAAAGGGAGTGGAAAGTTTTTTTTTGTGAAGTGCACAGGTTTTTGTTAGGGCAACTTAACCATAACGTCCCCTCAACAAAGTTTTTTTTGTAGTGAATTTCAATGGTTTTTGGGAGGGGAACTTAACCATAACGTCCCCGCAACAAAGTTTTTTTTGTAGTGAATTTCACTGGTTTTTGGGAGGGCAACTTCACCATAACGTCCCCTTAGCAAAGTTTTTTTTGTAGAAGGTGGAACCTAAGCATCAAATTGTGGCAATGAAGTTGTTGAGCAGAATATACACTGTAATCATGTGATTGTGAGAGATATGTAGTATAATCTATGTACTTGATATACATTTAACATAGAACATACAGAACCCCCTCCCTATTGCTTTTAGAAAGGGACGGACTGAGCGCCTGTTTGCGGACTGGGGCGGACAGGATCACCATTACCCAAAGAGGCGGGGGGTATCTAAAAATGTATTATTGTCTTACACAAAAAGTGTGAAACGTTGAAGAAGGGCATATAGATATTGTAAATAGTAATAAGTAAATATGGAAACCTGAAGGTGTGAAAAGAAAACGACACATTTAATAACCATGTAGAATGGAGTGGATGGTACCAAAAAAGAAAGAAAGGATGCCTCCAGCGTAAGCACTTCACAGAAACTCGGCAGCCTGGAAAGACAGTGGACGGACGCAGAAGGACGAAGGGAGATTACATCAAAAGAGTGAGTGTAGACCATTATTTTATGTGGGTATGGTTTTTTTTTGGTAAGTGGTGCAGGAATAATAATTTCTTTGTGTTGTTTTGACTCACAAATGGCTAGTACTTTGGAGTGACTGGAGGAGTATTTCCCGCACAGGGAAATGTCTGAAGACAGCGACAACAATGGTACACAATGGTCTGCATATGGAGAATAGTGACCAGTATTTTATAGGCATTTAACTTATGGGGTTTTTTTTTCAACAGACCAAGAAAAAAAGAGGTAAGGGCAACAAACGAGATAGAAGAAGACAGGATAAAAAGGATAGAGCAGAAAGTGGACATTTTGAACAACAATTTTAAAGTTTATGGGAATTTGTAGAGGACGTTGTGAGAGGAAAAGTTTGGTACCATTGCCCCACCTGCACCTGCCCTGCTTCTCCATTCCCTAGTGTCCCATCACCAAACCTGCAAGAGGAAAATAGACGTTTCAATGAAGTATCCATCCCTTCTTCCCCTCACAAATCTTCCCCTCATAACCAGCCCGTTTCAAATCCAAATTCCCCCATATTTGTTTCAGTGTCCGCTTCCCCCGCTGTTTCTTTAGAATGATGTGTGTGTATGTGTGTAGTAAATGGTTTTGTACAGTAGTTGTAGAGAAAGAGTTTGTGTGTACATTTTTTTTTTAAAAAGAGGTAAAATGTTCACGAACAGCACGCCTGTTCGACCTATCTGCAAGCAATGGAATGTGGGTGCTGTCTAATGGCAAGTAAGACGGATGTGATGTGTGACTGCACCATCTTTTCAAAATGTGCGTACATAAACAGAAAGGGGTGTCCAATGGATATACTACCTTGGCGTACCGCTTGGAAACAAGATAATACATGGTCTTGGAACAGACAAGATGTCCGGAATGGGTGTAAATAAGTAAAAAGGCAGTGTGTGAAGGACAGTATAGCGGTCAATATTGGGCGCAGTCAAAATGGTGCCGTCCGTAGAACAGGCACGGTGGCCGGCAGGTTCGTAGGCAAACAAAATGGAGTTGTCCTAAGGACATTGGAACTGTCCGTACAGTGAACATTGCATGTGTGCACATGCTCAGTACAAACGAAAGGATTGCCAACATTGCGCTAGTTCCTAACTGTCCGTCTCAGTTGTGTCGCACTTTGAAGTAGTTTGAGAAACCGAACACTGTCCGTAGCACACTTGTGCGCATGCACATGTTTGATTCTTTGCATTTGCTATCCAGGGGACTTTCATCAAGGGGAGGATGTGTTGAGGACGTCATCTTGTGACCGCACCTATGCTGCACGTGGGGACTAGTTTCTGCGGTTTGTGTGCTTCCGCAACACTACAAATGAACTTTTAGACACAAGGCAAACTGTTGAGGAGTGTAAAAATGTAATTTCACACATCCCAAACAATAGGCCACTTCAGGAGTTGCTGTGTAAAATGTGTGTACCGCTTTGTAGGGATGAAGACGGTCGTGAGGCACACCCCTGCACCCCTTCAAAAGGCCACACCCCAAAGCGCATCTTCATTGTCCTTCTAGCTATAGTAGATAGAGGTCCGTTGCCTTTACTGCTGTAGTGACGAAAAGGAAACTAATCGGTATGGCTTCCATGGCTGCTGTTGGGTTATTAGCCTCTGCACCACCCCCAAACCCGCCACCATCACCACCTCACCAAGGGCCTGCAGAGAGATATATGGGTGAGGATGTAGAGATTGAGGAAGAAGAGGAGGAAGAGAATGAAGTGGAGGAACTCCGCACTAGGAGCACTCGGCGGGAGTCGAGGGTGTGGGGGTTGTTTTCCGTTTATGGGAACGTACCAAAAGCACGTGCGAACCTGGTGAAGTGTAACGTGCGATGTGGTGTTGAGTCGCGGGAGATTTGGAGCGGACAGTTTTGGTACGACAACCATGAAGCGACACCTCACTTCATTCCACACTGCGGACATTCGCAAAGGTGGTGCCATGTGAAGAGCGTTGTCGTTTGAGTTCCTCCACAGCATCCTCGGAATCTGCTCCTCCCACCACAAGAGACACTCCTGTGGGGGAGTGCCTCCCTCCAGCTGCTTCACAAGCCATTCGCAATGCTGTGGACCCTTACCTTTCAAAGGTGACAGTAGTGTGCACATATTGTGACGCAGTACTCTGCAGGGGGGAGAGTTTTTGAAGTGCTTTTGAGGCTGCAGTCACCGAGCACCAGAAGATTTCCTCCTTACCTAAATAAAAATCACCCATAATATTTGCCTGTTGAGTTGCCCTTTCTTATCCCTGTGGCTGGTGTCCCTTCCTTACCCTACTTTCGCCTCTTCTCCTAGTGTGTCGAGTGTTGTTAATTAATGAACGTAAAAACAACAAAAATGATAGAAAAGGCTCTTTTCAGAGCCGCCTTTCTCAGTGTAACAATAGAACTATGAAGTGACGGCCGTAGACCCCTGCAGAGTTCAGCAAAAGTTTGCGGACAGTCGTAGAGGGGAAAAAGGGAGGGGGCAAGCGGCGCAATAAAGTGCACGTTGGGAGTAAGTGGCGGCTCTGAAAAGAGCCTTTTGATGGTGTGTTGTGTGGGTCAAAAACAGTGGATTGGGGAAAACGGATTGTCAGATAGGTTAGTGTGATTGCAAAAGAGGGTGCAATGCATTTTGTAAATTGTGAAGAAACACCTGATTGAGAACACAAAGAAATCCAAGTTATGGACAACTGCGTCCCCTGCACACTTTCGAAGAGGCCGAAGGCCTAAATAGATTTAATCATACAATTATGAGAGTAATGAGAAATGGGTTTATCATCTCTGAAAATTCAAATATGTTAAATTTCATAAGAAAATTCATAAAAAAAGATTTTTGCATAAAGAATATTCAATAGGCCGTTTTCTTTAGAGAAATATGGTCTTCTCCTTTTTAATGATTTTTTCTGTTCGCCCAACGGGTTTCGAGATTCATTTTCTCTTCATCAGGGGCTTAAATTTCAAAATAATTTTCACAAGCATCTATAAAGAACATATATGGATAATAGATTAAACAGATTACCTATTTTTCAAAAGAGAATCACCTTAAAATTTTGTTTTAACACATCAAATTGAAGTTATAAACAAAAGTTAACAATATTCTAAGATGGTTAGCACATCACTTGTGTTATTGGCAACCTGATTATACTTATAGTATCAATCATCAAAAAATCCAACATTAAAGGGAGATGAAGCTTATGTTAGGTGTTTGTTATACGGAAAAACTCGCCAGTTTTCCATGTTGTAACAAGGAGAAAGTTGTTTTTAAGGCTAAAATGCTGATGTTGTGTCCCATTCCCACTAAATATGTAAAAAACCTAGTCGTGCCAGAAAAATGTAAGGTAAAGGGAACGAAGAATGAACTCACCCATCTTCAAAAAGTCTTTATGAGAAAAACTTTAGAACTGGGTCAGAAAGTGCACCCCACGTAGTCCAGTGCAATAGCCAGATACTGGTTTTCTTGGGGGAAGGATGACAACAGTCTCCTAAGGTAAGGTAAAGTGTGAACAATAAATATAGAGAAAGGGGGGCTAAGGGGAGTGTAAGGGGGGGTTTACCCATACATCTAAACTTACTTGATCCGGAATCTGATGCAGAGACGCGGTCAGGAATGCAGCTTTCTGACCGCCTCGTCTGCTACTCTGTTTATATATGGTAAAATGGGTCCTGTGACGTCACTGGCGCTAATGTTAACCCTATATAGACTTGGTTTCAAAAAAAGGGTAAAAGTATGTAATGATAGCAGAGCATAGTATTGGACCCATGTTATGGTATCATAAAACAATTTTGTGAATATATAATCGAAAAAGTCTTTTTCCATAATTGTCTATCCCAAGACAGATGGGTGTACAATCTTAAAGGGACTAGAGCCATTGGTGGATTTCTTACTTAATTTACAACATATATCAGATACAACGAAACATTTTAGTAAAATCTGGGAATACCTAAGGTTTTATGGAATATGGATATATGCCTATAAAAATGGTCCTAGATAATACTCTTCATTTAATCCTAGGGGAGTCATGGCATCTAGTTTGTTGATCCAAAAGAGTTCCCTCTGCGCCAACAATTTAGGCAAGTTTCCCCCTCTGCTGAATGGACGTATGACTTCCAGAATTGCTAGTCTCATCTGGGAAACATTGTGTCTCATGTCTCTAAAGTGTCTGAAGATAGGTGAACTTAAATTTCTTGTCCTGATGCATGATTTATGTTCCGTCCATCTGTCTTTGGCCCTTTTATTGGTTTTCCCAACATAATACTTCCCGCATGGGCAGCGTATCGCATAAATTACATTTTTTGTGTCACATGTCGCGAAGTTCCTTAGAAAGATCTTTTTACCTGTTTGTGGACGACGTATATGGTCACCTTTAATCAGATTGTTACAGTGCTGGCAATGTAAACAGGCAAAAGTGCCAACCTTGGGTTTGCTTAATGTCCTCTGTGATGTTGGTTTTATTCTTTCTGCTCTTATCAGTTGGTCTCTAAAGTTCCTTCCTCGTTTGTAGGCCATCATTGGTGGATCAGGGAATAGATTTGATAAAGTCTCATCAGATTTGATTAGTTCCCAATTTTTTTGAATGATTCTTTTTATCTGGAAACTCTGACTTGAGTATTTGAGCGTGTGTATTAATTTTTTTTCTTCTTCAGTCTGCTGTTTATCTTGTAAGAGAGCATTTCTGTCATGAGCTTCAGTCCGTTCAATAGCTTTGTTGATGGTATCTGGAGGAAAACCTCTTTTCAGGAATCTTTTTCTCATGTTGTTGTATTCATCCTGTAGCGTGTTTGTCTCTGATGTGATCCTTTTAACTCGTAATAGCTGACTGTAGGGTAAATTGTCTTTCAAGTGTTTCGGGTGATGACTCGCATGATGTAAGAAACTGTTCACATCCGTGGGTTTTCGAAAAATTTTAGTTTTACTGTTTGTGCCTGTATATTCAACTGTGACATCAAGGAAGTTCACAGAGGGTTTGCCAATTTCCAACGTAAACCCTATTCTTGGGTTGCAGGTGTTCAGATGGTTCCAAAATTCAAGCAATTCAATTTCTGTGCCATTCCAAATTCCAAATATGTCATCGATATACCTTAGCCAGATTTGTATTTTGTTTTTTCCAGATGGGGTTGTCTAGTACATGTGTTTTCTCATAGTGATACATGAAAATGTTGGCATAGGATGGGGCCACTGACGACCCCATCGATGTGCCAGAAATTTGAAGATAATATCGTCCATTATACCTAAAGTAGTTATTGTAAAGGATAATGTAGAGCAATTCCAAAGCAAAGACTTTTTGAATATTGACTTCTCTGTGTGACAACAGGAACCATTCCATAGCTTCAATTCCTTCTGAGTGTAGGATGGAAGTGTACAAGCTATTAACATCCATTGTGAAAAGCAATAGGTTTTCTTCTGGCAATTGTAGTGAATGTAAGATTCTTAAGAAATGTGTGGTATCTTTGAGATATGTACTTATTGATTGGACCAATGGTTGAAGAGCAGTATTGTCCAGTAGTTTATAGGTACGACTATCTTCCAGAAGTTTCATGCATCCCTTGTCGTAGAGTGTGGTGTCCATGAGAACCAGGGCACCCCTTTGTCCGCTTGTTTGAGCGTGAGGGTATTGTCTTCCGCCAGTTGTTTTATGAGCTTGAGTTGATGTTTCCTGATGTTACATTTTTGGGAGGGTACATACTTTATGCGTTTAAGATCCTTCATCGTTTTTTGTTTATACAAATTTATTAAAGGATGGTTCACCTGAGGGTGAAAGGTGCTCTTATTTTTCATCTCCAAGTACCTAGGTGTGTCTCTGGGTTGTAGGTTATCTTCGACGTTATGAAAAAATACTTTTAGCTCCATCTTCCTTATTAGTTTAAACAAATTGACTTCTTCTTCAAAAAAAGTGGTGGAGTTGGTTGGTATAAAGGAGATTCCCAAGTTTAATGTATCAATTTGTGCCGTGGTGAGTTGCTTGGATGAAATATTAATCACCAAGTGTTTGTCTATTTCTTTTTCGGGCGTAATTTTCTTCTGTCCTCGTCTTGTTTTGCGTTTCCTAAAAAAGGACGTGGTTGCGTATCTGTTGTGGGTCCCGGTCTAGAGTCTTCAAGATTTTCTGGGGTTAAGTTGTTAATAGAGGTTGATGCTACTGAGGGATGACTTCTATCCTCAACCTCCCCACTTAGTACTTCGCTGCTGTCGGTATTGCTATCCGGTGTGTTTTGTGGTCTCTGTGGTCTCCTTGGTGTCGGTCTATTGTTTGCATAAAACTCCTGCCACGAGTAAACAATGTCTCTGGCGTAATCCAATGTGTCACAGCGGAATTTTCTGATTTTGCGTTGCTCTATGTCCTGTTTGTACGAATCCAATTTATTGTTTGTGTCTTCCAAAATTTGTTTCAGTTCTGTTTCTGTCTTGAGTTTTGACAATTGTACTGTGACTTCCTCTATTTCCTACTGTAACGTTAGTACCGATTTTGATAGTTCTTCTATGGTAAGCAGAATCAGGTCCAATGAACACTTATTGAGGATGTGCTCCCATCTGTTAACAAATTCTTTATTCTCTTTGCAGAGGGTTGGCTTGAGATAAATTCTCAAGCCACGTGGAATGCGTTTAGCACTATAGTATTGTGCAAGCGTAGTTGCATGGAGTTTCTGTGAGATCTCTCTCCTAATTAGGCGTTCTAATTTCTGTATTAGTCGTTCTGGATTATTATCTAATGAAGTGACTTTGCTTGTGTCCTTGATCAGACCTAAAATTCTTGTTGCCTCCTCCTCTGTGAAGGCTAAGGTTGTAGCTGACTTATCTGTTAATGTACTAATACTCGAAAATGACATGTTCTGTTTGTTGGGTGCTAGTGTTATATATAGATACCAACCCACCTCGGTGGGAAACTATAACTGACAAAACACCAAATTACACTTGCACACCAATTTTCAATACCATTTCAATGTTAAATTGAGGATATACATTCTTGAGGTAGGTAGTAATATTCAAGGTGCAGGGGAGAAGGACTCAGCCTTGGTACCTAGGCTGGAATACAATAGAGAACACAAAGAAATCCAAGTTATGGACAACTGCGTCCCCTGCACACTTTCGAAGAGGCCGAAGGCCTAAATAGATTTAATCATACAATTATGAGAGTAATGAGAAATGGGTTTAGGATCTCTGAAAATTCAAATATGTTAAATTTCATAAGAAAATTCATAAAAAAGATTTTTGCATAAAGAAAATTCAATAGGCCGTTTTCTTTAGAGAAATATGGTCTTCTCCTTTTTAATGATTTTTTCTGTTCGCCCAGCACGTTTCGAGATTCATTTTCTCTTCATCAGGGGCTTAAATTTCTAAATAATTTTCACAAGCATCTATAAAGAACATATATGGATAGTAGATTAAACAGATTACCTATTTTTCAAAAGAGAATCACCTTAAAATATCGTTTTAACACATCAAATTGAAGTTATAAACAAAAGTTAACAATAATCTAAGATGGTTAGCACATCACTTGTGTTATTGGCAACCTGATTATACTTATAGTATCAATCATCAAAAAATCCAACATTAAAGGGAGATGAAGGTTATGTTAGGTGTTTGTTATATGGAAAAACTCGCCTGTTTTCCATGTTGTAACAAGGAGAAAGTTGTTTTTAAGGCTAAAATGCTGATGTTGTGTCCCATTCTCACTAAATATGTAAAAAACCTAGTTGCCCAAGAAAAATGTAAGGTAAAGGGAACGAAGAATGGACTCACCCATCTTCAAAAAGTCTTTATGAGAAAAACTTTAGAACTGGGTCAGAAAGTGCATCCCACGTAGTCCATTGCAATAGCCAGATCCTGGTTTTCTTGGGGGAAGGATGATAACAGTCTCCTAAGGTAAAGTGTGAACAATAAATATAGAGAAAGGCGGGGTAAGGGGAGTATAAGGGGGGGTTTACCCATACATCTAAACTTACTTGATCCGGGATCTGATGCAGAGACACAGTCAGGAAGTGCAGCTTTCCGACTGCCTCGTCTGCTACTCTGTTTATATATGGTAAAATGGGTCCTGTGACGTCACTCCCGCGTGCGCGAGCGGCGTCAGAAGTCATGACGTCACTCGCGCACGCGCGGCTAACGTAGGTGTTTCTCATAAGTGGTAAACAAATTAAGTCCCCTATGACATCATTCGCGCATGCGTGGATGACGTCTGTAAATGATGATGTGGTACCGGGGCGCACCGGAATTGCGTGAGTGCTGGGAATGCCATTTGAGTAAATAAAATGCACCTGTCACTAAAAATAGCGCGAACAGCTACATGTCTTAGATAAATCTTACATGTATAGTGATGTAGATAGTGGATCTCTAATGGGATACACGTAGTGGCCTGTATCTAGGCATGTTCAAAAAAAGGGGGGGAAAAAAACGCCCCCAAGTATAAATTAGTTGAAGAAAAAGATAGTGTTGTTCTGCCTAACCCAAAATGAAAAGAATGGTATTTGTGTACCTGTAGGCTGCTAGGTGTACTCCCAATACAGAGAAATAATTGGAGAAAGAAAGGATTATTCCGTGTAGGGATAAATCTTGGGGATTGAAGGTGTACCACTCTAAGCAGCGCTGTTGTGTGGCGCTAATGTTAACCCTATATAGACTGGGTTTCAAAAAAAGGGTAAAAGTATGCAATGATAGCAGACCATAGTATTGGACCCATGTTATGGTATAAAACAATTTTGTGAATATATAATCGAAAAAGTCTTTTTCCATAATTGTCTATCCCAAGACAGATGGGTGTACAATCTTAAAGGGACTAGAGCCCTTGGTGGATTTCCTACTTAATTTACAACATATATATCAGATACAACGCAACATTTTAGTAAAATCTGGGAATACCTAAGGTTTCATGGAATATGGATATATGCCTATAAAAATGGTCCTAGATAATACTCTTCATTTAATCCTAGGGGAGTCATGGCATCTAGTTTGTTGATCCAAAAGAGTTCCCTCTGCGCCAACAATTTAGGCAAGTTTCCCCCTCTGCTGAATGGACATATGACTTCCAGAATTGCTAGTCTCATCTGGGAAACATTGTGTCTCATGTCTCTAAAGTGTCTGAAGATAGGTGAACTTAAATTTTTTGTCCTGATGCATGATTTATGTTCCGTCCATCTGTCTTTGGCCCTTCTATTGCTTTTCCCAACATAATACTTCCCGCATGGGCAGCGTATCGCATAAATGACATTTTTTGTGTCACATGTCGCAAATTTCCTTAGAAAGATCTTTTTACCTGTTTGTGGATGACGTATATGGTCGCCTTTAATCAGATTGTTACAGTGCTGGCAATGTAAACAGGCAAAAGTGCCAACCTTGGGTTTGCTTAATGTCCTCTGTGATGTTGGTTTTATTCTTTCTGCTCTTATCAGTTGGTCTCTAAAGTTCCTTCCTCGTTTGTAGGCCATCATTGTTGGATCAGGGAATAGATTTGATAAAGTCTCATCAGATTTGATTAGTTCCCAATTTTTTTGAATGATTCTTTTTATCTGGAAACTCTGACTTGAGTATTTGAACGTGTGTATTCCTGACCACGTCTCTGCATCAGATCCCGGATCAAGTAAGTTTAGATGTATGGGTAAACCTCCCCTTATACTCCCCTTACCCCGCCTTTCTCTATATTTATTGTTCACACTTTACCTTACCTTAGGAGACTGTTATCATCCTTCCCCCAAGAAAACCAGGATCTGGCTATTGCACTGGACTACGTGGGGTGCACTTTCTGACCCAGTTCTAAAGTTTTTCTCATAAAGACTTTTTGAAGATGGGTGAGTGCATTCTTCGTTCCCTTTACCTTACATTTTTCTGGCACGACTAGGTTTTTTACATATTTAGTGGAAATGGGACACAACATCAGCATTTTAGCCTTAAAAACAACTTTCTCCTTGTTACAACATGGAAAACTGGCAAGTTGTTTCCGTATAACAAACACCTAACATAAGCTTCATCTCCCTTTAATGTTGGATTTTTTGATGATTGATACTATAAGTATAATCAGGTTGCCAATAACACAAGTGATGTGCTAACCGTCTTAGATTATTGTTAACTTTTGTTTATAACTTCAATTTGATGTGTTAAAACGATATTTTAAGGTGATTCTCTTTTGAAAAATAGGTAATCTGTTTAATCTATTATCCATATATGTTCTTTATAGATGCTTGTGGAAATTATTTTGAAATTTAAGCCCCTGATGAAGAGAAAATGAATCTCGAAACGCGTTGGGCGAACAGAAAAAATCATTAAAAAGGAGAAGACCATATTTCTCTAAAGAAAACGGCCTATTGAATGTTCTTTATGCAAAAATCTGTTTTATGAATTTTCTTATGAAATTTAACATATTTGAATTGTCAGAGATGCTAAACCCATTTCTCATTACTCTCATAATTGTATGATTAAATCTATTTAGGCCTTCGGCCTCTTCGAAAGTGTGCAGGGGACGCAGTTGTCCATAACTTGGATTTCTTTGTGTTCTCTATTGTATTCCAGCATAGGTACCAAAGCTGAGTCCTTCTCCCCTGCACCTTGAATATTACTACCTACCTCAAGAATGTATATCCTCAATTTAACATTGAAATGGTATTGAAAATTGGTGTGCAAGTGTAATTTGGTGTTTTGTCAAGAAACACCTGATTACCAGCATATGTGAGGTGGACTCCATCTCTGCGGAAAATGAAACTGCTACGAAACAACATTTTTTCATTGTGGAAAGAGGACATGCCAACATCTCTTAAAAAGGCACACACAGCCTTACTCACATTGCGTCTCGCTTTCTCCATTTGTGGACCAAATGCTGAAGAACGCAACCATTTTTGTCTTTGGGCAATACGGGAAAAAAGTATTTGACAATTTGGAAACATGTCCATGAGCTTCGCGAATCCTTCCTTCATGGCAAATTGTAAAGAAATGCCAGATACATGGCCTAAACTGTTTCCTCCACAATAATGAATGATGAGTATATCTGGAGGACGCTCTGTCTGTAAAGTAACACAAAGAGGTACCAAGTCCACCCATCGCATGCCACGCAAGCCATGCCAGTGCACTTCCGCATGTGGAAATCCGAGATTTGTAGATAAACTGCAGCTTTCTGCATGCACCTTCAACCAATGTATCCATGAGTCTCCCACAATCCAGATAATTTGTTTTCAAGCATGGAAAGCCATGGCTGTGTGGTGTCCTGTGAGGGAGAAGACGGTCTTACTAAAGTACGTCGGTCAGAACACACCTACTGAACTTTATGGACCAATCCCTAACTCCGCTCATTCTCATTTACATGCAGCTCCACCCTTCAATCCTCGGTGGTGATATGTGCTGGCTGCTAACTGTCGCCATGTTCGCGGACATGTACAGGATCAGAGCGTGACGACGGTACATTAAAGTACTATTCCCCTTTTTCCCCTTTAAGGTAGGCTTAAAAAGAGCCGTTTTTCTTAATTTTTGGCCACATATCGTAAAGACATGTGGTATCTTATGTATTTTTTTGTATTTTTTGTGCTTGCTTTACTCGCGCAAACATTACAGAACCTTCTCTAAAGCAAGTCTTATGTTCCAAAAAAACATTGCATTTCCCAACGAGGATAGCGCAACACCATCTCCTTCAAAGTAATGTGCATTGCTTGGAGCAATGTTATCGTGGCTACAAAAAAACATACCAACTCGTAGCATGAATGCACGCATGCCACGATTGATGATGCACCTCCCGATGCTTTGATCTGGACAGAAAACAAAAGTGTTGTTCCATTGCACTCTTGGGAGAAAAGCAGAAAAAATAAATTTCGATGTTGGGAAGATGGTCATGAGTGCCTCAACCAACTGTGCCAAATCTGCCAACAAAGTACGTGAAGCGATGTATCCCAAGTGGCAAGCACCGTAGTGCAGAATTACCACATGAGGAGTGGTCATTCGACGCATGTCTCTGCAAACTTGCAGAATTGCCGCAGCACTCGCATCAGTGTCAGCGCTTCACACCACCTCCACTCCTCGCACATCGAAATGGTGTGCCACATGCCTACTCTCGGCATAGTGTTGTAAGCCGTGCACAAAAATGTCTCCAAGCAGCAAAACCTGACCCTCTGCTCCTCTGCCCTTTTCAGTGTGCGCACCGTCTTTCGACACAAAAGACTAATGTGAACATCTGATTGGCTGATGCTTGCAGTCGGCTGTCCATGCAGGATTTGCTGTAGAAACCCGTATGTGACACGCCCTACCAGCGGACAAGTGTTGTCTACGTGCGACATGCAACTGTTACCCAGTCCTTCCACCCTTTCGACAGCAGTACCAAAGCAAGTCCCTCATTGGACACAACTAAGCGGGCACACAATTATCCACCAATCACATAGAACATTGCTAATTTTAACTCCGTCATCAACATTGCGCACTTCAAAATTACTGTTGATGATTCTTAATGAAAATCGCATACCATTGCAAAGCACCTACTTCACAAGCGACTGTGCAAGGATTGCGAATTTCTACGTACAGCTCCATGCATGTGCACATGCATCAGTATAGAGTACAGGTATGTACATTTTAATCAGAGTACATGTGGAACCTTTATGATGTAAAATTAACAAAATAATGGCGGTTAATTTCCATAGGGAACACATAACAAAGCTCCCTTTTTTAAAGTGCAACATACTGTCCTCTGCATAACCTGTACATACGTTGCAAGCATGCCTATTTAGGCAGAGCTCTCAACCTTTTTTGTCTGAAAGGCAGGTGAAATCAGCCGATTTTGTTTTTGGCGGGTGAGACGTCCATTGGATTGAATGGCCGTGCAGGAGGCTTCGCGGGTGAGTCTGCCCTTTACAAGGCGGGTAACACCCGCCAAAAGAGTGTCAGTTGAGAAGTAGAATTTAGGGCAGACCGCAATTTTGTATGGGAAAATGTCAGAGTTCTGTACTATGTACTGCCTACAGTAAAGCTGCTTGCAATGTGATTGTATGAGAATAGTAATCACTCCTGATTGTGGTGCTCACATGTCCTTCGGAGGGTCTCCCAATTTTTGGACATCATGCTTTTCATTAACAAGTACAAAATGTTTGCCCATCTAGTACTTTGCCCTATCGTTTACAAACCTCTCTCCTATGCATACTACATTTTGTCAATGCATTTGTCAGGCATTTCCAAACCCTTAAAAAATGTAGTTATTTTGAAGGACTTTCAAGTACCATATTGAAAGTAGTATGGAAAGACTGCATAGAGAGAAGAGAAATGTGCACGTGGACCGGGTTGAAATATGAAAGTTAAATCCTCTGACGAAAGAAGTACAAGTAAAGTCTGCAGTATCATGGCCGCTGCAAACACACAAAGTAATTGATATTGTTTTTTTAATTCACAGTGAAGACTACTGTCCTGAGAATCAACAGCATCTACACTGCAGACAACATATCCAAAGAAACCTGGTCATCTTGTACAAAAAAGTAAGTACAGTACAACCTTCATATTGTAACTACTCCTTAAAGAGGCTGCGTGGCTTATTTGTTTGTTTGGGCACCAAAGCAAGCATTCATTTGTAAACCATTCTACCTACAAATATCCATTTATTGAACAAAGAATAACAGGTGGAATGGCTGACAAATCCCTGTGTGTTTGGTACTGAAATAACATAGGGAATCCTTAGAAGGTTAGATTGTGAAAGTAACTTGTGGTAGCACGTTTTTGGCATTTCGGTTATTAATAATGGTTCTCGTCACAAGTAGGGCACTTTGTACTCTCATCTAAAGCACATTGTACTAGTGTAGAAACAGTAAAGTAGCCTTACCAAATGATAGTTAGAGGTCACTGTGCGTTGACACACCATGCCAAAGAGCTTCCCCATCACACTTATGCACACATGCACACAGCACAGATACATTGGACAACAGACCAAAGTATACTTTTTTTTCTCAACAGACACCAAAGAATGCCTACCAAAAAGCAGCTCCGTAGAAAGGAACGCAGAATTAGAGCAAATAAAAATAAAGGTGCCCAATGTAAGCATCCACCTGTTGTAGAGTTAGTGGAGAATCTTGGTACAAACCACCTAATGCAGTTGGGTATCAAATGAAAGAAGTCTCAACTACCTCCTCCAACAAAAAGTGTCACAAAACACAGAAATGTTGTCAAAAAAACTACTGCCAGTACAGCTAACAATGTTCCTAATAATCCTCATAGTGTAAGAATAACCCATAGTAAAACAAGTATTTAGCAAAAAATGTTTGTCACAGAGTCCTTTAGAATCTACTAAGAGGACCAAAATCATCCTCGCCCCTTAAAAAGTACTGTAGAAAGTTAATTCTACAAGCACTCGTGGACAGTGCCATCCTTCTTTTAATTTTTTTTTTATTGTGTTTGATTCATAAAAGAAACTTTACAATTCATTGATTTTCAAAGATAATAATATAAAAAATGTAAATTCTTTTCCTTCTTACTAATACAAAAAATACTACAGTTTCAAACAAATATCCCACTAATTTAAAGAATTAAACAAAAATAAGAAAGGCTAAAAATTTCAATTCATTACTCTTAATTTGTTGCTGAAATAGTTTTCGCTAATACTTTTAAAAAGTTTGTCACACTAATAAGCAGCTTAACACTGTTCCCCCACATACATCTATTCCATAATGTTAACCTCGAAAATTCCGTATCAGAATACAAATGGCTTCCCAAATGTCTGGTTCTAAGATCATCAAAGTATTTACAATATATCACCAGATGTTTCAGCGATTCAACAGTACCATGTATTTCACAAAAGCGACATTCCATACCTCGATTGCTGGATTTAATGCTATTACCAGCCCAGCAATGAGTACGATCATAAGTACAGAACTGATTTAGTCGAAATCGCATATATAAACTTCTTTCAGTGAAATTAGGGAATTGGTATATATACCTGGGTAAAACTCCCATTTTTCTTCTAAATAGTGCATATTCTTTAAACAATTTAATGTTACCAATACGATCTGATTGCAGACACCAAGCCAACAGTTGCAATTTGCATTTGTTTGCAGGTAAACATAATATGAAATCTTCTTTGGCAATTTTGTTTACTTCTAAAATACTATCCATTTTCTTAGCAAATGTAGTTAAAAATAGATAAAGAATCATCTTCTATTATTTTGCCCAGATCTACATATACAGAGTTCCTAGGAGGACTAAGCATCTTTCTGTAAATATTCAATTGTCTCCAATTCCATTTTGCAGAAAGAAGCAACAATCCTAGTTCATGCAAAATTATGGCATTTGGAACAGAATTGGCTAAGCCCAATACCTTTTTCCACAATTGACCTTGAATCATATCCGGGAATTCTTCCTTCTCTACCATACATAGATCAAGTATATATAATATACACGGTTCAATTTTTAACAAATAAAATTGGATAATGGGTATTAAGGAAAAAGTACAATATTTCCTATACAGAATGCTCATTTGCGATGTCAAAGGTTTCATTCTTTGCCTTAAGAGTTTTGACCACAAAGTCTTGGAATTCTGGTCAGTAAGAGTATAGCCTAAATAGCGTAACTCACTAACCACCTCAAGTTCTTCCATTCCAATTGACCAGTTATATTTCTTGGATTTTTTCTTACCATCAGAGAAAATCAAAATTTTAGATTTAGCCCCATTTATTTTTAGATTATGGTCCTCTGCAAAGAGAGGCAGGAATCCAGCTTATTTTGTAACCCAAATTGGGTTCTATCAAAAAATAATAGATCATCTGCAAAACAGATACAGTTTAATTTGAGATGGCCAAGACCTGCTGGATAAGTCATTAAATCCTTCCAAAGTAATTCTATATGAGAATTATATAAATTAAATAATATTGCAGCCATAGAGCAGCCCTGTTTGAGTCCGATTTCAGTCAGAATTTCTTCAGTTAGTCTTCCTATTTTGTTAACACATACCATATAGTTAGTATTGGAGTGCAATAAGGCTATGAGAGCAACTAAATGTACAGGGATCCCCAAATAGATCATAATCCTCCATAATTTACATCTTATCACAGTGTCAAATGCAGAACTAAGGTCTAACACAGCCAGATAGATTGCACCAGTTCCCATTTTTTTGGTTTGGCACTGGAGGAGCGATAGAATAGTAGCATTAAGAGTACATCCCATATCCTTACGAACGCCAATCTGATATTTGGACAGGATATCATTCCTAGGCAGAAAATCTTGAAGTTCCTTTAGGATGAGCTAAGAAAAGACCTTTGCAGAGGCATCAGTTAATGCTATGGGTCTAAAATTTTGAGGGTCATTTGAAGGACCCTTCTTATAGATGGGGACTATAATAGCTGAACACCATGAACTAGGAATGTGTTTAGTAGCAAAAATGGTGTCAAATTTAACTTTGAGAATTCCAGCCCAATAATGCGGATCTTACTTCAGTGCACATGCAGGAATACCATGCGGTCCAGATGCTTTAGTATCTTTTAGCATGATAATAGCATCTGTCACGTCCTCAACAGACCAAGGAGAATATTCTTAGATAAACTCTGCGTACTCCATAGATTTATCAATGTGGAAAGATTTAGGTAATATACATTTTCCAGAAATATATTTAACCCAGGTGGCAGCTAAAATAGAAGGTTCATTTGAAGCATTAGGGGCATTAAGATTTCTAATAAGAGTCCAGATATTCCTAATATCACCTGCCAATATGTTATGCATCATGCGCTGATTATCTTTAATGGCAATTTCTTGGCTGAATATCCTAATCTGGTTCTTAAATGAGAGGATAATACGCTTCTTTTCCATTCCATAGGAAGCAAGACTCAAATTCAATCTAACAAGTTTCCTAAGATTGCACTTTTTGAGGAGTTTTAACTGGTGAATTCTTAAGTCAAATGCATGTTTGTGTTCCTTTAAGGTAGGAAGCGGTTTATGATCAAGGGCAATTTCCAACAAGTAAGCCTGAATTATGTTACCGAGCTTCATTTTGATTTCTGCATTCAAAATCTCAGAGCTCCGATTAATAGAGATAAAGAAGACATCATCCTTAAGTTTGGCAATCAGTTTTCCACATATATGTCTGTTCCATCTAATCAACAGCTAAACTCCAATTTTTTATATTTAGGCAGATGGAGATAGCTAAATGGTCCCCATAGCCAAAATTTAGGATTTGAGTAGGTTCACAATGATCACATAGACATATGGATAAAAAAAGGTCAATATAAGAACTAGCACCACCCCGCTTCCAAGTAAATATGTGAGATCCTTGCCGTGGCTTCACTAATTGCATGTCCCAATCCAAGAGGTATTGCACCCACTTTTGCCCGTTTGTCATTGTTAGTGGTAAATTCTTCCTTTCCGTGCACACTCCAGGGTACTTGATCTTATAGCAAGATGAATTGAAATCCCCACCTATAATGATCCCAACATACTTCATTGTTACAAATATATCTTCCAAGATTTCATCAAGTGTATTCGCAATTTGGTCCCAAGTGATACGAGCCCTGTTCCAATACAGGCATTTAATTACTAATACTAGATCTTGTGATCTCTTTGACTTGAGTTACCAGTACCAGTAAACATTCATCTTTAAACAACATCATAACATCAAATTTACATCGATTGCTTACAAGTACTTCAAGACCACCAGAAGGCCTACCCTTTAAGCCTCTAGTTGATTCCATAGTGTATGAACTATAACTAGCAATATTAAAGGGAAACATATGCATCGTTTCTTGAAGAAGAATGATTTCATGATTTTTTTCTAAGTTTCTCTTTACAAAACCACTGTTGGAAATTTGCGAGTCCGCAACAGTTCCAAGATGTAATTCTAAGCAGACCCTCGCTACGCTAACGCATCATCATTAGCCTTTACAGGTGGACATAAAGTTCCACTTGGCCAAGGGGTGACTCCATTCAGTGCAACCACTAGTGCAAGCAATTGCTTCAGCGTGTCTGCACTGATATTTAGCTGCGGCACCAATTGTATATCCACCTCTTTGGGGTTTTTAATCACAGGCGGGGTTGCTAAGAATTCCTCTGCATCTTTAATATTCATAAACACAGATGGAACCATACCCAGTGCAATAAAATGCTCTCTTTGTTCCCAAACCATCTTCATAATTATCATTGAATGGAAACCACATAACATACGATGATTACAATGATGGCCAAGCCGTACCCAGTCAAGATCATGAATGGTCTAGTTAAGCTAGTTCTGCCATTCATTTCAACATTTCTTTCCCACCCCATAATAACTGGCATACCTGGAACCAGTTTTTCATCATTAGCCACTTTGTTAGATCCAGACTGTGATTCACATTCTTCTTTACACAACTCTTGTTTCACTTCCTCATCATTCACATCCATTTTAGGATTTGGTCAACTCATCGCACTCAAGGATTGCTTCTTTGACTTAATCATAGGTCTAGTCCCTCCCCTAGGCTCTAAACCCTCTTCTCCATCCTCATCATTATTCATTTCATCTTCACAATGAATATCCCCACTAACCATTTTGGTCTTGTCACATTCATCAGTGGGCACATTCATATTATCTTTATTCCCAGAGGAGTTATTATTTTTTAAAGATTTTTTGTTTTTCTTTTCATTTCTTTTATTATTTACTGGGTAGAATTGCAAAAGGGCAGTTTGTACACCCGATATACCAATACCCATGGATGTAGACTCACCCTTTTTAGAGGCAAGGGATTACATTCTTTGCCAAGTCTACTCCCACTATGACCAATTTCGGTATTCAAATGTTTGATCTTTTGTGTACATTTTTTCGGGGGCAGTGGCTCTTCCTTACAGCCCTCTGAGAAGAGATTCAAATGGGCCTTGGACTCTTTGTCCAGTTGATGAAGATCAATGCCCCTCTCCTCACACACATTATTTTCCATAACTTTAAGTTCATTATAGGGTACCACCTCCACTCCATTTTTAGATTTTACATTCATTTTTTTATCTTTTGCATTTTGACACTTATTTCTCTTTGCCTCCCTTTTCTGTGCATGAGCTATGGTTTTTTTTCTGTACTTGTCAATACCAGTTTCTGTTTTTCACACTCACTTTCAAGGTCAGAGTCAATCATACTTCCACTCATCCCTTCATTTTTGTCATCAGATAAGTCAATTAAATCTAGAAGCACTGAGGGACTATCCGTCTCTTCTCTAACAGGCACAGAGTCTAATTTAGGCGAGCAAAAACACTTGATCGCATTGTTAACTTTCCCCATTATGGATTTCTTAATGACCTCGATATCCAATTTAAGCATTTTGATGTCACTACCCATAGCTCCTATAGCTTCCATTAAGGGGTCAAGAGATTTCAACACAGGTTTTGGCTGACGGCCTAGAGATGCAGCCGCCATTTCTGCAAATTATTTAATCTCTGCATTCACCATTCTTTCATCTCCAGGAGTTTGTGTAGAACAATCCTTAAGAGATACCATGGTTTTGTTAGACACTAGATTGGACACAACATCACACGTAAACAGAAGCCCCTCTACTTTGTTGACCCTGCATAGGACCTCCTGTTAGAACTGCTCTCAGATCAACTAGATCAGAGTGCGTTCTTTCGTGACCCTTATCTTACAAGTCTAAGATCCTTGATAGAACTGGGAAGTCTACACCAAAACCTGGGGCATCCCGCGCATATAAATCCAATTCCTCATCCTGGCTAACATCATCACAGATGTTAGCTTTAGTAAACATACTTGTGTTTTTTTCAAATTGTTCAAACTGTTCACTAGGATTCATAAAGGGATTGGTCTTAGTTACTATTGGGAGTAAAGGCTTCACCAATAGTTTCCCTTCATGTCCCTTTCCTCCAGAATTTTTGCCACTATGATCAGCATCCTCAGTCAGATCTCCTGTAAAGGAGCAGAGGTTATGATTATAGTGGTTTGGTAGGCTAAACATATGGACATCTTCTCTTCCTATTACTCTATGTGATACAGGAGTGGATGGCCCCAGAGAAAATCTCATTCTTTTGCCCACTTCCATCTCAATAGTGGGTCCGAGAATAGAGCAGTCATTCAAACCACCCATCATTCTATTAGTGACATTCTCTGTATCAAGCTTACTTCTCATCCATTCATCTATCTCTCTCTCGCTAGGATCAACGTTAGCAGGCACATTGAAGTCATTTACCTCTTTGACATCAAATTTGATCGGTGATGAAGCAAGATTAGTGATCGCTCTACTATTTCATTGTACAATCTTGGGAGCATCCTTAGCTATCACACCTTCTTCAATAATGCCCTGAAGCTGGTCAATCTTTGATACATCCAAAGTTACCCCACCTTCCTCATTCATACTCTGCAAAAGTTCAATTTTAGAGGCATTCAAAATTACAACGCCTTCATCATTCATACTCTGAGGCAGAGGTAGATGAACAATACTATATTCGCTACATTCAAAATGAATGTCCTCTTCCTGAGAAACATCCGGATTCCTTAGATCCTCATAGGAGGACCGTTCATTTGTCAATTCCATAGATACAGCGGCTGGACTCAACACCCCTGTAAGCTTCCTACCGCTTCTGAGTCCATTCACCATAGTCTTAGTGCTTTATGCAAAGAGCCACAGACTCACAATTCAAAACCTATATAATACCACAGGCTAACACGTTACCTTAGCACAGATTAAGTTTAAGTAGCTCGCATATAACCTGATTAATATCAGGCAAGTATGCTCATAGCCTAACACCTCCAGCCAAATTTACACAAATAAATGTAAAAAATATAAAAAATACCATATCACAGCCCGCACTCCCGCCACCATGCCAAACAGCCTAACAGCCACTTCTGATCCCACTTCTGATGCGCGCGCGTGGTGCGCGTGCATCTAGCTAGTTATAGAAAGTGGAGGCAGGGGGCGTGCCTGTGGGCGGATGCAAGCTGGGAAAAAAAAAAGAATATAGCTGTAATGCTTTGTGGAACGTAACGTGACAATTACATCATACAGATCAAAAACAAATGCCGCGGCATCAAAGTTCTGAGAATTCTGAGCAAATAGAGTCACTAAAGTCCAATTACTTGTATGTCCAAGCAGAGAGGGACAGGCGACACAGTGTTACGCCTGCACTAAGGCTACCTCTTCCAGACGGCAACGTAGAATGGCAATATCCAGGAGCAGTATAACAGGCAGCTTCAGCTTCAGCCTAATAGCCACTTCTGATCCCACTTCCGATGCCATCCTTCTCAAAAGGAAGTTGTTCATATTAGTGTTGAAAAGGATGAAAGCATTAACAAAACTAAGTACCAAACTACAAATGAAACTCAGCAATAAACGGAAATTGAACAAAAATAATTTTTTGCATGCTTGTGGTGGTGAATGGAGTCACACAACAAGCACAGAGCCATACTTTAATGAAGAAGCATACAAACAAAATCAAACAAACACAATTGCCATCCATAGCAGTGGACGAGGGTATGAGAAAATCAATACTACCCTCATGGAACAAGAAACACTGCTTACAAAACTGTCTTCTGAAAACTCAGAATTACCTCTTGATTCAGCAGAACCACACCGTCCAGTATACAAATGGGCGTGCACATCAATGTGTGCCATTCTAAAGAAAGCTTTCAAATCTTTACGTCAGTTCCTCAATCAATATGTAAAAGGTAAAGACAAAAGTAAAATGAAAGTGCTGCAAAATATGGATATTTGTGTAGTGCAGATAGTCACAGGACTAAAAGGACATTCATTAGCCTGCATGTCTGGCCCTATTTGCAAAAGTACCTTCCATGATACCAAAAGAATAGAAGTACATCATTCCAAAGTAAGACATTTAGTGTACAAAATATACTGTGCAAAAAGTCCAGTTTCAGAATTAGGCAATTTAAATACCACTCTTCTGCATGGTACACCCAAATACTTATAAGAAGAAATGGAACGTATTCAGAAAAGGTATTTTGGAAGTGAAAGCCACGTAGAAAATGCAATAGTTTTAGAGCATGGTAATGACAATTCTGCACATAGCAACCTTCTATTACACACATACAGAAAAGAAATACTAAAATTTAAAAGGTCATCGGCTGAAGTACCAAACCATGTGTGTGTATGTTGCCGCAGAACGTTTTACAAAAGGAACACAAAAAATGTGGACATAGCATACAAAATAGAAAACAATGAAGACTCTAAATGGTTTGAATTAGCTTTGTACATTTTAGCTGAAAGCAAATATGAAATAACTAAACGCCTAATATGTTGCAGTTACTGTACTGCAAAATTAGACAACAACCACACTCCTTCACATGCAATTACAAATAATTTGGAATTGTTTCTATTACCAAACATCCTGCAACAGCTCAATTTGTATGAGAGCATAATAATTCAAACAGTTCACCCATTTCAAGAAATTATATGTCTTCATCCAAAAACAGCAAATTTACCTTCCTCTGAATTGGTGAAAGGAATTTGCGGCAAAGTAGTTTACTTGCCATTAGATCTAACGGAAAATGTGCACACTCTAGGAGTGGAACGTTCAATAGACCATTCTTTAATAGTCTTGGTAAATGGAGTACCAACAAAGGACAAAGAAATTTGGCAACAATTAGTAGACTTACACAAAGTTACACAACCATTGCAATATCTAAAAGATAACAATGAGTACTACAAGGAAATAAATATTGATGAAAGCTTAAGGCAAACAACTGAAATAATTCAAGAGCCATCAGAAACTGGGCAATTCGAACGTCTGGATCCAGCTACAGTATCTACTCTTTTGGACCATTATACAATTCATCCATTGCATTCCAATGAAAGCATAGATGATGCACTAGAAACTTACCAAATGCGACAAACCAAAGGGTCACCAATGAGTATTTGGGAAAAAAGTATAGAAGCATGTGCTTTTCCACTGCTATTTCCTACTGGCAAAGGTGGGAGATACGATGATAGACCCACTCAGATTGGGGCATCAGAATACCGCTCATTACGAATGTATTCGCAAGATCCCAGATTTAGGCAAAATGTGGATTACATATTCCACCTACTCTATGAAAGTGAATTAGCAACACTATGTTATGGAGTTGCACACATTCTTAAATCTGGAACGCACTTTCAAAATATGTCAGCTATGCAGTTAATACAAAAAGTACAAGAAAAAGATGAGGTTTTACTCCTTGTTTGCAAACATGCGTGGTACAAAGGAATACTGGTTTAGATGGCACGGAGACGTGCGTTGCATGATCAGAAACCTTGGACCACCAACTTGGTTTGTTACACTAAGTTGTGCAGAATATGCATGGGAAGATTTGCATGAGTTCCTACGCATAGCAAACAGCAACAAAAACAACATAGATATATTAACACCTGGAGAACTTTGCTCTCTAGATCCAGTTAATGTCTCAAGATATTTCCATCATCGTTTCATTGCAATGCTACACTTCATTTGCAATAAAAGTGTTCCTCCCCTGGAGAAGAAAAGAAGAAAAGAATATCAAGCGAGAGGATCACCACATATTTACATGCTGTTATGGATCAAAGGTGATCTGAAATTTGGGCACGACAGTGATAGCACTGTTTTGCAGTTTATCCAAAAATATGTCACATGTGAAATCCCTTCACAACAGACACATAGTGAGCTGCATGGGCAGATTTTACAATTTCCAAAACACAAATGTGGCAAATATTGTCACCATAAATACAAAAACAAAGATAAATACTACACCAAATGCTGCTTTGGTTTCCCTAGAACAGTTACAGAAACAGGTGAAGTAAACAACTTCATGTCTTCAGTTCGACATAGTGTTAAAGGTAAATCACCTAAAAACACGTATTACATAAAAAGAAGGGAAGAATCAAAATAGATCAATGATTACAATGCAATCATTGCCCTATTATGGAATGCAAACATAGATGTGCAGTACATTGCAGACAATTCAACTGCTGTTGCACGATATGTTACAGCCTACTTAACAAAAGCAGAAAAAACAGAGCTTCAAGACCTCTGGGATGACCTAGCATCAGACAAAACATTATCACAGAAATTGTACAGCCTAGGCATGAAAATGCTCTCTCATAGAGAATGTGGGGCCTATGAAGCAGCAGATCGTTTAACCGGCACTGCTTTGTATGGAAAATCAGACAACATAGTATGGCTCAGTCTTGGTCCTGCAAAATTTAGAAAAAGAGTGCTAAAATCATATGAGGACATAGAAACAATTGCCAGAAATTATCCCAATTGCCAAGACATTCTAAAAAACAATTTACTGGCCACATACTATCCGAACAGGAGTACCACTCTGGAAAGCATGTGTCTATACCACATAGCTCAAAACTTTGCATACAAAAATAATGTAAAACCCGATGAAAGCAAACATCGATATAGAGTGACCAATTGTGAAGGGAGCTTAGTGAAACTTAACAAACAAAGCTTAATTAATCATGTGAAATTGTCATTAAAAACTCCTCAACAGAAAGAACTATATTAATAGTCTCTGTTACAACTTTTCAAACCATGGAGAAAAGAGGAATACATACTAGATAATTATGAGTGCTATGAAGATGCTTTCAAAGGAAATGAAAGCACTATAACTGATGTTAACTTTACGCAGTACAAAACAATGTTACACAATGAGCAGCAACAGGAAGAAGAAATTCAGGCCCAACTAGATAAAGACTCTTCTGACAGTAGTCAACCTTCTGTAACAGGAAGTCAAGAACCATTAGGACAACCACTAATAGAAAATGAGGCTGAAGTTGCTATGGCAGAAGTAGAAAACACCATGTATCAGTATCAAGAAGATACAGAGGACTTAACTGTACAACAAGGAAAATTTAACAATGATCAGCGCACCATTTTTGAAGAGGTAACTAAACAAATTGTGCATGGCGTACAACACGAAAATAAAGAATGTACCTGCCAAAATTACAAACCTATACTGCTTTACGTCAGTGGTGAAGCTGGATCAGGGAAAACATGCTTAATCAAAACTATCAGCAAGTTCCTTCAACAATTGAAAAACAACAAACTGTCAGCTGTTGTAACATCCCCCACAGGTTTAGCTGCCTACAACATAGGTGGTGTGACTTTACACCGATTACTACTGCTTCCAGTAGAGCATCAAAATAAATTAGACTACTACAAACTTTCTGCAGAAGCTGCAATGAAATTACGTAGAGTATTGAAACAAATGAAAATGCTACTAATAGATGAAGTGAGCATGGTCTCCAATCTAATGTTGGCTTTGATTCATCTCAGATTGCAAGAAGTACTTAAAAGTAATAACGAAGAACTCTTTGCAAGGAAACACATTATCGTTTTTGGGATCTTCTACAATTGACACCAGTAAAAGGTGAACCGATTTTTAAAACCTTAGGCCACAAACTCTGCCGAAAAACTGTTGGTAGCATAGGTAATGTTAACCTTTGGCAACATTTCCAATACAGAGAATTAACTGAGAACATGCGGCAATCTACAGATCTCACTTATGCCAACATCTTGAAAAGTATTACAGTTGGTGTATTATCGCAAGAAGCACAAGCTGTATTGAAAAAGCGGCATTTACATGCACTTTATGGTTATAATGCATGTGCAACTGATGTTATGGAACAAATAGCGCACAAAAATGTCAATTGTATGGCCTTAATGCCAACTCTTACAAGCTGTTTCAAATTCAATGAAACAATGTTAAAGAAAGAAATGCAAGCAATAATAGAAATTAGCGCCACAGACAAACTAGACGTACGTGGTTTGACAGTACCCATGTGTGAGCAAGCCACAACAAGACTAAATAGTTTAGAAAATTCAATCTCCAACACAGCTGGGTTGGAAAAAGTATTGAAATTATCATTAAATTGTAGAGTAATGCTTAAACGTAACCTTGACGTAGAGCAAGGGCTAATTTAATGGAGCACTGGGCACAGTTGTTGGCTTTCAATCATACCCATGTGATGGCAGCATTCAGCTTGTCAATATTCGCTTTGATAAAGTTTCAGAAGTAAAAAGGATAGGGCGCTCAATGGCTCGATTCCTTCTCTTCAAAGACATGTATGTACGTGGAGAGCAATTTTCTCTAACTCTTGCATATGCAGTTACCATTCATAAATCCGAAGGTCTTACCCTAGAGAAAGCAATAATAGATATAGGAAAGACAGTGTTTAAGGAAGGCATGAGCTTCGTAGCATTATCACGCTTACGTACACTTGACGGTCTAATGCTAATAAACTTTGATTCAAGTAAAGTCAAAGCTGATATTCCTTGCATTCTAGAATACAATAGATTGCGTTCACTGTACAACCCTCATCTGAAACAATACCCTGTTCCAGATAAAGTGAAACTTGGTAAAAGAAAAGTAAATGAAACAGAAATGCAACAAAATGCAACAAGCAATTCGGAAAAAAAAAGAAAAGAAGCTAAAGTTTCATCAATTGCCGCAAACATAGAAGAACCTATTAGGGAATGTAAACCAGGCACATCAGCAAAGAAGCAACAGAAAAAAAGAAAAATGCACTCAGATACAGAACTTGCTGGCCCATTCAAATGTACAAATGAAAGTGGGGTAAGTTGCTATGCAAATGTAGCAATGAATATTCTATTTCAATTGCCACCAATTGTTAACAATATTTACCTGCACAGCACAGACCAATTGTGTTTGCAAATGTTAGTGCTGCATAGGAACGCAACAAGCAATCCTGACATCACATACAGTGTTTATGGAGTAAGGTAACAATTGGACGACTGTGCTGGAATAGTGAGATTCACTATGAACTCACAAGAAGATCCACAAGAATTTCTAATGTACATACTATTAGTATTGGAAAACAAAAGCATACCCGTAAATGAAATCTTCCAAATTTCATAAATGTGGAAACATACATGCACTCTCTGTAACAAAGTGATACAGGAAAAAATACCAAATGAGCGATTTGTGTATATTTTCATACCAAATTGTGTTAGCATTCCATTTCAGCAACTTGTACAGAATGCAAACCATGGCAAATTATGTAGTATTTGCAATTCAGACAATCACTCTACCTTACTGATACAATCACATAGTGCCTACATAATAGTTATGCTTCTACGTTATAATGCAGATAGCACCAAAAACAACTGCAAACTAACTGGATTTACACACGGTCAAGTGTCACTTGGAAAGAAAACCTTTACAACAGTAGGAATAATCTACCATGCAGGAGCTACAACCAATGCAGGTCACTACAATGCATACATTAAAAAAGAGTTCTGGATGATTTGAATGTAATGATAGCACCATTACTCTAAAGCAGAGGTTGCCAGCTAACCTAACAAATGCGTATTTAATGTCCTTGAAGCCAAAATTTACGTAATAAGGTGTACTTCAAAATTGTCAACAAAGTATGTGAAAGACTACAAACAGTTAGAATACGACCACAGGTATCTAACTACCCAACAGGATGGAAGAATGACACAAATAAATGATTATCACAGATCGTTGGAAACAAATGCACAGGCAGAATATGCCTAAACATATCTAACTGTTGTTAAAAATCATCAGAAAGGCAACAAAGAAAACATTAATGGGAAAGATAAAGGCAACAGGATATGTCAACGACACAATGAATGAGTATCACAAATCTGTAGGAACAAATGCACAGTTAAAATACACCTACAGGTATCTAACTACCTAACAGGATGGAAGAATGACACAAATAAATGATAATCACAGATGTTTGGAAACACATGCACAGGTAGAATATGCCTATAGGTATCTAAGTGTTGGTAGAAATCGGCAGAAAGGCAACAAAGAAAACATTAATGGGAAAGATGAAAGAAACAGGATGTAACAACGACACAAATGAATGAGTATCAAAAATCTGCAAGAACACATGCTCAGTTAGAATACGCCTACAGGTATCTAACTGTTGTTAAAAATGGGCAGGAAGACAACAAACATAACATTGATTAGAAAAATGAAGAAAACACTGAAAGGAAAAAATGAAGTACTTAGTTGCATAAGAAATTAAGGGTTTTTTTAATCCGACAAGGATTTTTTTCCTCAGACCCAAGGATTAGAAAAGCAAACACAGAAACTGAGCACAATGCACAGTACACTGCTTTGTAAACTAAATATGAGGGTCTAAAAAAAAAAGGTTAACTGTCTGTTATGCAATGTGTCACATGTGGAAAAACGGCAAACATTAACACACCTTTTTCTTTCATCACAGAAATAGAAAAAGTGATTCTTCTGCCAAGTACGATAACCAATTAAAAAAATGTATGCATTCTGAACAAAGTAAGGAGTAAGTATATTGGCAGGCATTTTCTACAGATGGGAATCAACTCGTCTAATCTATGGTAGTAATATGCTGCAGTGCCTGTAGGCTGGCCTTTCGTCTGCGGTAAGGAACCTACCACCTACGCCTTACAACCAAGTTTCAAGGAGTACAGTTCCAATCCACAACCATCGCTGCATATGTAAAACATGGTCCTTGTAAATTAGCTGCTTATAAATGTACTTTGCGGACCATCGTCTGCAGCCATGAAGTGAAGAAACTAGGGCATGAACACAATGACCACAATCCACCACACCCATATTAACTTGTAACTCCACTGCTTATGGTTTCAGTCTTGCGTGCATGGGCTTTAGCCATGCACCCAAGACTGCAGGTTCTCCCCACAATTACCTTGGTGATGTGTGGTAGTGGGAATTATTCTATATGTGTGTTATTGTTAAGTACCTCTGCCCAGAGGTTTCCCTCCTAGGTGTGTGTCTGTAGATCTTACCTGGGATGGGTGTACAGTGTCCTCCAACTCTAGTACTTACCACTTTGTTCTTGGTTGCATGGCCTTAGGCCATGCACCCAAGACTGGACGCACTCCCTACAACTTGCCAATCAAAACGCAACACTACGGGTGTGTGCATGGGTGGCACATGTGGCAGTGGTTGGGGCCAGGGCCTACAGTCTTGTAAGTAAGACCTTCGGCCTTTGGCCGACGGCCATGCATCCAAGACTCTAGGCCCTGGCCCCAACCACTGTAGCATGTGCCACCCATGGCGGCGTACTAATGATTATAATGATAACCATTACAAAAAAATAATGCATTCAGGGCATGTTGTCAATTTCAATGTTCCCTAACACCACACGTGTCCTTACAAATCTAACAACTCCCCCGTGCACTGCACGGGCTGAAATACTGGCCTTATTGGACCCCTCGTTTTCTGTGCGTACAAGGAGGCCACAGAACATACATCATAAAGTAGGTATAAGTGTATTATTGGGTGCAAGGCCTTCGGCCCTGCACCCAAGAGTGCAGGATCTCCCCACAACTACCTATTTGTTCTTGGGTGCATGGCCTTAGGCCATGCACGCAACACTGCACGCACTCCCCACAACTTGCCAATGAAAATGCAACACAAGGGGTGTGTGCATGGGTGCCACATGCGGCGGTGGTTGTGGCCAGGGCCTAGAGTCTTGGAAGTAAAGCCTTTGGCTGACGGCCATGCATCCAAGTCTCTAGGCCCTAGCCACAACCACTGTAGCACGTGCCAACCATGGGAGCGTACTAATGAATATAATAATAGCCATTGGAAACAGTAATGTACGTGTCCTTACAAATCTAACAACTCCCCCTTGCATGTATGCACAGCATGTAGGCAATTTCAATGTTCCCTAACACCACACGTGCCCTTACAAATGTAACAACTCCCCCATGCAGTGCACAGGCTCAAATACTGCCCTTATTGGACCCCTGCTTTTCTTTTCGTACAAGGAGGCCATAGAACATACGTCATTAAGTAGGTATAAGAGTACTCTGCATATTATATGTCCACACACATTACATCATGACGACCGACCCCCAGAACAAGTGCACTAATTACCCATATGTTAAGACTGTAGCCCCTGGCCACTACCACCGTAGCATGTGCCACCCATGTGCCACCCATGGCGGCCTGCTAATGAATATAAAAATAGCCATTGGGAGAAATAATATGTTCACGGCATGTTGTCAATTTTAATGTTGCCTAGCTGTGTGCTTTCACGAGTTACAAATTACCTGTCCGCTACATGGACTGATGTGTTACAAATTTCCTTCCCACTACATGGACTGAAGTGCTATCGTTATTACCCCCCACAGTTACTGTACGTACAAGGTGTCCATAGAAATTACATCATGACGGCCGAAGAACAAATGCATAGATCACCCATTTCTTACTGTCTGAACCTTTCCCAATGCTCTGTGACACAGCAAAATAGGTTAATGAAAAAAGCATGTGTACGCTGGTTGTTGCTCCGCTTTCCGCGGATCCAAGATGTCGGGCGTATCCAAACCATCTAACACAGAACACGTCTCGCAGCAGCCAATGGGCAGAGACGTCGTGTGTATGCGGTCATGACGGCAGCCCTTTAGCCAATCGGTTTCTTGTTCGTCGACCGAACAGGGAAGTGTGACCGCGGAGCGAACATAGATATCACTAATTATTCCAGACTTACTTTTTCATAATTATAAATAAACGTACTGCATGGATGGTGACAAAATTTACAAAAGCACGCTTTCTAGACCAAGCCCCTGTACCTGCCGCAGATTTTGTCAAAATCCGTCCAGCGGTTTCACCTGTAGCCGTGCGCAAAGTTTTTCCCCCATTGAGTCTATGGGAAAAAAGACGTTTTGGGACCCCCCCTATAACTCTGCTCCCCCTGGACGAATTCTCACCAAACTTTACAAAAATTCAGAGTGGCCCACATACTTTTTTTGCAAAGTTTGGTGGGGATTCGTCCAGGGGGAGCGGAGTTATAAGCCGCCGAAAAAAGTGCTCTTCCTATGGAAACAGCAACTTAACCATAACTACATGGCCACTACCGTGGCCATGTAATATTCTTTTTCTGTTTGTTTTGTCACTGGTATATGTCTCACTTCTCTACGCACTCACAAACCGGCTCACCACTTGTTCTTATCTTTGTGCTATTGTACAGGTACCCTTTGTGGGAATGCCTCTGCCATCTGTTACTGTAAGTCATTTCTGTTCAAAATTGACAGCCTTGCCCTATTCTTCAAATAGATATGAATACAAATACAAATATCACCTGCTGGACATGGCTTTTACATGCTATCAATTTTTACTCATCAGAACCACCGATGAGAAACCTTGTCACTCACATCTAGGTATCATACCTCTTCAATAATATTCAGGAACATGTAAGTAAGAACTCTATATGCTTTACACAACATCTATCAAATAAAGGCCTTTCACTACTCAAAAGTAAGTCATTTCTGATTGTATTTCCAAAATACAAGTTAAGTCACATATCCCACAATATGGGTTTTTGATGTACTCTTATGTTAAACTGCACAGAAGAGTGAATTCGAAAGTTACAATTATACAGTTTTTGCACAGTTTTATTAAACAAAAAATAGTAACAGTTGTGTGTCAACATGCTTTTAGAGCCACATCATTAATACAAAAGTCTTGCAAAATGTTGTGGTCAAATTCCCCACTTCACTATGCGTTTCGGGGATGCACACCCCTTATTCAGCTGAGAATGTTACTGTTATCGTCAACTGTCAACGGAACAAAAAAGAACACATTTGTACCACTTGAATTCCTGGTTTGATACTAAATCCAAAACTCCAATAGATATCATAAATTGTATCAACCGGTGAAGTCAGATTGGTTCTATTTAATCCTGATGTTATTCATTGGTTATTTTCGATTTGTACATGGCAAATATAAGAAAAAAATATAACATTTGCCTTTCAGTGTTTTTACAAAAAGTCAGAGTACATTCTTTCAACTAAGTAGCAAAGAAATACCTACTTATTCCTTATGGATTGTAGAAACAAAAGGGTTATATTCGGTGTCTGTATGAAAATTCTTCATGTCACCACTTCAGCTATCTGTAAATAATACATGCCTGATTTAGAGGGGTATTAAATTACTACTTGAATCTAACTTAAATTTCAACTTGCTTGGTCATATTATTGTTCCTGAGTCTTACCTGGGAATTATCATCATTCCTACGCAGTGCGGGATCGGGAAGACGGCTGCTGAAACAGCCTTCCATCCCGCATTGTGTTTTTAAATGTCTTCCGTGTGTAGTCACGTGATCGTGATCCGATCACGTGATCAAACACACAGAAGATTATGGTCTGAAAAGCCACTGAAGTTATTGGTGCACCTAAGTAACAATAGCGTTTGTACAAATATCGCCAGTCTTGTACTAACCTCATTCCATATTTTAACAGAAGCTGGTCTGCCTCCCATTCTGTGTAAGGAATACCCTACGTGTGAGGTCCCTCATGCAATGATTCTCCCTCCCGGGTACATTATGTTTTGATATCAGGCAGGGTAATTGGCTGGGATGGTGAATGCTAGATCTTAACGCAAACACAGAGTGACTATGGCCTGGTAAAGGTTGTGAGGAAACTCCCTATCCGATTACCAACAGGATTAAAAGACGATATAAGGCTCAAGACATCTCAGACCATCTGTTTAAACAGGATGGTGAGAAGGGCATTTTGGTCATCTCTACTAAAAATGAGGGGTCTGCTAAATCTGTTGTCACTGTTTTTGAAACTTTGAAAGTTTGTATCAGGAGAATATCAATAGTGGGGGAAGCTCAGATCAATTAAAGATATTCAGGAGGTCCTCAGGCAGCCTGGAGATGAAAATAAGTAACCTAGTGGGTAACTATGACCTCTGTTGTGATCCTGCATCTGGATGCGAGTACATGATCTACTACAAAGGTCTAGTGAAATGGCAGATAGCTAGCTCACATTTCTCCCAGAACCAGCAGCAGTTAGGAAATATGTGGACGCTGAGTGGCTTGTCAGGTGTCTTGCCTGGCTAGTCAACAGAGTGCATGGATACTATTTGATCTTGGAAGTGGGAGGTGATTCTCGTGTCAAAGAAACAGATCAATAAGGTTTTCAAGCTGTTTTATGTGCTATGTCTATGAAAGGAGATGGCCCTGTAATACTGAGGAATTTATAGTTTCCTTGATGAAATATTTCTCCTCTACTAGGCTATGGGTGAAATGGAGGATCAGATTGGTCACTACACAATCCAGAAAGTAATACATCGCTTTGAGGGAAGGAATGCCCATGACCTGATGATCTGACTGCCAAATGTTATAATACATTTTCGGTCACACTTATCCCCAAGATGCCATGTTTAATGAATCCCTTGCCAGCAGCTCACTAATCCATTTCCCTAGGTAGAAGAAGCCATTGGGTTGTTGTTAAGGCTATCAAACCCTTCAGATAGTGGTTGGTCATACAGGCAACCATCTACGTTAAGTATGGACAAAATAATATTGGTTAAAGTCCTAGCTGGGAGGATTATGGTTCATCTGCCAGACATCCAAACAGGCTGGCTTTGTGCTGTGACCATCTGCACGGTAGAATTTGCAAAGAATACTCAAAGTCATATGTTCATTAAGCCTACAGTTGAATCGGGTAGCAGCCTTTTTAGATGTTAAGGTGACAAACTCCATAGCATTGTCCTTTATCTGAGTGGTGTGGCTAAAGATTGAGTCGAGTAGACAGATTACAGATTGGATAAAGCTGTAGCACACTTTATCCAGGGTTCAGGTGATGGTGAGGTACGGGGTACTTGCCCATTAATGTTCAACTCGGGAGAGGCACCGAACTGCCGCCGTCTCCAATACATTTTGAGCTTGTCAGAGATCCACTCACTTTTCAGATGTTTGAACGTCATCAACATCAAGATATCCAGATGAGATATCATAAATCCTTTTAGTTCATGCTGATGACATGTCCTTTTCTGTCAAGGATCCTGATGTCACTTTACTCTCGAATGTCCTGTAAATCGCAGAGTTTGTTAAATATGCTTATCTCACAATCAATTAGGATAAATCATTAATGTTTCTGCTTGCGCTTGTAGTGAGTTACAGTAATAAAAATGTGGGGTCTAAATGATGCCCTGAGGCAGCCAAATTGCTCTTAGTTGATATTTTCTTGCTCCACAAATCACTGAATGCAAGGAATATAAATTCGAATGGGTAATAATAGTAATGTATGCAAATATGTCCTATGTAAAGCGGTTTAGATTAAAGCGATATATATATATATATATATATATATATATATATATATATATATATATAAATAAAACAATAAAAAAATACGGATGTGGTGGTAAATCAGCTGGATTCTAGTTCGTCATTTTTCCCCAATAGATAACGAGCAGGAATACTATTATCAAAATCATACCTCTATTTTTATTACTGTACCACTTTCTTCTGCTTATGCTTCTTGCATTCAGTACGGTCTGAATTCTTTTTTAGGTTGAGATCAGTTATTATCCAGCAAGTGTGGGGCAGGAGGCAGGGGAGAGATTAAATTGGAGATTTTGACCAGGCCACACTTGCAGTCTAGTGTGTTGGCTCTAGATCTGTAAGTGTACAATTTTGTTGCCCCAGCTCATTTTGTTCTGTGTTGTTTCCCTGAAGGAGTCAGTCTGCCACACATGAAGATGGTGAGGGGGCGGGTTGGGCAACACATGCTATTATTACAAAGGTTACAGGTATGTGCATGTGTTCCTAGTGGTCTTAGGAGTGTTTCATGCATTGGGCCTGCAACTGAATAAGTATGCTATTTGGAGAGCCCATGATGTTCAATGTAGTCTACATATATCCTCGGGACTAGGTTCACAAAGAACATATGTATTTAGATTTGATGGTATGGGGTGTATGTGAAAATGTGTGGGGGTTACATGATTTTAGAGGGGGTATTTCTTACAAGAGACACCCTCTTAGACAATTAACCATGGGAGCGTACTAATTAATATAATAATAGCCATTGGAAACCGTAATTAATGTACGTGTCCTTACAAATCTAACAACTCCCCCGTGCATGTATGCACAGCATGTAGGCGATTTCAATGTTCCCTAACACCACACGTGCCCTTACAAATGTAACAACTCCCCCATGCAGTGCACAGCCTCAAATACTGCCCTTATTGGACCTCTCCTTTTCTTTCCGTACAAGGAGGCCATAGAACATACGTCATTAAGTAGGTATAAGAGTACTCTGCGTATTATATGTCCACACACATTACATCATGACGACCGACCCCCCAGAACAAGTGCATTAATTACCCATATGTTAAGACTGTAGCCCCTGGCCACTACCACTGTAGCATGTGCCACCCATGTGCCACCCATGGCGGCGTGCTAATGAATATAAAAATAGCATTGGGAGAAATAATATGTTCACGGCATGTTGTCAATTTTAATGTTGCCTACCTATACCCGTGTGCTTTCACGAGTTACAAATTTCCTGTCCGCTACCTGGACTGATGTGTTACAAATTTCCTACCCATTACATGGACTGAAGTGCTATCGTTATTACCCCCCAGAGTTACTGTACGTACAAGGTGTCCATAGAAATTACATCATAACGGCCGAAGAACAAATGCATAGATCACTCATTTCTTACTGTCTGCACCTTTCCCAATGCTCTGTGACACAGCAAAATAGGTTACTGAAAAAAGCATGTGTACGCTGGTTGTTGCTCCGCTTTCTGCGGATCCAAGATGCCGGGCGCATCCAAACCATCTAACGCAAAACACGTCTCACAGCAGCCAATGGGCAGAGACGTCGTGTGTATGCGGTCATGACGGCAGCCCTTTAGCCAATCGGTTTCTTGTTCGTCGACCGAACAGGAAGTTTGACCGCAGAGCGAACATAGATATCACTAATTATTCCAGACCTACTTTTTCATAATTATAAATAAACGTACTGCACATATGGTGACAAAATTTACAAAAGCACGCTTTGTAGACCAAGCCACTGTACCTGCCACAGATTTCGTCAAAATCCGTCCAGCCGTTTCACCTGTAGCCGTGCGCAAAGTTTTTCCCCCATTGAGTCTATGGGCAAAAAGACGGTTTGGGACCACCCCCCCTATAACTCTGCTCCCCCTGGACGAATTCTCACCAAACTTTACAAAAATTCAGAGTGGCCCATATACGTTTTTTTGCAAAGTTTGGTTGGGATTCGTCCAGGGGGAGCGGAGTTATAAGCCGCCCAAAAAGTGCTCTTCCTATGGAAACAACAACTTAACCATAACTACATGGCCACTACCGAGGCCATGTAATATTCTTTTTCTGTTTGTTTTGTCACTGGTATATGTCTCACTTCTCTACGCACTCACAAACTGGCTCACCACTTGTTCTTATCTTTGTGCTATTGTACAGGTACCCTTTGTGGGAATGCCTCTGCCATCTGTTACTGTAAGTCATTTCTGTTCAAAATTGACAGCCCTGCCCTATTCTTCAAATAGATATGAATACAAATACAAATATCACCTGCTGGACATGGCTTTTACATGCTATCAATTTTTACTCATCAGAACCACTGATGAGAAACCTTGTCACTCACATCTAGTTATCATACCTCTTCAATAATATTCAGGAACATGTAAGTATGAACTTTATATGCTTTACACAACATCTATCAAATAAAGGCCTTTCACTACTCAAAAGTAAGTCATTTCTGATTGTATTTCCAAAATACAAGATAAGTCACATATCCCACAATATGGGTTTTTGATGTACTCTTATGTTAAACTGCACAGAAGAGTGAATTCGAAAATTACAATTATACAGTTTTTGCACAGTTTTATTAAACAAAAAATAGTAACAGTTGTGTGTCAACATGCTTCTAGAGCCACATCATTAATACAAAAGTCTTGCAAAATGTTGTGATCAAATTCCACACTTCACTATGCGTTTCGGGGATGGACACCCCTTATTCAGCTGAGAATGTTACTGTTATCGTCAACTGTCAACGGAACAAAAAAGAACAAATTTGTACAACTTGAATTCCTGGTTTGATACTAAATCCAAAACTCCAATAGATATCATAAATTGTACCAATCTGTGAAGTCAAATTGGTTCTATTTACTCCTGATGTTATTCATTGGTTGTTTACGATTTGTACATGGCAATTATAGAAAGAAAATATAAGAATTGCCTTTCAGTGTTTTTACAAAAAGTCAGAGTACATTCTTTCAACTAAGTAGCAAAGAAATACCTACTTGTTCCTTATGGATTGTAGAAACAAAAGGGTTATATTCGGTGTCTGTATGAAAATTCTTCACGTCACCACTTCAGCTATCTGTAAATAATACATGCCTGATTTAGAGGGGTATTAAATTACTACTTGAATCTAACTTAAATTTCAACTTGCTTGGTCATATTATTGTTCCTGAGTCTTACCTGGCAATTATCATCATTCCTACGCAGTGCGGGATCGGGAAGACGGCTGCTAAAACAGCCTTCAATCCCGCATTGTGTTTTTAAATGTCTTCCGTGTGTAGTAACGTGATCGTGATCCGATCATGTGATCAAACACACGGAAGATTATGGTCTGAAAAGCCACTGAAGTTATTGGTGCACCTAAGTAACAATAGCGTTTGTACAAATATCGCCATTCTTGTACTAACCTCATTCCATATTTTAACAGAAGCTGGTCTGCCTCCCATTCTGTGTAAGGAATACCCTACGTGTGAGGTCCCTCATGCAATGATTCTCCCTCCCGGGTACATTATGTTTTGATATCAAGCAGGGTAATTGGCTGGGATGGTGAATGCTAGATCTTAACACAAACACAGAGTGACTATGGCCTGGTAAAGGTTGTGAGGAAACTCCCAATCCGATTACCAACAGGATTAAAAGACGATATAAGGCTCAAGACATCTCAGACCATCTGTTTAAACAGGATGGTGAGAAGGGCATTTTGGTCATCTCTACTAAAAATGAGGGGTCTGCTAAATCTGTTGTCACTGTTTTTGAAACATTGAAAGTTTGTATCAGGAGAATATCAATAGTGGGGGAAGCTCAGATCAATTAAAGATATTCAGGAGGTCCTCAGGCAGTCTAGAGATGAAAATAAGTAACCTAGTGGGTAACTCTGACCTCTGTTGTGATCCTGTATCTGGATGTGAGTACATGATCTAGTACAAAAGTCTAGGGAAATGGCAGATAGCTAGGTCACATTCCTCCCAGAACCAGCAGCAGTTAGGAAACATGTGGACGCTGAGTGGCTTGTCAGGTGTCTTGCCTTGCTAGTCAACAGAGTGCATGGATACTATTTGATCTTGGAAGTGGGAGCTGATTCTCGTGTCAAAGAGACAGATCAATAAGGTTTTCAAGCTGTTTAATGTGCCATGTGTATGAAAGGAGATGGGCCTGTAATACTGAGGAATTTATAGTTTCCTTGATGAAATATTTCTCCTCTACTAGGCTATTGGTGAAATAGAGGATCAGATTGGTCAGTACACAATCCAGAAAGTAATACATCGCTTTGAGGGAAGGAATGCCCCTGACCTGATGATCTGACTGCCAAATGTTATAATACATTTTCGGTCACACTTATCCCCAAGATGCCATGTTTAATGAATCCCTTGCCAGCAGCTCACTAATCCATTTGCCTAGGTAGAAGAAGCCATTGGGTTGTTGTTAAAGCTATCAAACCCTTCAGATAGTGGTTGGTCATACAGGCAACCATCTACGTTAAGTATGGACAAAATAATATTGGCTAAAGTCCTAGCTGGGAGGATTATGGTTCATCTCTCTCCCAGACATCCAAACAGGCTGGCTTTGTGCTGTGACCATCTGCATGGTAGAATTTGCAAAGAATACTCAAAGTCATATGTTCATTAAGCCTGCAGTTGAATCCGGTAGCAGCCTTTTTAGATGTTAAGGTGACCAACTCCGTAGCATTGTCCTTCATCTGAGTGGTGTGGCAAAAGATTGAGTTGAGTCCACAGATTACAGATTGGATAAAGCTGTAGCACACTTTATCCAGGGTTCAGGTGATGGTGAGGTACGGGGTACTTGCCCATTAATGTTCAACTCGGGAGAGGCACTGAACTGCCCCCGTCGCCAATACATTTTGAGCTTGTCAGAGATCCACTCACTTTTCAGATGTGTGAACGTCATCAACATCAAGATATCCAGATGAGATATCATAAATCCTTTTATTTCATGCTGATGACATGACCTTTTCTGTCAAGGATCCTGATGTAACTTTTCTCTCGAATGTCCTGTAAATCACAGAGTTTGTTAAATATGCTTATCTCACAATCAATTAGGATAAATCATTAATGTTTCTGCTTGCGCTTGTAGTGAGTTACAGTAATAAAAATGTGGGGTCTAAATGATGCCCTGAGGCAGCCAAATTGCTCTTAGTGGATATTTTCTTGCTCCACAAATCACTGTATGCAAGGAATATAAATTCGATTGGGTAATAATAGTAATGTGTGTAAATATGTCCTATGTAAAGCGGTTTAGATTAAAGCGCTATATATATATATATATATATAACAATGAAAAAATACCGTTGTGGTGGTAAATCAGCTGGATTCTAGTTCGTAATTTTTCCCCAATAGATAACGAGCAGGAATACTATTATCAAAATCATACCTCTATTTGTATTACTGTACCACTTTCTTCTGCTTATGCTTCTTGCATTCAGTACGGTCTGAATTCTTTTTTAGGTTGAGATCAGTTATTATCCAGCAAGTGTGGGGCAGGAGGCAGGGGAGAGATTAAATGGGAGATTATGACCAGGCCACACTTGCAGTCTAATGTGTTGGCTCTAGATCTGTAAGTGTACGATTTTGTTGCCCCAGCTCATTTTGTTCTGTGTTGTTTCCCTGAAGGAGTCAGTCTGCCACACATGAAGATGGTGAGGGGGCGGGTTGGGCAACACATGCTATTAGTACAAAGGTTACAGGTATGTGCATGTGTTCCTAGTGGTATTAGCCGTGTTTCATGCATTGGGCCTGCAACTGAATAAGTATGCTATTTGGAGAGCCCATGATGTTCAATGTAGTCTACCAATATCCTCGGGACTAGGTTCACAACGAACATATGTATTTAGATTTGATGGTATGGGGTGTATGTGAAAATGTGGGGGGTTACATGATTTTAGAGGGGGTATTTCTTACAAGAGACACCCTCTTAGACAATTAACCATGGGAGCGTACTAATGAATATAATAATAACCATTGGAAACAGTAATGTACGTGTCCTTACAAATCTAACAACTCCCCCGTGCATGTATGCACAGCATGTAGGCGATTTCAATGTTCCCTATCACCACACGTGCCCTTACAAATGTAACAACTCCCCCATGCAGTGCACAGGCTCAAATACTGCCCTTATTGGACCCCTCCTTTTCTTTTCGTACAAGGAGGCCATAGAACATACGTCATTAAGTAGGTATAAGAGTACTCTGCGTATTATATGTCCACACACATTACATCATGACGACTGACCCCCGAGAACAAGTGCATTAATTACCCATATGTTAAGACTGTAGCCCCTGGCCACTACCACCGTAGCATGTGCCACCCATGGCGGCGTGCTAATGAATATAAAAATAGCATTGGGAGAAATAATATGTTCACGGCATGTTGTCAATTTTAATGTTGCCTACCTATACCCGTGTGCTTTCACGAGTTACAAATTTCCTGTCCGCTACCTGGACTGATGTGTTACAAATTTCCTACCCACTACATGGACTAAAGTGCTATCGTTATTACCCCCCAGAGTTACTGTACGTACATGGTGTCCATAGAAATGACATCATGACGGCCGAAGAACAAATGCATAGATCACTCATTTCTTACTGTCTGAACCTTTCAGAATGCTCTGTGACACAGAAAAATAGGTTACTGAAAAAAGCATGTGTACGCTGGTTGTTGCTCCGCTTTCTGCGGATCCAAGATGTCGGGCGCATCCAAACCATCTAACGCAAAACACGTCTCGCAGCAGCCAATGGGTAGACACGTCGTGTGTATGCGGTCATGACGGCAGCCCTTTAGCCAATCGGTTTCTTGTTCGTCGACCGAACAGGAAGTGTGACCGCAGAGCGAACATAGATATCACTAATTATTCCAGACCTACTTTTTCATAATTATAAATAAACGTACTGCACATATGGTGACAAAATTTACAAAAGCACGCTTTGTAGACCAAGCCCCTGTACCTGCCGCCGATTTCGTCATAATCCGTCCAGCGGTTTCACCTGTAGCCGTGCGCAAAGTTTTTCCCCCATTGAGTCTATGGGAAAGAAGACGTTTTGGGACCCCTCCCTATAACTCTGCTCCCCCTGGACGAATTCTCACCAAACTTTACATAAATTCAGAGTGGCCCATATACTTTGTTTGCAAAGTTTGTTGGGGATTCGTCCAGGGGGAGCGGAGTTATAAGCCGCCCAAAAAGTGCTCTTCCTATGGAAACAGCAACTTAACCATAACTACATGGCCAATACCGTGGCCATGTAATATTCTTTTTCTGTTTGTTTTGTCACTGCTATATGTCTCACTTCTTTACGCACTCACAAACCGGCTCACCACTTGTTCTTATTTTTGTGCTATTGTACAGGTACCCTTTGTGGGAATGCCTCTGCCATCTGTTACTGTAAGTCATTTCTGTTCAAAATTGACAGCCCTGCTCTATTCTTCAAATAGATATGAATACAAATACAAATATCACCTGCTGGATATGGCTTTTACATGCTATCAATTTTTACTCATCAGAACCACTGATGAGAAACCTTGTCACTCACATCTAGGTATCATACCTCTTCAATAATATTCAGGAACATGTAAGTATGAACATTATATGCTTTACACAACATCTATCAAATAAAGGCCTTTCACTACTCAAAAGTAAGTCATTTTTGATTGTATTTCCAAAATACAAGATAAGTCACATATCCCACAATATGGGTTTTTGATGTACTCTTATGTTAAACTGCACAGAAGAGTGAATTCGAAAGTTACAATTATACAGTTTTTGCACAGTTTTATTAAACAAAAAATAGTAACAGTTGTGTGTCAACATGCTTTTAGAGCCACATCATTAATACAAAAGTCTTGCAAAATTTTGTGATCAAATTCCACACTTCACTATGCGTTTCGGGGATGGACACCCCGTATTCAGCTGAGAATGTTACTGTTATCATCAACTGTCAACGGAACAAAAAATAACTAATTTGTACCACTTGAATTCCTGGTTTGATACTAAATCCAAAACTCCAATAGATATCATAAATTGTACCAACCTGTGAAGTCAGATTGGTTCTATTTACTCCTGATGTTATTCATTGGTTTTTTACGATTTGTACATGGCAGTTATAGAAAAAAAATATAAGAATTGCCTTTCAGTGTTTTTACAAAAGGTCAGAGTACATTCTTTCAACTAAGTAGCAAAGAAATACCTACTTATTCCTTATGGATTGTAGAAACAAAAGGGTTATATTCGGTGTCTGTATGAAAATTCTTCATGTCACCACTTCAGCTATCTGTAAATAATACATGTACCGAGAGATTAGTCCCTATATGGGTAGTTGCGCACACACTATTATTAGTTCAAATGAGTGAGCTATTATAATGTAAGGGGGTTTGCAGCAGTAGCAGAGCGTAGAAGGGTAAGTTCTCGGCACCCCTTCTATACAAACACAGTAGGTAAGGTAAAAGAGGCCTGCCAGTCTGCGCTCCCCAATCAGAATAGTGGTCTAAGGTTTGCCTTGTACAAGTAGTTAGTCCAATGCCACTCTCATGTGGGTTGTATGGTGAGTATTTTATTCACAAAAAGAAACAACACTACACGCCAACACGTGTTTCGGCCCTCTCTGGGCCGTCCTCAGGGCGTATGCACATTAACAGTATGTGTGACTGTTCAAAAAACATGTTAAAATGCACTTGTCAAATGTTAGACCAGAGTTTCAAAAAACCAAATTACAAAATTAAATTAAGAAATTTAAATAGAATTAAAGTAAGTTGCATTGACCATATATTACATAACGTATAAGGGAGGAGTGGGGTGGGAGACAAAAGAAGGGGTGAAGGGGAGAGAGGAGAAAAGAATACAAAAAATTAGAATTGAACTTCAAATATTGGTGAGTATTCACAATCCATGATCACTTAGTTGCCACATACTGTATACTGGAAGAAATTAAGAGGCTGTTGTTGTTTTAGTAAAGTCGTTACACCTAGGAGGCAGTAAATAGTCAGTTGGTGTGCTGTACCTTGAATTGGTTAACATTGCCCAATAAATCATCTCAGTATGGTGGATTTGTTCGAGTCGGTTAATGCCTGCAATAAATATATATATAAATATATTTTACATGCTATTGAGTACTAAATACTCCGAAAGATGGTGGCATCTGAAATGTGTACTCCGGCAAGTATTAACATAAAAAGCTAAAGACTGCTTACCGCTGGTGACAGTGCTGGAAAGTGTTATCCCGAAACTAATGTTAAGCTGCAAGTCTAGTATCCGTGAAATACGAGCGTCATCTATTTCAGAAGGGTAAATAAAACCGTACGGAATATTGTCACAGATATCTAATGGTGCTTGCTGAACGTGATAACGCAATATCTCCTGAACAATCACAGAGCGCTTACCATGACACGCCTGAATGCGTTCCTGCACAGTGATTTCTGCCTGCAGGCAGCTAGTCTCTGGGCGAAAAGAGGGTGCGGCTGGTAAAACCAATAGCCGTGCTGCTTGTGCTTTTGGAAACTACGGTCATGTGACCGGGCTGAGTTACTGTTGCCTAGTTACTTGGTTGGAAGAGGCTTGGTGATCGGCACTGCACGTAAGTGCAATTATTCCGTTTTGAAACATTAAAGGAAGGCCAGATCTTTTACTCTGAACAACAGTGGGGAAACAAAGCTATGTACAGTGGAAAGGTTGCGATAATGTGATTACCTAGGTGGGTAATGTGATTACCTGACGTTATATAAAAAATCGTATTAGAACAACTTGTTTAGCATACAGCCATTCATTAATTAATGATATCCATAGTGACTACAAAGTATCCCTAGCAGTCTGGCATGTGAGGGGATTAAACTAGAAGTGGTGCACGTCTGCACGTTCAAGTTTGACATAGTTGATTAATTAATGCTCCGGATGTTCTGAAGTGATGTCAAGATATTGGACTATTTGGAAATGGTTTCCATATATCAAATGGAACTGTTGGGGTGACTGTTCCTGTCTCTGAGGTCCAAATAAATGCCTATTAAGTAAAGGTGTGGCGGAAATGGTTTTTTAAAATACGGATTCTGAAAGTCACAGTTTCTATGGAACATGCAAATGTAGTGCCTAGTGTGAGCCGTCCATATATTGTAAGTTAGTGAACGGAGTCGTAGGCAGCAAAGTAATTTATTAATGTATATTCAGTAACGTTAATATGAGCAGGTCACATGTTATGTGCTAAGTCACATGTTATATAGACAGTATAGTTTCCGAGGTTGGTCGTCCATGTGTAAGATGTTTGGTAATAATGTGGTAATAGTATCCAATATATGATAGGTTACTATCTTATTAGTATAATACCCCTTATGTGCTAGGCTGCCATTTGCAATGAAAAGATCGATGCCCAGGAGATAGCATAAGAATTAGTCTTAAGATTAAACCTATTCATGCCCTCTAAGGTGTAACAACCTGCCCAAAAATCTTTGTATGTGATGATACTCATTTATACCAAAGTAGAATATAGTTTGATCACAGAAACACATTGAGTTCATGTTCTTGATTGAGTCCCATTTGAATACATCTTAATCTGCATATCATGCAGGCCTCCGCTTATCGAAAATGAAGTTGTCTGTTACCACCTCTGGCATGTGGTTTTATGTGTTGCAGTCCAACAAATCTGATTTCACTCTTGTGCGCCATTTGATGTCCTTTTTGCCAGTGTACTGCCAATGGTAACTTGGTATCTTGACTGTTGAGGTTTGCCAGATGTTCTCTGATTCTGACCCTTAGTTCCCTGATGGTACTGCCAACATAGACTTTCTTGCAGACACAGATGATACCATACACGACATATTTGGAACGACAGTTAATGAAATCCTTAATTTTAGTACTCAAATTTCCATGACAGGTAAATTCTTTGGTAGGTGCTGAGGCATATTGACAAAAGTTACAGGTCCCACACTTGTGGAACCCTGCTGGTTTAAAACTTGGCGTGAGCCAATTGTTCTGTCTATTGGAACCAGATTGCATGAACGAGGGGCACAATACATTTCTTAGTGTTGGTGCTCTAGAAAAGATGATTCTCGGTTTTTCTGTAATGTAGGTTTCCAAGTCAGGGTCCAACTGTAGAATATTCCAATGTTTATTTAGAATATGGTAGATGAATTTGGAATCACTGCAATATTTAGTAATAAAGTTCACATGTTGTGGAAACCCCTCAGGTTGTTTGCTTTTGGACTGGGTAAGTAGTGAGGGTCTTGTAACCGTTTTCACTTTCTTAAGTACATAGTTAATGTTAGATTTTGTATAACCTCTTTCTTGGAACCTGGTTCCAATAGACTTACATTCTGCAATAAAGTGTGAGTCTTCACTACAATTCCTCCTTGCTCTAAGCAATTCACCTTGTGGGATATTTTCAATCACATTTCTTCTGTGGCTACTCTTGGCATGTAGGATGGAGTTAACTGCAGTGGTTTTACGGAAGGTACTGGTTTGCAAAGTTTCATTTATTATATAGATTCTGAGGTCCGAAAATTCTATTTCAGTGGTATCAATTTTGCTTGTGAACTGAATTCCAAATTGGTTCTGATTGAGATGTTGCATAAAGGCTTGGAACTGCTCAGTTGTGCCTGCCCAAATTGCAAAAACATCATCAATATATCTTTTCCAGACCGGTATAAGGTCTATAAATGGGTTGTTTAGAAAAATGTGTGAGTCTTCAAAGAATGCCATAAAAAGGTTTGCAAGTGCTGGGGCATATTTTGCACCCATAGCAATCCCCTTTGTTTGGGTATAGTAGTCTTCATTGAATATGAATTGATTATGATTGAGAGTGAATTCAACGAAGCTTTTAAGCATTTGTACGTGTGCTGCATGTGATGCAGAATGCAGCCTAAAGGAATGGTCCAGAGTTTTAATAGCTAATGCGTGTTCAATTGAAGTATACAGGGCAGTAACATCTAGGGTAACTAACTGATAATGTGGTTCCCAAGTAATGTTGTTAAGGATCTGTAAGATATGAGTAGTATCTTTCAAAAAGGCTGGAATTTTTGGTACAAGGTCCTTAATGCAGGAATCAATATAAGTTGCTAGGTTCTCTGTGGCACCTCCTTGTCCGCTCATTATAGGCCTTACTGGGGGAAGATTATCGAAAGGTTTGTGTATCTTGGGTAATAGGTACAGGGTAGGCATGAGTGGGGTAGTGTTGGTGAGAAATTGTTTCTCTTCATCAGTTAGCATCCCTTGTTGGTACCATTCTTGAATCAGGGTTTTCAGCTCTTGAACTGTCTGTGTCGTCGAATTATTTTTGAGTTTGAGATAGCATCCTGGTGTATCTAAATGTTCTTGAGCCATTTTAATGTAATCTAGTTTGTTCAGGATGACAATATTGCCCCCTTTATCCGCCTCCTTGATCACTATTGTATTATCACCCGATAATTCCCGAAGAGCCCGTTGTTCATTGTTGGATAAGTTTGCTTTCTTACTGAAAAATCCCTTGTATTGGCCATCAATATATTGGTGTATTTCCCTAGTGATGGTCCTGTAGAATACATCTATGATGTTATCACCTGCACTTGGTGGCATGAATTTAGATCTATTCTTGTGTTCGACAATGTCCATGTTACGTTGATGTATCCCTAAGTCTCTTCGCATATCACTGATTGGTTGCGCATTGTCTGCGGTGAGGTTCGCCAAAAGGTGTACATTTTCAATCTCCTGTATGCTCTTGCTACTAATCAGTGGTAGTATTGCCTGTTGTTGATAGAACACTGGTTTATTGTGAAAGTACTTTTTCAATTTAAGTTTCCTGGTGAATTTATAGAGGTCAATTTGCACCTCAGTCATATCGGCCTTGGAGCTGGGTGCAAAGGAGAGGCCATAATTGAGGACATTGATTTGTTGCGATGATAGTTGTTTGGTCGAGAGATTAATTACTAGATTTTGAGAATTGGTCTGGGTTTGGATGGTTTGAGACTTGATCTGGTAAATCTTTTCCTTGTGTCTCGTGTTCCCTCTCCTCTTGGCTCCTCTTCCTCTTCCTCCTCTGAAGTTGTGGGGTTGGTTATCGTATTTGGGCCTAAAGGGAGTGTTTTCTGAAAACGTACACTCTTGAAATTAGTATTGAGGTTTTGAGCGTTGCCCTTTTTAAATCTTTTAATTTCTGCCAGGAAGCCTCTTCTATTATGCCGTTTTTCCTCAAAGGTAAGAATCTTATCTGTGATTTCTGTCCCTCCTGAACTCGCTGCTATTGGTTCCTGATCAGAGTCTAAATCTGATGAAACCGGTGATACATTAGGGGTCTTGATATTTGTTTGATCAACATCATATTTGGCTTGAAAAGTGTAAACTCTATCATTGGTATAATCACGTTCATCACGATAAAATTTCCTGAACTTCCTCATTTTAATATCATCTTGATACTCTTCTAAGATATTATGCATTTTCTCAAAGTTTTTGTCTTTAGAGGTTGCTGGGTTAGGCATTTCTGTAATTTCTTTTTTGATCTGATCAATTTCAGTGGTTACTCTAGTGTGTTCTCTCTCTGCGTGAAGTACAAGGATTTTCATCATGTTCTCTGAGCTCACCGTAAGATTGGCTTCCCAATCGGAGGCAAGGTCTTGGTCATCCTGGTGACTGAAGTCTGGGAATATAAGTATTCGTAAACCTCTTCGAATAATATCTTGTTTAAGGTAGTTCTTCAGTGATACTTGTTCCCAGTATTTGTTGATTTCTTTTTTACTCAACCGTTCTAATTTTATAAATTTTTGAATTAATGTTTCAGTTTTTTGTAACCGATTTTTGAAGGGATTACTATCCGTGCCACGTGGGGCAAATAGGGCAGCGCTGTCCTCATCACGGTTTTTCAAATATTTGGCCATAATAATACTAATTCGTGATCCCTACGTGGGTATTGTGCTGCACTCCCATAGGGCGGGAAGCTAAAGTAAGAGTACCGAGAGATTAGTCCCTATATGGGTAGTTGCGCACACACTATTATTAGTTCAAATGAGTGAGCTATTATAATGTAAGGGGGTTTGCAGCAGTAGCAGAGCGTAGAAGGGTAAGTTCTCGGCACCCCTTCTATACAAACACAGTAGGTAAGGTAAAAGAGGCCTGCCAGTCTGCGCTCCCCAATCAGAATAGTGGTCTAAGGTTTGCCTTGTACAAGTAGTTAGTCCAATGCCACTCTCATGTGGGTTGTATGGTGAGTATTTTATTCACAAAAAGAAACAACACTACACGCCAACACGTGTTTCGGCCCTCTCTGGGCCGTCCTCAGGGCGTATGCACATTAACAGTATGTGTGACTGTTCAAAAAACATGTTGAAATGCACTTGTCAAATGTTAGACCAGAGTTTCAAAAAACCAAATTACAAAATTAAATTAAGAAATTTAAATAGAATTAAAGTAAGTTGCATTGACCATATATTACATAATGTATAAGGGAGGAGTGGGGTGGGAGACAAAAGAAGGGGTGAAGGGGAGAGAGGAGAAAAGAATACAAAAAATTAGAATTGAACTTCAAATATTGGTGAGTATTCACAATCCATGATCACTTAGTTGCCACATACTGTATACTGGAAGAAATTAAGAGGCTGTTGTTGTTTTAGTAAAGTCGTTACACCTAGGAGGCAGTAAATAGTCAGTTGGTGTGCTGTACCTTGAATTGGTTAACATTGCCCAATAAATCGTCTCAGTATGGTGGATTTGTTCGAGTCGGTTAATGTCTGCAATAAATATATATATAAATATATTTTACATGCTATTGAGTACTAAATACTCCGAAAGATGGTGGCATCTGAAATGTGTACTCCGGCAAGTATTAACATAAAAAGCTAAAGACTGCTTACCGCTGGTGACAGTGCTGGAAAGTGTTATCCCGAAACTAATGTTAAGCTGCAAGTCTAGTATCCGTGAAATACGAGCGTCATCTAATGGTGCTTGCTGAACGTGATAACGCAATATCTCCTGAACAATCACAGAGCGCTTACCATGACATGCCTGAATGCGTTCCTGCACGGTGATTTCTGCCTGCAGGCAGCTATTCTCTGGGCGAAAAGAGGGTGCGGCTGGTAGAACCAATAGCCGTGCTGCTTGTGCTTTTGGAAACTACGGTCATGTGACCGGGCTGAGTTACTGTTGCCTAGTTACTTGGTTGGAAGAGGCTTGGTGATCGGCACTGCACGTAAGTGCAATTATTCCGTTTTGAAACATTAAAGGAAGGCCAGATCTTTTACTCTGAACAACAGTGGGGAAACAAAGCTATGTACAGTGGAAAGGTTGCGATAATGTGATTACCTAGGTGGGTAATGTGATTACCTGACGTTATATAAAAAAATCGTATTAGAACAACTTGTTTAGCATACAGCCATTCATTAATTAATGATATCCATAGTGACTACAAAGTATCCCTAGCAGTCTGGCATGTGAGGGGATTAAACTAGAAGTGGTGCACGTCTGCACGTTCAAGTTTGACATAGTTGATTAATTAATGCTCCGGATGTTCTGTAGTGATGTCAAGATATTGGACTATTTGGAAATGGTTTCCATATATCAAATGGAACTGTTGGGGTGACTGTTCCTGTCTCTGAGGTCCAAATAAATGCCTATTAAGTAAAGGTGTGGCGGAAATGGTTTTTTAAAATACGGATTCTGAAAGTCACAGTTTCTATGGAACATGCAAATGTAGTGCCTAGTGTGAGCCGTCCATATATTGTAAGTTAGTGAACGGAGTCGTAGGCAGCAAAGTAATTTATTAATGTATATTCAGTAACGTTAATATGAGCAGGTCACATGTTATGTGCTAAGTCACATGTTATATAGACAGTATAGTTTCCGAGGTTGGTCGTCCATGTGTAAGGTGTTTGGTAATAATGTGGTAATAGTATCCAATATATGATAGGTTACTATCTTATTAGTATAATACCCCTTATGTGCTAGGCTGCCATTTGCAATGAAAAGATCGATGCCCAGGAGATAGCATAAGAATTAGTCTTAAGATTAAACCTATTCATGCCCTCTAAGGTGTAACAACCTGCCCAAAAATCTTTGTATGTGATGATACTGATTTATACCAAAGTAGAATATAGTTTGATCACAGAAACACATTGAGTTCATGTTCTTGATTGAGTCCCATTTGAATACATCTTAATCTGCATATCATGCGGGCCTCCGCTTGTCGAAAATGAAGTTGTCTGTTACCACCTCTGGCATGTGGTTTTATGTGTTGCAGTCCAACAAATCTGATTTCACTCTTGTGCGCCATTTGATGTTCTTTTTGCCAGTGTACTGCCAATGGTAACTTGGTATCTTGACTGTTGAGGTTTGCCAGATGTTCTCTGATTCTTTAGTTCCCTGATGGTACTGCCAACATAGACTTTCTTGCAGACACAGATGATACCATACACGACATATTTGGAACGACAGTTAATGAAATCCTTAATTTTAGTACTCAAATTTCCATGACAGGTAAATTCTTTGGTAGGTGCTGATGCATATTGACAAAAGTTACAGGTCCCACACTTGTGGAACCCTGCTGGTTTAAAACTTGGCGTGAGCCAATTGTTCTGTCTATTGGAACCAGATTGCATGAACGAGGGGCACAATAAATTTCTTAGTTTTGGTGCTCTAGAAAAGATGATTCTCGGTTTTTCTGTAATGTAGGTTTCCAAGTCAGGGTCCAACTGTAGAATATTCCAATGTTTATTTAGAATATGGTAGATGAATTTGGAATCACTGCAATATTGAGTAATAAAGTTCACATGTTGTGGAAACCCCTCAGGTTGTTTGCTTTTGGACTGGGTAAGTAGTGAGGGTCTTGTAACCGTTTTCACTTTCTTAAGTACATAGTTAATGTTAGATTTTGTATAACCTCTTTCTTGGAACCTGGTTCCAATAGACTTACATTCTGCAATAAAGTGTGAGTCTTCACTACAATTCCTCCTTGCTCTAAGCAATTCACCTCGTGGGATATTTTCAATCACATTTCTTCTGTGGCTACTCTTGGCATGTAGGATGGAGTTAACTGCAGTGGTTTTACGGAAGGTACTGGTTTGCAAAGTTTCATTTATTATATAGATTCTGAGGTCCAAAAATTCTATTTCAGTGGTATCAATTTTGCTTGTGAACTGAATTCCAAATTGGCTCTGATTGAGATGTTGCATAAAGGCTTGGAACTGCTCAGTTGTGCCTGCCCAAATTGCAAAAACATCATCAATATATCTTTTCCAGACCGGTATAAGGTCTATAAATGGGTTGTTTAGAAAAATGTGTGAGTCTTCAAAGAATGCCATAAAAAGGTTTGCAGGTGCTGGGGCATATTTTGCACCCATAGCAATCCCCTTTGTTTGGGTATAGTAGTCTTCATTGAATATGAATTGATTATGATTGAGAGTGAATTCAACGAAGCTTTTAAGCATTTGTACGTGTGCTGCATGTGATGCAGAATGCAGCCTAAAGGAATGGTCCAGAGTTTTAATAGCTAATGCGTGTTCAATTGAAGTATACAGGGCAGTAACATCTAGGGTAACTAACTGATAATGTGGTTCCCAAGTAATGTTGTTAAGGATCTGTAAGATATGAGTAGTATCTTTCAAAAAAGCTGGAATTTTTGGTACAAGGTCCTTAATGCAGGAATCAATATAAGTTGCTAGGTTCTCTGTGGCACCTCCTTGTCCGCTCATTATAGGCCTTACTGGGGGAAGATTATCGAAAGGTTTGTGTATCTTGGGTAATAGGTACAGGGTAGGCATGAGTGGGGTAGTGTTGGTGAGAAATTGTTTCTCTTCATCAGTTAGCATCCCTTGTTGGTACCATTCTTGAATCAGGGTTTTCAGCTCTTGAACTGTCTGTGTCGTCGAATTATTTTTGAGTTTGAGATAGCATCCTGGTGTATCTAAATGTTCTTGAGCCATTTTAATGTAATCTAGTTTGTTCAGGATGACAATATTGCCCCCTTTATCCGCCTCCTTGATCACTATTGTATTATCACCCGATAATTCCCGAAGAGCCCGTTGTTCATTGTTGGATAAGTTTGCTTTCTTACTGAAAAATCCCTTGTATTGGCCATCAATATATTGGTGTATTTCCCTAGTGATGGTCCTGTAGAATACATCTATGATGTTATCACCTGCACTTGGTGGCATGAATTTAGATCTATTCTTGTGTTCGACAATGTCCATGTTACGTTGATGTATCCCTAAGTCTCTTCGCATATCACTGATTGGTTGCGCATTGTCTGCGGTGAGGTTCGCCAAAAGGTGTACATTTTCAATCTCCTGTATGCTCTTGCTACTAATCAGTGGTAGTATTGCCTGTTGTTGATAGAACACTGGTTTATTGTGAAAGTACTTTTTCAATTTAAGTTTCCTGGTGAATTTATAGAGGTCAATTTGCACCTCAGTCATATCGGCCTTGGAGCTGGGTGCAAAGGAGAGGCCATAATTGAGGACATTGATTTGTTGCGATGATAGTTGTTTGGTCGAGAGATTAATTACTAGATTTTGAGAATTGGTCTGGGTTTGGATGGTTTGAGACTTGATCTGGTAAATCTTTTCCTTGTGTCTCCTGTTCCCTCTCCTCTTGGCTCCTCTTCCTCTTCCTCCTCTGAAGTTGTGGGGTTGGTTATCGTATTTGGGCCTAAAGGGAGTGTTTTCTGAAAACGTACACTCTTGAAATTAGTATTGAGGTTTTGAGCGTTGCCCTTTTTAAATCTTTTAATTTCTGCCAGGAAGCCTCTTCTATTATGCCGTTTTTCCTCAAAGGTAAGAATCTTATCTGTGATTTCTGTCCCTCCTGAACTCGCTGCTATTGGTTCCTGATCAGAGTCTAAATCTGATGAAACCGGTGATACATTAGGGGTCTTGATATTTGTTTGATCACCATCATATTTGGCTTGAAAAGTGTAAACTCTATCATTGGTATAATCACGTTCATCACGATAAAATTTCCTGAACTTCCTCATTTTAATATCATCTTGATACTCTTCTAAGATATTATGCATTTTCTCAAAGTTTTTGTCTTTAGAGGTTGCTGGGTTAGGCATTTCTGTAATTTCTTTTTTGATCTGATCAATTTCAGTGGTTACTCTAGTGTGTTCTCTCTCTGCGTGAAGTACAAGGATTTTCATCATGTTCTCTGAGCTCACCGTAAGATTGGCTTCCCAATCGGAGGCAAGGTCTTGGTCATCCTGGTGACTGAAGTCTGGGAATATAAGTATTCGTAAACCTCTTCGAATAATATCTTGTTTAAGGTAGTTCTTCAGTGATACTTGTTCCCAGTATTTGTTGATTTCTTTTTTACTCAACCGTTCTAATTTTATAAATTTTTGAATTAATGTTTCAGTTTTTTGTAACCGATTTTTGAAGGGATTACTATCCGTGCCACGTGGGGCAAATAGGGCAGCGCTGTCCTCATCACGGTTTTTCAAATATTTGGCCATAATAATACTAATTCGTGATCCCTATGTGGGTATTGTGCTGCACTCCCATAGGGCGGGAAGCTAAAGTAAGAGTACCGAGAGATTAGTCCCTATATGGGTAGTTGCGCACACACTATTATTAGTTCAAATGAGTGAGCTATTATAATGTAAGGGGGTTTGCAGCAGTAGCAGAGCGTAGAAGGGTAAGTTCTCGGCACCCCTTCTATACAAACACAGTAGGTAAGGTAAAAGAGGCCTGCCAGTCTGCGCTCCTCAATCAGAATAGTGGTCTAAGGTTTGCCTTGTACAAGTAGTTAGTCCAATGCCACTCTCATGTGGGTTGTATGGTGAGTATTTTATTCACAAAAAGAAACAACACTACACGCCAACACGTGTTTCGGCCCTCTCTGGGCCGTCCTCAGGGCGTATGCACATTAACAGTATGTGTGACTGTTCAAAAAACATGTTGAAATGCACTTGTCAAATGTTAGACCAGAGTTTCAAAAAACCAAATTACAAAATTAAATTAAGAAATTTAAATAGAATTAAAGTAAGTTGCATTGACCATATATTACATAATGTATAAGGGAGGAGTGGGGTGGGAGACAAAAGAAGGGGTGAAGGGGAGAGAGGAGAAAAGAATACAAAAAATTAGAATTGAACTTCAAATATTGGTGAGTATTCACAATCCATGATCACTTAGTTGCCACATACTGTATACTGGAAGAAATTAAGAGGCTGTTGTTGTTTTAGTAAAGTCGTTACACCTAGGAGGCAGTAAATAGTCAGTTGGTGTGCTGTACCTTGAATTGGTTAACATTGCCCAATAAATCGTCTCAGTATGGTGGATTTGTTCGAGTCGGTTAATGTCTGCAATAAATATATATATAAATATATTTTACATGCTATTGAGTACTAAATACTCCGAAAGATGGTGGCATCTGAAATGTGTACTCCGGCAAGTATTAACATAAAAAGCTAAAGACTGCTTACCGCTGGTGACAGTGCTGGAAAGTGTTATCCCGAAACTAATGTTAAGCTGCAAGTCTAGTATCCGTGAAATACGAGCGTCATCTAATGTCACAGATATCTAATGGTGCTTGCTGAACGTGATAACGCAATATCTCCTGAACAATCACAGAGCGCTTACCATGACATGCCTGAATGCGTTCCTGCACGGTGATTTCTGCCTGCAGGCAGCTATTCTCTGGGCGAAAAGAGGGTGCGGCTGGTAGAACCAATAGCCGTGCTGCTTGTGCTTTTGGAAACTACGGTCATGTGACCGGGCTGAGTTACTGTTGCCTAGTTACTTGGTTGGAAGAGGCTTGGTGATCGGCACTGCACGTAAGTGCAATTATTCCGTTTTGAAACATTAAAGGAAGGCCAGATCTTTTACTCTGAACAACAGTGGGGAAACAAAGCTATGTACAGTGGAAAGGTTGCGATAATGTGATTACCTAGGTGGGTAATGTGATTACCTGACGTTATATAAAAAATCGTATTAGAACAACTTGTTTAGCATACAGCCATTCATTAATTAATGATATCCATAGTGACTACAAAGTATCCCTAGCAGTCTGGCATGTGAGGGGATTAAACTAGAAGTGGTGCACGTCTGCACGTTCAAGTTTGACATAGTTGATTAATTAATGCTCCGGATGTTCTGTAGTGATGTCAAGATATTGGACTATTTGGAAATGGTTTCCATATATCAAATGGAACTGTTGGGGTGACTGTTCCTGTCTCTGAGGTCCAAATAAATGCCTATTAAGTAAAGGTGTGGCGGAAATGGTTTTTTAAAATACGGATTCTGAAAGTCACAGTTTCTATGGAACATGCAAATGTAGTGCCTAGTGTGAGCCGTCCATATATTGTAAGTTAGTGAACGGAGTCGTAGGCAGCAAAGTAATTTATTAATGTATATTCAGTAACGTTAATATGAGCAGGTCACATGTTATGTGCTAAGTCACATGTTATATAGACAGTATAGTTTCCGAGGTTGGTCGTCCATGTGTAAGATGTTTGGTAATAATGTGGTAATAGTATCCAATATATGATAGGTTACTATCTTATTAGTATAATACCCCTTATGTGCTAGGCTGCCATTTGCAATGAAAAGATCGATGCCCAGGAGATAGCATAAGAATTAGTCTTAAGATTAAACCTATTCATGCCCTCTAAGGTGTAACAACCTGCCCAAAAATCTTTGTATGTGATGATACTCATTTATACCAAAGTAGAATATAGTTTGATCACAGAAACACATTGAGTTCATGTTCTTGATTGAGTCCCATTTGAATACATCTTAATCTGCATATCATGCGGGCCTCCGCTTGTCGAAAATGAAGTTGTCTGTTACCACCTCTGGCATGTGGTTTTATGTGTTGCAGTCCAACAAATCTGATTTCACTCTTGTGCGCCATTTGATGTTCTTTTTGCCAGTGTACTGCCAATGGTAACTTGGTATCTTGACTGTTGAGGTTTGCCAGATGTTCTCTGATTCTGACCCTTAGTTCCCTGATGGTACTGCCAACATAGACTTTCTTGCAGACACAGATGATACCATACACGACATATTTGGAACGACAGTTAATGAAATCCTTAATTTTAGTACTCAAATTTCCATGACAGGTAAATTCTTTGGTAGGTGCTGAGGCATATTGACAAAAGTTACAGGTCCCACACTTGTGGAACCCTGCTGGTTTAAAACTTGGCGTGAGCCAATTGTTCTGTCTATTGGAACCAGATTGCATGAACGAGGGGCACAATAAATTTCTTAGTTTTGGTGCTCTAGAAAAGATGATTCTCGGTTTTTCTGTAATGTAGGTTTCCAAGTCAGGGTCCAACTGTATAATATTCCAATGTTTATTTAGAATATGGTAGATGAATTTGGAATCACTGCAATATTTAGTAATAAAGTTCACATGTTGTGGAAACCCCTCAGGTTGTTTGCTTTTGGACTGGGTAAGTAGTGAGGGTCTTGTAACCGTTTTCACTTTCTTAAGTACATAGTTAATGTTAGATTTTGTATAACCTCTTTCTTGGAACCTGGTTCCAATAGACTTACATTCTGCAATAAAGTGTGAGTCTTCACTACAATTCCTCCTTGCTCTAAGCAATTCACCTCGTGGGATATTTTCAATCACATTTCTTCTGTGGCTACTCTTGGCATGTAGGATGGAGTTAACTGCAGTGGTTTTACGGAAGGTACTGGTTTGCAAAGTTTCATTTATTATATAGATTCTGAGGTCCAAAAATTCTATTTCAGTGGTATCAATTTTGCTTGTGAACTGAATTCCAAATTGGCTCTGATTGAGATGTTGCATAAAGGCTTGGAACTGCTCAGTTGTGCCTGCCCAAATTGCAAAAACATCATCAATATATCTTTTCCAGACCGGTATAAGGTCTATAAATGGGTTGTTTAGAAAAATGTGTGAGTCTTCAAAGAATGCCATAAAAAGGTTTGCAAGTGCTGGGGCATATTTTGCACCCATAGCAATCCCCTTTGTTTGGGTATAGTAGTCTTCATTGAATATGAATTGATTATGATTGAGAGTGAATTCAACGAAGCTTTTAAGCATTTGTACGTGTGCTGCATGTGATGCAGAATGCAGCCTAAAGGAATGGTCCAGAGTTTTAATAGCTAATGCGTGTTCAATTGAAGTATACAGGGCAGTAACATCTAGGGTAACTAACTGATAATGTGGTTCCCAAGTAATGTTGTTAAGGATCTGTAAGATATGAGTAGTATCTTTCAAAAAGGCTGGAATTTTTGGTACAAGGTCCTTAATGCAGGAATCAATATAAGTTGCTAGGTTCTCTGTGGCACCTCCTTGTCCGCTCATTATAGGCCTTACTGGGGGAAGATTATCGAAAGGTTTGTGTATCTTGGGTAATAGGTACAGGGTAGGCATGAGTGGGGTAGTGTTGGTGAGAAATTGTTTCTCTTCATCAGTTAGCATCCCTTGTTGGTACCATTCTTGAATCAGGGTTTTCAGCTCTTGAACTGTCTGTGTCGTCGAATTATTTTTGAGTTTGAGATAGCATCCTGGTGTATCTAAATGTTCTTGAGCCATTTTAATGTAATCTAGTTTGTTCAGGATGACAATATTGCCCCCTTTATCCGCCTCCTTGATCACTATTGTATTATCACCCGATAATTCCCGAAGAGCCCGTTGTTCATTGTTGGATAAGTTTGCTTTCTTACTGAAAAATCCCTTGTATTGGCCATCAATATATTGGTGTATTTCCCTAGTGATGGTCCTGTAGAATACATCTATGATGTTATCACCTGCACTTGGTGGCATGAATTTAGATCTATTCTTGTGTTCGACAATGTCCATGTTACGTTGATGTATCCCTAAGTCTCTTCGCATATCACTGATTGGTTGCGCATTGTCTGCGGTGAGGTTCGCCAAAAGGTGTACATTTTCAATCTCCTGTATGCTCTTGCTACTAATCGGTGGTAGTATTGCCTGTTGTTGATAGAACACTGGTTTATTGTGAAAGTACTTTTTCAATTTAAGTTTCCTGGTGAATTTATAGAGGTCAATTTGCACCTCAGTCATATCGGCCTTGGAGCTGGGTGCAAAGGAGAGGCCATAATTGAGGACATTGATTTGTTGCGATGATAGTTGTTTGGTCGAGAGATTAATTACTAGATTTTGAGAATTGGTCTGGGTTTGGATGGTTTGAGACTTGATCTGGTAAATCTTTTCCTTGTGTCTCCTGTTTCCTCTCCTCTTGGCTCCTCTTCCTCTTCCTCCTCTGAAGTTGTGGGGTTGGTTATTGTATTTGGGCCTAAAGGGAGTGTTTTCTGAAAACGTACACTCTTGAAATTAGTATTGAGGTTTTGAGCGTTGCCCTTTTTAAATCTTTTAATTTCTGCCAGGAAGCCTCTTCTATTATGCCGTTTTTCCTCAAAGGTAAGAATCTTATCTGTGATTTCTGTCCCTCCTGAACTCGTTGCTATTGGTTCCTGATCAGAGTCTAAATCTGATGTAACCGGTGATACATTAGGGGTCTTGATATTTGTTTGATCACCATCGTATTTGGCTTGAAAAGTGTAAACTCTATCATTGGTATAATCACGTTCATCACGATAAAATTTCCTGAACTTCCTCATTTTAATATCATCTTGATACTCTTCTAAGATATTATGCATTTTCTCAAAGTTTTTGTCTTTAGAGGTTGCTGGGTTAGGCATTTCTGTAATTTCTTTTTTGATCTGATCAATTTCAGTGGTTACTCTAGTGTGTTCTCTCTCTGCGTGAAGTACAAGGATTTTCATCATGTTCTCTGAGCTCACCGTAAGATTGGCTTCCCAATCGGAGGCAAGGTCTTGGTCATCCTGGTGACTGAAGTCTGGGAATATAAGTATTCGTAAACCTCTTCGAATAATATCTTGTTTAAGGTAGTTCTTCAGTGATACTTGTTCCCAGTATTTGTTGATTTCTTTTTTACTCAACCGTTCTAATTTTATAAATTTTTGAATTAATGTTTCAGTTTTTTGTAACCGATTTTTGAAGGGATTACTATCCGTGCCACGTGGGGCAAATAGGGCAGCGCTGTCCTCATCACGGTTTTTCAAATATTTGGCCATAATAATACTAATTCGTGATCCCTATGTGGGTATTGTGCTGCACTCCCATAGGGCGGGAAGCTAAAGTAAGAGTACCGAGAGATTAGTCCCTATATGGGTAGTTGCGCACACACTATTATTAGTTCAAATGAGTGAGCTATTATAATGTAAGGGGGTTTGCAGCAGTAGCAGAGCGTAGAAGGGTAAGTTCTCGGCACCCCTTCTATACAAACACAGTAGGTAAGGTAAAAGAGGCCTGCCAGTCTGCGCTCCCCAATCAGAATAGTGGTCTAAGGTTTGCCTTGTACAAGTAGTTAGTCCAATGCCACTCTCATGTGGGTTGTATGGTGAGTATTTTATTTACAAAAAGAAACAACACTACACGCCAACACGTGTTTCGGCCCTCTCTGGGCCGTCCTCAGGGCGTATGCACATTAACAGTATGTGTGACTGTTCAAAAAACATGTTGAAATGCACTTGTCAAATGTTAGACCAGAGTTTCAAAAAACCAAATTACAAAATTAAATTAAGAAATTTAAATAGAATTAAAGTAAGTTGCATTGACCATATATTACATAACGTATAAGGGAGGAGTGGGGTGGGAGACAAAAGAAGGGGTGAAGGGGAGAGAGGAGAAAAGAATACAAAAAATTAGAATTGAACTTCAAATATTGGTGAGTATTCACAATCCATGATCACTTAGTTGCCACATACTGTATACTGGAAGAAATTAAGAGGCTGTTGTTGTTTTAGTAAAGTCGTTACACCTAGGAGGCAGTAAATAGTCAGTTGGTGTGCTGTACCTTGAATTGGTTAACATTGCCCAATAAATCGTCTCAGTATGGTGGATTTGTTCGAGTCGGTTAATGCCAGCAATAAATATATATATAAATATATTTTACATGCTATTGAGTACTAAATACTCCGAAAGATGGTGGCATCTGAAATGTGTACTCCGGCAAGTATTAACATAAAAAGCTAAAGACTGCTTACCGCTGGTGACAGTGCTGGAAAGTGTTATCCCGAAACTAATGTTAAGCTGCAAGTCTAGTATCCGTGAAATACGAGCGTCATCTATTTCAGAAGGGTAAATAAAACCGTACGGAATATTGTCACAGATATCTAATGGTGCTTGCTGAACGTGATAACGCAATATCTCCTGAACAATCACAGAGCGCTTACCATGACACGCCTGAATGCGTTCCTGCACAGTGATTTCTGCCTGCAGGCAGCTATTCTCTGGGCGAAAAGAGGGTGCGGCTGGTAGAACCAATAGCCGTGCTGCTTGTGCTTTTGGAAACTACGGTCATGTGACCGGGCTGAGTTACTGTTGCCTAGTTACTTGGTTGGAAGAGGCTTGGTGATCGGCACTGCACGTAAGTGCAATTATTCCGTTTTGAAACATTAAAGGAAGGCCAGATCTTTTACTCTGAACAACAGTGGGGAAACAAAGCTATGTACAGTGGAAAGGTTGCGATAATGTGATTACCTAGGTGGGTAATGTGATTACCTGACGTTATATAAAAAATCGTATTAGAACAACTTGTTTAGCATACAGCCATTCATTAATTAATGATATCCATAGTGACTACAAAGTATCCCTAGCAGTCTGGCATGTGAGGGGATTAAACTAGAAGTGGTGCACGTCTGCACGTTCAAGTTTGACATAGTTGATTAATTAATGCTCCGGATGTTCTGAAGTGATGTCAAGATATTGGACTATTTGGAAATGGTTTCCATATATCAAATGGAACTGTTGGGGTGACTGTTCCTGTCTCTGAGGTCCAAATAAATGCCTATTAAGTAAAGGTGTGGCGGAAATGGTTTTTTAAAATACGGATTCTGAAAGTCACAGTTTCTATGGAACATGCAAATGTAGTGCCTAGTGTGAGCCGTCCATATATTGTAAGTTAGTGAACGGAGTCGTAGGCAGCAAAGTAATTTATTAATGTATATTCAGTAACGTTAATATGAGCAGGTCACATGTTATGTGCTAAGTCACATGTTATATAGACAGTATAGTTTCCGAGGTTGGTTGTCCATGTGTAAGATGTTTGGTAATAATGTGGTAATAGTATCCAATATATGATAGGTTACTATCTTATTAGTATAATACCCCTTATGTGCTAGGCTGCCATTTGCAATGAAAAGATCGATGCCCAGGAGATAGCATAAGAATTAGTCTTAAGATTAAACCTATTCATGCCCTCTAAGGTGTAACAACCTGCCCAAAAATCTTTGTATGTGATGATACTCATTTATACCAAAGTAGAATATAGTTTGATCACAGAAACACATTGAGTTCATGTTCTTGATTGAGTCCCATTTGAAAACATCTTAATCTGCATATCATGCGGGCCTCCGCTTGTCGAAGATGAAGTTGTCTGTTACCACCTCTGGCATGTGGTTTTATGTGTTGCAGTCCAACAAATCTGATTTCACTCTTGTGCGCCATTTGATGTTCTTTTTGCCAGTGTACTGCCAATGGTAACTTGGTATCTTGACTGTTGAGGTTTGCCAGATGTTCTCTGATTCTGACCCTTAGTTCCCTGATGGTACTGCCAACATAGACTTTCTTGCAGACACAGATGATACCATACACGACATATTTGGAACGACAGTTAATGAAATCCTTAATTTTAGTACTCAAATTTCCATGACAGGTAAATTCTTTGGTAGGTGCTGAGGCATATTGACAAAAGTTGCAGGTCCCACACTTGTGGAACCCTGCTGGTTTAAAACTTGGCGTGAGCCAATTGGTCTGTCTATTGGAACCAGATTGCATGAACGAGGGGCACAATAAATTTCTTAGTGTTGGTGCTCTAGAAAAGATGATTCTCGGTTTTTCTGTAATGTAGGTTTCCAAGTCAGGGTCCAACTGTAGAATATTCCAATGTTTATTTAGAATATGGTAGATGAATTTGGAATCACTGCAATATTGAGTAATAAAGTTCACATGTTGTGGAAACCCCTCAGGTTGTTTGCTTTTGGACTAGGTAAGTAGTGAGGGTCTTGTAACCGTTTTCACTTTCTTAAGTACATAGTTAATGTTAGATTTTGTATAACCTCTTTCTTGGAACCTGGTTCCAATAGACTTACATTATGCAATAAAGTGTGAGTCTTCACTACAATTCCTCTTTGCTTTAAGCAATTCACCTCGTGGGATATTTTCAATCACATTTCTTCTGTGGCTACTAATGGCATGTAGGATGGAGTTAACTGCAGTGGTTTTACGGAAGGTACTGGTTTGCAAAGTTTCATTTATTATATAGATTCTGAGGTCCAAAAATTCTATTTCAGTGGTATCAATTTTGCTTGTGAACTGAATTCCAAATTGGTTCTGATTTAGATGTTGCATAAAGGCTTGGAACTGCTCAGTTGTGCCTGCCCAAATTGCAAAAACATCATCAATATATCTTTTCCAGACCGGCATAAGGTCTATAAATGGGTTGTTTAGAAAAATGTGTGAGTCTTCAAAGAATGCCATAAAAAGGTTTGCAAGTGCTGGGGCATATTTTGCACCCATAACAATCCCCTTTGTTTGGGTATAGTAGTCTTCATTGAATATGCATTGATTATGATTGAGAGTGAATTCAACGAAGCTTTTAAGCATTTGTACGTGTGCTGCATGTGATGCAGAATGCAGCCTAAAGGAATGGTCCAGAGTTTTAATAGCTAATGCGTGTTCAATTGAAGTATACAGGGCAGTAACATCTAGGGTAACTAACTGATAATGTGGTTCCCAAGTAATGTTGTTAAGGATCTGTAAGATATGAGTAGTATCTTTCAAAAAGGCTGGAATTTTTGGTACAAGGTCCTTAATGCAGGAATCAATATAAGTTGCTAGGTTCTCTGTGGCACCTCCTTGTCCGCTCATTATAGGCCTTACTGGGGGAAGATTATCGAAAGGTTTGTGTATCTTGGGTAATAGGTACAGGGTAGGCATGAGTGGGGTAGTGTTGGTGAGAAATTGTTTCTCTTCATCAGTTAGCATCCCTTGTTGGTACCATTCTTGAATCAGGGTTTTTAGCTCTTGAACTGTCTGTGTCGTCGAATTGTTTTTGAGTTTGAGATAGCATCCTGGTGTATCTAAATGTTCTTGAGCCATTTTAATGTAATCTAGTTTGTTCAGGATGACAATATTGCCCCCTTTATCCGCCTCCTTGATCACTATTGTATTATCACCCGATAATTCCCGAAGAGCCCGTTGTTCATTGTTGGATAAGTTGGCTTTCTTACTGAAAAATCCCTTGTATTGGCCATCAATATATTGGTGTATTTCCCTAGTGATGGTCCTGTAGAATACATCTATGATGTTATCACCTGCACTTGGTGGCATGAATTTAGATCTATTCTTGTGTTCGACAATGTCCATGTTACGTTGATGTATCCCTAAGTCTCTTCGCATATCACTGATTGGTTGCGCATTGTCTGCGGTGAGGTTCGCCAAAAGGTGTACATTTTCAATCTCCTGTATGCTCTTGCTACTAATCGGTGGTAGTATTGCCTGTTGTTGATAGAACACTGGTTTATTGTGAAAGTACTTTTCAATTTAAGTTTTCTGGTGAATTTATAGAGGTCAATTTGCACCTCAGTCATATCGGCCTTGGAGCTGGGTGCAAAGGAGAGGCCATAATTGAGGACATTGATTTGTTGCGATGATAGTTGTTTGGTCGAGAGATTAATTACTAGATTTTGAGAATTGGTCTGGGTTTGGATGGTTTGAGACTTGATCTGGTAAATCTTTTCCTTGTGTCTCCTGTTCCCTCTCCTCTTGCATCCTCTTCCTCTTCCTCCTCTGAAGTTGTGGGGTTGGTTATCGTATTTGGGCCTAAAGGGAGTGTTTTCTGAAAACGTACACTCTTGAAATTAGTATTGAGGTTTTGAGCGTTGCCCTTTTTAAATCTTTTAATTTCTGCCAGGAAGCCTCTTATACGTTATGTAATATATGGTCAATGCAACTTACTTTAATTCTATTTAAATTTCTTAATTTAATTTTGTAATTTGGTTTTTTGAAACTCTGGTCTAACATTTGACAAGTGCATTTCAACATGTTTTTTGAACAGTCACACATACTGTTAATGTGCATACGCCCTGAGGACGGCCCAGAGAGGGCCGAAACACGTGTTGGCGTGTAGTGTTGTTTCTTTTTGTGAATAAAATACTCACCATACAACCCACATGAGAGTGGCATCGGACTAACTACTTGTACAAGGCAAACCTTAGACCACTATTCTGATTGGGGAGCGCAGACTGGCAGGCCTCTTTTACCTTACCTACTGTAAATAATACATGCCTGATTTAAAGGGGTATTAAATTACTACTTGAATCTAACTTAAATTTCAACTTGCTTGGTCATATTATTGTTCCTGAGTCTTACCTGGGAATTATCATCATTCCTACGCAGTGCGGGATCGGGAAGACGGCTGCTGAAACAGCCTTCCATCCCGCATTGTGGTTTTAAATGTCTTCCGTGTGTAGTCACGTGATCGTGATCCGATCACGTGATCAAACACACAGAAGATTATGGTCTGAAAAGCCACTGAAGTTATTGGTGCACCTAAGTAACAATAGCGTTTGTACAAATATCGCCAGTCTTGTACTAACCTCATTCCATATTTTAACAGAAGCTGGTCTGCCTCCCATTCTGTGTAAGGAATACCCTACGTGTGAGGTCCCTCATGCAATGATTCTCCCTCCCGGGTACATTATGTTTTGATATCAGGCAGGGTAATTGGCTGGGATGGTGAATGCTAGATCTTAACGCAAACACAGAGTGACTATGGCCTGGTAAAGGTTGTGAGGAAACTCCCTATCCGATTACCAACAGGATTAAAAGACGATATAAGGCTCAAGACATCTCAGACCATCTGTTTAAACAGGATGGTGAGAAGGGCATTTTGGTCATCTCTACTAAAAATGAGGGGTCTGCTAAATCTGTTGTCACTGTTTTTGAAACATTGAAAGTTTGTATCAGGAGAATATCAATAGTGGGGGAAGCTCAGATCAATTAAAGATATTCAGGAGGTCCTCAGGCAGTCTGGAGATGAAAATAAGTAACCTAGTGGGTAACTATGACCTCTGTTGTGATCCTGCATCTGGATGCGAGTACATGATCTACTACAAAGGTCTAGGGAAATGGCAGATAGCTAGCTCACATTTCTCCAAGAACCAGCAGCAGTTAGGAAACATGTGGACGCTGAGTGGCTTGTCAGGTGTCTTGCCTGGCTAGTCAACAGAGTGCATGGATACTATTTGATCTTGGAAGTGGGAGGTGATTCTCGTGTCAAAGAGACAGATCAATAAGGTTTTCAAGCTGTTTTATGTGCTATGTGTATGAAAGGAGATGGGCCTGTAATACTGAGGAATTTATAGTTTCCTTGATGAAATATTTCTCCTCTACTAGGCTATGGGTGAAATGGAGGATCAGATTGGTCACTACACAATCCAGAAAGTAATACATCGCTTTGAGGGAAGGAATGCCCCTGACCTGATGATCTGACTGCCAAATGTTATAATACATTTTCGGTCACACTTATCCCCAAGATGCCATGTTTAATGAATCCCTTGCCAGCAGCTCACTAATCCATTTCCCTAGGTAGAAGAAGCCATTGGGTTGTTGTTAAGGCTATCAAACCCTTCAGATAGTGGTTGGTCATACAGGCAACCATCTACGTTAAGTATGGACAAAATAATATTGGCTAAAGTCATAGCTGGGAGGATTATGGTTCATCTCCCAGACATCCAAACAGGCTGGCTTTGTGCTGTGACCATCTGCACGGTAGAATTTGCAAAGAATACTCAAAGTCATATGTTCATTAAGCCTACAGTTGAATCCGGTAGCAGCCTTTTTAGATGTTAAGGTGACCAACTCCGTAGCATTGTCCTTCATCTGAGTGGTGTGGCAAAAGATTGAGTCGAGTAGACAGATTACAGATTGGATAAAGCTGTAGCACACTTTATCCAGGGTTCAGGTGATGGTGAGGTACGGGGTACTTGCCCATTAATGTTCAACTCGGGAGAGGCACTGAACAGCCCCCGTCGCCAATACATTTTGAGCTTGTCAGAGATCCACTCACTTTTCAGATGTTTGAACCTCATCAACATCAAGATATCCAGATGAGATATCATAAATCCTTTTAGTTCATGCTGATGACATGACCTTTTCTGTCAAGGATCCTGATGTCACTTTACTCTCGAATGTCCTGTAAATCGCAGAGTTTGTTAAATATGCTTATCTCACAATCAATTAGGATAAATCATTAATGTTTCTGCTTGCGCTTGTAGTGAGTTACAGTAATAAAAATGTGGGGTCTAAATGATGCCCTGAGGCAGCCAAATTGCTCTTAGTGGATATTTTCTTGCTCCACAAATCACTGAATGCAAGGAATATAAATTCGATTGGGTAATAATAGTAATGTATGTAAATATGTCCTATGTAAAGCGGTTTAGATTAAATCGCTATATATATATATAACAATAAAAAAATACGGTTGTGGTGGTAAATCAGCTGCATTCTAGTTCATCATTTTTCCCCAATAAATAACGAGCAGGAATACTATTATCAAAATCATACCTCTATTTTTATTACTGTACCACTTTCTTCTGCTTATGCTTCTTGCATTCAGTACGGTCTGAATTCTTTTTTAGGTTGAGATCAGTTATTATCCAGCAAGTGTGGGGCAGGAGGCAGGGGAGAGATTAAATGGGAGATTTTGACCAGGCCACACTTGCAGTCTAGTGTGTTGGCTCTAGATCTGTAAGTGTACAATTTTGTTGCCCCAGCCCATTTTGTTCTGTGTTGTTTCCCTGAAGGAGTCAGTCTGCCACACATGAAGATGGTGAGGGGGCGGGTTGGGCAACACATGCTATTAGTACAAAGGTTACAGGTATGTGCATGTGTTCCTAGTGGTCTTAGCTGTGTTTCATGCATTGGGCCTGAACTGAATAAGTATGCTATTTGGAGAGCCCATGATGTTCATTGTAGTCTACATATATCCTCGGGACTAGGTTCACAAAGAACATATGTATTTAGATTTGATGGTATGGGGTGATTGTGAAAATGTGGGGGGATTAAATGATTTTAGAGGGGGTATTTCTTACAAGAGACACCCTCTTAGACAATTAACCATGGGAGCGTACTAATGAATATAATAATAGCCATTGGAAACAGTAATGTACGTGTCCTTACAAATCTAACAACTCCCCCGTGCATGTATGCACAGCATGTAGGTGATTTCAATGTTCCCTAACACCACACGTGCCCTTACAAATGTAACAACTCCCCCATGCAGTGCACAGGCTCAAATACTGCCCTTATTGGACCCCTCCTTTTCTTTTCCTACAAGGAGGCCATAGAACATACGTCATTAAGTAGGTATAAGAGTACTCTGCATATTATATGTCCACACACATTACATCATGACGACCGACCCCCAGAACAAGTGCATGAATTACCCATATGTTAAGACTGTAGCCCCTGGCCACTATCACCGTAGCATGTGCCACCCATGTGCCACCCATGGTGGCGTGCTAATGAATATAAAAATAGCCATTGGGAGAAATAATATGTTCACGGCATGTTGTCAATTTTAATGTTGCCTACCTATACCCGTGTGCTTTCACGAGTTACAAATTTCCTGTCTGCTACATGGACTGATGTGTTACAAATTTCCTACCCACTACATGGAATGAAGTGCTATCATTATTACCCCCCACAGTTACTGTACGTACAAGGTGTCCATAGAAACTACATCATGACGGCCGAAGAACAAATGCATAGATCACCCATTTCTTACTGTCTGAACCTTTCCCAATGCTCTGTGACACAGCAAAATAGGTTACTGAAAAAAGCATGTGTACGCTGGTTGTTGCTCCGCATTCCGCGAATCCAAGATGTCGGGCGCATCCAAACCATCCAACGCAGAACACGTCTCGCAGCAGCCAATCGGCAGAGACGTCGTGTGTATGTGGTCATGACGGCAGCACTTTAGCCAATCGGTTTCTTGTTCGTCGACCGAACAGGAAGTGTGACCGCGGAGCGAACATAGATATCACTAATTATTCCAGACCTACTTTTTCATAATTATAAATAAACGTACTGCACGTATGGTGACAAAATTTACAAAAGCACGCTTTGTAGACCAAGCCCCTATACCTGCCGCAGATTTCGTCAAAATCCGTTCAGCGGTTTCACCTGTAGCTGTGCGCAAAGTTTTTCCCCCATTCAGTCTATGGGAAAAAAGACGTTTTGGGCCCCCTCCTATAACTCTGCTCCCCCTGGACGAATTCTCACCAAACTTTACAAAAATTCAGAGTGGCCCATATACTTTTTTTGCAAAGTTTGGTGGGGATTCATCCAGGGGGAGCGGAGTTATAAGCCGCCCAAAAAGTGCTCTTCCTATGGAAACAGCAACCTAACCATAACTACATGGCCACTACTGTGGCCATGTAATATTCTTTTTCTGTTTGTTTTGTCACTGGTATATGTCTCACTTCTCTACGCACTCACAAACCTGCTCACCACTTGTTCTTATCTTTGTGCTATTGTACAGGTACCCTTTGTGGGAATGCCTCTGCCATCTGTTACTGTAAGTCATTTCTGTTCAAAATTGACAGCCCTGCCCTATTCTTCAAATAGATATGAATACAAATACAAATATCACCTGCTGGACATGGCTTTTACATGCTATCAATTTTTACTCATCAGAACCACTGATGAGAAACCTTGTCACTCACATCTAGGTATCATACCTCTTCAATAATATTCAGGAACATGTAAGTAAGAACTCTATATGCTTTACACAACATCTTTCAAATAAAGGCCTTTCACTACTCAAAAGTAAGTAATTTCTGATTGTAATTCCAAAATACAAGATAAGTCACATATCCCACAATATGGGTTTTTGATGTACTCTTATGTTAAACTGCACAGAAGAGTGAATTTGAAAGTTACAATTATACAGTTTTTGCACAGTTTTATTAAACAAAAAAAAGTAACAGTTGTGTGTCAACATGCTTTTAGAGCCACATCATTAATACAAACGTCTTGCAAAATGTTGTGGTCAAAAGCCCCACTTCACTATGCGTTTTGGGGATGGACACCGCTTATTTAGCTGAGAATGTTATCGTCAACTGTCAACGGAACAAAAAAGAACAAATTTGTACGACTTGAATTCCGGTTTGATACTAAATCCAAAACTCCAATAGATATCATAAATTGTACCAACCTGTGAAGTCAGATTGGTTCTATTTACTCCTGATGTTATTCATTGGTTGTTTTCGATTTGTACATGGCAATTATATGAAAAAAATATAACAATTGCCTTTCAGTGTTTTTACAAAAAGTCAGAGTACATTCTTTCAACTTTATAGCAAAGAAATACCTACTTGTTCCCTATGGATTGTAGAAACAAAAGGGTTATATTCGGTGTCTGTATGAAAATTCTTCACGTCACCACTTCAGCTATCTGTAAATAATACATGCCTGATTTAGAGGGGTATTAAATTACTACTTGAATCTAACTTAACTTTCAACTTGCTTGGTCATATTATTGTTCCTGAGTCTTACCTGGGAATTATCATCATTCCTACACAGTGCGGGATCGGGAAGACGGCTGCTGAAACAGCCTTCCATCCCGCATTGTGTTTTTAAATGTCTTCCGTGTGTAGTCACGTGATCCGATCACATGATCAAACACACAGAAGATTATGGTCTGAAAAGCCACTGAAGTTATTGGTGCACTAACCTCATTCCATATTTTAACAAAAGCTGGTCTGCCTCCCATTCTGTGTAAGGAATACCCTACATGTGAGGTCCCTCATGCAATGATTCTCCCTCCCGGGTACATTATGTTTTATATCAGGCAGGGTAATTGGCTGGGATGGTGAATTCTAGATCTTAACACAAACACAGTGTGACTATGGCCTGGTAAAGGTTGTGAGGAAACTCCCTATCCGATTGCCAACAGGATTAAAAGATGATATAAGGCTCAAGACATCTCAGACCATCTATTTAAACAGGATGGTGAGAAGGGCATTTTGGTCATCTCTACTAAAAATGAGGGGTCTGCTAAATCTGTTGTCATTGTTTTTGAAACATTGAAAGTTTGTATCAGGAGAATATCAATAGTGGGGGAAGCTCAGATAAATTAAAGATATTCAGGAGGTCCTCAGGCAGTCTAGAGGTGAAAATAAGTAAACTAGTGGGTAACTATGACCTCTGTTGTGATCCTGCATCTGGATGTGAGTACATGATCTACTACAAAGGTCTAGGGAAATGGCAGATAGCTAGGTCACATTTCTCCCAGAACCAGCAGCATTTAGGAAATATGTGGACGCTGAGTGGCTTGTCAGGTGTCTTGCCTTGCTAGTCAACAGAGTGCATGGATACTATTTGATCTTGGAAGTGGGAGGTGATTCTCGTGTCAAAGAGACAGATCAATATGATTTTCAAGCTGTTTATGTGCCATGTGTATGAAAGGAGATGGGCCTGTAATATGGAGGAATTTATAGTTTCCTTGATGAAATGTTTCTCCTCTACTAGGATGTGTAGGCTATGGCTGAAATGGAGGATCAGATTGGTCACTACACAATCCAGAAAGGAATACATCGCTTTGAGGGAAGGAATGCCCCTGACCTGATGATCTGACTGCCAAATGTTATAATATATTTTCGGTCACACATATCCCCAAGATGCCATGTTTAATGAATCCCTTGCCAGCAGCTCACTAATCCATTTCCCTAGGTAGAAGAAGCCATTGGGTTGTTGTTGAGGCTATCAAACCCTTCAGATAGTGGTTGGTCATACAGGCAACCATCTACGTTAAGTATGGACAAAATAATATTGGCTAAAGTCCTAGCTGGGAGGATTATGGTTCATCTCCCAGACATCCAAACAGACTGGCTTTGTGCTGTGACCATCTGCACGGTAGAATTTGCAAAGAATACTCAAAGTCATATGTTCATTAAGCCTAGAGTTGAATCCGGTAACAGCCTTTTTAGATGTTGATAAGGTGACCAACTCTGTAGCATTGTCCTTCATCTGAGTGGTGTGGCTAAAGATTGAGTCGAGTAGACAGATTACAGATTGGATAAAGCTGTAGCACACTTTATCCAGGGTTCAGGTGATGGTGAGGTACGGGGTACTTGCCCATTAATGTTCAACTCGGGAGAGGCACCGAACTGCCCCCGTCGCCAATACATTTTGAGCTTGTCAGAGATCCACTCACTTTTCAGATGTGTGAACGTCATCAACATCAAGGTATCCAGATGAGATATCATAAATCCTTTTAGTTCATGCTGTTGACATGACCTTTTCTGTCAAGGATCCTGATGTCACTTTACTCCCGAATGTCCTGTAAATCGCAGAATTTGTTAAATATGCTTATCTCACAATTAATTAGGATAAATCATTAATGTTTCTGCTTGCGCTTGTAGTGAGTTACAGTAATAAAAATGTGGGGTCTAAATGATGCCCTGAGGCAGCCAAATTGCTCTTAGTTGATATTTTCTTGCTCCACAAATCACTGAATGCAAGGAATATAAATTCGATTGGGTAATAATAGTAATGTATGTAAATATGTCCTATGTAAAGCGGTTTAGATTAAATCGCTATATATATATATATATATATATAACAATAAAAAAATACGGTTGTGGTGGTAAATCAGCTGCATTCTAGTTCATCATTTTTCCCCAATAAATAACGAGCAGGAATACTATTATCAAAATCATACCTCTATTTTTATTACTGTACCACTTTCTTCTGCTTATGCTTCTTGCATTCAGTACGGTCTGAATTCTTTTTTAGGTTGAGATCAGTTAATATCCAGCAAGTGTGGGGCAGGAGGCAGGGTAGAGATTAAATGGGAGATTATGACCAGGCCACACTTGCAGTCTAGTGTGTTGGCTCTAGATCTGTAAGTGTACGATGTTGTTGCCCCAGCTCATTTTGTTCTGTGTTGTTTCCCTGAAGGAGTCAGTCTGCCACACATGAAGATGGTGAGGGGGCGGGTTGGGCAACACATGCTATTAGTACAAAGGTTACAGGTATGTGCATGTGTTCCTAGTGGTATTAGCCGTGTTTCATGCATTGGGCCTGCAACTGAATAAGTATGCTATTTGGAGAGCCCATGATGTTCAATGTAGTCTACATATATCCTCGGGACTAGGTTCACAAAGAACATATGTATTTAGAATTGATGGTATGGGGTGAATGTGAAAATGTGGGGGGTTACATGATTTTAGAGGGGGTATTTCTTACAAGAGACACCCTCTTAGACAAGGCCAGCAAGTCATGGCGTCCTCTTGTGCAGTCCTGCCATGTTTCAGAATGCAAGCCTCACGTAGAACATTTTAGGAATACTTTCATAGGCTTCCTGAGACCTGTGGGAGTAGGGGGCGGAGGGGTGCAATCATTGGCGTCTACAGCCTCTTCCTCTAAGAATGCCTCAATCATATAGTCACACCTGCAGGAGACAAGAACATCAGTAGTCTGCAAAACCAGGAAGAAATTGCAGATTGATTTGGGATATGAGTTGAAGAATGAAAGGCGGCTGAGAGCCTGCACCCTTGCTAGGAATATTTTCCTTAGCCATAGTCTTTATTTGATTTGAGTAAAATTGTTGGAGGCCCAGTAGCAGTCTCTCCAATTGGATCTTTTAAATGTCTCCCAAGAGCTCATTACTAAGTTCATTAGCCTTTGGGTCATTTTAGCCAAATGTAGACTAGCCCTAAATTGGATGAATAGATGGATGTCTAAGCAGTAGTACTGGTTCCCTGACATGGTGTGCTTCAAAGAAGTGCAAACCGACTAATGTGATCTGTTTACAGCCAAGGACAGTGGACTTTAGATTATACATACTATCTTACGAACAGTGGTAATGATCACCTGGTAGATATCTGTCAGGAGTTGCATAGGACACCCAGGTAGTTTTGGGATGGCTGTGCTGATGTAAGGGGGCAGGCAAAAGCATACAGCAGGCTGGTACAAAAGAAGGAAGAATAAACAAGGTAATTCTGAATAACAGAACAAGAAGAAAGGGCAGACTTCAAGGGTAAACAAGAAGGGATCGGAACCATGCACTGGAAAAACAATGAGGAATCCCGCTAGAGGTGCATACACAGGCTAGACTAGAGACTACCCACAGCTATAAGGAAGCTCAGTGCCTCTGTGTAAGTTACTTTTACAGGCACCAAACCCTGCAAGCCCATGGAAGGGTTTCTGTGTCTGGACCCTAAGGCACAAACAAGGAGTGTACATACACAAGACAAGTCGGTATGGGTCCAGCCAGACCTACAGCGGATTCCGTCGCCAGGCAGTTACAGGGGATTGAGCCCCCCCAGATCCCCCCCAGGTGGACTCAACTTGGCGGATTGGCGTGGTGACCCCCCGGGCAACCCACGCGCGAAAGAGCGATGCTCGAGAACCCCGGGAAGCCCGAGAACGAGACCCGAGGCTTCTGGGGGAAAAGCGAAGCAAGGCCTCGGCGGCCGCGGCGCCGGAAAAGGAGAAGCATCCCTCTGGAGCGGCGTGGACACATTGGACGGGCCTCCCCCCCTCGATCAACCCCCTACGCCTGTTGGAGGAGCGGCCCGGCCGGGGATAGTGTCCCCAATAGAACGGGGGAGCGGCCACAGAGCGGGAGGCGGGCCCCCGCCCTCCCCCCCCGAGCCGGGGCATAATATGCCAGAGGCTCGATTCGGCGGACAGCGAGGGCACGCTGACTGGGGGCCGGAGCCCGGGAGACTGGGGCGGGAGACTGGGTCGGAGCCTGCCAAGACGGAGTGAAGAAGCAGGGCGGGCTCGGCGCGGAGGCCCCCCGCGAGAATCCTCGGCGCTGGCCATAGGGGCCCATAGAAGATCGCGCAGGCAGGCGGGAGCCTCCCACAACGCAGCAAGGCCTACCCCTCGAAACGGGGGGGCCCAGGAGAAAACAGGAGCAGCTTTCGCCAGGAGAGTGGGCAGAGGTAAGGGGGCCCCCTCGCATGTGACCCAGGCGGGTAGGGGTCCCTGGATCCTCACCCGAGGCGTGGGCGCACCGGCCATTGCCCAGGAGGGATTGGAAGGCACCAGGTGGGGACGACGAGTCGGCGCTGCCGGCCCTTTCGCCCAAAGTGAGAGCCCCTGGGGCTAGTGCCAGCGGCCACAGTTGAACATTTCATCCCCACCTTGGGACACAGAGAAAACACTGTTAGTCCCTCGGGGATTCCGGGTGAGAGGTCCCCGCACGGTGTTGGTGGGGCGTGTGCCCGCCGGGAAATGACCCCGCCCCCCCGGGACCACAGTGCCCACGATTGCCATTAAGTTGAGGGCAAGGATCTCGGTGCCCTGCCCCCCTACCCTGTGGAAAAGGCCTTACGGGCCTGGTCAAACAGACTCAGCTGACCACACCGACCTCCACGAGGAGGCCAAAAAAATTAGTCCCTGACTGCCACAGCAAAGCTGGACTGGGTGAGACGACCCTGCCCGGTGGTGGTGGGGCATATGCCTGCCCAATAGCGACCCCCCTGCAGCAGCAAAGGCATATTACAGTCAAGTGGGGGGAGACCTTATCCCGCCCTCCCTCCCCGCGAGTCCCCTTTGGGTACCCCAAGAAGGAAACCACTGGCCGACGCGGGAGGGGTTCCCCAGTCCCCGCCGGGGCCGCGGAGGTCTCGGCGGCAGGACACAGGGAGTGACCAGATGAACTGGCGGTAAACCTTGCAGGAATATCGCTTCCAGGAGGCAGCAAGTAGTAACAAAGATGCGAGCCTCAATAGAGACGTGGCCCAGTCGGAGTCCCCGGCACCTTCCACAGCGGCAATGGAAAGGGGCTTTGCCTCAATCCTGCAGGAAATTAGGGACATGCGCTCCGACATCACCCAGAAATTCGAAAAGATGGACTAAAGGGTGGACAAGGTCGAGGACAGGCTGTTACAGGTGGAGACCAACCAATCAACATCAGCGTCCCAAGAATTACAAATAGGCATGAGGCTAGCCGCCCTGGAGAAGAGGGACGAGGAACGGGCCAGGCAGATGGATGACTTCGAAAACAGGGAAAGGGAACAACCTCAGAATCTTTGGGGTGCCCGAATTAGAAGGAGAAACGGAGAGAGACATCACCCGAGCGGTGAACGATATCATCACCCTCCTGTTTGCAGAAGAGATGACAACGGAACTCACATTCAATAGGGTGCACATGGCAGTAGGTAGAGCAGGGGGCCCCCGGTCGATTTTGGTCCGGTTCCACTACTACTCGGAAAAGACAAAAGTGCTGGAGGAGGCCAGAAAGGCCCGGGAGATCTCTTACAATAATGCCCAGATTTCAATTTACCAGGATCTCTCCGCCTATACATTGGCCAAACGCAGAATTGGCCGCCCCCTAACACAACTGCTCAAGGAGAAGGGAGTGCGCTACAGATGGGGCTACCCCTTCTCCCTGGCCTTCGAATATATGGGTCAACAGTCAACTTTGATCACGGAAGATGACATACGGGGAGCCATCCAAGATTACGTGGTAGAATCAAACCCCTGGAGGGGCCCATCGGGTCCGGAGATGGGCAGACCAAGTGGCCCTGGCCCGTCGGGAGACAGGAGAAGGAAAACTGGCGCAAGGAAATTCAAAAAAATGAACACTCCATCACCAGCGAAGGATGGAGAGCGGCTCGACTCTGAGGACTGAGGACGGGGGCGACCTGTCAAGTTCTGGATGGAGGAGAGATGACTCAGAGGTTCTACGACTAACAGCGTCCCCACGAACAGCAAGTATAGGGGTCCATTGAGGGGACGATGTAGCAGGGGGTTCGGGGGGCTCAAAGCGACAAGCTTTACAGGGATCGCCTGGCCGAGGTGGGCAGGCTGGTGGTTCGGCCAAAAGCCAGCAATGGCAGAACTAACTGGCTGGACGCCGGGGAGGGGGGGCACACGAAAGTTGGGGTTGTTCATTTAGGGGTTGGGAATGGGGGGCAGTTTGTGAAACGTTTCAGGCTCACCCTGGGGGGAGCGGTGGGGGGAGAGGGGGAGCACAAAATAAAATTAAGGGAGCGCGCAAGGAAGGGTAATGTGATGATGTTGACCAAGAGAGAAGAAAACCTAGATTATGGCTGATAGTCTGCCGGCCCTGGAGTGGGTTCCCTCAACGTACGGGGCCTGAAAACCCCCACAAAGAGGTCCCTGGTCTTTAGGGAATTTAGAAGGGCGAACCTTGACCCTCTCTTCTTGCAAGAGACTCACTGGGCACGGGGGAAGGAGCTGAAAATGCGGGGGGGAGGAATTGGGGAGGTTTTTTGTGCATCCCACAAGGCCAAAAAAAGAGGGGTGGCCATTTTCTTAGCAAGAAATGTTGGCTTTGAAAAAGAGGCCATAGTGAAAGACCCAGAGGGCCGCTACTTGCTGGTACAGGGGTCCCTGCAGGGGGCCCCACTTGCCGTAGTATACGGTCCAAACGAAGGTCAAACTCATTTCTGGGAAGAGGTGAGGGATAGACTCAAGCTATTTCTTCAAGGCACGGTGGTGGTGGGGGGGGACTTCAACATGGTCCTGGACCCAACCCAGGATAGGAAACGCGTTGGTCCCCAGATCTCCAGGGCAGCAGACGAGACCTTGGAACGAAACTTCAAAAGGGTTAACTCGGAATTAGGCCTGGTGGACACGGTCCCGACCTCCAGGACGGGTGCCCCCTCTTTCAAATATTACTCAGCCATCCACACGTCTTTTTCCAGAATAGACTACATCTTAGTGGATGAGACTACTGTGGCCATTTGTCACAGGCCACAGGGTCGACCCCGTCCCCTGGTCGGACCATGACCTGGTCCGAGTCACCATAGCAAGGGGATGGCTAAGGGACCGTAGGGGGCGATGGAAATGTAACGACTCCTTGTTGAAGGATGAGGTCCACGCTCAGGAGGTACTAGACGCCATAACGGAATTCTTCGAGCTTAACGATAATGGGGAGGTAGGCTCACACACCCTATGGGACGCCTTCAAAGCAACCTTAAGGGGAGTCCTCATCAAAAAGGGAGCCCAGAACAAAAGAGAAAGGGAAGCCCAGGAGAGCTCTCTGAGAGAGAAAATAGCCCAACTCCAGCCGAGGGGCCCCCCAGTAGAACCCTTAGATCGCGATCAGGTAGCCGCCCTGGACGACTATAGGCTCCAGTTGAAGGACCTCCTCCTACACAAAACAGAAAGGAGTCTTCAACTCGTTAAGCAAAAGTATTACGAAAAGGGGACAGGGCGGATAGGATTCTAGCCTGGAAACTGAGGGAGGTACAGAGAAGTGAAATGGTGAAAGCAGTGAAGAACGAAAAGGGGTCGATAGGCCATGACGCGCCCCTAATAGGAGAGGCATTCCGCCGATACTATGAAAAATTATACTCATCAGAATACAACGGGGGTGAGGCAGAGATTGAAGGGTTCTTGAACTCTATACAAATCCCGGCTCTGACTAGGGAGATGGCGGAGAGGTTGGAGGGTCTGGTAACCGAGGACGAGGTGAAACACGTGATCAGCGGGATGAAGGTGGGCACTTCCCCGGGCGAGGACAGCTTCACAGTGTACTTCTATAAAAGGTTTCGCTCAACTCTAGCCCCGCACTTAGTAAAGGTGTTTAATGCGGTGCTGGAGGGGGGGGACTCTCCCGGATTCCATGATGGAGGCCATAATTGTAGTGCTGTCCAAGGATGGCAAGGACCCCACAGAGTGCTCCTCCTACCGCCCAATTTCTCTGTTGAAAATTGACATAAAGATCCTAGCTAAGGTAGTTGGGAGGTGGATGGAGGAGATACTGCCGAAACTGATCCACGGGGACCAGGTGGAGTTCATAAGGGGAAGACAGGGCTTAGACAACATCCGCAAAACTATAGATTTGTTCCATTATGCCCAGGGGTCAGACCTCGACGCGAGTGTCCTCTCCCTAGACTCGGAAAAGGCGTTCGACAGGGTCGAGTGGAGATACATGGAACTCCTCCTCCAGAAAATGGGCTTTGGGGTACACATTAGGGAATGGGTGGCCGAGCTGTACAGAGCCCCGAGGGAAAGGGTACAAGTGAATGGCAGGTTGTCAGAACCATTCCCCCTCTCACGGGGAACAAGGCAGGGATGCCCACTCTCTCCCCTAATCTATGCCCTTACAATGGAACCCCTGGCCATAGCAGTTAGAGCACACCTGGACATCAAGGGGGTTAGGAGAGGTGAAGTAGAATTCAAGCTTTCCTTGTTCGCAGATGACATTCTGGCTTACCTGGTGGATCCTGGCTCCTCGCTCCCCCCCTCCTGTCCCTGATGGCCGCATTTGGGCGTTTCTCAGGGTTAAAGATTAACACATCTAAATCAGTTCTGCTGCCCATGAGAACACGGGACCCGGGCTTAGACCCCCTGGACAGGCTCAATGGGATAACAGTGGGGGAGGTCTCTATCTGATACCTGGGCGTCCTCCTCACCAGGGATCTATCAAAACTTGCCCCTACCAACTATGACCCCGTCATGGCAGGGATCACCGCAGACCTAAGGAGATGGGGCTCAATGATTCTGTCCTGGTACGGCCTCATGACGGCAGTAAAGATTAATATACTACCGCATTTACTGTATCTCCTCACTGCTCTCCCAACCAGCGTCCCCGACCAAACCTTTAGGGTTCTACAGAACGCGGTGCGGGAGTTTGTATTGCAGGGTAGGACCCTCAGGATCACGAGGGCTGTCCTGACCTTACCAAGAGAAGAGGGAGTGTTTGGGTTGCCAGATTTTCAACTTTACTTTCGTGCCTCCCAGTTGCGCGGCCTCCTAGAACACATGAAAGAGGGGATGGGAACCTATTGGTCCTACTTGGAAGACATGGACGCCCACCCTCTTAAAGTTCGAGACCTCCTGTGGGCCCCACGCAGGTTCATCCCGAACAGACTTAAATCCCACCCAACACTGGGAGTTCTCTTGTCAATCTGGAAGGAGGGCCCCCAGACTGCATACTTAACGTCGTGGCTGTCCCCGATGTCCTCAATCTGGGGACACCCCCTCGAACTGGGAAGTAGCGGGTTCCACAATGCACAGGCCTGGTCCGACTCGGGAATGGAGTGGGCGGGGAAGATGTTCAGGGAAGGGGAATTCCTAGCATATGAGGAACTGAGAGACGCTCTTGGACAGGGGTCCCTCTCCATATTCGAATACCTCCGCCTGAAGGGTATCCTTTGTTACCAGTCATGGAGCCAAAACTTAGACAGCTGACCCCCTTTGAGAAACTACTTGACACAGCGACCTCAAGGAAGGGGGCGGTTTCCGGGATGTACAAAATCCTGAACACTATTAACCTAGTGGAGAGGAGGGGCTTTCGCACATTTTGGTACGATTTAGCAGGAGAGGTGATCTCGGAGGAGGCCTGGTCAAGGATATTTAAAAAAGCATTCCACAGGAATTTATTCACAGCAGACATGGAACACAACTTCAAGATTTTGCAGGGGTGGCACAGAGACCCTGTGAAGTTGTCAAAAATGTTCTCGGGAGTGTCCCCCGAATGCCCAAGGGGTTGTGACCAGGCCGGAACGAGGGGCGACATGTGGTGGCAATGCCCAAAAGTACAGGTGTATTGGGAGAAGGTAAGGGGTTGGATCGCTGAAGTCTCCGAGGAATTACTCCCCCAGAACCCTCTGACGATGTTGCTGGGTCTCCCTCCAGAGGACACGGATATATACAGGTACCCTAGAATGTGGGAAACAATGCTGAGGGCGGAAAGGGTGGCCCTAGCGCAGAAATGGAAGAGCCCCGAGACCCCCTCAAAGGAGGACTGGCTGAAAAAGGTAAAGAATATGTTCTTAATGGACAAACTAACGGCAATGATGAACAATGACTCTGGCTCATTCCAAGTGAACTGGTATGGGGTGCAGCAGACCTGGGGATGGGACGTTCACTGAAGTCTGGTAGGGGCCCCAGTGGGGGCTGACGGGGATGGGGCCAGGGAGGGACTAAAGATGGACCGGGCGCCCGGGGGACGGTGGACGAAATACAGCCTTAAAAGAAGTCATCGACCACATTTACACCCAAGCTCCGGACACAATGAGCCTTTAAGGATACTCCCAAAATTATGGTTCAAGTTGGATTATGTTACTAGGGGGGTGGGTTCGTATTGGGGTGGGGGGTGGAGGGGAGGTGGGGCTGGGGTTATTGGGCCGGTCGAATGTTTATCCTTTGAACATGCATTGAGCCTTTTTGTTATACTAAGAAAATGCTAATAAAACTAAAGTTTAAAAAAGAAATTCACTATAGACTACACGTAAAACAAGACAAAGGAAATGGGCAGAGATTGCATGCTGAGAAACCCAGCAACCAAACTCTGAACAAAGGAATAACAGAAGCACAAGTGAGGACAAGAACGGTAACAGAAATATCTAGGGAACAATAGGCAGTCAAAGTAAGCAAGGTTCAGGACAGAGACCAGCAATGAAAGAGGAAAGAAAACCAAGTAAAAAATGAATCTAAGTGCAATGCTACGGGAGACTGGAATTGCAGACTCGAAAATATGGACCGGAATCAAGGAACAGCAGACTGAACTTTAGAACAGGATTAAGGAAAACTCAGGACTGAAACTCAGGACTAGGATAACAAGGACTGGACTGTAGGATGTAACAGGACTACAAGGGAGAGTAACTCTGGGCTAGAATAACAAGGATGGAACTGTAGGCAGAGAACAAGGAAACTCAGGACTGGAATCTAGGAAACTAAGAACGGTGAACACAGACTATGGGCACAAAGTAAAGAACTGCAGGCATGGAACAAGATAATTGGTGGTTGGGAGCAATGAGCTGCAGACAGGGAACAGGAGACTGCAAGCAAGGGAGCAGGGCTGCAGTGCAAGAAGCACTGAAGTGCAACGCAGAAGGCAGGGGAGGGTAGGCAGAGTAGCTGGGCTGCCAGGCAGGGAGCACAGGGCACTGGAAAAGGAACAGGAACAGGTTTGGGCAGTAACAGCAAACCGCAGAATGTCAAGGATCAAGGCAGAAAGTGCTGGGAGCAAACTCAATGCAAGGGACCTTGCTCTTGCAGGCAGCTGCTTAAACACTGACCTGCCCTGTGCTGAAGCAGGCTCATTAGCAGCACAGGGAGAAGTACACCTGAAGGCAATTGGCCTCCTCCCTCTCTCGTCCTGGGAAAGTGAAAGCAGCACTGATCTCTAAGGCTTCTGGTGATTGCAGTTCTAAGACTGCTGCATAAGAACCAGGGACGGGGAACTGCCACACAGGCATGTGGGACATGTAGTTTGTGAAATTAAGTAAAGAAGTTCCAAAGTCTTTCAAACGGAAAGGGGGGATTATGGAGATTAATGAGTCCTAAATAGTCCACGATGGGTGCCAATTTGTGCGCCAGTGGCATAGTCATGACAATACCACAAATTGATGTGCGATGAGATGCGGCATCTCCTAGACACCTTCTAGATATTGTGTTTCACCCTCTTTGAAATGATTGGCCCTCAGAGTGTAACAACATAATAGACCTCATTACAGTTTTGCCACAGGCACCTTTACCGCAACGGCAAAACACATGTATGCAGGTAGGGAAATGTTTTACCTCCAGCTGAGGGTAAATCATGCCCCCATGGGCAAATAAATGCCAGAATGACCAGCACCAGCACTTCCGGCAATCCCCTCCATGGAGTCCATGGAATGGGGAATTACTCACCTTACTGGCACTCAGAATCTGCCAGTAATTCGGGCAGACCGAGTACTGGTAATGGTAAATACAGTTGGTGGTAAACCGCTGGTGATATCGGCACGATACCACAAAACGTGTAATGACCCGCAATGACTTGTTAAGTATTGTGATTTTGTTGGGATGGGTGGTCTAATGCTGTGGTGATCTACTTCACCCATCCGTATCACAGGGTTTCAATCCCAGCTCTAATGCTCTGCTTTTATTCTGTCAGAAAAGCAGATTATTTTAACGCGGCGTGGCAAGCTAGGGTCACCGCATTGCGCCTTAGATAGCATTTTTCGGCATGTCGCCTCATTTACGAATGACTGTGATCCGATATTAATGACCACTTTTTCATAAGATAATTATGGTTTCCCTCCTACGCAAAACAAATTATATTTCCTTTCCCCTAGGACAGACATGATTAATTGTGCTGAATTAATTTGGGTTTTAATGTGAGGATTGTTCCCGGCAGGGTTTTTTTGAACGCGTCTTTCATGTATAACGATTCTATAAATAAACCTGGGATACTAACCCTTGCATGGCCGAGATAATAGCAAACACTGCAGGCAGAGGACACTCAGATTCCTGCCAATAGCCTTTACAAACCTTTTCAAACCTTTACAAACCCATCACCGCCTTATAGTTAAGATCGAAAAATAGGCATTGGTTTTTCCCAAAACTCTATTGCTAATAACTTGTAACTTGCTGGATGGATTTGGATGGAATATTCCAAAAACAATGCTTGGCCCGGCTAGCCCAAAACGGAAATTTTCTGGAAAATGTGGTAAATAATTCAAAAGTTATTACAAAAAGAAGAAAAAGCTATTTTCAACCTACACCCATCCATTTTACCATAGAGAAAAAGGTTCTTCCAGCATGCATTGCGTATAAACAGCTGGACGGATGTACACGAAATGAGAAACAGAGTGTATAGTTGAAAGGAGGTTGATAAGTGCTAACAATAAAATGTGCATGTTTAATATATGTTCTGTATTCATAGTGCCTCACTCTCAAAGATTTGCTCTGTGACAGATCACAAAATGACCATGAGCATCTCGGATTTGAACCTGTTGCCATGTACTTGATTCAAAAAGCCTAAGAGCATCTTTGAGATGCTCAGTGCAAATGCAATTCACAAAGATTAGTTGGAGGGCATCTTTGAGATGGTAGCCATCTTGAGATTTGAACCAGGTATAGGGTAGAAGGTGTAAAAGTGAGATTCTCATGGGCTTTGCCTCATCTGTGCCAGTGCAAATCCAGTGCAAATCCTTAAGAGTGAAAGAGGGTACAAGGGAAAGGTTATTGACAAGCAGCGGCAAGTCCGTTTGCTCCTTTCAGGGTCTAGGACTGGGCCGTTGCTATGGCAAGTCAATTGTGGATGCCCGCTGAGGATTCCATGCGTAGAAGGCACCAATGGGCATCAGCATGTCTCTCCTACCAGCCAATCCATCGCCATTGCAATCCAATGGGAGGAAGAGGCAGCGAAACGGCACTTTGCAAAGAACCAGACAAACAAATGTTTGTTGGGGGGACAAACACACCAACATGGAAAAGGGCTTGATAGCAGCATAGTAAAAATGACAAGAAACAACACTGTTCTGCACTCGTCTCAAGCTCTTGTGTCAATTTCTCATGACACGAGTAGATCCGGGCACAAGTGTGTACAAATATGGCATGTCATTGAAGGACAGCCGCTTTGATCCAATTTGAGAGGCCACCAAGAAGTCTCATGCTGACTCTGCCCAAATTCAAACTCCATGGTTCTAAAATCGCCCAAGTGTGAGGAATCCAGGGACCCAGCAGAAGGTGGAGGGGAGAGTTCTGATGTACTGCACAACACCCAGCACCTGAGCAGTGGTTAAGTGTCTCAATTGTGACCCTGGCTCAGTGTTGGGGGGGGCTAGGCTAAGCTTCAGACTTAAACCTTGAAGGAGGGATGGAAATGAATGCAAGAAAGAAATGACGAACTTGATATACAAACAAGATTAATTCTAAAAAAAATAAACAAACATCATTCAACCTTTCTTGCTGCAAAATAAAGCAATACTAACTGTAACGTAATCGGTAATGCCCAACTGCCTTTTTGTAATTAAGGTTTAAAGCCTTCGAATTTAGTTCATTCTGGGCACTGTTGAGGTCCATGGTCCGAAAAGGGATAGGTCTCTGGGGCTAAGCTGAATTGAAAGGGGATGTCATCAGGCGGTGGGAGAGGATGGGACCATCAGCGAAAGTTGCTTTCTGGCTTAGTCATTTTTGGACGATATGTTTCCATGAGTGGGATCTGGTGGTTCGGAGCATCTGAGGAGGAGGCCACATCTTGCACCCAGTTGGGCAGCTGCTCCTGGTAAAGTTGGTTTTAGGGTCTCCCAAGCAATGGATGGTGCAGAGGGAGACAATAAAAATGCGTATTTCTCTGCGAGGCCCAGCGATGTTTGGCTTTAGATAGTAAAGGAAGACACACCCTATTCTTTCATTAGAGTCCCAAGTCGGCAAACATGTTTTGGCACTTACTGCAGACTACGTGGTCATATGTTTGCCAAGATTTGTCCATCTTTTGAATCTCGTGTGCTTCATCTCAAGTGTTTCAGTAGCCCGCTGCTAGCGTTTGGCTTTTCTCCAACCATCAAAAACCCACAGGGTCACTTGGATCAGCCCAGCTTGACTTTGTCACCGTCACCCATTGCAAATGTCCTCCGTCCTCTTGTGAGGAAATCTACTCAGTGCAGGACTGCAGGGACATGGAGGCTGTGTCTGTTTTCACTCTTTTTGATAAGGTGACCAAGGCCACGAGCCGAGGAAGGTTTCAAAAAGCTGTGAATACTGCATTGGAAGAGTCTGCAAGTGAGGGTACCCACTGTTGAAGTCAAGGTGTAGAGTTGATTTCCCGAACTGGCTGCCAGAGGGACGAGTGTCAACAGAAACTTACCAGCCAGCCAAAGCCCTTCGGCATGCCTGACATGAAACCTTTCTCAATCGCGTATTGGGAAACTGCTGAAGACCCAATTTTCCAATTGCGGGCAGAGCCAGCCTTAGGAGGGGCGAGCCGGGCACCGCCCGGAGCGCCTTGTCCCCCCAGGGTGTCATTAGCCCCCAACACGCCAGCTTGGGGGAGTCTTTCAAGGGCTCCCCCGAGCTGGCGTTATGGGAGAAGGCGCAGCAGGTGGCCTTTTACTGTGAAATGTGCCTGCGGCAGTGGGTGCATTTAAATGCGCCCCTCTGCCACGGGCACTTTTCATAAGAAATGGTGCCATTAGGCCCCCACCACACCAGCTCGGGGGATTCTTTCAAGGGCTCCCCGGAGCTAGCGTGGTGGCAGGCGCCTCATTGTCATTGAATGAACCCGCGGCAGCGGGATAATTCAATGACAATGGGGTGCTAACGTTCCCTATTTAACCTCCTCGCCTGAGCGAGGAAGTAAAAAAAGAAATTGCCCATCCAGCCCCCGCCCCCTTTCGCCCCGCCCCCTGTTAACCAAGGGCGCGTGGTGGGAGAGGGGCTGCCCTTAAGGCCGGTCCTGATTGCGGGAGCTGCATCCCAAGGCGAAGCAAAAAAACGAGAAGCCAAAGTCCAGAGCATGCATAGAAGTGACGCTTGCAGACCTCCAAGCACCTCCAAGGAGAAGATGAGTGGCAGGTTTCCCTTTAAACCAACTGCACATTGAGACCGAATTGAGGGAGCTGCGCACCAATACCTACAACAAGACAAGAAAGCCTTTGAACCTTCGAAAAGTTGAATTGAGTGACGCTGAGTATTGATGCCATGAGTGAAGCAAGAATGCAGCCCAAAATTGAAGCGCTGAATTATAAGACATTAAGTCTATAACAAAACTCAAAAATGTGTGAACATTGAAACGTTGAAATTGTAGGAAACTGAATGCCGATTCCACCAGCGATGCAAGAATAAAGATATTGAATACTGGTGCCCATAGTTAAAGAAGATAAAGGTCCCCATAAGGGATCCCGGAATTCTTTATCACCTGAAGGTGGAGTCGAATCATGCAGAGAACTTAGATTACTCTAATACGTGTTGAACGTGACAACTCAATGATGAATGCAAAGGAGCAACCTGATCCGACCTTATGTGTTCTTTGTTAATACAAGGTTATGTTGAACTTCTCTCAATGAGTCCTCCACCTGTGTTACTGTCATCGAGTCTGCCTCATGCTATTTACTGCATTCTCAACACAGTATTGAGAGAGAGGTGGGTATTGGGATGGATGGGTTGAGTGAGGTTTGAGCCTACTTCTACAATTGTCTCTTCAGACTCTCCATTTTATAACGTGTGCATAGCCGTGTGTGGGAGGGGCTTCTTAATCCCAGTATGAGCCTCCTTACGGCCCTAGGGTTGTAACAATGGAGGCCTGAGGGAGTCTCAGCATTAAGGATCCGTAGGAGCTTGCCTGCCCTACATCCTAGCAGAACAGCACCTCTTCTGGATACAATCTTTAAGAGAAATATAGGAATCATATATGATAGTTATTTTAAATTTGGAATTCATTGTTTTAAAACTCGCTTAAAATGAATTGCTGGTGACAACCTCACCAGAAAATTACAGTGCATTCAAAACACGGCTGCAAGGCTTTTTCTAAGAATAAACAGGATGGAAGATATCACTGCAACATAGAAATGCCGCCAGTGGTTACCAGTGAAGAAAACAATCCACATCAAAGCACTCTACATGACTCACAGAGCACTGCATCGACAGGGAGCATCGACAGGGAGCGTAATACCTTCAATCAAAAATCACTCCTTACCAAATACGAGGACCCATAGATCTAGAAACAACATACTTATCAAATTCAGGCGCTATGAGAAAAACCTATACAGGGGCTCAATCACCTCCATCCTCATAGCAACACTGTGGTACTCCATCCCAGAAGAACCAGGACAACAGAAGACCATATTACTTGGAGAAAACCCTTAAATACCTGACTCTTCAATACACCAGGACCGAAAACTATCCACAACCCAAGGAAAGACAAACAACCTACAACAGGCTGCAACAACACACCTCCATCGCATGACTGGACAACCTTTCAATGAACGGCACATCACAATGAACACATAGACACCCAAAAACCTCTGTATAGCAGGTGTTGCACAAAGAACCTAGAGAACTAGCAATCCTCACTTTCTCCCACCTTTCCTCAAAACATACTCACCCACTCGCTAATTGAAAATAGCTAAACAAAACCCTCACCCCACACCAACATACTTGCAGCTGTACATCTCTCCAATCACTCACCTGCAAATAAAACAGTCTGTTGCGCTTATGCCAATGCAAATGTTTTAGAGCACTGTTCAAAATGTGCAAACATGACACGGACGCTACCAGTACACTATTGATACCCGAAGGTTTCTAAGCGCGCACCTGGGGATCGAACCTGTCATCTTGCTTCCAAGGCAAGCGTGTTGCCCCTGAGCTATCCTCCCGAGAACAGAGTGGATAGCTCGGGGTAGCAACCATTACAAATGTAAAATGCTGTTCAATCTTCCACTGAACGTTTCAAACAATGTTTAATTTACCCAGATGTTTGCCGCTGAAATCAGCAAAACAGTGTTCTTGCTGTTCTTACTGTTCAAGCGGTGGTGGCGAGATGTGATTTGGTTGATATAAGAGGGGTGATGGCACTCAGATTCAGACTATGCTTAAGCCTCTTTTTGGAAAAGCCCAGGTACTTTATTTGGTTCTATGTGAAAAGGTCGCCAAGAAAAGGTCGCCATTGAGACGTTTTTTCCTCATCCCTAAAAAACCTTCCCAACCATATTCTGGGACTGTGTTACTCTTTGTCTCGGGAGGATAGCTCAGGGGCAATGTGCTCGCCTTGGAAGCAAGACGAAACGGAGCCTATCATATCATATCTACTATTTTAAAGTTCAGTCCTAGAATATTTGGGAACGTGCTTGATTTCCTGCAGGGTGCAAATTTGGTTAAATGTCGCCCCCTTGTGCCCTTTTACTTGGCGACAATATCACTGGATACCCTTTATTTCACATTTGTACAGGTTCCAGTTACTCGTGAAGATATTTACATCGAGACCACCCACCGGCCATCATAATACACACCACCTCAGAACACATATTTAATTGTTGCACCCAGATGCCTCGCATTCATACACACCTGAATCCAACCAAAATTCATGGATGGCCAGCAGCACAAGACACCATCATTGAAACCCAGGCCACAACATTTAACTTCCATACAAACAAAGAAGCCCAAACAAAACATCTCCCCTCCACATAGCCATTCAAACCCAGTAACACCAGAATGCATTCACACCCAGATTCAAGCAGAAACAAACACCCAGGACACACACACCAAGCACAATGAAACCAAACTAACTAGAAACACACCAGGTACTTGCGGGTCACACAGCCGGGAACTCAAAGGCACAACACTTGGAATGAGTTATCATGCAGCTACCCTACAGGCACAGAAGCTGGGCATGCTGACCTAGATGTCCTTCTGCTCCAGCAGACTACATGTACCACCAATATCAGGTGCACCACAAGGCATGCAGGCCTACGCAGCCTTTCACTGAGACCCCAACTGGAATCAGAACCATTGCAACAACCCCGCCAAGATGATGACAGAATACCCTGCTCCCAAATGCCCAACACAATTCCCTTGCTACAGATATACAGCGCTGTGAGAGGCCTCTGCCCAACAGGTACAGAGGTGGGGCATGCTGGCATTGACAATCATCATTGAGACCACGCACCAGCCATCGTCATCCACATCTGCTTAGGCACAACAAACATTCTCAGAACTCATATTAAATACACATTATCATGACCTGGCACCCATTCACACGCACCAGCATTTTACTAGCATTCATTGATGACCAGTATGAAAGGACACAGCCAGTCAAACCCAAACGTGGCTACTTTTAAGAAACAAACTGGTGATGTTAAATAGTCAGATTAGATTAAAATAACAGAGTTGTATTACATACCTAAATGAGAGTTGAAGAATATTTTGGAAACAGTAATGTCTTTTTCAATGAACCTTTCTGACCTAATTGAATTTGCATCCCATTTCGACAAGTCAAGAAGGGACCAGAAATATCACAGGCCTCTTGCCCTGTCTTGGAAATTGAGGCACTAAAGTAGTTATAAGGGAGAGAGGACCACTTTTATCTAAAGAGAAGGAGCATTAGAGGCCCAATTCCTTATGGTGATAATATGTCAAGAAGAGGCGCTACTTAAACGAAAGCCCCCAGCTCGGGTCGGGAAACCAGAGGCTCACATAGGACAATTTAATGAACCAATGTACCAATGTGCGACAGTAGTGTCTCTAGAAAATCAATGTTTATCGCCCGGAACACTTCTTTGTGGGAGGATTTGAGGATTTTTGTAGACGAATAAGATAGAATACACCGTTGAAGGACAAGGCTTTTCCTCAGATGAGAAGAGCAGTGTATGAACCGGAATTGGCATGTGCAATGTGCAGCATGCATGATGAATGCAGGTATAAAAGCCGCCTGCTCTTCACATGGAAACTGCTGAACTTGATTCTGAAGGACCGCATGAGGGGCATACGTGACTGTTACTATACTCTTTCACCCACTATCATGCCATGATATGGAACCTATTCCATCAGAAGGTGAAAGAGAGTTGCCACCTCAGCTCTAGTCATTGGATCCTCTACATCACATTGATGACATGGTAAAGGGGAACTGCCAACAAGGCCGTCTTGCACAGGTTCTAAATTGCTTAAACCGCATAGCCAGAAATGTATGCACAAGAAACGTGTTGCTGTAAACTTAACATTACCCATGTTAAAGATTGCCAAATAATGCAAATGCTAACTGTCTGGTAGTACCAAAAACATCTTCTAGAAACCTCCTTTTGTTTTCAGAGTTATTCTGGTCCATTGGAAAACTAAGCTGTACATTATTACCAGTTAGTTGCCTCACCTTAGAAAAGGCTAGTGTGCAGCACACAAAGGTTTAAGAGTAGGAAGCTACCATAGCCCTAACTTAATGAAAAGAAGAACAGAAAGTTATTAATTAAGCTATTAATGGCCCACCATTGTTTCATTTCCACTAGGTTTCAGAATCAGACATTAAGAAGGTTGTTAGGTCAGATGACCCTTGTCCCGTCTCCATCATTAAGGAATATGCTGGGCCCCTTGGGTCCATTCTCTGTCATATTGTTACTTCATCATTTAGCGAGGGCTCGGTTCTCATTGAGCTAAAACAGGCTTGGTAACACTGATTTTAAAGAAATCTTTGTTAGCTCCCCAAGACTGTGACACTCATCACCTGATTACAACGCTTGTTTTCTGCTTAAAATACTGGATTGTTCTGCCTGTCTTCACCTTCACGCCCATTTAGAATCCCTACCAACTATTGGGCGATCGACCATCTTAGTTTCGACCAGTTTGGGGCACAGATATAATCCTCTTAGATGTTAAGGATTCCCTTCTGCAAATAATGGGCCGTGGTCAAGTAGGGTTACTCATCCTCTCAGTAGCGTTTGACACCATTTACTATCCTTTACTGTGCCAGCGCTTTCATGAGGACATCGGAGCATCGGATTTCAAAGTTGAATAGGTATGGTCATTCCTAAACAATCACAAATCATGCGTGAAAATTGGTTCACAAAATTCGAGCTTAGAACCAGTGGAATTTGGGGTCCCTCAGGGGCCTGGTATTCCTCCTATTGTATTTAACATATATATAAAAACCGCTGCATGATCTTCTGATTGATCTGGGGGCAATATTTCAGAATTATGTAGACATTGCACAGCTGGTTTTCTGTTTGGATCGGGACCCGGCTACACATTGTGCTCATATTCAGTCCATTTTTAAATGTATCGAACTATGGATGGCCCAAAATTGGCTTGGGCTGAACCAAGGCAAGATAGACATTTTGTTGCTGGCCTCTCCTTCGGCACTCGCCAAGTCATTACTGACTTAGCCTCTTTACAAATTCGCAGAACATACTATTTGAGTCAAACCTAAAGCTAAATCATTGGGCATGTCTTTCGATTCCACTTTATCCATGGCACCTCAAATCAATCTTACATTGAAAAACTCAAATTATTTCTCAACGCTGCTTCGACAAATTAGGCATCTTTTTCAGAGCAGCATTGTTTCATTCTGTCCAAAGCTATGATGGCACCCAGGCTGGACTACTGCAATTGGTTATATGCAGGTACTACTATGGCTTTTAATCAATAATTGCAGATTTTTCTGAACTTCATGGCTAGGATTGTCACCAACACTCTCAGATCAGCTCATATCTCCCGTGTTCTTCTGAGATTACGGGGGCAAAAAGGGCACAGGCTCTAGGTTGAAACCGACCTTGCTGAGCTCTGGTAGTAGGGTTCCTTAGTTGTTTGTGTTGCGGTAAGATCACAGGTTAAGGTTGAGGTGCAGCCCACACCTTGTTTGATTGGTAGAAAAAAGGGAAGGGAAACCTGAATACCTTGTCTTTGTTCTATGTAAGGAATAATATATTGTCCACACAATTTTGTGTTCGAAGTGCTAGTTTTGTAGCATGGTTAGTTTATTTTCTTAGGTTGTCAACACCTTTGGTGGGTAGAGAAGGGGTTCTAGTTGCCCCATGTGGTCAGCCGACACGTGTTTTGACCCGTAGGTCCTTCTCAAGGCTAGGTAGTTCGGTCCGGCGCCCCCCATGGGGTTCTGGTTACAATTGGTCCTGTGTATACAGTGGCTCTTGTTGGGCCCTGGGGTTAGAGGAGTTCCTTCCTGTCCGCGTTCGGCTGTTTTTCTGAGATTACATTGACTGCCAGTTAAGAGTAGAATTTCGTGTAAACTTCTTACTTTTGCTCATAAAGCTCTTAATGGCTCCTCTCCTCTATTCATTAAGCAGCGGTATATGCGGGTGCCATCTTCTAGACCACAATGTTCTACTTACAGTCATTTGATTTGTATACCTAGTTCAAAACATATCAGAGCATTTGGTAGATCCTGTGTTGTGTTGACGGCTAAATTGGGGAATCTTCTCCCGCCTGATCTCCGTAAAATAGACAGTCTTATCATATTCCGTAACATAACTGAAAACCTTACTGTTCTAAACGGAGAGCCATGTTGGCTATTTGATTTCTGACTGCTGTTTGGGGCGAGCACTGTGAAACCCGTTGGTAGCAGTACCTCTCATGGCAAAAAATAGAAAGTCAGAAGCAACTAGAAAGAAAGGCTGAAAAAGAAGAAAAGAGAGTCACAAGAAAAAAAGGCTCTCAAGCGAAGACAGAACCCGATCTAATAAACAGAAGCAGAACCTTTTGTAGCTGGAGCTCTGGGAAAAGAGGAAATCACTGCCAGGGAGATGAAGACTTGAAACTGAAATATCAACCCTCCTCACAAACGTGACTTGCTGTATCCTTAAACCCTCAATCTCAGGGTCTGCACTCCTCTGCTAGAGGCTGTGGACCTCTTACTCTCCTGTTAAAGGGGCGCATCATCCATTCCAAATCCTTCTACCATGGGTCTGAGAGCATTGCCAAACAACTGAAAGCCCCAGAAAGTGGACAGATATTACAAAGCACTATTCCAGGGGTTCTATATTCCGTCGAAAACCTCCCTCCCCTATCATTTTTTAACTATTCTCGACCCACCCACCCTTTATATGATCCCCCCCACTATATTTTTGATGGGTTTTTCAGGCGAAAATGTTTCGTTAAAAAACCTGTCAAAAAACCCCTGTCGATGATAGGACGTTGTACAGTTCCACAGTGGATGGCTCCCATCAATTCCAGATCTAGGGCAAAGCCAAGACTGAGACCACTGAAATTAGGCTCGGCAAAAAATAGAGAAAACAGAGCCTGCAGGAGGAACGCTACTAGCAGATTAGAGCCCATAGCCAAGGGAGAGGCCCAAGACAGACCGCACAGCAGAGAGGCTGGTAAGAGACCGACTAGCCAATCAGCTCCAAGAGCCGCCTCCAAGTAAGAGGCTGTCCACCTCATTTACAAATAAGGTGGTTTATATTCTCTGCGCCCTAATGAAACTAACTTTATGGAGGTTCAAGGAGTTTGGAGTTTTGTGTCGGGACAGCCGATCCCCTGCGCATAGATTCAGTCTATGATTGGAGTATTGCCTGCAGCCTGGCACATGGTTTGTCTAGGAACCAAAACTCCAGGGTTCCCAAGAGGTTAGGTACTAGGTGGGGTGACAAACCTTGTTTGGTGTGGGCGCTGGCAGTTGGTGGTTGTCCAATTTCTGTGAGAATCTTGGCATTTATTGAACATTATTGACACATCAGTCCTGAGTTGTTTTAGTACAAGTTAATTTAATGTACTAAAGAGAACATGACAAGTCTGGCAACTTGTGCCGTGTGAGGTGAAACAAAAAGCAGACGCACGTTTCGACCGTAGTCTTTATCAAGGCAGAAAGATTCTCACAGAAACTGGACAACCACCAACTGCCCGCGCCCACACCAAACAAGGTTTGTCACCCCACAAAGAAACTAACTTTGTGTTCAAATGTTTCCCATTTTAACTTTTTTACACCTTTTCCATCTCCCCCTCTTTTTTGTTATTAATTGATCTCTTCATGAGCCCCAACCCCACATCATCAGTGATCTGGTTCATGGTGATGGCGCCATCTCATCGTAAGCACCAGGGCCTTCCGGGCATTTGGGAGGCTGGAGGTGTACGGTTCTACGTTCTGGTTTTCATTTGCGTCTCATTTATTTGGCGACTTAAAGCGGTTTATAAATGGATTGCATTATATATGCATTTCTTGACAGAGCATTTACGTTTAACACGTACATTCCGTATTACGTTTGCCACACGTACATTCCGTATTATACAGTGTACATAGTTTAGTATCGTGCTTTCCTTTTCTGAATCCTGCCATCACGCCACTCCATTTGTCAGGGCTCAGGTAGAACACCTCTTGATGAGTAGTCCTGTCATGTGACTGGTTGAGCGCCATACTTAGGTCCCGTTCGCTGATGCCATGTGAGGGAGGACAAAGGGATGTGAACACCTGATACAGCGTGTCCTTGAAGCCAAACTTCATTCGAGCCTCGTGAACCTGGGCACACCACCGGTCTGATCAGAATTTGGGCACAAATGATTAACCCGGGCCAAACAGCATTGCATCTTCACGGATTGAAAGACTAGCAGACGATGCGTGCATCCGCTTTTTACTGATGTGTTTGCAGTTTGGATGATAGTGTTCATGTACAGCACTCCACGCACCATCCTATCATCTCAGGCCACCAGTTCATGTAAGACGAAGCCTCCAAGAAACAGCCAATCAAGCACAAGGCTGACCAATCCCATGACTTAGAGTGATCAGATTTTGAAAATGAATAACTGGGACAGGTTAGAAACATAAAAGTAGGACTAGCAACCTAAACACATTCAACCCCCTGCCCCTAACTCTGTCACGCACCCCTCCATGGCACCCCCTCCATATGGGATCATGCGTTAAAGCACATATTTCCAGCACGTTTTATATATATTAACTGCAGGGTTGCAAAATTAAACATCACTAGAGCGCTTTGAGGAGCATTTGCTATGATTGTTGTTACAGGCTTTGCTACGCACTTTTTTAAACCAGTCTCAGTGCAATCAGTCGATGCATGTGGCTGTGGGCATAAAGGATGGAGGTTCGACGCTACCTTGGGGTTTCTAATAATGGTGATGCTAGAAAACAGTTTGTTAGGTAAAAATGTCAGATTGAATTGTTGCATTACAGCAGCAAACACCCTCGCTATCCGGGACATGTATTTTTATATATATATATATATATATATATATATATATATATATATATATATATATATATATATATATATATATATTTTATAAACTCCAGCAAAACCGGGACGTCTGGTCACCCTACCATGACCTCATTTATGCACACGTGTTTTATATGTATCAAATCAGTGGCTACAGCAAATGTGTTGGATTAAATGGCTGTGCATCCATGTTTTACAGAGAGAAGCCCCACGTGTGGCTCTAAACCTGGGATACATCACCACCGGCATATGCAAGCTTTTGTTGCAGTAAGTGTCTAAGTGTTAATAATTGAGGTCATGCTGCCAGCCTTGGAAATTAATCGGTTGCAGGCTTGGCAAATTCTGTCCACATGGCAGCGAGTGTCAGTTTCCATGAAAGTTACATTGCAGCTGAAAGCTCTGGTAATCCTGCAAAGCACGCAAGGACACAACTCAAAACATCACTCACTGTCATCACTCACTGTCAAACTAATGCACGGTTCTTTTGACCTTTTTATGACACGTTTGAAAACATTTGCCTACTTGCCCTCTTCTAGCGGGACAATATCGACCAAATGGCTTTCCCTGAACTGATCTTTGTGAAGCAAACATTGGCAAAGCCAATATGGTTTTGCTTTTATATGATGAGTTCAGCCTCAAATGTCAACATATGCCGATCATATGCCTGATATACTAACCTCATAGTAAGTTTTAACCACATGGAAAGCCTCAAAAGCCCCAATATTGTGTTATTGTTTTTTTTTTTTATTAGAGTTTTGCTTTACTTAAACCTTTCACATTACAAAATGAATACAACAATCGATTTAATCTAAAAACAATAGTTCCAAATACATGAATTCACATGTAAATTATTACTAAAACAATCAATACAGTTTAAAAAGAAACAATTCATTCCAAATTAATTTCTTTTAAAAGAAGGTAGTGTGCAAGTTATTCATGTTTGAATTACCCTAGAGGCTGTGATGTTCAATGGAGTGGAAGGACCTAGTCCAGAAACCTTCGGACGAAATCCACTCAATGTTGGATACAAATCTTCCGAAGTGTGGCAATCAAACTGGTAAGGACCCAGTACATTCAATTAAAACATGATGCTAGCATTCCTCCTGACCTCTTGTCTTACAAAAATGGCCTTGTGCTCTCTGCTTGCACCCCTGCGCATATATATATCTCTCTTAATTCACCATCGCAGAGGATATTCATACGAAATCTAAGATAAATCTCTCGATACATCTGACAAGGGGGGGGGGGGCGTTTCTGATAAGCTGGCAGGCTCCCCAACTTCTTCACATGCGAAGGATGTTTTTTATACAGTGTATAGGAATTGAGGGAGTCATTGATGGATACCCAGTCCTCCTCAAATAGCTTTTTTTTTTAAAAGGCGTCTAATGATATCCCCAAATCAAAAAATAATTCCTGTGTAGTTATGTGTCAGATCTTTCAAATGAGCACACCTGTTGGATGGGAGACTGTGAGAAAGGACTTCATGCATAGAGTTGGGAGCAGTGCCGGATTATCCATTAGGCCGAGTAAGCACCGGCCTATGAGCCCCACTCTTTTTAGGGTCCCCCCAACATAGCATCAAAAAGAAGCGGTGCAGAAAATTAAAAATGTTGGGGATGATTTGCGAGTGGGGCCACATTCCGACTGCCTAGGAGCCTCCCCAGGGTTTAATCCGGCACTGGTTGGGAGGATAAACTCGAATTTTAAAAGATGAGGACAACATGTTCCATCTTGCCTACACCCCCATAGAGGCAAGGCCCAACTCGTATCTTATTCTGGCACCAGGCCCACACTGAGGAAGTGCCAGAACTCTCCTCCATAGGATTCCCTCTAATCTCTTTAAGATAACCCAGTCGTCCAGGTGCCGGCACTGTAACTCCTGCACTATAGCAGGAACAACCTTTACGGTATAAAATCTCAAAGGAATCAATGAGATACGGCAACACCTGTGTTTGATCCTGTGCATTTGGGCAGCATATACCAACATCTTTTGCTTTAGAATCGAAAATAAATGTAGTTTATTTGATTTGTTAAACATGTGCAGCCCTACATATCACAAATGAGATATTATTTCCAATTTCTATCCAGCAAACTGGCAATTGATATAATGAATGCCTTTCCTACCCCCAGGAAAACAGATTATATCAGACTTGGCGCTTACTACTAATTCATTAGTTGCCAAATCAGCCTACAGCCCTTTAATAGCCCTCTGGAGCCCAATGGCAGTGCGGTCAAACCCAAGGACGCCGTCAGAATACAGCAAATATTGAATGTGTGCTTGCCCAATGCGTTTTGGGTTATAGAAAATTGCCAAATCAATAAATGCACATGTAATCATGCTGGGAATCCCAAAGTAAGTTATGAGTTACAAGTCACAAAGGCCCTTTTCCTGAGCAGTCAACTGTTTCATTCCTGCCTGATGGTATGTTTGCTAAACCCTATGAAGAAACTCACTGTTTCTATTTGTTGAAGAAGAAAGGTTTACCCTGACCTTTACTCACTCATGTGAACAGGAACAGCGCTATTTTGTTTTGTGGTAATTGCCTCAGCAGAATACACTGTTGGGCTGATTCATGGAAATTTTACCCGCAGAAAATAGGCCACTTTGACCCAATCTGCGCACACAACTCCGTCGATTAATCGAATCGCATGCGCAGGACTTTTCCGAGACTTGCGTGGATTTCGCTCTGGCCTGGAACGACTGTGCGAGCTGTCGAGGGCCTTGCGTGAGACTCCGAGCAGAGGGTGGGCGTGTCTGAGGCAGAGGGCTGGCAACCGGGATGAACACCAGAAATGGGGAATAACTTGCAAAGAAGTGGGCGTTCCGAGGGACGGCCTCGGGGCTGTCCCTCACACGCCCAATATTGCACAGTAAGAGACGTATTCATAGAATCGATCGTGCAACGTCTCGGCTGAGAAATGCCCACTCACATCCTTCATAGGATCCACCACCGGAAAGTCTGGTGTAAGAACACTTGTGCATAGGATTTTCAGCGCGCTGTTGGGATCGCATGTCGTATTTTGGGGTGAGTGCACTCAATTAGGGTGTTGCGGGGTGCATGAACATTTTACGTGGGTTTGCACACACTTTTCCAGAGTTTTTGATGAGTTACGATTTTACATACGCATTTTGTCGGGGTGCCGGATACAGTTACAGTGGAACCCGTGCATGCTCCCCGAGTTGCAGGCCTGCTTATGTGGACCCCCAAGCACTGTTTGAAGGGTGCGTGTATTCGCGCCTGGGCGACCGGGCAAAGGTAGCTGATCTGGCAGTTTCCTGCTTTGCGTGGGGGCGTGTCGGGGACGTTCCAGTTGGGACTTGCAAATATGGTTAATTTGGCAAACAAATCCAGGAATATGCGTTGCGTGCAGATTTTCTTAATCACGCAGGCTCATGCTGTGGCCTTTTCGGTGCACAGTCATTGCGCGATTACTGCGCGTAGTTCCATCAATCGAGCCCTGTATGTGTGTGTGTGTCTATGTTTGAAAATGGTTTTTGCCTGACTGCTCAATGTGTGTTTAAATCTTTTTCATATATTCAAATATTTTAACCTCTCCTCCCTCCTTCTCTGCCTTTCCCCTGTTCTCTGCAGATGAGGTTTCTAGACAAGTCTGATCTATGAAAGTCTCATCTAAACAGGTTCACCCCTATTCCTCCAAAACTATCAAGGACCACATTGACTCCCTGGTTCCTCCCACCCCGGCTGATTTATGCAATCACTCCTTCGCCACTGGAGTCTTCCCATCCCCCCTGAAGCACAAGCTCCTGGAGAAACTGCCCATCTCCCAGTTTAATCTCCACACTGAAGTTGTTGGTTGTCTTCATGATCATCAGTCTGGCTTCAGAGCTGCCAGAAGCACGGAAACTGATCTCCTGAACATCTGTGAAGACCTGCTCTCCAACCTTGCGCTAACACCCCCTGCGTCCTCATCCTGCTTGATCTCTCTTCTGTCATTGACACGGTCAACCATGCCATCCTGCTCAACCGTCTCTGTGACAACCTGGGGATCACTGGCCAGGCTCTGGCGTGGCTTACTTCTTTCCTCTCTGACCGACCCTCTCAGGTCCAACTTGGGTCCCTCCTTTCTGCTATCTTATTCTCTACCTGTGGTGTCCCCCAGGGGTCTAACCTCTCTCCCTGGCTGTTCAACCAATATCTGGCACTCCTTGCCCACCCCATCGCCGCTCTCTGTCACAACTTTCAGTGCTATGCGGATGATACCCAGCTCATTTTCAGACTACCCTCGGCCTCCTCCTCTCCTTCCCTTATCTCTGACTGTGTGTCTGCTATCCAGGAATGGTGTGCCGCCAAGGACCTCTGCCTTAATGCCAGTAAGACTGAGATTCTCCTCATCGGCACACCAGCTCTCTCCTTTCCTGCAGCTCTCTGGCCGGCCTCTCTTGGCCCTCTTCATGCTCCCACCTGCAAGGCAAAAAACCTCTGTGTTATCTTCGACTCCACACTCTCCTTCTCCCATCACATCTTTGATGTCACTAAGAAGTCACACTACCAGCTGCACCTCCTCAGAGGTATTCTTCATTTTCTCTCCTTCCCCAGAAGCTCACTGTCTCTAGAACTCTGGTCCTCTCTGGGCTGGACTACTGCAGCAGCCTCTTTCTAAATCTGCCTGCTTCTACTCTCCATCCTCTGCAACTTATCCAGAACAGGACCGCAAGACTTGTCCTTGTCCTCAAGCCCAGGGATCGTATCTCTCCAGGACTGAAATCTCTGCACTGGCTTCCAGTGGCTGCGAGGATTAAGTTCAAAACCCTCTGCATCGTCCACAAGGGCTTCTGGGGCCTGGGGCCTCAATACCTTCAACTCTCTCTCCCTAAATATCTTCCTTCTCGAGCTCTTTGCTAATCCGCCTCCAACTCCCTCGGGGTCAGTCGCTTCACCAAGCAACGAGTTGGTGGTAGATCTCTTTCTTCGGCTGGTGCCTCCCTCTAGAACAGCCTCCCTGCCTCCCTGAAACTTGAGGAGAACCATCTCTGGTTCCGGAAGCACCTCAAAACCTTCCTCTTTGCTTCTGCTTTCTCTCCTCCTCTCCCCTGCTGAATTCCTGACTGAAACTGCACTGGTTAACTGGCCACCCTCTGATCTAGGGCCCAGGTCACCTCCCCCACCAGTTGCATACCTGAACTGCCTTCCTGGCAACCCCTGCACTTGGGGACTGTTCTCTGTATCCCTACAGTCCCCCTCCCAGCACTTGACACCTGATGTCTGCACTTAACCTTACACTTGCCACCAGCAGGCCGTATTTTCTTTAATTTTTGTATTATTGTTCTATTTATTCTATGTATCCCATGTACTGCACTGTCCCCTCCCCCTTCCCCCTTCCCTTGCACTTGCGCGATCTGAATGACACTGGGCCTAGTAAGATTGTTGTCTCTGTCTTCCCTCTGTTCCCCCTCCCTTGCCTCGTCGCGCCTTGAAACACTTGTGTATAGGTGCGTTATAAATGCCATATCATATCATATCATACCCCAGTAAGCAAGAGAAATAAACAAACCTCCTTATCGCCCACCGACCTGCCAACTAAATTGTTTGTGAGAGTGTACTTTATGACATTGCTTTCATCGTTTCAAATATATGCATGCTCGGGGTGTTTCTAGGTCTGGAAAAGTTCAGGGGCTAAGTTAATGTCGGGACTGACGGGACTCAGGGCTAGCTAGCATTTTGGTTGTAGCACCTGAGCTTCTATCCGGGGCTACAACCAAAAGACCTGGGGCTATAGCTCCCTCAGCTCCCCCCCTCAGCGACGCCTCTGTGCATGCTTACAACGTGACAGAGCGCTATATAGCAGACCCAGGGCAGCACTGGGTTACCATTATATATAAAGATATGGGAGCAAATGCGTGGGCAAGGAGTATGGAGAAAAAGTGGTGCGAGGAGGCAGCGAAAGAGTGCAGTTCCAAGGGCGATGTATGTCTATGGATGTGCAGAGTGGGTGGGGCTGGGGTGGTTAGAAGAATCACAATTGAAACTTTCTTCATATCTTTTCAGGACATGTACGAAAACCCATATGTGAGCAAATGGTTGCAGTTCAAACCATTTTGGAAATAGTCAAATGGAATTTATACCAGGTCATCTTGCCTTAGGGTGAAAAACAGGAGCCAGCAGAGACTAATTACAGTGGGATATTATTTTTATGTGTGTTTATTGCAGATACAATTGTGTTTTAACCAGTAACACGCACATTCAAAACCATTATAGAGAACAGAGCAAGCATGTGTGTGGATGCTTTACAGTAGGTAGTTGGCAATATACGAATGTACAGGTTGAAGGTGGCGGTAGGGAGGGACCAGGAAAAGGGAATGATACAGATGTACAAGGGGCAGAAATGAGTATGTACAAGGGGTTAAGCTCTCCAATGAGTGCAAGAGGCACAAAAGTGCTTGGAGGAGAACACCACCTGCACTGTCAGAGGTTGAATGTACTGGTGAGCAGAGTTCATCTCTCACCACCCTTTGTGCGTATTTGGACGCTCGGGACTCCAGATGGACTGCCTATAAGTTAGACTCTCCATAGGAAGAGCGCTTTTCGGGTGTCTTACAACTAAGGCTTCCAGTTTTATGGTATTTATTTGGTATCCAGTGATAATATTTCAGGAAATAATAATGACTGAATGCACAAAGATGAAAAAATATTGCTAGAATTAATAGAGTGGGTAAACAATACCTACAGCAGAAATATATCAAAATAAAGGCAAGAAAGTGTAATGACAGGGGTGAGTTTTAGGCGTAAAAAACAGATTTAAGTTAAAATTGGGATTACGAGGAGGGAGAATCTAGGAGTAGGTGAGGTAAGGGGGGGTTCAGCCCCACCCCCCAAAAAACTGTATTTTCACAAGGGGCAATGTAAAAGGCATGTCAATATTTTTTCTTGCAATATTTATTGCACTTTGTAATTGAATGCCACTAATATTTTAGCAATAGAATCACAGTAAACCATTTATATTTGCACCATTTCCGTCTGTATTTATCCATATTTATGTTTTGCTTTATAATAAAATAAGTTGCCACTAGTATTGTTTCCACATTTATTTGTATGAAAAAAAAACACATTCACGCTTGGGAATGGGAAGCTCCTAGAGATGCGTTCTTGCACAAGAAGTCAACTTAAAAAGTAACTAAATTCGTTTTTTCAAGCTCTCATGTTACTTTGCTCAGCAATTGACCTGCAAATCATGATTGACAACTTAAAGACCCAACCAATAGACTTGCATTTCCGTTTTTATCCATTTTTATTCATAAATACAGAAAGGAAAAATTGTGATTTCCGTCTGTATTTTGACCTGAGTGAAATTGTTTGTACATTTTCCATCTGTTTCGTCAATGGGGGTTGGAGGGGCGAGGTGGTGGGGAGCTGGCAAAGTTATAGAGGGATCCCAATATGTTTTTCCATTCATTCGCCCTGAAAAAAATGTTGGACAGATTTGCATCCAAACTATGAAAGTAGTGGGGGCCTGGTCATAAAACCACACTTTGCAAATGTGCTGCAAATATGTCCAGTGCATTCTTTTAAAAGTGCGCACAAGTAGACACAAATGGATTAATGAGATCTGGAATTACCTGAATGGTCCACAGACCAGAATATAGCAAAATAACCAACTGATTGGTTAATTGGGGCTCATGTCCCGTATCCAGGAAGATCGCAGAACATTTGCAGACCTAACAATGGGCAACCAGATTGGCTACTCGAAAAAAACTGCCAATCATTTTGGTTGAGGGCTTGGAAAATATGTTAAATGTCCATTGTTATTACTGGACTTTTGCAGGGACCTGCAGAGCCCTCACCCTCACTGCAAAACAGTTGAAGAGAGACATATTGCAGACCCCTCAGACTGATCCCAAGCTAGGTTATCGGGTAATAGAGGGGGTGGCCCAAAATGTTAGTTTAATGGGCCCAATCTCTCTTGCCTGTGGTGTGATCTGTTGCTCCACATGTCAAGACTCGGTTATCAGACACAGCATGGATGCTCGGACCAGGTCCAGGAGCTAGTAGTATCATGTGCATCCACTTGAGGCATGCCCAGTGGCCTATGGACCTGCAATGAGGGTCAAGTAGCTACGGGACGCGGGTGAATTGGTGGTAGATGGGGCATATGGAAATAGCATGCTTTGGACAAAGTTGCCACTGACAATGTCCACAATCCACAGACCCCCAATAGGTGAACAAATTACCACTGCGCCTAGCTGCAGGTCTGGCCCTTGAATAGCTTGGCACTAAAAGCCATACCAAGGCCCACATACCTACAATGGGGTAAAATGCTTACTGTGCCAGGCCATAATTCAGGCCAGGTGGATTGGCATTGTCTGTGACATGGCCAAAGGCAAAGTGGGTGGTCATGGCCAGTGGCCCATGGACCAACAATGGGGGAAAAGTGTGGCTGCTGGCTGGGTCCAGTTGATACTTTTGTGACTTGGTGGTTCCTGGGGCATGGCCAGAGATTGTGCCCCTGGCAAAGTCCACGGACCATGACCTGTATCACACAGACCACTAGAGTGCCACTCTTCGCACCAGTTCAAACAGACCCTAGGATAGCTTGGTAGCACCAAAAGCCATGCCCGGACAAAGTGGCCACTGGTCTTGGCCAAGGCCAATTTTCCTGAAATGGGGTAAATTGATGACTGGGCTTGGGAAGTAGGTCAGGCCGGGTGGATTGGCATTGCATGCTGCATGGGCAAAGTGGGTGGCCATGGCAAGTGGTCCATGAACCAACAATGGGGAAAAGTGGCCACTGAGTCTGGCTGCTGGTCAGGGCTGGTGGCTACCTTGGGTGACTTGGCAGTTCCTGGGGCATGGCCAAAGATCATGCCATGGGCAAAAGGACATTGGCTACGGCCACAGGCTATCGCTAGTATCACACAGACCAGCAATGGTTTATCAAGAGACCACTGGACCTAGCTGCAGGTCAGGTCCAGTGGCTACTTTTGGTGGCTTGGAAGGGCCTGCCCAAAAGCTATGCTTAGTGGAAAGTGCCCATTGTCAATTGATAATGGCCTTCGGGCCTGCAATGGGGGAATGTGGCCACTTAATTTGGTTACAGGCCAAGGCCAGTGTAAATGGTTATGTTTGCATGTGTGAGACAGTTGTGGTGTGCAGAACATGTGAAAAAATATTAATTTGTAGTTAAATGTACATTTTACATTTGAGCTACTGTGATTTTGTAGTGTTCTCTCGGAGAAATCCAAAATTGTGGTTTACTCCAAAATGTAGAGTTATGAAGAGTAGAGATACGTAACAAGATATTGTTGTAGAGGTGACTGTAATGGAGCTGGTAAGTAGTGTGTACTTCTGTCACTATATAATGTCTAGTAACAGATAATTCAAAGGACGAAGAAATATCCAAATATACGTCCAAATGGACGTCGAGTACCTCAGAGAGTATTTTGAGTTTGAACCTACAAGGAGATTTGTAGTTGTGAGCGATGGATGACTGAACCAATGGCTAGTTAGAATTACATCTTGTTTTTGTTACGTGAGGCTATGCTTTTGGTTCCAAGGTATTGGATCAAGCTTGACAGGTAGAAAGATTAGGTGCAGAGAGCTTTTCACATAGCTTTGTCGTAGCGTTGCTGAAGGACTACTCCTTGTTGCAAAATGGGCTCCTACATTTCCGGTGGGATGAATAGTGTGTCTTATTCCTCTTCTGCTCAATTAAGTGATAAGGATCCAGAGGTTTTTCAACCATGTGATAATCATTAGTATCATCATAGCCAGGCATTGAGTGATGTTGAGGCTCTGTAATTAAATTTAGCGTCATCAAAGGACAGGGAGAAACCTTACTTTAAAAAGTCTGACAGTATTGTGAGGCCTCCCCAAATTCAATCACCTGGCTACAGCTTCCTGTCCAGCTGAGAAGTTTGGGTTGTGAATGATTGGAGACTATGGGCCTAGCCAAGGCTTAGTCCTCTAAAGCCATACTGCCATGTCTCAGTGTAGCAGATGCTTGATGTTCCACTGTTACCCAATTTTCTTGATCCCTCAGATGCACCCAAACATGAATATGGGAGAGTTGTACTGCGATTAAATGGTTGGGGACAGCCGGCCGCCGAGAGCAGTAAATCTAAGAAGGATTTTCTTATAGATCCTAGGTGGTCCTGCCATCCCAGATGAAGGGGACAATCATCTTTTGTAGTCTATATAGTAACTTTCTAGGATTTTAATTGATATCTTTTGGAAAGTACATAAGACAATGGGAATCAAATTAATTTTCACAGCACTAATCCAACCTAGCCATGACATTTCCTGAATCACGATTTATTAAATTCTTGTGTAAGCTCATGAAAGAGTGGTGGGATGTTAACCTAAAACAGATACAGCAACCTTGAAGTGAGTTTGACACCCAAATTAGAAGGAAGATGGGCAACCCCTGACGTGTGTACCTCTATAGCTAAATGGGTGTTGTGAAAGCTCTGTTAACTTTGACCCTAGTAAACAGATAAATGAAACAGAGCCAAAACCCAGGTAGAGAATCCAGGGCCAAAATCAAAAGTATTAATCCCACAGGTAATGTAGCCCTAACCCACGTGATTCAATGCCTTATTGGCATCTAGAATGAAGGCTGGTAAAGGTTCTCTCGAACACTGACCCACATAAAAGTGATGGATTAACGATTATTATCATGGATACAGTGATTAAATATGAAGCCAGTTTGGGTCCTTCCCACCAGGGCAAGTAACACTCCCATTAGCCTGGGTGTCAGACGTTAGCGATTGGTCGAAAGACCCACAATCAGATCAATCCTTCAAAAGATTTTAAAGGAGCATGCTCATGGATTCTGCCATCTCAGGAGAAACTGACCTGATTGATGGGTCAAGCTTTTACAAAATAAAGGGGAGATTCCATCAGGCACCCTGTTATTTTTTTCTGAAGTAAGTACCAAATCCACCAATCTCTCAAAATAGGAGAATCCTAGGACAGACAATATTGCTCTGATAATTGCGGGAAACCAGCAGAGTCAAGATATTCCCACTGTTTAATACAAGCTTGGAATGATGTTTTTAGAGTGGGAAGCTCTATGCTTTTGGCTAGCAACCTATTAGCCTTATTTTCAAGAAAAGAGTATCATTGTTTGTTTTTTTTGGAGTATAGAGGGATACATTCATTTATCCAGGTAAGCCCCTAACTTTGCCTTGCTTTCCCCAAATCCCCCAGGACCCGAAGTGAACCCATAAGTCTATACACCTCCTCCCAGGACTGAACCTCTCATGATCCTCATTTCCAAATGGATATTCCAGTTTTCCCTGAGTGTATCATAAGCTGTAGCTGAGCTAATACATTCCCCCATAAGGCAGCCCTGAAAATGTCCCATAAAGCTTTCATACACATTCCTGCTGTACAGGTTTTTTGCAGAACAAGGAGAGGATGATTCCAGAGATCACCTTCCTGACTACTGGATCTCTAATCAAAGCATCTTCAGGTGCCAGGGAAGCATTGAGGGGTGAGCGAGGAAGTCATCCCTAAGGGAGGCTATAACAGGAATTATCTGAAAGTGTCCTAGGTTCGATGTCGACGCCCAAGAGGCAAGGCACTGAGGATAATAAATTTAACAATGATTCAAAAAGTATAATCTATTTCCAAATAGTGAAGGAATTGCCATGTCTCAACCAGATCAAGCTCCACCAGTTGCCTTAGACTTACAATCACAGTTTTAATACCTGCCAAGTGTGTGCAAGGAATTTGCGTGATAATTAGGTATGAGCGATGTTGAACTTGCCCCCTATTGTGATATAGATGGCAAAAAATGAAGCTATTCTAGGAAGGAGTTGTACAAAAAAAATCTCTGGTTTCTCTTTTAGGGCATAGAGACCTACTAAGGTAACGAAATGTCCAGACCTGAACCTCTAGATCAACAAATTGTGTATTTGGGTCTTTGGGCATCTCTTGCTTGGGTCAAGGAATGCCACTGGCAATAAGAATAGCCATTCCTCTTTTCTTCTTGCTGCTAGGGGTGAAGATTTGGAGGGGGAATTGTCTGAATTATAGGCAATGTTCATCACAAGGACATCGACGAGTCTCCAGAAAAAGGTGGATCTGGCCCTTTCCCCTGTATAGAGGACATCATTTCTTTACATTTCTTCGGCAGGTTTGAGCTCTGGACATTTTGGTTGACTACGGCAATATCAGCAATATCTAATATTTAACACAATACCACGTCTAAAAAGAACAACCAATGCCATATCTGAAACAGAAAAATATCTTCTAATCAGTGGGCTTCATCACCCCATTTACCTGCCATGTAAAATGTCGGGGGAAAAACAAACATTAAGAATCATCCAACACATACACCCAAGCCAAAACAAACTCAAATGACCCACGAGTAAGTTATGTTAGTTGATATTTGTATAGCGCCTATTGGCGCTGCTTTGGCTTGGAAGTGCTGTGGGTTGCAAGGCCTTTGGGAATACCACAGTCTGTGCAAGCATGAAAATAGAAAGAACCTTACATTGTGGATCAATGGTAATTAGAAGTAGGTGATTATTCAATTTCTAGCAAAGTTGACTAGTTTAAAACATTATTAAAATGACACAGAGCATTGTGTTTAGCTGGAGAGATGACTGCTATGTCAGTGAATATGTGAAAACTTGACCAAATTTTTCGTGGGACTCAGCTGTATTGTATGGGTTGCAGTACACAGGCGGAATGAATATCATACATATTTAGACTGAAAGATCATCAACAAATGATTAGCCTGTAGTTTGTCAGGCATGTCAATTCAATCAGTATCACTCAGCTGGGTTCATTGAGTGTGATTCCTTGTCCTGCTGCTCAGACGTATGTATGGCCATTCAGTTCTGTGAGCCTTATTTCATTAACTACCCTTCTAAGGGTATAGTTTGCCACTCTCTGCGTGTCGCAATTCAGTTCTTGCAGGATTTAATTAACATGCCTGACAAACTACAGGCTAATCATTTGAAATTCTAGCAAGTGCCTTGAATAGAGAGTTAGTCTTGAGAAAGACCTACGGGTTGAAACAGGTGTCGACTAAATATGCAGAGGGTATGATTTCAAGGGCATGACAGCTCTGTATAATGCTTGAATACATCTTGCAAAATTGGGAATGAAAAATCCAAGATATATAATTTATGGCAAATCGTGATCATTGTTGATAATCTTTGAGTCTAAATTTTACATAATAGGTGTGGGACAACACCTGTCTCAACAAGGGTTGCAGCTTACCTTCCTCTTATAGGTTAGATGGTACCGCAGCACATTAATGCCATGACTTTAACCCAAGAATATTATAAATAATCAATCAAATCCTAGGGCAACTGTCTACAGTTGAGGGCTCTACTATACTTTACATGCAGTAACCAGTCCATAAATCGCTGAGGCAATCCAGTCAGATTCAACCACCGACCACCAGCTCCAGGCAGCTAGCAGCCCCTGGCCATAGGTAAATAACATGGGAATAACTTAAAAGAAGATTATCTATCTATCTATCTATCTATCTATCTATCTATCTATCTATCTATCTATCTATCTATCTATCTAAGGGAAATGTTTGTCTATGTATACGTTTCTGTTTGAAATGTTCAGCATACTTTCCAACATGCTACAAACCTGAAATTTGGCATGTGTGTAGGTTCCATGGTGTAGACAATATAAAAAGTATAACATGTAAATATATACCTTTGTCTAATTATTTTTTTGGGGATGGGGAATTTGGGGATATGTGTGTGTGTCTGTTCGAAATGTTCAGCACACTTCCCAACATGTTAGACCCCTGAAATTTGGCATGTGGGTAGATTCCATGGTGTAGACAATGTGAAAAGTATAAAATATACATTTTTCAAACTTTCTTTTTTTAAGCGTTTTTGTAAGCTGTCTGCAATGCTTGGATATGTGTGTGTGTGTGTATCTGTTAGAAATGTTCAGCACACTTCCCAACATGCTACAAACCTGACATTTTGACATTGTACAAATACAAATGTGTGTAGGTTCCACGGTGTAAACAATGTAAAAAGTATAAAACATAAATATACCTTTGTCTAATTTTCTTGTAGTGGGTATCATCGTCTGAAGCACAGGTACAACTGCTAGTTATCATTCATTATCAAAGATGATTCCTAATGAAACAGAAATGGCAGTCAGAGAGGTTAAAGGGAGCAGTCAGAGAGTCATCAAGTAGTCTCTGTGGTGGCACGATCTACCATCCAGCGCATCCCCCCACAAGCAGCCAAGAAAATAATCCCTTTTGAAAAGAGCTAAGAACCATCATCATCAATAAAACCCAGGTCCACAAGTTAGACTACATGATAGCATACCATATGACCAAAAGTCTAACTAATGCCTGGAGCTTTCACTTAGAGAGATGAAAAATTCTCCATGGGATCTGACCGATCCATATGAAGGAGAGGCTCAGCATGACTCTAAGAAAAGCTAGAGCGGGTAAGTCATTACAGGTAAAAAGGAAACTCACAATAGAGGCCTCTGCAGTACCTTACATTGTGACTACGCAACCAGGCAGTTACTTCATGCACAGCACTTCATTTGGTTAATGTTGATGGTGCAAGATCTTGGACAGTGTAATATTGTTGTAACTAAATTCATTCACTAGCAATTTCCTCAAGGTTTTCAGCAACCGTCCCTTGGTGAACTCTCACATAAGGACATTGTGGATCAGTCCCTTCTACTGCTGAAATGATGAGTATTTGGTTCTATCACGGAGTGATAGTGTGGTTTGGAAAACGTCCTGGATGAAGCTTTCCAAGTCTGCATCCAGGCAGATGTTTTTCTGCCTCTAATGATTTTCAGCATCCTCCTGCTTGGATTATGGGGACTCACACAGGACTTCCAAGACATGAACACTGTTATTTATAGCACAGCCCTACTTGCAGGCTGTATTCTTCACCTCGTCAATGCGTCTTTCCGGCTCCAGCATGTTTTAGTCTAGATAAGAAATCTGGGAAAGCTTGGCAATGCTGATCTGAATATCCTTTCCTAACATCCAAAAGGAGGGCTGGAAGTCGAATTTCCTGGTCAGTCCATCACCGAATCATCCTGAAATGCCTCGTGGACTGTTGGGATGCATGTGGAGATTGTCGCCCCTCCCAGATGATTCAGATTGCAAAAACTATATTAAAACATTGGGAATAGGTGCGGAAAGGTGTAGGGGGGAGCAGGAGCATTATGGATGGGATTAACTGGTGGGAGTGGGGAATCACATAGGGGGACTAATCAGTAGTTTTTGCAATAGAATTATGCAAGATACATAACGTACATATAAACATGGTAATCATAACGTAATGTAGTGTTGCATTTAGGAGTATGCCTGGATCCTCACAAGCCATGTTGAAAACACAGAACAACGAGTCTTCATTCCTTGTCTGGCCATTTCTATTTGTGTCCCAAGCACAGCAAGAAACACGCACATACATCCACACCAGCTAGGCCTTTGAACAATAAGGCCGCAATGTGTGTAGCTGATCAGGTGAGGAGCTGCGACCTAGCACGAAGGTCATATGCTTGGGAAACGAGGGAGAGGTCCTGGCGTGCCAAAACATGAACTAAGATTTAAGACACTAGCACCCCCCAGAATGATGACCATTCTATTTGAAAAGAACCACAGGCCAGATTACAGAAACATTGCACCGGTGCAAGTGCAAAGTTGCACAGTATTAGCACTAGGGCAACCTTTGCCCTATTTTGATATACACTGGGACACACTAGAAAACTATTGCACCATGACAAGGGCAGTTTGACATATTAAAAGCACCAGGGCAAAAATTGCCCTAGTGCAGAAAAAGATACATTTTTGGTGCATTTTTGTATCAGGGTAAAGTTTGCCCTAGTGCTAATACCATTCCGTATTAGCACTAGGGCAAACTTTGCCCTGGTGCACAAACGCACTTGAAATGCATCTTTTTTGCACTAGGACAATGTTTGCCCTGGTGCTTTTAATATGCTAAACTGCCCTTTTCATGGTGCAGTAGTTTTCTAGTGTGTGCCAGTGTTTTTAAAAATAGGGCAAACTTTGCCCTAGTGCTAATAATGTGCAACCTTGCCCTTGCATTGGAGCAAAGTTTCTGTAATCTGGGCCCAGATGTGAAGGAAAATTCTTCGTGAACCAGATTGATTAGTGGGACACAAAATGTTCCGTTGGGGAGGGGAACCGATAAAGGGGAAAACAGAGAACAACATGATCCATGCTTTGTGCCAGGGAGAGCAAGGAAATATGCCCATACAGTTGGAAGGACTTGATGGGGGCGCCAACGTCTCTGGGATGAGAAAAGGGATGCTTTGTCTGTCGGCACCAGACTGACCCTGAAGTTGACTGCTGAGTCACCAAGCACCACCTAGATCACTCAAGGGATTCAGATCATCGTTCCAAGCAAATTTCAAGATTTGGGCTGCCTTTAGGCAGACAGAAGCAACCAGGGTAAATTAATATACAATTAGATGCTGGGCTGAATCCAGTTCATGAATAGTGAGCCAACGCCCACGAATGGGCCAGGGAAACGAGTCAAGCAGCAAATTCACATGGTGCCGATTGACTGAACCCCTCAACCCTTCAGTAGCTCAATTCAAACGTTAAAAGTAAATAGGAACTTGTGGGTTGTGTAAAAAGTCGATGGCTCTTAAATGTACTCTCAGCTGCCTAAACGCATCTGCTCAGTTCAAACACACTTCAGAAAGCTCTCAGTCACAACAAGAGCTGATTTCAGGAATCTCGACAGAACAGCTGATGTCTGAGTGGATGTGGAAACTTTCAGGGGCAGTGACCTCCGCTCGCTGCTCACCCGCAGCAGCACCTGGTCCTGTTAAATCCCATCCTCATCACCAGTTAAGTGATCTCGGTGGGGGTTCTTCAGTTACACATCAGGCAGGAAACCAGGTAAGTTCATGGGTTTATTGGTGCTCAACTGTACACTGTAACTCTTATGTAGCACAGGGAAAACACTGGCCCATCCACACACCAGCTCAGGCCACCTCACACATCATCATTCAAACGCCAACATTCCACATGACACCATCAAGTTCCACTGACAACCAGCACACTGATAAGTACTGTACAACAAGAACATTACTACACTTTACCCCGTTCATTCATCACACACACCATCAGTATGAACACAATCCATACATTACTACACCTCTCCCCTGTTCACTCATTACAACAAGACATGACCAGACACCACACATGGCAAAGGGAACCCACATGCCTGAGCTCACCTGCCAGCAAAACCACAACAGGTGAGAACAGATGAAACAACCTCTCACCAGTACAAATGAGAATCAGATGAAAGAGCAGATGGTAAAAAGTCTCACCAGACAACCAGATCAATTCTGGCACCAAAATAGCCACGTGAGCAGTACACCTACCACAAGAAAAAAAAAGGATGGAATACAACACAATTCGAAAACTGGGGAACCGGCACACACACACAGCTAACCAACCACTGCAAATGTAGACAACCAATGCCGTCCACTGGGCACAGGAGATAGCAGATGCCTTACAGTGAAAAAGCTCCTAAACGCACCGTCCAACGACACTGAACAAACCAACCACAGTCACCACCAATGTAACCAACAATGGTAAAACACCTGTAGGACAACTCCCGGCTGTAATGACAGTCAAACCGTGGCTGTAACCAAAAGCTTAAAACACCTCATATGACCACCTTGACTGTAACCAACAGTCAAATTCTTGCTGTAAATGCCAACAGCCTAAACAACTCACACGACCTCCCCGGCCGTAACCAACAGTCAAACACTGGCTGTTACCAACAGCCTAAAACACCTCATACGATCTTCCTGACTGTAAACAACAGTCAAACTCTTCCAGACTGTAACCAAAATTCAAACTCTTGTTGTAAATACCAACATCCTAAACAACTCACACGACTTCCCCGACTGTAACCAACAGTCAAACACTGACTGTAACCAATAGCCTAAAACACCTCATACGATGACCCCGACTGTAACCAACAGTCAAACACTGGCTGTAAATACAAACAGCCTAAACTACTCACACGACATCCCTGACTGTAACCGACAGTCAAACACTGGCTGTGCATACTCACATCCTAAACAACTCAAACAACCTCCCCGACGGTAACCAACAGTCAAACACTGACTGTAACCAACAGCCTAAAGCACCTCATATGTCCAACCCGACTGTAACCAACAGTCAAACACTGGCTGTGAATACCAACAACCTAAACAACTGACACAATCTCCCCAACTGTAACCAAAAGTCAACACTGACTGTACATACCAACAGCCTAAACAACTCACACAACCTCACCGACTGTAACCAACAGTCAAAATAAACACCACCCTGCACACCACTGAACACAACAAATAGAGACTATACTAACACAACAGCATGAGTGCAAAAACATTTTGAACGCCATCCTGCAAGGTACTTTCAATAGGCGTCCAGCAAGGAAATGTCCACCCTAAAAACGAGGACATTCACGCACCCACATGTCCAAACTTTGCCCCCTGGAAAGAAAACCATGTTACTGTCCCATAACAACAGGTACATTGCCCGCATTAAAAAACAAACATGAAGTGTCTACAAGATAATCACCCCACACCCACAAGTTCAAGTTCCACCTAGAAAGGAAATGCAAATTAAGGCATGGCAACTCTGTAAAACACAACGCAAAAAAGCAACACATAATAAAACATGGCAATATTATAGAGCACTAGTGAGGTAACAGGGGCCAAAACATGAACACTCAACCAACACTTTCGGGCCCTAGAGAACATCAACCCATGTCCAACCCCACTGAAGACACTAACCCAGAGGCCACAACACCACTACAACAACACAAAAATCACAGGCCTCACCCAGACAACTAAACACCTACATTTTGAATTCTCTGAACATATAATCACCAGAGGTCTGGATCCAGTTCTCTTAACCTTCCCAGGAAAACGCTGCACTTTTCACAAAACTCCTCACGCCCTTGTTGTCCCACCTTATAGATAGGGCATCTCCTCTTGTCCTGGGAGGCAACGGAAACACAACACTTCTTTGGGTTGTGTTGCGGGCTGAATTCTGCAAATGCAACTACCGACAGCTTTCTCTTTATGCCCCTTTCGCATGAATCTCCATTACCAGAAACAGGAAACCCTGGCGCGAAATGCTATGCACCACCAAATCCACAGACAACGGAATCCAAAACCTCATTGAAACGCACATTGAAGCGCACGCTACATTTCATCCCTTCAGCGGAAGGCACGCTCCTTGCCGCTGAAATTGCATGTTCTTTGGGGACGTCGCGTTCCACATGATACTGCAACGCTGCTGGCCCCTGCACAGCTGATGTCACCATTGTAAGACCAGCATCAGAGAGAAAAACATCCTTGTCCTCCTCAACTTCTTCGCCCAATGGGATCGCTCTACTTTCCTCGAAAACCTCTCCTCTTACTCTGGGCTCTGTCGCTGCACCGCCCGGTACACAGCTTGCCAGCAGACCCTGAGGAAAGGGCTCCCGAAACAAACAACGGCACCTGTCCCTTCTTGAATGGGCACTGGGTCCTGCAGGCGCTATGTCTGCAGGGGACGAACTTTCCCTGTGCCGCCCAGCCACAGTACCTCTGCAAGCCTTGATGAAATGCTGCCTGCTCGTACTTGTACAACGTCCCACTGAAGAAACAGACCTTCCTGCTCCACCCGGACTGCAGGCATGGAGCCACTCACACAGTCCACTCTGTTCGGGCAAACCGACAAACCAGGGCCCCAGACGGTGCCTCCTTGCACCACCCGGCCTGAAAGGCACTCAACAGAACAGCTGATGTCCCAGTGGATGGAGACAATTTTGGTCGCAGTATCTTTCATTCGCTTCTCACCCGCAGCAGCACCTGGTCCTGTTAAATCCCATCCTCATCACCAGTGAAGTGATCTTGCGGGGGTTCTTCAGTTACACTTCAGGCAGGAAACTAGGTAAGTTGATGGGTTTATTGGTGCTCAACTGTACACTGTAACTCTTAGTGTAGCACAGGGAAAACACTGGCTCATCCACATACCAGCTCAGGCCACCTCACACATCATCATTCAAACGCCAACATTCCACATGACACCATCAAGTTCCACTGACAAACAACACACTGATAAATAATGTACAACAAGAACATTGCTACACAAAGCAGTCACAAGGAGGTCCTCCATGGTGTCGCTTCTCATCTTCCAAAGGTCACCCACACAATCTCCAAGTCCCACAGTGGCATGCCACCTTTGCGGACCCCAAGCTCAATCCTTGAGCAGACCATTGACAAAGACTAGTGGGCAGGGTTGCCCGGGTCACACACCAGCGAGTGCTACTTGAAACAGACACAGGCAAATCCTGGAACACTGGGATCTGGATGAGTCAATAGAGCCTGGGATCAATTCCAATGAAGCACCCGCATCCAAGCAGGAACATCTTATCTGAGGCTCTGCTGTCCTCCCGTGGAGCTTTGCACCTTCCAGGACCACTCTTCCAGTGACAACTGACCCCAAACAGGCTGTTAGGGGAGGGCTGATTCAGTTGAGCAAGCCACCAAGATGCCATCATGACTGCTCCAATACAGAGGGCCTTTTCAATCGCTCATGCACAGCACAGTCTCTCAACCCTGACTTGAAAGCCTCCAATTGATTACCTGTAGCTGAATGGCATCCCGGGAAGAAGCATTACATGAGGAAAATGTGTTGAAGTGCAAATAACATTAATTTCATTCTGATATGTGAATGAGTTGTTTAGGACCTTCCTATGTCTGACTTTTTCAGACTGTCACCCATCTCCATTTGGTTGACCTGTCTGGGAACTGTGTACTTCATTTCTATGTCGGTTACCTTCAAACTGTAAATGTCCGGCAATGCCAATTCCAAATAATTGTTGTATTTGTGCTGATGGCAGTGCGTTGGGGGCTGTGCATTGGGTGTGAAGTGAACACATCTATTTATTTTCTTAAAAGAAAGAAAATCTATTCTCAGCAGCCGCTTGGAGCAGTCTTTTTCAAATGAAACTGCCATGCCCCTGTATGGGGCTGACAGCACCGCCAGATGAGGGAAGTCGCAGGAGCGAGGTAAGTGGTTTTTTTGTGTGTGTCTGTCTGGGAGAGGAGGGGAATGCTTGTGTTGGGGAAGGGAGGGGCCGAGAGAGCGGGTAAAGGTGTGTTTGCGTGTACGTGTGTATTTTAACTGTAACTATTGCGTTTCTCTTTCTTGTGCATTTCTTTTTTATTAATTGGGATATGTTTTGCAGTATTTTATATGATGTAGGTGTCAATATAGGTGAATTACTAAGTAAAGTCCTGTTTATTTTATGGCAAAATAAGTATATGGATGGTGAAGTGATATTATACACATGTTCACTATGTACAGTAGCAATAGCTGATTTGGTAGGCACACATATTGTTAGTGCATATTCGTTTGGGTGATACATGTTCCCACCTTGAACGTTTAAGGAGATATTGTTGTATTATTAGATAGATTTTTTATGACTTTACATTTTCAAGAGTCTTAGTTCTGTATACTGGGTGTTGTTTTTACTGGTATTAAAGTGTTTTTTTTAGTTGATCGGTTCACTATATGTAGTATAGACAGTACATTTACTATTAGAGCAACATGTTTTCACCTCTTTAGCCAATCAGAAAGGGTGGAATACAGGCGTTACCCACTAGTATAAGCCTGCATTGTATGCGTCTCTCTTTTTTTTAAATACATTTTTTCTGATTTCACAGTTGGAGCAACAACATTACAGTTGACGGCATAACAACCTCTGAATATATATAATACAAACAACGTTCAAAGACCTCCGGCTCCCCCCTACATGACCGGGGGGATCCTGGGTCCTGCATTTCTCCCCCCAGTCCTTCTGATTTCAATATCGTTTATGCAAACCAGTCCGTACCTCTCATCTGCTCCCACCCGGGCCCAAATAGAGTCCCACCTGACGTGGTTTAAATGTCAGGGCCGGGAATTTTAGATCATAGTCAAACAGGGGGGGACCAGACTATTTGAAATTGGTGGCGCTTTCCTTCCTTTGCGGCTGTCACCCTCTCTGCCACCAAGATGTCCCAGACCTTAATCCACCAACGCACCAGATCCAGGCCTTCTACTGTTTTCCAGAACCGGGCGGTGGTGATACGTGCTGCCAGCAACAAATGTGTTAGTAGCTTTGCCCCGGCTCCTGACTTTGGATATTTCCCCTCACATGGGGCCCCCACCAGCAGGGTTTTCGGGCACATCGGGAGCTGACTGCCCGTGATGTTTTGTATAATTTGCACAATGTTCTCCCAGAAGGAATGCATCAGGGGGCGGTCCCGCCACATGTGGAAGTAAGAGCCATGAGCTCCACAATTCCACCAGCAGATAGAGGGGATCATGGCCTGTAAGTGGTGAATCTGTACCGGTGGATAATACCAGCGGAACAACAATTTCAATGCACATTCGTTATTTGTTACACATCTAGATGAGGCACGGCCTCAGTGCCCATATCTCTGACCAGGCCACGTCGTCCAATTGATGGCCTAAATTTGCTTCCCAGCGGATCATGTAGTCTGAGTGGCGTGGGGTCTGGAGATACTCCCGTAGGAGTTTATATAGTTTTGAAATCCCACCCTTGTCCAGGCTCTCCCAGATGGTTAATTCAAGTGGGCTCAAAGTCCGGGTAGCCTTCTGTCTTATTTCAGGGTGAGTGATCCAATGACGGATTTGGGTAAAGGGGTACCTGTCTAACTCGGAGAGATGAAATTCCCTCTTGCAGTCTTCAAAGGAACGTGGTTGGCCCTCCGCAAACAGTTGTACCAGAGTGAGTAGGGTCCCCCTCCTTCCATCACCTAATTGCCCCCGGAAGCATGCCCAGAGTGAAGGCACGGTTACCAAGGACCGGAGAGAGTGGGCCCATACCTCTAATTATATTTTTCCTCCTTAATGCCTCGTCCCACGCCTTTAGGGTAGTTTTTGTCGATGAGAGGAGATGTGGCCATTGTTAAGGTATCATATGGGGAATGAAGGATAAGAAGCGGAGGGGCAGAGAGCATTGAGATTGCTCAATTTCCATCCACCTAGTTGCTGGAGCATCGGCTGTCCAAGTCGACAAGTTGGAGAGTTGGGCTGCCTCTGCGTATCTGTGTATCTCAGTACGTTGGGAACCCCCAAAACCCCCAGACCAGATTCCCCCATCATCACCCTCTTGGAGATTCTAGATTTTTTACCCCGCCAGATGAAGCCCAGGAGTTTACGTTGGAGCCTTTCTAATATGGATTTCGGGGCCTCCACTGGGAGGGATGCACAGCAGTACAACAGATTCATTTTGACTGCCGTGATCCTCTTGATCAATGAGATTTCTTGTCCCAACCACCTTTCCACGTTCTGTTGCAAGGTCTTAACCAGGGGAGGGAAGTTGACCCCGTAAAGGTCTTTCAGGGACGCCGTAACCTGAACCCCCAAGTATGCGATGGAGGTTGTGTCCCAACGAATCGGACAAATAGTTTGGAGGGAACCACTATCTTAAGGTGATAGACCCACCGCTAGTGCTACTGACTTCCCAAAATTAATGTCGAATCCGGCTACCTGGAGGAGGTTACGCTGGTAATGGATAAAATAACGCCATCAGCATATAGTGATACCTTATGGGGGGTGCCATGCACCACTGGGCCCTGAATCTCGTCATTCTTACGTTTATGCTGGGCCATTGGCTCCATAATGAGAGTAAACAGAAGGGGAGAAAGAGGGAATCCCTGAAGTGTACCACATGAGATGGGGATTGGAGGTGAATTCTCCCGGTTAACCTGGAGTGAGGTGTTCGGGGAGAAATAATTGGTGGCAATCGATTTCCTAAATTGGGGACCAAAAGCGAATGCCTTCAGTGTCAGGTGTATGAAGGACCAGTCCACCTTATCAAATGCCTTTGTTGCGTTCAAAGCTAGGAGGGACAGTTTCTCATTGCTCTTACAGGTGGATTCACCAGCCGCCTGATGTTGTCTCCCGTTTTCCTGCCCTGAATAAAACCCGTTTGGTCAGCATTGATCAATTGTGGAAGCAGCGGGGTTAGGCGGTTCACTAACACTTTTGAATAGATATTGGCGTCAATATTCAAAAGCGAGATCGGCCTATAAGAGGCACAGTCTTTAGGATCCTTACCGGGCTTCAACACTAGAATCGTGGTGGAGCTTTGCATGGAGGGAGTTACACTTCTCGAAATTAGTTAATAAGGGACGTTAAAGGAGCAAGTAGCTGACCCTTAAAGAGTTTATAGAATTTGGGGGAGAAACCATCTGGGCCTGGGGTACGGGATTCAAATGATTTAATCACTGCCTCCACTTCCTCCTGATGGATCGGGGCTTCTAGAGCCTCCATGTCTTCCTGGGCTAGTTGAGGTAGGGATGCCTCCACAATATATTGTCTTTGAGCCTCAAACGATCTGCCTGGACTCGTCATGGTCTCAGGAAAATGGGCCTGCGCTAACCGCAGTTTATCCTGCTCTCCATATTGGCTTGCCCCAACTTGGTTCCGGAGGCCTATGAGAGCGTTTAGGTTTCAGATTTTTGCCAATTTCCTCACCAGGAGCTGGTTGGCCTTGTTATTCTTGGCATAGTAACCCTGCTTGACTGATAGCAGGGTATGGGCCGTCTCCTCCACATGCAGGGCCTCTAGCTTGTTCCGGGCCACACAGAGGGCCGCATGAACCTTGGGGACCATCCCTTCTTGTATTTACCTCCAATGTTTAGAATGTCTTGTTCCCAGAGGGTTTTGGTCTGTTTCTTCCATTTGTGGTATGCTGCTGTGTGTGCTATCAGGATCCGCCTGATAACCGCCTTCATGGCATTCCATGTTATAGCCGGGGAGATTAATTCTGTGGGGTTCTCTTGGAAGTAGTGATAGATTGCTTTTGCTACCCCATCCATTAAGGCCATATCATTCAATACTGGGTCACATAGACGCCATTGTGGTCTGGGGCCGGAGGGTGGGTTCCAAGTCCTGATTTGCAGCAGCACTGGGGCGTGGTCTATGAGAACCTTTGGGGCAATACACAAATTGTTCGTAAAGCGCAAAAGCTGGGGCGAAGCCAGGTTCAAATCTATACATGAGGAGGTAGGTTGGACCTGTAAGTAAAAGGTATAGTCTCTTTCCTCTGGGTGAAGCACTCTCCAAGTGTCCACCACACCCAGCGATCTAAACAAATTAAGAATACCGAATGCCATTTTGATGAAGCATGCAATTTGTCCTTATCTGGATCAGGGACCCCTTTGAAATCTCCCCTAATGATCACCTGGCCTTCCAGAAAAGGGAGGAGGGCAGTTTCCATGTCTGCCAGAAAGCGTTCCTGGCCCTCGTTCGGGGCATAGATTGAGACCAGTGAATGTGGTTGGCCCAGGAGCATCCCCTTCACTTCCACAAACCAGCCACCTAGGTCTGTGATTGTGTCTAACTCCTCAAATTGAATATCTCTGGTATCAGGATTGTGGTTCCTCCCTTTTTGGTGCCTCCGGAGGCCAGGAACTGTTTTGGGAAGTCTCTGTTCCGAAGACAGGCATAGTCTTGCGGGAGAAGATGAGTTTCCTGAAGAATTATCACTGCACCCTCCAGATCTTTCAGGCGTTGCAGTATCGATTTCCGTTTCACCCGAGAATTGAGGCCCTTAACATTCAAAGAGACAAAGTGTTCTTTCTGGTGCAGCCTCTCTGGATTCTCCTCTGTTGTTGACGTGGGGGAGGAGGACGTGGGGGAGTCAGGCACTCAGAAGTTGCCATTCAGAGTATGAGAAAACTCAGTCATTTTAACCAAAGAAAATTCGAACAACATCAAACTGAGTCCGAACCGTGGACTCCAAACTTTTTGACTGGCAGAAACCGTCAGCAGCACACTCCAAGGACCTTCTGGTGACATCCAGCTTGGAGCCAGGCTCAGACTGTGCAGAGCCTGTTGTTGCAACTATCGTGTTCCCTATCCCCCCAATGTCTACTGAACCAACTGTTCGGGGTGTCGAGTCTCAGGTGCTAGAGCTATCACAACTATTTGCCACCCGAGGGTCCAGTCTGCGAGGACGGTTTACTCATGTTATGTCCTTTCTCGACTCTAGACCAGACCGCTCGCCTCTCTTTAGGGAGAACGTCTTCAGTTCCCACGGAGGAGTCAAGAGAGTGGCCACCCTCTTTATCCGGCGAGGAGGGATTCAGGATCATTCCTGCATCTTCTAGGTATGAGATCGTCCGGAAGACACCTCTGTGGGAGAATTATATAGCAGTAGGGAACAGCCAACGATATCTAATCTTTTCATCTTGCAGGAAAAGCATCAATGGTCTGAGAGCCCTCTGTTTCTGTATTGCCGTCATGGATAAGTCCTGGAAGATCTGAAGGGGTGACCCCTGGAACGTCAACTCATCCCGGGTTCAGCTGATCGCCATTATTGCTTCCTTTGTCGTATAAAAGTGGACTCGGGTGATTACATCTGGGGGTATTCAGTCTCCCCCTTGGAGTGCGCAATCTATGCGTGCGATCCGGCAGGAGTTGGGATTTCTCGAGGTGTGGCAGGAGCAGGATGGACTGAAACAAATCCGCTACGTACTCCGCAAGGTTCTGGTCTTGAACCGAAGAAGGCACCCCCTGATTCGCAGATTATTTCTGCGGGCCCTGTTCTCTAAGTCTTCCTGTTTGTACTTCAAGATCTCATTTCTATCTGCTAGGGCCAGGATCTTCTGCTGTACCTCGAGAAGTGAAGCTGAATGCTCCCGAGATTGATCCTCCACCTCCCCCAGTCTCTGTTCCATTTCAGTCACTCTCTAATCTGTACACTTCAGTTTGGTGGAAAGCTCTCCCATGCAGCTGCAGAATTTAGATTTAATATCCAGCATAAATGCCTGGATGTCTTCCTTGGTGGCAAGTTGTCTGGCCAGACTAGGCGAGGCTTGTGGTGGGGATTTGGATGTGTTCAGCTTTTTCCCCTTCTCCGCTGGAAGCAACATGGTGGAGATATCTCCACTCTTAGGTGTTTTGAGGTGTTTAGACATGCTGGTGGTTCCTTAAGTAGGGTGCATGAAGGCTCTCCTATTCTAGGGTGAGACAGTTAGATACTTCTCTAGACCGGTGGATGTTCGCCCCCAGATAAAGGGGCTCTCGACCCCAATGTTCAGGATATGCGGCTGTCAGTTGGGGTGCCCCGGGGCCTTGTTGTCACCTGGGGAGACTCCGGGAAGACCTATATGGTGGAGGGAGATAGCTTATGGGTTTTTGGAGATCTGTTGGCTCATAGAACACCAAAATTAGATGATATCCTCCTGAGGGGAGGGGATGGCGGTCCAATCAGGCGTCTTAACTTTTTCTTCCCCATAGGTTTCAAGGGGATACTGGATCTTGCTGCCAGTGCTGGGGTGGCCGACCCCTCTGGAATCAAGGAAATTGAATGGCTGCTCGTCTCTCTCACCTCCTATATTGGCTCAATCCGATGGCTTATCTCCTGACCTGTGAAGCCAGTGACTATCAGCATATCACTGGATGTCCATGTAGAAAGTGGTGGAAAGCAGATGCAAACTGCTAGATCTGTAGGAGCAATGACAGGCTTCAATGTGTGTCTCATATAACGTTAGCGTCCCTCCTCCAGTGTTGTAGGAGATCTGAAGAGAATTCCCACATTAGCGTTAGTTCAGGCGTGGGTCTGCACCTCGCATCAGGGCAGTTGGAATGTTCCGCAAGAGTCTCGCGGATCAAATCTGATCGGAGGAGGCAGAGGGATTCTGTTATGCCGGGTTTGGGGGGAGGAGTGGGCTGCTGATTAGGGCAGCGTTGAGATCATGGCTGAATATGCAGCAGCCCACATTGCGCACCCTGGCTGGACTCGATGCATTGGGCCGGCTGAGAGGAGGGGCCGTCCGCATCCCGCTTCCCCAGCGCAGTGTGCTGGTATTTTCGCAGATATTTTCGTGGGCTCTGGGGACTATGGTCTACTTGGGAGCTGCCTGCTCACCGGAGTCCTGGGTTGTCCTTGCCTACAACTCCGACGGGACCCGATGTAGCTGTTTCTTTGGCTGCATATACTTTCACGGGTGACTCCCTCTGCCTCAAGCTCGCTCGCCCACCATCTTGGAGTGCTGTCACCACGTCTCTGGGCTCACCGTCTTTCCTTTATTCTGGGCTCTGTGTTGAGAGTCAGCCCCTCATCTGGCAATGGCAGTCACTCAACACCATCCAATCAAGATTGCTGGATTTTTTTTTTTTTAATAGGTCGTTTTTAGTTTGTACAACAAACATTTCCAACATTTATACTTTCACAACATTTACATATCATATAAAATAAACAAAAATCATTTGATGTTAATTATTCTTGATAATAAGCAATTAAATAAGCACCACCATTTACATCAAACAATCTTTTTTAAATGACATATGTCAGAATGTGTTACCAGCACACATTGAATTTGCTAGTAAAACAATACTCTCTCAAATAAACTCACATAAATCGATCGCAAAAGGTTATCTTTTACAAATGTATTAGTCAGCTGTGTTTGGATTCTTCACAATCAAAGCCCATCACTGTTGATGGTTGGCGTGCCTATGTTCTAACTCCACACACAGCTCTGCCAAAAATGTTGCTAGGGACAAAACTGTCTTAGTAGAATATCCCCACATAAATAACCGCCAACACCATTCCATCACAGACAATGTTAAGCCCCTTGAGTCCCAACCCAAGAGAACAATCCGCTTACTCTCAAAATAGTGACAGTAAATTACAAGGTGTTTTAATGTTTCATTCTGCGCTATGTTGTGGCAAAAGCGGCATCTCATGTTCCCCTCAGTATCAGATGGCTTCCCCCATTTCAGGGTTCTTTCTAGGGTGTATAACTGATTTAACTTGAAACGTAAATAAACATCCCTCAAGGAAGAACTGGGACACTTCACCAAATACATTTGGCGGGGTGTCCTTTTAGATGAGAACAAAGCAGCTTCCGTGTATAGTTTCTTTGCGCGTACCAATTCTAAAGTTCTTACCCAGTCATTTTCAAATACACGTTTCTTCACATGTTGGAGCCGATACTCCAGATCAGCTGGAGAAAGCACGCATTCTTCTAACAATTTAGTCATGGAGTCATAAAATGTTACTACTGATGGTGGATTTCTCTCATTGATCATTTGTCGAAATTCTTGATATAATGAATTGGGGGATATAACATTTTGATAAATTGGTCAGGCGCCGCCAGTGAAATCTGGTTGACAATGCGGTCAGTCCTAATTCCTGCCGGAGTACAGCATTGAGCAGTGACTGGGCCAGGCGCAGAGTGCACTTCCAAAGTGCACCCTGAATCCGGTCGAGCGCATTGTCGATGTTTAAAAGACACATATCCAGTCCATACAAAATTATCGCTTCCACTTCAAGCGTATAGAATTCAAATAATGGAACCATTAAGAATTTACAGAACTTTGCATAAACAATCCGTATTTGTGTAGCCAAAGTATTGACTTGTTATTCAACGCACTCTTCCACATTGTTACCGAGTTTGAGTCAGTTATGCCCAGTCAGATTGATGGATTATCAAACTTCTGCAACAAGTGGCAACATCTTTTTATCTTTAATATAACGGGCTTCGCATGGATGCCATTGGCAGAGCTGCCACATCAGTGATGCTGCTGGCCACGCCCCCTTAAACAAACCTTGTTTTTGCCATCACGTATGCTTCTCTTTTATTCTTATCATTGTTTCCAACACTCTAGACATCTGGCAAGTTTTCAATGCATGCTCTAACTGCTGATAAAAGCCTGGATTCAAATCTTCCCTTTGTGATATGGACTCACTGGGCACAGGGCAAGGACACATGTACAAGCTCTAACATGGGAAACCTCAGGGGAGGCTTCCCTTTTTCCCCTCTGAACAACATTTAGATGCTTGGTGACATTTTGACCTCGTTAGAGTACCTCTCATCCGGCTAGGGATCACTTAACTTGGATGGTTGTCACCTACCACTAATGCTTCAATAACAATGCCTTTTGTTATGTTAGCATTTCTTTTTCAGACAATGCAGTGACAGAGAGCAATAACAACTGGTATACATTTTGTGTCCCAATATGCAAATGTTTCTCTTTGGCCTTTCATTGTTTTAAACAGAATAAATCGTCATCATCATTGTGCTGAATTTCATAATGGGAATAATGCCATTTTTATCTAATCATTAGTAGGTGGTCATGTGCCTGGACTTTGTGAAAGGACCTTGATTTACTCAGGCTTATACTGTGGGCTACAGTCTGTTACAACCTGATATTAACCCTTGAAATGTAGCGGTAATACTTAATTGTGATGTACATCATGCTTATGAGAAGACTGTATATCGTTGAATTGTATGTTCTATGTTGATATAAATAGTATTGTTGAAGTTTGTTTTATTTTATTTATTTGGTGTAAGAAGATGTCAACAAAAGATGATCGCTGAAGGCAGGAGACATGCGTTCACCATAAACAGAGGAGTATTGTTGTTTTTCACAGTGCTAATGTAAATGTCACTACATTCCCAGAAGTAGAAGATTATATTTAAATGTAAGGTCTCTATGATGTAGGGCTTAGGACAGGTTCATGTCTTTTTATGTTATAAATGGCTGACACACACAATTCTAGGGAGATTGTGGTGAATGTCTCACCTAGATTAGGAGTCTAACCAATTCTTTGTTCACCAATGTGAAAGACTTCATTATTTTGGTTCAAGCACCCATACAAAGCTTTAACCACGTCAACAAAGCTTTAACCTCCTTTGGGCTAATTCAGCTGCACAAAAATGTACTAATTAGCCTTCAGAAAACTAAATTCATGAGATTCAGTTATCACAGATTTCATGATTTTAAGGAGAATTACTCTTTCAGCCCTTGTTCCTTCATGAAGGGAGCAGGAAAGACAATATCTCTATGGGAATGAGAAAACAATTATTTCCATATAAGAAAGTTAAGGTACTTGATGAAATATGTGAATGCATTCCCTATGCAGTATAAGGTGCAACACTATATCTTGAAGTTCCCTGAAACACTAGCCACTAGAATATGTATGCAATTTTGTTTTAACTTGCTAATAACAAGTGAACTTGCAGGTGCAGTACAAAAATTTCTTGTTATTTACACATGTCATTTTTGTCATGATTCTCTAGTAATGGAAACTCTGAGACATCTGTTGTGATTATTTAGATGATCTACACGACTTATGCTTTGTTCGCTTTGTGCACAATGATACAATGCTTAAAACTGATCAGTTTTGGAGTGTTTAATTTGTAGGATTTGAGGTTCTTAGGTTTTAGCTATTGTTGCTTTTTGTAATGAGATAGGAATTGTATACACATTTCTTTTGAATGTGATGGCTTTATGTAGTGCAAGGTTTTCCGTGAAACATTGCCACTGATGGAGGAACTGTTGGCTGTCGTAGCTGATCTTCCGACAGGCAAGTCCCCGGGACTCGATAGGTTACCCAGTGAATTCTACAAGAAATACAAGGATAGCCTGGACCCGAGACTGCTAGAGACACTTGAGGAGACATATGAGAGGGGACAGCTGCCAAGGAGTATGTCGGAATCTATAATTGTACCCATATTAAAACCAGGGAAACCGCCCCTAGAATGCGGCTCCTACAGACCAATTTCCCGGATAAACCAAGATTCCAAAATCCTGACAGCGGCTCTGGCCAGCCGACTCAAACGGGTGATACCCACGTTACTACACCCAGACCAAACGGGATATGTACCGGGAAGAAATACAAAGTGGAATCTACGCAGACTCCACCACGTCAAAGACAACACGAATCAGAGAGGGGGGAATGTGCAGTGGCATCACTGGATGCTATGAAGACCTTTGACTCTGTGAACTGGGACTGGCTCCTGGAAGCGCTTGCCCACTTTGGGATAGGTGAGGGGTTACTACACTGGATTAAGCTCCTATACAAGGATCCAAGGGCTAGGGTGAAGACAGGCAGGCATGTCTCAGGGAAGTGGGACATTGCATGGGGTACAAAGAAGGGATGCCTACTGTCCCTGATGCTATATATACTGGCCCTGGAACCATTCACTGCCTTTCTCAGGGCTGAGTACAGGGAAACAGGAATTGAGATAGATGGGGTGGTGCATCAAATATCAATATATTCTGACGACATGCTTCTCTATGTCGAGAACCCACGGACACACTTGCCGTACCTTCTCGAAGCCCTGGCAACATTCAGCAGACTGTCAGGAATCACTATCAATAAGGAACCATCTTTGCTGTTACCTCTGGCGGACCTGAGAGGAGCGACCCCAAACCAGCTACCCGGCCTAGGCCTCACATGGACGCCACTCACTTTTAGATATCTAGGAGTAGACAACTATCATGACACTCAAGAGACACACAAGGCTAACACATAGGTGGCCCAGACAAAATAGGGAAGGCAATGCTGTTTTGGTTGGAGGGCGTTACCGTTGGGGATGATAGGGAGGGCGGCTCTGTTGAAGATGACGGTACTAGCCCGTCTCCTGTATTATTTTACCAACATTCCTTACAACAACCATGGGTCGTTCTTTAAACTATTACACACTTTGCCAAGGGAATTCCTGTGGGGGGAGGTAGAAACAGGATAGCACTGAGCACACTACAAAGGGACTATGAATGGGGGGCGTCAGGCTGCCGGACTTCATGGTGTGACAACTTCAGTTTGTGGTACAGTGGATGGGAGAAGACACATCTATAGGCTCAATACTTTTTCAGCCAGCAATGCAACAATATTATTTGAGGGAGCTCCTGTGGATAGACACAGCCTCAGCCAAAACACTCCCCAACATGGTTAAGCTGGGCCTGGCCCTGTGGAAGAGAGCGTGGAAAATCCAAGGGATAAGTGGCCCTGCTCCAGGCAAATTCCTCTTGGATTAGTTGGCGCCCGCATTGTGACTGTGGCAACATATAGAACACAGTGGGAAGATAAGGGAGTATCCCAGATTGGAGGCTAGTGGCAAGATGGACACTGGGTGGGCTTTCAGACCCTGGTAGAAGAGCAGGCAGGGCTTTAAGTGGGGTAAGAAATCGAGGGGGGGCCCTCATTTGGGGGCGTGGCTTGTGGGAGGCGTGGCCTAAAACGTATGCAAATCGTAAGGTATGCACACACACATATATATGCATGTTATATATCTGTGTGCGTACCTTACTATGGTTTGTGTACTTTGCAAGCCATCTTTTCTAAACATAGAAATATTTATTTCTATGTTTAGAAAAGATGGCTTGCAAAGTACACAAACCATAGTAAGGTACGCACACAGATATATAACATGCATATATATGTGTGTGTGCATACCTTACGGTTTGCCTACTTTTCAGGCCATTTTTTTTTAAACATTTCGGTTTTTATAAAAGATGGCTTTGAAAGTACACAATTCAAGCCATCTTTTATAAAACTTTGACTACGGACAAAATTGTCCTTCGGCAAAGCTTTATAAAAGATGGCTTGAATTGTGTACTTTTCAAGCCATCTTTCATAAAGCTCGAAAAATGTCGAGGAATCCCCAGGTTCGCCGAGGGTTAAAGACGCCTCGGCGACCTGGGGAAACAAAGAGACAGTAACTGCCTCTGGTGACCCCTCGCGCGAGAGGTCATCAGAGGCAGTTACTATGACTTACAGAAGTGGCAGCCAGGCACAGCATCGCTGTGGTTGGCTGCCACTTCTGTCAGATGCCTGACTTCATGGCAGGCGCATCTCCCGTCGCGACTGCCGCCGCGACGGGATAATGCATCCCGCCAATGTTGCGTGCAGTGGAAGGGGGGGCCCCGGCAGGGCCCCGGCTCAGTCCCACTTTTTGGAGACTGCCGGGGCCCGGCCCCGGCAGGCCCCGGCCCACTTAAAGCCCTGAGAGCAGGGCATACATAACGGCCAATTCATATAGTACAACATGGTCCGAACGATCAGGAAGAGAGGGGAGACCTTGCCGGAGGTGGATGAGGGGCACTGGATGCATGGTGTGATATCTCGGAGGGGGGACACATAGTGTCCAGACTTTATGAACAGCTACTGGGCGTCAACAATACGAAAGAATTACAAGCACGAGCCAGATGGGAGGAAGAGCTCCAGAAACCCTTTACGGATGAAGAATGGAGCTTTGCCCTCCGATATGCAAAGAAAGTCTCCAGGAACGCAAGGTTCAGACAGATGCAGCTCCATCTCATATACAGAGCATATCTCACGCCTAAAAGAATGTCGACCATGGGGAGTAGACAGACCCGGAGTTGCCCACGCTGCACAGTGGAATTGGCGGATATGCTGCATATGTTCTGGTCGTGCCTGGTGATAACGTACTTCTGGGCCTCTATCAGGGGAAGAGCGTTGAAGGAGGGAATCTAAATGCAGGCATGGTAACCAGAGTCTTACCTGCTGGGCCTGTTCCCGAGAGGGGGTAAACAGAGGACACACCAGGCAAAAATGAAAGACTTGATGACTATATTGGTGAAACACTGCATAGCAATGGCGTGAAACAAAAGCATGGGACCGTCGATGAAGATGTGGTGGGAGGTCCTGCAGTAATGGACGGTAGCCAAAACATCATTTTGTACAAGGGTGCTGCACAGGGGAGAAGGAGACAGTGGAGCCAAGGTAATAGCATCGAACACCCTTGTGCAAGATCTGTTCGGAAGCGAAGAAGAAGATAGCATAGACGATCCTAGAGGCCCGGAGGAGGACTAACCAGAAGACAGTGGAGGAAACTCTGCAAATAAGAGACAAAATGAGTCATGGGGGGTGACCTGGACACAGCTGCACCCTGGTGAAATACACTGAGTAGTGTACGAACATTGTGGACAGAGGAAAAGAAGGCCTCACCATAAATGGAGCAGACAGCGGAAAGCAGTGCAAACTCCAACTTGAATGTGCCAGTAGAGATGCGTTGTGTGTTGTTATTTAAAGTTGTAATATGTTATGTTTTGTGTTGTAAATGCCAATAAAAAGGTTTTTTAAAAAAACATTGCCACTGATGATTAATGAAATCAGTAAATTAAATAGAAGATTATAGTTAGAATGGGAAGTCATCAAAAGGTAAAGGAGCTGTGGAACCTCAGGTAAGGTGGTGCGGCCATTAATTGTTTAAACAAGTTAAGGAAATTAAGCAAACTTTGTCTCAGCATTCTGATGTTATAAAACAGTCAGCGTCATAATATAGTGGGCGCAATGTACATGTGTAGATCCGAGAATGTTAAACTATATAGTTGTATCAAATCTCGGCACGAGAATAACATATAACCTTATTTCTCATGTATGATTTAGAAAGAAGTTGGCATTACAGGGTTCAGTAGTTAAGGAGACTAATCATTTTGATTGTGAATCAAATGAAATGGTTGAAGAGAATTGTTGAGCTCTTGCAGAATTAGCAAAGTTTCAAAAGGGTGGACTGTTTATACTATTTCTGGTGTGAGGTATGTGCAGCCCTCCCATACTGAAGGGATCCTTAATGAGAAAACATACCATTAAAAAAGAGACATCGTTTACATTCACAGAAATAGGGAGAAGTTATGAAGTTTAAAAAAAGTTGCACATGAAATTGAAACTGAATCATAACTGAATCATGGTAAGAAAAGAAAGTGATGCAGGTGCTGTTGCTCTTGAAAGTAGGGAACCCATGTTGCAGCAGAAGTGCATTTCCATGAGAAATGTGTGTAAACAGGTTTGTGCACCATTGAAGTCCTTCCTTAATCAGGTTTGCAAAACTGGTAGCGTGAACAAGATGCTGCAAAACATAGATCTGTGTGAAATACAAGAGTACAATCCCTTGTGGGGTCACTCTTTGAATTGTAAAGTAGAATGTACCATGCTATTCCACCATAACCATATGTTTGCTGCATGTAACACTAAAATGGCTACCCAGTGACATGCACTTTTAAATAAGGTTTTGATTTCTGGAACTGTTAGTGTACTGAGCAGTATTTTAGACGCTGTACACCAGATATATTTCACTTCAGACTGTTCCCTTGATGAGACAACCGTTGGAGCAGGACATGCAACCATGCATACATCATGCTACTAAAGGAGGCTCTTCTACAGTCATTTCTAAAGGGAATGGCATCTTTTGAATCCATTTACAGGCAGAAGTCAGACACGAATTGTGTGTCTTGTTTTAGGCCATCCTACTTGTCTCAACTACAGAAAGTGGCGATTGCAGGAAAAGTATATGGAAAAATGGAGAAAAAAAAGTTGAATCATTTTCGAATGAATTGTATGTGTGTGTTGTTAACCAGTCTTTTAGGAACCTGAATATATTTGAAGTATTGGCACTGCAAACAAATTACCCATCTCAGATTATTGTATTGCTAGAAACAAAGTCTTCCAGGCTCACATGTAAAGAACTTGTGTAGGAGGAAAAAGTCGAATATTTGCCACTGGAATTGGAAGTGAATGCTAAGAATTAGAGTGCTGGTCTACAAATTGAGGATCCTTTGTTGGTTTTAGTGAATAGTGATGCTGCTAAAGAGAACCAAATTTGCTAGCAACCTATTGATCTTGGGAAGGTGAAGATAGAGTTGCAGAATCTGAAAATGAATACTGTGCTGGTCTTTACATTGAAGAGGACTTCCTACTTGTCAGTTTTGTTTCTGTAGAATCCACATTGCAACCTGTATGAACACTACACCATTCATCCATTTATTTCTTGTGAGGTGTTGGATGAGACGATTGAACTGTACCAAATAAGGTTGGCAAAAGGTGTACCAATGAGCTAACCGGGAAAGAAGTAAATAACTCAATGATTCTCAATTCCTTTCCCTACATCGCAAGGTGAACAAATGGATGATCGTCACACACCCATTTTGCCATCAGAATACCATTGTACGCAGATGTATTCTGAAGACCTAAGGCACAGGGCAAATATTGGGTGTGTTTTCCACTTACTGTATGAGAGTGAGTATTCACTGAAGACTGCCACTCATTTCCAGAATGTTATTGTAAGTGAGATGGCAGACAAGATGAAAACAAAGAAGGTGCTTTTGGAAATAAAGATCACAAACAACCTTGCCAGACAGCACTGAACTAAGGAATACTGGTACAGGCTCAGGGGTGAGGTGCATGATGTGAAACATGGGTCCTACTGGTTTGTAACTCTGACCTCTGCAGAGTGTGGATTGGATGATCTGGTGGATTTTATTCATGAAAGTAACCCTTCAAATAAAGTCAGAATAGAATGCATCAAACTACGTGCACCATGGGCCATGTTCTTGGGTCATATGGAAAAAGTATCAGGCTTGTGGAGCCACCCCATATTCACATTTTATGTGGATGAAAGATACTCCCAGGATTTAGAAAAAGATACTGCCAGGTCTGTTGTGTAGTGTAATGAGAACAACCTAACATTCAATCCAAATGGAAACTGATAATGCATAGGGATAGGTGAAAGATTTGCTTTTCCAAATCCACCAGTGTGTGTAAGTGATTTTAAACCAGCACTTCACCTAAGTCAATGCCTAGCGTGGGATGCACAATTGAAACTCTTAATTATATATTTTTTGTCTATAAGTTCTTTTATTTCTGAATGATGTATCACGCCCCTCTCTTTGAATCCCCCCGGTCTCACTGAACCAGGAAGCAGGCTGTTTTGCAAAGTTAAAAGATTTATTTTATGGATTTGCACAATATATTTCACACTATTTAATATTTATACAATGATCACCAATGGAGTGATGTTACAATCAACAATCTCTCTCAGAAAAAGTATGGATAGGAAATATAATGCAGCATAGAATAATACTTTATACGGGTTCAGTCAAATGCAATGTCACTCTTTCCCCCTGCACACTACTCAATCCCCCCAATATGCAAGATAAAGAGATGGAAGGGGAGAAAACAGGTTTCAGGAAAAACACAAGTCAACAAATACAGTTTCAATCCCAATTTCCCCCAGCAAACTCAGAGAGAAACGGGAATGATTGCAACCTGTCAAAATGGTTTAAATGTAGCTTTGAATGAATGGTTAAAAACACTGAAAAATGGATTTAATTCACTAAATGGATTCAAAACTAGAGGGAGCCTCTTTGTATGGTTTCAGATAAACACTAGCAATGATTATTGAATAACTAGCAGGTTGAAAACTGAATTCTGAGGTCGGATGCAAAGAACAGCTGTTTTACACGTGATGAAATTTGAGCCAAATGAAAATTTGTGGCAAACTTTTCGGTGTGCGAGAAGCGCGATTGCGGAAAAACTAGAAAGAGTCGGAATGCGGTTTTGGATTTCTAGCATACACGGTACGGAAGTTATGAAGGTTTTAGTAGAGGTCTGTTTTTCTCAGAAAGAGTCAACATTTTCAAATGAAAGATCGCTATTGAACATTTCAAACCGGATTTTCTTTACACTAGGGACTCTATGAAGCCACAAGCTACACGTCAGCAGAGCCACCGACCCAGCGACGCCACCGGATGGTTTCTACCTGCCGAGACGCTGGCCTTTCTTCAGAAAATATATTAGCGCAAAGATGATTTTAACCCTACTATTTACCAAAGGACTATAGGAATGAAAGAAGGATTCAGGTAAGACAAAAGATTTTCTACAATGCAGTTCTGGATATGATAGAAGGGTTTGGATAGGATTACTTATGGATAAGATACTAGCTATTGGCAATTCTATGCTATAGATACTCACAACTACTGTTTGGAAGGGACCCGTCAGGGATCTGGTCAAAGATTTCTGGACTGAAACTCTGCTAGCCCAGCAGACTGGACTCAGGCGCTTGGGTTGTGCACTCAGCAAAGCACTCTGGACACTGCACCGCACTCTGGACTGGATCTGATGGGTTGGTTCTGGGTTGCAGCTATCTGGTTACAGCTCTGCTCTACTGGTTTGGATCTCTGGATTCTAGCAAGAATTCTTAGCAAGAAATCTGAAACAGCACAGCCAGGCTGTTCTTTTTGCTTGGTTTCCCCTTGGAGGTCTGGGGCAAAATCTGGTTTCAAGATTTTAAAGGCCAAGCTGATAAGGGTTCAGCTTTGGAATTGGGCCTTTCTGCTTTCAAAGTGCTGGAGTCTTGGATATGGATTTCTCCTGCAAAGTGCTTCGCCAGCTATCAGTTGATGGGTGAATGTGTGTGTGTCTAGGTCCTAAGCCGTCTCTATTTATGTATTTCCCTAAGGGGTGGGTAGGCTGAATTATACTAGGCACACCCTCTAGGAATCCTATTGGTTAGGGTCTGTCCTCTCCTCTGATTTGAGAACACATGGAGTCATGATGATGCAGTATTTTACAATCCAGGGAGAACCTCCCCTTTGTTTCTGCACAGTAAATCTATTTTTCATATAAAGCATATTTACAATATTGCCAACTTGCTAGCAATAACATATTTACATCACAGATTTAGTGGAGCAAGTATTCCTCTGAGTCCCATCTCGGTGAGAGCTTCGGTTCAGATTTGACAGTTTCTCGCACTCTTGGTCGGGTACCCAATGTCAGATTTGTCTACATTTTTATACATATATGTGCATGACATCTGGGCATAATCCTCTGAAGTTTCATATTTCTAGCATCATCACAGTTGTTACAAAATCACAATTTCTGTAGTCTTGTCTCTGAACATAGCACAGAGTTCTGAGTAGTTTCAAAATGTGACCAGCGTTTTCATATTAACAGCCCTATATTGTACAGATTTTTACAATTTGGCACAGTTCTCTGTCAGTCTTTTTCCAAAAGATACTTTCTTGTGGTTTAAGGATACACAAATCTGTCTGTCCCACCCCCAAAGTTTTGCTGGGCCAAGAGCAATCCAGGCCTCTCTTCCTGCTGGTGGGAGTTCTTGTTGACACTTGCATTTGCATACCCTTTCAATCCAGGAAGTCTATTGTCTCTCCTCATAGCAGCAGAGCAAAATCTCCTCCCCCCTCCATTAACATCCAACTGAGAGTTCCTGGCTTTTGATGAGAAGCAGGAGAGATGCCTTTGTTGGAGCAAACTGTGGAATGTGCTTTGAAGTTCTTTGGCTGGTATCAGTTTACTTCAAAACCTAACTTGTTTAAATTTGTCTTTGATAAAAATAAACTTACATTTCAAAATAAGCAAACAGATCTCCAATTCCAGTCTTTTTCAACATAGAAATTAAATAGGGGCAACCTATATTGCTTTTGATGGCAAGTCACTTCTTTTCAACAGTTCGATTTTAATGCACAAGTTTAAACTGCCAGTGTACTTTAATGACAGCTTTGATATAGGCGGCCAGCGGTACTGCACCCATATCTGACAGATTTCCACAAACAAACAGACTTTTTAATGTGGATATTCTCTGATGAATTCTGCTTTTCCTGACATAGTGCACTTATATGGATTCCTTAAATAAGGTGATGGTTAACACCCATCAAGGATGTTGGATCTTTTTCTGATGTTTGGGAACCATTATTTTGCAATTTCAACAGTCAAAGAAAAACAGATTTTAGAGCACTTCTGGTTTTCCTGGCAATGAAGCACCGCCCTTTCAGGTAGTTCCATTTCCCTCTGTGAGCAGCCCAATGACAGGTATTGGCATTGTGGTCTCCTGTTCCACCACTGACACAAGCAAAGTAGATTGGCAGCCACTTTTCTGGTTTCACGGCGCACTTCTTCAGAGGTTAGCGCACACTGGGCTTTTGCGTCCATTCTGTTGGTTCTGGTGAAAGCAGCAGACAGTGATGTTGCAGGGCAGAGCCTGGTGGGTCAATACATCCCACAAGCCCCCCCTCGTGATTTGGCATTGAACGTCCATCAGTGGGAAGTCGCGAGATTGGGATGATCAGTTTCTTTTCTGTCTGGTTTAAATGGCAAAATTCATCAGCTTCTCCCATCAGTGGTGGATCGACCAGTTCTCCTCGCCAATTCCTGATGAGAGTATTGAGTGATAACCCGGGCACCTTGGATCTTTGCTTCCGGTCCCTGGGTGGTCCTCCTTGGATTTACTCTCCATGGTTTCCAATTCTAGGATGACAAAGCAAAAGCATATTTTTAGACATTTCCCCACCACTATTTATGTAGTGGGGCGGACACATATATTTTGACAAATCAGGACTTATTTTTCTATTTGCAATTTATTGACTATATAGATGGAATATCTTATAGTTGAAATTCTAGGGAGCTGGAGTGACCCCCTCTGGGGTTCCAGAAGACTCCTCCAGTTGCTGGAGAGTGTGCCTAGGATGGCAACACTTCAGTTGGTTAATATGGACCCACTTATCTTCCCCCTCTGCCAAACTGCCTTTGGGGATGCAGATTTTGAGATGGTGAGATTTTGTCTAAATTTTCAAAAGGACCTCTCCAGCTAGGCAAAATTTTGCGCTGTTTGGCCTGGTTCCTTTGGAAATTGTATAAGTAGTCCTGGTCTCCTACATGGTATTCTTTTCTAGTAGTCTTTAAGTCATAGTGGATCTTCATGCTGTCTGCAGATCTCTCTAGATTTGCTGAGCATAGGCAAAAGCATGTTGAAGGTGTTTTCTCAGATTTTCAACATACTCATGAGTTGTGGAGGCACTGATCAATGTCTGCTCTTGGGTTCTGTAGAGCAGATGCTGTGGAAGCACCATCCTGTGTCCAGTCATCAGCTCAAACAGTGATATTTTAGTTGCAGATGAAGGGGTAGATCTGATGGCCATCAGGACAAGGGGTAATCAAATATCCCAACTTGGCCCAGAATCTGCCACAAACTTTTTTAATATGCTCATAATTGTCTTGTTATATCTCTCTACTGCACCACTAGAGGCTCGCCGGTAGGCAATGTGTAATTTCCTTTTCACCCCAAGTATCTCCCACATCTTTGTCATTACTTCGATGGTGAAGTGGCTACCTCGGCCTGACTCGATCATTTGGGGTAGTCCAAAATGCGAGAAGATGTGGTTGATCATCAGGGCAGCTGCTGTTTCTGCCTTGCAATTTGGGGCCGGGAGACATTCCACCCATTTAGTGAACAAGCATGTCACGGTCAACATGTACTTGTTCGCCCTAGAGGAGCGAATCACGGGCCCGATAAAATTGACTTGCAAATCTGACCATGGCAGTGTCATCCCCCTCTTTTGGAGAGGTGCACTGTGTGTGAGGGATGTTGGCTGAAATTGTGAACACACAAGACACTTCTTCAAATATTGGTCGAAGTCCTGCCCCATGTGTGGCCAGTATGCAACCTCTCTTAAGATTTCAAGTGTTGTATGAAACCCCCTATGACCGGCTGTGGCCGCATCGTGGGCATGACTTAACATCAGGCTTCGGAATGAGGTAGAGACCACCCACTGATCATGGCGCGCTAGGGATTTCCTCACCAACAAACCGTCTTGGATTCAGAACATTTTTGGACATTTCATCAACACTCTCAGGTCCTCTTTCCCAATGTAATCGGTATATGTCAGGGGAAAGTTCTCAGGGTCCTCAATGTGCTGATAAAACTTACCAATTATTGGATCCTCTTTTTGAGCCGTAATCAAATCAGCATCTGGGGTCTCGTTACTCCATTGTGCAGTTGAGAGTTAATTGTGAGCATCTGTCTGGGACCTAGTGATAGCAGTGACCTGGATTTCCCCCAACAGGGACTCGATCTCAAGTAGATCCCCTTGGATGGCTCCGGTTTTGGCCAGCTGATCAGCTAGGTCATTTCCAGTTTTGTCTGGTCCCTCTACTTTAGAATGTCCATTGATCTTTTTCCAGTAGATGGTCATCCCATTCGAGGTGACCAGATCATAAATGTTTTGGATTCATTTCCCATGTTTCAATGGTTTATTATTAGCACATAACATGCCTCTGGTGTTCCAGTTAACCAGGTGCTCCACGAACCCGTTCCATGCATAATCCGAATCTGTGATTATGACCAGTTCGTGGAGTTGGTGTTGGACAGCAGTGAGGATGGCTTGATGCACAGCCATCAACTCTGCCACTTGACTATTTCGGGGACCAATCTTGTACCCAGCGGAGGGTTCTGGGGTCTCATTCACCCATGCATTCCCTACGCCGGCCACAAGTTCTTTTTCCCCGTTGTTGTCAACATGGTAGGAGCATCCATCCACATAGACAGTGGGCATTCCCTCACACTTGTCTTCTTCAGAGATTTTGTGTGGGGAATTAAGGTATGCCTCCATGTTGTCCTTGATTTTTAGACTTTCGTCCTCGAGACAGTTTTCTCTGGCACAATCATGCAAGTCAGTCAGACATTGCACGAGGGGACTCTTCTTGTTTTGGCCATATCTGGGCTCCACAGGAAAGCCTTGCATTGACAGAATCCAGGAAGTAATTTGGGAATTACTCATATTTTCTGGCCCGTATTCTGTCACTTTGGAGATATTGCAGAGGTTGGTGTGGAGTCTCCACTATGATATGTTCCCCCTGGATAAACGGGCGGTAATTCTTCAATGCCCACACCGTTGCCAGGAGTGCCTTCTCACAATCATTGAATTTTTCCTCCACAGAGGATAAAGTTTTTCTCGCATAGGAGATTACTTTAATTACCTTGGCCCTCATTACAACTCAGGCGTTAAGGGTTAACGCCACCGTTAACCCTTAACGCCTGATTCCCACCTTAACGCCTGCTTTTTGCAGGTGTTAAGTTCCATGGTGCTAAGGCACCTTGGTGCTAATTACGGCACCGTAATTTACGGTGCCGTAATTAGCGCCTTCCCCACTCCCATTATGCCCTATGGGGCAAAAATGGGAATGGGGAAGGGAAAATGGGAAATGGGGATTTACCGCCCCACTCACCTTGTAATGGGGCGGTAAATCCGCCATCCACCATGGTGTAAACGTAGTTTACACCATGGTGGTAATGTTGGTGCACTTAGCACCTCAGTTGTAATGAGGGCCCTTGTCATGCTTTTGGTACAATACTGCAGTCAAGCATGTATTAGAGAACCCTGTCTCCAAGAAGAACTCTTTGTTTTTGACAGGGTAAGCTAGGCAAAGCACTTGTGAGAGGCTTCTTTTGAGTGGTTTTACTGCCTCGGCTTGTTCTGGACCCCACTCCCACTTGACCCCCCCTTCAAAAGATGAATCAGGGGTCTTGTGATCTCTGCGTAGTCCTCAATGAACTTTCTGCTGTAATTAGTCAGTCCAAGGAGGCTCCTTAGTTCCCGCAGAGTTGTGGGGTCTTTCAATTTCTGGAGTGCTTCCACTTTCTTTTTCTTGGGACAGAGACCCTGAGGAGTAATCTCATGCCCCAAGAAATTGACACGGGTTCTACACAAATGTGCCTTCTGAAAGGAGAGTTTTGCTCCGGCAGCCCTCAACTGTGTCAGAACATAACGGCTCTCTACTATGTGTTCCTCCACAGTTGAGATTTTGACTAGAACATCATCTACATAAACCAGGTTACCCCTTTCACCCAGGTCAGGCATAGCCTTATGTAGAAAAATGTTAAATTAATTGCCGGAGTTGATGTATCCGAAGGGAGTCCGGGTCCATGTGTACTGCTGCCCCCCGAAGGTGAAAGCCAGCTTGTATTGGTCCTCCCTACTGACACGTACAGTCCAGTACCCATTAGTCAGGTCAATGGCAGTGAATACCTGTGACCCCTGGATCTGGGCCAGCCCTTGGTCTATGTAGGGAAGAGGCCATCGGGAAGTATGGACCCGTTTGTTGAGCTCCCTAAGGTCGGCGCAGAATCTCCACTGGCCGTTTGGCTTCAAAATCCCCAGCACTGGATTATTGAAGGTGCTGTGGACTGGACGGATTATCCCACGGGACTCAAGGTCCTTAATTATTTTTTTTGATGCGAGAGGCAAGCAATATTGCTTCACAAACACTGGAGTCATGCCAGGGTCCGTGGAAATTGTTGTTGTGTGGATGTCGGTGCGGCCACAGTCAAATGAGTCCACCGCAAAGAGATCTTGAAAATCCAAGAAAATTTGTTTCAATTTTTTCTTTTGCTCCGGAGTCTCACAGGCATCAGCTAGGTTGACTCTCTCTTCAACCATCGGACTGAAACCTGGAAAGACTTCCCGTTTTGCTATCTCAGCAGCCTCCTCCAGTTGGGTGGAGAGGTCCCTGGTCAGAGTGCAGATTTGGACTGGTGGCTTCAGATGGGAAAGGCAGTCCTCGCAGACTTGGAAAATCACCTCATCCCTCCTGAAGTCACAGGTCGCATCTTCCTTACCATAAGGGTAGGAGGTGTACACCAGGAAGTACCCCCCATGCCGGGTAAAGATCCTGTCTGGTGTTGTGTTGTCATCACTATCACTGTCAAAACAGTCCTTGGGGATTGGTCCTAACAGTTCATTGCCTAAATCTATGGAAAAATGTTGGTCATCAACCGCCATTCCAATAATGGTGCCTGCGGCTAGAGTGATACTCTTTAAGTCACTGTTATCCACCTCTATTGAAATGGTGTCATGTCCTATATTGCCTAGTGGTGTTGGGTTTACCCCCAACCCTTGCTGTTCGAAATAAGAATTTAGATGAATATAGGCATCAGGGTTTCTTCAATTTCTGTCCTCTTTTAACTTTCACTTCCAGGGAGAATTGTTGGGTCCTTTCTGGGATGGTGACTTCCTCTTCAATCTGAATTTCAACTGCATAAGGCAGCAGTTGAACTGACCTAAATGCTTTCTCTGGGTCATCAAAGCCCATGGCATTATCTGTTAATCAGGACCAAGCTTTGAAGTTTATTAGGTCCAAACTAATAGCAAAGCGATTGAGAATGTCACTGCCTAAGTAAAAGGCGGCAGTGACATCTCGCACGACCAAACAATTATGGACTATGCTCTTGTGGCCTATGGAGAATTTGAGCATACACCTGCTTGGCAGGAGATATTTGGAATTGGGTGTTTCCAGATCCATTTCCCACTTGTCTAACAGTTTAAATGTGGGAATGGCTGGATCTCTTGGGAGTTTGCGGAACATGGCTTCGCTGATGAAGCTCTTACCATTGTTCACACACACTCGGGCGAAAACAGAGTCCTTCCCTTCATTTAACTGAATAGGGATGAACAACTGCTCTCCAATTTGCTGAATATCAGCCAGGCTTTGAGCTGATTTCTCATCTTTCTGGACTATAGGAGTAGGAATTTCCGATTGTGAATTTGTAAAGAATTTCAGAGTGTTTCCTTCCAGTGTAGAATGCCACCTTAGACTGGAAGGAAGGTTGATTTTCAGAAATAGAGAGGACCCCCCATCACCAGTTTGTTGTTTTACTGCTATTACTGTCACGTCTGGGATTTGATTACTCTGGAAGTGAAATTCTACTTTGTCAGATTTTTGTTCAACCATGTGGCAGGTGCCGTTTAAACTAACATGGTTGACACTGTGTTTTAATTTTATTGGTTGGGTAGTCTGGGTCCAGAGGACCCTGTTTACACAATCTATTTGGGGTGATAACCTTCGCAGGAGGTCATTCCCTAGTAAACTAGGGGTGCCCTCTGGAGTCACAACTATGACCGGGTGCTTCACCTTGTGTTTCCCAATTTTAATATCCAAATCTGCAGTCTCCTCAACGGGAATTTCCTTCCCGTCGAAGTTCTGAAGTTGTCCAGGAAGAGGGGTGAGCGGAATTTGGTAATTATCCCCCTTCCTGAATTCAGTTTATCAAAGAGTAGCTTGGGATCCAGTGTCGACCAGTGCCAAAATTGTACACTGCCCCTGTATCTGGACCGGGGCATAGAATTGTCCCTCCTTCTCCTCAAGGGGGCACCGATAATCTACATTTTTTGGACAACTGGTGGGTTAGTTTCTTTGTTTGGGACACTGATAGAGAAGAGATTTGGGCAGAATTCTGTGGGGAGTCTTGGGAATCTGAAAAGAAAAGGTGGCAACAAGATATGGGAGAAGTTTCGGGTTCCCCTGGTTCTGGGCTTCCCCCCCCTTTTGGATGCAGTCACCAGGATGGGTTTGAACCAGAGGATTTTCATGTTGTTGGTTCTGGGGTTGGATGATGGGCGGTGCTAACTCAGTCCCCACATCTACCCAGTCTGGATTTGGATCCTTGGGGACCCATTTTTCTTTGGGAGGAGTTTCCCCATCTCTGAAGGAGAAGATCCTTTTCTCAGGATCCTCTGAGGATCCCTCTCCTTCAAATTGGAAGATTTGTACCTCCTCCTGAAAATGGGTCTGTTTGGTTTCTTTGTTTCTCCTACCCCCCCCCCCTCTGCTGCTTGGGTGGCAGACTTTCAGGGGCAGGAGATTTTGGTTCCGGTTCCTGGGTTTCCAGGGGCTTTTTACAAGTGGAGAAGGAAGCTTCCTCCAAGGCTTTACACCCCCCTTCCCCTTGTGCCTCCTCCCTGGGAGCCAGTGGGTTGTCAGGGTTCTTCCCCCGTCATTGCTTGGAGCACCAGGTCCTGAGTTTGAGGCATTCTGTGCCGGCATGCTCACCTGAGGGATCTATGGAGCCCTCAGCATGCGACCCAGATCCTGTGCCATGTTTTGGACCTGGCGCTCTAGTTGTGACACCCGCTCAGGCTGATACAGGGTTCTGTTGCCTCCCCTGGGCTGATCCCGGTAAGGGTAGCTATCCCTTCTCTGAAAATACCCCGGGTTTGGAAAATTTGGGTACCCCTCCACCCTTGGCCTCCCCTCTCCTGGATTGGGTTGTCTGGGCTCAGGAAAGTGGGGAAAGAAGGATAGATTGTTTTGGGGTTGAAAGTTTTGCGGGTACCTGGGGAAGAAGTTCTGTCAAGGATTTGGGGAATTACTTCCCTCCTGGGGGAAGTGAGGAGAGAAGTTCCCTGGATTAGCTGCTGTTTGGTTGTATCCCCCCCCTTGGGCTGGAGGAGTCCACACATAACCCAGGATGGGTCTTTTCCCCTTGTAGCGGGGGCTGATGTAGTCAGGGGAGTGAGGGGTCCCATTTACGGGACTACCTCCTTGGCTCCCTGTTTGTGACTGGCCTGAGAGCCTTCTGGGCTTGGGATTATTCTGATTCTGTGCAGGCAGGTTTTTAGGCCCCCCATCTCCAAATCTAAAGTGGGGGCAACCTTCACCTCCGCCACCTTAGCAGCGGCAGGGGTGTTGGTTGGTTTGGGGCTTTTTGGAATATTTTTGTTTTCTATGGGCATTTGCACCTCATAAATTTGTGTGGCCTGTTCAATGACCCAGTCTAGTGATCTTTTCTCGTGAAAATCTCTCACTAGCTGGGTCATGATGTACTTGTGGAGAGCGTAAAAAAAGTATTCACAAACTCTTTGCTGTCAGTGCGCACCCTTCTGGTGGTCTGCACAAAGGCACGCTTTAATTCCTGACCAAATACTTGTGGGGCCTGATCCTCTCCACATTGCAAGTTGTAGGCTGCCTTGCGAGCTTCCTGAGGATTTCTGTGCACAGAAAAATGTTTCAAGATGGCCGCCCTGTAGGTGGACCATCTAGAATGATTTTGGTCCTCCAGCCCCGCAAAGAAGCTGGAGTATTCTGGTGAGAAGGTCCATTTCACATATTGAATACAGCTTTGGCTGTCTTTCAAATGGAAAGTTTCCATCATCTGTTCAAAGAGCTCTAGGTGCTCCCAAACAGAATACTTTGCGTTCTTATGATAGGGGGCGATGACGCTCCTTATCGCTTTGATTTGCTTTAGGGGATCCTTGAGCAAGGCCCTTTTTACCTTATTGGCCTTTTTGGTTTGGGTGACCCTGGTCCACTCCTCCTCTGACTCAGAGGCACTGCTTCCAGAGGTGCCTGTCTGGTCTTCTAGGCTCTCCTGGATTCTGCGAGCCTGGGAATGGCTGGCTGAATGTGGGGACCTAGTCTCCTGTGCCCTATGGTGTTCAGAGGAATCTTCTGATTCCTCCTTGCTCCCAGGATTTGATGAGTACCCCAGCCACTGTCCTAGCTGGGCAGAGGTTTTCAGGATGCCCTTAGTGGGCATCTCATGGAGTTCCCCACTAAATCTTACAGTACTTGGGAACCCATACCCAGATGCCCGTCCATCCATTCCTGGGAGGTGCTGGTCTATAAGCCCAATATTCCTTATTGGATTGAAGTCTGTCATCCCCGTGGCCCTTGGCTTATGTGCGCCAGTGGACATGGGGGTGGCAGAGCCCAGGGATTGGAAGAGATGAAGGCCTCTGGTACTAGGTCTTATGGAGAATTCTCTTATAAGGCTAATTTCCCAAACCTAGTGAGTCCCCCAGCAGCTTTGCTGGATTTTTGGGGTTTGTTTTTTTCTCCTGCTAAGAGTGAGACTCTTTTACTCCCATGATTTGGGGTATGTCTTTGACTTGTTATGTCCTTATGGGCTATGGGGTTTCTTTTTACTCCATAGGGTATCATCTGTTTTTCTGGTATGTGCGTTGCACAGCACTCTCAGTGCAGTAACACAGGGGTGTCACAGTGACCCCCAAACCTAGACTCCATATCCTGGGACTGACTACTGTCTCCCAGGGCATGTAAAGTCACCATTGGCTTTACTAGTCCAAAATTGTGAACAGAACCAGTACAAACCATCATATTGTGGAAGTACTGGTAAGGGGTAATTCGATTGCCCCTGGGTCTGTTTTCGAGGGGGCACTGTCCCGTCCCCCCTCGTCGAGTTTCTGGCTGGTGGCAGTGGTTACCATGCAAAAAAAATCCACTGGAATATTCTCTATGGGATTTTCCCATTGATTTTAAACGCACCACTTTTTGGTGCAATGTTAAAGATACCACCGGTTTATTTATTTAATATTAAATCACTGGTTGGGTCTTTTTGCTAGAACTCGATTCTAAAATGGTGTTTGTGTCCATCTCTGTAACTCTGACCAAGGTCGAGCCCTTTGTTCCACTTTTTTGGCGGGCTTCTCCACAGAAGGCCCTCCAAATGGTGCCACTCTGTCTGGGTTCCACAGGAGGGTGGAGGGGGGAATTGGCACCCTGGACTGTGTTGCCTTAGCAACCCCAGTCACACTCTACTCTGATTGGCCCAGTGGTGAGCCACACTTAGCATGTGTGATTGACAGCTAGACTAATGAATGGGGGTTTTGCTGCATAAAAGCATGGCCTTTGGGACTGGAACTTCAGAAGTCGCGACAGGACCTAAGAATCCAAAGAGGGAAGAAGCTGAGCCATCTGCAACGACGACACCACCGGTGAAGCCCTGCTGCAACTACCTCACCACTTTCCCCATGACAAGAGAAGATCTTCTGCTGGACAAGTCTTCTTCCTCTGAGCTGGTGGGATCAACCTGTTCGCCCTTTTCACCTTCCAAAGATGTCTCTTGGTCGAATCGCCCGTGCCAAGCACCCCGGCAGCCGGATAGCCAAGCTCACCACTTTTGACCGTGAATAAAAGGACCGCATCTTTTAATCGGGAACTCCGCAGCTGGTTTCATCCCTATGCAGTGCAACGACTCCATGTTCCCTCCTCGACGAGATCTTCTCTTCCTCTGGTCGGAACCATGAACTTCAACCACTGCCAGGAACAACTGCCCCCGCTGGAGCTTCCTTTCTCTTTAAGGTACTGTGTCCTGCCTGGCCGCCCTTTCTACAGATTGCTAAAGTTGAGGAGTCTGCTACAGAGTCTTTTGGTCATTGACAGTGCAGGACTCTTTTGCTTTTTGCTTCAGTCTTACAGAGGAATTGAAGACTTTGCCAGTCCTCTTTCTATTACCACCAACTTTGCCTTCAAAATACCCAGGAGGCCGTGGAGCGGCCGCGGAGTCTGCTGCAGAGTCTTTTGGTCATTGACAGTGCAGGACTCTCTTGCTTTTTCCTCCAGTCTTACAGAGGAATTGAAGACTTTGCCAGTCCTCTTTCTATTACCACCAACTTTGCCTTCAAAATACCCAGGAGGCCACGGAGCGGCCGCAGAGTTTGCTGCAGAGTCTTTTGGTCATTGACAGTGCAGGACTCTCTTGCTTTTTGCTCCAGTCTTACAGAGGAATTGAAGACTTTGACAGTCCTCTTTCTATTACCACCAACTTTGCCTTCAAAATACCCAGGAGGCCGCGGAGCAGCCGCGGAGTCTGCTGCAGAGTCTTTTGGTCATTGACAGTGCAGGACTCTCTTGCTCTTTGCTCCAGTCTTACAGAGGAATTGAAGACTTTGACAGTCCTCTTTCTATTACCACCAACTTTGCCTTCAAAATACCCAGGAGGGCACGGAGCGGCCGCGGAGTCTGCTGCAGAGTCTTTTGGTCATTGACAGTGCAGGACTCTCTTGCTCTTTGCTCCAGTCTTACAGAGGAATTGAAGACTTTGCCAGTCCTCTTTCTATTACCACCAACTTTGCCTTCAAAATACCCAGGAGGCCGCGGAGCTGCCGCGGAGCTGCCACGGAGTCTGCTGCAGAGTTTTTTGGTCTTTGGGCTCTGCAGGCTCCGCCGCCCCGCTCCGCACATAAAGAACAACAAAGGTCCCTCGCAAAGGAGAAATCCCAGCTGCCAAGACCTGACCAGCACATCATCGGTCTTCTGCTTCAGGGGTGAGTGACAACACGACCGCTCTCGGTCTAACCAGCCACAGCCTCGGCGACGCTCCCTCACCCGCCTGCAGGTCCTGCCGTGTGCCCTGTTCTAGCGCCGGCGAGATTCCTTTCCTCCCTGCCGCAACCCACGTCACATTTCCTAAAACAGCACCGGCACCCTCCCATCCCACTCCCCCCCTCCCCTGTGCTGCCACAGTCCCCATCCCTCCCCAACCCTGCCTTGCCTGCAAAATCCATCCAGAATCCCTGCAGCGGTAAGGAAACACGCCGGACCACCAGCCTCCTCCGTAGAGGGGCATGTTCCCTGCTATACGCCTCCGGAGTCCTGAGCCGCTTGCGCACGCCGGTTCCTGTTAATTCCGCTCACTACTGTGTAGCCTCTGGAGGCCCACGGGACTCCTCCACACCTCCTGGACCGCCTGTGGATGTAACAGGCAAACACGGGACCCCCTCCGACTCACGTATCGAACCGTGAGCAACATAGCATCAGCGTCTCATTAGAAGCGTGAGCTTCATCCCTACTCCGCCTCATTGTTGCCGGAACAGATACTACCCAGTGGCAACCAACATCAGCGAACCCACCTCCAACTCTTTCAGTACATCCAATCATACAGTGCCACTAACAAGACTGCCTGGCTTTCCCGGCGTATCGATCCTCAAGTGCTGCAATCAAAGAACAATGGTCAGTCATAGCACAAGAGAACAAAGAGACTCACTACATTTCACGTCCACTTACCAACATTATCCAGGTCTTGTATAAAGAAAATTTTCCTCAATCAAGGAAAAATTGAACTCCGGATAAAACGGGACTTATCGGGACTTTCTCCTCTTGATCACACCCACCTTGGCCTTCCAGGGGCCCCGCAAAGAAAACCAACAAAAGAAAAATTGAAGCTCAAACAAAGCAGGAGACTGTTGATGCTCTCTCCCCTTTGATCCCGCTTTCCACTACCCCCTGGTACCGCCCAAAGAAAACAACGTACAAAAAAAGAAAACTTGACCTCCAAAACAAGCAGGAGACTGTTGGGCTTTCTCCCCTTTGATCCTGCTTCCCACTACTCTCTGGTGCTGCACAAAGAAAAACACTCTCGACAAAAGATATATTGTATCTGAAATAAGGCAGGAGATTGCTTGAGCACCTTCCCCCTTGATCCTGCTCTTCATTATCTTCCGGTGCTGCTCAAAGAACATTGCAAGAATATCTGAAACAATCACAACACAGGAGACTACAGGGGCTTGCTCCCCTTTGATCCTGATCAGCACTGACCTCTCAGTGCTTCAACAAAACAATCTTGTGCGCAAGTCAGTTGAAGCACCCAAGAGAGATTCAGTACCACAGTGATAAATTAGACCTGGACAGGAGACTGTAGGGGCTCTCCCCCTTTGATCCTGCTTCCTCTAGTGCAACACCAAGTAACTGATCGCTCCTGAAAGGCAAACAGATAGTTTCCCAACACAGAAACTGGTGCAAAATCCAGTCCAAATGCAAAGAAAACAGTCAAGAGGGCCCAATACAAAACTCACGACCCCTCTCAACCAACGATGGAACAAGTATTTCAAAAGAAGAAGACAAATAAACACGTCGCTGAAAATGGAATCTTCGGAAACAACTCGGAAACACATATCTCTGAACATGAACTACACAATCAACCTGAAAAAATGACACAGATTTCCTCAGAAAGCCAAATCGACCCTCTATCCCACTCAATATGCAAACAAATCACAAATCCGATGGAAGAAACCAAAGTAATGCACCCCAACAGCCATAGATACCAAGCAACTGGGATCAAAATGAAAACCACTCAATCAAAGGAACAAACGACCAAAAACATCAACTGATCCCTAAACCTCATACAGAGAGAAACAAAATTCAACTAGAGGGAAAACATCCGCAAATGCAACAAGAGCTGAAAGACATCCACAGACAACAGTGCAAGACAAATAGTCAACAGAACCTCGCAAAAACCCCACCAAATCAACTGGCGCTTGCCGCCAAGGATCCCACCAGAGATACATGACTAAACACAAATACGGACCCGCTGATCACAGAAGCAATATCAAATCTCAAACACCAAATCGCGACTTCTAATAACGAAGAATCACGAAAACATTCAAGCCAAACGCATACTCCGGGCCCAACAACGACTGGGCTAACCAAAAAAGAAAAAGCGAAACAAGCCAAACTACAATGGCTACAAACCCACACAGCCCAAAAACTATTGAAGGAACCTCTGAAACTCCATTGGAATACAACAATAGGCAAAGCAGCCCGTCTATCTTTAGACATTACCGAAATAGAATCCCTCATGAACAGTGCAGAAAGAAGGAAAGAAATCTTCAGCGAACCAACAAACGTGACAACACCAACCTGCACTTCGACGCCCCTGCCAAAAAACACTATGCACCAGAACTCTGAAAATGGCGAAGATCTTAGCTCAGACAGAGAACCATCCTACCAACTGCACCCTAAAAAAAAAAGAACCAAAAAACATGCAATTTGATTATGAAGCCGAAGAATCTTTCCATACGCCAGCACAAGGAAACAAACCTCACCACCCAATCTCGTCCATTGGCGACACAGGAAAAATCATTCCAACAAACGATGACAACCAAAATCAGAGATTACTAAAAAACAATGTTAGAACTGCAAAACATGCTGCTGGCAGTGGTATCCCAATCCATGATACCCTTCCTCAAATTACATGAAGCAATAAAAGACAATATACGATATCAAGCTACACTCCTTGCAATGATCCATACCAAACGAATACACACAGAAGATTTCATAACCATGATAGAAAAACGCTTAGACTCCGAAGCTGAACAATCCTGTAACTGGCAACAAACACTGTTTGAGATAGCACGAGGAGACAGAGAAGAAAAAACCCAACTTACTAAAGAACTTATGACAATGCTCAAATACCAACAACAAAAGGCGCCTCAGAGCACACCTAAAGAAACGCCATCATGCATGATACCAGAAAAATTGAACCTCGATCAACAAAGATCTTCACCACCCGGAGCGGCAACCTCCTCACCGACTCACACAGCAAATCCACCTAACACATGCAAAGAAAATACAAGGCCAACAAATGACCAAAAAAACACACCCGCCAACGACATCTTCGAGATCCTTGGCGTGGTAAAAAAAAACAACAAAGATGTACCAAAAAAACCAACTAAACAAACGCAACAACAAACAGGGTCACAAGCCTTTCTATGAAATCTGACAACACCAAAGCCGGCCACAGAAAAAAACACTGAAAAACCAAATCAGCTCACATCAAACCAACCCAAACAATCAGTTATACTTCCAAAAATCACAAGCAAAGAAACGGTTCTTGAAATAGCGACAATACACAAGGAACAAAGTCTAGAACCAGACGACCTACTTGACCTAACGACGCATGAGGACCCACCAATACATGAAAGAATAAAACCGAAACCACAAATGAACGATTCAAGCCTAATAGTAATTGAGGAATATCATTCAAACTACTCTACCAGCTACATGATCTCGTGTGAAGAAATCTCAGAAACATCAATGACCGATCCAACATACGATTCAATCAACCACTCAATATACGAAAAAATATCCTCAACCTCACTAGCCAATGAAACAAGATGTAACATTGAAACAAGCTATTCCACCACTCATACAGCACAAGAAAGCTCCCGCACGAAAAAGCCAAGTGAACCATCTCAACCAATATTCCTGAATCCATTCCAGGCAACTGAAAATTACACAGTGCAAATAGAAAACATCAACAGACCCTCCCAACTAGTTCTAAACAGGACGAACATTCTAATACTCTTTCAGGCAATCCCGAACCTCAAAGAACTCTGCTCCAGAGACTTCGAGCTAGTCATCTTCGCAGACGAAAAATGTAATGACAAAATATTGTTAAAACTATATAACAAAACAACCATGGATCAAATCCTTACTGCAAGCGATGCGCTATTTAAACTTGGATTCAGTTGCACGTATGGCACAAAATCGACGAAGGAAGACACAACCCTAAAAGAAAATCCCAGGGACACTCTCAGATCAACCAAAATCCATGATCCCCCTAAGAATCAGCAAAAAGAGCAATATGCGGCGAGCATTTTTGCAACCGCACCCGCTAAGCACCTTAAGAAGCCTCTGTACTACAACTCAGAAACCGAACATACTGACACAATCCACAACAACGAGGACCCTCAAACCAGACGACAGTACACTTCAGAAGACAGTCTAAACCATCCAGATGAAACAAAGGAGAGCTACGACAATGATCGCCCGATCAGACTTCAATATGTATCGGAGGACAGTCTAAACTATTCTGACGAAACGGGGCTGAGCAACACCTCATAACCACCAACCGATCCAATAAACATCTGGACCCTGTGCTCATGGAATACACGGGGCAATTCTCACCTGTTTAACGAACCATCACCTGAATTCGATTCGTACCAGATCATCTGCTTCCAAGACACCTGGCTTACCAACACCCCATGTTGTGATGGTTTCCTGACTTTCCTCAACCCGCCCCAACAAGAGCAAAAGGAAGACCAACTTCAGGTCTTCTAAGGTTAATCAAGATCTACCCAGCATGGTCCATACTGCAAGCCACAAACATCAACCCGTGGATACAAAACACAATCATAAAAATAAACAGAGGCTCAAACTCTGCCTCCTTAACCTCCATCACGAAAGACAAATTTCAATTATGAACATGTAATGGAATCCTGCTGCAATCAACAACGAAGCTTTCTTAGATGGTGTCTTCCTAACATTGGATAACCTCCTCCTCAGGTATCCAAGAATTGAATTCATATTATGCGGCGATCTAAACCTACATCTGTGGCATAAAGACGGACAACCTATTCCTAATGAAAAACTAACAATCCGGGCTAAAAAATGGACAAAAGAAACTAACATCCGTAACCTTCTAATTAACGATTACCCGATGGACAAGACAAGCAAACGCATACCAACCTGGTCCAGAGGCAAATCGTCCGCCATAATTGACTACATCTACCTCTCGAAAGAACTGAGATCCACAGTAGAAACAGCCAGTATAATTATAACGACAAAGAGTGATCACAACCAGCTAGTGATACATGGCCAAAACATCTTACGGAAACCTCAACCCATTCGACCCACTCCGCTAGAAGTCTGCACAGCTGGCAGAAAACTTTGTATAACTGAACAAGCAACAACCTCACTCACAACTCAATTTCTCTAAACCACTCTACCTGACGAGCAGAAACTAAACTATCAATGGCTACTCCAACCATTCTACAAACCTGCTAGGCAGCAAATCACAAAGACCCATCGACACTGCTACAACAAGGAAATTACAGAAAGGAAAAGGGTGCTGCGAAATACTGTTCGACAACTAAAGAAAAGAAAAGAAAAGGATTCGTTCAGTAAAATAAAAGCGGCCAAACAAGACTATAACAACTGGATCAAAACACATTGTATGACACTACTACAAGCAGATGCAGAGGCAATTCTAGAAATGTATAAAACACATAACCTTTGAGATTTATGGAATCTGCTGAACAACAACTCAGCACACCAACAAAAACTCACAGGAAATGTCACAGAACAGCGTTGGATTCAACACTGTACAAACATATACAAAGCCCAGCCAACAGAAACTAAAAAAAAAAACATCACCACAGAAGACAAAGTGGACAGTAATCTGTAACCACCAAGACATTCCTGACATGATACAAAAGTTTAATATATCCTGACGCGACTTCAAACGCGATGATCAAAAAAAACACACGCTTGGGCAAACCTCATGAGTAATATCATCACACACGTTAACAAGCTAAACCGAATACCGTCATCATGGAAAACCGCAACCATCGTGCCCATCCACAAACAAGGACCGAGAGACGATCCGACAAATTTCTGCCCAATCGCGCTACTTGATCCCCTTGAGAAGTTGTTTGCATCGCTCCTTTTTAAAAAACTGAACCAATGGGCAAACAACACACAACGATTTTCTGCAAGACAAACTGGTTTCACCCCAAATGTGGGCACAAACATCAATCTACTTCTCCTAAATCTGATCAAACTCGAAGCGATTCACAACAAAACAAGAATCTTCGTGGCATTTATAGACCTTCACATGGCCTTCGATGGAATATCTCGGCAAAAACTGTGGAATAAACATGAAAAGTGGAAATGCCCCATTGACATCTTGGGTCCTATCAGGCAACTTTACTCAAATACATCAATAACAATAAGACTCACAAGAGAAGGCCACACCACAACGAAAATATCAGCTGAAAATGGACTAAAACAAGGATGCCCGCTAGCGGCCACATTATACAACCTCTTTACAACAGACATTGATATTCACCTACAACCGGATGCCCTCAACCCTCCAAAGCTCAACTCAATACCAGTCAAAATCATGACATATGCGGATGACATCATTCTCCTGGATAAGACCCCTTCAGGTCTACAAAACAGTCTCACTCAGCTAAATCACTACATGAATCACAACAAATTTACCATCAATACAAAGAAGACAAAAATCATGCAACTAAGTAGAACAACTAAAAATAATGAGAAACAACTAAAAATCAATCTAAACGGAAACCAACTTGAGGAAGTCACAACATTCAAATACTTGGGAATCCATTTTAATCAATCCAAATCAGAAAAAGAATGGACAGCAAACCTAGAACAAAAGATCCAATCTCTCACAGGACAAGGATGCATGATCCATCGAAAATACGGTAAATACTCACTTAAACCGATATTAACCTATTACAAACAAAAAGCAATACCAACAATAGTCTATGGAACAGAAGCCATGCTAAACGCAACGAATTACGGCTGGACAAAACTGGAAGCCTCCTTCTGGCGCAAAATACTACACTTGACACCCTCCTTCCCTATGACCAGAATCAGACATGAAGTTGCAATACAGTCCATCAGCTCCAATATTTTATGGAAACAACTAGACCTCTACCGCAAGATACTCACGGACGAGAAAACACCAGAAATTCAAATCCTAAGGTATCATGAACAACACAATCCTTACGAAGGGGAAAGACAATCTTGAGCAACTCATGAAAATAGAAGAAATTTCACACGAACTGCTCACACTACGTCCACAACACGCAAAAATAAAAATAATGAGAAATGACTGGATAAAAACCATCGAAGAAAAAACAAAATACAACTTGAATATACAATGTAAGACAGTCATCAGATCCATCAACGAACTGCCACCCTACATACTTTATTTCCCGATCCCAAAATGCGTGCAATCTACCTGAAAATCCGAATTAACACAATACCAACGCGCTTCTATCTGGCCAAAACCAGACAAATTCCACCGACAGAACACTTCTGTCGCTTCTGTTCAGACGAACAAAAGTCAGAAACGCTTTTCCACCTACTAATGGAATGCAACGAACTTTCCGAACAAAGATCCAGACTCGGCACCTACTATAAGATTAGAGAACAGACGATGGAGACTGAAGAAAGATGGACGGAGATGCTAAACGGCACCTCAAACAAACTAATTCTCGCAATATGCCAATTCCTACAGGAAATTCTAAAACTTGGCACACATGCAACAAATTGAAAGGAATCTTGGCAAATCTGGGGACAAATGAAAAGTTTAAAATTAAACTATAACATTTAAAAAATAAAAGGTGACTCTTAAATCCTTGGCTTCTAAACTGGGTTGGCTCCAGGCCTTCTAACTGTATCTTTTGCATCACCCCAACCTCTTTCGAACACTCTGCAAAGACTTTTAGTGCACTTTAAACCGTGTGATCCTGGGCACATTTCGCTTGACTCCATTTAAAGTGGGCCTGGCCTATGAACTTTGGCTCTACAGTATAACCTGCCTTTCTCCCCTTGCTCTGAACTCTTAAAAGTGTTGGGAACTGTTTTACTTCTATGCTCTGCCTTTTTCTCTCCCTTTAACTACATTATCACCTTGGTTAAGCGCTCACATCTGTTCTAACAAATAGTAGTGGTTTAACCCTGACTTGTCTGATAGTTATTAAGGGAGGTGTGTATACTTCACCTGACTGTGTTTTAACATGCTTTTGATTGAGAGTGCTAGTATATGCCTTAAAGTGTGTTTTAAATAAATAACTATATACTTTTTATATAAAGCTATGGTCAGTGTTTGTTTGCTCTACTGTGTTTTGGCCCTATTGTGTATACTCTACATACTGCCCTACTCTTCTTGAGAGAAGTCTGACTGCTCAGCCACAGCTACCAGGTAAATCTGGGTGGTGCAGACTGCTACCAATTGGGTTTACTGCTTACTCCTGTAGTCTTAATGTTTTTGCAGTGTTCCCCAAGGGAACTGCACAGGATTCTGCCTAACACTGGTGTACAGTGGTGGGATTTGTATTGAGTATTCATTTTAGAGTGCTTCTGATACTTTAGTGCAACTAAGCACAAAGCTTAGCACTATAAAAGCTATTTCTTAACAAGTCAACTATGGAAAGTTACAGCCAGGAATCCTTGTCTGCCGAAACTGCTGATTGTTAAAGAGTTCTTTGTAGACATAAGGATCTTCCTGCAAAAGGCAAGAACATGGAATTTATAGAAAGATTGTTAGAAAATCAAAGTCTGGGTAGTGGTTCAGAGGAGCCTACCTCCCCAGCAAATGGAAACCACAGTCATGAGGATGATATGAATCAAAGTAATGATAGTATTGTTGTGGAGGTGGAAGAGGAAGAGGAAAGTAATGTAACTGTTCCCACTGGCCCTCTGCCTGCTCTAGCACCTGAGCCTGTGTCTACTGGACCTTTGTCAGGTCCCACATTAAGTCCTGACTTCATTGAACTAGAAAAAATGAGACTTGAATTAGAGTTCAAAAGAATTAGTGCCCAATCTGAACAAAAGCACCAAGAACTAAAGCTCAGAGAAATGGAGCTCAAGCATGAGCTAGAGATGAAGAAATTGTCTGTTGAAAATACTTCTCTCCCCGGACCCTCTAGGAGTTCCAGTCCCAAAGTCCCCAGATGCCTAAAGAGATTGTGGGTATTTATAAGCTTAAGTTGGATGTGTTGGATTGGTTGGCCATGTTTGAGTATAATCATGGGCTCCAGGGCATCACAGGGAATCAGTTGCTCCCTTGGTTGCTCTCTAGGCTCCCCCCTGTTGCATCTGATGTGGTAATGGGTTTGGGGGGGGGGTTGGATAGGATGGACTATGAATGTGTGAAGCTAGCTTTAATAGCTAGATTTGGGAAGACCCCTTCCCAGTACCTTAAGAGGTTTAAGACCCTCGAAAAGCATGATGGTACCCCTTGGGTTACCTGGGTGAGTGAAAGTTTGAAAAACTTAGAGGGATGGATTAAGGGTTACAGAGTAAACACTTATGAAGGAATGAGAAATCTTGTTATGTTGGAGTCAATTTATGATGCCTGTTCTCCTGAGCTCAGACAGCACTTGGCTGATTCAAAGGAATTAGATTCCAAGAAGCTAGCTAAGGCTGCTGACTTGTGGGTTGCCAACAGGGCTACTCACAAGGATTCTGGGCTACTCAGAAAAAGGATGAGGGGAAACAGCCTAAAAAGGACTCCAAAGAGAATTCAAATAATTCGAATTCCGAAGAAGGCCCCAAACAAAACTCTAAGGGTAAGCCACCAGAGAAACCGAATCAGGCTAGTGTACCTTCTGGTCCCAGACCAGAAGGAGGTCAGAGCAAGCCACCATTTGTGAAGGTATTTGGTAAATGCTATGTTTGTGGCTCAACTGACCATGTGAAAGGAGATCCCAGATGTAAGGTTAAACCTTCAGGGGTCCAGCTTGTCTCCCTAGCCTTCGCTCCAGAGGAAGAAGTACCAATGACAAGTGGAAACTTTCTACTACTGGCTGATGATCCCATTGGAGTCTCAGCCAGTGTTTCTTTAGTGTCCCTGGGGTTGTGGGAACAACAGAATTTAGATGTCTATAATTCTATCCCAGATAATACTAAAGAGTATTATAAGGACAGTATCCAGGTGAATGGTAAGGAGACTCCCGCCATTAGGGACACTGGGGCCAGCATAACTGTGGTGGATGAATCTTTTTTCAAGGCAGAGGAGGTTGCTAGGGCACCCAAATGCCTCACCAAGTTAGCTGAAGGGCCTGTGCAGATGTGTCCCTAGTTACCAGTTCTCATCCAGTGCAATGATATGACTGTGAAGATACCTGTCAGTGTACAATGTGAGGTACCAGGAAGGGTTCTGTTGGGAAATGACCTGAAAACTCTTGGAGTTGTGTCACACATCGCCAGACCTCCTAGTAAAAGGTTACAGGAACTAACCAGACCTGCAAGGGAGAAAACCTTGAGAGGTTCTCCCAAGGAGATGATAGAAGAAATCTCTCCTACTCCACTGGAGCTACTTACTGCTATAGCTGAACAACCAGAAGCAAAGGGGAAACCCAAGACTTCTAGAAGGAAACCAGCAGCAAGCACTCCAATGCTTCCAACAAGGACTTCCCCTAGGTTGTCCAAAGTTACCTCTGTAACTCCACCTCCAGCTGAGGCTGAGAGGGAGGTACGACCCTGTGTGGTTGAACTAGACTCTGAAGAAGAGCTAGTTGGAGGCCAAGAACTTATTGGAGATCTAGGCCCTGCTGACCATCCTGAGCTGCAGTCTTTACTGGCAGAAGGTGGGCCCAGCAGGTCAGCTTTCCGTAAGGCCCGAAGAGAATGTCCAACTCTGGAAGGTCTCCACCACCAGGCAGCTTCTCAGGCTGATGGGCAAGAGCCTGGGAAGTATAGGTTGCACTGGGAAGATGGCCTCTTCTACAGTGAACCGACTGAGTCTACGCCTAGAGACTACAAACGACTTGTAGTCCCTCAGGAAAACAGACTTCAGTTCTTGCAGCTAGCCCATGACATTCTTTGGCTGGTCACTTGAGTTTCAAGAAGACCAAGGAAAGGCTCTCACTCTACTTTTATTGGCCAAAGATGGGGGCTGAAGTAGATATGTTCTGCAAGAGCTGTCACACCTGCCAAACCTCTGGCAAGAGTGGTACCAGGAATGGGGCACCTTTAGTGCCCCTCCCAGTGGTGGTAGTCCCATTTGAGAGGGTAGGGATTGACATTGTTGGTCCCCTTGATCCTCCAACCTCCTCAGGCAACAGGTTTATCCTTGTTGTAATAGACCATGCTACTAGGTACCCTGAGGCAATTCCTATGAGGACTGTTACAGCTCAGACTGTGGCTAAGGCCCACCTTGGTATTTTTACCAGGGTCGGGTTTCCTAAGGAGGTAATCTCTGACAGGGGGTCAAATTTTATGTCCCACTACATGAAAGCCATGTGGAAAAACTGTGGAGTTACCTACAAGTTCTCTACCGCCTACCACCCACAGACAAATGGGTTGGTGGAAAGGTTTAATAGAACAATGAAGAGCATGATAGGTGCTTTAGAAGAAGCCCTTCAAAGAAAGTGGGACCTTCTACTGCTATGCCTTCTCTTTGCTTATAGAGAAGTCCCTCAGGAGGGAGTAGGCTATAGTCCCTTTGAACTTCTTTATGGCCATCCAGTCAGAGGTCCATTGGCCCTGATTAAGGAGGGATTGGAGAGTGCTCCTTCCCCCAAGCCAGTCAGAGTGACTGACTACGTGATAGGACTCCGGAGGAGAATGTCACAGATGATGGCTCAAGCTAGTGATAACTTGAAGGCTGGTCAAGCTTTGGTCAAGCATTGGCATGATCAAAAGGCTAACATGGTTGAGTTCGCTCAAGACCAGCTAGTTCTTGTTAGGATTCCAACAAGGCAGAGGGCCTTGCAAGACAAATGGATGGGACCCTTCAAGGTTGTGGGAAAACTTGGAGAGGTGAACTATCTGGTGGATTTGGGCAATCCCAAGGAGGCTCCCAGAGTCTTCCACACCAACAGACTAAAGGCTTATGTCTCTAGGCCTGAAGTAGGAGCTTTGCTTCTAGCTTCAGCAGCAGAGGAAGAAGAGAGTCAACCTCTCCCTGATCTCCTCAGAGGCTTACCTTTGGATGAAAAGATTGAAGGAGTTAATCTCTCTTCAAATCTGACACCTGAGCAACAAGAGGAGTGTAAATCTATGTTAAATCAGTTTGCCTACCTGTTCTCACTTTTGCCAGGCTTGACCCCTTGGGGACAGCATGATATACTCACTGGTGACTGTCTGCCAGTAAAAAGCAGAGGATACAGAATGTCAGAGAATGTAAGAACCCACATCAAAGGAGAGCTCAGCAAGATGCTTGACCTCGGGGTAATACAGTCCTCTACTAATCCATGGTCTAGCCCACTTGTGTTAGTACCAAAGGCAGGATCCAAAGAACTGAGATTCTGTGTGGACTATAGAGCTCTTAATGTAGTCACCAAGACTGATGCCCATCCTTTGCCAAGGACAGATGAGTTGGTGGATACACTTGGTGCAGCCAAGTTCCTCAGCACATTTGATCTGATGTCAGACCATGCCAGAGAGAAAACTGCATTTTCTACCCCAGTTGTCTTATACCAATTTAAGGTTATGCCTTTTGGACTGAAGAATGCACCTGCTACCTTCCAAAGGATGGTAAATCAGGTTCTGACTGGGATGGAGGACCTCTGCATGGCATACTTGGATGACATTGCAGTGTTCAGCCACTCCTGCGAAGAGCATGTTGACCACTTAGGACAGGTTTTGCAGGCTCTTGAGAAGGCCAATCTGACCATAAAGGCAAGTAAATGCCAGATTGGGCAGAGTAAAGTGGTCTACCTTGGACATGAGGTAGTAGGTGGTGAAATAGGGCCTTTGCCCAGTAAGATTGAAGCTGTGCAAAATTGGACAACACCTACTACTCAGACCCAGGTGAGAGCCTTCCTAGGCCTCACTGGGTACTACAGGAATTTCATAGAGAACTATGGGACCATAGCTTCTCCACTGAATGTGATCTCCTCTCCTAAGATCCCTAAAAATGTCAAATGGAATGAGGAGTGCAATCAGGCCTTTGAAAACCTGAAGAAAGCCCTTTGTCAAGCGCCAGTACTCAGAGCTCCTGACTATCACCAAACTTTCATTGTACAAACTCATGCTTCTAATGCAGGTATAGGTGCAGTCCTTAGCCAACTGGATGAGAAAGGTAGGGAACACCCCATTTGCTTCATCAGTAGAAAACTGAAGCATCCTGAAACAAGGTGGGCAACCATTGAAAGAGAGTGTTTTGCTATTGTGGGGACTCTGAAGACGTTTAGGCCATACTTGTATGGTTCTACTTTTGTTATTCAGACTCACTACCAACCCTTGAGATGGTTAATGCAAATGAAAGGGGAAAACCCAAAACTATTGAGATGGTCAATCTGCCTTCAAGGGTTTGATTTCACCATTGAGCACAGGTCAAGGTGCCACTACCAAAATTCTGATGGTCTCTCTAGGATGTTTGTAACCGACTAGAGGTATGAGATTCATCCAGGAGTGGATTCAATCCTCCTGTCCCTTAGTCTGGGGAGGTGGGGGCGAGTGTTAGGGAGAATTGTCTTATAAGGCTAATTTCCCAAACCTAGTGAGTCCCCCAGCAGCTTTGCTGGATTTTTGGGGTTTGTTTTTTTCTCCAGCTAAGAGTGAGACTCTTTAACTCCCACTCTTAGGCATGATTTGGGGTATGTCTTTGACTTGTTATGTGCTTATGGGCTATGGGGTTTCTTTTTACTCCATAGGGTATCATCTGTTTTTCTGGTATGTGTGTTACACAGCACCCTCAGTGCAGTAACACAGGGGTGTCACAGTGACCCCCAAACATAGACTCCATACCCTGGGACTGACTACTGTCTCCCAGGGCATGTAAAGTCACCATTGGCTTTACTAGTCCAAAATTGTGAACAGAACCAATACAAACCATCATATTGTGGAAGTACTGGTAAGGGGTAATTTGATTGCCCCTGAGTCTGTTTTCGAGGGGGCACTGTCCCGTCCCCCCTCGTCGAGTTTCTGGCTGGTGGCACTGGTTACCACGCAAAATATTCCACCAGTATATTCTCTATGGGATTTTCCCATTGATTTTAAACGCACCACTTTTTGGTTAAAGATACCGCCGGTTTATTTATTTAATATTAACTCACCAGTTGGGTCTTTTTGCCAGAACTCGATTCTAAAATGGCGTTTGTGTCAGTCTCTGTAACTCTGACCAAGGTCGAGCCCTTTGTTCCACAGAAGCCCTCCAAATGGTGCCAATCTGTCTGGGTTCCACAGGAGAGGTGGAGGGGGGAATTGGCACCCTGGACTGCGTTGCCTTAGCAACCCCAGTCGCACTCTACTCTGATTGGCCCAGTGGTGAGCCGCCCAGCTCACCACTTAGCATGTGTGATTGACAGCTAGGCTGATGAATGGGGGTTTTGCTGCATAAAAGCAGGGCCCTTGGGACTGGAACTTCAGAAGTCACCACAGGACCTAAGAATCCGAAGAGGGAAGAAGCTGAGCCATCTGCAATGACGATACCACCGGTGAAGCCCTGCTGCAGCTACCTCACCACTTTCTCGACGACAAGAGAAGATCTGCTGGACGAATCTTCTTCCTCTGAGCTGGTGGGATCAACCAGTTCGCCCTTTTCGCCTTCCAAGACGTCTCTTGGTCTTCTTGGTCGAATCGCCCGAGCAAGCACCCCGGCGGCCGGATAGCCAAGCTCACCACTTTTAACCGCGAATAAAATCACTGCACCTTTTAATCGGGAACTCCGCGGCTGGTTTCATCCCTGTGCAGTGCAACGACTCCGCGTTCCCTCCTCGATGAGATCTTCTCTTCCTCTGGTCGGAACCACGAACTTCAACCACTGCCGGGAACAACTGGCCCCGCTGGAGCTTTCTTTCTCTTTAAGGTACTGTGTACTGCCTGGCCTCCCTTTCTACAGATTGCTAAAGGTGACCCTTAAATCCTTGGCTTCTAAACTGGGTTGGCTCCAGGCCTTCTAACTATATCTTTTGCATCACCCCAACCTCTTTCGAACACTCTGCAAAGACTTTTAGTGCACTTTAAACCGTGTGATCCTGGGCACATTTTGCTTGACTCCATTTAAAGTGGGCCTGGCCTATGAACTTTGGCTCTACAGTATAACCTGCCTTTCTCCCCTTACTCTAAACTCTTAAAAGTGTTGGTAACTGTTTTACTTCTATGCTCTGCCTTTTTCTCTCCCTTTAACTACATTATCAGAGTGCCATCTTGGTTCAGCGCTCACATCTGTTCTAACAAATAGTAGTGGTTTAACTCTGACTTGTCTGATAGTTATTAAGGGAGGTGTGTATACTTCACCTGATTGTGTTTTAACTTGCTTTTGATTGAGGATGCTACTATATGCCTTAAAGTGTGTTTTAAATAAATAACTATATACTTTTTATACAAAACTCTGGTCAGTGTTTGTTTCCTCTACTGTGTTTTGGCCTTATTGTGTATACTCTAAATACTTCCCTACTCTTCTTGAGAGAAGTCTGACTGTTCAGCCACAGCTACCAGGTAAATCTGGGTGGTGCATACTGCTACCAATTGGGTTTACTGCTTACTCCTGTAGTCTCAATCTTTTTGCAGTGTTCCCAAAGGGAACTGCACAGGATTCTGCCTAAAACTAGGGTTCCTGAGGTTATGCTCAGGTGTTTCCCTTTCCCAGCGAACCTCACCTCTCTCAGCCCCTGCTCCCTGTTGCCATGCAAGAATCTGAGCTTTCTGTTCCTCTATCAAGTCCTTGCTGGTTTCTATCAATTTCTCTTGCATGGCTACCTGTCTGTGGAGCCTGTCATTGTTCTCACAGAGAGCCTCATTTTCTCTCTGTGCTTCCTGTGTCGTTTTAGAATAATGGGCAAGTCTTTGCTGCAGGAGGGTTACCTCCTGAGTCCTGTCAATACTGGCCTGGTCCTTCCTTGCTAAAGCATCTTCCACCCTCCTGGTGTGCTCAAACAATTTTTCATGGTCTCTTTGGAGGTCACCCAGTCCCTGAAGGGCCAGGTGATTTTCTTCTATCTTCTCTTTTAAATAACAGGCTTCCTGGCCTGAGGTGTCCCTTTTCTGAGCAAGAGCATGCCTCTGTGCAGCCAAGTAGTCCCTCTGTCTTTGGAGCGCACCAGCTTTCTGGCGCTCTTCATCAAATTCTGTCTGGGTGTCCAGGTCTTTCAGGATTAATTTATTACTCTCTTCTTTTTCTCTGTCTAGGTGGCTTTGCAGGGTGACTACCTGTTCTGTGCATGCCCTATTGAAGTTTATTTTCTGTTCCAGCTTTTTCTGGCTCTGCAGTAGAGAGTTCAAACCTTCTTGGTACTCCTTCTGCAAGGCCAGCATTCTGGTATCCTGTTCTCTCTTCTCCTGCTGCAGGATACCCATGTCTTCTTTTATTTTGGTTAGGTACTGCCTACTTTCATTTTCTGATTCCTGGCTCCTCTGTAGCCTTTGCTCAGCAGAGTCCAGATTAGTTTGGGCTTTTTCTGATACCTGCAGTTGCTTGTTTGCCAGATCTTGGCCCTGAGCATATTTGACCTATATTGCTCCAATATGTAGGTATAGATATGCCGCTATTTTGGCAATCTTGCTTTGCTCTTCCTTTGCCTTAGGCGCCATATATAGTTCACTCAGGGCCACATGTAATGGACCTTGGTCTTGTCATGTGTCTAACCCTGTTGCAGTGATCTGTTCTGTGATTGCATGCAACTACATATTCTGATCCTGCTCTGTCCATTCACCCCTTACAAATAATTTATGCAATAGGTGTTCTTTAGCCATATTCATTTCTACCAAAGTCGCCATTCTGGAAATATTGATTTCCTTCCTTATTTACAGACGTTTATTTTATTTTTGCAAAACAGACCAATTCCTTGGAGTGTCCCTATTGAGGGGTGCTTTTCATAGTGTAACACAGCGTGGTAGCGCAACTGGGATTATGTACCCCGTTAGTTAGCACACTGTATTAGACTCTCACAAGTGGTATTTCTAATTCAGAAATCCTGCGACGAGCCCCCAATCATGTAAGTGATTTCAACCCAGCACTTCACATAAGTCAATGCCTAGCGTGGGATGCACAATTGAATCCCTTAATTATATATATTTGTCTAGAAGTTCTTTTATTTCTGAATGATGTACCCTTATATCGCCCCTCTCTTTGAATCCCCCCACCTCCGGTCTCACTGAACCAGGAAGCAGGCTGTTTTGCAAAGTTAAAAGATTTATTTTATGGATTTGCACAATATATATCACACTATTTAATATGCATACAATGATCACCAATGGGGTGATGTTACAATCAACAATCTCTTTAATCAGAAGGAGTATGGATAGGAAATATAATGCAGCATAGAATAATACTTTATACGGGTTCAGTCAAATGCAATGTCACTCTTTCCCCCTGCACACTACTCAATCCCCCCAATATGCAAGATAAAGAGATGGAAGGGGAGAAAACAGGTTTCAGGAAATAGACAATTCAACAAATACAGTTTCAATCCCAATTTCCCCCAGCAGACTCAGAGAGAAACGGGAATGATTGCAACTTGTCAAAATGGTTTAAATGTAGCTTTGAATGAATGGTTAAAAACACTGGAAAATGGATTTAATTCACTAAATGGATTCAAAACTAGTGGGAGCAGCTTTGTATGGTTTCAGATAAACACTAGCAATGATTATTGAATAACTAGCAGGTTGAAAACTGAATTCTGAGGTCGGATGCAAAGAACAGCTGTTTTACACGTGATGAAATTTGAGCCAAACGAAAATTTGCGGCAAACTTTTCCGCGTGCGAGAAGCGCAATTGCGGAAAAACTAGAAGGAGATGGAATGCGGTTTCAATTTGGCACTTACATTTCATTTTTAGCATACAAGGTACACAGTACGGAAGTTATGAAGGTTTTAGTAGAGGTCGTTTTTCTCAGAAAGAGTCAACATTTTCAAATGAAAGATGCGCTTTTGAACATTTCAAACAGGATTTTCTTTACACTAGGGAGTCTATGAAGCCACAAGCTACACGACAGTACAGCCACCGACCCAGCGATGCCACCAGATGGTTTCTACCTGCCGAATCGCTTGCCTTTCTTCAGAAAATATATTAGCGCAAAGATGATTTTAACCCTACGATTTACCAAAGTACTAAAGGAATGAAAGAAGGATTCAGGTAAGACAAAAGATTTTCTACAATGCAGTTCTGGATATGATAGAAGGGTTTGGATATGATTACTTATGGATAGGATACTGAGAGTTGATGAGAAGCAGGAGAGATGCCTTTGTTGGAGCAAACTTTGGAACGTGCTTTTGAAGTCCTTTGGCTGGTATCAGTTTACTTTAAAACTCAACTTGTTTAAATTTGTCTTTGATAAAAAAATAAAACTTACATTTCAAAATAAGCAAACAGATCTCTAATTCCAGTCTTTTTCAACATAGAAATTAAATAGTGGCAACCTATATTGCTTTTGATGGCAAGTCACTTCTTTTCAACAGTTTGATTTTAATGCACAAGTTTAAACTGCCAGTGTACTTTAATGACAGCTTTGATACAGACGGCCAGCGGTACTGCACCCATATCTGACAGATTTCCACAAACAAACACACTTTTTAATGTGGATATTCTCTGATGAATTCTGCTTTTCCTGACTGACATAGTGCACTTATGTGGATTCCTTAAATAAGGTGATGGTTAACACCCAGCAAGGATTTTGGATCTTTTTCTGATGTTTGGGAACCATTATTTTGCAATTTCAACAGCCAAAGAAAAATGGATTTTAGAGCACTTCTGGTTTTCCGGGCAATGGAGCACTGCCCTTTCAGGTAGTTCCATTTCCCTCTGTGAACAGCCCAATGACAGGTTTTGGCAGTGTGGTCTCCTGTTCCACCACTGACACAGGCAAAGTAGATTGGCAGCCACTTTTCCGGTTTCACGGCACTCTTCTTCAGAGGTTAGCACGCACTGGGCTTTTGCGTCCATTCTGTTGGTTCTGGTGAAAGCAGCGCACAGTGATGTTGCAGGGCAGAGCCTAGTGGGTCAATACATCCCACAAGCCCCCCCTCGCGATTTGGCGTTGAACGTCCATCAATGGGAAGTCGCGAGATTGGGATGATCAGTTTCTTTTCTGTCTGGTTTAAATGGCAAAATTCATCAGCTTCTCCCATCAGTGGTGGATCGACCCGTTCTCCTTGCAAATTCCTGATGAGAGTATTGAGTGATAACCCGGGCTCCTTGTATCTTTGCTTCCGGTCCCTGGGTGGTCCTCCTTGGTTTTAGTCTCCATGGTTTCCAATTCTAGGATGACAAAGCAAAAGCATATTTGTAGACATTTCCACACCACTATTTATGTAGTGGGGCGGACACATACATTTTGACAAATCATGGCTCATTTTTCTATTTGTAATTTATTGACTATATAAATGGAATATTTTATAGTTGGAATTCTAGGGTGCTGGGGTGACCCCCTTTGGTGTTCCAGAAGACTCCTCCAGTTGCTGTAGAGTGTGCCTAGGATGGCAACACTTCAGTCGGTTAATATGGACCCAATTATCTTCCCCCTCTGCCAAACTGCCTTTGGGGATGCAGATTTTGAGATGGTGAGATTTTGTCTACAATTTCAAAAGGACCCCTCCAGCTGGGCAAAAATTTGCACTGTTTGGCCTGGTTCCTTTGGAAATTTTATAAGTAGACCCGGTCTCCTACATGGTATTCTTTTCTAGTAGTCTTTCAATCCTAGTGGGTCTTCATGCTGTCTGCAGATCTCTCTAGATTTCGCTGAGCATAGGCAAAAGCATGTTGAAGGTGTTTTCTCAGATTTTCAACATACTCATGAGTTGTGGAGGCATTGATCAATGTCTGCTCTTGGGTTCTGTAGAGCAGATGCTGGGGAAGCACCATCCTGCGTCCAGTCATCAGCTCAAACAGTGACATTTTAGTTGCAGATGAAGGGGTAGATCTGATGGCCATCAGGACAAGGGGTAATGGAATATCCCAACTTGGCCCAGAATCTGCCACAAACCTTTTTAATATGCTCACAATTGTCTTGTTGTATCTCTCTACTGCATCACTAGAGGCTCGCCGGTAGGCAATGTGTAATTTCCTTTTGACCCCAAGTATCTCCCACATCTTTGTCATTACTTCGCTGGTGAAGTGGCTACCTCGGTCTGACTCGATCCTTTGGGGTAGTCCAAAACGCAAGAAGATGTGGTTGATCATCAGGGCAGCTGCTATTTCTGCCTTGCAATTTGGGGCCGGGAGACATTCCACCCATTTAGTGAACAAGCATGTCACGGTCAACATGTACTTGTTCCCCCTAGAGGAGCGAATAACGGGCCCGATAAGATCGACTTGCAAATCTGACCATGGCAGTGTCATCCCCCTCTTTTGGAGAGGTGCACGGTGTGTGAGGGATGTTGGCTGAAATTGTGCACATACAAGTCACCCCTTCAAATATTGGTCAAATTCCTGCCCCATGTGTGGCCAGTATGCAACTTCTCTTAAGATTTCAAGTGTTGTATGAAACCCCCTATGACCGGCTGTGGCCGCATCGTGGGCGTGACTTAACATCAGGCTTCGGAATGAGGTAGGGACCACCCACTGATCATGGCCAGGTAGGGATTTCCTCACCAACAAACCGTCTTGGATTCAGAAATTTTTTGGGACATTTCATTAATACTCTGAGGTGCTCTTTCCCAATGTAATCGGTATCCGTCAGGGGAAAGTTCTCAGGGTCCTCAATGTGTTGATAAAACTTACCAATTATTGGATCCCCTTTTTGAGTCGTAATCAAATCAGCATCTGGGGTCTCCCTACTCCGTTGTGCAGTTGAGAGTTCATTGTGAGCATTTGACTGGGACCTAGTGATAGCAGTGACCTGGATTTCCCCCAACAGGGACTTAATCTCAAGTAGATCCCCTTGGATGGCTCCGGTTTTGGCCAGCTGATCAGCTAGGTCATTTCCAGTTTTGTCTGGTCCCTCTACTTTAGAATGACCCTTGATCTTTTTCCAGTAGATGATCATCCCATTCGAGGTGACCAGATCATCAATGTTTAGGATTAATTTCCCATGTTTCAATGGTTTATTATTGGCACATAACATGCCTCTGGTTTTCCAGTTAACCAGGTGCTCCCCGAACCCGTTCCGTACATAATCCGAATTATGAGCCATCAACTCTGCCACTTGACTACTTCGGGGACCAATCATGTGCCCAGTGGAGGATTCTGGAGTCTCATTCACCCATGCATTCCCTACGCCGGCCACAAGTTCTTTTTCCCTGTTGTTGTCAACATGGTAGGAGCATCCATCCACATAGACAGTGGAAATTCCCTCACACTTGTCTTCTTCAAAGATTTTGTGTGGGGAATTAAGGTATGCCTCCATGTTGTCCTTGATTTTTAGACTTTCGTCCTCGAGACAGTTTTCTCTGGCACAATCATGCAAGTCAGCCAGACCTTGCGCGAGGGGACTCTTCTTGTTTTGGCCATATCTGACCTCCACAGGAAAGCCTTGCATTGACAGAATCCAGGAAGTAATTTGGGAATTACTCACATTTCCGGCCCGTATTCTGTCACTTGGGAGATATTGCAGAGGCTAGTGTGGAGTCTCCACTATGAAGTGTTCCCTCTGGATAAACGGGTGGTAATTCTTCAATGCCCACACCGTTGCCAGGAGTGCCTTCTCACAATCGTTGAATTTTTCCTCCACAGAGGATAAAGTTTTACTCGCATAGGAGATTACTTTATTTACCTTGTCATGCTTTTGGTACAATACTGCAGTCAAGCATGTCTTAGAGAACCCTGTCTCCAAGAAGAACTCCTTGTTTTTGACAGTGTAAGCTAGGCAAGGCGCTTGTGAGAGGCTTCTTTTGAGTTGTCTTACTGCATCGGCTTGCTCTGGACCCCACTCCCACTTGACCCCCCCTTCAAAAGATGAATCAGGGGTCTTGTGATCTCTGCGTAGTTCTCAATGAACTTTCTGCTGTAATTAGTCAGTCCAAGGAGGCTCCTTAGTGTCCGCAGAGTTGTGGGGTCTTTCAATTTCTGGAGTGCTTCCACTTTTTTTTCCTGGGGACAGAGACCCTGAGGAGTAATCTCATGCCCCAAGAAATTGACACGGGTTCTACACCATTGTGCCTTTTGAAAGGAGAGTTTTGCTCCGGCAGCCCTCAACTGTGTCGGAACATAATGGATCCCCGCTTTGTGTTCCTCCAGAGTTGAGATTTTGACTAGAACATCATCTACATAAACCAGGTTACCCCTTTCACCCAGGTCAGGCATGGCCTTATGTAGAAAAATGTTAAATTCATTGCCGGAGTTGATGTATCTGAAGGGAGTCCGGGTCCATGTGTACTGCTGCCCCCCGAAGGGGAAAGCCAGCTTATATTGGTCATCCCTACTGACAGGTACAGTCCAGTACCCATTAGTCAGGTCAATGGCAGTGAATACCTGTGACCCCTGGATCTGGGCCAGCCCTTGGTCTATGTAGGGAAGAGGCCATCGGGAAGTATGGATCTGTTTGTTGAGCTCCCTAAGGTTGGCGCAGAATCTCCACTGGCCGTTTAGCTTCAAAATCCCCAGCACCGGATTATTGAAGGTGCTGTGGACTGGACGGATTATCCCACGGGAACCAAGGTTCATAATTATTTCAGTAAGGGACTCCATTGATGCGAGAGGCAAGCGATATTGCTTCACAAACACTGGAGTCATGCCAGGGTCCGTGGGAATTGTTGTTGTGTGGATGTCGGTGCGACCACAGTCATATGAGTCCACCACAAAGAGATCTTGAAAATCCAAGAAAACTTGTTTCAATTTTTTCTTTTGCTCCGGAGTCTCACAGACAGCAGCTAGGTTGACTCTCTCTTCAACCATCAGACTGAAACCTGGAAAGACTTCCGGTTTTGCTATCTCAGCGGCCTCCTTCAGCTGGGTGGAGAAGTCCCTGGTCAGAGTGCTGATTTGGACTGGTGGCTTCAGACGGGGAAGGCAGTCCTCGCGGACTTGGAAAATCACCTCATCCCTCCTGAAGTCACAGGTCACATCTTCCTTACCATAAGGGCAGGAAGTGTACAGCAGGAAGTTCCCCCCATGCCGGGTAAAGATCCTGTCTGGTGTTGTGTTGTCATCACTATCACTGTCAAAACAGTCCTTGGGGATTGGTCCTAACAGTTCATTGCCTAAATCTATGGAAAAATGTCGGTCATCAACCGCCATTCCAATAATGGTGCCTGCGGCTAGAGTGATACTCTTTAAGTAGCTGTTATCCACCTCTGTTGGAATGGTGTCATGTTCTATATTGACTAGTGGTGTTGGGTTTACCCCCAACCCTTGCTGTTGGAAATAAGCATTTAGGTGAATATAGGCATCAGGGTTTTTCAATTTCTGTCCTCTTTTAACTTTCACTTCCAGGGAGAATTGTTGGGTCCTTTCTGGGATGGTGACTTCCTCTCCAATCTGAATTTCAACTGCATAAGACAGCAGTTGAGCTGACCTAAATTCTTTCTCTGGGTCATCAAGTCCATGGCATTATCCGCTAATCAAGAACAAGCTTTGAAGTTTATTAGGTCCAAACTAATGGCAAAGCGATTGAGAATGTCACTGCCTAAGTAAAAGGCAGCAGTGACATCTCGCACAACCCAACAATTATGGACTATGCTCTTGTGGCCTATGGAGATTTTGCGCATACACCTGCTTGGCAGGAGATGTTTGGAGTTGGGTGTTTCCAGATTCATTTCCCACTTGTCTAACAGTTTAAATGTGGGAATGGCTGGATCTTTTGGGAGTTTGCGGAATATGGCTTCGCTGATGATGCTCTTACCGTTTTTCACACACATTCGGGCGAGAACAGAGTCCTTCCCTTCATTTAACTGAATAGGGATGAACAACTGCTCTCCAATTTGCTGAATATCAGCCAGGCATTGAGCTGATTTCTCATCTTTCTGGACTATAGGAGTAGGAATTTCCGATTGTGAATTTGTAAAGAATTTCAGAGTGTTTCCTTCCAGTGTGGAATGCCACCTTAGACTGGAAGGAAGGTTGATTTTCAGAAATAGAGAGGACCCCCCATCACCAGTTTGTTGTCCTACTGCTATTACTGTCACGTCTGGGATTTGATTATTCTGGAGTGAAATTCTACTTGGTCAGATTTTTGTTCAACTATGTGGCAGGTGCCGTTTAAACTAACATGGTTGACACTCTGTTTTAATTTTATTGGTTGGCTAGTCTGGGTCCAGAGGACCTTGTTTACATAATCTATTAGGGGTGACAACCTTTGCTGGAAGTCATTCCCTAGTAAACAAGGGGTGCCCTCTGGAGTCACAACTATGACCGGGTGCTTCACCTTGTGTTGCCCAATTTTAATATGTAAATCCGCAGTCCACTCGACGGGAATTTCCTTCCCGTCGAAGTTCTGAAGTTGTCCAGGAAGAGGGGTGAGAGGAATTTGGTAATTATCCCCCCTTCCCGATTTCAGTTTATCAAAGGCCCTTTTTGACAGAAGGGTAGCTTGGGATCCAGTGTCCACTGATGTATCCGCCCTGCGTTCCACAACGCGGTGACGCAGGGCTCCTGAATGAAAGCCCCACCCCCGTGAGTAGGAGGCAGTTCCGGGGCATTCCGACCTAACAAGCGTGTGTGTGTCGTTATCTGCTACTGCCGGAGCTGCGTAGCTGAGGCCCACCTCCGCGGCCTCACACGTTCTATCCCCAGGCCTCGCGGTGCCGCGGATCGAACACAACACTGGCAACGAGGGACAACGAACACGAGACACAGGCACAACGCATGATCAGCTGATCGCCGCAATAGCAATTCATCAATTTTTGGAAACCCGGTGGGGAGGGGCACACAAAAACCCCCCCGCCCAAAAAAAAATAAGAAGATTTTTTTTTTCTTTTTCTCTGTTTCCTTCATCACATGCTCGTCTAACACGACGGAGGTGCCACTTCCAGTTATGGCGACCTCAAGAAACTGCCACCATGAACTCCTGACACCTTGGAGTCAGTAGACACACGCACCATGACGCAGGAAGGCCACACACGCCCCTGGCACGGAGGAGTGCAGCAGACAAGCCTGGTCAGTCAGTCAGGAGACTACAGACCCCCACAGACGCGCACTGAGATGAGGCAAAGAATCCCTTCAGGGGAAAGCGTAGCCCTGTCATGGCGACCGGCACATCCACCCCCAGGCCAGGCACGCCATCTAGAGTTGCTGCCAACTTATCAATGTCCACGCCACAAGCCCGTCCACAGGGTGGCTCTTCGGTCATGATACAGCCATTTGACCCATTTACCAACCCATCTTCAGTTGGCCCCCGGTGGCAACTTTGGATCCAAAAGTTTGAAATTGCAATGGAATGTAAGGACATCACCACCGCCCGGAAAATTAGATCACATCTGTTGTTAAATGTGGGAGATGAAGTGCTTCGTATTTTCAACTCTTTAACCATCGGTGATGGCCGGGACATTTACCAGCAAGCGAGGGACGCCCTGACAGCCCATTTCCTCCCACAACTCAATCCTGATTACGAAATTTTATATTTTGTACCACTATTCAAGCAGAGGAGGAGACTCAAGATGCGTACCACACCCGACTCAGAAAACTGGGGATATCCTGCGAGTTCACGATGTCGAGAGAGAAATTAGGAGACAAGTCATCAATGGCATCCAGTCAGAGAAACTGAGGAGGATGGTACTGAGCGAAAGAGGAATCTCGCTAACACGCATCCTTGAATTGGATCGCCAGAGAGAGCTGGCACACGCCAGAGCAGCCCACATGGGCACGACGCTCCAAAAACTACAGCCCGCCCTCACAACGACCATGGTTGCCCAAGTCAGCAATCGACAATGAACGACGATGAGTCTGGCGCAAACTACATGAAAGCCAGATGGCAGCCACGAATCCCAGGGCCCATGGAGTGTGGATGGTGTGGTGGACCGCGACATGGACGGAGAAACTGCCCGGCACAAGGGACAACATGCGGCGCATGTGGCAGGAAAGGCCACTATGCCAAAGTGTGCCGGTCATCAACTGCCCAACAAACCACACCACAGAACGCCCCAGAGAAAAGTGGGGGCAAGAAGAAGAAGCAGGTTAGTGCCCGACGAGTAGAGACAGCAAACTCCTCTACTGAGGAAGAAGAGGATGACATAACCGAAGCCCACCAGGAGCCAGCCAAGGAACAGTGCAAAAAAGGGAGAAAATTATATCTGGTGTCAGCCCTCAACCATAACGAAGTCACGCCGACGAAAGGACTCAGGAGGCGCAAGTGCCAGGTCACAATCCAAAACTAGCAAATTTGGATGACCATTGACACAGATCTGTGAATGTCATGCCCATGAGCACTTTTCGAATGCTACAGCCAAAACCGAACCTGAAGGACACAGACACTCTGCTATTCGCATACGGGTGCAAGAGTCCATTACCCGTGGTTGGCAGATTCCGCACGACCCTCAGCCATGGTGAGACCGTGCTACCGTCCAAGATCTATGTGGTAGACGCAGGAATCGAATGTCTCCTGAGTGGAGACGCGGCGGAAGACCTGGGCCTAGTAACCTTCATCTGTGAAATAAAGGACTTACAAGAAGTTGAAAGGCTCCTAGCCAAATATCCCAACCTACAGAGTGGCATAGGATGTTTGAAAGGCAAGTCGATCAGACTCCACATCGACGAGTCAGTCAAGCCAAAAGCTGTTAGACACAGGAGGACACCATTCCAGATGAGGGAACAAGTGGAACAGGAACTCAGAGCGCTGGAGAAAGCAGGAATAATAGAAGAAGTAACAGGACCAACGCCGTGGGTTTCCCCGATGGTCGTCACAAAGAAACCAAAACAGCCTGGCAAAGTCCGAATCTGCATAGACATGTGCCTACCAAATGCCGCCATTAAGCGGGAGCGCCACATTACACCGACACTAGACGAAATTGTGGCTGACCTAACGGGGTCAAAGATCTTCTCTAAGGTCGATCTAAAAGCAGGATACCATCAGCTGAAATTGAACAGGGAATCCCGATACATAACCACTTTTTCAACCCACATTGGCCTGCGAAGGTACAAGCGCCTAAATTTTGGGATTTCGTCTTCTGCTGAGGTTTTTCAACAAACGATTCAAGAGCTCATTAGGGGCATACCAGGTGTCCTGAACGTGAGTGACGACATTCTGATCCACGCCAGCGATAGAGAAGAGCATTTGAAAAGGCTGCACATGCTCCTTGGCAGACTGGAAGGAGCGGGCCTTAAGATTCACAGGGAGAAATATGAATTCCTCAAAACCGAAATATCTTTTTTTGGCTACACATTCAGCAGTACCGGCATCTCACCAGACCCCCAGAAAGGCAGATATTCAAGCTGCAAGTCCACCCACCACACCGACCGAGGTGCGCAGTTTTCTGGGGATGGCCACGTACTATGGGAGATTTATCAGGAACTTGGCCACACTGTCGGAGCCCCTTTGTGAACTTACCAAGGCTAACGCAAAGTGAGAATGGGGGCAAATGTGCCAAGAAGCTTTTGAGAACATCAAAGAGTCGCTATCAACAGATACCAAAATGGCGTACTATGACACCACGCTCCCAACGGAGTTGTATGTGGACGCCAGCCCGGTAGGTTTGGGAGCCATCCTCACACAGGTGACGAAGGAGGGTGAGCAAAGACCTATCGCATACGCGTCCAGAGCTCTCACGATGACAGAACAACGGTACTCCCACATTGAGAAGGAGGCGATAGCCGTATTGTGGGGGTGTCGCCATTTCCATCTATACCTGTATGGCAGAAGGTTCACAACATATACAGACCACAAACCTTTGATCCCCATCTTCATGGACACATCCTCCCACCCGCCAGCCCGAATTGCTAAATGGCTACTACACCTCCAGCAGTACAACTTTGAACTGGCCTATCAGCCGGGAAGTGGGAACCCGGCAGACTTCATCTCCCGGCACCCTCGGGCGGCGACTCCGCAGGAAGTACAGGTAGCCGAGGAGACAGAGGAACATATCTGTCAGGTGGTGCGCACCATGAGACCTAAGGCTGTCAGTATCGAGGACATCGCAGAAGAAATGCACAAGGACCCGTGCTGCAACCTAATTAAGGACACTATCATATCGGGTGAATGGAGAAACTTTATGAAGAACACCCAAAACAGGACAACGGAAACAAAGACATTCCTCACAGGAATGTTCACCATACGGCAAGACCTGTCCATCACAGAACAAGGATTGCTACTGAGAGGCAATCAAATTATCATCCCACCAAGCCCCCAGGATAGAATAGTGGCACTAGCTCACGAGCGCCACCAGGGAATGGCACGGACAAAAGCGCGCATCCGGCATCGAGTGTGGTTCCCACAAATTGATGAGAAAGTGGAGGAGCTGGTAAACACCTGTCTACCATGCCAAATCACCAGTGCTCCCACGGACCCAGAGCCGATCCAGTCGGTGGCGCGAGGACTCGGGAGGTGGGATGCGATAAGCATCGATTTTTGCAAACTGCGAGAAGGCCTCTACCTCCTAGTGGCCATTGATGACCACTCACGATACCCCGAAGTTGAAGTGGTAAACTCCACGGCGGCAGAAGTGGTCATCCCTGCAATGGAGAAGATGTTTTCGACACATGGACTACCCACAAGAATCAAGAGTGACAATGGCTCACCCTTCCAAGGGGAGGAGTTCAAACAATACCTGCAAGAACTGAACATATGTTACCACCACATTATGCCACGGTGGCCACAGGTGAGTGGGGACGTCAAACGTTTCATGAGGACACTCAACAAAGTCCTGAGGCTATCCAGAGCAAATGCTAGCCCGTGGCAAGTCGACCTATATCGATTCCTGTGTAACTACAGGGTAACTCCCCACAGCACGATCGACGTATTCCCGGCTGACTTGATGTTTGGCACAGTCATAAGGTCATCCATACCTCACCACCCCAGCAGAAGCTCGGACATGATCGACGACGAACGAACAAACGAGAAGAGGAGAGGAGCCAATGCGCACATGAGTGTCAAGAGAAGGGCGAAACAATCCAACCACTGGGTGGGGGACCAGGTGGTCATGCTACGGAACCCGACGAAATCCAAGCTGGATTCTCGTTATGAGGCCAACCCATGGACTGTCAGCAAAAGACAAGGAACCATGATAACTGTTCAAAGAGGGGACCGACAAGTGACACAAAATGCTTCATGGTTTAAGGCTGTGCCACGAAACTTATGGACTGATGGGGAATGCCCCGAAGAAGACGCTGACCACCCATCGAACAATGAAGAACAGGAACCCCCACAAGGCGAAGAGGAAGCAGACGACCGAACGTCGGAGTCGTGGAATGAATCAGAGATGGGTGAGCCGGACATGGAAGGTGAGACACCCAATGAGACTTTGGGTCCCAGTTCCAGGGGTGGGGGATATGGTTTGAGAAGTGCCACCCGGCCGCCAGCTCGGCTAAGAGACTATGTGTGGTGAGACCCCCCTGGAGAACTCTAATGAAGGGAGCCTCTTTTTGATAGAAATTGTTTAAAAATGTATGTGGCAGTTTGTTATGTTAAATTTGAGTTAACTTGAAATAAAGGAGGAATGTTGTACCCGCCCTGCGTCCCGCAATGCGGTGACGCAGGGCGCCTGAATAAAAGCCCCGCCCCCGTGAGTAGGAGGCAGTTCCGGGGCATTCCGACCTAACAAGCGTGTGTGTGTCATTATTCGCTACTGCCGGAGCTGTGTAGCTGAGGCCTCACACGTTCTATCCCCGGGCCTCGCGGTGCCGTGGATCGAACACAACATCCACCAGTGGCAAAATTGTACACTGCCCCTGTATCTGGACCGAGGCATAGAATTTTCCCTCCTTCTCCTCAAGGGGGCACCAATAATGTACATTTTTGGACAACTGGTGGGTTAGTTTCTTTGTTTGGGACACTGATAGAGAAGTGATTTGGGCAGAATTCTGTGGGGAGTCTTGGGAATCTGAAAAGAAAAGGTGGCAACAGGATATGGGAGAAGTTTTGGGTTCCCCTGGTTCTGGTTCTGGGCTGCCCCCCACCCCCTTTTTGGAGGCAGTCACCAGGATGGGTTTGAACCAGGGGATTTTCATGTTGTTGGTTCTGGGGTTGGATGATGGGCGGTGCTAACTCAGTCCCTACATCCACCCAGTCTGGATATGGATCCTTGGGGACCCATTTTTCTTTGGGAGGAGATTCCACATCTCTGTAGGAGAAGATCCTTTTCCCTGGATCCTCTGAGGATCCCTCTCCTACAAATTGGAAAATGTGTACCTCCCCTTCAAAATGGGTCTGTTTGGTTTATTTGTTTCTCCTACCCCCCCCCCCCCTCTGCTCCTTGGGTGGCAGACTTTCAGGGGCAAGAGATTTTGGTTCCGGTTCCTGGGTTTCCAGGGGCTTTTTACAAGTGGGGAAGGAAGCTTCCTCCAAGGCTTTATACCCCCCTTCCCCTTGTGCCTCCTCCCTGGGAACCGGTGGGTTGTCGGGGTTCTTCCCCGTCATTGCTCTGGAGCACCAGGTCCTGAGTTTGAGGCATTCTGCGCCGGCATGCTCACCTGAGGGTTCTGTTGAGCCCTCAGCATGCGACCCAGATCCTGTGCCATGTTTTGGACCTGGCGCTTTACTTGTGACACCCGCTTAGGCTGATACAGGGTTCTGTTGTCCCCCCTGGGCTGATCCCGGGAAGGGTAGCTATCCCTTCTCTGAAAATACTCCGGGTTTGGAAAATTTGGGTACCCCTCCACCCTTGGCCTCCCCTCTCCCGGATTGGGTTGTATGGGCTCGGGAAAGTGGGGAAAGAAGGATGGATTGTTTTGTGGTTGAAAGTTTTGCGGGTACCTGGGGAAGAAGTTCTGTCCAGGATTTGGATTATTACTGCCCTCCTGGGGGAATTGAGGAGGGAAGTTCCCTGGGTTAGCTGCTGTTTGGTTGGATCCCACCCCCCCTTGGGCTGGAGCAGTCCACACATAACCCAGGATGGGTCTGTTCCCCTTGTAGCGGGGGCTGATGTAGTCAGGGGAGTCAGGGGTCCCATTTGCGGGACTACCTCCTTGGCTCCCTGTTTATGACTGGCCCGAGGGCCTTCTGGGTTTGGGATTATTCTGATTCTGTGCAGTCAGGTTTTTAGCCCCCCCCCATCTCCAAATCTAAAATGGGGGCAACCTTCACCTCTGCCACCTTAGCAGCGGCAGGGGTGTTGGTTGGTTTGGGGCTTTTTGGAATATTTTTGTTTTCTATGGGCTTTTGCACATCATAAATTCGTGTGGCCTGTTCAGTGACCCAGTCTAGTGATCTTTTCTCGTGAAAATCTCTCACTAGCTGGGTCATGATGTATTTGGGGAGAGCGTGGAAAAAAGTATTCACAAACTCTTTGCTGTCAGTGCACACCCTTCTGGTGGTCTGCGCAAAGGCACGCTTTAATTCCTGAACAAATTTTTGTCGGGCCTGATCCTCCCCACATTTCAAGTTGTAGGCTGCCTTGCGAGCCTCCTGAGGATTTCTGTGCACAGAAAAATGTTTCAAGATGGCCGCCCTGTAGGTGGACCATCTAGAATGATTTTGGTCCTCCAGCCCCGCAAAGAAGCTGGAGTATTCTGGTGAGAAGGTCCATTTCACATATTGAATACAGCTTTGGCTGTCCTTCAAATGGAAAGTTTCCATCATATGTTCAAAGAGCTCTAAGTGCTCCCAAACAGAATACTTCGCGTTCTTATGATAGGGGGTGATGACGCTCCTTATCGCTTTGATTTGCTTTAGGGGATCCTTGAACAAGGCCCTTTTTACCTTATTGGCCTTTTTGGTTCGGGTGACCCTGGTCCGCCCCTCCTCTGACTCAGAGGCACTACTTCCAGAGGTGCCAGTCTGGTCCTCTAGGCTCTCCCGGATTCTGCGAGCCTGGGAATGGCTGGCAGAATGTGGGGGCCTAGTCTCCTGTGTCCTGGGGCGCTCAGAGGAGTCTTCTGATTCCTCCTTGCTCCCAGGATTTGATGAGTACCCCCCACTGTCCTAGCTGGGCAGAGGTTTTCAGGATGCCCTTAGTGGGCCTACTCTCATGGAGTTCCCCACTAAATTTTACAGTACTTGGGAACCCATACCCAGATGCCCGTCCATCCATTCCTGGGAGGTGCTGGTCTATGAGCCCCATATTCCTTATTGGATTGAAGTCTGCCATCCCCGTGGCCCTTGGCTCATGTGCGCCAGTGGACATGGGGGTGGCAGAGTCCAGGGATTGGAAGAGATGAAGGCCTCTGGTACTAGGGTTCCTGAGGTTATGCTCAGGTTTTTCCCTTTCCCAGCGAACCTCATCTCTCTCAACCCCTGTTCCCTGTTGCCATGCAAGAATCTGAGCTTTCTGTTCCTCTATCAAGTCCTTGCTGGTTTCCATCAATTTCTCTTGCATGGCTACCTGTCTGTGGAGCCTGTCATTGTTCTCACAGAGAGCCTCATTTTATCTCTGTGCTTCCTGTGTCATTTTAGAGTACTGGGCCAGTCTTTGCTGTAGGAGGGTTACCTCCTGAGTCCTGTCCATACTGGCCTGGTCCTTCCTTGCTAGAGCATCTTCCACCCTCCTGGTGTGCTCTAACAATTTGTCATGGTCTTTTTGGAGGTCACCCAGTCCCTGAAGGGCCAGGTGATTTTCTTCTATCTTCTCTTTTAAATAACAGGCTTGCTGGCCTAACGTGTCCCTTTCCTGAGCAGGAGCATGCCTCTGTGCAGCCAAGTCGTCCCTCTGTCTTTGGAGCGCACCAGCTTTCTGGCGCTCTTCAACAAATTCTGCCTGGGTGTCCAGGTCTTTCAGGATTCATTTATTACTCTCTTCTTTTTTCTCTGTCTAGGTGGCTTTGCAGGGTGACTACCTGCACTGTGCATGCCCTATTTAAGTTTATTTTCTGTTCCAGCTTCTTCTGGCTCTGCAGTAGGGAGTCCAAACCTTCTTGGTACTCCTTCTGCAAGGCCAGCATTCTGGTATCCTGTTCTCCCTTCTCCTGCTCCAGGATACCCATGTCTTCTTTTATTTTGGTTAGTTACTGCCTACTTTCATTTTCTGATTCCTGGCTCCTCTGAAGCCTTTGCTCAGCAGAGTCCAGATCAGTTTGGGCTTTTTCTGATACCTGCAGTTGCTTGTTTGCCAGATCTTGGCCCTCAGCATATTTGTCCTGTATTGCTCCAATATGTAGGTATAGATATGCTGCTATTTTGGCAATCCTGCTTTGCTCTTCCTTTGCCTTAGGGGCCATATATAGTTCACTCAGGGCCACATGTAATGGACCCTGGTCTTGCCATATGTCTAACCGTGTTGCAGTGATCTGTTCTGTGAAAGCCTGCAACCACATATGATGATCCTGCTCTGTCCATTCACCCCTTACAAATAATGTATGCAATAGGTGTTCTTTAGCCATATTCATTTCTACCAAAGTCGCCATTCTGGAAATATTGATTTCCTTCCTGATTTACAGAAGTTTATTTTATTTTTGCAAAACAGAGAAATTACTTGGAGAGTCCCTATTGAGGGGTGCTTTTCATAGTGTAACACAGTGTGGTAGCCCAACAGGGATTATGTACCCCGTTAGTTAGCACACTGTATTAGACTGTCACAAGTGGTATTTCTAATTCAGAAATCCCGCGACGAGCCCCCAATCATGTAAGTGATTTCAACCCAGCACTTCACCTAAGTCAATGCCTAGCGTGGGATGCACAATTGAAACCCTTAATTATATATTTTTGTCTATAAGTTCTTTTATTTCTGAATGATGTACCCTTATATCACGCCCCTCTCTTTGAATCCCCCCCCCCGGTCTCACTGAACCAGGAAGCAGGCTGTTTTGCAAAGTTAAAAGATTTATTTTAATCAGAAGGAGTATGGATAGGCAATATAATGCAGCATAGAATAATACTTTATACAGGTTCAGTCAAATGCAATGTCACTCTTTCCCCCTGCACACTACTCAATCCCCCCAATATGCAAGATAAAGAGATAGAAGGGGAGAAAACAGGTTTCAGGAAATAGACAATTCAACAAATACAGTTTCAATCCCAATTTCCCCCAGCAAACTCGGAGAGAAACGGGAATGATTGCAACTTGTCAAAATGGTTTAAATGTAGTTTTGAATGAATGGTTAATAACACTGAAAAATTGATTTAATTCACTAAATGGATTCAAAACTAGTGGGAGCCGCTTTGTATGGTTTCAGATAAACACTAGCAAAGATTATTGAATAACTAGCAGGTTGAAAACTGAATTCTGAGGTCGGATGCAAAGAACAGCTGTTTTACACGTGATGAAATTTGAGCCAAACGAAAATTTGCGGCAAACTTTTATGCGCGTGAGAAGTGCGATTGCGGAAAAACTAAAAGGAAATTGAATGCGGTTTCAATTTGACACTTAAATTTCATTTCTAGCATACATGGTACGCGGTACGGAAGTTATGAAGGTTTTAGTAGAGGTCAGTTTTTCTCAGAAAGAGTCAACATTTTCAAATGAAAGATGCGCTTTTGAACATTTCAAACAAGATTGTCTTTACACTAGGGAGTCTATGGAGCCACAAGCTACACGACAGCACAGCCACCGACCCAGCGATGCCACCGGATGGTTTCTACCTACCGAGATACTTGCCTTTCTTCAGAAAATATATTAGCGCAAAGATGATTTTAACCCTACTATTTACCAAAGGACTATAGGAATGAGAGAAGGATTCAGGTAAGACAAAAGATTTTCTACAATGTAGTTCTGGATATGATAGAAGGGTTTGGATAGGATTACTTATGGATAAGATACTGGCTAGGGACAATTCTATGCTATAGATACTCACAACTACTGTTTGGAATGGACCCGTCAGGGATCTGGTCAAAGATTTCTGGACTGGAATTCTGCTAGCCCACCGGACTGGACTCATGCACTCGGGTTCTGCACTCAGCACGGCGCTCTGGACACTGCACAGCACTCTGGTCTGGATATGATGGGTTGGTTCAGGGTTTCAGCTATCTGGTTACAGCTCTGCTCTACTGGTTTGGATCTCTGGATTCTAGCAAGAATTCTTAGCAAGAAAGCAGAAACTGCACAGCCAGGCTGTTCTTTTTGGTTGGTTTCCCCTCGAGGTCTGGGGTAAAATCTGGTTTCAGAATTTTAAAGGCCAAGCTGAGAAGGGTTCAGCTTTGGAATTGGGCCTTTCTGCTTTCAAAGTTCTGGAGTCTTGAATATGGATTTCTCCTGCAAAGTGCTTCACCAGCAATCAGTTGATGGGTGAATGTGTGTGTGTCTAGGTCCTAAGCCGTCTCTATTTATGTATTTCCCTAAGGGGTGGGTAGGCTGAATTATACTAGACACACCGCCTAGGAATCCTATTGGTTAGGGTCTGTCTCCTCCTCTGATTTGAGAAGAACACATGGTGTCATGATGATGTGCTATTCTACAACCCAGGGAGAACCAACCCTTTGTTTCTGCACAGTAAATCTATTTTTCATATAAAGCATATTTACAATATTACCAACTTGCTAGCAATAACATATTTACATCACAGATTTAGTGGAGCAAGTATTCCTAACTCGGTGAGAGTTTCGGTTCAGATTTTACAGTTTTTTGCGCTTTCGGTCGGGTAACCAATGTCAGATTTGTCCACATTTCTATACATATATGCGCATGACATCCGGGCATAATCATGTGAAGTTTCATTTTTCTAGCATCATCACAGTGGCTACAAAATCACAATTTCTGTAGTCTTGTCTCTGAACATAGCACAGAGTTCTGAGTAGTTTCAAAATGTGACCAGCGTTTTCATGTTAACAACCCTATATTTTACAGATTTGTACAATTTTGCACAGTTCTCTGTCAGTCTTTTTCAATAAGATACTTTCTTGTGGTTTAAGGATACACATATCTGTCTGTCCCGCCCCCATAGATTTGCTGGGCCAAGATCAATCCAGGCCTCTCTTCCTGCTGGCAGGAGTTCTTGTTGACACTTGAATTTGCATACCCTTTCAATCCCGGAAGTCTATTGTCTCTCCTCATAGCAGCAGAGCAAAATCTCCTCCCCCCCTCCATTAACATCCAACTGAGAGTTCCTGGCTTTTGATGAGAAGCAGGAGAGATGCCTTTGTTGGAGCAAACAGTGGAATGTGCTTTGAAGTCCTTTGGCTGGTATCAGTTTACTTTAAAACCCAACTTGTTTAAATTTGTCTTTGATAAAAATATACTTACATTTCAAAATAAGCAAACAGATCTCTAATTCCAGTCTTTTTCAACATAGAAATTAAATAGTGGCAACCTATATTGCTTTTGATGGCAAGTCACTTCTTTTCAACATTTTGATTTTAATGATTAATTGATTGATTGATATTTTATTTCTATCGCGCTCGTACACAAGTGTTGCACAGGTTTAAACTGTCAGTGCACTTTAATGACAGCTTTGATACAGGCGACCAGCGGTAGTGCGCCCATATCTGACAGATTTCCACAAACAAACACACTTTTTAATGTGGATATTCTCTGATGAATTCAGCTTTTCCTGACATAGTGCGCTTATGTGGATTCCTTAAATAAGGTGATGGTTAACACCCAGCAAGGATGTTGGATCTTTTTCTGATGTTTGGGAACCATTATTTTGCAATTTCAACAGCCAAAGAACAACGGATTTTAGAGCACTTCTGGTTTTCCTGGCAATGAAGCACTGCCCTTTCGGGTAGTTCCATTTCCCTTGTGAGCAGCCCAAAGACAGGTTTTGGCAGTGTGGTCTCCTGTTCCACCACTGACACAGGCAAAGTAGATTGGCAGCCACTTTTCTGGTTTCACGGCACACTTCTTCAGAGGTTAGCGCGCACTGGGTTTTTGCGGCCATTCTGTTGGTTCTGATGAAAGCAGCGCACAGTGATGTTGCAGGGCAGAGCCTAGTGGGTCAATACATCCCACATGTGGCAGATAATGCTGAAGAACTTATACAAGGAATTTTACACAAAGTGTAGATTTGTTTTTCCAAAGCCTGTTTGCGTAGCTCATCAGGCAAATGTCATATGTCATCTCTATTTACAATGTCACTGGCAAATTGTCAAAAAGATCATGCTACCTCAAACTAGATAACAAAATCTCTATTCATTAATAAGTAGAACCCTGCCATTGCTTTACTTTGAAATGCAAATATATATGTTCAATCCATGGCTGACAACACAACTGCAGTTGCACAATATGTTACAGCTTATTAGATTACAATTGAAAATAAACTAATGAGGTTTGAGCTGATTTGGCAGCAGATAAGAGTTTGAGTCAGAAACTGTTTGGCTTTAGCTACAAGATGGTCTTTCATAGACAATGTGGTGCCTATGAGGCTTCTGGCCTTCTGATATATTAATCAGCACTTCTCCTCGTAGCTGTAGCATCAGAAATGTCTGCCTTGTTCCTGCAATATACAGGAAACAGAGACTGCAACCATTATATGAAAACAAAGACTTGGCTGGAAGGATGCTTGACAGTAAAGACATACTCAGAAATTAGCTGACTGACACTTATTACCTCAAAAGGGCTAGTGCTATTGAGGACATTATTTAAATACTAATGGTATAATAATGTTGTTGGTGACACAGAGGCTTAACATTTTCAGTTGTTATTTTCCTGGGTTCATGATGAGACATGACAAACCATCCCTCATCAACTACATGAAGTTGTGTTACCAAACAGCTGAAAAAATAAATTGTTTTACTTTTGCCTTTTGCAGTTGTTATTACCTTGTCATAGTGAACACGAGTTGCTTGGTACTTAAGAGGTAGATTTTGAAAGTTACAAAGGAAGCACTGGTTGTCTCAAATTCCAAACATATTTAGAATTTTGGGAGAAGAAATGAATAGGGAGAGTTGGTGGCAGCATAAAATGTAAAGGACATACCTGAACGGAGCTCAGAGTCTGTCAACAGCCGTCAGATGGCCCATGGTGACCCTGTTATGCACTTCAGTGATGGAAATGCCATTGAGGAAGTGCAAAATGCTATGCAGCAAGCAAAGGATTCAGATATTGATATAGAGATATACTTCAAAGGTAATTAAAGAGGTCATGCATGCTTTTCAGCATGAAACAAATCTGCTCTTGCCAAGAGCAGTATCCCTTGTTGCTGTTTGTTAGTGGACAAGCTGTTACAGAGAAGAGTTGTCTGATTTGTACCCCAAGAGATTTATTCCACCAGAAGAGTAGCTGCACTTTACTAGGTTGTGGTGATTGCCCCCACTGGTTTAAACACATTTAACATAGGAGGTGTACCTCTGCAATGTTTGTTGATGCTACTAGTTGATCATGACAACAAGTTGTAATTCAGGACACTAGGGATCATTAGGAGTACCCCGGTCTGGGACAAATGCTGGTAAAAATGCTGGTAATTCCAGCTACAGCATTTGCTCCAGTCCGGGGAACTTCTAATGAGCCCCAGTGTCCTGAATTACAACTTGTTGTAATGATCAACTAGTAGCCCCAAACTGCAAATAAATGCCAGAATCACCGGCACATTAATCCCATCCCGTGTAATCCAATGGCACTCCATGGAATGGGAATGGGAATTTACCGGCATCTCTGTGTGCCTGTAATATCCTAGTAATACCGGCATATCAGGTGGCAGAGGCAGTAGGGGTAGTTTCCCGGTCTCCCACCGGAATTACAGACGGGATACTGGAAACTTGTAATGAGCCCCAGTGTCTGGAGAAGTACAGGGTCGATTCATTCAGAAAATGAACATTCTCACGGTTGATGAAGTTAGCATGGTACCCAATTTCAAGCTAGCTTTTACACATTTGAGAACGCAGGAGGAGCTGAAGACTGACTATTAAGACTGTTTGTAGGAAAGCATGATTGTTTTCAGTGATATTCTACAGTTGACTCCTGTAAAAGGACAGCAAGTGTTTTACACCCTCTACAGTAGAAATCCTCTGAAGTCCATTGGCAGTGTAGGATGGGTAAATCTCTGGTATCATCCACTGTTAATATGAGGCAATCTGCAGATAAAGAATATGCAGTGGTACTGAAATGTACTTGAGTATGAGTGCTAGATTATACTGTGAAGTTAGGCTTAAAAGGTATACTAATTTCCAACATATATTATGATGGGTGTACTGATCCAGAGGTTATTTGGGATTTACAGTAAAAAAACATACAAATAACCGCACTATAAGTTCAGAGCAGTGCAGTACATTTCTGGTGATTGTTTTGTTGTCACTTTTTTTGGCAGTAATGGAATTAATGACAGTTTTACTGCACTGTAGAATTCCTACTTTGGAGGTGAAGTGGAAAATGTACCTCCAGAAGTAAATACTCTACTTCCCCTCCAAAAATCAATGGATGTATCATGGCAGGATAACCACTGTGGTAAATATTCAGAAATCTGCATGGAGTTCCATAGGCTCCAGAAAAGGGGGTTCGCATACCTTTATTAGCACTTGGAATCCTGGGGTAAATCCACAGGACTGAGTGGGGGTAACAGTAAACAGGTTGGGCAGTAATTCCCACGTAATTCCAATTGTATTACTGCCAAAGTCTTGATGAGGTGTTCGCTTGGTGCCAACTGTTGCAGAGTATGAATTATATAATTCTGCAATGATTGCCACTAAAAATTCAAATATTGTTGAAGTCAATAGATCTTTTACATGGCCAGTCAATGTGGTTAGAGTGGAATAAGAAGGTGAAGACGTGCTTGATTGACCTGGAAAAGTACATTTCTCGTAAAGCATTAGAGTCTTTTTTGAATGTAGTTGTTGCATTTGTGACTTATGAACAGAGTACTGCCATTACCTTTGTTATCATCCATTTTGATCACACCAATGAGCCTCACGTTGTAGCCAGGACTTTGGCATACTTCCAGATTTTTTAAGACGTGTTTGTGAAAAGAGCATATCTTCCTCTATGATCTGTCTACATAATCACTGTCTACAGGTCTCACAGCTTGAGTTTAGATGTGGCAGTGGTTGATGTAGCTCACACTGTCTTTAAGGAAGGTATGTCTTTTGTAGGCTTGCCCCATGGTAATGCCCGTGATTGGCTGTTGCCTCACACTGACCAGCCATTCCGGATTTGCTGGACGGTGAGGCTGGCCTCTGTTGAAGGCCGTTGTCCAAGGCAAGAGCAGGAGCTCCATGCCGCTCTCTGCTGCTCTCTGCTGTGGACAAAGGACTCTATCGATCCAGAAACCCAGGACAACTCCTCAATGTCAGGTAAGCCCGACGTACCCATCTGTACTGCCAGCGCTTCACTATGTGACCTGATTACCTCCAAACATGCCCTATGCCCTCACCACCCAAGAGCATTTGTCCAAAACCCTTTTTACCGACACTCACGCAGCCCAATGCGACAGACGACCATCCCCTAACCCACTCAGCATACCTTAGACAACACGGAACTGGACGCACACTATCCACAGCCCATACTCTCCCAAGTCTTGACTCACCCTCACAGACGTCACACACACAATGCGCACTCTCCCCCATTGACACTAGACTCGGTCACATGCTCGATTTGCAAAGGATACACCCACGAGCGTGCAGCCCTCGCCCCGCAAGACTCGCAACTGCCACTACCCCCACCATCGTAGCCCACAACACATCACCCCCTACATGAAACCGACCACCCCCACCTCTTTCACAAGAACCAGCTGCCTCTCTTCCCTCATCCTGCCGCATAAAGACGATAAGAGTACGTCGGCAGCAAACCACCTGTACAATATAGACACATCTAGGGCCCTCATTTCACTGCCCCAAACGAAACTCTATCCACGCAAACAAACACAAAGACCAGCTTTAGCCAGCCCCCCCAGGCACCAGCTCACCTCAATCCTACTAAAACATCCTTTCATCCTCCGCCATCCCAGAGAAACCACAGGCTTGGCACCAGAAACTCCATTGTCACTCCCACCCACCTCCCTGCGCTGATTGGGAGAAGAAATGGGCACCTGGTGTGAATGCACACGCAAAAACAACACCTTCATTCTGGCTCCTGACAACCTACACCCCAATGCTCACATGACCACTATTAAGACCATGACTAATCTCAGCCGCCTTGCCTCCTGCATACCCCCTAACCACAATCTTCGCAAACAAAGTAATTTCAGCACTAATCCATCCCTGGGATACATCCTCAAGCTATCCTGACCGCTCCAGGCCAAAACCCAGCCTCACTCCTGGAACACAACAACCTTGCCCTATCCAAACCTGACCACCTCTTACATGCAGCCCTCATTAACGCAAGGTCATTAACCAGCTCATGCTATCAACATAAATTACTTAATTTCCAACCTGCAACTTGACCTCCTAGCCATTAGAGAAACCTGGTTCCATGAGGCCTCAGGGCCTGCTCTATCCCTAGCGCTACCAGAAGGATAGAGCATACTTAAATGCGACCGAATAAATGCACGTGGGGCGGAGTCGTGCTTATCCATAGAGAAAACCTACACAACAGACTCTTCAGTACTGCCTCCAAAGGAAACTATGAATCCATCATGGCTAAACTTGTCGCAGCACCCTCAGACTCCATTACCATGCATGTCATTTACCGCCAACCCATTACTGCAGCCAATTTTAAAGACACCTTAGTCATCTCCTAGGAGAGAATCTCAAATCCACTTCGAGAGTCATACTCTTAGGCGACGTCATTCTAGGCCTACCCGACGCCGCCGACAACACAGCCTCTAGTATTGCCAAAGCCATCACTGACCTAGGGTTTCAGCACTGGGTCTCAGCCCCCACCCACTCCAAAGGAAGAAACCTAGACTGGGTAACCAACCTTAACAACCAGATTACCATCACCTCCAACAAATCTATCCTCTGGTCGGACCACAACCTCCTTACTTTCAGTCTCCACGTACTTAACCCCCCGCCCTTTGTACCCCCTAGCCCCCACATGGGCCCCCAGCACCAAGAAGATCACTAGCGACTCACTGTCCCCCTTCCTTAGACCACAGTACAGGGAAAACATCGCCACATCTGTCCCACAAGAACTAGCAGACCTATATTCCAGCACTCTCACAAAAGCCATTGATACAATAGCACCATTCCTCCCTAGGAAGAATAAACCTAAGGACCACCGCTATTCCTGGTTCACCGACGCCCTACTAGCACTGTGCTCTAAGAAGAGATAAGGAGAAGCCCTCTGGAGGGAAAATCCTTCAGATGCAACAAAACATACTTTTAATACATTTGCTAATGAATATAATCAAGCCATCATAAAGGCTAAAGCTGAAACGTATAATGCCAGGATAGCCAAAGCAAATTCTAACTCTCAGGAACATTTCAAAATACTGAGAGAGCTTGAATCCCCCACGTCTCCTTCATCTACCATCCTCAAAGACGAATCCTGGTTTACCAACATCCAGGACACCATGAGAAATAAAATATGCCTCTTGCAGAAAATAATTGCCTTAAAGTAAAGTCCAACCAACTTAAGCAACTACACGGCCCCAGCTAAAGCATTTACTTCCCCGCCAACCCACTTCAAAAAAATCTCAGAGTCAGATAGAACCAATATCATCACAAATCTCAAACCTTCTAGATGCATAGGAGACATCTGCCCAGCCACCAATCATTAAAGGCTGTACTTCTGACCTAGTCCCTTTCATCATGAAATGTATCAATCCCTCCTTTACATCCAACCTTGTACCCACCGACCTCAAAGAATCGTGGGTCCTTCCCCTATTAAAAAAGCCATCACTAGACCCTACAATGCCCAACAATTACCGCCCCATCACCACTGTACCATTCCTGCTCAAAATCCTAAATAGAGCAGCATACAACCAGATTCAAGATTACCCAGAAACTAACCACATCTTAGTAATGCGACAATCAGGCTTCAGACCAGGTTATGGCACCGAGTCCGCTCTATTAAACCTTAAAATTCAGATGGACTCCTTCAGAGATGAAGGCAAACTGGCCCTCCTACTCTTATTACACCTATCTGCAGCATTTTACATTGTAAACCACAAAACACTTTGCCATCACCTTACGTCAGCCGCCAACTTCTCAGCAGATGCTGCCAATTGGATTGCCTCCTTCCTAGAAGGGAGAACAATGAGAGTTTTCTCTGATACAGAAAATGATGTGCCCATCCCAATCCCATGCAGTGTACCTCAGGGATCCTGCGTTTCCCAATCATTATACAATATAATTACGAAACCACTATTGGACCTACTGGACGACCATGGCATCTCATATGCCAACTACGCGGATGACACGCAAGTCCTCCTCCCCCTGACAGGTTCCTGTGCCAATGATTCCATCATGCTCAATAAAGTCTATGCCACCATCCTGCCCTGGATGGATGCCAATCACCTATGCCTCAATGACGATAAGACCGAGATCCTGCTAGTAGGCTCACCGTCAGTGTTAAAAATCCTCAGCCCACACTTTTGAGCTTTCACTTTAGAGAGAATACAGACCACAGTCTCCAAATCGATTAAAACCTTAGGCATATACCTGGATGCGTTGCACTCTCTCAAAAGACAAGTGAGTGCCATTGCAACCTCCTCAGCCCAAATTGATCAATGCGGCAAGAAAATTCCTCACTACGGACAACTGCTTAAATATTTCCAGAGCAATCACGGGCACCAGGCGAGACTATTGCAATGCCCCATTTGCAGGAACCTCCAGACAGAACTTAAATAAACTTCAAATTATACAGAACAATGCCCTGGGAGCAGCTCTCAACATTCCCAAATCTCAGTGGCTACTGATCAGACAAAGAATCACCTTCAAAACTCTGCACACAAATACCTGAGCAAAACCGCCCCACAGTATTTGGCACACAAATAAAAAAAGAAAATTACAAAAGCACTACCAAACCAACCAAACAGGCCAGCAGGATTCCTCCACGTGTGCAAACTAAGCACTCCAAGAGTCAAAAGGGCAAAAGGCAGAGGAACAAGCTTCCCCTCTATCACAGCACACCACTGGAACTCCCTGCCAACTGAGTTCAGAACACAGGAATTCCTTATTCCTTAAGCCCTGAAAACCTGGATCTTCACATAAACTCTGAAAAGAAATTGAGTATTCCCAATATCCTTGGGGACCACTGTCTGTCACTATTCCCAATATCCTTGGGGACCACTGTATGTCAGTTGTATAGATTGTAATGTTTTTAAGCTCTGTACAAATGTAACTGGTATGCAACAGCGCCCTGATGCCCGAGGGTTTAGGTGCTTTGCAAATGAAATAAATAAATGTACAAAGTCTGTCAGTTTTATGTCTGATTGTGTTTGTGTAGTTGCAGGTGTCATTGTAACTGGCTATGTGGGCTTGGCAGGCGAAGAACGATGGTCTGGAGATTTGCCCAGAGCAATGCCAGTGGTTAGGATTAATTCAAAACCTTCCAGCCATTACCTCTTTTGTTTTGTGTAAGCCACCCCCAATGGGACGGGTATGCCAAGACGTGGGTCCCGTGCCTTCTGGGCCTAGAGAACCAAGCAACTTCTCACGGGTGAGGCCAAAACATGTTTGGGGATGCTTGTGGTCTGGCACAGAAGGGATGTGACCAACTAGTTCGGGCTGCACTGCCCCTTATGGGGTGGGACCAAGGCTGTTTTGCATATGGTCTTTCCTCTTTTGTAATGGCTTGGCAAGTGAAGAACAATGGTCTGGAGGGTTGCCCAAAGCAATGCCAGTGGTTAGGATTAATTCCAAACATTCCAGCCATCACTTCTTTTGTTTTGCATAAGTCACCCTGAGTGAGACAGGGATGCCCAAACGTGGGTCCCGTGCCTGCTGGATCTAGACAACCCACAAGCTACACCTCACTGATGAGGCCAAACAAGGCCTAAACATGTTTGGGGATGCTTGTGGTCTCGTGCAGAAGGGATGACCAAGCAGTTTGCGCTGGACTGCCCCTTTTGGGGAGGGACAAAGCCTGATTGCATATGTTCTTTCCCTTTTGTAATGGCTTGGCAGGCGAAGAACGATGGTATGTAGGGTTGCCCAGAGAAATGCCAGTGGTTAGGATTAATTACAAACCTCCCAGCTATCACCTCTTTTGTTTTGCGGCTGTAGGGTCCTAACATATGATTACTGCTTCAGGTAATAAGAGCATTGTGCCAGAGAAAGAGGCATGCTGCCCAACGTCTGAACAAGCAAGTGCGCAAATACCTCAGAAAAAGTGGTTACTTGTTGAATCGAAGTACTGTGCCCACATATTGTACAAGCCTGATCAATATGTACTCTGCTAAGTCAGGTACTGAATGTTATTGTAATTTAAGTATGACTTTGTGTTAAAATGACCACTCTGCTGCAAACAGAACATACTCACTGTGGTGGAATGAGCAATTTGCACAGGTTGATTGAGACAGAACCAAATGAGGTGCATAGTGCAGCCTCATTTCAGGATATGTTTGCTGCAGAGTCTCAAAGTGGCAATTTGTCTGAAAGCTCACTGCAAGGTGCTTGTGAATTTCTCAAGGAATCTTTGGAGTGCAGGTAGAAGAACATAATGTTTTCATTGGCCTGTCCTATCAGTCCAGAATGTCCCAACAGAGCCTGCTGACAATGTTGTGTACTTTTCTGCACCTAACCTTGAGAGTGTGACCTGGTGCTTAGTTTGCAATGATACAAACACACATAAAACAAGTAAACATAGTTTATTGCATGCAAACGCACTGGGCCGCTAAGGCAGCTGTCACAGCTGGATCTCCCTGGGGCTAAACTTGATTTCAGCACCATATTCTAGAACTGGAGGAGGTCAGAAAGAGAAAGGAAGTATGGGGAGGTGGTCACTGGTGCCAGCCACAACACCCCCTGCCATTAGGGTAAGTGAGGGATTGAAAGCTAACTAAAATCCTCCACCTTTTTCTGAACCCTACTCCTGGACTTTGGTCAGTGTGGTGCTTATCTGCAGGTCTCATTAAGGAACTTGCTGTCTCAACATTACTTGATATTAATGTTCAAGAGTTACCGGGCTAAATGACTGAAGATCTAAACGGAAGTGTTGATCTTCGTACAAGGCCAAGCATCTATTTACTTACTCATTATTCACGATGGACCCTAAACAACTTGGCTGCAAAGAGAAAGACATTGTTTTGTGTACACTGATGCAGTACTTTCATACAGGATTTGATTGCCTAGAAATGTGATGAATTCTTATCTTCTTTTACTGGAACAACTGGAACCAAATTATGAGGTTGATTCAAGTAAATTGTTTAAAATAATGTAATTTATTATGCAGTAAAGAGGAGTACGAATCAGTGACGTTTAAGTTAAAATGTAAGTGAATGTACGTTTTTGTCAGGGTTCATCAGCAAACCCAAACACCACGCACATGCCACACAGAGACAATTGCCTTTGTGAAAAAAGCCATCAGACAACAAACAATAGCAGTGAATCAACATTTTTATTGGGGCCCTGAGTGCCCCCTCACGCCGGGCAGGCAAGGGGCATAACAGGGCCGATTTACCATGTAATATGGGAAAAACATTAAAGGCTGCAATGCAGAAATGCTGGCTGGGAACTGGAGTTCCCAGCATGCAAATCCGGGGCCAACTTCGGGTTGGCCTGGGCTTTATAAACCCAGGCGCACTGCTTACTGTGCAGATTCCCAGGAGGAAGCAGGCTGAGCACAAAGAAGATTGAAGCAGCCATACTCCTGTGCTATAAAAAAGGTAAGTGGAGCTAATTCTGGTGGAGCGCGGGCATGGGGGCCACCAGGGGGACACACCGGCATATCTAGAAGTCCTGCTGCACTTTTCTGGGATGGGGGAAAAAATCTTGTTATGGAAATATCCAAATATCCCTAAAGGCCCAGGTTTGGGGTCAGAGTACATGTTTAGAAATTCTCTAACTTTTTAGAGAAAGGACTATGATTGTATAGTGTTAGGTAGTACATCACGTCATGGAACCGTGACACGATGGGATGGAGCGAGCCCACGGAGGACGGCGCGAGCAGGAAGAGGACGGCGTGAGCAGGAAGAGGACGGTTGACGTCGCCGGAGAGTGGGGCACGAACGATCCAACTATAATCCCTATCATTACCCTAATTAAATAAATGTACATTCACTTAGCGTCTCTGACTCATATGTTACAGATGGCGACGAGGAGCAAGCCCTGCCTTCTCTAATTGGACCGGCGTGCAGTCAGGAGGCCACAGCTGATGTGAAGCGATGACGGCCACATTCAGGTGAGCTGGGCGAAGTGAAGGAAGGGTGTGATATGTGTTTTTTTTTTAAAAGGAGTCAGAAAAGATTTAAGAAAAGCACCCAGCCCATATGTTGTTGTCATGTGACATGCGGCCATTGTTAAGGGCCAGGCAGCATTACAGTGATCTGCATCTGTTCTTAACACACTCCTCCTCGTCCCAGTTCTTGCAGAATAAAACAATTCAAATAAGGAAAGGCAAGTAATGCAATACAATGCAGTGAATAGGATATTGAATATATGCATTGGTCACAGAGACTTTAGCACCATGGATACTTACAGAGGTGGTGGGGACATAGCCATGTACAGTGTTCCTCTGTCTACTCTGTTCCTACCAGAGTCTGGTGAACCGTCCATACCCTGGAAAAGATGGCTAAAGAGTTTTGTGCACTATGCCAAGGTAATGTGCGGTGCAAATATTAGTGTTGATAGGAAGAGATCTTTAGTTTTACATTGTCTGGGGCCAGCTTGCCAGGAGAAATATGAGGTTCTACCGGACCTAAGCGCTGATGAGGGTCAAGATATAAACTAATACGAAAAAGCCATAAAGAAAATGAATAATCAATATGAGAAGAAACTGAGCACAATCCTAGAGAGATACAAGTTTGGGAAACTCAAACAAGAAGAGGGAGAGAGTGTTGTACAGTACATTACTGCATTACACAATCTAGCAGGAACTTGCAGATTTAATCAATAGTTGGATGAGAGACTTAGGGACCAAATTATGTTGGAGTGCAGAAGTAGCAAAATAAGAGAAACGCTGTGGGCAGAAGATGAGCCACCACTAGAAAGAGTTTTCAGGGTGGCCAAAGAGGTTGAACATATGGAAAAATGCGTAAAGACATTGGAGGACAGTTTAAAAGTAGCTCCTGTTAAGCCCACACCCGCTGCTACCCCGCAGCCAGGCACTGATTCCATAGTGATGATAAGTGGCCAAGATGGATCGAGAAGATGGAGCAACTTTAACAAAGGTTTCAGGTGTAACAATGAAAGCAGAGGAACAATGAATAGAGGCCTTAGAAGAATATCGGACATGGAAGGACGTGGCCGGGGCAGTACGCAAGAGGATGAAGAATGGATCGAACCTGCTATAGGTGTAGCAGCCCCTCCCATCTAGCCAACAGTCCAATTTGTCCAGCAGTAAGGGTGATATGTAGGATTTGCAAGGGCAAAGGTCATATAGCGACATGTTGTAGAAGCAAAGATTCTGCCAGTTGGATTGGGGATGAAGAGAGTGATGAAGGAGAAGAATGTATATCTGCCATAGGAGATGGAAAAGATACAATGGACAGGCCAATGACAATTGTTCAAGTTAACAGTGCTCCAATCACCATGATGGCTGACTTGGGTGCTAAATACACACTTATCCCGGAAGGGGCGTGGAAGAGAATTGGCCCTACATTTTCCCATGTGGTTGACATAAAATCCAGAGCATATAGAAGGGTGAACGTTGATTTAATTGGCTGGTTCAAAGCGACACTGGATTTCAAAGGGAGACATGCTGAAGGATGGGTTTATGTATCAAAAAAGGGGCATCCTTCCTTTTAAGTTGGACACATCAAAAACTCCTGAAGGTGCATCTGATTCCGAATGCTGATGAAGCAGTATTTGCAATTAAAGATGTGTAAAGGCGCAAAAGCATAATAGAGTACGAGGTATTCAGGAAGGAATTGGATGCCTAAAGAGGTTCATGCATCGCATTCTATTGAAAGATGGATGCAAACCAGTTGCACAGAAACTACGCACCATACCGTTATCTGTGAGAAGGGAAGTAAAAGATGAACTAAGGAAATTAGATGAACAAGGTATTATAGAAAGTATTGATGCATCGGAATGGGTGTCAACCCTGTGGTAGTGCAGAAACCTTCTGGTAAGGTCAGAGTATGTGTGGATCTCCGTCAACTAAACAAATGTGTCATACCCGAATGTCACCCTCTGCCCAATATTCAAGAGTTGATTTGATCAATGCGGCCTGCTAAATATTTTTCGACACTTGACCTCACCTCGGCTTACCATAAAATTTAATTGCTCAAAAAATCTCATCATCTTACAACTTTTATCACGCCAGAGGGATTGTTTCAATATTGCTGGATGCCATTTAGCCTGATTTCAGCCTCTTGTGTGTTTCAGAAAGTTATGTATGGAATATTTGATGGAGAAGAGGGTGTGAACTTTTTCCAGGATGATATCTTGATATATGCCAATGACAAAGAGGAACATGATAGAAGGTTGGAGAAAGTTCTCAAGAAACTGTGTACAGTAGGAATGATACTTAGCAATAAAAGGCCAAAAATTAGCAGGAAGGAAATTGAGTATTTGGAGCACGTAATTTCCAAGGATGGTATTTCACCAAAGAAGGAACTAGTTAACGCAATAGAGCAAATGACCATGCCTAATGGTAAAGATCAGCTGAGAAATTTTTTAGGAATGGCTGAATATTATTCTAAGCTCATTAAGGGATTTGCTGATTATGCTAACTACTTAAGAAGTTCATTAAGATCCAATGTGCAATTTTCATGGACTGTGGACGGTGAGGAAGAGTTTCAATATATTAAACAAGCTTTGGCAATGGCACCAGCATTGCACGATTATAGGAAGGGATGACAGATTGTAAATTCAACAGATGGCAGTAATGCGGGATTAGGTGCTGTACTTTCGCAGATTGAAGACGAGAAGGAGTATAATGTTAGCATTTGCCTCATGATTATTGAAGGGGCCTGAGAAAGCATATGCAACCATTGAAAAGGAAGCCCTAGCAGTGAAGTGGGCTATGTAAAAGTTCAGGAGTTTTGTATGGGGCACCACATTTGAACTTCCACAAACCGTTGGTCGAAATCTTTTTGACTAAAAAATTAGACAAGGTATCGGGAAGAATACAAAGGTGGTTGTCCAGATTACAAGAATTTGACTCCAGAATGACATATATCCCAGGTGTAAGGAATTATGCTGCCGACTGTATCACGTATGACTAACAGTGTGAAAACGGAAAACAATGATGAGGAGCAAGAGGCAATTTGTGAAGTGTGGGAATTTGTGATCTCCAAACAGGAATGTCATAATGAAATGATGAAGGACCACAAAATAGAAATTATGATTAAAGATTTCTTGGAAGTACAGTTGAGTAAAGACACAGCGAGGGAAGCGGGTGTTGAAGGATATGGAAATTAAGTGACAAACTGCCCTTGTGTGATGGCATTCTTATGAGGGGGGACAGACTTGTACCCGCAGAGTGTTTGAAGGAGAAAATAATACATCTTGGCCATGAGAGTCATCAAGGGATTGTGAAGCCAAAGCTTATCACAAGGAACAGTTACTGGTGGCCGGCGTGTGATGCACAGATAGAGAAGAACGTACAGGACTGTATCCTTTGCGCTAATAGTGATGAAGTGTGGCTGACTGAGAGTTGTCCCATTGCTTTAATGGATATACCAGAAAAACCGTGGGAGAAATTGGTGATCGATGTGCTGGGACCAGTGTGGAATGATAGTAGTCATGCATACTGCATAGTGGATGTTTTGATAAGATGGGCGGAGGTGAAGATGACACCTTATTCCACCATAAAAAGTATTACTGATTTGTCTGAAGAATTGTGTGAGTGTGAGGGCTGCCCGGTTGTAGTTCTCACAGATAATGACTCACAATTCTAATCAAAAGAAATGGAATTGTATTTTCAAGAAGAGAGCCATTGTACATAGAATAAGTGCCATATATCACCCACAAATAAATGGAATTGTGGAGAGATATAATAAAATCATTAAGGAAGCCATCAGGTGGGAATGGGTCAATGGAAAGAAGTGGAAGGATGCGGTGAGGAGGATGATTGTTGCCCATAGGTTTAGTCCACACTGCACCACAGGAATTTCTCAGTTCGAACATAGTACAGGGAGAAAGGGTACAACCAGGCTCTTTCCTGGCTGGATGGGAGATGTGTCAGGAATGGAAGTGAAGTTGAGTGGTGTGGAATTGAGGATCAGAGATTGTCATTTGAAAAACAACGCTGCCCACGATAGCAGGCACTCTAGAAATTGCAAGGTTCCCCAGGTGGGTGGTTGGGTCAGAATAAAGTTGCCAAGTGCGTTGCATGGTGATGGTTGTCGATGGTCTAAGCGTATTGAGGTGATTGAGGTGTTCAAGCATGCAGTAAGGACGAAATATCATAGGGTGTCGAATATGGAAAGGGTGATGGTGATTTAATCAAGACAGGATGGAGAGATTGAGAGAAGGATTGGAGAGATTTGTGGTGAGGTTGAAAGGAGTGGAAAGTTTCCCTTGTTAGATGCACCAGGAGTTATGGGAGACCATGTTATCTGGATGACTATGGCGATTAGCGGAAGCATTGGAGACATCATGGTGAAAGAAAGGGGATGTGTAGTGTTGGGAAGTACATTGCGTCATGGACCATGACGCAATGTCAGCTAACGAGCCCACGGAGGACCGTGCAAGCAGGAAAAGGATAGTTGGCTCGCACGATCCCACTACAATCCCTACCATTATCCGAATTAAATAACTGTGTACATTCACTTACCGTTTCTGGCTCATATATTACAGATAGAAAACTGATAAAATGTAAAACAACAGTTGCTAATAAATGCATTTATTCTTTCACTGATTGGCTGCACAGTAAAGGTTGTTACGGATACACAAACTCGGAATAGTGCACAGCATATCCAACAGCGACAACCACTAAGATTTTATGCTTACTACGAATGCTTATTTTAAGAACTCACAAACATTAACAGTTGGGTGGGGCGCTGTTGCGTACGAGGAGAGATGGACACTCCCGTGTGAGCTCTGCAGGCCTCCTGGCCCGTAATTCGACTAACATTGCTAATAAAGGCCGGTCCTGCCTAAAAATCGCCAAGAATGTTCCGCCAGGACGATAGAACACTTCCACGAAGTTTGAACTAAATTGGTACCACGGCTCCTGATACACTGTGCAAGAGGTACCACGCTGCCAGCGAGTGAAGCCAGTTTACACGAGCCGCAGTGCAGGGGGAGGAGCCCAGTGGTGAGAGGACTTGAGGACCGTAGGCCCAATAGGGTGGCTCGCCTATACACTGAAGAGGGTCGCCGGCGCTCCGAATCTCGTCGAGCGCCTGCTGACCGAATACTTTCAGCACCTGATCAGGAGCCGCGGCGGGCAGAGGAACCCAAGGAGCAGTCTAACGAATGGTAGGAGGGGGGCGCGGGTGGAAGCAGAGTAATACCCGGCCTGCCACATACCAACACAGGCTCCTGCAGGCTGTTCCCCGCCCAGCAGCCCCCCTCCTCGCTTTCTCCCTAATCAGAATAAGGCACCACAAGAGAGAAGGGGGACCCACCAGGAATGCCCCCCCCCCCCCGCCAACATGAGCGCGCAGCTCCACTTGGCCCACGCCAGAAAACGTAGCGTGAAAGGTGCGGCAGAACGGAGAACGCTAGTGACAGTTACGGGCACCGAAGGCACGCCCGCTCCCATATGCATCCCCCATTGCACTGGGGGACCACGCACAACCAAAACCCAGGCAGCAAAGCAGGACTACCACAAGCAATGACAATTCTCAGCCTGCACGAGTGAAATAACTAATCATGATAGAGGCCCACAGGCACTGACAGCCACGTTAATCCCCAGCCTGCGACCCTAAGCTCAGCGGTGGCAGTCACAGCGAGCAACACCACAAGGAGAAAGAGAGACTATATCCACCTCCACACAGTAACGCGCGACAGGTACTGACATGTATAGCATACTATACACAGAACCAAGGAGCTCACCCATTATCACCATAGGAACAAGCCCACCCAGTTCCTGCCGAGCAGCAACTACAGCTAAACCAAAGGGAAGGCTCCCCCAAGCTGGCTCAACATAACGTACCTGCACCCATGCCCGGGTAACCATAATACCAGGATAAATCACAGCTGAGGAGAAAGTGAGCAAGCCGAGGCATAACCTACCTCAATCTACAGTGGTGGGCTCTCTACGCGCTGCAGTAGAGGGCCCACCCACAGCCACTTCGGAGACACACTAACCAAAGTGTACAAAAGGCAGTGACTACAGAAAAACTGACATAAAGGCCCCGCTAGGCCGTCCTAACCTGAATGCTCCCTGCCTGGTGCGAATAGTTACATTTTCAAGACAGATCACGGTGGGGAGAAAGGGAGCACGCAGAGAACACCCTATCTCTGCCTAAAGTTGCAGAGTCTAACAGACCCACACCATCATCTAGACTACCAGAAATTAACCCACGGAACCCAACTGGGGGGCATCCAGGATACACGAAAGGTCCCAGATTAGCATGTGACCATCGCACCCCCCGTCATCTGGACGCAAAGAACCGCCAGATATAACAGTGCCACGGACGACAGCGAAGGGAGCAAAGTACGATGCCCAAGGGCTTCGGCCCCAAGAAAGGGAGCCATACAGAAATACACAACGACAACGAGAAAAGACGCGGATGCCACAATGTCCACGGAAAAAGCACTGCAGACACAACCGGCTACAAATTCCCCAGCGATGGACCCACAGGCAGTCCTCCTGGCCATGCAGCAGGGATTCACCTCACTAAATGAGAAATTAGACGGGATAACTGCCAATGTTGCCTCCATCAAAACGCAATTGGACAAGACCATAACCCGAATCACAGAGGCTGAGACACAAATATCCAACATGGAAGATGGACTGGAAGTGTTAAATAACACAGTGACAACTATGGCAAAAGAATTAGGAACGGTTAAAATCAAGTGCGAAGATTTAGAAGCTAGGTCCTGACGGAACAACATCCGTATTATTGGAATGCCAGAAGAAGCCCTGAAAGGACCCATGGAACAAGCGATGGAAAAACTCTTACGCGATCTACTGGGGGATCCCGGATGGTCACCCATGTTCATTGTGGAGCATGCACACAGATCCTTGGCACCACAACCCAAACCTGGAGCATACCCGAGGCCCATAATAGCGTGCTTGATGAATTACAGAGATAGAGACTTGGTGTTGAAAACTGCCAGAGAAAACCAAGAACTGAGGTGGGAGGCCAATACTGTCTGCATCTTCCCAGACTATACATTAGCAGTACAACAAGAAAGACGTATATTTACAGCGATCAAGAAACTACTACGCAAACGACACGTTCTCTATGCCATGCTATACCCAGCTAGGCTAAAAATACAACACCAGAACAAAACCTACTTCTTCACATTTCCTGAGGAGGCGGTAAACTTTGTGGAGACACATATCCCCATACCAACTCACCAGCCGAGAACTGAAGAGGACTTTTAAAGTTGTGTTACCCTACAACGAAGAACAAACAAGAGGAAGGATCGATGACGTGAAAACTGAGACCCTCCCCTCCCGGGGGAGCCCCATAAAGAAAAAGGGCAAGGCCAATTCAGTCCACCTACGATAGAGAAATGAGCACCCTTTTATTCATGATGAGTTACAGCAACAACACCCAGAACTGGCTGTGACGTAAGGGAACATAAGAACCGGCAGCCTGGGATGTCGCCACAGTCCCCCTGTAGCAAGTGCACTACAAGTTAATGGGAAGGGAAAGGGAGGGACATGCGGGCATAGTTAAAGTTTGGGGAACTATGAGGGTGGGGGAGGGCAGCCGGGCGAGTTTGTTGGGGTATAGTTCAGGGGAAGAAGATGTTATAATAAAAAGCATGCAGGTAACGAGCACACGCACGGACATGACCACACTAAAAATGGAACACACCGAACATAAGTACACACATATCCAGGAGAATGGCTGAACCAAGAAACAAAGATATTAAAATGTTAAGCTGGAATGTCTGGGGGCTAGGTTCCCAGATCAAGAGAAGGACATTTTTAGCATACATTAGATAGTCTTCTTGCAGGAAACACATTTACTACATCTGCAAGCCGGAAAGCTCGCCCCCAATTGGGGAACAGATCAATACTACACGTCGTACTCTAGCCGGGCGAGAGGTGTGGTGACCCTCATACACAAAACCCTGCCATTCGCAAATCTCCACTCTGAATGTGACACAGAGGGCAGATATGTTCTGATCCATGGCACCCTTCACGACAGAGAGGTGCTGTTACTTAACATATACGGCCCTAACACAGATGACCCTGACTTCTATTCCACTTTATTCTGGAAACTGGCGAGGTTTCAGACGGCCCACCTGATATGCGGCGGCGATATCAACACCATTCTGGATGTACACCTAGACCACACGTCGGATCAACCAAGGGCACTGTCTGAATCCGCCCAAACGATACTCACCCATATGTCTGACTTGAATTTAAGAGACGCATGGCACTCCTTGAACACCACCAAAAGGGCATACACATTCTACTCGTCCGTGCATGACATGCATTCCAGAATAGACTTGTGGATAATCGCTAACGACGCATTAAGCTGGGTTACTGATGCTCATATATACCCTAGGACATTCTCCGACCATTCACCTATACAGCTAACAGTCCGCATCCCCGACATAAAAATAGGCAGACCCCCCTGGAGGTTTAAAGCAGCTGCCCTCCAGGATGTGGTCTATAAAACGTCATTAGCCCAACATATACGGGAATACTTCAAAATTAATGAGGGCTCTGTGTTCAGTCAAGCGGTATTATGGCAAGCATTTAAAGTCTGCATCAGAGGCACTGCAATGTCCACTGAATTCGGAGTCCTTAAAGACATTTGCAGAGACCTAGTCCGCCGAAAGGCAGACATTGCCAATAAACAAACCCAGTATGCACAGTAACCGTCCCCACAACTGGGACAGGACTAGAGATTGAAACTAAACTAGATGAATTTAAAGAAGCGGCAACGCGAGATCCGCTACTTCGACAGGCCAGAGGCAGCACGTCGCTATGGGGAGCTAGAGCACCCTGGGAGACTATTGGCCAAAATGGTGCGAGGAGAGCGGGGTCCGACTACCATCCCATGCACAAAACAAACAGACGGCAATGTGACCACGGACAAAGAAAAAGTGATGGGGGCATTTTATGATTTCTATAAGCGGCTACACTCTCCTCAGAGCAACGCTACTGACAAGGAAATATATCAATATCTCTCTTGCATACCCACAACATTAATAGCAGATGCCACTAGAGTGACTTTTGAAAGCCCAATCACAGATGCCGAGATATCAGAAGCCATAAAAATCTTACCCAACGTTAAAGCGCCAGGCACCGATGGCCTTGGGGCAGAATTCTACAAAGAATTCAGCCAGCTCCTCGTACCCAGGCTACACGCAGTATGGACAGAGGCTCTAGAAAAAGGGGAATGGCCCGAAACCACTAGAGAAGTGGTCATCACCTTGCTGCTTAAGCCGGGGAAGCCACCGGAAGACTGTGGCTCCTACGGACCACTATCATTAATAAACACTGACGCTAAAATCTTTTCAAAAATACTGGCCACCCGGCTAACCCCGCTAATGCCCTATATGGTTCATGAGGACCAAGCAGGATTTGTCACTGGTAGATCCACCGCTATTAATATCAGACGCTGTCACAAGATTTTGGCGGCAATACCGGAGGAGGCAGTCTCCCTTGACATGCAAAAGGCATTCGACACAGTTTACTGGCCCTTTTTGTTCAGGGTATTACAGAACTATGGGTTTGGCCCTAATTTTATTATGTGGATTAAAATATTATCCACACGCCCCTACGCCGAGATAAGTACCAATGGCTCCCTATCAAATGTACTGGAGCTCCGTGGGGGCACAAGGCAAGGATGCCCACTATCACCTCTACTATTTGCATTGGTGATAGAACCCCTGGCGGACTTACTCATAAGCGCATAAATACGGGCTGTGGCTCGAAGGCAAACTGGAAATCATCACACTATACGCTGATGACATCTTATTATATCTTAAAAACCCAGATTGCACACTTGGGAAAGTCCTGTCAGAGGTTAAGAGCTTCGGCGAGTTCTCTGGCCTAAGACTCAACGGCACAAATCTGAAATTTTCCCGCTCACAGAACCAACGTTTGCACTGCGTGAGCTTCACAGGCTCATCTGGAGCCCAATACATATTCAATATTTAGGGGCATACGTGGCTAGGACTGCTCACTTGTCCCACGCTCTGAACTATAACACCCTGGCCAACGCATTGTGTGCGAAAATGGCACGCTGGAACGCCCTCCCTATCTCATTGATGGGTAGAATCGCCCTTATCAAAATGATGATCCTTGCTAAACTCTTTCATCTATTCACCACAGTCCCAGTGTGGCCCGGTCGTGCACTGTTTGCCAGAATAAAGAGTGCCTGCACCACATTCACATGGGGGGGGACACTCCACATTGAGTTGGGGGGAGCTAACTGACTCATATCCACAAGGAGGCCTAGCGGCGCCAGACTAACTCTATTATTTAGCCGCACAAGCGCATTACGCGCCAAAGGGCTACAGACTTCCTCAACCACAAGGGCACACCGAATGACCATCACCCAACAATACCCACCACACTGCTCCACAATATGACGAAATCTCGCCCCAAATGTCACAACTCCATTGGCCCAACACAGGTCACAACCTCAGTTTGGGCTAGAATCACCGAGATATATGGCACAGACAAGCTGTACCACCCAAGCATGCCAATCTGGGGTGACCCCCAATTACCACCCACCTTAGACAAGGAAGCAGCTGCACACTGGGGCACCAAAGGTATTGTTCAGTGGGGCCAATTGTTCCCAGACAATTTGCGACCTGGGAAAACCTCAAGGATATAGTGGGCTACATGGCCAAACACATGCTATACTATATGCGCATAAAATCATCCCTTGCAAACATATGGCCCGACTTCCAAGAGGAAACAGTGATAAACCTGGGTCTGGGATATATGTTTACTGCGTAGAAATGGAAAATGTCTGCGTCCACACTGTACGAGACCATTATTCAGTCTCGCCCACCAGAAACACGGAATGCCAAAACTAAGTGGGAACAAGATCTGGGGCACCAGATAGAGGACTACCAATGGCAACAGATATGTACTCTGACCAAATATATATCATGCAAGGCAGGATATAAACTAATTCATTATAAAATTGTCCCAAGAACACATTATACTCCTACCAAACTGAAACGCATATACCCGAATAAGCAAACATCTTCCATATGCTGTGGGCATGCATAAAACTGAAGGAGTACTGGGTGGAGGTTTGCGCAGCCTTAGACGTAATGGCTGATCAACCTATCGAATGTTCACCAATGCTATGCTTATTGGGTGACACAGGGTAGATGACCCCAACTTGGAGGAAGCTACTGAACTTAAGTTTACTGATAGCTAAGAGGGCCATACTGCTGAAGTGGAAATGTAATACCCCGCCAACTAAGCGAGATTGGGATAAAGATATGATATGGACAAGTGACACCGAAGAACTATACATAGACTCAGTACAGCCCACCTCGAGACCCAGAAGCATATGGGCCAGATATAGACAATACCTGTCTGACAAAGCTGTAACGAGAACCCAGAATGATAGGAAATGTAAACAGTTGTAGTGTGAATGTCTCGTAATTAATGCAAGATGTGTATAAGTCCTACCTGTGTGCAACTATAAATAAAGGTTTTAAAAAAAAACATTAACAGTTGGGGGTTCACATATTAGTTAGGCAGCGACATTCTGTAATAACTGTGACATTACTGTTTATATGTACTGTGATGAAAACAGGATGCTGTTTAACAGTGTAGTGTGTATCTCACCTTTTTGTTGCTAAGTGTGTGAATGAATGTTCGAAGAGAGAATGTAAGCACAGGCATTGCAAATGTGTAAATGAGAAGCACCTGAAAAGATAAAGGCAAAACAAATCACCTGGCACAATAAACCCTTACCTATCCACTGCTGCAAATACAGACCTCTTACTAAGCCTCTATCCAGTGTTCCTGCTACCCCTTGGGTAGGGGGGAGAACGGGAATGTTCTGGGGAAATTGGCACACGCTTTCCAGCAATGCTTGGATATTGCAAACCGTCAGAGGTCTGCAGCTGGAGTTCATGCAACCGCCTGTGCAGTTAGGCTGGCCACACCAGCAGCGCTTAGCACCAGCAGAACAACAATGCTTAGATTGCGAACTGTCCCAGCTAGCGCAGAAAGACACCATAGAGAAGTGCACAGCATTCCCCAGATTTGTGAGCAATATGTTTCTGGTGCACAGGAAAGAGAAGGTCCGGCCAGTTATAAATCTAAAGGAATTAAACAGGTGGATATTGTAATGTCATTTCAAGATGGAGGGTATCCATCAGGTCAGAGACTCCCTGCGAGAAGGAGACTGGCTGATGAGGCTACACTTGAAAGATGCCTACCTAATGGTGCCAGTGCAAGAGGATTACAGGACGTTCCTAGCTTTTCACTGAAACGGGCAGCTCTGGCAATTGAAGACGATGCCCTTCGGGCTTGCCTCAGCGCCCTGGACATTTACCAAGCTGATGAAGCCAGTAGCAGTGGCAATTCGAGCGAAGGGCATCGGGTTGATTATATATCTAGAAAACCTGTTACTCCTAGCGGAGGACCGGGACACACGGATTTAACAGACAGGATGGGTGCAGAAACTACTGTTATCGTTGGGCCACGCCAGCACAGAGGATAGATTTCCTGGGATTTGTCCTAGACACCAACAAGGCTACGTTAGAACCCAGCTGGGTCGTGTCATCCTCTGAGAGTGAGAGGGACTCTCCCGCTCGTCGCTTGCAGGATATCAGGAGACGCTGAGCGCTGCCAGGCATTTCGGACCAGGCTGCAGAGCTTATCGCAGAATCCCTGGCTCCATCCACTAGGAGGAGCTACAACGCGGCTTGGGCCAAATGGACAAACTGGTATAAAGGGAGAAATCTTCATCCCATTTCAGCCCTTGTAGTGACTATATTGAATTTCTTAGCACAATTGTTGCAGGACGGGAGAGCATTTTGTACCATAGGTGTGTACAGATCTCCGATGTCTGCGGGGCACCTGCCAATTGAAGGGGTTCCAGCGGTGGAACATCCAGCAGTAGTGAGACTCATCAGAGGAGCTAGGTATAAGGCGCCCCCGGAACCTAGTTATAATACAGTATGGGACGTAACAGTGGTACTGCGCTTATTGTAGAGCTGGCCAACAGATAGATATCTGTGTTTTCTTGTTAGTAGTTTGTCATAAAGGCTTCCCAGCCTTCCTCACTTCCCTTGAAATATGTTTCAAACTTTCTTACAAGTCTCCTTCTCTCCCTTTCAGGATTAGTTAGTATTCTCTCTTGGTCAGTTAGGTAGTTCACATTTAGCAACAAATACTTCTCTTTTCCAACTCTATCGGTTTCCCTTTCAGTGTGGGTTATGATTCTCATTCTTACAAGTTCGACTTTGTCAGATTTGCTTTCTCACTTTTCTCCTTTCTACTGGGGCGAGTTTCAATGGATATAAATGCCTGGTACGACACTTGTATGGAGGACTGCCTGTAAGATAAGGACAATTTCCTAGAACAAAAGGCTTGCATTTGGGATCATTTGCATACCCATAAGTCCTTGCTTATCTGGCTCTGAACTGGAGGTGAACTTCCTGTGATGGCTAGTAGGTGGCATTGTGACATGTGTGAGTTGGCTGAAATAATGTCTTTACTTTCAGGTGAAAGGGTTTTTTTTAAGCCTTTTTAAACCCACCATAACTTTGTTGGTGTTATATCTATAACTATACATCTATTAATTGAAGAAACATTAGTTAAGTAAGTGTCAATTAAGGGGATAAGATTTAACGCAACAAAACACTTGAAATTCAGCGGGTATGGGAAATAATGATCATCTTAACTCAGCTCCCCCTGTTGATGACCCATAGGATCTAATGATGTGTTATTTAATTAGCGCTTATGCCTAAGCGCTTTACATAGAACACACGTACATACAGTATCACCCAACTGGAGTTGGTACTCATTTATCGACCTTGGAAGGAGTAAAGGCCGAGTTGGTCTTGCCAGGATTCGAACCTGCGACCTGCAGTTCACACACAGATCGCAGCAGTGAGGGCTCAACCCACTGAGCGTTGTTGCCGACCTCTAAATTTGTCATTGTGAATCCCATCTGTTATGTATTTGCGCATGGGCTTTGCAACAGGGGAATGCTAAGTTAAGATGATCATCACTTCCCACGTCTTGTATTTCAAGGGTTTTGTGATCACCTTAACTAAAGTGTTTTCAATGAATTTCAAAGGTTTGGTTATACCACACTAGCCATGGCTTTCGGCCGTGGCCACTGTACATAGGTTTCTTTAGGGCCCACTAACCATGGCTTTCAGCCACAGCCACTGTAAATGTTCCACCTTGAGGTTTCGTTGGGGCTCACTAGCCAGGACTTTAAGCCCTGACCAGTGAGCACAGCCTTTGGTCATGCCCAATGTATATTTTACTACACTAGGTTTCTTTCAAGCCCGCTTGTCATGGACTAAGGCTGTGGCCGCTGCACATGTTGCACCGATAGGTTTCTTTGGGGCCCACTGAACAGGACCACTGGCACACAGATCCTATTCCCCCTGCCTAACAGATGTGATTACAAACAAAGTTCCACATTTTTATTTTTTTCCTTCTGTTTTCATTCCCCTGATTATCCCCCAGTAATTACTGCGGTAACGCTCAAAAATTCAAAAGTCTGCACAGCGCTCCTCATGTCCTTCCTTCCTTTTCCCTAGGTCCTCCCAACCACCTCAGTTGATTTTTACACCATTCACCCCCTCCCATGTCTCCCTTTCTCTCTTTGCTTTGTGTGACACATTTTTGTTTTGCATTATTTCTGCGATGATCTCACAAGATTACCCCGGTATTCTCCCAATAATACAAATATTTCCAAACTGTAACTCCCTCCCCAGACAACCCCTAACTCCCCAACTTCACATGATGTCCTCTTTCCCCCTACCAACCTCTAGCCTGATGCGATTTCAACCTTTTTCCTCCTCCAAATAGCTTTTTGTACTTTTCGTTTTTCGCATTCCCCCAAAATCACTGCGGTAATAGCTTGCATCGAAAAAAATATATATGCCGGCTCCCACTTCCCCATCAAATATTTAAAACACGACTGAATGAAATAACCTGTCACAGAAATTAAATCGACGCTTCATGCCCAAATTGTTTCTTATTTGGTCGAATTCCCCCCAAAGTTTTTTGCGCGCCGGCTTGATAAAATGTGGACTTTTTCTCTATGGGAAAATTAATGGGAGTAGGCTGAAAACAGTGTTATTTTGCTTTCTTAATAACTTTTACATTTTATATTGAATCTTTCCCATAATTCCCAGTCTGGGGGTGGGGCGGCAAGAAATATTTTGTTTGCAAAATATCTGCCAAATCAGTCATGCAAGTCAAAAGTTATTAGCAATAGTATTTTCGGATTTCCCTATGGCTCATGTCACTCACCAGTGCAGCGACTACTATAATTCATCGTTATAGATATATATTTGCATACATGTAAGGGACTCCTGGGGTTTGCCATTTAAAACCAGATGGAGGCACTGTTGGCATTATTTAACATAACCACCCACTCAGTCATTATGGCCTTACAAGAAACAACACTGCTCTCTTGCACAGGCCAAAGCCATATAAATGTTTTTTTTTTCCATTTACCATCTCATGTCTCTTTGGGTTGAAAAGCAGTGCCAATAATTGCCCACCTACAAACAGCTATCAATGATAGAGAACATAGTAAAAGTCTCTCTCTGTGGATATTAATAGGGAAGCCTACCAGTATTTAATACCCGGCGAGGGGTTGTCGGCCTCCCAGCCAATGACGAGGCTCGGAACGGGGTCCTTACCACAAGGGAAAGACCCCTCTTTGAGCCTCCTCAGAGCAGGAGGCTGCCATCTTCCCTTGCCTGGAAGAAGGTAAGTGCGCTCCCCATGCCCCCTGGCCCTTCACCCCACCCCCCCTTTTCCACATATCCGCTCCCCTCCCTACTCCAACCCCACTTACCTGCGCTGCTCTGTCCCTCGCTGGTGCCGGGAAAAGTACTGTTCTCTGCACATCTCAGTCATGCAATTGTGTAGTCCCTTCTCCTCAAATGTTGACCATTTTCTTTGTTTTACCTTTTTTTTTATATCTTTTTAATGGCCATCATGGAAAGGGAGAAGGGACTAGGTGTAGTCCCTTCTCCCGATCCATGCCATGTTTTTTGCTTTTTTTTCTCGAGTTGAGAAATAGCTTACACACCGTTTCTCAACTCAAGAAAAAATACTATAAGTGCCCTGGCACAACGTGCCGAGTACAAATAGCAATAGAACCCTCGGAGGCAGGGCGTTACTATTGCTCCAGGGGCATTACCCGACCGGTAATGCTCCCCCTCCTAGGGTTCTATTGCTTTATTAAGGAGGCAAAAAGAAATGACAGAGACAGTCTGAAAACTATTCCAAATATCCCTTCCTGCCATCAGTGATTGAAAGAGTGGAGGGACTAAAGCTACTTCGCCATAGGATGCAGCACAGAATAGTGCTGTACAATATAGTTTATGCCACTCCATATTGACAAACCCAGACCACATAATAGAATAATACTACCTCTCATAAGGTGTCACAGCAAGCCAAAACTAAAAGGGAGCTGTCTAAACTTCAATACTCCATGGGAAATGGTTGTGCATGAAAAGGAAACATTCCCTTTTAGCTCGCCTCAACGCCACACAGCCCCACTGCAGCCATTTATTAAAGGAGTTCACTCCATTAGGACATTGAAGAGTTAGTGACACTAAGGTGCTGGGTGCCAATACTACTGTGAAAGGTGTCACTAATGGCGCAGGGCCACTTGACAGCCATAACTATGCTTCCCATGCCTAGACTTGTAGGCCCAACCGTATAATGGGCAAGTACTAAAACTGCAAGTGCAGGCTAAAGGTGTCACAAGTTACCCGGGGCTGCTTGGCAACTGTTTGCTTTTAAGCATAGCTGTTTATGTGAAGAATTAAGTCATCGGAAGACAGCTATCAAAATAGGCACGAAACTGGCTTAAAACCAGTGCCTTAGTCTTGCGATTTCGCCTTTAACCACGCTGAATAAAAGTATTAAGACTCAGGGCCTCATTCCAAGTTTGGCGTTGAGGGAAAAATGTGGCAGTAACAGAGTTATCACCATTTTTCCAGCACCGCTAATATAGTTTTTCGCTTGTTGCTGCTGGGAAATCCTCCACTTTATCTAGAAAAATCCGCGGAATTACAGTGCGGTAATACTGCCGGCGGTAAATCCACCACAAATCCCCCATGGAGTCCTATGTACTATAAAAATGGGGAATTGCACTCTTGACCACCACTTGTTATCCCGTGGTAAACCCACGGGACCGAGTGGTGGTAAAGGTAACGGATTGTGGTGTTAATTCAGCATATTTACCACCTAATTACTGCCAACCTCGGTATGAGGCCTTTGTGTAAGTCGGTACCACTAATGGGGACTTAATGCTGTAGACAGATACTGGATTTATATCGCCCTCTCACTCATCGCCATTAGGGTTGCGCCCCTTTGCAAAGCCTGAACTTAGCATGACCAGTCTGCCGTAAATTCACATAGACCGCAGCAAAAATACCACACCGCCCCGCAGATCTTGCTACTGTGCATCTTGCTGAGAAATCCATATTTGTTATTGCAGGAGCTGACATATTTCTCCCCGCTGATGAATCAGTGATAACGCAGCGAAACCTGATTATGATTATCTACAAATACCTAACTGAGTGGCCTAATGAGCGTGGAAGTTGGTCATTAAAGATGTGAAGTGACATATTTACAAGAGCGCCCGCATCTGTTCTTAATTTTCCCATGTCAGCGAACGTTCATCCTTCTAAAGGGGCTTTCAAAACCTAATTCTCTGCAACGATGGCAGATTGATGTTAAACAGAAATTGGCCGATTTCCAGACTCGGTCAGATTGTTGCAATTTAGAATAAAATCTGAAAACACACACCCACACAGACTTTGTCAGGCGGCGCGGCTCTTTCGCGTGCTGTCTCGTGCATGGGTTTTTGATTGATCTTGCTATTACATGCCTGTATTGTTTCTTGACAAAGAACATGACAACTTTTGATGGTATACATCTGCAGCATGTGCTCACGAAATTGCAAAATTATGGCTCAGTGGTCATGTCATCGGCTATGTACTGGAGCCACTCAACTGGAGCCCTGTGAAATGCATGGGCTGTCTAAAGTGGCTCACGAGCATCTCTGTGAAATGGAATTTCAATGGGAATGTGACGATATGTTGTGATATTTGTAAAGCGGTTAACTGTCACATGTGTGGACTTGTAACGCGGAGGGCCTCATTAAATCTACAGAGATAACAGTAAAACTTTTATTTCAAAATGGAATATTTACTGCATTGGGTACAGAGAAAGTATTGCTTGTGGTACATTGGATGGCATTCTGTAGCACACTGCTGAACCAAAGTGTTTTTTCATGTAGAGAGTAGTCTGAAAACTACCATACATTGCATTCATAATGACATAATGAACAAGTAAATATAATATTACGGGACACTCTTGAACCTGTGCCGTAGTTTTAGTGAAAGACTACCACGACAGCTATGTGTATGGTTGTGGGAAACTGTGTGTGGTTTGATTTGTGGCTAATGTTGCTTGAGTTATGGTTTGAATTGGTGTGTGAGCCAAGTGAGAAGTTAGATGACACTGCGCAAGAGGAGTAAGAAGTAGTTAGGCGACACTCGGTACATAACCAGTTCTCTGCGAATTGTGAGTTACTCCGCTTCTCTTCATTTACAACAGTACATTCATTGCAGACTCATTGTAAATTAATAGCAAGGAATGAATTTGTATGGGGCTTACCTTGTCAAGTCTGTCATCCAGAAGCAAGCAATTCAAATGTAGACAGCACAAACCCCCCACCATACAAAAGGCAACTAGGATTGCTTGACTATCCATAACGAGGAGCGCTGTGTGATCAGACTCCACTGTATACCCACTAAGAGTACCTTGTTTTGTACAATGGCCACTTCTGAGATTTTGTTTCTCATTTTCATAGCTCGGTTGGGCTGCCTTTTCCTTTATCACATTATGATAGCTCCACTTCCTCTTCCGGCTGGTGCTGCTCAAGTTTCCTCAATAGCCTGTATTGCGGTCTGCTAGACAGCACTATTCTCAACACGGCTATAAGCCACAGGCGGGGATACACAAACCTCTTACTCCATGGAGCAGTGTCTGTTATCTTCAAAAAGAAGTTCAGTTCCTAAAAGGTGCCAAACCTACATTGGTATCCTAACTGGCAATTCAGTAATACTATGATACTCAAAAATAGAAATTTTATTAATCAAGCAAAGTCAATTATTAAAAAATCATCATAAAAATGATCATATCACATAAAACAGTTTACAAATATTAAAACAACACAAGTGAATCCACCTAAGTGGGTTCTAATCATAAATTTAGTCTTGGGTCAAACATGTGTAACCTAATCATACTGTGATCCCTTCGCCATAGATGTTTTTTGGCTAGTTCATATTCTAAATTCGTAAATTTGTGGGAATAACTCCATCTCATCATTTTATCACCACCTTCGGCTTGGATGTGGTTAGATTTCCTCCACCACGGTGCCCTAGTTTGGTTGGGGTATTAGATGCACCAAATGCCATGGGTTAGATAACGGCATAGTATTGCTTAAAAGTGGCCTAATTCCCCTCCATTTCTGTAAACGAAATAGATGCATAAAACTCTTCAAAGATGAGACTCCCTCAATGTGTTATATTTTTGAAACTAGGTCTTAGTTCATCCACCCTACCGAATAGTCAAATCCAGTCAGTTTTTCAGAATAATACAAAAGAGAACCTCCCATGTTTATTGAAATTCATTGTAGATATTTTGAAAACCTGGCAGGATTTGACTATTCAGTGGTTCAATGAGCAGGGACGTCATTTGGTGGTCGACCAGGCGTCGCAGAAGAAGGAGTTAGTGTGCTGCTACCAGTCTCCCCCCCACAGCAGCCATCCTCATGCGACCATCGGATTGAAGGCAAGCCCATTAGGCTCTCTTAACCGACCGCCAATCCATACGATATGCTAAAAGAAAAAGAAGAAAGAAAAAAGAATATGAATTTTGCTATTTCTGGTGGTGTGTGCAACTCGGGCTAAATGCCTGATTGAACAAAAAACATTAAATCAAGCAAATTGCTTGCATTAAATCAAATTAATTGCTGGCTTGGATATTTTTCTTGGGGCATTTAGCACTATCTACTGCGTCACCTGGGTGGTCAGTGCTTTCTTCAAGATGGCCGCACTGGTTTGTGTGCAATTGGGCCTCCCAACCATAGCAGGCCTGGCTCCCCATTGGCTGCCTGCATTCCTCTTTAACCAACTGGGAGCAACGGCAGGCGGAAGCAGGCCCCAATAAAGGCCCACATCTAAGGCCCTGTCTGTACCTGTATGGGCCTGGCAGGGAGTGTGGGTCCCACGATTTTGCTCAAGCCATCAATATGCACCTGGAGGCTTGGTACCTCGTCCAGGCACTCTTGGGCTACGTGATCACCCCCTCAGCTATCACGTACGTGTGGACTATTGCTATACTTTGCCTGCATCATCCTCCAAACGTTGTGCCTGTGCCTCTCATGACAATCACTAGAAACTATCTCAGAAGGCACCTCTTCTCTTCTCTTTTGTTTCCATGCACCAGGCCATAACAGCTACTTCCTTCCTGGACTTTCACTACCACTGCATACACCCCTGTACTGTTGTGCTGCTATACCTGTTGACAAAAAAAACATATTTAGCTGTGTTCACATCCTGATTGTTTTGTTGCTGTTTAAATTCGAAATTAGCTGTGCTCACACCCTGATTGTTTTGTTGCTGTTTAAAATCGAATTCAGCTGTGTGCACATCCTGATTGCTTTGTTGCTGTTTAAAATCGAATTTAGATCAGCTCGCATCCTGATTGTTTTGCTTCTGTTTAAAATTGTTTTTCGCTGTGTGCACATCCTGCATTGGTTTTGCTGCTGTTTAAAATCGTTTTTGGATGTGTTCACACCCCGCTTTTCATGGGAATGTGCTGACTGGTTCCCCCCTCTGCCCTCTTTCTGGTCTGTTATCTTTTCCCTTACCCTCATCATTTTCCATTGTTTCTTCCCTATCCTGCTTGTTTCTCCCTTGCGCTTGCTCCCTCCTTGCCTACTTCCTCCCACGTACCTCAACTGTTCTGCCTGGTTAGGTGTACCACACTCTGTGCCCCTCATTATGGCACTTTCTGTCTTCCCCATCTACTCTAACTGCTTCTCCATCTCCCACCCTTCACCTTTTGCTAAGTCTGACAGGAAGAAACTCAAGAAGGACATATTGGCCTCCAACCCAGGTCTTCCTATCGCTGACACCTACGTCAGTGCTTCCGCCAGAGATCCACTTCAATCTGGCGTCCATAATAAACACTCCACCCAGCCAACACTCATGCATCTCTCCAACTTTCTCTCTAATGCTCACCACTCCAAACGCTCTCCTATACTAATCTTTGTGGACCTTTCTGCCATTTTTGACACTGTTGACCATTCCTGTCTACTCCTCACACTACAGGACCTTGGGCTTTGGAAATCTGCTCTTGCAAGCATCACCTCCCACTTGGAAGGTTGATCCTTTAGAATCTCTTGTAACTTGGAAACCTCTGACCCCACCCCACTCACTGTCGGCATCCTCCAAATATCAGTCCTTGAACCTTTGCACTGCACCCCCAATAACTCTGCCCTAGAAAGATTTATTTTGTCCTTTGGCTTTCACTATCACCTTTTTGCTGGTGAAACTCAAATGTTTTCTCCTTTTCCTACTTCATCCAGCCATCTTGAAACAGATTACGCACTGCAATTCGGCACTGGATGGCTCTCTGTACCTTATGCTGATGTAAGCCGCCTTTCTCCCAGCTTCCAATGCCATCACCACCCTTGTATCTCCTATCACTTTGCTGTCTGATGTTTTTGCTCCCTCACCTATTTTAGGGTCCTCTTTGATAGCGACCTATGACTGCAACTACCGCCACCACCACCTCTGCTGCTCATATTGACCTTCACCACTTTTGGAAATATCATCCTTTTCTTACTAACCACTCTACAAAAACTCTAATTTCCACTCTTGTTGTGCTCAACAAACTGGACTTCGTTCAAGCCTACTCCTTGGCCTTTCTTTCTACTCATTTCTCTCTCTAGACAAAGTCCTCAACTTTGCTACCCACACTCTCTAAAGTTTACACAGATCCTCCCCCACTTCTACTTACTGACAACATGCTGGTTGACTCTCCATACACAACCACTCTAATTTCAAGTACCTTCTCATAGTCTACAAAACTATCAAAGGTTTTGCTCCTCACTCTATGTCTCATTCTATCTCAGTTTAATCATCATGTTTCTCTCCGATCCTCCTCTGCACTCAACTTCACCGTCCCATACCCTCCCTGTACATCCTCTCATTTCCGTGGTTTCTCCTTACTCGCCCCTCTCTACTGGAACACACTCCCCATAGCAATCAAAACCAGCCCAACTGTGGATCTCTTCAAAGCTTGGCTTTATCTTCATTTACTTGCTAAAAAGGGAGTCCCTCCCTACATAACCCCACTGCTGCCTTCAAGGATGCTTAATAATGTTATTTTGTATACTTAATTAGTATTCCTCTTTAGTTTGAAGCACTTGATCCTGCAGGTTAATGTTACTTTTATAAGTCAGCTGTTTTCTTGTACACATTTTGTTTCTGTTTCTTTTGTTTTCTCCCTGGTATTTTGTATTTACAATCTCATAAAATGGCTCACTAGGGAAGGCCTTCACCATCCATAAATGTGTTATTGTAAGTCATTTCTGATCGAAATTGACATCCCTATTCTTCAAATAAATACAAATACAAAAAATACATCTTGCCAATGCTCAAGGTGGCAGACAACCCTTTATGGGACAAAGGCACATGGACGAATCAGCATATTACTTCCATGGGAAACTAGCCTACGTGTCTTAAGCAGGATCAAACCCTTGTTATACAACATCTTAGTCTGAGGCATTGTCCTTGCTTCAGCCATTGGTTGAGGGCCACTATTTATCAAACAGATTCTTGGAATCAGAGCATGACCAGAACTAGTTAGTTTTGCCACCCTGAAGAGAGGTTAAACAGTGCCTCTTAACAAGATGGGGCAGGCCAAGCAACTTCCAAAAGCATGTTGTCATTTTCCCAAAGGTAGTCATCATATTCAGCATAGAATCCTGTAAATACTTTCTCTGGTCCAAGTCTGCAGATTTGGCAGATGAAGAATATGCATTCCCCACAGATTAAACAGAATCCCAGGACAAAACCAAGGCCCACCTATTTGTAGCAAAAAATTTTGGGAGGTCTGCTACAGTGCAGATATGACTTTTATAATGTCAAACAATGGAGCATAAATAATTTCCTTAAGAATCTAAGAGGTGAACATAGTAGCAGGTCAAGCTAAAGGGGCCACTCAGGTTCAGAAGCCACAGAGAAAACAATGCACAACAGCCAGCAAATCAATACTGGTGCTGAAACACTGATTGAAAGCGAAAACCGAATAGATAGAGTAACAGAGAGTTTGATCCGTGAAGGTGGGAAAAGAGTCAAAAATAAACCCAACATTATGCACAGAGGAAGATATGGGCATCTGAATAGAAGGAAAAATGCACGATTGGAAATAACAGGACTAGCAGAAAAAATAAAACCTCACTTTTGATCAGATTTAGACCTAGAAAACTGGATTCAATGGCAGCTACACATTGTGATAGCTGTTGATTCAACACGTCAAAGAAGGAAAACAAATGAAAATGTGTGTGCCATCAGCATAAAAGTGTGCTGGAAAACCAAAATTAGAAATGAGTGAAGCCAAAGGAATAGACTATGATGTAAAAAGCAGGCGATCAAGTACTGAACCTTGCGGGACATCAAAAGACAGGAAGCGAGAACCCTTGTGGAGAAAAAAATTATGAGATATTTATTAAGAGAACCACGACCAAACAGAGGCAGAAATACCAAGAGCAAAAAGAGAAGAACAAAGAACTGAATAATCAACATTATTGAGCAAAGCGTACAGATCTGAAAGAACCAAAATGGAAGAACTTTTCTGATAACATGCTTGCAAAATATAATCAAAAACAGCCAGAAGTGCTGTTTCTGTTGAGTGACCAGGACCAAAGCCTAATTGCAAAGGAAACAAAAGTTGATGAGAATCAAGATAGATAGACAATTCTGGATAAATGACTTTATGCAAAGGTTTGGTCAAAATAAGGCAAAAGAGAAATGGGGTGGAAATTGTGATACTGTCCGCCCCTAGGTGCTGTAACGTGTGGCGGACGGCATGCCTAGTCCTTAATAAAAAGGGCCCGCTTCTTCCAGGGCAGGCAGTTACACCAGCACTGGCATTGATTGCATCCTTGGTCTGGGGCTCTGCGGGACTACAATAACTTGGCAACGAGGTGGTCGTGACAAATTCTGCGGCAAGGACGCCACTGCATGCAGCATTAGTGTGCATGCCTTGGAAAGCAAGGTCCAAACACCCGACGAGGTGTTCACAGACTTGCCACCTCATGGCCAGGTGGCAAATGGATGCAATCCACCTACTTTCTGGGAAAAATAGATACATAAAACAGTGCACCCGTCTGGTGTTCCGCAGCAACCTGCCTGGCCACGGAGAGGGGAAGTTGCTCTCTCTCTCACTGGCCGTGTTCACTGGGGCAGGGTGGCCATGACTCTGGAGCAGGAGACGGCAGGGTGGGTGAACTTGCCTGTGAAGTACACCTGCTGTGGACATCCAGCACAGGCCTACCACTTGCTTTGTTCTGCTGGCCTAAGCATACAGATTGGCAGTTTGAACATATCATCTGCCCCACAAAAGCATTCCGGCAGGCACCTGTGAATGCGGCTCTACAGGGTGAGAGTACTTGTTGCGACACAAGGAGCTAACATGTCCCAGCAGAGAGAAATGGGAGCCAGAGGAGGCGATATGGAAGAAGAGGTGACATCATCCATGGATCACTGGTGGCAAGGGCACTAGTATGGCACAGAGTTACAACAGGTACTGCAAGACTTTCACAGCAACCCGGTCCCAGAATGTGATGTGGCAGGTGGTCCCTTGTTTCAGGGAATGGCATCCAAGGAATTCAAGGATGGCCTGGAGGAGGAGCACAAGCGGATTATCCCGTGTTGGCCCAGTGAAAATGGTGATGTGTCGCGGTTTATGCGCCCGTCAACAAGATGTTCCAGATTGCACCTAAAGAAGGGGGGCCTCTCGAGAAAACGCTAACTACATTTATGATGGCCTTTAGGTCAACACCTCATACGGCAGAGGCTTTGTTACAGCGCAAGTTCCGTTAGACGATTCTGGAACATTGTTCCAGAGAAGCAGGGAAACCGAATGTGGAGTAAGAGCAAAGTAAGGTAAATCAGATACGCACTCGAAGCACGGTATAACACAAAGTTTATTTGTGTATGAGACCCGGTGTCCTGCCTCCATCCATAGCTTCTACGCCGCTCCTCTACCCGTCTCTCCACCTACGTTCTAAACGAACCTGAGTGATTTCCAACATAAACATTCTATGCTCGCAGATGCAGTCTCATTTATAAATAACAACTTGACCTAATAATGCATGTTATAGATACTACTCTACGCCACCCCTTTTACTAAAGAAAATTTAACATAACATACTGAAGAGTAAACATTTAAAATAATACATATTTCATAAATCTAAGGATCCATAACATAGTCTTTGGTCCATACTGGACACTTCCTAATTCTTGCACTTTGAACAGTCCCCCTGCTACCAACATCTCCAGTCATTTCCATTCGTTGCACATCATTACCCCTAACATCATTTCTCCATTGCTCATTCACCTTCACAGAATTCATGCATGGCTCATCGTCAAATAACTTAAATGCTCTCCTGCTATCTTCCTTTTCCATTCGTTCATTTACACTTCCTCTGTCCTTCCAATTCTATTTACTGATCCTGTCCATGTAACAAACTGACCCACCTCTGACTCTGACTGCCCTTCTGAACACTTTTATCACCTTCACTGGATCAGAGTACCTGGATTCACCTTTCCTCATGACACACCCTTTCTTAATCCTTACAAAATCACCTGGAATAATTCCCAAACTGTTCTCCTTAAATTGTTCACTTCTTTCAACTCTACTATTTTTCCTGCAATTTACCCACACAGGATTAAGTAAAGTGTTGGGTACTCTACCCCTCATCATTTCAAATGGGGATTTCCCTGTGTCCCTCCTGACAGAAACTCTGCTACTCCACACTTTTTCTTTAAGAGTGTCATCAATGGACATGTTATTCCTTATTGCTTGTTCAATAGCCTCCATCAAAACTCTATTACATCTTTCTACTAGGCCATTGGTTTGAGGGTGATAATACGCTGAAAACCTCCAATCAATCCCTAGATGTTCAGCGAACTTCTTCATTTCTTTACTTCTAAATTGCACACCATTATCACTTACAATAACTTTAGGGTATCCTTCTCTTCTAAAAACTTGTAGCAAAAATCTTATTATCTCATTTGTGTCAACCTTGCTGACTAACTTACTTTTATCCAACCAGAGTAGTAATCAACTAAAACAATCAGGAATCTATATTCCTGCATTATGTTCCCATAGGGTCCCACAATGTTAATTCCTATTCTATCCCATGGCACTCCGACCTTAGGCATATTGATGGGTTCTAATTGAAATCTTTTACAACTTTTATCGCAATTCTGACATGGCCAACAATCTCTTACAAACCACTCAACCATTAGATCCATACCAGGCCACCAGTATTTGGCTCTTACTTTGTTCTTGGTTCCTGTAATCCCTGGGTGACCTTGATAAGCCTTTTCAACTAGACCCATTCGTAATACCTGTGGAGGGATTAACTTGTCCCCTCTCAGCAATAGATCATCTTCCACAGAAAATTCATCTCTGGTTTCCCAGAATTTTATGCATTCATCATCCAACAACTTTTTTCAGGCCATTCTGACTTAGTAAACTCTATGGCTTAGAGAGTTCATTCAGCCACGCTTCCTTTGATGTTACTTCAACTACAGTTGCTACTACTTTAATCTCTTCTACAGCATTAGCGTCATGATTAATTAATGGCAACCTGGACAAAAAGTCTGCTACTATATTTTTCTTTACCGGAACATACTTCACTACAAAGTGATAATCTTGAACTCTAAGGCTTAATCTGGCTAACCTGGGAGTAGCCCTACACATACCGTGTACAGTCAGTACTTCCACCAGTGGCTTGCGATAAGTCTGCACCACTTATTTATTTCCCCACAAGTATTTCCTGAAGTAATTTATTGCCCAAACACAAGCTAACATTTCTCTTTCAATAACCGAGTACCTACTTTCAGTATCAGAAATTGCCCTAGAAGCATGGTTTATGACCCTTTCCTGACCATCCTCTGTAATTTGTGATAATACTGCCCCCAATCCACTCCCACTTGCATCTACCGTAAGCTTAGTCAATCTCCCAAACACAAAACCTCCTAATTCTATAGCTCTACAAATCCCTTCTTTGATACTCTCAACAGCAACCTTGCATTCATCATCCCAAACGAATTTCACAACTTTTTTTAGTAGTCTCCTTAATGGTTCAGTGACACTGGCAAAGTTCTCTACAAACTTATTTTAATATTCACATAGTCCAAGGAACGATCTAAGTTCCTCTTTCGTAGTAGGATCAGGAGAATCTTTCATCGCCTTCATGGCCTCCACTTTAGGTTTGTACCCTTTTCCATTCACAATGTGTCCTAAATACTCCACTTCCTTTACCTTAAAGTTACATTTGCTTCCCTCCATTTTCAAACCACTACTTTCCAACTTAGACAATACTTCGTTCAACCTCTTGTCATGTTCTTCAACTCCTCTGCCATACACAATTATATCGTCTTGATATACTAGTACTCCATTTAAACCTCTCAGCACTTGTGTCATGACCCTTTGGAAAACGGCTGCTGCGGAAGCCAGTCGAAAAAGCATGCGTTTGAAGCAATATTGGCCAAATGGTGTCACAAAAGCAGTAATGTCTCTGCAATCCTCTGTGAGGGATATCTGATTGTATGCGTTGACAGATCAAAAGTAGTAAAAACGTCAGCTCCCTCAATACAATTCAACATTTCTGAAATTATCATTAACGGAAATGTGTCTACTATGAGATGTTCTTGTTAACATCTCTTAAATCCACACATATCCTTGGCTTTCCATTCTTCTTTATCGCTACGACGATGGGGCTTACCCACTGTGATGATTCTATTTTTTAATCACATCCTCCATTTCAAGTCTTTGTAACTCTTGTTCCATTTTACTGACTAGAGCAAATGGTATTGGTCTAGCTTTAGTGTGAGTAACAGGTATCGCTCCTCATTTTAGTCTTATTCTGTGGGCAAAATGTTTCAGTAGACACAATTTTGTTTGAAAAACATTGTTAGGATTTACCTCTGTTTTCTCACTTTGCTCAAGGCTGCTCTTCACTACCATTACTTGTTCTTCTTCACACAGATCTAATCTTATTCGTAGTGCTGCTTGATCCCTCCAACCTATTATATTCACTCCTTTCTCTGCTACATAAACTTTAATCTGCGCCCGTCGATCTTTGAATTGGATGATGCTGTTAAACCAACCTTTGATCTGTATCTTTGAGCCTTCAAATCCACCCGCATTCCTTATATCCGGCGCCTTCAACTTGCATCTGAGACCTTCTGCAACAAATTCCTGCCATGTTTTTCTTGTGATAATAGTGTAAGGAGAACAGCTATCCACTTTGACAACTAATTTCCAGTTATCTAGAATAACCTCACACCTAGGACATTTAAATTCTCCTCCAGGCGGTTCATGAATCACAAAAACTCTTTCTTCATCAGATTCATCTTCTTCTTGTATTGCAGACACCCTTTTCTTGCGTCTGCAGGTAACTGCAAAATGTCCCTTCACGCCACAATTTCCACACTTTTGCCCAATAGCTGGACAATTCTGGAGTTTGCATAATGGCCTAATCTCCCAAAACTGAAACATCTATCTCCTTCTTTGGTTTGTGGAAAATGACTCTTTAAATCATTCCTAATCCATGACTTTTTATAATTTCCTCTCAAATCCTTGTGTTCTGCCATCTTGTTTCTGTTATATCTACTGGTATCTTTAAATCGTTTTTTTATGCGTACTGCATTTACCAAGCCTTGTTCCTCAACATCCTGCATACTCTTGTTATTGAATTGTAACATATTCTGGGTTGCTTCCTACTTTTTACATTTCACCTCTTTAGAACATAACTGGCTGTGTTCAATTCTTTTTGCAATCGCAATTGTCTCTGGCAATGATGGCTTACCTACCATCCACAAACGATTTTGTACTAACGAATCTCTCGTATGAATAATTATTTGATCCCTAATAAGTTCATCTAAAGTAATACCCTGCCCAAAATGGCAAGTGCGGGCTAACTGTCTTAAAGCCGATACATATTCTTCTATGCTTTTCTGTTCCTTTTGCACTCTCGTATAAAAATTATATCTATTGATTGCCACATTGGTTTCTGGTGTGTAATATTTGTCTAATTGTCTCAGAGCCTTCTCGTGATCATCTATGTCTCCAGCTTCATCTCCTGTCTGCTCCAGTAGCTCCCTATATTTCTTTTGACCCTCTAGACCTAAAGCATGAAGTAGTAACAGCTTCTTCTTTTGGGGCGTTAAACTTTCTTGTTCAACAATCTGAATGTAATTAACCCAAAAATCTTTCCACTCTGACCACACCACGACTGGCTGGCCTGGAGTTGGTAGAAAACTTGCAGGGGGGTGAATACTGATGCCTTGCATGCTTTTGTTGTATGTCACTTATTATACAATAAAAATCTTTTTTAAAAAAAATACTGTGATGAGGAAAAAGCGTGCAATGCTTAATTCCTGCCTGACTTCCTTGATTATTGCAAAATGGCACCACGTAGTTTCACGTTTTTACGTTCTTTCCTCTATTGCTCAGCAGCACTCCTGTTACGTTTGTTGTGTCTCCTAAACGTCACGTTGTTCTCTGCAATACTTGTCAGTCAAAACAGTTCTTGTGTGCAAGAACACTTTTACAGCTGATGATCGCTCAGGGATGTCAGCCTGATTCGTACAAACACAGAGTGTGTTCGTGGTACGGCTGTTAGCACTCAATCTCCTTCACGCTGGTTAATCTCCAAGGCAACAGCTCTTTGCAGCGTCGCCACACACTACAGCCTCCAACCAGCACAGACGAAAACAAAATCCGTCCGGAGCACAGCTCTCTTCAAAACCGCAGCGCACCTTCACACGTTGCCAGCACAGACAGACTTCAGATTCTGTCCGGAGCATCAGCTCTCAATGGTGCTGTGGCTTCCCTGCACCGGGTCATCCTTGTCGCCATTTGAGGTAAATCAGATACACACTCGAAGCACGGTATAACACAAAGTTTATTTGTGTATGAGACCTAGTGCCCTGCCTCCATCCATAGCTTCTATGCCGCTCCACTACCCGTCTTTCCACCCACGTTCTAACCGAACCCCAGAGTGATTTCCAACATAAACATTCTATGCTCGCAGATGCAGTCTCATTTATAAATAACAACTTGACCTAATAATGCATGTTATAGATACTTCAGAAAGCAGCGAGCGAACAATGACCAGGTATTCATGTGCAGACATCTGGCGCTGTCCCTAGTACAGGTGGCGAACACTGCACTGCTGCGGAACAGGAAGATCACCCAGAAGTTGGATCTTCCTCACAAAATGGCAGCATTGACGATAACAAGAAATAAAGGGTCCATGATCACGGCCAGGAAGGAAGGTGAAGAGATGACTCATAACTCCAGTTGGTTTAAGAAGGTGATAACGAGGTCAACATAGGAGCTCAGCAGGAGCAAGGATGAGCAAGAGCATAATGCCCAGAAAAGCGGAACTGGTGAACACCACGTAACCAAGGTCATGGGTGAGGAAAATACAGGACAAGAATATCTGATGGTGAGATGTGAGAAAGATGACAGTTACCGGGTGAGGAGATACCCTCGAAGAGAACATAGGAGGTGAAGCTGGATGATTTTCTGATTGGAAATGACTGATAAGAAGTGTCTGTTCTCTGGACAGAAAGTCAACAGCCAAACAAAAGACGTTTAGTCATTGTTGTTTGTTTGATTTCTTTAATATGGATGTTGGTAAGCGATGTAATACCTATGTGATGTCTCCGGGCCTACAACAGGCCTACAACAGAAATTAGACAGCTTTGAAGCATCAAAAACAGTTTTTTTAAAGACATGCATTAAATAAAAGACGCCAAACAGGTTAACACTAAGAAGAAGATGAAACAAAGGTATAATCACAGGACGTGCAGAATTATGGTGAGGAGAAATTGTAGGACTAGCAAAAGGGTAGAGAAATGTTTTTTTTTCCTGACTGTTTTTGTCTGGTGTTCACTTTGGGTAATCGCTCACTTCCCAGAGTCAGTTTTGCTTAATTTAGTTCAATGAAAGAGGGCCCCGTGGGTGGGAAGAAATGATCCAGCCCACAAGGACATTTTGTGAGGAAGGGACAGGAGAACGAGATGACGTGTGATGCCTGTAATCAAAGACTGGACAGTGGGGCAGCGTCACGCATCATATAGATGAAACACTCCTTTCTGAGGAGAATTCAGAAGGGGAAAGACGCAATGGCGGCATAGGCAGCCGCTCTGTCGGTAGAGGAGATTGTGGCCGCCATTGTGGTACTGCAGGCAGTAGGACAGAGGTGGGTGGGAGGGTAGAGGAAGAGGAGGCTGGGGTTGATAAAAAAAAAGAAGGGCAAGTGAGGGAGATTGGCCAGAAAAGCCACCTAATGGGGGGAGAGTGTAAGACGGAGGCCTAAACGGAGAGCTGCATCTGCGGGTGTAGCGGCAGCAGTGTGATCTTGTAGCAGCCCAAAGAAAGAAAAGAAGGGTGGGGATAAGAGAAAGAAGGTGTGACAGGGGGTGGGGGATGGCACAGGTGAGCACATAACAAAAAGTTCAAAAAAAGAGGTGCACACAAAAAATGGGGCACAAAAGGGTGGGGTGGTGAAAGGAGTTTGTGAAAAGAAAAGGAGTTCCATAATGAAGAAGGGGAACATGAGCAAAATAAGTCAAAGTACATTGACAGAAGGAGATGAAAGTGAGGTTGAGAGTGAGGGAAAGGAGAGTGATGCTGAGGAGAAGAGGATGGGATTTGGAGGACAGAGGGGAGATAACGAATTGAAGGTAAAGAAAGGGGTGTAAGTGAAGTGTGAAGGTGCTCGAGTGGCAGACAAGAAGGAGAAAGAAAAGAAAGGGGTGGCAAATGAGAGCGAGGTACGGGCCCAGAGTGTTGATTGGCCTTAGGAAAGGGGCACAGCAGAAGGTGAAGAGGGGTTGAGAGTGCAGCAGGTGCCGCCATGGACACAAAAATGACTGGGATGGCCTGGGAAGAGATGTTGGACGAAGGGGACATGTAGGCTACTAGGCAGGTAGAAGCAAGAGAGAAAAATAAAGGCGAAAGAGAGTTTTGGAAAAAGGAGGGAAATTACTCAGGTGGAAGGAATATGGGTTGACCAAAGAGACCAGAAAAAAGAATGGGAGATTGGGCAAGGTCAGAAGAAGGAAGGGTTTGGTTGCCAGTAGAAAAAATGGAGCATCAGGTGGAAAGGGGCGCGTGGTGGCAGAAGTGTTTTGGCATTGTTGGAGAAGGACACAGTGTGCTCTTCTGGCTGACTACGTGGGACGATAAACGGATACTGCACCTTTAAATATTAAACAGCTTATCTCTACAAATCGCTTCGTCATAGCGAAGTGTGGCAGAAGTGTTTTGGCACTGTTTCGCTGGTTTTGGTTTGTGGACCAGCGCATAGAGTACACTGCCAAGGACCTGCGTGCAGGCATTTTCCGCCCACACCCCTTGCCACATGCCAGTTTTGTGTTTGCGCTTCACCTCATATTACAAAAGGTGTTATCGCACCCAAACGGGGAATCCGGCACGAGCAGCTGCCGTTGTCTACCAATACCATTTGAATATTCAACGGAGTATCTGGAACTCTACCTAACTCGACTCCAGCTTGAACTGTTAAGCCGTGATTGCTTTCATTTTAACCTTTTGTTGCTGCTACCTGAACATATAAAACTTCAATGTTTGTGTATTTTTATGTCCCAGTATATGGTGGCGAAACATCAACGAATAATCCGACAACACGGAAAAGGGAAAACATTCTATCTCTTGCTGCTGATATTCAACATTTGGTAATAACCCATAGTTGCGGCCTGAATTGCTAGTTTCACATCGTTGATATCTATGACAACATTTTAATATCAGAACATTTGTTGTATTGTTTATCGCTGTCACTTCTTTTCTCAAAAATTCCTGCAAGTATTAGTGGCAAAGTAAAATAAAGAAAACAAACAACGCAGTATGCCTGGCAAAGTTAGAGCAAAACGGCAGTGTGTAAAGCAACCAGCCACCAGTAACCCTTGCAAGAAAACACTCCCAGAAACGAATCTAAGAGAATGAAAACAACAACTCATTATTGGAGCTCTGTTATACCTCAAAGGAAAAGGTGGGAAACGAACAATCTCATAGTAAAGGTGCCTCCCCGGACATAACGAGCATAAGCAACAATTCTAGTCATTACAAAACAACAGCTCCTCACGCTAGTGTGCACATGAAAACTATTGGGGCCCAATGCCTTTCAGGCGTCTCCTAACTTATGTGTGACTGGTGGAGGCTTAAATGAGTCCCAAGAGTTAGCTCCAACTCAAACCACTCAAATCGATATACAAGCTCAGCTTACATCCGTACAATTTGCTCTGAAAGTTTTACTTAAAATGTGTGGGAACATTTTGGAGGAGATAACCCTCACACGGTCCCACCAACCAGCACCTTTCAACAAAGATGAAGATCTAGATGCAATATTTAGAGAGGCGGCACTGCAGGAACCACACGCACATATTGATCTTGCTCAGTACTCGGCACTCCAAACAGCACCCATAAAGGCCACTTGTATTGAGGCAGCCCCCAACACAGTGCCAGATGAGGACTCAATAATATATCTTACTAGACGTCAGAGGAGACTGCAGGAACAAAGAAAGAAACTAAATACAAATGGAACTGATCAGAACAACATAAAAAAGAGGGCAGATGAAAACATGGTTGTTGTAGAAAATACAGCGAGGACAGCATTGTGGACTAAGATGGGGACAAAGTAAATAAGAAAAAGAAGAAAACTATTAAACAGAAAGGAATCCTTACTAGCTGTCTACTTAATAAAAAACAGAGCAAAAAAGCACAAGACTCCTTACAGATAAGTTTGACAGAATCCCTGTGCCTTTGCCTGACAGGGCCAATGGGTAATACAGCAATAGAGCCAACTCCCAAACTTGGTAACCACACCTCTGAATAGGAATGAGATCGAACAGCCAGTTACGGATAAAAATGCCGGTCGAACCTTCATTATTAAGAAACTGGCACAAGATTTGGTAGCTGGCAGAACCCATATTAACTGAGTAGACTTTTTAGGAATTTTGAGACTCATTTCTACCCTGATGAATCTTGGACTCCAAGGACTTTGAATTCGTCAAACCACTGAAAGGTCTTCACCGTCTACCCAGCTGAATACATTGTAACACTACTGAAACAGCGGACCTGCTTAGGTCTAATAAAACAGGTTTCAAGAGCTGTGATTTTAACTCGACCCAGTCGTGACAGCAGATAGTAAACAACCAGGAGTAGCTGATGCAGGAATATGCTAATGCCCTTGGAATTGACTCTGGGAAAAAAGAAGACACAACCACCCCACAAGAACCTCTTTCTGGCCTATTAAGATGGCTCATAGATTCAAAGACCCCAAATGGCATCTTAAATAACAGAACCTGGACGTTTTGCTCCTGGAACACCTGGGGTTTCTCACGTGCATTGTCCACCGATGCGTCATCGAAGGGGCTGATGGAAAATGATATTTTCATGTTGCAGGAAAGATGGCTTAGGTTTGAAATTCATATGGATGGTTTCCAAATACATCAAACATTAGCAAAAAAAAGGGAAATCGGCGTGGCCCTATAGAGGATTAACCATAGGGGTAACACATGATATTATTGAAGACCCATTTGTTTTAGCAGTAAAAGCCAACTTTCCTAATTCTGTAACGAGATGACCATAATTAACATCTATGATCATCCGGGGAGGGGTGTGGGGGGAGTTTGCATACCGAGACCATTATGGAAAATATCTCTGAGCCACTTGGAGATTTCGATACGACTGGAAATGGTGCAGGAGTGATTGTAGGGTGAGATTTTAATGCTAGAAGCAAATGCCCACAGGAGATTATGGAAACTAGTTTTGTGTGCAGTGAGTGTAAAATGGAACAGATTCAGACAACATAGAAGAGCACTCTTTGGTGCTATTTCCTTGCAGATTAGGGATGTCAAATCTAAATGGTAGGGTAAAGGGCGATCATCCAGGGAAAACTACTTGGAGGAGTGGAAGTAAAATTGCAACCATTGATTTTCTATTTTCATACACACCATTAATACCTTTTATTAGGAAGCTGTCTATTAAAGAAAATGTGTATATTGATCATGCTCCGCTAACTTTGACATTAGAAAATAAGAATACATTCACCACACCTACGGGCATTGGCGATTTGGTGGTTAACTCTGGTGGTAACAGGCTTACCTGGACATCTAAGAACATAGATGCTGCACAAAGGTTTGCTATGACCAACGCTGAATTAAAATTGGGCTATTTAAAAAATCTTAGTCCAGGTGAGATTGAAGCATGGATCAAAAAGGACATGTCTGATATTGCAATTTACAAATCCTCCTTAATTTTCTCAGGTAAAAGCACTACCCACCAGTACGATGCACACATTAGGGATGCAAAGAGAGAAATTAGAAGGGAAGTATGAATAATAAAAAAAGATGCTAATTGCGACCTTAAAGGATAGTTCCGGGACTTTTTTTTTATTGTCCCTACGGTTCGGCCATGTGTTTTTAAGCATAAATCGGTAGATCGTAGAAAACTTTCCTATGGACCTTACCCGACTTTTCGTCCATTAACGCACTCGAAATCAACCGCCATTTTGTGATAATCCTATCATTTCCCCCCATCGACCTGGCTCACCTGCGTTTGCGGCACTAAATCATATCCCCCGCCCCTGAAACAGACTTTATCAAAACATTCATATTCCCCACCTCTATCCGTGACGTGACTGTGCTGCGTAGGCAAACGCGCACAGGCGTCTTCTACGCGACTCCACACAGAACCCGGAAACCAACACAGATCAGCTCACAACACAGCGCGCCACAATTCGGAATATGAAACTGTACTTTTAAATCAAACCGCAAGATTGTAAATTTGGTAAAGTACATTTATTTGACATCAAATGTTTAGAGAATATTCAGCGATTTGCATTTTTCTTTGCTCTCGATCCAAAATAGTTCGTCTTGAGGCAAGCGATGTTCGTGTGCAGTACACAGGGTGTTGGTTTACGATAAAATAAGCTCTTCGGTCGCACTGATAATCGCATGGCTGTTCCAACAACGAGGCACTAGGCCACCACAACGGTATGTATGTTGCATCTAGCCATTAGTACCGCGTAAGGGCATACTTGTACTTGGCGATCGTCCCATAAAGTGGTCAGGGTGGTAACGTTGTTCACGCGGAGAAGCAACTGGCGGTTGTAAAAGCCATCCGCCGGTGTCTGGTACTCGTGACACATACAATGAGTCACAGAATACTCAAAACGAGTCACAGAATACTCAAAGTAACACAGAGAGAGTAATGGAATCGAAAATCTGCTGCTGTGTGTTGTGAAACGGTGTGTTTATACTTATTGAGGAAAGAGGCGTCCTGCCATTTCCATGGCGACACTTCATTAGCTGAGGCGCAGCGATTGTTGACACGAAACGTGCTTTGGCGTTGGGAAATGGGCGGTACGCGTCTGCTGATGTCAGGCTCAGGTGCGGGGGATTTGATTTAGTGCCGCAAACGCAGGTGAGCCAGGTCGATGGGGGGAAATGATAGGATTATCACAAAATGGCGGCTGATTTCGAGTGCGTTAATGGACGAAAAGTCGGGTAAGGTCCATAGGAAAGTTTTCTACGATCTACCGATTTATGCTTAAAAACACATGGCCGAACCGTAGGGACAATAAAAAAAAAGTCCCGGAACTATCCTTTAAGATAATGTGGACAATAAAAAGTAGATACAAGAATTGGGTGAACTGGTGGAAGTTCTTTGGTAGACTTTGACAGTGGCACAAATGAGTAGCACTGTCCACAATGAAGGATACAGGAAAAATGTGGAAGCTGCTAAGTAGTGCGAAAACCAATAAGAAAAAAGTAGTGACCTGTACCACTGGCGAGAATGAATGTGTAACCTACTTTAATAACACCTTCTTTAAAAAGGATAATCCTGCTATAGAGACCGGAAGTAGAGGGGGTCGTTTTGCCCTATCCTTCGACCTCATGGATATTCAAAATAAAAAAGCCAAGTTGGAAAACTCCCGAGCATCTGGCCCAAGCATTCTCGCCAATGCGGTACTAAAACAATCTCCCAAATGGTGGGCAGAAATATTACATGACCTACTCACAAAAGTCAATAGTAGTGGTGAAATCCCAGAATAATGCGCAGATCTTTTTTAGTCCCCATTTATAAAAAGTTGAAGTGTACTGAACCATCGGATTTGAGATTACTTGAGATGTTGGACGTAACAGGACATTTTTTTGCATCACTGGTACTGGACGATATCTTGAAGTGTGTGAAGTCTGCTAACCTCCTGGATGATTTCCAAATGGGATCCAGGGCGGGTTCTAGCAAAACACATTGCATTAGGCTCATTGATTACCTTATACAGCACACTAAAGCCAAGAATTCCCCATATCTGCACATAGCCATGGTTGACTTCAGTGCAGTGTTTGACACTGTTGTTAGAAATAAATTATGGGCAAAGATGGAGAGTTATGGATGCCCGGACGGTCTCCTGAGAGCAGTACGAGGTCTCTACGAAAACACCACAGTGCAAGTCAGGCTGGACAGTACGGGGGTCATCTTGCAACCTGTCAAGACCTCTATAGGGGTTAAGCAGGGCTGCATGCTGGCCCCCCTCCTATTCAATATTTATATGGCAGACCTTGCGAAGGCATTGGGTGTGATTTACAACTGCCCCCCTAAGATTCAGGCCCCAGTGTATACTGTATTACATATGCGTAATGGTGCTTCACTGCTGTTCGGAATCGGAAGCAGCCTCTGCGATCCTTTGGCGATTGGGAGCGTACGAGCGTGTGAGGTGCGGCTTGATTCCTGCTGGTCTGCGACGTTTCACGCTGGTGTGGGCCGTTGAGAGGTCCTTTCCTCAAATCAGCGTAGTATACTCACTGTGTTTATTGTGCTGGTCGCGGGACGCGGGGCTCTGCCGAGGAATTCGCCCAAGGTATTAGGAGACCCGCTGACCCGGAGCCCTCTACTAGTGGACAAAAGCAAGTCACCGGGGGCGGCAGACGGCAGATATAGAGGTGCCGAAGAGTGCCACTTGCCGCACCTGATACGTGCAGCGGGACCCTGTAGCCCCGAGCTTCAGGGGCAGGGAGCTGGGTGACCAGGACTGATGGGTAAGATAGTTGTGTTTGCCCTGCATCCTGTGTCCTGCGCTATGTTTGACAGGTGACTGTGAATCCGTTGTGTTGGACTTGGGGTGATCGCCGCTCCATGGGCATATTCACCTTATTACTGGTGCTCACTGACTATGACCAGGGGGAGGTGCTGACAAAATCTGGGGGGTGCTGACGCCTAGAGCACATTAGTGTTCTTCTAGCTACTAAGGTGGGAATCCCATACTTACAACATACAGAGATTGGGCACACTGTGGCTTGTCAATGCGGTCACAAGGAGGCCATTGTCCCATCGCTTGGTAGTGAGGGGAAAACTATACGGAAGCTGTAGTGTGCCCTCTTATAAAGGGCCATCTCGGATACCTGCGGAGCTGGGATTGCTAGCTGTACGACAACAACAGGAGACTGCGGGTCGTGTGCCTTTGATCCTGTTGGGGGGAGTAAAGGCCCCAGAGGTACCCAGAGGTATTGAGCCACTGTGACAACTACTAGGACAGAGTGCCCTATAGGCTGACTGTGGGATCTCTGATTTGGTCTTCTAATCCTAGAAGGAGCACCGTCTGGGCAGGCTAAATGCCTTCCGAAAAAAGACCCGCACAATCCAAGTACAACTTCAGAAAAACTAAGGGAATGGCGAAAGCCAGGAACTCACCAAGCAAGGAAGCTGAGATGGAGAAACCCAAAAAGAAAGTCAAGAACGCTATTCCAGCGGATCAAGGTATGATCACTGAGTTTTTTCCACAAACCCGCCCCCAGAAATAAACTCTACCAGATCGAGGAAATAATTGCACCGGGCGCATGCGATATTGGCCCATTGAGCTCTTTTGAATTATGATGATATTGACAAAACTCATTACTGGAACTGTGTTTGAACATCCAAAGAAATATGACCCCACAATCAGGCGTAATGCCAACTAACAATAATGGAACCCAAGAAGATAAGCAGACAAATATACCTTATGGGACACCCATCCCTGTAGAGGGAATGGGTAGACTGTCAGGCTCACCAGATTTGGCTTTGGCCTCTATGGAGGACGTCCCAGACGAGGAAATGGACTGCTTGGGCAGTCCCTACCCAGGGACAGCCGAGATTTCAGAGATTCAGTCATCAGTAGCATCCTTGCAATTTGCCCTTAAGATTTTATTACAGATGTCTGGGAGGATATTGGCCAATACTAACGCTCTGACACTGGACAAGAACAGGAGGGAGAAAGCCTCTGAAACAGTTGAATCCAACCTCTCAGAAGCTATACAGTTTGCTGAAGAGATTGAAAAGATTGAAGCACAGCAGATTGAATAACAGCAAAATCAAGAGGCTGATTTAGACCAGGAGAGTGTCGAACCATTCTTCTCACGTAAGCAGCAAAGAATGGCTAGGAGGGCCGAAAAGAATAAAAGATCTAATGCTATGGTCTCACCTAGGTCCAACGCTGGACCCGTTGGGTTCCCTTCCAAGAAAGCTAAGAAGAGAGCAGCAAGAGCTAAGAAAAAGAAGACAACTGGAGAGGGCCCGCCTGACCAGTTGGCTGATACCTGACCAAGCGAAGATGAACGAACTGGAGGATGAGGCAGACGTTTTAGAGGAGGACAATGCGAGTTCAGGAGACGTGATAATCGAAGATGAGTCAACCTGCCCACTACTGGAGCAGACAGTTCCAGCAACCAAAACAGTGTCAACGGCCGAAGTCAAAGGAGTGACTGAAGGAAACCGCATCTGCTTGATAAAGAATCTGTACCTGAGCGGGGAACAGGAATGGTTATCACGTTCAGAATTTCTAACTAGATTGAACTGTGTGCATCAATTGCGGCTCCTCAAATCTGATGATTTTCAATTTGTGGAGCCTCTGAAAGGCATCAATCTGCAGGTTTCAGCACTTCATTGTAAGTTTGTGTCAACAGCAAAATTGATAAGAAACTACAAGGACGAACTGAAAGCAGTAGATGTGGAGGTGGATGCTGATCTGAACGAAATAGATCTAAGCTGCGTGGTCAGAGAGGTAGAAACTCCTGTGGATGTCACAGATTGTCCAAGACTGCCAAAAGTGGAAGTATCGGATGTTCAACAAGTACTAAAATGGTTGGCAGATTCGCTACCTGAGGTACTCTCAAAACAATGAGATCTCACAATTTTGACATGGAACTGCCGTGGTTTTGCACATCTTCTATCAGCAGAGGGTTCAACTAAATTGCTAGATAAGCATAGCTGTATTTGCCTCCAAGAAACGTGGGCATTAGACCCTCTGATACTGGACGGATATGTTACTTATCAAACTGTAGCAAAGAAAGGTGAAAAAGGTAGACCATATGGAGGCCTAATTACAGGGTGGTTAATACACTTGGTTTGAGGCAAATTGGGTCCCAACTAGTAAATAATATGATTACTGTAGAAGTGACCTGTGACAATAGGGGAGCAAAGGAAACATTTCTCCTAGTGAGTCTATAGAACCCCTTTGGAGCAATATTAAGAGAACAACTGCAGGAGGCTCTCCATGACCTATTGGCAACCTGGCTAATAAAATCTGGGAATACTGGGGTAATAGAGGTTGGTGATTTCAACTGTCATATGGCCGGGAGTGGGGGGAAGTCTCATAATCCTAAACTGAGAGCAAAACGTTCTATGCTACACACTAAAAAGGATCCCGAAGGACGAGGGTGGGAACATCTATTCGAGTCCTGGGATATAGAAATGATCAATGACAGAACCACTACTGATCACCCAGGTCGCCATACATGGTGAAACGGAAACTCCTGCAGCACTCTGGACCATATATTTGTCTGTCCTAGGATGTACTCAAAGGTGGAAGATATGTGAGTTATGCCCAATGAGTGGAGCGATCATGCTGCTTTGGTATGTGAACTTAATATTGCTGATAGGGATATCCCTATGAGTAATATGGGTAACATAAAGGTAAACAAAGCAGGCACAAGGATCAGTTGGTGGGATAAAAACGTAACACAGGCCCTGGAAGTGTTGGCTATTGACAGATCTCATCACCTTCCGAACTTTAGGGAGATGACGATTAACTCCATTGAGGACTGGATCTGTGCCTTTGCTGGCAAGCATGCTGCGGTTCCCATAGGGATTATGATAAGCACTGGGAACAAAAAACCTCCTTACGATAAGATGATTAGAGATGCCAAAAGAGATCTTAGAGCAGAGCTCCAACATGCCAAGAAACAAGCTCTCGCCCCAAATATTTATCATACTAATGTGAGGAGTATTAAAAATAGATACAGAGCTACTATCAAAGCCAAAAGAAAGGCGGACAAGATCCAATCCTGGCAAAGACTGGTGAAGACAATCTGCGAAGGAAAGACCCGTAATATCTGGTCACTTCTGGGTGAAGCGCGGGGTGCTGTGAAAGGTCCATTAGTTAACCCTATTGAGGCTGCAGTATGGACAACATTCTTGGAAAATCGGAATGCTCAGGTAGATAAGGAGGAATCCAGATCACTGGGTAGCCCCCCATTAATCCCACCCATCAATACATCATATGAAGTGGTGATGAATAAGATTAAGGAGCTGAAATCCTCCCGGGCGCCTGGTCCAAATGGACTAGCTAATATTGTTCCGAAATCCCACCCTGAATTTTGGGCTACCCTATTAGTCATCCTATTTAATAAGATCTTAAAAGAAGGGAAAATACCACAATCCTGGCAAACGGCGGTCCTTATTGCCGTCTTCAAAAAGGGGAATCGCTCAGACCCTAGTAATTACAGGATGCTCTCAATGTTAGACTCTACAGGGAAGATATTTGCCTCACTACTATTAAATGAACTACAGCTCTGGGTGGAGAAATCAAGCATTTTATGCAAATTCCAAAGTGGGTTCAGACAGTGATACTCTACGGCACATAACATCATGGTAATGGACCTATTATGGTCCAGAGCAAGGACAGGGGGGCAGCCTCCCTTATATGCCCTATATATAGATTTCATAGTGGTATTTGATTTTATTCCTAGAGGTCGTCTGTGGCAGAAATTAAAATGGGCTGCCCTGAGAGCCTGATATACTATCTCAGTCTGTTACATCAGGATACCTCAGTATAATTAAGATCAGGAAGGCCATACCAAAAGGAATGCATTCCAAAATAGGGGGGGTCAAACAAGGTTGTGTTACGGCACATTTAATATACAACCTATATGTCCATGATATTCCTGCGGCCATAGGTGCCGCGATAAACTGTCCCCCTAAAATAGATGAATCCCATTGCCCCGTATTAGCCTATGCGGACAACATGGTAATTTTGGACCATACCATCAGTGGGTTACGAAGGTCGTCTGCTGCCCTCTGGGAATACGCAGAGGAAAATGGCCTGGATTAATCTGGAAAAAACAAAGGTCATGAGGTATACCAAGAGGAATACTTCCTGCGTACAGTTAGGGTAGGCATAGAAAATATTGCCTACACTCCACAATACCGATACCTGGTAGTTTGAGATCACTGGTGACTATATAACATGCAAACAGACACGTGCTATTAGAGCAGCAGAGTTGACCGCCCTGTTCCATAGATTTACCATCAGTCAGGAAGGTTTTACTATATGGGATACACCTCAACTGTACATGCAAGTTCTGTCCCCGATGATAACTTATGGTTTGGAAGCTCTCCTTGACATAGATCTGAAATGGTTACAGGTGATAGAAGGGAAATTCTGGCAAACCATCTTGGGTCTACCACCTGGCATACCTATGGCGATAATAAGGCTGGAACTTGGGCTGATTTCCTTAAAAGCTGAAGAAGTGTGCTACACTAAATCTGGAAATGATTAGTAGCACAATGAATGGTCTATTAATAGCAGCCCATCAGGAGATGTTAAAGGAAAATTCTCTGTGTACAGCTAAGAAACAGATGACCAAATTATTTGCCGATATTGTGTGGCAAATGAGGGTGGGAAGCGACCCAGCTGAGGCACAGAGGGCTTTGGGAAACGTATAGAGCTCTGGGACTGGCTGGAGAACTATGATCATCTCCGAGAGATAAAAAGCTACCAGTTTGTGCAGCATAGACTGTATAACTTTTTTTAAAAAACAGAAATATCTGAACCTGTGCCCAGCAGTAAGACTCAGACGCTTCATATTATTACTTAGATTGGAACAACTACATTCATGAATGGTTACTGGGAGAAGGGATAAGATTGCAATGGAACTACGGCTATGTCGTCTATGTAAAGAACAAGATAAGTTGGAGAGGGCTAAACATTTGCTGACTGAATGCCATGAAATTACGAATTTGATTAACCTCCTCTTGGGTAAACATGTACATAGTACATAGTTATGAATATATTAAGGAGGATCTATTCTGGCTCCACTGTATTAATTAATTATTAATACATTAATCATTATTTATTAACTCTAATAGTTTGAGTTTACTGATGGCATTGTGTAACATCTGGTTGAAGGTTGAAATCAGCCTGGGTATAACAATATAAGGAGCTGATAAAGACAATAAGTTCAACCTAAACTCTTGGTAATAAAGTGAAACAATATATGCGACCTGGGAATATTGCTGTATATGGTAAACGATACACCATCGTAAACTGCTAACGTTCTTTTTATTAAAGGACTAGATATATACTCTGAGTTGCATAGCACATGTGGATAAAAGCATATAGGTGTTAGTACAATGTTTTCCCTAGGTAGGCTCCATAGCTATAATTAAGAAAGCACTGAAATGCCTAAATGTAAGTTGGTAGTATCATTGTTTGTCTATGAAACTTTGGTTTTTATTGTAGATTTGGATTTAAATATGTACAATATGTTCTTATATGTTAAAAATGTTCCTTTTATAAATGTTTGTGTAAAGTTCCAATGTAAACTAAATCACAATGAATATTATTATTATTACATATGCAGACTTGCGCAGGGATTAGAAACTCGTTAAACGAACTACAGATATATGCAAAAATGAATGGGCCTCATTACTGTGGGATGTATTGACCCACTCCGCCATACTATGCGGCATCACTCTGCTAGTTATGGTGAAAGAAACAGCAACAATGGACGCAAAACTCTTGTGCTCGCCAAAAACCTCTAACACCGCGTTCCGCAACACACAAAAAGATGACTGCACAACCTACTACCAATGGTGTAAGTGTGGGGGAATGGAGCTCACTCTGCAGACAATGTGCCAGTGGGCTCCATGAAAAGCAATCAGAGTGCAGAGGGAGAAGCAGCGCTTTGCAAATGAAACTCAAAAATGTGCCTGTAAATGATATTTACTTTGTGCTGAAAACTCCAAAAAGCCTGTACTCAACACTTCTCAACATTCATAATCTTGTTTGGCATTAAAATTCAGTATTCATGAAGCATGGTGAATGTACAAGGTCCTAAAATGTGAAGAGCAAAACATTTCTCAGAAAAACCGGATTGCCTGCGGATGACAGCCCCTGTCAAAATCTGTGTGCAGAACACGGAGCTACCTGTGAATGACAGCCCTGTCAGATGAGCTCTCCTGATGAAACTTCAAAGTATCTAAAATAAAAGTCCCGCGAATTAGCTAACATAAAAGGATTGTTGCTAAAAGGGATACAGATCTCTGTTGTGTATTTGATCAAACAGGTTTAAAACTAAAAAAGTAATTTATTTATGTCATTTGATGCAAAAAGTTTGGTTTCTGCAGGATTCTAAGAAATTAAGAATAAATTAGCCTGGCTGGGCTGGCCAGAAGTGGAAAAACAGGTTTCTCCCAAGGAGAGGGAAATCCTCTCAGCAGAAACTCACTGGTAGATGATAATTGTGGGTTAGGCCAGACTTTTGTCTACAGCCAGAGAATGAACAATGGCAGATCCTTCAGCCCAGGAAACGGACGTGTGAAGGGGTCGTAAACTGCTCCTTGAAGGAATTCCCCAAAGGAGGGGCCTACTCCTTGAGCTCCAAGGAGAGACAAAGGGCGGACCATTTGCTGCCAAGAATAAATAATGAACAATTTTTAGAGACTCATAACTTGTTATCCAAATAGTGAAAAATGTAAAAAGAACAGATTTGTCAGTCTAATTTTTGACTTTACGTTTCAAGAGGGGTGGAACTGTGTAACACGTTCTCGACAGGAATGGCAATATATGTGGTTTTATGTGAACTGTATAAATGCTAGAATTGTCAAACTTTACACACACCTCCCGATGGTAAACACACACACGTGTGGAAAGTTGCAGACATTTTGGAAAATGTGTTCATTGCGGAATGGACAAAAGTCTGCAGAAAGGTGAAACAAAGTCCCACAGCTGTGGGATTTTGAGGAACAGATACCACATAAAATATGAAATCTTTGTGTGTGATTTTTGTAGAGCCTACCAATGTATAAATATGTATTTAGGACAAAATTCAATTTTAATATTAGTGACTAGGGGAGGTTTCTAAGGACTGTAAAAGACAAACCATGAATGTGACATCATCCGTCCTTGATTCAATCACTCAGATGCAAGGCGGAGATGAGGTCCTGATCCAATCCCAGTTCACAGGGTCAAGCTTAGTTAAGCCGGCCCATACACCCATTTTGTGATGTCATTTGAAAGGATACATAGGGACAGCTGACAACACATAGGAACTCAGTCACTCATGGACTCTCCTGATTCCAGCAAAGCACTTTGTTCCTGCATTGTACATCCAGCCGTTAACATCCTTCTAGGTCCAGATGCCAAGAATCTTGCAAAGCAGTGGCTGAATCATTTTCAGCAAGGCCTCAATACTCAAATTTATTCTCACAACCCAGTGGAGCGCTGTGGTGTGGGAAATCAGTCTTAACTAGCATCCTGAAATTATCTGGCTTGCTAGTACAAGGCTTGCCTGATGAACTCGCTATCCCGCTGATTGAAATACCCAGAAACCAGAAGGGCAGATCCTGTGCAAGTCCGGTGACCGGCCTAGCTGATCCAGTCCCGCGCCTGATGTGCTGTCCTTCCTTGATAGACCCAATCCATTGACCAGAACCGTGACTGTCCAAAATCTTAAATCCCTGGGGATTGTGAGTATTAATAGGATGCAAGAGAACTATTGCATACCTTGCTTATCTTGTTCTACTCTAATCTCTGAACTATCCCTACTTTTACAAACTGAAACAGTGTCAAAATCCGTAGTGGTATCTTATTCTGTCTAGTTGTTAAAGCGCCATTTTCATAGTCATCTTTATTGTGTAACTCGGATCCATAATCCCACTTTGAGTCTTTGGACTGGTGCCGCCGGGAAAGTGATGGGGATCTGTTACTGAAGTCATGAATCAGTCTGAGAACTTAATGTGTCCCGACTTGGTTGCCTAGCCAAACGCTCTAGCCTTGAGTATAAGCATAAACCATATTTTCCGATTCTAACTGAAGTCTTGTCCAAATCTTGTGTCTTTATTTTCGAAAAACACGTTTTACTAAAACCTCCATAACTCCTTCAATTTATAAGATAGAAGCGAAATTCCAACTCCCACTTGTACCTAACATCCTTAGCTATCTCTAGAATCCATAACCACAGTGTGAAACAGTGTGATTGACCCGTTATATCAAAAACCGCATAAGGAAAAGTTTGCCGCGAATTGACATTCTGAAAAGTTTTACACGTGTGGATTAGCCTTAAATTATTTCCCACTTTGGCTTTGAGATTTTAAATGTTTTCTTTTGCTTACATCATTGCTGTTGTTTGCCTGCATCTGTTCAAAGTGGCTCCCATAGAAATGTATAATAATTTAAGCATTTTTGACCACATTTGGTGTTTTTTCTCAGCCAATTTCAAAGCCATGCTGACAGCTGAAAAGTCAATTCCGTTTTTCCCTTGTGTATTCTGTTTGATCTGCATTATTCCTGAATACCTGTTCTCTCCTCACATCTATTAAATTGCCTGTTGGTGGGTTGGGGGATGTTGCAGGGGGAACCCTTAACCATAGTGCTATCTGTTCTAAATCAATCCAAAAGTATTCTTTTCTTTGCTGCAATTATTTTGGTGCTCATTACCTAATTCCTAGTGTATTAAAGATATTATTCAGTGTCCTGTAACCCCATTGGTGATTGTTGTACCTATTAAAATATATTGTGATTTAAATTCTGAATACATAAATAAATATTTACCTTAGCAAAATAGCCTGATTCCTGGTTCAGTGTGACCGTGGTGTCTTAGGAGAAGGGTGTGATATGAGTGGTATATCGTTCGGAATATTGAACAATAATGGTTTCATTTGCACATTACGTGTTGGGCGAGACTTGGGTGTGTGCCAGATTGAAATCACTTACATTACAACCCCAGCGGTAGCTGTGCCGGTAGAAACGGCAGGCTGCCGCCAGAGTTGTGTTTTTATCCGGCACCTGGCTTTAGGGAATCACCAGGGAATTACAGCCCCGGCGGTCCGTGAAGCCAGGCGCCGGAAAAGTTTACTCCCCGTTCCCATTTGTGTCCCATCGGACTCAATGAGAATGGGGAGGACGAAAGCCCGGCACTGTGCGCAACAGTGCCGGTGCTTCCGTCAAAGTCTGCTGGCGGGTGCCATTCTGCCCGCCAGGGACAGACCTGGCGGGTTAAACGGCACCCACCAGCAGACTCGTAGTTTGCTGGTCCAGAAACAATGGTACCGGTAAACTTACCGGCACCGATGTTTCCGGACCGGCAAACTTGTAATGAGGCCCACGATCTGCGATTTAACTAGGAGGAAAAAAAAGAAAGCATTTGGCATACAAAGACACTCCTAAAATGCTGATTAATGGGAATCACATTGAAAAAGTTACAAAATGTAAATATCTTGGGATTGAGTGCTCTGCCAAAGGTGACTATACTGCCGTTATTACAGAGAAGCGAAGAAAATCTTCAGTATTAACTTCTATGATAGCAAAATTTAGCAAAGAGCATGCTGAATTCAGCTTGAAAGGAATTTTACTGCTATACAAAATGCGTTTCTGTGCTACCATTTTATATGGCCAGGAGGTGCTGTGTATGAGTGACTTTGGCTGGCTGAAAGTAATAGAGGGGAAAGTTCTGGCGGCGGATATTCAATCTTGGCCAAAGTACGTGTGTTGAGGTAATTAGGCTCGAGCTGGGCCTTACTTCTCTACCTACCCTTGCGTTAAGAAGGAGTTGTCTACTTCTTATTAAATCCAAGAGTGCCCCCGTTTGTCCATTATTAAAACTATTAGGAAACAGCATAGATAGGTGTGATAAGTATACACAATCAATGTACTCAATCTTTACTGGCATATCTTGGAAACCCGATTGAGGATCTGAATATCACAGAAATAATTTGTTTGACAGATGGAATGGTGGGTCAGGAAGAGGGGAGGGCAGAAAGATAGTCACATGCCTATATCGGTGGGTTTGCTCAGCAGTCTGTTGGTAGCGTTAGAGGTTTTGTGTTCCTCTGTTTGGGAAGTGTGTTTGTTTAAAGCTGTTTACGGCTTTGTTTTTTGGAGAGTTTAGAGTGCCGGAGTTGGGAGGGATAGGTTGGGAGGGTTTGAGGGAGGACGAAGTGGCATGGACAGAAGAAGGAGTGTGATTTTGGATTAGACAGAGCAAGACGGATCCGAAAAAAAGGGGGGCAGTGGAACTGGGGAGGTCTGAAAGCAGGTAAATATGGCAGGTGAGTACATTGAAGTTATTTGGTGTAAAAAGAGCCTAGCTAAGTGGGGTGTGTTTTTTTGCACATGAAAATGGGAAACAGGTAAAAGGAGGACAGGTGTTAGCAGTGCTGAGGAAATGTTTAAAAAAGAGTGGGGTTTGACTCAAAGGAATTTGGTACACACTCATTCCGTATTGGAGCTGCATCGAATGGGTTGGTTTGGACTTGGGCAAAAGGAGTTAAAATTGTTGGGAAGGCGGAAGTCGCACATGTTTAGATCATATGTAAGGGATGTGTAGAATATGTAGTGGAATATGGTGACGGTGCCCCCCTTTTGTCGTTTATCTAGTGCCAATGATGCCGAAGTAAGTGTGGATTTGAGGACACTCCATTGTTAAATGGGCCGGGAAACAAGCAGAGACAAGGACTTATGGAAAACAGCTGGAACTGGCATGGTCCGGGGTGGGGGCATGAGGTGGGGACAGTTGATGCCGATGTTTTTTGAATTAAGGGACATAAGACAGATGGCATATTTGTTGGTCATTCATTTGGGGCAAAATGACTTAATACAATGCACGGGCTAGAAATAATGAAAATGATGAAAAAAGAACTGGGGCTTGTTAAGAAATTATGGAAAGGCACGGAAGTGGCATGGACACAGTTTATGCCACAAAGAGCATGGAGGGGTGCTCGGAAACCAGCGGCGCCCATTGATAAAGCAAGAAAAGAAATTAACATTGAAGTGTCCGGTATTTGCAAAGTGGCAGGAATAGGTGTGTTGGGACGTGATGACATTACGTTTGGGGAGCCAGTATACTTTAGACAGGATGGTATGCACTTGTCATTTTTAGGAGCTGAAATATATTTAATGAATTTGATGGATGTAGTGGATGGGTTTCTAAAAAAAGGCAAGTGGTGGGCAGTGGGACACCATCTGGGAAGGGTCAAGCTGAGTTCCGGAGCAGATTATCGAGAGCAGAAAAACAGTAGGAAAAGTTTAACTATAGCTGAAGTGGTTTTAAAGGTTACAATAAGAGAACAGAAGGGGATGAAAAATAAATAAAAAGGAAACAAATTTACTTTGTCCTAGAGCGGGCATGTATGAACAAGAGAAAGAAAGAAATAAGCAGAAAGACGAGAGAAAGAGCAAGGAGAGATAAAAAAAAAGTGGGGAATAAGAAGGATGCGAAGAAGGAAAGAAACAAAGTACAAGGAAAGGGAGATGTAAAATAGAGATAGGGCAGGGGAAGAGAAATATGATAACAATGAAGAAGGGGATTTGTTGTAAATAAAGTTAATATGTTAATGATTGTAAGCGGACCTGCCTTGAATAAAAGCTGTCTTTCATCTAAAAGAAATTAAGTTACAGTTTTTTATTCAGTAACCACGCTCGCACAATGGCTTTTGAATTCGTTGTATTGAGCTAAAATCCCACTGCCTGGTGCTCTCAGTTGCTCGTGTTATTTTGCTGGGGCCTCCAGAGGGCAGTCCCTGGGCAGCTATCCCAAGCACTGAAAACTGGAGGAGGAGCAGCGAGCCGGAAACATGCTCTCTGGGCCCCGCGTCACCCTCTGATGCTTTACGTTTACCATGTGTTACTGCTTCCTGGGTCACCGCTGGCCAAGCCATGGAGCTTTCCAGCAGTCTCTCCCACGCAATTCGTTATTAATCCTGCCCGTGTTGTTTTCATACTGTCACTTTTACTTGTTCTGGATTAACTCAGTCTGACCTGCCCCTTACTGCCTCGTTTATATATGGTATGCTTCTTTTGTCGGTTTCTCTTCCACACAGGTTAATTCGTTTTTATTCCCTCTGTGATGTTGTAATTCTTTCAGACAGGCTGCGTTCTCGTCACTGAATCAACGTTTGCATAGCTGTTTCTTGTGCTTGTCATGCTTCAGGTTATGTGGTGTGCAGCTGTGCTGAGTACAGAGTGCCTGGGGACACTTTGGCCCTGAGCTACGAGGGCATGTGAAATAAAGCGGCCTACTTTTAAGCCTGTTTTATTAAATAATTGCTGGATCTTGCAGCGTACATGGGTATGGTAAATGTCACCACTCGCACAGGTTTGATCGCAACAAAAGATGCACTTTTTGTGTTTACAGTAGAAAGTTCATCTATTTTTTTAAGACCTTTTTCAACTCATTAATGGCAATAGATTTGGCGTTTACTGCTGTTCTTTGCCTTTTGCATTTACAGGCACCTGGGTGCAAGGAGGAGAGTGCAAAGTTTGAAAGGAGGATGGGTTAAGGGGTGTAGGTGATGAGCAAGAGAATGAGAAGGGGAATAGAGCAAAGGGAGGAAGCCATTGATAGAGGGTGTCACTGATGATGAGCAAGAGGAAATATGAGCGAGAAAGGCTGAGAGTGAGAGGGTAAGAAATAAAGCGAGAGTGTGAAAGGAAGTATGAGGGATAGGAAGAGGGGGTAGTGATGGGAGAGGGATATGGTGCATGATGGGGTAAAGAGAGGGGGAAGGGTTGAATAGAGAAATAGGGGTAGGATGGGTGGTGGCAGAGAGCCGGGGTAGGGTGGGTTGGGATAGAACGAGGGGGGTAAGGTAGGTGGATGAGTTAGAGGGTGAGAGTAGGGTGTATGTGTGCGGGTAGAGAGTTAGGGGTAGAGTGGGTAAGGCGAGGGAGGGAGGGTGGGTGATGGTATAGAGAGAGTGAGTGTAGTTTGGTCCGTATAGAGTGGATTGTAGAGTGTGGGGGTAGCGTGGGTGAGGTAGAGACTGGGGGTGGGTGGAGGTAGAGTGGGGCTGGGTGGGGATGGAGAGTGAGAGTATGGTGGAAGAGTGGGGGAAGAGAGTTGGTAGGGTGGTTGGGGGTAGAAAGATTGGGGTTAGCGTGGGTAAGACTAGGGACGGTGGGTGATGGTATAGAGAGTGGAGGTAGGGTGGGTGGGTATAGAGTGGGGCAGTAGAGCATAGGGGTAGGGTGGGTGAGGTGCAGAGAGTGGGGGTGGGTGGAGGTAGAGTGGGGCTCGGTGGGGGTAGAGTGAGAGTAGGGTGGATGGGTAAGGGTAGAGAGTTGGTATGGTGGGTGGGGGTTAGAGAGATTGGGGGATGGTGGATGAGTGGGTAGGGTGGGTGAGGGTAGAGAGAGTGGGGGTGGAATGATTGGGGGTAGGGTGGGTATAGAGCGAAGGTTGTAGAGCGTGGGGGTAGGGTGGGTGAGGTAGGGAGAGTGGGGTGGGTGGAGGTAGAGAAAGTGAGGCTGGGTAGGGGAAGAGAGTGGGTGGGGGTAGTGAGTGGGGCTAGGAAGAGAGTGGGGGTGGGTGGCCAAGTGGTGGTAGGTGGTTGGGGCAGGAAACATTAAAAAGAATGTAGCCTTGGGAGGACTTGCCAAATGTAGCCCAAACATAACCCTACCACCACATGTAATGGGGGTAAGGCTAGTGGGGGTAGAGAGAGTTGGGTAGGTGAGGGTAGAGAGAGTGGGGCTGGGGGTAGAAATAGTGGGCATGTGGTGGTTGGCAAATGTGTTCACATCTTTCATAACAGTACATAATAGTACTATTGTAGAAGGCGCCGCTATCCTGGATGGTCAAGCCTTTCTCTTGGAGTCTCCATTGATATCCACGAGTCTTTCCTCCCCCTTCTCCCTAAACCAGAGAGTGATGCTGATGCTACCCCTTGTTAAACCCAAATGTGACTTAATCCGGCTGTGCCATGTTTTTGTTTACATCTTCCAATCGTCCAAACTCTCTTTATACAACGCTGCAAGAGTGCTTCTTTGTGCTAGGAAACGTATTACACAAATCCAAGAAGACAACCAAGCAAATAATCATGATTAATGAATTGGACACCCCTCCTCCAAACCAGAAGTCATCAGAAGCATGATTTATTGTCAAGCATAGAAGCTTCTCGCTAATGCAAGTGTGACCTAGGGCCCTATGGGTCATGGGCCGTTTTTCGGCCCTTAAACTGCAGCCTCACCACCTGACTCCGGCAAGTAAAGTTACCACCTCACAGGACACATGAGGGTGGTTATTTTTCCTCCATTTACAAAACAGCAGGAGTTCACATCCGGATAGCCACAGCTAGCATTTAGACCATGGGCCTCATTACGAGTCCGGCGGTAACCCTGCCGGTGCCATTGGCGTGTTGCCGCTGGATTTGTTACGTTTTACCGGCACCTGACTTCCTGGTGCCACCGGGAGATTCCAAGCCCGGCAGCCCGGGAAGTCAGGCGCCCGTAAAATTTAAGTCCCATTTCCCATGGAGTCCCATAGGACTCTATGGGACTGGGCACTCGGAAGCACCGGCACCGTTGCTAACGATGCCGGTCCTTCCGTGACCGGTCTTCCTGACATTCCGCTGCTCCCGGCAGGGTCACACCTGTCGGGCACAGCAGATCCGGCAGGCAGACTCATAGTTTGCGTGTCTGGAAACAAGGGTGCTTTGTCCTACAGCTTTGCTCTTTCATACTACAAGTGCCTGAATGCACATTCAAGGATTTATTTGTTCCCACTTTGCCAGTTATTGGCAATTTTGGAATTCATGCAAATTTCTTGACACAACAGATTATCCTGCCTTAGCTTCCCTCGAGTCACTGCCCCTCTCTACCTGGGCTTCTGGAACTCACCCTCAGAGCAAGCACTGGTTTAAACACTACCAGAAAAGTGCAGCTGGTGTTTTGGCTGTTTGGAGGCAAAGCTCCCTTGCCACACTGAAGCCCCCTCTATGCTCACAGGCTCAGTGCCTGGGCAGTCCATCCCTCTTCTGGCTTCCCAAGGTTCTGCCAGCGGCTGACTTCTCCTTCTGGTCTTCACGGTTCCTTCAGCATCCCCAGATCACTCAGAGTGTGTCGGGGTGTCTGACCTTTTATACTCTTTGAAAGAGTTGATTGGGGTCAGGTGTGAGTAGTTGCCCCTTCCTGCCTGACTCTGCCTGACCTCATTATCGGGACAACATGGAGACTGCCCATAGGAATACATTGCTCATTGATTCCCATGGGTAATCCTCGTGACTCCCATCTGCCTCTACTTCGTCCCAGTAGTTGGACTTCTAGAATGGAAGTATATATTGTGGGAGTTGTAGGTTTTCCGAGGGATCATGTGAAAACCATGCAGGTTTTTGTCAGGATGAAGGAGGTAAATGTATTGTGGTGGGTGAATGGATTTCCTATTGGGTTCTTGTTATTTTATAGATGGTTTTAATTTCCCTGGTCTTTTTCTCCTTTTTCTTACAGAAAGGTATTGGGGTATGATGGGATTCTGCTGAACATATCCCATGACAACTGAGGGGATGTCGGTAGGGCTGTATCGGAATAGGAGGAATACCATGGCTCACCCGAGGATGTGCCTCCCATAGTCCCAAAGGACCCCCTGCCGAGGTGATCCTCCCTCGCTCATCCGCCCCCAGGGTTGGGATCCAAGTGAGATGGCCCTCTCCTTGCCACCTGAACAAAGGATCCCTAGGAATAGCCTGGGAGAACGCCTAGGTTTCTCACAGTAGATGGTGATGGAATGTATTTATTTATTTATTGTTCATTTGTAAGGCACTTATACATCAAGCAAATTGTGTTTCATGAGGTTGGAATTAAGTTGTATTTCATGAGGTTGAAATTAAGTTCACGTCTTGAAACACTCATGTATAGGTGCGTTATAAATACCATATCATATCATATCATATCACTATTCATTTTCCATTGATCTTGTAATGAGTAACAAATACATATATGTATGTATATATATATATATGTATGTATATATATATATATATATATATATATATATATATATATATATATATATATATATATATATATATATATATTACACAGCCACAGTAGTGGCTGTGTAGTTATGGTTAAGTTGCTAATCCCATAGGAAGAGCACTTTTTTGGCGGGTTATAACTTCGCTCTCCCTGGACGAATTCTCACCAAACTTTGCAAAAAAACTTGAAAAAGTATATGGCCCACTCTGAATCTTTTTGCAAAGTTTGGTGAGGTTTGGTCCAGGAGGGGCAAAGTTATAGGGGGGTCCCAAAACTTCATTTTTTCCCATAGACTGAATGGGGGAAACGGACAGCGCACTGACAAATGGGTGAAATACAAATTTGGCAAGTGTGTTGGTGTGTAAGAGTGTTTGGGGAGGGTGGGGGAGTAAGAGATGGGTCAAATGCTGTATTTATTTAGGTGGCAGGCACCCCTATTGTGTTTGTTTTGTCCGCTGTCCGGGCTGTCCATAATTAGTCAAAATGGGGGTGTCCTAAGTACACTATACCTGTCCGTGATGTTCTTAGAACACATTCTGTGTCCGGGATGTCCATAATTAACCAAAATGGAGGTGTCCTAAGGACACTATTCCTGTCCGTACTGTGCGCAGGCAAGTTTAATCTGTTCTAAGAACACGTGCGGTGTCCGGGATATCTGTAATTATCCAAAATGGGTGGTTTCCTAAGAACACTATACCTGTCCGTGCTGTTCTTAGAACACATACTGTGTCCGGGATGTCCGTAATTAAAGAAAATGGAGGTGTCCTAAGGACACTATACCTGTCCGTGCTGTACGTAAGCAAAATAAAACTGTTCTAAGAACATGTGCGGTGTCCACATACATAAAAAATGCCCATATGGCATAGGTAAAATGTTTGATTATATGGGTGTGATATGCTGCGGTGGTTGTGGCCAGGGCCTAGAGTCTTGGGTGCATGGCCATAGGCATTAGAAGACTCTAGGCCCTGGCCACAACCACCACAGCATATCACACCCATAGATCACATCCATAGAATGGAATATCTATGAAATATTTGCAAATCTACAGTTGACATATTTTAACTGTTTATTTCTTGTTATTTTTCAGTGGTATTGATTTATCTGTATGGTTGTTGTAACATCTTGGGGCAGTTAGATACCTGTTGGCATATTCTAACTGTTTATTTCTTGTTATTTTTCAGTGGTATTGATTTATCTGTTTGGTTGCTGCAAAATCTTGGGGCAGTTAGATACCTATTGGCGTATTCTAACTGTTTATTTCTTGTTATTTTTCAGTGGTATTAATTTATCTGTTTGGTTGTTGCAAAATCTTGGGGCAGTTAGATATCTGTTGGCGTATTCTAACTGTTTATTTCTTGTTATTTTTCAGTGGTATTGATTTATCTGTTTGGTTGTTGCAGAATCTTGGGGAACTTAGATACCTGTTGGCGTATTTTAACTGTTTATAGTTTTTTAATTGAAGTTTTATTAATGTTTAAGCGTTTATAAGATTTGCTGGTAATCTTTGCTTTACAGTAATGGTACTATCATTACATTCAAACCATCTACATATTTTATGCAGTGTAGTGACCTGCATTGGTTGTGGTTCCTGCATGGTAGATTATACATACTGTTGTGAAGGTTTTCTTACCAAGTGATACTTGACCATGTGTGAATCCAATACTTGACATGTGTGAATCCAGTCAGCTTGCAGTTGTTTTTAGTACCATCTGCATTGTAACGTAGAAGCATGTCAGGAATCGGCCCGGGACTCGCAGGAGTCTAAATAGCCTAGCGCCGTCCCCGCCGTCTCAGAGAAAACAAGGTCAGGCTACATTGTACCAGCGGTCACGATCCACTTGGTTACCTCGTATTAAAGGCTTAATCCACGGCCAGAAGAACTTGATACAATCTCGTCCTTCAGGGTTCTTGCGTTGGCGGTTACCATGGAGATTAGGGCAGCGACGTCGACCGGAACCACGGCTGCCGCTCGTTCAGGTCATGTGATTGCAACTTGATAAACTCTAGCCTGCAGTAAACTCGTTGCTTCTGATTTTGAATTTGGAGTTGCTACGTGCCTTCTGAATATCCTTGTTTCCCTGTTTCTTGAACCCTTGTTTTCCTGCCTTGCCCTGCTACCTTGCACTTTGAGTACCTCTTGGCGGTGCATTCCTCCCTCGCCTTCTGCTTACCTGTTCCTTTCATCTTTTCAGTCTTCCCGCGGAACTAACCCCGTTCTGCCCCTCTGCTAATTTATTGCCGAACCGGACCTCGCCCAGGATTTGCCTTTGTCTCACGTTTTTGTCTTCGGAACTTTGCTCAGCTACCGACCTGGACTGCCTTATGGATTGCCACTGTCTCTCAACTTGATCAACCTGGTTTGTACTCACGCGTGGACCGCATTGGATTACCTCCTGCTACTGGGGATGAATTCTTCGTCTACACTACGAGGGCAACCTAAGAAGGCAATCTTGACATAATCAGAAGCCTCTTATATCACCTCCATGGACCCAAACGATGCTCTGACCCAGATTATGCAAATGGTTACTGATTTACGGGCGGATATGACGGCAGCTCATACCGCTACCCAACAGCGCATCAATGAGATACAGGCTGGGATGGTTTCTACCGCCCCCCCTGTAGTTGACCCTATGGCCCCCTCAGGTTCAGGAGTGGCTGGGTCTGGTCAAGAATCAGGTCCTGTGTTTATGACAGCTCATTTCCCTCTAGCCCAACCAGAAAGGTTCACGGGAGACCCTCGTACTTATGGTACCTTCCTGAATCAGTGTCGTCTGCATTTTTTATGTAGACATTCCTCGTTTCCTGATCCAAAGACCAAGGCAGCTTTTATCTTGTCCCATCTCGGTGGGACTGCAGCATCATGGGCTAACCCCTTACTTGAACAGGGTAGTCCATTGTTGTTCGACTGTGATGCTTTGATTGCGGCAATGAGTCGGGTATTTGATACCCGGTACAAGACCCAAGCCACGGATATCGAACTTTTGAAGTTACATCAGGGCGATTCCCCGTTGTTGGCTTATTTGGCCCGGTTTAATCAACTTGGGGAAACCGGGTGGCCTGAGGACAAGAAGGCCTCTATGTTCTATCATGGACTATCCGACTCCCTGAAAGATACCTTGTCTACGGTACCTATTGTACCCACAACCTTTCCGGAACTCTTAGATATGGTTCTTCAGATCGACTCAAGGAGAGCTGAAAGGAAAGGAGAAAAGAGGACTTCTACACCCTTGGCTATGTTACCTCCAGCTCCCGTTCAGGGGGGACCGGAACCAATGCAGATTGGAGCTATTCGGGGCCCTTTAACTCCTGAAGAAAGGGAGATCCGAAAGAAGAACAACCTTTGTTTCTGTTGTGGTTCATCAGAACATCTGTTAAAAACCTGCACTAAGAAACCCAAGCGTCAGGGAAACGCCAAAGCCCGGCAGTAGAGGGAGTCACTCTGCCGAGCTCACCATTCCTTGACTCCATGACTAAGAGGCCTTTCCTTGTTCCTACCCGTTGCGCCCTGCCCCGGACCAGGAATGGTTCATTGATGCGGTTTTGGATTCTGGAGCCACCGGTAATTATGTTGATGAGGCCTTCGCTAAGAAACTAGGCATCCCAGTAGTTACCAAGTCCCAACTAGAAATGGTTAATACCGTGGATGGTTCGATACTGCTTTCTGGCTTAGTTACAGAACAAACAGTGGATCTAGTGCTAACCACCTGCCAAGGTCATGAAGAGACGATTAGTTTCGATTTGATCGCAGCACCACAATATCGGCTAATCTTGGGTCTACCTTGGCTGAGACGTCATAATCCGGTGGTAGATTGGAACTCAGGGGAACTGGAATTTGTGTCCGCCTATTGTGAGACCTCATGTTTTTCCTCGATTCCTGAATCAAAGAATCCGTGTCGACCATTGCTGCATGGCATCTCCACTATCGGAGCCATTGTTACTACACCATTACCCGAAGAATATGCTGCCTTTGGGGATGTATTTGATGCGAAAGGAGCAGAAATCCTCCCTCCTCACAGGCCATATGATTGTCCTATCGATCTAATTCCTGGGGCCAAAATACCTGTCGGTCGTATCTACTCATTGACGCAAAAGGAGGAAGGTATTCTAAAGGAATATATCGATAAGTCCCTAAAAAATGGATTTATCCGTCACTCACGTTCACCGGCTGCTTCTCCAATGTTTTTTGTACCCAAAAAGGAAGGGGATCTCAGGCCATGTATAGACTATCGTGCTCTTAACGCCATTACCATCAGAAATCAATATCCAATTCCCCTAATATCTGTCCTTCTTGACCAACTCGGGTCTTCTAAGATCTTCACCAAACTAGACCTACGAGGGGCTTACAATTTAGTCAGAATAAGGGATGGAGACGGGTGGAAAACGGCTTTTAAGACCAAATATGTTTTTTTTGAGTATTGTGTAATGCCTTTTGGGCTGTGCAACGCCCCGGCTACATTTCAACATTTCGTTAACGACATATTCAGAGATATGAGTGATCGATTTCTTGTCCTGTATCTTGATGATATTCTCATATATTCAGAATCCTATGAAAACCATGTACAACATGTTCGCCAAGTTTTACAACGATTAAGGGAGCATTCCCTGTACGCTAAATGAGAAAAATGCATCTTTCACGTGAAATCTGTGGAATTCCATGGGTATGACATAACAGACCAGGGAATACAGATGAGTAAGAACAAAGTAAAAGCAGTTTTGGATTGGCCGGTTCCAAAAGATCTCAAAACATTACAGTCATTCTTGGGTTTTGCCAATTTTTACCGGCGCTTTGTCCGTTCATTCTCTGAAATCGTCGCTCCGTTGACGTCCTTGACTAGCAACAAAAAGGTTTTTGCCTGGGATCAAATGGCTCAAGACGCTTTTGAATCCCTCAAGTTAGCTTTCACTACGGCCCCAGTACTCCAACATCCTAACCCACTTCAGCATTTTGTGGTCGAGGCGGATGCCTCCGATACGGCAATAGGAGCCGTTCTATCTCAGGCCTGTCGTGACTCTACGGCACTACATCCTGTAGCCTACCACTCCAGGAAACTCTCCGTTCATGAACGGAATTATACTATCACTGAGCGTGAACTCTTGGCCGTAAAAGACGCGTTCACCGTCTGGAGGCATCATTTGCTCGGTTCCCGGCTTCCTGTCCAGGTATACACTGATCATCGCAATCTAGTCGCCATTCGCTCTGTGAAATGTACCACGGCCAGACTAGCTCGCTGGCATGAGTTCTTTTCCGCTTTCAATTTCACGATCACCTATTGGCCGGGTTCTTGTAACACCAAGGCAGACGCTCTATCACGTATTCCGGGAACCGACGCATCTAAACTGGTTCCTACTCCATTATTACTCCCCAGTCAGGTGATTTGTGGTTGTACGGTCGATCCTACGTTAAGGGCTCTCCTGGAGAACTGGGTTAAGCAAAACCCACAGGTCATTAAGGATGAGAATATCAGGGTCATGAATTTGCTACCATATCTTCATGAAAAACTATTTCTTCCCACCGACGCAACTCGTTCCATGGCATTGAATTGGTGCCATGATTCTAAATTCTCTGCACACCCGGGGATTAGAAAAACCATGGAATTACTGGAGAGATGGGCATGGTGGCCTACCATGAGGGCCGACACTGTCCGGTACATCAAGACCTGTGCTGTTTGTGCCCAGTGCAAATCATCTCATGCAAAACCTATGGGGTTGTTGCATCCCTTGCCCGTCCCCAGAGTACCATGGACTATGATATCTATGGATTTCATTGTAGAGTTACCTCCAATCGATGGCCACAATACCATCTGGGTTGTTGTCGATTATTTGACGAAGTCTGCCTTGTTTATACCCTGTTCGGGATTGCCTTCGGCCCCAGCCTTAGCTGAATTGTTTATTTCCCATGTATTCCGACGTTTCGGTCTTCCTAGTATCATTGTCACGGATCGGGGATCACAATTCACTTCACGTTTCTGGAGGGCTATCACAACATCCTTGGGCATAGAAGGCAGGTATTCCAGTGCCTATCACCCTCAGACTGACGGGCAAACGGAGAGAATCAACGCAACTCTAGAACAATACCTCTGTTGTCTTCTGCTCCATTATCAGGGTTCTTGGACATCTTGTCTAGCCATGGCTGAATTTGCGTATAATAATTCCTTGCATACTGCCACAGGGGTCATCCCGTTTTTTGCTCTTTATGGACATCATCCACGTACCTTGCCATTGACTTTGTCTGCTGGATCCAGTAACCCGGTAGCTAATTCTTGTGTCCAGTCAATTACGGTTCTGCATACCCAAGTGAGACAACATCTGTTGGAGGCCCAAAGGCTTAGTAAACAGCATGCGGATGCTCATCGTTCGGCATCTCCAGCTTACTCCCCAGGTATGCAGGTCTGGTTATCCACACGGAATTTGCACTTACCTGGTCGCAGTTCCCTCATGCCTCGGTTCTCTGGCCCTTTCATGGTCTCTGAAGTAATTAACCCGGTGGCTGTCCGTTTACAGCTTCCTTCCACTTGGAAAATCCATCCTGTCTTCCACGTCTCGCTCCTAAAACCCGTTCAAAGGGGTTCACGGTTAGTAGTCCCGAAACGTCCCCTACCTGCTATTGGCTCGGACGAGTACGAGGTTCAGCAGATTATGGACACCAAGGTTCGTCGTGGTGTCCGCCTCTTCCTTTTTGTCTGGAAGGGTTATGGGCCAGAAGACCGGACTTGGGAGCCTTTGGAAAATATACACGCTCCGGCCTGTTTGCGGGATTTTTGGGTTTCCCGTAGAGGGAGGCATTCTTTGAGGTGGGGTACTGTCAGGAATCGGCCCGGGACTCGCAGGAGTCGCAATTAGCCTAGCGCCGTCTCAGAGAAAACAAGGTCCGGCTACATTGTACCAGCGGTCACGATCCACTCGGTTACCTCGTATTAAAGGCTTAATCCACGGCCAGAAGAACTTGATACAATCTCGTCCTTCAGGGTTCTTGCGTTGGCGGTTACCATGGAGATTAGGGCAGCGACGTCAACCCGCACCACGGCTGCCGCTCGTTCAGGTCATGTGATCAGTACTTGATAAACTCTAGCCTACAGTAAACTCGTTGCTTCTGATTTTGAATTTGGAGTTGCTACGTGCCTTGTGAATATCCTTGTTTCCCTGTTTCTTGAACCCTTGTTTTCCTGCCTTGCCCTGCTACCTTGCACTTTGAGTACCTCTTGTCGGTGCATTCCTCCCTCGCCTTCTGCTTACCTGTTCCTTTCATCTTTTCAGTCTTCCCGCGGAACTAACCCCGTTCTGCCCCTCTGCTAATTTGTTGCCGAACCGGACCTCGCCCAGGATTTGCCTTTGTCTCACGTTTTTGTCTTCGGAACTTTGCTCAGCTACCGACCTGGACTGCCTTATGGATTGCCACTGTCTCTCAACTTGATCAACCTGGTTTGTACTCACGCGTGGACCGCATTGGATTACCTCCGGCTACTGGGGATCCACCTGACCAGTGCTCCTCATCAGGACTGCCGGTACACTACTCCTCTCCGTTCCCCGGTACGGACTAGAGACTGCCGTGGTACCATCAGAGGGCAGAGGTAGGAGCGTCCTCGTTTCGTCAGGGATTGGACTGCCGACCCTTAGGCGTACGCGTGCCGGCGGGAATAGTCCTTCACCCCTGTATCTGGCGGTCTTACTGGAGCATTGGTTGCCTATGGAATTATTGTTACCAGTCCCATGGTAAGAGTGTCTGTCCTATTTCATGTTTCTGTTTTTTCTGATGTCCCTTATGTAAGCATTAAGGATTGTTTTTCTTCTATATTGCAACAGCTATTTCTGCTCCTTGTGACGTCGGCATAATAAAGCATTTCTGTTCGCAACTGGAATACGGTCGCACATGAGGGAGTCTGCTGCCACGCGTTTGGGTCCATTCTTCCAAACAATTGATCCCTGGTGCTGGTTTATTTATATCCAGACACAGGGTTACATTGTAGGGTAGAATTCTTCGTCTACCTACGAGGGCAACCTAAGAAGGCAATCTTGACAAAGCATTAGTATTACGTATTTACCATGTGTTTGCATTAGTAAGGTGGAGCGATTATCTGAATTGCAGGTAGTACATAATCTGCCATGGTTTGCATTTTGTACAAGTTGCTGAAATGGAACGGATTCACAGTTAGGTATGGATACATACACAAAGCGTTCATTAGGGATTTGTTCCTGTACCACATTGTTGCATAGAGTGCATGTATGTTTCCACATGTATGACATCTGGAAGATTTAATTCATAGGTATATTTTTGTTTTCCAGTACTTGTAGTAAGTACATTAGAAATTCTTGTGGATGTTCTTGTGAGTTTATAGTGAATTTCACCATTCCAGCACAGTAGTCCAATTCATGTCTTATACCATGAACACTATATGTGTTGTCAGGATTGTTGGTTACATTTCTATGAAGAACTAACATTTGCAAACACAATTGGCCTGTACTGTGTAAGTAAATGTTGTGAACAATTGGTGGCAATTGAAATAGAATATTGATTGCTACATTTCCATAGCAATTTACACTGGTTACATTTGAAAATTTGAATGGACCAGGTAGTTCTGTGTCCAAGTCATTTTTTCAGAGTGTGTGTTGCTTCTTTGAAGAAGTACCTGAGTTATTTTGAGCAATAGATTCTTCTTTGGTTGTAGTAACTGATGAAGTTTTAGCTTCTTTGGATGATTTGCAGTGAGCTCCTGTTGCATTTCTGTTTGAAGTAGTTTTCTTTTACAACGTTTTCCTTTTTGTGGAATAGGATATGTTTTTAGATGGGGGTGTATAGTGAACGTAGTCTATTGTATTCTAAAATGCAAGGAATATCAGAGTTTACTTTACTTGCATCAAATTTGATTAGAAATAGACCGTCAAGCGTGATAGTGCTACGTAGCTCATGCCTTCTTCAAAGACAGTGTTCCGAATATCTATCAATGCTTTATCTAGGGTAAGACCTTTTGATTTGTGAATGGTGACTGCGTATGCTAGAGTTAGAGAAAATTGCTCTCTGCGTACATACATGTCTTTGAAAAGAAGGAATCGAGCTGTTGAGCACCCTATCCTTTTTACTTCTGAAAGTTTGTCAAAGAGAATATTGACAAACTGAATGTTGTTGTCACGTGCGTATGTTTGAAAGCCAATCACTGTACCCAGTGCTCCATTAACTAGTCCTTTCTCAATGTCAAGGTTAAGTTTAAGCATTACTCTACAGTTTAAAGATCATTTTAATATTTTCTCCAAACCAGCTGTGTTTGAGATAGAATTTTCTAAGGTATTTAGTCTTGTTGTGGCTTGTTGACACGAGTCATGTTATACCATGTACGTCCAGTTTGTCTGTGGAGTAAATTTCAATTATTGGTTGCATTTCTTTTTTCCACATTATTTAATTGAATTTGGAACAGCTTGCAAGAGTTGGCATTAAGGACATACAATTGACATTTTTGTGTGCTAATTGTTCTATGACATCAGTTGCACATGAGTTATGGCCATAAAGTGCATGGATGTGCTTGGTTTTCTACTTCTGTCATAGCTAATTCTGCCTCATTTGCTATGAGTGGCTCTCCCAGTGGTTCTTGGCTTCCTGTTACAGAAGGTTGACTACTGTCGGGAGTGTCCTTATCTAGTTGGGCCTGGAGTTCTTCTTCGTGTTGCTGTTCATTGTGCAACATTGTTTTGTACTGTGTAAAGTTTACATCGGTTATAGTGCTTTAATTTGCTTTGAGAGCGTCTTCATAGGAGTCATAGATATCTAGTAATTCTTCTTCTTTTCTCCATGGTTTCAAAAGTTGTAGGAGGGACATGTAATATAGTTCTTTATGTTGAGGAGTTTTTAATGACAATTTGATATGATTCATTAAGCTTGGTTTGGTAAGTTTCACTACGCTGCCTTCACAATTTGTCACACTGTATCTACCTTTTTTCTCATCGTGTTTTATATTATTTTTGTATGTGAAGTTTTGGGCTATATGGTATAGACACATGGTTTCCAAAGTGGTATTCCTCTTTAGGTAGTATGTATCTAGTAAATTGTTTTTCAAAAAATCTTGGCTGTTGGGATCATTTTTGGCTATTGTTTCTATGTCGTCGTATGATTTGAGAGCTCTTTTTCTAGATTTAGCAGGACCAAGATTTAGCCATGCTATATTATCAGATTTTCCATACAAAGCAGTATCAGTTAAACGATCTGCAGTTTCATAGCAGCCACATTCTCTATGAGAGTGCATTTTTATGCCGTAACTGTACAATTTCTTAGACAGTGTTTTGTCTGATGATAGGTCATTCCAGAGGTCTTGAAGCTCTGTTTTTTCTGCTTTTGTTAAGTAGGCTTTAACATATCCTGCAACTTCAGTGGAATTGTCTGCAATGTACTGCACATCTATGTTTGCATTCCATAAGAGGGCAATGATTGCATTGTAATCATTGATATATTTTGCTTCTTCTGTTCTTTTTATGTAATACGTGTTCTTAGGTGATTTACCTTTAACAATATGTCTAACTGAAGACATGAAGTTGTTCACGTCACCTGTTTCTGTAACTGGTCTAGGGAAACCAAAGCGGCATTTGGTGTAGTATTTCCCTTTGTTTTTGTATTTACGACGACAATATTTGCCACATTTGTGTCTTTGAAATTGTGGAATTTGTGCATGAAGATCACTATTTGTTGCTTCTGATGGAATTTCACAAGTGACATATTTTTTGATAAACTGTAAAAAAACAGTGGCATCACTGCCTTGACCAAATTTAGGAGCATCTTTAATCCATAAAAGCATGTGGATATGTGGTGCTCCTCTGGCTTGGTATTCTTTTCTCCAAAAGAAGTGTTGCACTTCTCCGAGGGGAGGAACAGTTTTATTACAAATAAAGTGTAGCATAGCAATGAAACGATGATGCAAATATCTTGAAACATTTACAGGATCTAGAGAGAAAAGTAATCCAGGTGTTAATATGTCTATGTTTGTTTTTGATTGATATGCATAGGAAATCATGTAAATCTTCCCATGCATATTCTGCACAACTTAATGTAACAAACCAAGTGGGTGGGCCAAGGTTTCTTATCATACAACGTACATCTCCAGGACGTCGGAACCAGTACTCTTTAGTACCATGCATGTTTGCTAACAGATTTGTAATGCTTGATTGTAAAACCTCATCTTTTTCTTGCACTTTTTGTAGTAATTGCGTAGCTGACATATTTTGAAAGTGGGTTACTGATTTCAATGTGTGTGCAATTCCGTAACATAGAGTTGCTAGTTCACTTTCAAAGAGTAGGTGGAATATGTATTCCACATTTTGTCTAAATCTGGGATCTTCAGAATACATTCGTAATGAGCAGCATTCCGATGCTGTTATCTGAATAGGTCTATCATCGTATCTTCCTCCTTTGCCAGTAGGAAAGAGTAGAGGAAAAGCACGTGCTTCTATACTTTTTTCCCATATGGTGATTGGTGATCCTTTGGTTTGTCGCATTTGGTATGTTTCTAGTGCATCATCTATGGTGTCATTACAGTGAAATGGATGAATTGTATAATGGTCTAAAATATTGGCTTCTGTAGCAGGATCTAGAAGTTCAAATTGACCAGTTTCTGGTGACTCTTGAATTATTTATGATGTTTCCCTTAAGTGTTCTTCAATATTTATTTCTTTGTAGTATTCATTATTGTCTTTTAGATATTGCAAGGCTTGTCTAACTTTATGTAAGTCTACAAGTTGTTGCCACATTTTTTTATCTTGTGTAGGTACACCATTTACTAAGACAATTAAAGATTGCTCAATTGGATGTTGCACTCCCAGAGTGTGCACATTTTCTTTTAGATCTAATGGTAAATAAACTACTTTGCCACGAATGCCTTTCACCAATTCAGAGGGAGGTAATTTTGCTGTTTTTGGTTGAAGGCTTATTAATTGCTTGAAATGGGTGCACTGTTTGAATTATGATGCTCTCATATAAATTCAGTTGTTGCAGGGGTTTTGGTTGTGTGAATAATTCCAAATTATTTGTGATAGCACGTGAAGGAGTTTGATTGTTGTCAGGTTTTGTAGTGCAGTAACTGCAAAGTATTAAGGGGTCAGTTATTTCGTATTTGTTTTCTGCTATAAAGTAGAGAGCTAATTCAAACCATTTGGAATCTTCATTGTTTTCTATTTTGTATGTTACGTCTATAGTTTTTGTGTTACTTTTATAAAAAGTTCTGCGGCAACACACACACATGGTTTGGTACTTCAGCTGATGTACATTTACATTTTAGTATTTCTTTTTTGTATGTTTGTAGTAGAAGGTTGCCATCTGTACAATTGTTGCTAGTCTGTTGTAAAACTACTGCATTTTGTAAGTGGCTTTCACTTCCAAAATATTTTTTCTGGATATGCTCTATTTCTTCTAGTAGGTCTTTGGCTGTACCATGTAGAAGATTGTTATTTAAATTGGCTAGTGCTAAAGCAGGACTTTTAGCATAGTACAGTTTATAGACTAGATTTCTTATAGTTGAATGATGTATTGATATCATTTTGATATGATGGAAGGTGATTTTGCAAATAGGTCCTGAAATGCAGACTAATGAATGTCCTTGTAGTCCTGTATATTTGCGGACTGGACAGGTATCCATATTTTGCAGCAGTTTCATTTTGATTTTGTCTTTGCCTTTCACATACTGATTTAGGAACTGGCGTAAAGATTTGAAAGATTTTTTTGGCAATATTACACATTGACGTGCATGGCCATTTGTATATTAGACGTTCTGGTTCAGTCGAATGGAGAGGTAATACTGAGTTTTCTGGGGATATTTTTGTAAGCAGTATTTCTTGTTGCATTATGGTATTATTACGTTTTTCATAACCTCGTCCAGTGCTATGTATGGCAATTGTATTTGTTTGCTTTTGTTTGTATGCTTCTTCATTAAAATATGTTTCAGCGCTCGTGGTGTGACTCCATTCACCTCCACAAATATTTAAGAAGTTATTTTTGTTGACATTCCGTTTATTGAGAAGTCATTTTTGTAATTTAGTAGTTAGTTTTGTTAGTGGTTTCATTCTGTTTAACACTAAAATAAATAACTTTCTTTTGAGAAGGATTGCACTGTCTTTCAAAGCTTCTAAGATTAATTTTCTACGTTATGTTTTAAGGGTTGTACATGATTTGTCTCTTGTTTTTATAAGATTCTGAAGGAGTCTGTGGCGGAACATTTTTGTTAAAATGCTTTTTTGGTATGGTTACTTGCCACTATATCAATATTTATAGGAGCAGTTTTAGCAGTAGTGATACCTGAATTCTTATTCTCTGTATCGTTTTACATTTTGATAGAGGAGGCAAAGTTTCTGTACTGGAAACTTGTTTTTTTTTAACTTTTTGTACAAACTCTGCTAGAGATGGATGCTTATTTTGGATACTTTTATTTTCATTTGCTCTATTTCTGCGGTGCTTTCTACGGACTTGCTTTTTGGTAGGCATTCTTTGGGGTCTGTTGAAAAAAAAAGAAGGTATGGGTTGGGCTGTTCTGAAATGTATGTGTGCTATGTGCATGAGTGTCTGAGTATGATGGTAAAGATGTATGTGGTGGCATGTGATTGTGCATTGGGCAGCTACAATTAGTTGGGAAGGCTATTCTTCTATTTGTGTGTTACTATACTGCGGTCCAGATGACAGTAGAAAGTGAGCTAGTGGTGAGGAGAAGCACTAATAGTAAATCTAATGGTATAAAATTAAAACAGTTCTTTGTTTTGTAATACTAACATTGTAGGGTTTGAGTTATGTTATTTGTGTTCCAAAAAACGGGGATTTGTGTGCCATTCTGCCTGTTAATCCCTGTTTAATAAATGGGGGTTTGTGGGCAAAATGTCATTTTTCTTTGGTGTAGAAATTACATGAAAGAACCACACAGTGTGTTTGAGTAACAGCAAGAATATTAAGGTTGTATTCTACTTACTATTTTTGTGTGGAATTAGCAGCTTTCTTTGGAGATGTTATTTGTAGTTCAGATGATGCTGCTTTTCAGGAGAGTGGCCTTCACTGTAATTGTAAAAGAAAGAAGTTCGTATTTTTGTGTGTTTATAGTACTGATGTTAATTTTGACATTGATTTTTATTTTTTCTGTAGTAGTATTCTTGTTTGATATCTGAACATAGTGTATGCATGCATTTCATTTGACTATGTGCAGCCTTTATATTTTGTTTACAATATGTTAGTTCAACATGCTTTCAAATGAGTAGAATATTAAGTGTATGAAAGTCACTTGGTTTTTTAAAGCTGTGTTCTAGAATGTTAGGAGAAAAGAAATAATATTATATTTTTATTTTGCAATTTTTATAAGGTGAATGGCAGAAACTGTATAGAAAATTATGGAATGTATGCATTTGTGAAGGTGTGGGTTATAAAGCAGAAGAATGTGATTTACAGGCAGTGGTGTTATTGCAGCTGGGAGATTTTCAATGATAGTGTCTATGAGTGAGAGTGTATGAAGATGCATGACATTTTCCTGACTGTGTGTAATTTTATAATACACTACTAAGTGTGTTTCCACAATTATACTGTTATTTCTGTTATCTTCTTATATTATAATGTTTTAGATAGGTGTGTGTGTAAAATAAATTGTAGATAGCAAACAGGTTTGGAAGTGATAGTTGATTATAGCAGATGAGAAAAATTGCAATACGTTCATTTTATAGGTTATACAGGTTTAGTGGCATTACTCTGTTTATATGCATTTATAAGAGTTGTACATGTACTCTGAATAAAATATATATACCTGTAGTTTGTATTCATGCATGTGGATATGCATGCAGCTGTAAGTAGAAATCTTGGAGACTTGTACAGTAGTTGTTGTAGTAGGTGCTTTCCAATGATATGAGACTTGTACTCAGAATGATCAACAGTACATTTGAAGTGCTGAACTGTGATGATGGAGTTAGATGTAGAGGTCTTGGGTGTGATTGGTGGATGGTTGTGTGACTGCCTAGCTGTATCTAATGAGGGAATGGCAGAGAGTGAAGTGGAAAGGGTAAAATGGCTGTCTAAGAGTTATGCGGTCTGCAGTCACCGCGGCTGTCCGCGGACAGTGCGTGCCACATCCGGGGTTTTCCAGCAAATGCAGTATGGAAAGGGGACTGTAGGGATTAGCCAATCACGTGTTGAGGTTGTGGATCCGTGTTGAAAGAGGCTGTGTGTAGTGAAGATGGCAAAAGTGGAGAAAGTCAGGGAGTTGGTGCTTGGAGATATGTTTGTGCATGGTTTACAGCAGTATGCTCAATGCAGGCATGTGGCAAACAATTTTGATGTTAAAGGAGTGGCGGTGGAGTGGATTACTCTGCCTGATTGCAATATACAGGGAATTGTTGAGGTTTGTGAAGATATGGGCAGGATGAACAGTCCCCATGTGGTAGTTTTGCATTATGGTGCTTTCCATTTGGCCTATGTCAGTGCCCCTACTTTGTTGGCAGATCTGGAACACTTGGTTCAAGCAGTAACGAACATCCTTCCAAATGCCAAAGTAGTTTTTTCTGGACTACTACCTAGGGCAATATGGGACAATAGTTTTGTTTTTTGTCCTCAGCAAAACATTGCTAGGTGTGCAATCAACCGAGGCATGTGTGCTTTCATGCATAGAGCTGGTATGTTTTTCTGTAATAATGTGAATATTGATTCCAGTAATGCTGTTTATTTTATAAAGAAGATTGCATTTTATTTTTTGGGAAATGCCATGTTGTTTTGGAATGTAAGGGTTGCTTTGGAGAAGGTTATGTGAAGATTTTAATAGTAAAGTAAGAAAAAAAAAGAAAAAAATACAAAATATCAACTGTTTGTCAAGCATCTGCAACCCCCCCCCCCAAAAAACGGCTCTTTTCAGAGCCAACCTCAAAGAGGGAATGGGGTACACTATTTCAATTTACATTCAGCCAGCATGCTCAGATTTTGGATATGTACGCGGACATGGCGGAACTCCGCGGACATCGTGTATTACATACAGGGATTTTGGGGTGGAGAGGCATGCAAATGAGAATGAGCAGAGCAAGGGATTGGTCTGTAAAGTTTACTGGGTGTGTTGTATAAGGAGAGAGTTTGTCAGCAAGTGTTTTTCCTGAGAGAAGAACAGTTAGGTATGGCTGTGTGTTTTAGAAAACAGATTATCTGGATTTTGGGAGATTCATGGATCCATTGGTTGGAGGTGCATGCAGAATGCTGTGGAGTAGCTGCATATCTTGTATTTCCTCATGTGGAAGTGCACTGGCATGGAGTGCGTGAAATGAAGTGGCTGTACTTGGAACCTCTCTTTGATAGTTTGGAGACACAGCATCATCCAGACATAATTATAATTCATTGTGGAGGGAACAGTTTAGGACATGTGTCTGGAATTTCTTTGCAATGTGCAATGAAAGAAGGACTTGGGAAGGTCATGGACATGTTTCCAAATTCCCAAGTAATTTTTTCTCGTATCGCTCAGAGACAAATGTGGCTGCATTCTTCTGCATTTGGTCCACAAATGGAGAAAGCAAGGCGCAATGTCAATAAGGCTGTTTGTGCCTTTCTAAGAGATGTTGGCATGTCCTCTTTTCACAATGAAAATATTATGTTTTGTAGCACATACATTTTTTGCAGAGATGGAGTCCATCTTACTTATGCTGGTAATCAGAATTTTCTGAGAAATGTACAAAATGCATTGCAATCTTTTTGGGAATAGCAGACATCCATTTTGCAGTAGGTGTTGACTATTTCAAGTTTTTCAAACACAAAAGAACACTACCAAAAGGCTCTTTTCAGAGCCACCATGTCCTACCAGAGAAAAGTGCAATTATTTTGATAAGGCAGCACCCCAAAATGTTAGATGTCTGCGAACTGTCTGCGGACTTTTAAAAAATGAACAGGGTCCTGCTCAATTTATTAATACTTCTATTTTTAGACTGTGAAAGGCAGCTCTGAAAAGAGCCCTTTTTTTTGGATTGTTGTTGTTTTATATTTTTTTTGTTTTTTACACAAGACACACTAGGAGAGGAGGGGTAAGGAGGGTAAGGAAGGGACACCAACCACAGGGATAGGAAAGGGCAGGTGGAGAGAGGAAGATGTAGGGTGGCCCTTATTTAGGTAGTGGGCAGACCTTCTCATGCTCCTTGACTGTAGTCTCGAAGGCACTCCGAAGACTCTCCCCTCTGCAGAGTACTACGTTGCAGTACATACACAATATTGTGACCCTCGAAAGGTAAGGGTCAACAGCATTGTGAATGGCCTGTGAGGCAGCTGGAGGGATGCACTGTCCCACAGGAGTGTCTCTTGTGGCAACAGGAGCGGAAACAGAGGATGTGGTAGAGGAACTCAACCTACTAAGTTGATCACAAGGTACAACCTTGCGAACGGCCCCACTGTGGAACGACCTTAGGTGTCGCTTCATAGATGTCGTACCAAAGCTGTACGAACCAGGCCTCCCACGACTCAGCACCACGTGGCACTGATTGCAGTTGACCTTGTTCGCATGCGCTTTTGGCACTCCACCCTGAATGGTAGACAACCGCCACACCCAAGACTCACGGCGAGTTCTGGTAGTAGGGACTTCCACTACCTGATCCTCGTCATCCTCTTCATCCTCCTCCTCTACATCATCACGCCTATTCCCCTCTTCAGGCCCTTGGGGAGGAGGTGGAGGGGGTGGGGGTGGTGCTGAGACAGATGTAGCACCAGCTGGAGCAGCAAGCATTGATGCCATCAGATCTGATGGAAAGCAGCAAGAGGAGCAAACTCTCCAAGATTAGCAGCCAAAGTAGACAATGCTCTGTCAGATAGCCAGAAGCACAATGAGGATGAGCTCTGGGTTGTGGCCTTTTATAGGGGTGCGTGTGCGCACTCCGCAGACAGCTGCGCTCTCCGCGGACAGATTGAACACCCTACATAGTCTCAAAAAGTTCCAAAAAGTATGTAGAATGTCAGGGTCATTGTCTGGGACATGTGCTATGGTGATCTTTTACTATAAAATTCATTGGATTGCCTGAAAAAGTACTTTTAAAATGTTCATGGTTCAGAACAGTGTCCCCAATTGAGGACACAGGCTCAGCGTGGGTGCGGTCACATGATGACGTTGCGAACATGTCCGCGAAGGGGGCGGGTGTCCGCAGAACACCAAATGGACAGGAACGGCTCTGCGCATGCGCGCAGGACTTCTACGGACAGTGTTCGGGTCCTGAAAGTGATTAAAAGTGCGACACAAGTGAGACAGACAGTTACAGACAGGCGCGAAGTTCGTAGGACTTATGGGTGTGGTGCGCATGTGCATAGATGTTCTATAGTTAGTACGGACAGGACTAGTGTCCTTAGGACACCGTCATTTTGGATAATTACGGACATTCCAGACACCGTGTGTGTTCTTAGAACAGTTTCATCTTGCCTGCGGACATTTCGGACAAGTTTAGTGTCCTCCGGACACCCCCATTTTGGTTAATTACGGACATTCCGTACACTGCGTGTGTTCTTAGAACAGTTTCATCTTGCCTGCGAACATTACAGACAGGTATAGTGTCCTCAGGACACCTCGATTTTGGTTAATTATGGACACTCCAGACACTGCGTGTGTTCTTAGAACAGTTTCATCTTGCCTGCGGACATTACGGACAAGTTTAGTGTCCTCGGGACACCCCCATTTTGGTTAATTACAGACATTCCGGACACCGCGTGGGTTCTTAGAACAGTTTCATCTTGCCTGCGAACATTACGGACAGGTATAGTGCCATCAGGACACCTCCATTTTGGTTAATTACGGACATTCCGGACATCGCGTGTGTTCTTAGAACAGTTTAATTTAGCCTGCGGACATTACGGACAGGTATAGTGTCCTCAGGACACCTCCATTTTGGTTAATTATGGACATTCCGGACACTGTGTGAGTTCTTATAACAGTTTCATCTTGCCTGCGGACAGTACGAACAGGTTTAGTGTCCTCAGGACACATCCATTTTGGTTAATTACGGACATTCCGGACATCTTAACTGCCTTTTAAAATAAAATAAGACGCAAAGGACCGAATTAAAACACACATAATTTTTTAAAAAATTATATACAGATGTAACATTTATGAACGAGAGGGGGAAGCAGAAAATGACACAATCACAGGGGAATTGGGGGTTTCCAGAGGATGGATAGGAGGAGATGAAGGGATGGAAGTTTCATCATAACATTTTTCTTGGTGGGGAGGGTTTGGGGATAGTTGACTGGGATATGGAGAAGGGAACAAGTACATGTGGGGAGTGATATTTAATTTCTTCTTTTATGTGTTCTTCCACAAAATGTTTCAAAAGATTGAAATTTTCCATGAGCATGTCAATTTTTTGTTCCATGCACTGCAGAGTAGTTTCTAATGTCTCTTTTGATGTTTTATTTTCAATGTTTGTAAAGTCTGTAAAAAAGAAATATATATGTTAAGTGCACATAAAGTAATGATTATTAATTTTCTTATATAGAGAAGTGTCTACCATTAGTATCACTATCTTCAGACATTTCCTCACGTGGGAAATTTTCCTCAAGCCATTCCAAAGTACTGGACATTTCTGTGTAAAAAAAAAATATATTACTTTTAGTGTACCTAATACAGAAAGTTTAGAAATATATAAGAAAAATTAAGTTTACTTACTAGCTTCTGGTAAGTTGTGTTCTTACTGTTTCTGTGGGTCTGCTGTTGCTCCTAGTTGTGCAGTTTCTGTGAGGTAATTATGTTGGAAGCATAACTTTTTTGTTTTGGTATATTCCATTTTAGTACATATGGTATTTAAATGGATGGTTGATGTGTTAGATATATAGGTTCCACTTCTTATATATTATTATATATAATGTGTTTGTGTGCTGCTTTTTGAACTTCTGCAGTGTTTAAATGGTATCATAGAACAATTTAAGATACCCCCTGAGTTTTTGGGCAGTGTTGATGTTGTCTGCGTCCGTCCGCGGACATACGCACAGTCAGCGGACACCAAAATCAATAGCTGGGGGTTCAGTATGTTCTATGTTACATGTATATAAAGTAAGGGAATCCTAGTAAACATCTTTCAAATTTACACTATGAATATGTGTATTCAGTAAATAAAACTTAGTTAAAGGGACGCTATGGTTAAGTTGCGCTACTAAAAACCTATGAAATTCAGTAAAAAAACTTTGTTAAAGGGATGTTATGGTTCAAAGTAAAACCGAAAACCCCCTGAAATTCGGCAGTTATGGTAAACTAAGCAACCATAACTAGCGCCACCACCGTGCACTGCTGAGACTAACACCCAGGACATCTAAGATGACATCACAAATGTCATTGATGACATCACTGTTGACATCAAATGTCTGGCTCCCCCTTTTTTCCTTTACTGACATATCTAGGCCACATGGTTTTCTTCAGTAACAGTCAGGAACTAAAAATTTGTAGACTTATCCTTCAAGTATGTTCTTACAGTAATTACCTTAGGGTCCAGTCACATCATATGAAACATATACATAGGGGAAGACACAGGCTTGAAAGACAGCAATCCTTTCTGTGCATGAAGATAATCAGTAAGGTTATCAGCACTTTCTGATAGTTTTTTTATTACTCTACTTACCCTGTATATGCTCATATTTGTACACATTGTACTCACACTACTTTCATTAGGGTCCAGTCACATCATGTGATACACATACATAGGGTAAATAGCAGCTTCGAAACAGAGCAATTATTTCTCCGCATAAAGCTAATCAGTTAGGTTATGAACTCTTTCTGCTACTACTGCTGCTTTTTTGCTTACTTCACTTTCCCTGTATATACTCATATTTGTATGTGTTGTTGTCTCTTTGTGTTTTGTCTGTAATAATGCAATTATGTAGTAAGTGGGTTTTATTAGCTACTTATTACATGTTTCACAGTACACAAAACACATCATAGAGGCCTGTGTAATCGATCAATTACATTTAGATGCTGTTCTTATACCGTGCATAACTCTCATTCCATCTGACACAAATATGCCTTTTAAATTTAAAAGTAGGCAGTTTCCTATACATTTAGCCTTTTCAATGACCATTAATAAGACAAAGGGACATACGCCCCCTTCCTGGAAGCGATCAGTGGAAATTCCGATATGTAAGAAGGGGGACGGAAGAGACCCTATGAAATACTAACCAATATTGACCTTTAAGATATGCTAGAACGGCATATGTTACGCCGGGAACAGCTAGTGTAAATAAAATACTTTAGCGTGCTGAAGGGTTAGTGGTCTGTAAGAGTTCAGGGTAGTAATTACAATTAAGAAAAGGTTCAGGAACTGAGTTAGGATGATTGGGGAGGTTTTTTGTAAAGGTTTGGGTCATTGTTAGGGTTGCAGCCTTGTACTTTTGTGGATTTAGAAATTGCTTTTTTGGCAACCTAATTACTGGCAACATTTTCACACTTTGCATTTATTGTATTGAATGAATACATTTTTTTAAACTACTTTTAGCTAACTACATGTTCGCATGACTAGATTTTGCTGGGGACATTTTCACATAGAACCTGTCCATCTGATTACTTATCCATAATCCTTGTACACTTTCCTCAGTGGCTGTCTTAAAATTTGGCATGGTGTTATTGCTTACACATTGTCATCATGCATGAACCCAGCAGAAAGGGCACAGCAGTGGCTCATATTCAAATTGACTTCACAGGTCATCCTGACATTCCTCGAATAGTGCTATGTTTGGTTGTGGTACAAAATCTCTACTGCTTGGGGGGCATCAATGCCATGTGCATACAATCCAATGCTGCAATCAGATTGGGGAAATTGGCAATTTTATAAAAATGTGCTTTTGTGGAATGAACTTGAGCCAGGGAGGTGGGCTGGCAGATGTGATGGTGTGCTTATCTTATGAGTGCATCAAGTACCTGGCCCAACACTTTTGAGAAAGTTGGCTTGGACGTGGCATGTAGCATGCAAACAGTGCTGAAATGTGCATGTGGTGATAAAGTGCAGGATGGATACATGCTTCAGGAAGCTGGCTGTAATACATTTCATGAAAGGGTGCCCACTGCCTTAAGCCTCTTTGCCATAAGGTCCTTCCTTCCATTCGGGGCAAGACAATACCACTTCAATGTTTTATGTAAATAGGCAAGGAGCAGCCCACTCTTGATATTTAGTCTCCTAGCGGAACACACTTGGCTCTCCAGCAGCATCTTTTCCTGATCCCGTCCTATCTGGAAGGAAAGGAAAATCATGGAGCAAGGTTTATCATGCCCCTCAAGATTGGGAGCTGCACCAATCAGACACCGCAGGGGATGCACTCCTAGATTGGCCTACTTGCCTGCAAGATTTGGAGTTCCATTCACTCGGCATAGATTCACATCTTTCTTTGTACAATTCATTCTGCAGTAATTCACATAGACCAACTTTCCCAAATTCTTCAACAATACATGATTTGTCCAGTTTCCACACTACTGAAGTAATAAACATGCAGTATTTGTCCAATTTCCACAAAGCCACATACATTTTAACGATTTCCACATTTACAGTATTGGTTAAGGACAGTTCAGTCACACCCAACCAAAGTTATTCCAATCTCCTAGTTACTCGTTGAATGCAATGACAAGTTCCTTCATGCTCAGTAACATGCATGGCCAGTCCTAGCATGGGGAGTTGCCACATGCCCAGTAACATTTATAGTTGTTCCTATTCAGGTATGACAAGTTACCATCATGCCTACTGACACTATGACATGTATCTACCAAGTCTAGTTGCAGGTAAGGACAGTAAGCACAGGTAAGGTCAGTGGGCCTCATTACAAGTTCGGTGGCATCTCGGCAGTAAATCTGCTGAGATACCACCAAACGGATTTATCATTGCCACCACTATTTCCAGCGGAATTACCGCCAGATTAAAAGTGGTGGTAGGCAGTATTAGTCCCCATTTATTAGTAAGGTGGAGATTCCTCCACCTTACCTCCATACTCGTAGTTCAGTGGTTGTGGTAATGCGGCGGCAATGCAGTGGTGATTATGCTACCACTGCATTACCACTGTTTTTGGCCACACTGCCAAACTCGTAATGAGGCCAGTATCTTTATCCTTACTTCAGATATTCCTTGTCAATATCTTGCCCAGTTCACACATGTTTTGCTACAGTTTTGGCGGGGGCCCACATGCTTTGTTACATTACTGTAGCTGTCAGGGGCGGATTGGCCTATAGGGAACTCTGGAGGAGTCCTGGTAGGCCTCTGCACCCTGGTCCTCTTTAGTTTGGTGATCTATTTTATTTCCAAATTTTCTCAAAGGAAACGGGTTGGGCTTGCTGATAATATGTAATATGGGCCACTTTGAAAATTCTCCCCAGAGCCTCTTTTGGTTCCCAGTCAACCCCTCATAGCTGTGCATCAATCACAAAGGAGGTCACCCCTGAGTGGAAGGGGAACCCTTGCATTGTAGACCTAAGGTCTAGAGGATGCACGTAAGCTAGGGAAGCCAACTTTCCAGTACGATTTTGAAGAACACTTTTCATGAACCATGAATATATTCATTAGAAACACCTCCTTTAAGTACATGCCAATTTTGCAACCCCATCAAGCATATGCGTCCACATGTGTCCAACTTGCTTTACAATCAGCACGCATGGCAGGATGTATGATGTATTATAAGGAACAGAGTATGATTACTTCAGGCTCATTTAGAGAGCATTTAAATATTGCATAATCCAATCTAGAGGACAATCCCATCTGAATAGTTTGTAGCACTTTTGAAAACTGTTTAATAGATTTAGTCATTCTTGTACTTTATTGTTGAAAATGGGTAAGGGGGAGAGGGCACAGACATCTCTTTCACTTTGTCAACTGCCGTCGATTTATTTGGAATGTACAGCATCAATGGTCCTTGTGAAAAGCATGAAAACCTGCACTGTTACACATTGTGATGATGTCGTTGTTTTATAACAGGTGATTCGACGCCCATTAAACACCCTCGAACAAACTGAAAAAGAGGTTGTTACCACTCTGAACTGGGTAGCTCCCTTAGAGACTTTACGAGTGAACTCCACTGGAACTTTCACCAACATCTAGAACAGAGACGACTAGTGACAACTATGGGAGCATTTTCCAAAGAAAGATGCCAGTGCAAATCTCACTTCTACAAAGACTGCTGTGCATGTGGAGCCAGCTGCTGTGAAACATGGCAGACTCTGCTCATCACAAAAGGCTAGTATGAAGAGCGCGGTTCACAGACACAAACAACTCCGATACTAATCTGTACGGGGTCTACCTTCTCGAAAAATCTGTTAAGACCTAATGCCTTCTTTTAGAACCCAATAGTACATTGTGATCCATTATGCCACCTGATTGCTCCACATGTAATGGGCCCCTTACTGTTAAACATTGACAGACACCCTAAGGAACCTCTCCTCTTGCAAGCAGACATCTCCAGCTGAGTCATCAAATATCCCTCCACATTGACATCTGACTGCCATCCGAGATCATTATATGCTCAAGATATTGATTGCTGTCAAATTTAAATGAACCCACTACGACACGAGCAATGGTGGTAATATTCTCCTCTGAACAAGAGTACCAACAGCATCCCCAGACACGTGTTTCGGTCTGGTCGGACCTCATCAGTAGGAGGAGCTGTGCCTCTCTAAGAATAGTGAGCAAGGGGTTCACGTCTGGATTCCCCTAGTAACTTAGGGTGAGACCCAAAGTTACTTGAATATGCAAATTGACAAGGGGGGTCATGGGAGTCTCTCTGCCAGACATTAGTCCTGGTTACGAGAGACTTACCCAGAGTCTTTAGCTCACTATCTTTCACAGAGAAGAAATATCCCAAACATATCAGTCTTTGTCCTGCCCTGGGGCAGTGCAGCACCGAAATGCTAGGCAATTCTCCTCTGAACAAGAGTACCAACAGCATCCCCAGACACGTGTTTCGGTCCCTTAAAAAACGACTGTATTAGGGAAACTGTTCTCCAGATGCTCAAATATACCAATGTCACACTTTCTCTAAAAAAATATTTGAGGCCACATTTCTATTTGAGAGATCCACAAAACTGTAGTCACCAAGCTGTGGCGGTGAAAGGTAGGCCACTGTACCGCTGGTCTCCCTGCACCTCAAAATATACAGTATTTGGCAGAACTGAGCTTGCTGTGAGTTCCAAGGCAGGTGTATGACGATGCCCTCCTCTCCGTCACATATGAAGTACAGAAATAATGTTCCTTCAGCACAATTGCCCATGAGCACCAAGGCAAATATAAATAGATCCTGCTACTGTTTTAAATAATATTGTGTATGCTTATCCAGGCCACTGCTAGGTGACCAAGGTTTGATGCACTAGAGTATCAAAAATGTGTCCTAGTACGTGAAGTGAACGAACAGTCAACGCGTGTTTCGACCCCAAAGGGTCTTTTTCAAGGCTGACGGGAAGTTATGATATTTAAAACCTTAATGGGTGATCAAATGAAATGCACACTATGTGAACACACACATCCATTACAAAGCACATCCCATGTAAAAAAAAAACATTAAAGAGATATCATGAATTAAAAACAATGTGACAAAGTGGTTAGAAATCATGCATGTCAAAGCATGATATGATATGATATGGCATTTATAACGCAACCATACAGAAGTATTCCAACGCGCAACAAGAGCTGAAGAGGGAAAAAACTGAAAAAACAAGACATAAACATAGGTTAGTGGATCGTATTAGTCTGAAAAAACCAGAAGTAGGAAGACTAGGTGACCATCAGTCACCCCAAATATAGTTCTTACCCAAATGCTGGTCCGTTGAAGGGGAAATCAATCATGCAAGGCAGGTGGCAAAGTCCTCATGTGAATTTGTTTGAAAATGTATACATGATAGGATGTCAGTTGGATAAAGAAATTGGCTCCACGTTATTACGGTATAACATATTTAGTTTATTTATTTATTGTTTATTTGTATAGCACCTATACACAGAGAAGTGTTTCAAAGCGCTCAAGGAGGGGAGGGGAAACAGTGGGACGAAAACAACAGTCATTCAGAGCCCTTGACATTATGAATGATACAGGCTTGTACAGGGCAGTGCAGGAATACGTGCAAATAATACATATAACAGTCAAGATAACTCTTTCATGTCTGATGACAGTCCTTAGTTTTTCCAAGTGCCTTACAAAAATAGGGTAAAGGTGGGGGGGCAGGGTACAACAGACAGGCTGCTATACAATGCTAGGTTGAAGTGGAACAAACAGTTATATAGCGGTAGACATAAATACAGTGAAGGGAGTGGGTGGATGGAAGGGGAGGGGATTGTAGGAAAGGTAGACTGCTGGGCATAACTACGCTTAGAATAGTTAAGCAGTATTAAGGTATAAGGAAATGGGCAAGTAGGGTGGAGGGAAGAAGGGCAAGCAGGGTTGAAACAGAAGGGGGGACAATACATCAACATACAAGGAGGATAGAAGAAGAAAAGAGTGCTAGCAGAGAGGTTGGGTAGGGTCGGAAGGGGAGAGGAGGAGAAGGAACAGGGCAGCGGGTAGAAGATGCAGATGGCACAACCAAATTCGATCCTGGCATGACAGATGAAACACATGCAGCAACTGGGCAGAGCCAGAAAAGGCAGGAATCAGGATGGGGTGGAGTGAGAGGTGAGACAGTCCAGGTGTGAGGATTAGAGTCATTGAAGTTTGTGGAGGGAACTGACCTTCCAAGAAATGTTAGTTGATCCAATTAATCAGTGTATCCGGAACAAATGGAGTTCCCCGTCAGCCTCCATGTACACGTGGGGTGGGGGGGTGTAGGAGAGGACACACAGACCCGGCCAGGCAGCGGACAGGGAGCAGACAGGGCCTTTAGGTGTGGGCCTTTGGGTTGGGGTGGCTTCAAGCCTACCAGGGTCACATTGGCTGGATAAAGATTGCAACAGGCCAATCAGAAGCCATGTTTACATGGCTCCCATGGCAACCCTCGGAGGCACTCCAGTGCCGAGGAAGAGGGTGGCCAATTAACAAACATCTTGCCAGTGCCGTTGCAAGGCCAGAGATTGATCAGGTGCAACGCACAATGCAGCAGTGCACCACATATATGTTAAAGTTACACTCACCAGCAGCGGTGCAATTTGATGAAAAGAAAGCCCCATCGATCACGCTCTATAAGCGAAATGGAGACTGCGGTATGCCTAAAGTCGTGCGGCAGGTTGGTGGAGCAGGGAAGAGGCAACCCACATGCTTCCAGTAGCAGGAGAAGAACGGCCGTTTCCGGGAGCAGTCAGGGCCTGTAGGTGTGGGCCTTCGGGTTGGGGGACGGCTTCACACTTGCCGGCATCACATTGGCTGGATAAAGATTGCAACGGGCCAATCAGAAGCCATGTTTACATGGCTCACATGGCAACCCTGAGAGGCACTCCAGTGCGGAGGAAGAGGACAGCCAATTAACAAACAACATCATGCCAGTGAGTGCCGTTCCAAGGCCAGAGATTGTACAGGTGCAACACACATAGGAGCAGTGCACCGCATATATGTTACAATTACACTCACCAGCAGCGGTGCAATTTGATGAAAAGAAAGAACAGTCGATCACACTCCATAAGTAAAATGGGCACTCGGGTGCGCTCAAGGTTGTGCAGTGGGTTGGTGGAGCATGGAGGAGGTGACCCACGCGCTTCCAGTACCAGGAAGAGAAAGGCTGTGTCAGGGAGCAGACAGGGCCTTAAGGTGTGGGTATTCAGGTTGGGGGCCGGCTTCATGCCTGTCGGTGTCACATTGGCTAGATAAAGTTTGCAACGGGCCAATCAGAAGCAGTGTTCACATGGATCCCATGGCAACCCTAGGAGGCACTCTAGTGCCGAGGAAGAGGGTGGCTAATTAACAAGCAACATCTTACCAGTGAGCGCTGTTCCGAGGCCAGAGATTGTACAGGTGCAACGCACAATGCACCGCATATAGGTTAAAATTACACTCACCAGCAGTGGTACAATTTGATGAAAAGAAGGCACTGTCGATCATGCTCCTTAGTAAAATGGAGACTGCGGTGCACCCAAGGTTGTGCGGCTTGTTGGTGGAGCAGGAAGGAGGCGACCCACCCACTTCCAGTAGCAGGAAGGATTACTACCTGCTCAGGAAAGGTATGGACTTGCTGTGGGGTATCAAAGCATATATATGGGCAACGTATTCACGCATTAAAGGAATGATCCCCATTTCATGTAAACATGGGTAATACCTGCAGTCAAATACAAAAATATCGACCAGCATTTTATAAGTGAGAGAAGTAGAAAATCGTATCATTATGAAAGATAATAAGTATGCTGTCCTTACCGAAATATTTAATGGGATGAGTTTTATCCAAGCCCAGTTGGGCTAAAGGCATACTGCGTGTGATTATATCAGATGCCATATTGTTTTCTCCTTTCTTTATATTGCAATAAAGTAGCAAGCGTGACATATTACATCATCCAAAGAGAGATAGTGTTTACATCTTGAATAACAAAACAGGCTAATGGTTACAGTGAATGGATCATTGATGAAAAGTGGTTAAACAGCAGAACATTGAGAAACATGATTACCACTATCATAGTGCATTGGTTGTGTTATTTATAAGAATATGGACAATGTGTGAAAAACCTTTAAAATAAGAGCAAGGTTACTATGGAAGGTGCATGGATAAAAACAGTTGCACAGGAAGCCAGTAATTTGCTACCATGATTGGTGTGGGTCGGTCTTGTGCTAACATCTTTCACAGATCAGTAATAGAGGCAAGGGCACCTATGTATGGATGACCAATATGTCATCAAGTGGGGAGACCAAAAGTAGAGTATAGTATTATATTTCCTCAAAGTGGAAAGTCTTCCAAAGGTTGAAAATCATCTGTTTTGGGAGTACACCGTAGTAAGATTATTGTGAATAACGTAGGGGGCTATAGAAGTTCACTGAGTCTTTCTGAATTTATACATTACAGGGTAAACTTAAGACTTTAAAGTTTTTGGTTACAAAGGAAAACATTAATTTCATGTTCAGAGTTAGGTCCAGAAATTGTTGTCCGTAATTGGCAGATGTAACGGGCTTCCTACTGCTTAAATCGCTTCTCCTCGTTTATCGTATTTGACAATATGGAGTCCTATGAACTTGACATTCTTCCTATCTTCTAGTTGATGGTTTTTCTGCCAATGAGCTGCAACAGGGAGCTTGGAATCTTGGCTCCCCATTCCCTGACCTGAATCCTGAGTTCTCGTATCATGCTGTCAATATAAGGGGGGCATGGCCTGGAGCTCATGGCGAGTGGAAGCTGAGTCGCCGTGCTCCGGCCGAGGCGCTGTATCCTGATCCTTTTGCCTGCCTAAAATTGCACCTGAGACGGAAAGAACCGGTTCCGAGGGAAGGGGAACCGACCCCGGACACGTTACTGTGGTCTTCCCCTGGACTCGGACCTCCAAACCCACGGATTCTTCCCGATAAAGGTCCCCCCCCTGGCGGGACCCAAGATGGCGGCCATCTTTCGAAGCTGATGTCGCAGGAGAACGCTAGCCGCCTTTGCAGCGAAACCGACTTATAAACTGCTGCTGCGACCGAAATCGGGGGAGAAGAGCCTCCACCTCCACCCGGGTCCGAACCTCTGCTGCGGGGAGCCAACCGGGAGCTCCCGACCGGGGAGACCGGGCCTGTGCCCTGGACTACGGCACCGAGAGAGGCTGCGCCGACCCCCCGGTGCGGGGAGCCCTGCCATCGACAGCAGAAGAAGGTGGAGGGGAGGAGAGCGCTGGGCGAGGGCATAAACCAATTGAACATGTGCCGCTGTATATTCCTCCGAGAACTTGATCACTGACTCTGCGTAAACCGGACCACCCTGCTTCCGAAACCATAAGCTCCCCAGTCTCGCCCACCGTCATTCACCTCCACACGACCGAGTGGCGCCTCTCACCATGGCGGCCAGGAACAAGACGAAGGCAAGCACCATGGACACATATGTGTCCGCTAAAGTAAAAACTCCTCCGCAGCCATGCACTTCCACTCCCGAACCTCCCCGAGCAAAACCGGCAGACTCTCCCGAAAATCAAGCTCAAGTGCTGGAGGCAATTGCATCACTCCGCGCATTTATAGATTCCAGAATCGGGGAGTTCAAATCCGAGCTACAACTCATGCGCCAGGATGCCCGCACAGAAAGAGTAACCTCCGCCGAATCAACCATAAAGGAGACGTCGGGAGATACAGCGGAGCTGAAAGCTAAGGTGCTGGACTTAGAACAGAAGGTGCTCACACTCGAGGCCAGGGCTGAGGAGGCCGAGGGCCGAGCCAGACGCGCCAACATCAGAATACTGGGGGTACCGGAGGGAAGTGAGGGCCCGAAACCGACGGCCTATATAGAATCCCTGATACAACAGGAGGTGGGCGCTGGAAAGCTGACGCAAGGATTTTCGATTGATAGGGCCCACAGATCACTACAGAAGAGACCCCCGCCGGGCTCACACCCTCGCCCTATAATTGCTAAAGTTCCCAACTTCCAGGATAGAGAGATCATCCTCCGGCACTCCAGAGAGGAGGGCCACATTGAACGCAGGAGCTCGAAGATCACGATCTACCCCGATTACACCCCAAAAGTCCAACGGGAGAGGAACTCATTTGTGCCGATTAAAGCCCGACTCAGGCAACTGAACCTGAAGTATATGTTGCTATAACCCTCCAGACTGAAAGTGATCCACAAGGGCAGGGCGATCTTCTTGGAATCCCCAGCAGCCGCAAACATGTGGCTAGAAGACAACAATCTAGCTGCAGATAAAGACCCTCAACCCACTGAAAATTGAAGAACCCCCTGCGCCTGAGACATCGAAGAAGCCACGACTCATAAACCCAACTCGGACGTAAGGCAAATGACCTAAGAGAAGGTAAAATCACCCAACAGTTAGCAATGATGATGCGGCCCTCGCTCGGCCCACGCCAGGCACAGGGCCCGAACCCCCACGAACAGTACAGGACAGGCCAGTTGCCTGACTGACCTCCCTCGTGCCCGACACCCGGATGGGTCCTGACGGTACGAGAGCGCCTGAGCACCAGCAAGACCTTGTCGTTGCTGGGCGCACCAGTTACAGTTTTGTTAATTGTTTTTGTTCACACCACAGTCCTCAGAATATCAGCGGAGTGGAAACATGGGACCGGAGGCCCTTGGGGGCGGCGGAAGAGAAAACACCAGAACCCAAAGGGAAAGCCACACCACCTGGAGAAGGGCCGCCCCGTGAAGACAGGGGCGACAGGGAAGATGAAACCAAGACACAAGCCCAATGGCACTCCAACTTAAGGTGATGACTTGGAACGTGAGGGGCATGGGCATGTACCTGAGAAGGAACCGGATCCACTCCTACCTGCGTAGGAAAAAGGTGTCAGTAGCGATGCTTCAAGAAACCCACCTCACGGAAGAAACCACGGCCAAATTATCCGATAGATGGGGAGGGATAGGGAAAGGGGCGCCATACTCCAAATTCGCCAGAGGAGTGTTTACGTGGGTGAGCCCGACTGTACCCTTCCACCTACTGGGCTATGAAGCCGATAAAGAGGGCAGATACCTAATATTATGGGGTACCATTGAATCCACGCCAATCTGCCTGGTGAACTCATACTTTCCGCAACACGGAATACCCTCACACCTCGCAATGCTCAGTGCCAAAATGATTCTTCGGAGAGAGAGTGCTTTCATATGGGGTGGCGACTTCAACTCCATCAGGAACGGTGCTGTGGACAGATCAGACCCCCCCGTCTCTCAAATAGCCCTGCATCCAACGCGCTAAACACTGCAATAGAACAGCTCGACCTAGTGGACATCTGGAGGGAACAACACCGCACCGAGAGGTGCTACTCCTATTATTCTGCCCCGCACAAGGTCCACACAAGAATAGACTATCTGTTCATAGATCGTGAGCTGGCTCAACAAGTGGACGACACACTCTACCTAGGCAGAACCATATCCGATCACTCACCGCTGATCATGCAATGGGCCCCTAGAGGACCCAGACCGCCTATCCCGCTATGGAGAATGCCACCCGCAGCACTCACAGACCAGGCATTTAGGGAGGAACTTGGCACCAAACTTGAGGAATACCTAGACATTAACACAGGCTCAGTGTCAAGCTGGAGCACACTATGGGAGGCCATGAAGGTTGTAACAAGGGGTGAAGTTTTATCAGGTGCCGGTGGTATCGTAAGCACCTGAGACTGGAACTGGAGGAACTGGAGAACAAGATCACCCACCTGGAATCCGAAATCAACAACATGCCGGACGCCGAAATAGAACTGAAGGGCACCCGGGAGGAGTGCCTTTTGGCCTGGAACAGACTGTCCAAATTTGACTACACGACCTACATAGCCAGAGCGCACAAAGAAGCGGATAAGCCTGGTAGAATGTTGGCCTGGCTATGTAAGCGCGAGTTCCCAAGACACCTCCCAACTGAAATAACCGATGAAAGGGGGATAACTCACCGGACGCAGCGAGACATTAACTCAGCTTTTGCGGCCTTCTACTCCAGATTGTACGCCCACGACACCAAAATACCAGTGGACGACATAAAGGCCACACTGGCCGAGATTGAGCTCCCAAGACTGACGGAGGCCCAAAGAGAGTTACTGGACGCGGAAATCACTACAGAGGACGTGACGGACGCGATTAAATCGCTGACCACCTGCAAAACCCCTGGGAGCGATGGGCTCCCGCCTGAATTTTACAAAGCGTACGAAGCGACCCTTGCTCCGACACGCCACAAGGTGTATATGGAGGCATACGAAAACGGAAACTTACCCAACTCCATGAAAGAGACAATTATCATCCCTATACTCAAACCCAACAAACCCGCCAACAACTGTGAATCATACCGCCCAATCGCCATGCTAAACTATGACTGCAAGATCCTGACCACAATCCTGGCTAAGAGGCTGGCGAGGGTGATTGGAACCCTGATTCATGAGGACCAGAATGGTTTTGTGCCAGGACGCAACACCACCGCGAACCTGAGGAGGCTCCAACACATCATGGCAGAGACCTATGATCGAGAGGAGGACCTAGCAGTACTCTCCTTGGATGCCATAAAAGCCTTCGATTCCATCTACTGGGAGTGGCTGATCGAAGCGCTAAAAGAATTCGGCTTTGGCGAGAGCTTTGTAAAGTGGGTCGAGGTATTGTATAACACACCGACAGCGAGAGTGAAGACTGGTAAGACGTTGTCCGAAGCCTGGCCGATACAGCGGGGCACGCGGCAAGGATGCCCGCTATCCCCAATGTTATACATACTGGGCCTGGAGCCAGTGGCTGCCTATTTCAGGATACAACACTTCGACGCGGGCATTGGACTGGGCAGTGATCACGCCATAATATCCATGTATGCGGACGACGTCCTCCTGTACCTGAACAACCCCCAGCTCAATGCACAAGTCGCGTTGGACATCCTCGACAACTATGCCCGATACTCTGGAATAACATTTAGCAAACTAAAGTCGTGTGCGTTCCCACTGGCCAGACTCAGGGGTCTGGATAAGCCCGACCTCCCAGATGTCGGGATACAATGGCAAACAGAGCAGTTTAAATACCTGGGAATCGAGGTGTGTCATACCCCAGAGCTCACGCATGAACACAACACGGAAAAAGCAGTAAGAGCCCTCCGCAAATCTATGAACTTCTGGTCGAAGTTACCACTGGCAGTAATGGGTAGAGCGGCAATAGTCATGATGATAGTTCTCCCCCGTTTCTTATACCACTTCACGAATGTATGCTTCTACATCAGACCTCCCTTCTTCAAAAAACTAGACTCTCTAATCAAGGACTTCATATGGGGGTCGTCCAGACACAAGATCTCACTGCCCACACTCACGCTCCCGTACAAAGAAGGTGGGATACAACTACCCGACCTGCAAAGGTACTACCTAGCCACGCAGCTCAGCCACACAACGAAATGGCTCTCTGACGACCTGTCAGCAGAAGTGGGGCTCCTGCGACATTCGACTCCCAAGCTGTTCCCTAAAGAAATGCTTTGGAACCCGACGAAACAAACTTCTGGAGTCCCCATGATTGTTACCCTGGGCAGGCAGGTATGGGCCAGAATTGGCTTCCTTCGACAACTGAAACACCCCTACAACCCTAATACTCCCATCCTGGCGGATGTGTGCAAAACTCAGGCAGACTTAGCGACAGCTAGGAGATGGGAGAGAGCCGGAATCTATACATGGGGAGATCTGTTTGAAGACGGCACGTTCAGAGAACTCGAATCGCTACAAGCCAATGCAGGCATCCCGAACACCCAGTTCCTGTGGTACCATCGCCTCAAGCGGACAGCAAGGGCACAGTGGCCTGTCTGGCCAGAAGAACCCCCACCGGACCCCCTCCTTCAGGAGATGTACGATTTAGCAGACGGTTGGAAACCGTTCTCCCGCTTGTACACCAAACTAAATGACAGACCCAACCCGAAAAGCGTGTCCCTGAGGCAAAAATGGGAATCCGAATTAGGGACCACGCTAACTGACAGTGAATGGGAGCGAATACTACTATACCCCAAAGAGGTGTCGAGGAACATTAGATGTAAACAAGTTCAATTGAACGTGCTATACAGGACATACATGACCCCACTAAGAGTTGCTACCTTCAACAAACATGCACTGCCAAACTGCCCCCGGTGCGGAAATGACAAAGCGGACATGATCCACATGTTTTGGACCTGCACCAAAACAGTGAATTTCTGGTCCATGGTGGAACGTACCTGCACCGACGCGGGACTCACGAGATATGAGTGGAACCCAAAGGAATGCCCACTGGGAGCCCATCCCAGACTTAGCAAATACAAACACCTGGTCAAACTAATGGACCTAGCCTGCATCCTCGCAAAAAGGTCCATAGCAATGGCATGGAAATCCCCAGGGGGCCCAAGGCACGGACGTTGGCTTAAGGACCTGGAAAAGTGGACGGAGGCAGAGACCAGGGCTGGCAGGATGGAATCCGCTCAAACGATGATGACTCCAACGACACCCTAGACTCATGGAAGGCCCTGGTGCGCGACATCCAATTTGCCTACGACCACAAACCCCCCTGAGCTTTCACCCCTACCAGAGACTTGCTTGTGACTTACCCCCAAGAATGGTCAACCTGATAAGCCAGCCCCCGCGACCCTGGGTGTGCCGCACACCAGCCCCTCTCCCCCCGCCACAATTACGAACAACATATTGAGCTACGAAGACTGTGGTAGTTAATTAGTTAATTTGACTTTGTTTGTTTGTTGTGTTACCGTTTGATGGTTGTGTTGTATTTATATAAATGCCAATAAAATACTTAAAAAAAGAAAAATGCTGTCAATATAAATCTCATTGCAAACACACATTATGGCATAGATAACAAACTTGTTCCTGCAGTTAATGAATTCCTTGATAGTAAATTGAACGACATTTTTGACATTTAGGTGCTTAGAATTCATGGCTTATGGGAAAATCCCACCGTATCATGTTTTTCAAGCCAAGTCCTTGCTGTTTGCCTTGTGTTGTTCATGAATGAAGGACTTAGTATAGCCCAAAGTGTCAGAGCTCTGGTGTAAGTAAAAGTGGGTATTTCCCCAATGTAATGTTTCAAATCACTGTCAATCTTCAGTATATGCCAATGCTTTTTAGAAACTCTATACAGTATATTGCTGTCAGAAGTATAACTGGGGACCATCCTGACAGATGACGTGTCAGTATTATGGATCTGTGAAAGATGTTAGCCGAAGACCGACCCACCCCAATCACGGTAACAAATTATTGGTTTCCTGTGCAACTGTTTTTATCTATGCGCCTTCTGCACTAACCTCGCCCTCTTGGTAGCATACTGTAAAGACAGAGTACCACATCGGAGAGGGTCTGAGACCCTGAAACCAGTTGGTGGCGTGACCACGAGTAATTAGTGGTGGGCAGGGAGCCCAACCAACTATGCTGACACCAACGGGCAGAGTTATCCCCAACAGCACCGGTTCCCAGGTGGGGCGCAGGGCTCTAGCCCAAAATGAACGCAAGAAACTGTACAAGAAACCACAACAGAGAATACAACCGAGAAAGAGAAGCCAAGCAGGAGAGAAGGTTCTGAGTGACCGCAGGCCCCAGAGATGTTCCTCCATGAAGAGAGGGGTCATGGGGAGGACAGGAGGACTAGGAAGCCAAAGGGGAATCATTATACGAGTGGAGAAACTCATCCCAGTGAAATTGTTGAAACTCAAACTACAAAGTTGAAAATCTGACTTGTAATAAAATAAGAGGGAATGTCGTATGTAAACCTGAGAAATAGAATATCAATTTGTGGATAAGACTACCCATGGAAGAGGGGAGAAGATCCCAACCCTCAGGAGGGATTAATTGGAAAGTAGTGGAAACAAAAGAGTCTGAAATACGAAAAAGAGAAGGGGATAAACAAACACCTGATCAAGGTATCTCTAAGCTAAGAACGGGACAAAATAGCAATCCTGGAGGGATAACCCAGCCAAGAGAAGATATCACGTAAGGTCATACCCAACCAAACTATGTGGATGCAAGGATCAAACTAAATTTACAAAAGAGCCCAGGGAGAATAATCCCACATGATAAAGAAAGAGCCAAATACCTTTTCAAGAATTGCAAGCCCTGGTATTGCAGGTGGCTGGGGACTATTTCAAAATAAAATATTAAAAGAACTCTAAAGCAAAGCAGAATCTGCTTCACCCGGAGAAGTCATTAGTTTATTATGAAGTGGTACGGTCAGATAGGGTTTGTTTTTTTGACAGTGGACTTTCTTTAGATTTTGATATTTCCGAACAGCTGACGAGCACCTTAGTTAGTTATATAGGTAGGGAACCTCGCCCAACACCCTGTTATAGGGAGATATAGGCCTTCTTATTATTTGTGTTATTTTCTTTATTAGCACAAAGAACAGAAAAATAACAGCTTGTTAACACAATCAATAAAAGTAACAGCCCAAAAAAAAGACCATGCGATCTCACAGGTAAGCAAATTAAAAGCTGACTATAGGCAAGAAGTTAGCCAACATACATGCAACGTTTTTCCAAAAGATAGTGAAAAACACAATGCAAGTTTCGTATTTCACCTCCATGTATAACTCCCATATTGCTTGAGCAGAGAGTAAGGACTCCAGACCTGCTGCCATTCGAGCCGAAAGTCGGAAGGCGCCCAGCGTCGCACAATGGGTAAGCAGGTGCTTAGCAGACTCAATTGAATCAGTGCCACACAGGCAGCACGAGCGCATAGATCTGGGAGTGTTAGACCAGGCGCCCATCACTTCCAAGGTTTTTACAGAGTTAAATTTGACCTTAAGGTACTCACAAACCAAAGTGTTGCCTACGAATTGGGCAACGTAGTTTGGAGGACCGTCCCACCTGATGATGTATTCGATGAATTAACTACTGTTTACCTTAGTGGCTAAAAACGCCACATACTGCTCATGGTAGCAAGCATACACCACCATGCGCGTGGCGGCCTTAAACCTCGGGTAAAACCAGCTCTCGCACTCAACTGGGGTTGAGCTCCGCCATCTGCATGCCATCGAGAGAATGCATGAAGAGCACTGTGGGGCATATAAGCAACCTTAGATCTGGCAGCTTTGAGAATCCTGCAGTTCAAGGAACCAGCCTCAGCGTTAACAAGGTGCCAATATATGCCTAGGAGAGAGAGCTGGAGTCTTTCTGTGCAGGAAAAGATACCAAGCTCCAAGAAGATGGTCTCCACCGGGGCACGTGTAGGTAGCCAGAACATTCTTTTTAGAAGGAGGGATTCGAGTCATGCCACCCCCATCTCGTTGCCAAGGTGCCATCCTGTGGCACCATACATATGAATGGAGATAACCTTGGCCAGGAAAAGCTGAGACAAAATACTGATAGAGTAGCCGCGGCCAGTGCAAGGCATTTTTCCAAGGTTTCAACCACCTAAGAACATCTGAGTTTGACATGGGCATGAGGTAAGTCACCACAAAGGGCCTCATCAAGGTAAATTCCAAGGTATTTATAGACCTTTGCCACCTCCAATCTAACCCCTTCCAGGTGCCAAGGCACTGTGATCTTCTGGTGACCTGGAGGATGGAATACCATGATCTTGGACTTTTTGATGTTAACCAGGGTGTCTGAGTATCTCTTCAATGAGTCAAGAGCAGCTTGTAGGCCATGGGGGTATGATCCAACAGAATAATATCATCCACGTAGCCCAGCCATTGGAGGGAGAGACCCCCAGTTTAGGAGGAATATGAGAGAGGTTGATCAAAGCTGAACCCATTATTTAATAAATCATTGTTGGAAATGTCTTCAAGATGTCGCCACACATGTTTCTCAAGTTCCTTCCCTTTTACCACTTTTCCTCTATGATACATTTACCGTGGCCATTAGCCTGTCACATTATTCATGGATAATGTAATACATCACTCTATTGCTATATAAATAAAGGAGAAAACAATATCGCATCTGATATAATCACATGCAGTACGCATTTAGCCCAGCTGGGCTTGGATGAAACGCATCCCACTTTATTTTATATTTAGTTAAGGACAACATACTTATTATCTTTAATCATGATCCGATTTTCTACTTCTCTCACTTCTAAAATGCTGTTCCATATTTCACATTTTTACTGCTGGTATTACCCATGCTTGCACATATTAGGGATCACCCCTCTAATGCTTGAATATGTTGACCATATATATGGTCTGATACCCCAGAACAGGTCTACACCTTTCCTGAACAGTTTTTAATCCCACATACATTATACCTTAAGTAACTTGAAAGCATTTCCTTTATCCAATTGACATTGTATCATGTATACATTTTCTGACCAATTCAAATCAGGACTTTGCCACCTGGCATACATTTCTTTTTTATTGTATTTTGGTTTCATTAAAGAAACCTTTCACGTATAAAAATACATTTTATATTGTACTTGTATCGAACAACATAAAGGGCCTGATTCATGGAAGTGTTTTATAATGGTGCAATCCCATAGGAAAACGTTCTGTGAATCTGGCCCAAAATGTACATATAATCAATTATAATGTATTTCAAGAACCGTTTTTAAAACTCATTAATATAAACATTAAGATCAACAATTAAGTTAAGATCAACATTAGTCATTCAATCTCAATAATTATTTTGCAAGGGCAGGAATATCCCCATATAAATCAATAATCTCATTTAAGAAGGCGATTACAGTGGACAGATGGGACAAATAACGAGAGCTCATGAATCACAGCAGCGTGTAGTCTAAAAGTACAGTTGCAATAGAATGAATAAACTTAGTAAAGTAAAACAATCTTCGGTGTTGAAGTGCATCACATTTCAAAATTAAGTTATATAAGGTTTCAATATCATTAGTTTTACACAATCTACAAGATTGAGTACTAAAATCTAGTCCTAAACGAGGACCAATAACTTCTATTGTAGGAAAACAAATTAGACTCAATCTTATCACTTTCATTTTTGATTCACAAGATGGAGCCTTCATTAAATACGGTTGAGGAGAAAGATTCTTAGTTGTTTTTTCAATGCACTTTGCATAAACATTAAAAAGCGCCCGTTTTTTAAGATGTATTAGAGATTAATTTCTATTTTACGCAATGAGTCTTTTCTTTATTTCACAAATTCCACCACCGGGAGAGGCTGGAATCTCACTCAAGAAGTAATCACATTATAATGAGAAAACAGTCAGAGCTTTATCTGATTTTAATCTGGTAGCTTCCCACAACTTAGATAGCAGTGACGGAGTGTCTCTCTCTTGCAGTTTAAAATAGAGACTTCATTTCTTCCCTTTACAAATAGAGCACCATGATTGAAGACCCAATTTGAGCCTTATGGCCTCAATTGGAACAAATGAAGGAAAATTCAAGACTTTCCACCAGATTCTTCCCTCATACATACTTAACCAATTTCTTACAGAGTAGGAGAACAGTTAACTACTATATAAAACAGCCAGTGTCACTTTCGATTTAAAAAATGTAATCATGGGTAAAAGAGAATAAAATCAATATTGTCTTTATATTCTCATCTGAGAATTAAACCTTTCAATTTTTTAATCTTACCCACTCTTTAAAAGTCTTAAGTATTTTTAGAGGCAAAAAACCTGCTAAATACTGCAGACTGTTTACTCATGACATAATTTTATATTTTAAAGACCAAATAAAAGATTTAGCGTTCTTTTTCATATTAAAACCCACACTACAAGATTTGTCAGGATTGATTCAAAATGTGTTTTCTCGCACATAGTCAAACATAGCCCTGAGCCTTCTCTGTAGGCCTATGGGAGCGACATCCATAAGTGTGATGTCATCCGCGTAGCCTAATCAACCCACTTCCAGCCATCTTATTTAAGGAGGAAAACAGGAGATCTCAGAGAAGGCAAAAGGCAATTTGGACACATACTGGTTAAATAATACCAGTGTAATTGATTTCCCCTTCTATGGACCCAGATTTGGGTAAGAACTAAATGTGGGGTAACTGATGGTCACCTAGTTTTCCTGCTTCTGGTTTTTGCAGTCTAATACGATCAGCTAACGTATGTTTATGTTATGTGTTTTCTCTTTTTTCCCCTCTTCTTCACCTACATGCCTCGACATGGATGAATTTGAACCACATTGTTACATTGTTTGTAATTCATAATGCCTCTTAAATGTTTTTTCTCACATGGGATGTGTTTAGTAATGGATTCATATGTTCACATAATGTACATTTCATTTGATCGCCTATTATAGTTTAAAATATCATAACTTCTATCAGCCTTGAGAAAGATCCTTTTGGGTTGAAACACGTGTCGGCTGTTCGCTTACTTCATGCTCTATGACACCAATCCTTTAACAAAACATTTTTGATACTGAAGTACATCAAACATTGTTCCCCTAGCAGTGAGCTGGATAAACATCTGCAATATTAATTACTACAGTAGCAGAATCTCTTTATAATTGCCTTGGTGCTTATGAGTGATTGTGCTGAAGCAACATTGTTTCTGTAGTCACCAAGCAATTAAACATTCACTGTGAATTCCCTGGCCTATTCAATGACTGCTAGTGGTTCTCCCGTCCCCTGTGTTGGCCGGGAAGGACCTGACTCAATATACACGAAGCGTTCCTCAATGGGAGAAATGGTAGCCAGCCTTGTGCGGTAATACTTTTGGACTTTCAGTCACATGCAATACCAATGAGCATGAAAGCCTCATAACCTGACTAGACGAGAAAGCATGCATTATCAGTATCCAGTTTCCAGTCTAATGGTTCTCGCCCTTCTTCAAAAAAACGCCATCCACCGCTTGAGGGTCTCATAACACAATATTCCCAATCCTATTTAACATTTGCATGTCCCCCTTTGAACACAAGATCAAATTTCACATGACGCTGATGCTTTTCAGCTTCGACTGAGAATACACGAAAGAGCAGGGAATAGACAACACTTTGGAGCTTGCTTATCACAAATGGATGCTGGCTGCATACATTGTGCCATTATGCTGCTAAAACAGATTGATGGCATTCTGGCACAACCATTCCACTTGTCCTCAATTTCAGCTGGTCACCCAGTATGGGTACCACCTTGTACCTGCTCCTAAGATTGACCTTAGAGTAGTTTTTGGCTCAAAGCTATCCTTTATACCATAAGTGAACTTAGTATTGATAACTAACTACCTTCGCCTTCGCTTTCTGGGGCATTCTCCATCTTCTTTGAAGTGCACTCACCTTCTGTAAGGTGTACATCATCTTCCATGAGACGTACCTCACCTACTGTGAAGCACCTCACCTTCTGTGAGGTGTATTACTTCACCTTCTGTGAGGTGTATTTCCCCTTCTGTGAGGTATACTGCATCTTCTGTGAGATGCACTTCACCTACTGTGAAGCATACCTCACCTTCTGTGAGGTGTAGTACTTCACATTCTGTGAGGTGTACTTCATCTTTTGTCAGATGTACTTCGCCTACTGTCAAGCATACCTCACCTTCTGTAAGGTGTAGTACTTCACCTTCTGTGAGGTGTAGTACTTCACCTTCTGTGAGGTGTATTTCCCCTTCTGTGAGGTGTACTCCATCTTCTGTGAGATGCACTTCACCTACTGTGAAGCATACCTCACCTTCTGTGAGGTGCAGTACTTTACCTTCTGTCAGGTGTATTTCGCCTTCTGAGAGGTGTATTTCCCTTTCTGTGAGGTGTATTTCGCCTTCTGTGAGGTGTACTTCATCTTCTGTGAGATGCACTTCACCTACTGTGACGCATACCTCACTTCTGTGAGGTGTTGTACTTCACCTTCTGTGAGGTGTATTTCAGCTTCTGTGAGGTGTACTCCATCTTCTGTGAGATGCACTTCACCTACTGTGAAGCATACCTCACCTTCTGTGAGGTGTATTTCTCCTCTGTGAGGTGTTCTTTACCTTCTGTAAAGCATATATCACCTTCTGTGAGGTGTACTTCACCTTTTGAGAGGGGTATTTCACCTTCTATGAAGCACACCTCACATTCTGGAAGGTGTACTTGCAGCTGTTGCAACATCCATCAACAACTTTTACAATACATTTTACACATGACTATATGCCCACATCATTTTTGGGCGTCGCTCCCCCAGTCGTATCACTTCAGCTATGGTTTTCTCACACTAGCATCTCAACTGTGCCTGATACACAAAACGCTTCAAGGCAAGGCCCACGTTTATCTTTCCCAGGTTTCTAGCGGTGCATTCTTAGCTGGCACCTATGGTCGTTATTGCTGAACTGCTTATCAATCGCAACTAAATAGGAGAGGTTTAGTAGTAAAATTCCCGACTCTCAGGCCCATCATTCTGGAACTCCATCAAATTTCATTTCAGACTTAAAGAAAACTTCCTGAATTTCGGCGAAAGCAGGAAGACACATGGGTACACGGCTGCCTTTGGGTCTTTAAAGCAGTTCATGTTGTAACATGTCTGATCTGGTGCACTTGATGCCACTGGCACGAGAAAGTGGCCCCTATCCTATATAAGCGCCTAGAAGCAATTGAAAGGCAGTTCAAGTACTTTAAAAAAAACATCTACACAAAATATGGACACCTTTGATTCTAATTATTTTTTTTCAATTTTGACAATGTTTTAGGGCTCTTATCATAAAATAGAGCGTATGTATGCAATGTGTGAATTTATATATCAATTATTTTTATCAAAGGGCTATCAGGGATAGCAAAGTTAAAGAGATAACTCACCCACTGTCACCATTATCCATTTACAAAGTGTAAGAGTGATATCTGAATGTATGAACCATGTCACGCTGATAACACAGGTCAGCGAGTTCAGACCACTCTTGGAGATCTGTGTGGTGGCCGCAGCCAGAGGTTTGCATTCCAGCAGGGTCAACTCAACCCTTCATCATTCGGGTCCGATGAAATGAGTACCACTGCGTTGGGTAATAATATTAGCTGTTATTGCAGTGCTTTCATTTGAAGTGGGAGGAATCTGGCATAAAGCACTATATGCAACGTGATAGTATTATTATCATCATTAATAACAATCACATACATGTTATAAAAAAACATGTGTGTACTAGCTATGTGATCAAGCCTGAATTATAGATTGAAGACATTATTTTGAGATGCTTTGCACACTAATGTTCTTATTATTTATTTACAATCAGGAAATATGAAAGCGATACGCCTAAAGAAAAAATATTCCAAGTAAATCACATGTCCCTTTTCCCAATTCAAAGGGGCACGAAAGGGGAAACTGTAACAGGGCGCAGAGATGGTTTAAAGCCATCACATTTTAAACCCATTGGACGAAAGCTTGCTTGGCACTTTTGAAAGTCAAAGCTGCTGTTTTAGTTGAGATTGACAAATGAGTGATATGTTTCTTTTAAAACACGTAGCCCTTCTGTTTGTCCTCAGATAACAGTGAGAGATGGGTCCCACTGACAGTCGTTTCTCCAGTCATCATTATCCAGGGTGATTTACCCATTGCACACCTTTCAGGGCTGCTGGCTATGCAATCACCAGCATAGTCGCCTTTTTACAGTAATGGAGGAAATGCTCTGCGGGATACATTATCAGCCTGCCCATATCTGCAGAGAGCAGTAGACAGCACACTTTCCTAAATTGAGATACGTTTCCATAAACACCTAATAGCCTCATGTGGATTTTTTGGGGGGGGCTAATGGGGCAAACAAAAATGCTTGATGCCGCCAAGCCCCCTGTAGCGATGATCCTGCCGTTGGCCTTTTCCCCCAATGTCTAATGTTGATTTGGTTGTAGCCCTAGATGCAGTGGACAGTGCGGTCTTTGAAGCAAGACGGAACTCTTTGGTGCAGGTGTTTGCAACCATTGACTCTTCAGATGTTTCGGACTACCACTCCCAACAGCTCTAGCTAAACATAGTCAATAGTGAGGGATCATGGGAGGTGTAGTCCAAATCACCTGGAGAGCCACAGTTTGCAGACTCCTGTTAGTACTGGCTAGAGAAGTTCATGCAAATGTTCACCTTCTTGGGGCTTTTCCCTGTTGTTATTTGGGGCCCATGTCTGCATGTTTGCAGCATTGCTTTTAGGTTGGACAATGTTTGTTGTATCTCGGTAAGTGATCAGAGATCAAACACCATAATCGGACTACTCAGGGAATGTATCTTTTCTTGTATGAGTTGTATTGACATGTTTAGGGCATACCAGATCCCAAGAATCGGGAATAATGCTAGCAATGCCTTATCTCAGTTAAGGATTGGAGGTTTCAGGGTCCTTTGGTGGATGCAGAGCATAGGATTAGGTTCCTGGACATCATGATGGGGGGTGCAACACTATTTGTCAAGATAGCTAGATAGTACACTGAACAGAGAGCAAAAAGGTAGCGGATAGGGATTGGTTGGCAGTTGCGAGTAGCGCTGGTGCCCATTTGTTGCAGTTTCATAGTATTCAGTAGAAAGCTGGCATTAGCCCTCCACAACTTGCTGGTTCCCTGTTGATTGCATTTCATTTCTCAGGGGTCTTGGTTAGGACTTTAGCCCACCATGGTTCACATATATGGTTTACTGTTGTTGGTTAGGATTTCAGGGATAGTTGATATTAACCAAGAGGTTAAAGCAGTTGAGCTGGCAGAAATGGTTGTCCTGCCAAGAGGTCATCTGCACATTTGTGGCAGGTGGTTGTTAGAAACCTTGGGACATTTGACGTTTCTCTCAACTGGATTACTTTGTCCTTCACTTGGGGGGGGGGGTGTGATTTGGAATCTTGGGATGCAGGGGTAAGGGAGGTCCTTGCTTCAGGAATTTGGGTGGCTGAAATCCTGCTTTCAATACACAGTCCTGTTGTATTCAGAAGTTATCACAAGCACAGCATGGGGATATGTGGTCCATGCCAGGGCTTCTACTTCCTCAGTGAAAAAACTAAATATTGAACTCCCAAAATGACACGTGGCATTTGCTTAGAGGACATTGAGCATGGGCTGCCACTGTCAGCAAGCAATGTGCTTCATTCCAATGCAGTCCATTTTTCTCAAGAATCTATACATGTCTTTGCCATCATGATTCTCATGAAGGTGCATGCATCCAGGTATCCAGACCACTCCTCAGAAAAAGGTAAGGGACCCATCGATTGTATGGATTTAAAAGAATTCTTCCACTGTTCTGTGCCTGGCAATGTCTGGGTCCACAGTTGCCCTGAGGTTCTTGGAACCCGGGCTCATGGCCCTGGATTACACCCTACGTTTTAGGGGATAGTGGTGACCATGTTGGGTCACAGGGTCCCCCTCTGTACTTCAGATCATCACTCTCTGGTAAGCAGGGTAGCGTCTGAGCAAACTTGACCGAAGCCATGCTCAGGAGTGAGGTTTGGTCTCTGCCATTAAGCCGTTAAGTTTCCATTTTCGCAGGAAAATGGTTCCTTTTAATTTTTAAATTGTAATTATTGTGTGTCAGTAAATGGAGCCAGGCCATTTGTTCCCATTTTCTGGTATGTGTTTTCTTGCTGGTACAAGCCTCTTGCATCACCCAAGGACTCTTACATGTGGACAGAGGGAACAATGAATGCAAGCGGATGAAATCATGTGAGAAACATGGAGTAGCAATTTCTGTGATATATGATGGACAGGCTTTCCATGCAAGTCATATTTGGAAATAATACGAATTATAAGGAACTTAAGGGATCCCCGGGTCACTATAACCCTGTACCTCAAGTTGTCCTTTTGCATCGCGTACCTCCTCTTCCAGCCCTTTCATTCTATACCTGGGCATCTCGCGAGCTAGGATCTTATATAGGAATGTTGTGATAAGATTTGTGCAGGGCAAAAGCTGACCTTCGCCATTGGTCAGGTTTGGGGCCGACTTCAGCAGCAAGGGTGCTTGATGGGGAACGCCCAGACAGGGTAACCAGCTCTGCAACTTGACCACCTATCATCTGTTTATCAACCCTTTTCCACTAATCCCCCTATTCATTCCTTCCTGCCCTGTCCGCCTGGACGTTCATTTAAATGTTCTAGTCGCCCATAGCGCCTCCTGTCAGATCACTTTTAGTTCAAACACTGCATAACTGAGTTCTATGCAAGCCAAACATCTTTTTGCCCTTACAACCATAACTTTGTAATTACTTCTTTGAAAAGTAACTTGTAAATTACTTCTTCCAACTTTTAAATCATGTGTTTGCAAAACGTACAATTCAAGATTGTCTCCGATACGCTGAGTAGTTTTTAGAGTTTACTGGGCCCCGCTTTAAGACCCCTCACCCTTAATTTTGTGCCCACATTGCATGAAACAATGTTGTGTGGATAATGTGTGCCTTCTTAAAGTGTAATTCCCAACAGTGCTAGGATTGCAAATTCTTGCGGATGAGTACTTGCTATATGGTTGCCCTGGCCCCAGAGCTAGGGCTCTGTAGATAAAGTAGTGGTCCCAGGGCTGCATCCTGTTCATACTCTTTCTGGACCCAATCAAGTGCAGAGATGTCCATCACTGTGTTTTTGTTGCTAAACATTTCATTCTTTGACCACCATTTGAAAAAGGAGTCTAAGTCTAAGGTACTTTAACAGCTGATGCATTTTTCAGTCTTAGTGCACTATTCCTGCAACCATCCAAAATGACAGAGTTATAAAGACTGAATGGGAGACTTTGCCGAATTTCGACCGTTCGAAAATACCGAACGGGCGGAAAGTTCGACCAAATTCCCATTCGGTGGCAGGGGCTGTGGGGGTGTCCCCCAGCACCCATGCTCACTTTATTGTGAGTGGAGTTGCGGGGGTGACCCCCGCAGCCAGTCCCGAAAAAGAAAAATAAAAAGGAAAGGACCCAGCAGCGCTGGTTCCCGATCACGGAAGTGAAAGGGAACAGGAGTCGCAGGGACACAGCGAGTCAGCAGCAAGGTAAGTAGGGTGTGGGGGTGTGGTGCGCATGGGGGGATGATGGGGGGATTGTGGAGGGATGGGTGGGGGCAGGGGCCAAGTTGGAAATGTTCAGGGGAGAAAAGACCGAAGGTTATTTCAGAAAAAATAATCTTTCGGTCTTATCTCCCTCGAACATTTCCATATCGGGCTTTCAACCCCGATCTCTATTTCTAGTTAGTCCAATATAAGATATCAACATTGCGATTTTGTGTGACTTCAAAACAGGACTAACACAGCGTCAAACATTTCTTAGAATGACAGAATCTGGAAAACCTATTTGCAGAAAAGTCATATTTACAATGTTGCGCTACACCTCTAAAGTCATTATGCTCCCACTCTGTTTAGGTTTTTTTTTTTTCAATCGTTAATAAAAAAGAAATGATCTGGGAAATACATTTGCAATAGTAACAAACACATCGTTCACTTACATAAATGGAAAGATCAAGCACCAAATCATAACACTTTTAATGGAGTACAGAATCCATTCCTAAGGAATGCACGAAATGTAGTTAAAATGGTAATGTCGTTGGAATAGATTCCATTTTTGAATCAATATGTATTTCCTGATGCGGCAAGCTTGTACTATAACGTTACATTACACTGTTTTTTAAAAAAAATAAACTGTTTCTACTATCAAACCATTGGTGTTACTCAGGAGTACTCTATTCCAATTTCTTAATGGATCATTGCAGGTTTGATACTCACTGAGCTCCAGTAGAAGCATATTGTGTATAGGCGCGTTAGAAATGCCATATCATATCATATATAAACATAGGGCCAGATACTCAAATAGTGGTACAGATGAAAGGAACGCAGAGAATGCGCGTGTTTCATTTGCGTTACTTTCAGAAATGCTCAAGGTCACCGTATTCTCAAAGATGACCCCAGCATTTCAAGAGGGGATGGACAGTGGCGTGATGGCGAGAGCCTGACTGGGTCCCAGCAACAGCGCATTCACTGAGATGGGCCTTAAAAAGCCAAGAAAAAGCATTTCCATGCCTGTTTTGGGAATGGAAAGGCAAGTGTCGCAGCCGTGCTTTAAACCGCATCTGTCACACTTGAAACAAATCATGACAGGGTCAGAAAGGACGCTGACATGATTCGCACAGCCCTCCTTTCTGCGCATTTAAAAGAGGCTTCTTTTGAGTCGTCTTGCTGCCTCTGCTTGTTCTGGACCCCACTCCTACTTGACCCCCCTTCAAAAGATGGATCAGGGGTCTTGTGACTCTGCATAATCCTCAATGAACTTTCTGCTTTAAATAGTTAGTCCAAGGAGGCTCCGTAGTTCCCGCAGAGTTGTGGGGTCTTTTATTTTCTGGAGTGCTTCTACTTTCTTTTCCTGGGGACAGAGACCCTCAGGAGTTATCTCATGGCCCAAGAAATTGACACGGGTCCTGCACAACTGTGCCTTTTGGAAAGAGAGTTTTGCTCCGGCGGCCCTCAACTGGGTCAGAACATAACAGATCTCCGCTATGTGTTCCTCCACAGTTGAGCTTTTGACTAGAACATCATCTACATAGGCCAGGTTACCCCTTTCACCCAAGTCGGGCATGCCCTTCTGCAGAAAGATGTTAAATTCATTGCCGGAGTTGATGTATCCGAAGGGAGTCTGGGTCCAAGTGTACTGCTGCCCCCCCAAGGTAAAGGCCAGCTTGTATTGATCCCCCCTACTGACAGGTACAGTCCAGTACCCATTGGTCAGGTCAATTGCAGTGAATACCTTTGACCCTTGGATCTGGGCCAGCCCGTGGTCAATGTAGGGAAGAGGCCATCGGTAAGTATGGACCCGTTTGCTGAGCTCCCTTAGGTCAGCACAGAGTCTCCACTGGCCGTTTGGTTTCAAAATCCCCAGCACCGGATTATTGAAGATGCTGTGGACTGGACAAATTATCCCACGGGACTCAAGGTTCTTAATTATTTCAGTAAGGGACTCCATTGATGCAAGAGGTAAACGATATTGCTTCACAAACACTGCAGTCATGCCAGGGTCCGTGGGAATTGTTGTGTGGATATCGGTGCGACCACAGTCATATGAGTCCACCGCAAAGAGATCTTGAAAATCTAAGAAAACTTGTTTCAATGTTTGCTTTTGCTCCAGAGTCTCGCAGGCATCAGCTAGGTTGACTCTATCTTCAACCATCTGCGTGAAGCCCAGAAAGACTTCTGGTTTGGCTATCTCAGCGGCCTCCTCCAGCTGGGTGGAGAAGTTCCTGGTCAAAGTACGGATATGGACTGATGTCTTCAGGTGGGGAAGGCAGTCCTTGTGGACTTGAAAGATCACCTCATCCCACCTGAAGTCACAGGTCACATCTTCCTTACCATAAGGGCAGGATGAGTACACCAGGAAATTCCCCCCATGCCGGGTGAAGATCCTGTCTGGTGTTGTGTCATCATCGCTACCACTGTCAAAACAGTCCTTGGGGATTGGTCCTAACAAGTCGTTACCTAAATCTATGGAAAAATGTCGGTCATCAACCGCCATTCCAATAATTGTGCCTGCGCCCAGAGTGATACTCTTTACGTTGCTGTTATCCACCTCTAATGGAATTATGTTATATGTTGACCAGTGGTGTTGGGTTTACCCCCAACCCTTGCTGTTGGAAATGAGCATTGAGATGAGCATAGGCGTCAGGATTTTCCAGCTTCTGTCCTCTTTTAATTTCTACTTCCAGTCAGAATTTCCGGGTCCGTTCTGGGAGGGTGACTTCCTCTCCAATCTGAATTTCATCTGCATGTGGCAGCAGTTGAGCTGACCGAAATGCTTTCTCTGGGTCATCAAAGTCCATGGGATTACCCGCTAATCGGGACCAGGCTTTGAAGTTTATTAGGTACAAACTAATGGCAAAGCGATTGAGAATGTCACTGCCTGAATAAAATGCAACAGGGACATCTCGCACGACCCAACAATTATGGACTATGCTCTTGTTATCTATGGACATTTTTAGCATACACCTGCTAGGCAGGAGATGTTTGGAATTGTGTGTTTCCAGGTACATTTCCCATTTGTCTAACAGTTTAAATGTGGGAATGGCTGGATCTTTTGGGAGATTTCGGAACATGGCCTCGCTGATGAAGCTCTTACCGTTGTTCACACATACTCGGGCGAGAACAGAGTCCTTCCCTTCATTTAACTGAACAGGGGGGAGCAACTGCTCTCCCATTTTCTGAATATCAGCCAAGCTTTGAGCTGATTTCTCATCATTTTGGACTATAGGAGTAGGATTTTCTGATTGTGAATTTGTATAGAATTTCAGAGTGTTTCCTTCCAGTGTGGAATGCCATCTTAGACTGGAAGGAAGGTTGATTTTCAGAAATAGAGAGGACTGCCCATAAACAGTTTGTTGTCCTACTGCAATTACTGTCACATGTGGGATTTGGTTATTCTGGAAGTGGAATTCAATTTGGTCAGTTTTTTGTTCAACCATGTGGCATGTGCCATTTAAACTGACATGGTTGACACTGTTTCAATTTTATTGGTCGGTTAGTCTGGGACCACAGGACCTTGTTTACACAATCTATGAGGGGTGACAATCTATGCAGGATGTCATTCCCTAGTAAACCTAGTGTGCCCTCTGGAGTCACAACTATGACCGGGTGCTTCACCTTGTGTCACCCAATTTTAATGTCTAAATCCGCAGTCCCCTCAACAGGAATATCCTTTCCATTGAAGTTCTGAAGTTGTCCAGGAAGAGGGGTGAGAGGGATTTGGTATTTCTTCCCCCTTCCCGAATTCAGCTGATCAAAGGCCCTTTTCAAAGGGTGGATTGGGATCCAGTGTCCAGCAGTGCCAAAATTGTACATTGCCCCTGTATTTGGACCGGGCATAAAAACGTCCCTCCTTTTCCTCAAGGGGGCAAAGATAATGCACATTTTTGGCCAATTGGTGGATTAATTTATTTGCTTTGGATTCTGACAGAGCGGTGATTTGGGCAGGATTTTGTTTGGGATCTTGGGAACCTGTAAGAAAAAGGTGGCAATTGGATATGGGGAAAGTTTTGGGCTCCCCTAGTTCTGAGTCTGGGCTGCCCCCCCCTTTTCGGAGGTAGTCACCAGAATCGGTTTGACCAAGGTGATTTTCTCGCTGGTCATTCTGGGGTTCAATAATGGGTGGTTCTAACTCGGTCCTCACATCTACCCAGTCTTGATCAGGATCTATTGGGACCCATTTCTCTTTGGGAGGAGTTCCCCCATCCCTGAAGGAGAAGATCCTTTCCCCAGAATCCTCTGAGGACCCCTCTCCTTCAAATTGGAAGATCTGCACCTCCTCCACAAAATGGGCCTTTTTAAGCTCTTTATTTCTCCTACCCACCCTCTGTTCCTTAGGTTGCAGATTTTCAGGGGCAGGATATTTTGGTTCCGGTTCCTGGGTTTCCAGGGGCTTTCCACAAGTGGGGAAGGAAGCTTCCTCTAAGGCTTTACACCCCCCCCCCTCCCTCTGTGCCTCCTCCCTGGGAACCGGTGGGTTGTCGGGGTTCTTCTCCCCTCATTGTTCTGGAGCACCAGATCCTTGATTTGAGGAGTTCTGAGCCGCCATGCTCATCTGAGGGTGCTGTTGATCCTGTGCCATGTTCTGGACCTGGCGCTCCAGTTGGGACACCTGCTCTGGCTGGTACGAGGTCCTCTGATCTACCCTTGGTTGATCATGGGAAGGGTAACTATCCCTTCTCCCATAATATCCCTGGTTAGGATAGTTTTGGTACCCCTCCACCCTTGGCCTCCACTCTCCTGGATTGGGCTGTCTGGGCTCTGGAAAGTGGGGAAAGAAGGATGGGTTGTTTTGGGGGTTAAAGTTTGGCGAGTACTGGGGAAAGAAACTTGGCCCGGCATTTGAGGGATTACTGCCCTCCTGGGGAAAGTGAGGAGGCAAGTTCACTGGGTTGGCAGCTGTCTGGTTGGAGTCCCGCCCCCCTTGGGCTGGAGGAGTCCACACATAGGCCAGGATGGGTCTGTTGTGCTTGTAACAGGGGCTGATGTAGTCAGGGGAGTTAGGGGTCCCATTTGTGGGGTTACCTCCCTGACTCCCTGTTTGGGATTGGCCCGAGGGCCTTCTGGGTCTGGGGTTGGTAGGATTCTGTGCAGGAATGTTTTTAGGCCCCCCCATCTCCGGATCTAAGATGGGGGCAACCTTCACCTCTGCCACCTTAGCAGCAGCACAGGTGTTAGTTGGTTTTGGGCTTTTGTTAGTATTTTTGCTCTCTAGTGGCTTCTGCAATTCGTGGATGCCTTCGTGGATGCCAGTTGCTTGTTCAATGACCCAGTCTAGTGATCTTTTCTTGTGAAAGTCCCTCACTAGCTGGGTCATAATGTATTTAGCTTGGGCATGAAAGAAGGTGTGACAAATTCCCTATTGTTAGTGCGCACCCTCCTGGTGATCTGCGCAAAGGCACGTTTAAGTTCTTGGACAAATTCTTGTGGAGCCTGGTCTACCCCACATTGCTGATTGTAGGCTGTCTTGCGGGCCTCTTGAGGGTTTCTATGAATAGAAAAATGTTTCAGGATGGCCGCCCTATAGGTGGACCATCTTGAAAGGTTCTGATCCTCCAGCCCCGCAAAGAAGCTGGAGTACTCAGGTGAAAATGTCCACTTTACATACTGAATACAGCTTTGGCTGTCCTTCAGGTGGAAAGTCTCCATCATTTGCTCAAACAATTCAAGGTGCTCCCAAACTGAATATTTGGCATTTTTGTGGTAGCGCGTGATGACGCTCCTAATAGCTTTGATTTGCTTCAGGGGATCCTTGAGTAAAGCTCTCTTAACTTTGTTGCCCTTTTTAGTTCTGGTCACCCTGGTCCACTCATCCTCTGACTCAGAAGCACTGCTACCAGAGGGGGCTGTCTGATCTTCTAGGCTCTCCCAGATTCTGCGAGCTTGGGAATGGCTGGCAGAAAGTGGGGGCCTAGTCTCTTGGGACCTGTGGCGCTCAGAAGAGTCTTCTGACTCTCCCTTGCTCCCAGGATTGACTGAGTATCCCCCCCCCATGATCCTAGCTGGGAAGAGGTTTTTAAGATGCTGTTAGTGGGCCTAGTCTCATGGAATTCCCCACCAAATTTTACTGACTGATCTCTAGATAAGTGATATTTCTGAGGATCCAGTTCTCTGATTCTCCCCTCACTGGAGTCTCCCTGATCAGAGAAGCTGGCCCTAGCATTTGGGAACCTGTAAATAGATGCTCGCCCATCCATTTCTGGTAGGCGTTGATCCGTCAGTCCCATATTTCCAATTATGTTGAAGTCTACCATCTCTGTGGCCCTTGGTTCATATGAGCCAGTGGACATGGGGGTGGCAGAGTCCATGGAATTGAAGGGATTAAAGTCACTGATGCCAGGGTTCCTGGGGTTATGCTCAGGGATTTCTCTCTCCCATCTTACCTCATCTCTTTCAGCCCCTACTCCCTGATGACATGCCATAATCTGACCCTTTTGTTCCTCTATTAAGGCCTTACTGGTCTCTATGAGTTGTTCTTGCATGGCTATCTCTCTAAGGAGCCTGTCATTCTTTTCACAGAGAGCCCCATTGTCTCTCTGTGCTTCCTGCCTGAATTGGGAGTATTGGGACAATTTTTGCTGCAGGAGACTCACCTCCTGAGTTTCGTCCTTACTGGTTTGATTATTCTTTGCCAGAGCCTCCTCCACCCGCCTGGTGTGCTCTAACAGCTTTTCAAAATCCATTTTGATTTCACCAAGTTCCTGAAGGGCCAGGTGATCCTCTTCTAACTTTGTATTTAAATGGCTAACTTCCTGGCCTAAGGCGTCCCTTTCCTGAGTAAGAGTGCCTCTCTGTGCAGCCAGGTTGTCCCTCTGTTTTTTAAGGGCACCAGCTTTCTGGCGCTCTTCATCAAACTCTGTTTGGGATTCAAGGTCTTTAATAATTAATTTATTATTCTCCTCTTTCAATTTGTCTATCTGGTCCTGTATGATGACCACCTGTTCTGCGCAGACTCTGTTAAAAGTTAATTGTTGTGCCAGTTTTTGTTGGCTCTGTTTTAAAGAGTCCAACCTTTCTTGACAGTCTTTTTGCAGTTTCAGTACCTGGGCATCTTGCTCTGCATTCTTTTGCAGTAAGAGCGTCAGTTCTTCTTGCAGTTTGGTGACATACTACCTAGCCTCTGTTTCAGCTTCTTGGCTACTCGGGAGCCTTTGTTCTGCAGAGTCCAGATTAGTCTGGATTTTCTCTAGGGATTGTACTTGCCTCTTTGCCAGATCTAGGCTTTCGGCATATTTTTCCTGTATTACTTTAATATGGAGGTACAGGTAAGCTGCTATTTTGGTAATTTTACATTGCTCTTCTTTTACTTTTGGGGCCATATACAGTTCAATAAGTGCCTGGTGTAATGGACCCTGGTCCCGCCATATATCTAAGTCTGTGGCAGTGACTTGTTGTTTGATTTCCTGCAGCCAGACTTTCTCCTCCTGCTCTACCCATTCACCCCTGACAAAAAATGTGTGCAGTGGGTGATCCCTTGCAATATTGATTTCCACTGGGGTTGCCATTCCGGAAATATTAATTTCCATTCTGGCTTATTTCAGGGTACATTTACTTTTTCAAACAGGCCTGATTTCTAGAGTATTCATTTTAGGGGCGCTTATACAGTGTAGCACAGTACTCACACCACACAAATGATTATTACTCTGCAGGTTAGACTGCTGTGTTAATCACGGGTGGCAATTAATCAAACCCCGGACTCGAGCCTCCAGATTTGTTAAGGATTTCAATCAGGTGATACACTCTGCTCCCAGCCTAGTGTACAGCGCAATGGAAAAACCTATTTAAGATATAGATTCAATTATTTGAAAGATGTACCACTCGTATCACACCCCTTATTTAAGAATACCCCGGGTCACGCTGGACCAGAAATCAGGCTGGTTTGTAAAAGGTATTATTTATTTACTTAGTTAAGAACAAAAACACAATGGGCCTCATTACACGGACGGCAGTAACCATGGCGCTACTAGCGCCATGGTTGCCGCCGGTATTTTACCGAGTCCACCATGGTGAATGGCAGAATTACCGCCCTATTCTAAGGTGTGTGGGGGTGGTAATTCCCCATTCACCATGGCACTTCCCCATTCCCATTTTTTCCCCCATAGGGCTCAATGGGAATGGGGAAGGCGGTAATTACGGTACTGCAAATTGCAGTACCATAATTACCTCCTAGGTCCCTTTGCGGGTCCCGTCCTTAACGGCTGGTAAAACCAGCCGTTATGGTAGGGTTCCACAAAGGGACCTTGTAGTAAGGCGGTAAGGGTTTACTGGCACTGGTACCCTTACTGGTACCGGTAAACCCTTACCGCCATCGTGTAATGAGGCCCAATATATATATTAATAGGTAAACAACAATCACCAATGGGGTGACAGAACACAGAAGTCTGTCTTTAATACACTGGGACTAAGTTATGAGCAAACAAATGCAGCACAGAAACTAATACTTTTGTGTTGGTTTTAGATCAGATAGCACAATGGTTAGAAATTCCCCCTGCAACACTTCTCAACCCCCCAATAGGCAATGCAAAGAGATGGAAGGCTAGAGCAGGTATTCAGGAATAGTACAGATCGAACAGTGTCTCACTTCCCCCTTCCCCCTTACACAGAAAGAGAAAAACGAAGTGGGCTTTTCAACTGTCAGTATGGCTTTTAAAGTGGCCGAGCAAGAACTCTAAATGTGTTGAAAAATGCTTAAATTGTTGTAAATTCCTATGGGAACCGCTTTGAACAGTTGCACACAAGCATCAGCAATGATGTAGTCAGCAGAAAACATTTGCAATCTTAAAATCCAAGTCGGAAGCAGTTTGAATCTATTTTACACGTGTAAAAATATCTCAAAATGAAAATTTGCGGCAAACTTTTCCGTGCGCGCTATTCGCGTTAGCGGGAGAATCGCACTGTTTTGAAATGGGCTCTATGGATAGATAAGGATGTTAGCTACAAGTAGGAGTTGAAATTTCGTTTCTATCACAAAAAAACAGAGGAAATTATAGCAATTTTAGTAAAGGTAGTTTTTGCGAGATAGGCGCGAGAATGAACAGAGGCTTTAGTTTTATAATCAGAAAATATTGGCTGTGGACTAGAGCATCCAAGCTAAGCCACCAGGACGGCAAGAGTCAGGAGTGATTCGCGACTCAGTCCTGGTTCCTCGCTGTCCACCTTGGAGCGCTAGGCTGGTCACTCGAATGAAATTGATAGATCAAAGATGACAAATGACTAGGAAAGTGATGCTTTTACAGATCGACAGAATAAGATTTCACTACAGATTTTAACAATATTACTGATTATGGAAGGAAGGATAGCTCAGATTTTAGGAGGGGACCAGATAATGCACGGGAATGAACAGTTTCTAGCTTCCTGTGAATACTCCCAAAACAAAATGGATTTAAGATTTTGGACCGTCAGGATTCTGGACCGCCAGGATTCTGGATCTATCAGGGACTGACAGCTGGGCACATCGGACTAGACAGGGTCAGCAAGGTGCTCTGGTGACAGCACGTCACAGCACAGCACGGGATCTGCCCTTCTTGGTTCTGAGGATTTTTTAATTCAGCAGGCAAGAAGTAACAGCACAGTCCGGCTGTATTATGATGCTTCCCCTAGGCTTTTGGGGTTCTGTTCTAGAATTGGTGGCCTAGCTGAGAATGGTTCAGCTATGCAATTGGCCTTTGCGTTGCCAAGTTCCTGGGTTCTGGAGCCAGGAAGATGTAGATTTCAGCAGCAGGGTGCTCTGCCAGCATCAGGAGAGTGATTGGATCTGTCTGTCCCTATGTCTGGTCAGCTGTCTTTATTTATGCTATAAAATGACATCATAAAGGGGGCGTGTGGGCAGGCTTAGCTAAGCTTTCCCCTTTGAGCTGGGATAGGGTCAATACTTCATCTCCGCCTTGCAATTTGAGTGATTGGCTCAAGGCTGGGTGATGTCAGGTTTTATGATTTGCTTTACAATCCTCAGAGACCTCCTATCAGACAGTGGTCTCCAAGTCTGATTTTATATTAAATATACATTTCTACATTGGTCACTTTTATACAAATCACACATAAAGATGCCATATTTTACTTAGCAGCTATTCCTCAAAACCCAGCAGTGGTGGGATCTTGTCTCCCCATTCTACAGAATTTTGCCCTTTTCGCTATGAACAAACTTTCCGATTTTTCTGCAAATTTCCACAAATATGCGTGTCTAACATAGGGGGACATGCATGTACATTTTCACACTTCTAACCGTCATACATTTTGCGGAAAATCACATATCTTGCCATTCCTGTCCAGAACATGTCACAAAGTTCTGCCGCCTCTTCACATGTGCAGCCAGAAATTAAATTAACAGCTCAGTAATTTTTATATTATTCACCATTTTGGACAGCAAGTTATAAGTCTTTTAAAATGTGTTCTTTGTTCAGGTTCAGCAACAGATGGTCGCTTGGCTCCTTTCTCTCTCCTGGGAGCCCAGTGCATTCCCTTCCATGCTTGCTCCTTCCAGAGGCCATTTACGACCCCTTTTCACACTTCCAATTTTCTGGGCTGGAGGATGTCCATTGTTTAGTCAAGGGCTAACCAGCAATTAGCACCTCCCCGTGAGTTTCAGCTGAGAGGAAGGCCCTCCCTCTGGGAAAAAAAAACCTTCCTTTCCAGTTCTTGCAGACCAGCCAGGTTTAATTTAATTGTTAAATTCTTTTGTCTTTTCTTTAGCACTAAACAAACTTGTATCAAATAATTTTAACCTATAGGATCAAAAACAACTACAATATGGGTTACTATCAGTAACAGGCCTCTTATATTGCAAACATTTGACTTTTAGTTTACAACATGTTAAAGTTTAATCAGGAAGGCCCCTGACAGCTGTCATCACAGGTAGCCCTCTGCTGTGCAGAGATTTTTTTACAGATCCATAGGCAGGCCACTTTTGCTGTGAAGATCTCTTCATGCTCTTAGCCTTTCAGGACCTTGTAAGTTCACAGTGATTCCTTAAACTAAGTGAATTGTAGCACCTAGCGAGAATTTTGAATATTTGGAAGGTGTTCTGTACCGGCATTCTGAAGTTTCAGCAGCCAAGAAAAAGTAATTTAAAGCAATATTGGAGTTTCATTTAGCAAAACACTGCTTTTTCCTTCTTCACCCCACCTTCAATTGTTGTGGAGCCCAGTGACACCTTTCAGTACTGAGAGCTCTGTTCCACCACTGACAACATGCATGGCAGATTGGGCAGCTATCTTTTTTGTGCGTTGAAAGGCGCGATTTTCAGGGGTTTTGGCGCGCACAAGGGTTTTGCGGCCATTTTGCTGTTTCTGGCACCACCATAACAGATTGATGCAGCATAGCAGAACAAAAGTGGGCCAATGCATCCCACAACTTTCAACTTTCTTGTCCTCCACCCAGTGTGTAACACAAAATGAAGGGGCCCCTCTGCGAACCAGGTTGACCACCCTGCCCAAGCTCAGCAACAAAATCATGGGCTGCGTTACACTTCGTGCTGGCCTGGACTACCATGCATGCACAATGCAAATGATGATCATGCTGCTGCAGTTGTATGCTGCACACTGCACTAGGTGAAAGATGCAAGTACTTGTTTTACTCAAACTTTAAATCTTTCATTTAGGGTAGAAAGAAGGGGGCTGTGCCTGACCTCTGAGTTCTGGCACACAAATGTGTTGTCCCTATACCGCATTCAGTGTATGAGAGACGATATGCACTCAGGCAACCATACCGAATGTACTCTCATACTGAAAGAGTGGAAGGATGTTAGCAGGCACCAATGGACATCATGCACTGGTGAGTTAAAGCTGTCAAGCGCAGAGGGATGTCATAATGAAGATATACGAGGATATACTGAAACAATATGAAAATACCTAAGAAAGTCATAATGTAACTGAAGTTACAAGAGAAACATGTAGGAAATGATAAAGTAATCATATACAAAGAAGATAAAGTAACTGTCTGACCAATAAGTGTAGATAAGCAGTAACGACATATGGGCCCTCATTCCGAGGTTGGTGCTAGTCATGGCGCTATTAGCGCCATGACTAGCACCAATACCGGTACCGCCACTGACGTGGCGGTATGGGGACTTACCGGTCCATTCCGAACTTTGTAGGACCGGTAAGTCCCCATTTCAAAAGCCATTCCCCATTCCCATTTGAGCCCCCATAGGGCTCAATGGGAAGGGGGAAGGAGGCAATAACGGTACCACAAATTGCGGTACCGTTATTGACCCCGGTATCCCTTTGTGGGTCCTGTCCTTAACGCCTGCTAAAAGCGCCCATGTCGTAATGACCCCCAAGGAAGCTTTCTATCGAGGAAAATATAATGTGGCAAGGACGGCCATGATAGGAAAATGGACGTTGGCTTGTGTAAAGATTCAATCCAGCTACCTCAGAAACAGACCAGGGGTGCAGAGTCAGGACACTGGAGAAACAGTTTTGTGTGCAAAATAAAGAAGATCTAAGTTGGTCTGGGATCAAGGATGTTATTTGAAGGAATAATTGCACAGCACAAAGGGAGGCAGTCAGATAAGCCCTGTACGTAAGACATATTTCTCTTAGATTAAAGAAGAAGAAAACATCTGCAATAGCCCAAGTATTGGACAATTTACAATGGATAAAGCTCCTACAAGATGGAGTGAGCAAGTCTCTAGAGGCTCAGTGGAGCAACAACACCCAGTATAAATAAATCAAATAGCAGTAAAAAGCAGATTCAGAAGTCAAAAACAAGGGCTATTTATTAAGCTTCGGATAAAGATAGTGATGTGCTCACACTCCCTCGAATCTCCCAGAACAGAGAGAAGACTACAAGGTCAACTACAGACAGGAAACTTTGGATTATGGTTGGACTGATGAGAGCTGATGGACTAATTTGGGAAAGTGGGGGCTAATCTGACTTGACTCAAGCACTTGGGTTTCGTTTTGCTTACGTGCTGCTAACGAGCCGAAAGTCCAAGGTTGGGTGAGACTGCCAAGCAATCAGTCTATGGGGTAACGTGCTATACAATGTTGCATAGACCAATCTGCTGCCATTGTCTCTATTATAATCAATATTATACTTATTTAGAGGTAGTTCAAGGCCCTACAGATAAGGGGCAGCCAATGAAGTACTAACCCCTATGCATGCCATGGGTACATATGTTCCCTTAACCAATCCTTCCCTTCAATAGGTTTTGTCGTTTGCTAAGTAGGATGATGTCATAGATGACGCATATTGGGTATATAACCTCTGTGTAATCAAGTTTGTGTGTGAGTGTGCAAGCATCTGTCCGTTGTTCGTCAGTACGCCCTGCTTTATTAAATTGAGAATAAAGTAGTATTTTGACACATTATCTGAGTCTGTCTGGTTATTCGGTCAAGCTCTTTATTGGTAATTCCATCTAGCACAAGAGACGCTTCAAGGTGCTAGAGCACATTTTGATAGCAGTGCGGATGGTTCAGGTCTAATCGACCTAGGCCCAGATCCATATCTACGGACTCTCGGCTGCTTCCGCTATTAGCCAGAAGATAGCTGAGTTTCATGTGGAGAAAGGCACATAAGAAAACAAAAATGTGTAAGAAGATACAGTTGGCAAGTCCCTCTTTGATGGAATTACTGTACGGTCCCCACAAGTGGCCCGTGGACGGAATGCGAACTGGTTGGTTGAGGACGAGTCGATTCGGAGGGACTCAAGCTGAACTACGGATATAAGTAGAACATTCAAGGTGGCAAAAATAGGGGGAGGGATTGTGTTGTAAATCTATGGTATAAAAGTAACAGGATTTTTTGAGATTATAAAGAAAAGCGAGATAGCTTGATTCCCAGTTCCAAGGGGACGGAAGCGTACGCACTAAAAAGAGTCCAAATAGGGGTGATAAGGATTCCTGAGGCAAGGCCAATAAGAAGAGTGCATATCAAACTCCAAGATGGAGTAAAAAATGAGATGAGATACATTTACTAAAGGTAATAAAGGAAGGCGTACGCAGGAAAAATATATTAAAGTGCATCGCAATCTCAAGTCACCTGGCTGAGTAGGATTGTTGTCTGTCTTCTCTCTGTTTCCCCTCCCTTGCCTCGTCGCGCCTTGAAACTCTTGTGTGTATGCGTGTTATAAATGCCATATCATATCATATCACATGTGTATGGGGTTATGCCAGTATAAAACATTTGTTGTATTTAGATTAATAGATATAAAATGATAGTAACAAATTAAGATGAATATTAGATTTTTTATCAAAAGATTGACATCAATCAGGATTCTTAAAGTATCAATGATAAAGTAATGCCACACTAAATATTGATAGAAAGTGTAAACGAAGGAACAAAAGGAACATCATTGCATAGATTTTGAAGTGGTTAAAATATTTTCATTTTTGGATAATAAGTGGCAATTGATGGTGCCTGATGAAATTGACCAGTGTGGTATATTTGATAGAATAAAGAGAAGAGTAAAAGGTCGGGTAAGTACAGACAGTCGAGATTGACTTTTCATTATGGGGGACACTCATCTTCTACACTTATGCAGAACATTGCCAACATATACAGCCAAGATAAGGAAGTATCATTTGGAGTGGGTTCGAGGCATGACCAATAAGACACTTATACAACAGTATTACAGCATATGACAACATATTTGCATGCTACCTATAAGGGAATTAAGTTACAGAAAAGGTTGGCTATTTTAGAGTTATGGAATATGTACCAGGGTGAGAAAGAAGATCCAATCAAGGAGTGGATGCTTAATCAGCATAAAGGGGAGGCTGTAGCGCCTTCAGCTCCCCTTTCGCCTCCTGAAAATAAGAGCATAGATGCAGAGGAGAAGGGATTTTATCCTTCAAAGGAATTGAAAGCAGCGGTGGGGTATATTGATCCGACATATGAGCCTCCTGCTTATAACAGTAAGGACAGTGTGGAAGAGAGCAAAAGCAGATAACGCAAATATATACAACACATGAGGACAGTAAACAGCGTGATGAGAGAAAGGACAGACAAGATAGCCAGATGGAAACAGAGGAAGAAGCAAAGAAACAGAAAGAAATAAAGGACAAAGCTAAGGGAATAACACTAGCACACAATGAATGGATGGGAGAACAAATGTTACTTAAGCTGCACGATAAGGGCATTGATGGGGTTTGAGAAAGAGAAGAAAGAGAGGAGCAGGAAAAAAGGAATACGAGAGAGCATACAATGAAGGGAAGGAAAGAGAAAGCTAGGGAAGGGAAGAATGAAGAAGGTATGAAGCGAGGAAAGAAAATAAGAGATTAAAAGAGAAGAAGTGAGAGGAGGTAGAAGAGAAGAAGTGAGCAGGCGCTCTGGCTGCGTCCATACGGTTGCAGGAGCAACCTGCCGTTTTTCCATCCACCCTGCCTGATGCAAGGTAACCCTGGGCTCATCTTTCAGCTGCCCCAGGCCATTGCACGATCGCATGGCATTCCGCCATTGAAACTCATTTAAATAATGATAAAGAAGCCAACAGCTGTAATAGCACCCGCTTTCCCCTTTTAACAAAGTCTGCCGTCTGCTTGTATGCACTGGAGTGCTCTTTGCCATTTAGCCTGCACATGGTTTATCCCTTCTAAGATGGCTGCTTCGTTTTTAGCATCCCTCAACCCATGAGACATTAGGCCCTGCATTTGATTCGATTGGTCAGAACATTTAAACCAATCCCTGTTCGCCGGCAGGCGAACGCCGGCCCTCAGAAGAAGGCTGAGGAAAAAGGCTGCTGACTGAGCTGACCGAGCGTGCCGTGCTGCAGGCTGCTCTAGGTCCTCAAGCTCTGTCGCCCCTTCCAGCACGCATACCTAGACGGATCACTCGCCTCCACCAACCCCCTCACGGTGAGAGTGATCTAGTCATTGTTCTCCTTTGCAACCTATACTCGCCCACACCCGCTCTTCAATAATCAGTGCTCTGTCCAACACGACCTGCTGCCTGATCCAACTCCTGGTAATTGTATTATATTGTACTGCTCTAACTGTGCACTTGCACTCGTGCTCTAACCTTGCTTCCTTATTGACTCTCACAGCATATCATGCTTGTAGCTGTAACTATACCTCGCTCTGTCTGCTAACACTTGGCCGTATTGGCGGGTACGTTGTAGACCCGTAATCCTGCCAATTTGAACAATGTCCTGAATCTGTACCTCACTCGCACTCAGTCGCATTACGGTATTGCATTTTTCGTACCTTTCATGTACCAATTTTTGATATGTGACCCTGCAATATCCACTTTGCCAACCCTATGTTATTCTTCTGTATGCTCATTTAGACTATCCATATTAGGTTGATGTCGAAGTACTCTTCAGTAGTGTACCCATGTACTGCCTTCTTTGTCAATTTGTGCTACTGTGTTCAGACTAGAAAGCTCTCAGTGCTTCTGTTACATCATACTAGAACTGCCTCATAGCATGCTTTAAATGTATAATTAGGCATTTGTATCCTATGTCCACCTAGTCACTGGAGCATTTCCAGCTCACTACTGGTATTACAGTCCTGATCCCCCTAGTTACGCCGAGGTACGTCACTGTTACAGCACTGTACACTCATGCCATACCCAGTGTGAGCACACCCTGTGCTACATTAGTTAGCGACTACCACCCGCTCTTCTCTTGAACTTCACCTAAACGTCAGTCTGTGTCCAGCCCATCTCGAAATTGGCATATCAACCAGCCTGCTGCACTCACTCCTCCCTGCTCTAGCCCTTATCGTGACTCTTGCAAACGTGTATTGTATGACTAGCCACTATGCACGGTCACCACCAGCCCCCTGCAGCTTATCACTCCCATCTTCCATCAGCGCTCAAATTACTGGCATTTAGTACTGTCGCTACCCTCAACATCCTCCTCCTCATTGCCCTTATGCACAACACTAATATTACCCTGACCAATAACCTTTGCTATATCACCATGCTTAATACCACCCTACACACCAACCCATACCTCAATAACCCAGCCTTATGGATCCAACACTTCGCTTCCAGACCTACGCTGAACCAACCATGCACCACCCAAATCAGGAACTCCAGACTTGGATATAGACTCACCCATGCCTCCTACCACCAGTTGACTCCCGCTCAGCAAAACAAACATTCGCACCTAGCAGCTGGAACTGACACTCTTCCTCCCACACCCACTCACGCCACGAACTCTAACATGAACAGCATCAAAGGAGCATTAATTAATGCCAGATCCCTTACTGCCCATGCATCAGATATAGCCGATCTCATCTTGTCCCACAACCTTCACTTCTTAGCCATTACTGAAACTTGGCTCCACGCAGCCTCAGGACCCCTACTCTCACTTGCCATTCCTCCTGAGTATAATATCATCAGACATGACCGCAACACAAATCAATCTAAAGGGGTTGGTATCACCATCATCCTTAAAAATGCCTTAAATATCCGTCTTTCATCAGTGCATCATATCCCATTGACAGAAGTGCTAACAGTCAAACTCACTACCACCTCTAACCACACCATACTCTACACCTACTCTACAGGGCTCCAGGGCCCCTATCTACTTTCTCTGAAGACCTATCGAACATACTGACAGTCAACACCAAAACCAACTCGCAAATGATCACACTAGGTGACTTCAACCTGGGCTTCACTGACACTAATGACACCGCTGCCCTGGTGATTGACAATATGCTCACCAATCTAGGCTTCACTCAGATTATCAATAAATCTACACACTCCAAGGGTAGAATCCTCGATTGGATAGCTAATCTTAACTGCAACATCACTGTGGACTCTATCCAACCTTGCACATGGACAGATCACCATATTATCACCTTTCATATCCCGGCCAAACTTACCAGCACCACCCCAGACATTGCACCTGCTATTCCTACTAGAAATAAGCGTGATTTAACTTGAGAAAAACTCTCCCTTTAATACTACCAATTCTCAACAAACAGTCCCTCCCCTGCACCGACCCTACCGTTCTCATTGACACCTTCAATCAGACCATGCTCAAAGCCCTTGACATTATTCCCCCAGCCAAACTAAGAAAAGCTAAACCTCGAGCCCACCTCAACTCTTGGTTTACACCACAGCTCAGAGCTCTACGCAAAGCTAAACGCATCGCGGAAGCACATTGGAAAAGTAACCCGACTGATTCCAATAAAACCAGCATTATCTTAGCAACTCTAAACTACAAGGAAGCCATCTTCTAGGCGAAAAAAGACACCTACAATAAACACATTGAACAAGCCAAATCTAATACTAAAGAGCTGTTCAGAATTCTCAAATAATTGCACTGCACCTGACACATGTATCAAAGATAGCATCTGGTGCACTAATAATCAAAACGCACTGCTCGGCAAGATAGTCTCCCTCCAAGCCAAAATCAATGCCAAACAAACAAGTCTAGAATCCAATTCACCACCCAATTTTCAACCAGCCATAAACAACCTGAGCGCTCACTCACTGACTCCATTCAGCTTCTCACCCCTATCCATTAGTGAAGTGGAAACTATCATTAATAGCCTTAAACCTTCCAATTGCCAAGGGGACCTTTGCCCTGCGCCCATCATCAAGGAGGCCGCCCATGAGCTAGCACCATTCATCACCACGTTCATTAATTCCTCCTTTAGTACAAGTATCGTTCCAGATAATCTAAAGGATGCTTGGGTCATCCCGCTCCTAAAAAACCCATCTCTAGACACCAACATACCCACTAACTACAGGCCCATTACTACGGTGCCTTTTCTTCTAAAAATCCTTGATCGCGCTGCGTACTTACAGATTCAAGAATATCTTGAAACTAACAAACTCCTGGGACTAAGACAATCAGGATTTCGACCTCGGCACAGCACCGAAACGGCCCTGATCAATCTTAAAACTCAGATTGAAGACTTGAGAGACCAGGGTAAACTTGCTCTACTACTTCTACTTGACCTCTCTGCAGCATTCAATCTCGTTAATCACCAAATATTATGCCAACACCTCAAACTAGCCGCCCACTTCTCAGATAAAGCCACAGCCTGGATTAGTTAATTCCTGGACAACAGATCGATGCAGGTTTTTTCACCGTTAGCATCAGCCCTACCTTCTCCTGTCACTTGTGGAGTACCTCAAGGTTCCTGCGTCCCCCCCACCCTTTACAATGTGTTTACAAAGCCTTTATTTGATATTTTGGATTATCTGGGTGTCACATATACTAACTATGCTGATGACACCCAGATACTCATCCCGATCACAGGTGACCACACAGCGGATTCCCTTGCTATCAATGCCATCTACCAAGTCATCCAAGCATGGATGGCTCAGCATGGACTATGCCTAAATGACAAAAAGGCAGAGCTCTCATTCTCGGCTCTCACCAAAGACTTGCCAAACTAGACCCTGCATTTCAATCCTTCACCATCGATGGTAACACCATTAAAGTCGCCAAAGACACAAAAACATTAGGGATCTATATTGACTCCACCCTATCCCTGACGAGACAAACAATTGCTGTAGCATCCTCATCTGCATACATGTGTAAGCTGCTCTCAGCTACCCGTCCGTTCCTATCACCAGCCAGCTGCTTCACACTCGCCAGGACACTCATGTTGTCCAAAATTGATTATTGCAATGCCCTATATCTGGGCTCTAGCAGTGGAAACCTTAACAAGCTACAAATCACCAAAAACAATGCTATCAGAGCAGCAGTCAACATCCCTAGGAATCACCACATATCTGACACCGGACGCAGTATACGTTGGCTTTCAGTCGCACAACGCATATCTCTCAAAACACCTGCCCTAACCCACAAATGCCTCTCCCACCATGCACCTAGCTACCTGCCCAACAGATTCTCCCCCCTCAGCTCTAACAGACCCCGAAGAAATGCCCAGGTTAATTGCCTGTCCATACCTCGCTTAACCCTCCAGAGATCTGGTGGGACTAGCTTCCCAGTAATGGCCTCTACACTTTGGAACTCACTCCTTAACATGTTAAGAGCGAACTGACCTTCCAAAGATTCAAAAACCTGGCCAAAAATTGCCTCCTTACTCAAGATGTGCCCATGTCCACGCCTAGTCAATCCCTGGTCATGCAATAGCTTGCCATCTCACTGTATGCATATTGTTATGTGCTCTCTCTACTCCTCTCACCTGTATATAACTGTAACATGTAATGTATATACTGTAAATGTGTAATTCCCAGTATGTTTTCTATGTTGTAACCAAACAATGCACCCTGATGCCTTTGGGCCTGGTGCGCTTTATAAATAAAATAAATACAAATACAAATACAGAAGACAAAGAATGAAAGTCCATAGGTTGCAAAGAAGACGAGAGGAAGATGAATTGAGGGAGATGAGGAAAAGGGAAGAAGAAATTAACAGAGCAAGGGACTAAAAGATGACGAGATAGATTATTTATGCCATTGAAGTAAAGTGCTGATTGAAGCACAAGAATGACGTGAGGAAGAGGGAGCTGCAAGGGATAGCAAGAATACCAACATGGGCTGAAGGGTATGACACAGAAAATGTAGGGGAAAGAATTGGCGACTTATATAGGCAAATGAGGGATGAAGAAGGGTATAAAACCCAAGAGAATAACTAAGGATCTCATTAGAGGGAAACGGGCGGTAGGTCAGATGACGTCATAACAGATGAGCATAGAACACTCTCTTTCAGCAGATTAGACCTTGATGATGCAGATAAAGATGTTAGTCATTCAAGCTGGGGCATAATGATGTCAGACGAAGAAAGGGAAGAAATCAAAAGACCACAAACTGAGGCCACAAACAGATCTCAAAAGAATTGAGTGCAGGGAAAGGCGGGAAATTGTCATATTTAGTGGACCCCAAAGAAAAAACAACCACAATCACGATCATGCAGGGGATGTAGCCCCGCCTTATGTAAGCAGATTAAGAGCACTATTAGGACAGAGACAAACGGGTGAGACTAGCTCTGCCTGGAAAACAAAGTGTTGGCAGGTATGATTACAGACCAGGATTTTCACAATTCCCATTATTAGAGAAAGGGGAGGATGACCACAATATTCTTTGGCCTAAGACAATTTACAATGTAAATTACAGAGTTTACCTTCCGGTGCGGTAAAATGGATTTATGAGTTAGAGAGAATGACATGAGCAATTATGTTAGCCGTAGGTGATGTCAAAGGCCTGCTAGCAGCTATCCCCGGTGAGAGGGCTGACGACATATAGATGCGAGCAGGATTCGCAGGTGTGAATGCACAGAACAGAACACATAATAATAATTGCAAAACAGATCTATGGCAAGGGCTCAGAGTACAATGCCCTGATACATTGGATATGGGTGCGATTATGACTAGGAAAATCGGAGAGGATGAAGACCCTGTTGTCTTCATTCAAGATATTCAAGAGAGATGGCACTTTGAAACGAGAGAACTGTGGGATAAAACATTATTTTACCACATTTTGTGTCAGTGACTGCCTGAACCAGTGCAAAGGCAGATGAAACAGGTGCGATTGAAAGCAAAACCATGTCCAGAAATACAGTTGGCAATCATGCATCACTGCCGATTGTTACAGGAGAAGAATAAGAAGAAAGCCGAGAGCAGAAAGCAGGAGGAGGCCAAGTTAGTTCAGAAGAAGTTATCAAAATTAGCTGAAGAGGGCGAGGAGAGTATTGATGAGGATTGGGGTATGGTGACACAGGAGATGCAACCAATGCAGCAAAATAACACAGCATACCCCACGGATCAGGGTGGGTGCAATTCTTGGCCTAGAGGAAGCGGGAAGGGGCCTATAGGAGGAGGGCAAGGTGGATTTCAAAACCCTCAGGGAGGAGTAGGATTTAATAGGATTTAATAGCAGACAACCACAACAATGCTGGAATTGCGGGAGAATGGGACACATAGCCAAAATATGTGGAAACAGAGGAGGCATGCAGCAAAATTGTCAAACTCCAAGAGGAGGGATAGGCTATGTTTGGCAGTATAATACAGAACAACAGGAATATTATGCCCAAGATCACACGCAGACTCAGATGCGTGCACTGTGATCACAGCAGATTAAGCAAGCGTCATTGCAAATACAATTGCCACAAGGGCAAATCAGCAAATACTCATGCAAACACAACAGATACAAACTCAGCAAGGGCAGACCCAACAGGCCATGATAACACAATGGAATATAAATACAGGAGCCCAGCAAACACTCACACCCAAATTAGGGAGTGTGGCTGTGGTAGGAGGAAATCCTTTCACAAGTACACAAATTAATTTATATCCACAATAGAACAGCAGACAGAGCGACCTGATGTGTCCAGTACTATCTGTGACACCAGACTCCCAAGAGAAACCAAGGGTCAATGTGACGATAAGAGGTAAGACATTTTCATTTCTTGTAGACACAGGAGCAACTTGTTCCTGTGTCCATGAGGAAAAATAACCAATGTCAGGCATTGCCATGAATGTGCAGGGATTCGATGGGGTGATGAGTTTAGTTCCATTTACAGACAATTTACCAATTTCTATAAGAGAACACAACATGTCTATGCCATTGTTATATTCTAGGCAGATGACAGTTAACATATTAGGGCGTGACTTAATGACAAAATTTAACATGACAATGGGCCTCATTATGACCCTGGCGCTCCCGTAATGAAGGGTGCCGGTTCGGGACCGGCACCCTTCATTACGGGAGTACCTATTATGAGGTTCCCTTTGCGGGACCCGAAACAGACGTCTGGTAAAACCAGACGTCCTTTCCGTGTCCCGCGAGGGGAAGAGGGAGCTAATAACGGGCTGTTAGTAACGTGCCCATTATTAGCTCCCTCCACATTCCCATTGAGCCCTCTGGGGGCTCAAATGGGAATGGGGAATGGTTTATTCAAGGAGGAATTACCGGGTCCTCCAATGTTGGAATGACCCGGTTATTCCCCATTGAAGGAACACGGTATTGGAGCCCGGTATGGAAGCAGCCATGATGCTAATAGCACCATGGCTACCTCCATACTCGTAATGAGGCCCAATATCTTTTACTGATGAAGGAATAGTGTGCTCCACCCCAGGGATAAATTACATGAAGGTGAGGGAGCATATGTTAGCCTTCACAGGTCCGAAGGCATAATGAGGAGTTCCTTTAGATACTGAAGTATTTTTGTATGAAGTGCCTGTTTAACTATCATGGCTAACCAGGCTGATAGGTACACTACTGAGAATACCTGATGAATTTTTGTGTAGACCAGAAATCCCCATCCATGATGAACAAGGACAGATTATCCTTTTGGAGTTAGAAGCAGCAGTCACCAAAGGGGAAAGGGTGGTACTTCATGGGACAGATTATGGGAGAAGAGGATCGAGGACAGTGATAGCCCTCAGTGAAGGATGCAGGTTGACAGATATGACAGATGAAGAGCTGTTTATGGGTGAGTACTCAGACAATGAATTAGTATTTTGGATCAAAGTAGAGAACAGAGAAATACCGCAGAGAATGGCGCTGGTAAAAAAAAATGTTGTTTTTCCAGGAAGATTTAGAGAAGGTGCAAAATATTTTATGGACCAAACGTCCGTATGATGTGGGTCTATTAAAAGAAGTAGGAGCGTTTGAAATAAAGCTTAAACCAGGAGCTCTTTTGCCGCAAGCAAAGCAATACCCCATGTCTAGAGAAGTAGAAGAAGGTATATTTGAGACCATTTCCGCTTCAATGAAGCCAGGCATATTGGTGCCATTGGATTCTCCATGTAACTTGGATGCGTACCCAGTGGAGAAATCAAAGGGGGGGTCGTGGAGATTCATACAGGACCTTTGCCCCCTACACAATATATTTGAAGCTGACTTTCCTTTAGTTCCAAATCCTGCAACAATATTGTACAACATCCCATCTAAGGCCAGGTACTTGACAGTTTTAGATTTAAAGAAATCGTTCTTTTCAATTCTCCTCCATGAAGACTCACAAGATTTGACTTCCTTTTCTTATAGAAATATTCACCTGAAACATACCTCTGTGCCCCAGGGGCACTGTGAGTCCCTTTAACAGAGTCCTTCAGATGGACTTAGGTAATGTGCAGCTCGAAAGTGCAACAATTCAATATGTGGATGACATTTTGGTGTGTAGTGAGACAGAAGAAAGATGCAGGGAAGATTCAGTTAAGCTTATGACCATACTCTCAGAGAAAGGGTATAAGGTGGAGAAAGAGAAGTTACAATACTTTCAGGAAGAGGTCTTGCATATAGGACTGTTCATGTCTCATGAAGGAAGGAAAGTGACACCTGAGAGAGCGGAAGCAATTATGAAGACTTCAGAACCCGAAACAACGAGCGAAATGCAAAACATTTAGATCGATGTAACTATTGTTGGGTCTGGGTTTTCAATTACAGTACATATATTCCACCACTTTTGAAAGGATTTAAAGAAGCACAGGTGAGCAAGAGTAAAATAACATGGACAGATGAGATGACTGAATGATTTCATGAATCAATAAAGGCAATCAGTACAGCCCCTGTGATAGGAATTCCAGATTACCATGAAGAATGTTATTTATTTTCTCATTCAAATGGAGAAGTAATGACAGCAGTTCTTACAAAGAAAATGACATTAGGACATGGACATAAACCATTGGTTTACTATAGTGGGATTTTAGATACAGTCATGAAAGGGCACTACCCCTGTGAGCAGTGGTTAGCTGCTGCTGCTGCATTCGCAATTGAAAAAGCTTCACATATAATAGTGGGGTGTTCGGCAACACTATGTGTAGAGCATGCATTAATTGCGATTTTAGAGAAACTCAAAAGTACATTAACAACACAAAGAGCATCAGGAAACAAGGTTATTATTTTGAATCCTGTGATATGAATTGTTAGATGCAAGTCAGTGGAGCCAGCAATTTTCATAGCAGTACCAGTAGGGGAGGATGATTATGTACATGAAAGCACAACATATACTGAATACTATGATGATATTTCCCAAGCGAGAGAAAACACTTAAATGCTGTTGGGAGGAGGGAGGTTCTCTTTACTGATGGTTCTTCAGGAACAGACCAAATGACTGGCAAAAGGCATACTGGATTAGCAATAGTGAAGCTGAACCGAGAGGGGGAATTTGAGGTAGTGACAAGCGCAAGATTGCCTTCGCATTACTCAGCACAGGCTGCAGAATTAGTGGCACTTATCGTCGCACTTCAGAGAGTTGAAGAGGAGGAAGTGATGGTGTACTCAGACTCCACCTATGTGACGTCATCTGTACATGCAGGTTTGTCATGCTGGAAAAGGAGGGGCTTCCTCTGAGCAGGCAGCACTGCAGTGCAATTTGCAGCCCTATTGGATAAACTTATTGAAACATTAGGACTTCCATTGACGCTCGCAGTCGTAAAATGTGCAGCGCATTCCAAAAGGGCAGACAGAATTTCTCACGGAAATAAAGCTGCAGGTATAGAAGCCAAAAAGGCAGTCTATTTCCCAACCATTTCTAATTTTGAAATAGAAGGTGTTGAACAGATGATGGGACAATGCACGTTGGTAAAGGAGGGCTTTAACATGTTATCGATCGTCCAGTTAACTGAGATACAAGGTCAAGCTCCACAAGATGAGAAGGATTTATGGAAGAAGCTGGGATGTTCTTTATCCTCCGCAGAGGCAAAAGGTTGGCTATTTTAGAGTGAGTGAGAAAGAAAATCCAGTCAAGAAGGAGTGGATGCTTTATCAGCATAAAGGGGAGGATGTAGCGCCTTCAGCTCCCCTGTCCCCTCCTGAAAATAAGAGTGTAGATGCAGAGGAGAATGGATTTTATCCTATAAAGGAATTGAAAGCAGCAGCAGGGTATGTTAATCCGACATATGAGCCCCCCGCTCATAGCAGGATAGTACTGCAAAGCCAGTAATGCCTTTAGCCTTTTTGAGGGTAGCGCTGGAGCAGCTTCACTATCCTGCACATACGACTCAAGATAGTCTAGCTGTTACAAATGCAGAAGGTTTTCAACAAATATGTTCGAGCATGTGGCACAGTTTATTGTAAATTACATTGTGTGCCAGAAATGTACTGCAAGGCACACTTTGCAAACAGTGAGAGGAGCCGTCCTTAGACCCAATGACCCCTTTCAGCATCTAGATCTAGATTATGTGGATATGCTGCAGGTATGCAACGGTTACAGATATATGCTCGTCGTGGTGTGTTCTTTTTCTCGATGGATCAAGGTAGGTCCATGCATGCACCCTGACGCCACATGTGTCACCAAGTTCCTTGTGCATGAGGTGTTCCCAAGACGGGGCGTGTGCGAGGTCTTGCAGTCTGACAATGGACCGCATTTTGGAAATGAGTTGTTTGAGCAAATAATTCTACTATTAGGCATTAAGCATACATTTTCCTCAGCTTACCATCCACATGCGAATGCGTCTGTGAAAGATTGAATGGACTATAAAAAAAGTATTGCAAAAATAAAAATTACTTTAAAGAAGGGATGGCTACATTGCCTACCCCTTGCCTTGCATGCTCTAAGAAACCAGCCTGGCTCAGATCATCATCTAACTCCTCATGAGTTGGTGACTGGACATCGCATGAGACCTCCCCTTGGTCCTCCAAATAGGTTAAAAACTGATGCACATAGTGCAGCTAAGACATTAGGTGACAAGATGCTTAATTACCTAACAACAATGACTGTAAGTGTTTCTTTCATGTCCCAACAGGTCAAAGAAAATTGACAAAGACAGTCCACCCATTGATACAGAGGATTTATTGAAGCAACCCAGTCTATATCTAGGGGACCAGTTGCTGGTACAAAGGTTTGTAGGCACTTGGAGAACACCTCGATTTGGAGGACCATATGAGGTGGAATAAGTAACCCCCACAGCTCCCAAGTTAAAAGGAAGAGGATCTTAGCTGCATTTGCATGACATCATAGAAGTTCTGCGCATGTAGCCTCGTTCAATGGCCAGAAATTGAGGACCACTATCCTTTAACATTCAAGAAGGAATGAATAGACTTGCAGCTATCCTGAAGCGACAATGTTTTATGCATACCGGATCAAAAAGGAAAAGAAGCACACTTAATGTAATCTTTTATGTTACCCATTGTAATAATGATACACACATTCTTGATTGCTGTTTTTACATATATGCTACAGTCCTATCCAGCTTTAGTAAGAGGACACATTAATTGTGTGACAATATTTGGTAACCCTAAAAATAATCATTATTATCAGAATAATTATAGCAAACATCTTGCAGTTCTTGACCTAAATGTTTGATCCTTAAATAATTAGATTTACATATTCAGAGTTAAAACAAGATGAGAAGGTTTCAGAATATAAGAGGCTCATTGCCATCAAGAAAATCGATGAGCTTTCATGGAATAATAATTGTGATATCATTCTGTATTATGATTTGTGTTTTCTTCCTGATTTATGGCATTTAGACATGTTATAAGAAATAAGACGGGCATGGTGGGTGACCATGAAACATTTATTATTGTCCCTAATAAAAGTACAGACAGCATTTTTTATAATCTTATGAGGCACCTATTCAAATTTAAAAGAGTTGTTGGGGAAGTTCATGAAGATATAAATACATATCTGATAATTCGGCTCATTTAAAAAATAATGTCTGGCATCAGCACATGAAGGAGGTGGGATTGAGAATGTCAGATGAAAGCTGCTATGTCTGTTCTTTAATACCATATGCCATGAATGCAGCAGGGACATTCATTGCCAAATAGATGCCTGCACATGATGCAATGTGTCTCAGTCATCTAGCAGCGTGTACGACCAGAGGTCAATTTGAAGGAAAATTGGCAACTTTACAATGGAGATTTAGAGGGACATTTCCATATGAAGACACTTTTCTGAAGACAGGAAGGATGGAAAATGGGATGGGCTGGACAAGCAAAAAAGTATGTATCTATCCCAAGTTGGAGAACAAATAAATAACCTAGCGATGAGGAGGATGAACTGTTCAGATATGACTGAAAGATCAGGAGAACCAGGATACTGGGAGAGACCTCAGCTATTGGTGCATGGGCATATTGCCAGCAGTACCAGTTGGGAAGAAAGACTTATTGAAGAAGGAACCAGTAGGCATAGTGCAAATAGTGAATGACAGATGCCCAGAGCCATGGGCTAAATACTCTAAGTTTATAACATGGGTCCATCATGAAGCAGGACCAGTGTCTATAAAACCACTAAAGAATGCAACAACATGCTTCAAGAATAGATGCATGGTTCTAGTTGGTTCTAGTTGTAGAAAACAAAGGCTGTGGACAGACAATCAAGGTCCCATGGATGAATGGAGGAACTGCAGTACTGATGGACCGATATTTGGCTTGTGAATCCAGAGCTTACATACAGTCGCCAAAAAATTGGGGAGGAGTATACTCCATTGTGTTAATATATGTTCCAGCATTAGTGATTCCTCAAAGTGACCTCGATATTGATGCTTTTCTAAAAATGTATGAGCACCAGAAAGGAAGAGGTTGCTCATTCTCCGTCGGCTGAAAAGGTAGAACTACTTCTCATCAAAATCCATAAAGACCTAGGAAGACATTCCATATGAACATAAACTGTTCAGCAAGACAGCAATGATAATGGAATCTATATTCATGTCAGGACTCCAGACTGCAGTGTATGCCAGGTGGCTGCAAATCCACAGATGGGAGCAGTTACAGAGAATCAATGCAACAATAAAAGGATTCAATGCAATCAGATAAGAATTGAGAGCCATCAGGCTGATGACTCTCCAGAACAGGTATGTCCTGAATTTAAATACCGGAATGGAAGGAAGCATGTTCGCCATGGTTGGACCTTCCTGCTGTATGTTTGCATCATCCCATGGCGGAGAAAAAGGAACCCTGGGGCAAGAAATAACTATGCTGATAACCCTGCAAACAAAGATGGAAGATGAAGTCTATGAGGCAGCAGGATGTCAGTCTAGGAAAATAGATACCACACGATTAATAGCAATGTATCATATTGGCCGAAGACCAACCGTCGCATGTACTTAATGTCAGAAATACAGACTCATAGGTTTGACCATTGTGCGCCCATTTTTGATGTAACTAGAATCGCCATTTTGTTCTCTAACGTTTGCTTATTGCTTTTTGTTCAAAACTGCTTAGCCGAAAGCTTATTCTGCTTATTCTGCTTATTCTGCATATTCTGCTTCACAGATTCCTTTGTTGTTCAAAGCGAAAGAGCATGGCCGCGAGGCCGTGAATTATTCGTTGAAACATAACGTAGACAGCCACAGAGAGGAATGCCCAATCCCCTCCCGCATATAGCCTTGGAGGAGAGCAACACGGCATTTAATCATTTCCCTGATGCCAGCTAGTCTCGTTAATATGGTAGAAATGCTAGAAAAAAACAGCTAAAGGCTTGAATTATGCTTTTCTTACGGCCCCCCTTTCCTAAGCGCAGCAGAGCATGCTGACTCCCAGGACACGAATAGCAAATAGGAAATAGCAAGGCCTGGAATGCGACTCTTCCCCCGTACGCAGCTTGCCTGCAAGAACAGAAGCACTGTGTTCTGTTCAACAAAGAAATATGTCTCTAGACTCGCAATGTTGCATATTGTTGCTAAAATAGATGTTTGAAGGTGTCATATTCGTCGAAATTGTCAATCATCAAACCCAGTTCAAAGAAACTATACAATGGGCGGTGTTAAACATGTCATGACTGATTGTAAAATGTCCATTTTGTAAATATGTAACTGATGTACGTTTTTTGCTCTCTTGCGTCCCTCGAGGTCTGGAGACACACGTCGCGGGCGTGAGACTGAGTTGGCCAACTGAGACTATTTGCTTTGCTATAAACCCTAGTTTTTGGGAATACAACCTTGTGTCTGGCGTATCAGTTCGTGTATGGTGATTTGCCTTGTTTCCACTACTCGAGGGTCCCCTAGTGGCCCCTTCAAGATGGCACCCGAATAGGGACCCTTCCCCACTTGTTCCATCGTGTACGTTGTAAAATAAGAAAGGTGGAGAGAATGGCGAGGACGGGACGATCGAGCCGGGATCAAAAGGTGTCCGGGGCGCCCTGTATAAGTGATCTGCACACATCTGATCCCTGATCGACGTGCCCGGCCAGAGAACAAGTAGGCGAGGGTCCCGAAACGAGGCAGAGCCAAGATACGCAGACACGACGTCATTGGTTGCATCAGTATAGGGACGAATTGTGTCTTGGAAGACAATTTGACTTAATCAGGTGAGTCGTACCCCGATTCGAAATAGCCCTCATATTGGTTGAGAGTTGACTTTGCAAAATCAAATGCCCAGTTTAAGGTTGATTAGCCGAGGGTAAGGTTAAAGCATGCCTGGGGTATTGTCCACCCTAGCAGAGTTTTTCCGCTGTGGTAGACAATCTTTGGAAATTGGCCAAGTTGCGCCACCTGGGGGAACGCCGGCGTATGAGATGTATGTGAAGTATGGTGTGGGTGCGATAATGTTCTGTGAGACTTGGCATAAGCACACCAGAAACCAAGAAGATTTTCAGTGGGAGTTTTGAGATTGAGAGAATAGATAACTTGGAAAAGGTATTGATAGGAAAGAAAGCACGTCCCGCAGCCTTTGATATCCTTAGGGACTGGAGAAGGGAAGCTATGTTTCGTTGGAGAAGTAGAGAGAAACATGCGCGCAGACATAAATCAAAAACTGAAATAGCGGAAGAAAAGGAGGAGGAGGAGTGGACTGAGAGTCTGAGAAGGACAGGTAGACGCGAACAGTTGAACATAGAAAGAATATACCCACAACGAGAATTCATATAGCAGATGATTTAATAGAAAAAATGTTGACCGATACAAAGCGGGGTCCAAGACCAGAAAGTAAAACAAGCGCGTCAGGAACCACTGTCCAGCCCCCTCCTGTTGCTCAAACCCCTGCACCCCACCCAATTGTTCAAATCCTAGCACAGCCGCAGACTGCACACTTAGCACCTCCTATTATCCAGCCAGTATCGCAACAGCCACTTCCCGTTCCTGTTATCCCATCCGCACCTCCCGCCCTAGAAACAGACACAGTCCCGTCCGTCCCACCCATGATTGAACTCGAAACTATGGAGGCGGGAGATGGGACTGCACAAAGTGGATGCACAAGAGTGACCCGTAGTGCGATCAGCAAGGAGAGAAAGCAGGAGTTGCAAGTACAAGCAGAGATGTATATAGATGGGAACGATGGAACGGCAGCATTGGACTCGATGTATGATTTCCGAAGAAGCAATGAAAGACAGGTAGTGTTGGAATGCATGGGTGAATATTTAGTAGGAAGATGGAAACAGTTAATTGGGAAATTACCGCCACAACGATTGTTAGATTTAAATGCATTAGCACGTTGTAGAGAAAGAGATGAAGAAATAAGGGAACATGTACATGACTTTTTGCGCTTAAAAATGAACTTGATAATGAATATGCTGAAATGTTTACCACACCGGGGTATAGAAGCAAGGAGGTTGGGAAAGGAAAGACACAAAAGGCGATTGGTGATTAATTATTATTGTTAAAACAGGTGGGGGAGGATTTGAGAGCATGCTTATTGAAGACAAGAGTGCTACTTCAGCAAGTAGCGGGACACAATAGAGGGAGAGGGAACGCACAAGGAAGGAGTAATTCAAATATGCATGGAGGGCCATTGGGGCAGAATCAGTGTGCATATTGCAAAGAGGAAGGACACTGGAGAGCGCAATGCCCACATTTGCAAAATAGAAATGGGGGTGGTCAGAGAAGACAGCACCGGGGGCACCCAGGAGCAAATGGGCCGAATAGGAATAATATGCAGCAGCACCAAAGTAACCAAGGAGGTCAGAATCAAGCTTACCATCAGAACACTACCAACCAGAATCAGGGCCAGGGTAACCAACAATATGGGAACTAGAGGAAGGGATGGGAAAATTTTTTGATACGCAACAAAATGTGTATTACAATAATAGCAGTGATTACACATCGGACGATGTGTTATTCCCTCAATAGGACAGCCCAAGACAGGGGTCGGAACCAGTGTCTATTCCCGTGAATCAGAAAGGACTGTAACGCTCACCTGGCTCCCACGGAGGCACTGGTCTGGTCTGGGTTGCTGTGGCCTCTTCAAGCGTGATGCGCAGAATTCGGACCACCGATTGAACAGGACCCCCAAATCTTGCTGGTCTGGCCCGTAGGATTATCCTTCTGCAGATGAGAAAGGGGATTAACTGTCTGCTGAATAATGTGCTTGCTCCCCCCCTTTCCCCCTTTGTTCTCCTCTGACTTCCTCCAAAACCCCCGGTTTAAGCTCACCTTATGGTTTGGAAGGATGAACTCTCCATCCTGCTTCTGGTGCAGGGGCGCGCGTTAGTCCAGTTACTTCACTGGTTTTCAGAATGGCGCTGGCAAATCCACTTGACTTTACTGAGCGATACGCCGTAAGTATGAAGATGCAAAAGTTCAAGTGTGAGCCTCCTTTTATGTTGTCTTTTTCTGTCCTTTATTTCAGGTGCAGAACAAAGGCGATGCGTTGAGGGGTTAAATTGCCGGGGTAAAATCAGGTGAGTCAGTGATGAGGGCGACCCCTCTAAATGTCTTTATAATTCCCCAGTAATGTCTTTTGTCCTTTCCCCATAGGGGCCGGGGTGCGGTACCTGCCAGAGATGTGGCGCCGACCCGAGATGTGGAATGGCTCACCAAGAATAGCTGGTAAGTAATATGGCTGAAAACCCGGCTTTCCTCTTGTGTTCCCTTGCTCACCTTTTGTCTCTTCTTCTCTCCCTTAGGTGCGGTGCAGAGATGTGGCGACCGGCACTGAGAGCCGCGATGGAGCCGGGTGGCGTCTCGGGAACAGGTGAGTGAAGCACGGCGCTGCAGCGAGCAACGCAGTGCTTTTAAATGGAAGTCTTCCTTCAGGAATGCTGGCGTGAAGATTCCGGATGCAGGTAAGAAGGTTGAAATAGTTCTTGGTTTTCACCTTTCTCTTCTCTTATTCCCTTACAGGTGTTCCAGGTTCGAGGCGGGCGTGGCTGGAGTCCAGGTGCAGGAGCAGACACGGTGAGCGTTCAGCTGCTGGGATGCAGAACAACGCGAAGCACGTGTGGCTGTCCGTGTGTGGCTTAAATAGCCTTGGAAGAAGTTCCAGGTGAGTATTCTTCCACAGCCCGTCCCAAGTAACAAAATAGTTCCTTCAGAAAAATAGTCCCTCCTAAGCCTCATTTGGCTTGGTTCTTCATGCAGCATGGTCTGCATCAGGTGAGTGTGCAGCATGGTCTGCTTCAGGTAAGTGCACCAAAAACTTCCCTTTATGAGCCTGGCGCCTATGGCGCCAGGACTGATGTCCAAAGAGCCCCTATAAAGGGCCGCTGGGCTTTTACCCGGGGGCGTGATGCCTGCTCCCGGGGGTGCTGGGCCTGGCCTGGTGCTCCGGGGGTAGGCATCATGACAAGGACCCTATGTAGAGATGAGAGTCAGGGATAAAGAGCACCATTTTCTTGTAGATACAGGAGCGCAAAAGTGTTCAATAGACCATCACTTGGTTCCAGAAATACCACTGTCAGGGCAAAATAATATTTCTATAGGGGTCGCAGGTACACCAGTAATTAATCCAGTGTCCCAATCAGTTCCAGTAACTATAGGTCCATTCACTGAGCATTGTCCGTTTCTCTTAACAGAAAATTGTGGGGAAACCTCATGGGATTGAATTTATTGAAAAAACTAGGTGCAGTTATTCATTGCACTCCCGATGGTGTGTATTTGACAATTTGGCCACAGAATGCACCGGTATCTGAATTCTTGTCTAAACCCTTGCCAGGAGAGTTGAGTAAGGTGCCAACCTGTATATGGGCAATGAATGACAATGATGTGGGATGTTTAAAGATAGAGACAGTAAAAATAATTTTGAAAGAAGGGGTCACGTTGCCGCGTATTCCACAGTATAAAATTTCACGTGACGGAGAGAAAAGATTGAAAAGTATTGTTTCAGATTTGGTAAGATTGGGAGTAATTGAGGAAATTACAGGTAGTACATGTAACAGCCCCATTCTTCCGGTATATAAGAAAGGAGATAATGAGGTACCCTATCGTTTCGTAATTGATCTGAGCGCGTTAAACAAGGTAGTTGACCCTCAATTTCCCTTAGTGCCAGATGTCACTACGATTTTGACAATGATACCTACATCGGCAGAATACTTTAGCGTGATTGACTTAAAGAATGCTTTCTTTAGCATTCCAGTGAACAAGGACAGTAGATACTTGTTCGCGTTCACTTTGGGAGGACGGTCATTCACATTCACGCGCATTCCACAAGGATACACAGAAAGTCCTTGTATTTACAGTAGGGCATTAAAGGAACAACTAGATGTGCTAGAGCTACCAACAGGTTGTGTATTGCTACAATATATAGACAATCTGTTGGTCGCTGCAGACACAGAGGAGATTTGTAAAGAAAGTACCATTTTACTATTAACACACTTAGCAGCGCATGGCCACAAAGCCAGCTTGAAGAAATTTCAGTATTGTCGAAAGGAAGTGGCTTATTTGGGTTACTTACTTTCAAAAGAAGGGAGAAGACTAATGCCAGAGCGAATAAAGAGCATTCTGGTATGCCTATTCCAAAAACACAGAAAGGAGTCAGAGCCATAATAAGCATGGCTTCTTATTGCCGGCAGTGGATTGGAAATTTTGCGTTAATTGTGAAGCCAATGGTGGCATTGACGAAAAAGGATGCTGTGATGCCTTTGCAGTGGAATGAAGAATGTCAGAGAGCATTTGAGTTGTTGAAAACTGCATTATGTTCTGCTCCAGTTTTGGGCACACCAAATTATGAGAAGATTTTTAGACTGTTTGTATGCAAAAGTGAAGGATGTGCATTGGCTGTTTTGACACAGGAACAAGGTGGAAGAAATAGTCCATGCGGCTATTTTTCGTCCGCGCTGGACCCTGTAGCGCGCACTGCCACGATGTTTGCAAGCTGTTGCAGCAGCTGCTTCGTCAATGAAACAAACGGAAGGGATGGTACTGGGGCACACTTTAATGTTGATGGTGCCACATGCCATAGACGTTCTATTAAATAGAACACAGACGCAACACCTCACCTCTGCTAGACTGACTAGATATGAAATCATCCTTTTCGTGCCCCATATCCAAATTATGAGGTGTAGCGCCTTGAATCCTGCAGAATTAATGCCATTTCCTACGGAAGAACTTGGTGACAATGAATCACCTCCCCATGATTGTTTAATGGTTACTGAGGAAGAAACAAAGGGGAGAGTTGATTTAAGTGACTCCCCACAGAAAGAGCCAGATGCAGAGTTATTTTGTGACGGCTCTTGTTTTAAATTACCTGATGGCACATCAACTGCCGCCTACGCTATCACTACTCTAGAGAGCATTGTAGAAAGCAAAAGAGTCCCCTCCAACTCGGCGCAACCCGCAGAAATAATAGCCTTGACCAGAGCCTGTGAGATTTCGGAGAATTTGAACGTGAACATATATACTGATAGCCAGTACCCCTTTGGCGTGGTTCATAACTTTGGCCGACTCTGGGCTGAGACGGGTTTCTTGACATCACATGGGGCCAGAATTCAACATGGCCCCAGAATTCAACATGGCCCTTTGATTGTACGATTGCTTTCTGCACTCACGTTTCCAAAGCACCTAGCAATAGTGAAATGCGAGGCGCATAAAAAAGTGATATGTAAAGTGGGAGAGGGAAATGCATTTGCAGACAGGATTGCGAAACAAACTGCCACTGATTTAAATACCAAAATGATGACTGTACAGTCTTAGGAAGTGCATTGCATGATAGAAGATGGGATTGCCACTGTCAAAGAAATGCAGGCCGAAGCCACTGCTGATGAAATACAAGGGTGGGCTGAGGGCTCTGCTGAATTAGATTTGGAGGGTTGTTAGGTGGACAAGGGAACTAAAAACTGTATGTTGCCAAATTCCTATGTAATTGCAATGGTCACAATGGCTCACAGCCCTACCCACATTTGTGCCAAAATAATAATCCAGCACCTAGCTACGGTATGGGAGAATGTAAACATAAAAAAGAATGCAGAAAGGTTGGTCCAGAACTGCATCACGTGCTTACAACACAATGGGCCTCATTACACGGACGGCGGTAAGGGAATAACGGTACCGGTAAGCGAATACCGGTACCGCTAAATTCCCAATCTAATTACGACCCGGACTTGCCGCTATTAGCGCCACCGGTAAGTACAGTGCCACTAATAGTGGCAAGTCCATGGGCGCGCGACCCCCAGGTCGGAAATAGCGGCATGGCACTAATAGCATCCCATCACAAGCTAGGCGGACATGGCAATAGCGGCATGGGAAACACCCAAAAACCCCTTACCGGCATGGCGCAAATACCGGCATCGGGAACCACCCGTTAAGAGACCTGAGCTGTGTTTCCACCTGCCACAGGTGGACACATCCAGCACAGAGGAGACGCAGGAGGAGGAGGAGGAGGAGTAGGGCAAGACAGGCGCAGCAAGCACCACCAGGGCACCCAGAAATACCACAGGGCCAGCCACCAATCTCCAGGATCCAAGCCAGTCCATTGAACCAGACACCTGAGCACATACAAACCCTGTACCGTCTGCACTGGGATACCATCACCATCATAGTGGATAAGAGACATGACGACAGCGTGAGACTCAAATAGACATCAGAACTGCAATCCCCCCTCTAGTGCAGGTGTTGACTGCGCTCCACTTTCTGGCCACAGGCTTGCAGCAGCATAATGTGTGGCAGATGCATGGCATCTCACAACCAGTATTCCCATGCACGCCGAACCAGGTACACAATGCCCTCCTGAAGCTTGGACATGAACACATATTCCTACCACGGACTGCCCAGGACATTGCAAACACCAAAATATGCATCTATTCACTTGCAAACATCCCAAATAGCATCGGTGCCAGCAACTGTACCCATGTGCAATTGGTGGTCCTACATCACAATGAAGTAGTCCATAGAAACAGAAAATATTTTCACCCAATCATTTTCCAAATGGCATGTGATGCAAACAAGACAATCACACATTGTTGTGCCAGACATCCCGGATCAACGCATGATTCAATGGTCCTGCAGAACTCAACCATACCAAGCAACATGGAGCGACAAGCTGGCCAACCATCGTGGCAACTTGTCGAGTAGCAGGCCATGCACAGGGCGGTGTGATTGTGGGGGAGAGAACGATACACCAACTGTGAATTGTCTGGCGTGCGTGGGACAAATGGTCATACAGATGTACCTCAATGTCCATTGGGTGACTTCACAATGCACCTGATAAGACCCCACATGAAATGCGGATCTGCATAACATTGCATACATTCCATCATTTCAAAGATGACACATCCATCCACAACCACATTTCACATCATGCCACACCACATAATACACAAATCATCATCTCGCCCTCAGGACAGTCATACAGAATTTGGGCAGCACAACATCATTACCGCAAGGTGCCCTAGAATGCATGCAAAGGAATCACCCCTAGCCATGGCACATGACCACAAACCCATAGCACCACTGAAGTGATGCCCCGCAGCACAGCAACATGGATGTAGGGATGGCTGCACACTGGCATAGCGGTACAAACTTTGCCTAGGCCCAAGGACACCTGAGGCCTGGCCTCAGCTAGGACATTTTCATTACTTGCGGAGGCATGTTTCGGGCATGTCGACTTGCATGGTTGAGCCCAGCTTTGTACATTGCAGTCACGCAGATTGTCTGCATGCATGCTGTCAGTTGTGACTTCCAATCACAATGCAAAGAAGACATGTGTGACATGTACAGTCCACAGCAGGGTGGCCGGTAACAGGTACCCATTCTTCACCCCATACAGGCAAAGCCGGCTATCCCCTGAATAGGTGGCTCCTAACCCCTGTATGGAACCCACAGAACCAGCAGGAAGAGGACAACAATATTGCACATACCCGTACCTGCGTCGTGATGGAGCAGGCATTCGGCCTCTCCAACACACAGCTCTGTTGCCTAAGCGTGCCCGGTGAGGCTCTCCTGTATGGCCATGACAAAGTGCCGAAGATAACCATGGCATGTGTGATGCCGGACTAAATTTTCATCAGACGGGATGTGCCTATGCCACCTGACATGCAAGCGCCAGATGAGGATGATGTGGATGGTGATGAGGATGGGTCAAAAGGCCCGCAGGGACATGCAAGTGGCAATGTCCAGGAGGGACACGATGTGTGTCAGCATCTGATGTATCAGATTCCATGACAGCCAAGGTATGACTATTATGGATGCAGATGGGTATTACTGCCCTGATGCATGTGGTCAGTGCCACAAAGAACCATCTCCCCAATGCAGTACACACACACAATGATGAATACCAAGCCTGTGTTTCAACTTTTCAACAGTGTATTGTGAACAAAAGACAATAATTAAGTGTATGGCCCCAACTGTGCAATCGAATTTACCCCCCTCCCCCCACAACACTCCCAAGAACACCCTTACCCCCTACCCCCACAACATTCCCAAGAACACCCTTACCCCCTCCCCCCACAACACTCCCATGTGAGCCTCATGGTGTGAACGTGTCCTTCTACACATGTGCCACCTAGTCCTTGCTGGCCCTAATTGTCAGTGCCTCCTCCGCCATTTGGTGGATGGGATGTGGTGCGCCTCAGGTTGCGCAGAGACCGGCGTAGGGGGCTAGTTTGCCGGGAACTCCCAGAGGAGGTGGTGCCTGGTTCATCCTGGGTTGTGAGTGGGCATCGGCGCTCAATCGCGTCTTCTATACGGTTCATGGCCTGCCTGAGTTGGGCCATTTCATTGCAGATCCTGCTGGTGCATGCCTCCATGCCCTCCCTTGTCTGCCGTGCATACAGAGATCCTGCCTCAGACGGCCTGTCTCAGCCACATGCTACCCTACTAGCCCAGTGATCTCTGCCTGCCTCTGGATGATGGATGAGAGGTCATGTTACATGCTAGGTGCTGGTGGGATGACTGCTGCGCCTTGATCCATGGCAGTGGCATCAGGTGAGAATACCTGGGGGCTCCATGACCCTTCCAGGGTGGGGGTGGGTGATCCTCCATGGCTACTGGGACCTGATGACAACCTTGGGTTTGCCAGTATGGAGCGTGTTGGTCTGGGGTTCTGGCTTTGATCAACAATGCCATGTGCTTCCTCCTCATCCGAAAGTGGGGCAGTGGCTGCTGCCTCACCAGTTGAACTGGTGGCAGCAGAGTGCGTGCCCTCCATGCTGGTTTCACTTGCATGGAGACACACTACCGTGGGTGCTACGATGGCAGCAGGCATGGCCTTAGGCTGCGTGGAACTGGTGCTCCTGCTGCCTTTGTCCCTCTGGTCATGGTCACTCCTCCCGGTTCCCCTTGAGGCTGTGGCGGTGTCCCTTGTGGCATCTCTCCTGGGTTTTTTGGTGGATGGGGGAGCAGGTGTCGCAGTGTGTGGCTCCTCAGTTTCTGTGTGTGATCCTGTAGGGGTGAGAAATGGGGATATTCATCATTTATGTTTCGACCTGCCTTATGCTGAATGATTACATCATGCCGCTCTATGCATTTGGCCCTCTTTATTGTGGATTCAGGTAATGGGGATGTTGGGTGGGTCATGCATGAATGGGTCTGTGTTGCACGTGTATGTGGTGATGCATGCATGTATGTTTGTGGCTGGATCCATGGCATTAATATGGACACATAATTGGGGGGCCCCTCACACTTCACTGTGCATTTTTGGATGCATACACTCACCTCCATCGGACGAAGTGGCCACGCCATGCTCCATTTCTCCAACTCCCTCTATGGATTCCACTCCAATTGTGGATGCACAGGTCTCCTCCCACTCACAGAGTTTAATAGGCGATTCGCTGCTTCTTCCTGTGCCCATAGCCAGGTTGCGGTTCGCTGCCAGTATGTTCCTGACACGGAGATGGAGGTCGTCCCACCTCTTTCGACAGTCTTTAACTGTGCGGGTGGTGGTGCCCACCGCGCTGACCTTGTTGGCAACCTCTGCCCAGATGGCCTTCTTCTTGAGGATGGTCTCCCGCCGCATGCCGTTGCTGAAGACCACATGTGCATTTGCTGCTAGTGTCTCGGTCAGCATTATGAGCTCCTCATTGCAGAATTTTTCCTTGCGTTGCCGCTCTGTAGATTTTTTTACGGCCTTGGGCATCTTTAGGGTGTTGTGGAAGGATTTTTGTCTGAGTTTCCTGGAAAGTTATCCTGGATACGGAGGATGGCAATGGATTGTGTTTTTAAAGATGGCCGCTAAGCTATTTCCTGTTCCTGTGCGATGATGCTCTATTTCCGCATCCGCGTTTTTACGGTGACCGCAATTAGCGGTGACCGCTGATAGCGGTGACCGTTAATAGCGGTGCCGCAATTTGCATGCAGTAAGAAGGCGGAGGTGCTATTAGCACTTTGGTCGAATCCGTTAATGGACTTTTTGGGGGCTTTTACGACATGGCGGTAGGAGGATTACCGGCATGGCGCTATGCTCGTGTCGGCGTACTCGTAATAGTCCGCAATTTGCAGGCTCTTGCGAGGGCGGAGACGCAAATAACGTCATGCCGGTAAATGCCTTTTTTACCGCACAACGTGTAATGAGGCCCAATGTAGGAAAGGGAACAGTGACTCCAACTGGAAGTTTTGGCCCTCCCTCTATGCCTTTTGAGGTAATCCATTTTGATTTCATAGAGATGGAGAGATGCCAAAACTTGAAATATGTCCTAGTGGTAATATGTGCATTCAGCAAATGGGTGGAAGCATATCCCTTAAAAGACTGCACTGCAATGAGCACGGCAAAAGTAATGTTAAAGGAATACTTTTCCCGTTTTGGCCTGCCCCGTGTCATATGGTCAGATAACGGTCCACACTTTGTGGGCGCATTAATATTACAGATTTGCGCAGGTCTCCAGATCAATAAGCGATTCCATTGTTCCAGACATCCGATGTCGGCCGGTCTTATTGAATGTCACAACGGAATCTTAAAGTCTAAAATCAGTAAGATATGTGCAGGAAGCAAGTTGAGTTGGGTGGATGCATTACCATTAGCATTATTGTGCATGCGCACATCAGTACAGGCAAGAAGTGAGCTCTCCCCGTACGAAATTGTCATGGGGAGGCCGGCAAATGTTTGGTGCGCACCTCAGCCTAAGCGGCTTTCGAAAGTGGAGCATCCTGTGCTTAGGACTTATTGTGGCCATTTAATACAAAAATTGCGTTTGATTCATCAGCAGGTGCAGGAGGCTTTACCCGTGAGGTATACTGGTCCGGGGGACGCGCTGGAGCCAGGAGACTGGGTGCTACTTAAAAACTTCAAACAAAAATCATCATTACCACCCAGATGGCGTGGCCCCTATCAAGTACTGCTGGCAACACAAACAGCGATTCGAGTGGATGGGAGGAAGGCGTGGATCCATGCCACACACGCCAAAAAGATCCCATCACTTCTCAAAGACTTGCCTGACCGAGACGACCAGAAAGAAACAGCAGCTCCAGAATATAAAGAAACTGTTGCCAGTCCCTTACTACAGAATCTGCCTAAACCTGAAGTGAAGCTTGAAGCGAAGCCTGGAAGGATTGCTATAAAGGAGAAAGGGCAAAGAGTGCCCTAACGTTGGCCAGCTGAATCTGCATCACTGCGGGCCGACACAAAGCGTGTACCACTTTGGTGCCCACCAGCATCTGCCATTGTGCCACAACCTGAAACGAAATCTGCATCACCGCTGCGGTGCCCACAGCCACTTTTTATTGCACCACAGGACTCCAGGTTTGAGTCTGGGAGTGCACCGGCACTGTTTATTGACCACACTGTACCAGGAGCTAGACCGTACAATCTTCGGCTTCGAAAGAAGGAGTGATCGAATCTGCATTTCATTGATCTTTCATCATTGCCTCTGGTTCCCATCACGGATGGAGAGGGAACTGGAGGTCTAGAGGAGAGAAGCGTGAGAGTTGTGCAAATCGGGCAGCTCAAGACTCGCGGCTCCTCAGTGCGATCATAAAAATCCATGTGTCCTGAACCCGAACGAACAAGCGGGGCGCACATGGTACGAAGGCAATTGATAAACTGCTCTGGAGTTCTTTTGAGCAAACTTGCGAAATGTATAATGATCTTGCCTAACGAGTAAGCAATCCAGGCTTCTAAGAACTGGCAGAGCAAACTGTTGACATTTATCAACTCATTGACATTCGGACGAGTGCCACAAGGAGAGATATTCACGACAACCACTGCGGAAGAAGAAGGACTGCGAGAGAGAGAATGCCAGAACCAGCTTTAGCCTCCTCCTGCACCGCTGCTGATAACAAAATAGGTATTAAGATTGAGAAATTAGGGAAAGCACATTGTCGAAAAAACTGTATGCTGATCCTGATGATAATTATGTGTGTCATGAGTATGTTAGCACCAATAATGACGGCATTATTACTATGGCACGTGGAAGCAACGCACCCATTAAATATGCTCTTACCAGTAATTAATATTTCCACTACTGAAAGCCCGGTTCATGTAATTACTTACACCTTGCCCTCAATGGAAGAGAGGCACAGAGAAGGATATGGGAATCATACATTACTGCTTATAATGAACATGACACATGCAATTTTAAAGAGAAATAATTGCTGGGTATGCTCCTATTCACCACAACATGCTGGAAAAGGAATAGGTTGGTATGTGCAGCCATTACCATTAAGTTCTGCATGCAGTGCATCACTAAGTGCACTATTTTATGGGAAATGGAATAAGAGTGATACGGGTCAACTAGGTAAAACAAACATGAATGAATTTGAGGAAATAATTATGAGACCCGTAGGTTGTTCTATATTCCTTAAAGCACGAATGATAATCCAAAACCCTACGCCAAAACCTGCACAACGAGATAGATTGTCTCCACCATCCAAAACATCAGTAATCACATTCCGTGTAAGAACAGAAGAAAATAAAGATGCAATGCCCCCTTCCTATACAGTGAATTATAGCCCACGAACTGTCCCTTTTTGCTTGAAGAAGAAGGGCTCCTATTCAGTAGGAACGTCCACTAAAAGTATGAATACAGCGGTTCTCAAAAGAAAAGTAGAACCAGTAGGTGATCCTGTTTATTTTATATGCAGAGAAAAAGCGTATCCCTGGTTACCCAGAAACTGGGGAGGCACATGTTATTTGGGTCTACTGTTCCCGGGAGTGTTCCTCTTAGAGACAGCAGATGTAGCCAGGTTATCTAGATCCAGGCCACAAAGAAGCACAGAAGGTGCTTTAAGGACAGAAGACTTAGCAAAATCATTCGTACCATTTTTGGCCCAAGCCATAAATTCCTATAACATAAGGAATCTATCCCAAGTGTTAGAGAGTACAATAAACATAACAACTGATATACTATACAACATGACGCTGGAAGAAAAAGGAATTAGATTAATGACACTGCAGAATAGAATGGCTCTTGATGTAATCCTGATTGATCGTGGGGGAGTTTGCAAAATCGTGGGATCAGCGTGCTACATATTTGTAAATGACTCCTACCCTACGATTTTTGAATCGATAAAAAAAGTTACACGTCCTAAGCTCCGAACTCCATACCATAAATGGGAATTGGGAGGCAGGGTCCTGGTTTTGGGGGATATTACGTGCTTGGGGATGGAAGTTAGTTGCAATACTAGTAATAGTGCTCGGAATGTTTATGACTTGCTGTTGTTGCATACACTGTCTGCCCCTAGTTTGCACTGAGATAAGTGAAGAGTGTATGCATATGGTAACCCAAAAACAAACGTATGGCCAAAATGATAAAGATATGCATGAAATGAAAACGATAAAAGAATTCATGACCATAAATATTGGTGGGAATGAAGATGCATATAGTAGTATGCAAGATTCAGGTTCAAATTCAAATTCAGATATATCAGACACTTCATCAGACGAGGGTGCAATGTATGGATGAGGCATTTGGCAATCGGCCAAAAGGAGGGTTTGTCAGTCTAGGAAAATAGATACCACACGATTAATAGCAATGTATAATATTGGCCGAAGACCAACCGTCTCATGTACTGAATGCCAGAAATACAGACTCATAGGTTTGACCAATGTGCGGCCATTTTTGATGTAACTAGAATCGCCATTTTGTTCTCTAACGTTTTCTCATTGCTTTTTGTTCAAAACTGCTTAGCCGAAAGCTTATTCTGCTTATTCTGCTTATTCTGCTTCACTGATTACTTTGTTGTTCAAAGCGAAAGAGCAAGGCCGCGAGGCCGGGACTTATTCGTTGAAACATAACGTAGGCAGCCACCGAGAGGAATGCCCAATCCCCTCCCGCATATAGCCTTGGAGAAGAGCAACACGGCATTTAATAATTTCACTGATGCCAGCTAGTCTCGTTAATATGGTATAAATGCTAGAAAGAAACAGCTAAAGGCTTGAATTATGCTTTTCTTACGGCCCCCCTTTCCTATGACTCCCATGACACGAATAGCAAATAGGAGATAGCAAGGCCTGGAATGCGACTCTTCCCCCGTACGCAGCTTGCCTGTAAGAACAGAAGCACTGTGTTCTGTTCAACAAAGAAATATTTCTCTAGACTCGCAATGTTGCATATTGTTGCTAAAATAGATGTTTGAAGGTGTCATATTCGTCGAAATTGTCAATCATCAAACCCAGTTCAAAGAAACTATACAATGGGTGGTGTTAAACATGTCATGGCTGATTGTAAGATGTCCATTTTGTATACATGTAACTGATGTATGTTTTTTGCTCTCTTGCGTCCCTCGAGGTCTGGAGACACACGTCGTGGGGTGTGAGACCGAGTTGACTACCTGAGACTATTTACTTTGCAATAAACCCTAGCTTTTGGGAATACAACCTTGTGTCTGGCGTATCAGTTTGTGTATGGTGATTTGCCTTGTTTCCACTACGCGAGGGTCCCCTAGGGGCCCCTTCAGGAGATGACTGGTTTTCATTTCTGTTGTCATGGATTCCAAACTGGCTGGTGAATGCTTTCAAGATACATGGAGCAACAGTGCCAGAAGACAGCCCAGAAAGCTATTGGAATGAAGATAATGATTTGGTATAGATGATGGTGCTGGTGAGAGGATGTAAGATGAGAAAAGTACCCATGAGAATATAATCAACAGTCCCCTGATACCTCCAGGAATGAAGTTCCACTACCCTAACCATCATACAAAATATGTAGGATGTTGGATATTCTGTCCACCGTCAGGAGAGTGCTGTCACATGACCTGGAGTGTGGATGAACATAGGTCACCTGAGGGGGGTGACAAAGATATGGATCCTGAACAAACAACAGTATGAAGAGAAGATGAAGGAGATTGAAGAGGAGCATGTGGTCAAGGACTCAACCAGAGGGGGGAATGTAGAGGAGCAGGTGGATGTGTTTTACCTAGCTCCTGCCCCCTCACTACCATCATAATGGAACAGCAGGAGAAGAGCTGTATGTGGGACCCCATGTGTTGTCCCTATACTGCATCGAGTGTATGAGAGACGATATGCACTCAGGCAACCATACCGAATGTACTCACATACTGAAAGAGTGGAAGTATGTCAGCATGCACACATTGGACACCATGTATTGCTGAGTGAAATCTGACAAGGGCAAAGTGATGTCATAAAGAAGATTACAAGGATATACTGAAATGATATGAAAATACCTAAGAAAGTAACAATGTAACTGAAGTGGCAAAAGAAACATGTACGAAATGATAACGTAATCAAAGTAGATAAAGTAACTTGCTGACCAATAAGTGTAAGCACACAGTAACGCAAGGTAGATAAGAAATAAAGAAGCTTCCTATAGCGGAAAATACACGTGACAAGGACGGCCATGATAGGAAAATGGACGTCGGCTTGTGTAAAGATTCAATCCAGCTACCTCAGAAACAGACCAGGGGTGCAGAGTCAGGAGACACTGGAGAAACAGTTTTATGTGCAAAATAAAGAGGAGTCTAAGTTGGCCTGGATCAAGGATGTTATTTTAAGGAATAATTGCAAGGCACAAAGGGAGCCAGTCGGATAAGCCCTGTACGTAAGGCATGTGTCTCTTAGATTAAAGAAGAAAACATCTGCAATAGCCAAATATTGGAAATTAACAATAGATAAAGCTCCTACAAAATGGAGTGAGCAAGTCTATAGAGACTCAGAGGAGCAGCAACACCCAATATAAATTAATCAAATAGCAGTAAATAGGAGCTCAAAATGGACAAGTTTGCGGTCTCCTCACATGTGATTCAGAAGTTGAAAAAACAAGGACTATTCATTAAGCTTGGATGAAGATAGTGATGTGCACCCACTCCCTTGAATGTCCCAGAACAAAGAGAAAACTACAAGGTCAACTAAAGACAGGAAACTTTGGCTTATGGTAGGACTGATGAGAGATGATAAACTAATTGGGAAAGTGGGGGGTAATCTGACATGACACAAGCACCTGGGTTTTGCTTTGCTTACATGCTGCTAACAAGCCAAAAGTCCACGGTTGGGTGAGCATGCCAACCAATCAGAGAGTCAATGGAGCAACGTGCTATACAATGTTGCGTAGAACAATCTGCTGCCATTTTCTGTGCTATAATCAGTATTATACGTATTTAAAGGTAGTTCAAGGTGCAGATAATGGGCCGGCAATGAAGTACTTACCCCTATGCACGCCATAGGTACATATGTTCCATTAACCAATCTTTCCCTTCAATAGGTATTGTAGTTTGCCATGTAGATGATGTCATACATGATGCATATTGAGGTATATAACCTCTTTCTAATCAAGTGTGTGTGTGAGTGTGCGAGCATCACTCTGTTGTTCGTCAGTTCACCATGCTTTATTAAATTGAGCATAAAGTAGTTTTTTGCCATTTTTTCTGAGTCTGTCCAGTTATTTGGTCTGAGATCTTTATTGGTGATTCCATCTAGCACAATAGACGCTTCAAGGTGCTAGAGCACAATAGGAAAGCATGTTATTACTGGCTCTGTCAGTATATGCCAGTATCCCCATATACGAACATTCTCTTGTTGGTTTTGCCCTTAATCCCAGTAAACATTGCCTGCCGCAGGAAGCAAATATGTTATTGCTGCTGCCAAATACTTGCCCAACCCCTGCACCAACATTTAAGAATACTCTTCATGTTGGCTTTCCCCTCAATGCCAGTAAAACATGCAATGCTGCAGTAAGGAACCCTTTTCCCGTTTGGCTGCAAGCATGCCTCTGCCTACCATGTAGAACAATCATGGTGGCTCTGCCCTTAACACCAGCAAAAAATGCAATCCACAGAAAAAAAAACATTTATTTGCTGACTGCACAAGTGCCCCCATCCTCGACATGTAAGAAAACACATCATAATGGCCTTGCCCCTTATGTGAGTAGAAAATGCAATGCCACAGAAAATAAAATGTCCCATCTGGCTGCCCCATTTTGCTACAAACCCACCACACCAAACTCTCCTCCAATCAATAACAATCACCATGTTGGCTTTGCCCAAAAATAGCAGTGAAATGTGTAAGGAAACGCCTGTGCTCCGATACCCTTTACCTGGGTCCCAGGCAAGAGGAGCACTGGCTAAAATGACTGCTGTACACTAAGGCTCCCGTAAACCGTTCTGAATTCTGATGGGCTAACACGTTCCCGAGCACACTCTTCTAATGGCAACTGTGTCTGGCGATTAATGATTTATCAGTAACAGAAAGGGGGAGCTGAGGATTGGGTACAACCAGCGACAGTGGCCCTGAGGAGTTAGGTCTGCATCTCTGCCCAGTCATGGGCTGGCGTTCAGTACTCAGCAGCCAAGTCCATCTGGGTGCCCCAGTGGCAGCGTGGGCTGTGCGGCTGCTTTCATTTATCTGGTTTTCTGGACAAACAAAAAGCGGGGCTCGGATCCGACAGCCAGCACGCCGGTTCACGGTGAGGAGGGGGGCAGTAACCCTGGTGAGAAGCTGGCAGCATCATACAAGTTGTTCTTCTCCATCCAAAATTTCGATCTTCAACTGCTGCTCACAATATAATGAACTCTGCATCAAATTCCAGGTATTTCAATCTTCTGATTGAGGTTCCAATATATTTTACCTTCTCGTCCTATGATATCATCATTCTGTCTTCAATTAAATCGTCATTGATGATATGACTGTAAATATCGCTAAACTACCTAAAAGTCACAAGCTACCTAAAATGGGAGATTTTCATATAGCCTTGCATAGGTCATTTCAAACCTTGTGCTCGTGGATGTGCTGCAGAGCAGAGCAGGATTTCATCTCCACTCCGCTCCACTCCACTCCATCAAGCAAAGGCACTGAGGACTGGTTGTGGGCTGCAGCGAGGGCCCTGTGCTCCTATACATCTGCTTGTGTAATGCCGCAGCGCACACCATCTTGAGAAACACCAGAGGAGGCAGTTACGTTGTATTGTGAGGCCACATACCCACTTGGAAGAATCGTTGGGGCTGCAGGCACGCTGGTGAGACAGCCCTGCTTAGTGGCTAAGTGCTCTAGCTAGGGCTGAAATACAGGTACTGGAGGCATACCTGGTAGAGCAGAGCCTGTGATCTGCTGTGTGACGTTCAAGAAGGAGTCCCTCAGGGCCCCAGTTTGAAGTGATAAGGAACTCTGGTCTTCGGCTGCCGACACTAAAGTTAATCCTGGCTCCCCTGGGTCCACTATTGCCTTATTTATTTCTTGAGGATGCGGCGGTAGAGCCCCCAATTGCATTTCAGTCTGTGAAACCAGCAGAGACCCAGCTGCTGTTTGGAAGGCACAGTCAGCGCCTGTCAACCTGCTAGGCCAGATTGAGTTTGTTGTGCATTGGGCAGTCTCTCCGTCCCTCTCTTTCTCCCACTTTCCACCTCTATGCTCTCCTTTTCTGTGGTGCTCTCCGTCTACCCCATTTACTTTAACTGCTACTCTATCACCTATCCTATCTCTCTTTTGAAGTGTGGAAGAACGACATTCAAGAAAAATCTCCTGGTCTCCAATCCAGGCCTGCCAAGCCTGCCTATCGCTGATGCCTACATCAATACAATGGGGGTCATTCCGAGTAGGGCGGTAAGGGTTAACGGTCACCGGTAACGAGACCGATGCCGTTAATGCCTGCTTTTTGCAGGCGTTAAAAAACAAACCCGCAAAGGGACCTTGGAGGTAATTACGGTACCGTAATTTACGGTACCGTAATTACCTCCTTCCCCATTCCCATTGAGCCCTATGGGGCAAAAATGGGAATGGGGAAGGGCCCATGGTGAATGAGGAATTACCGCCCCGCCAACCTTGGAACGGGGCGGTAATTCCGCCATTCACCATGGCGGAGTCGGAAAAATACCAGCGTCACCCAAGGCGCTAATAGCGCCTTGGTTAACGCCAGGGTCGGAATGAGGCCCATTATGTTAATAAGCCGAGGTGCTATTGAACAGAAATACATACTGTTAGTTTATATAGGTATAAGAAAAAGATACACTGATGTGTTTTTTATGAAAGGCCCCATGTTTAGGGTAAACCCGTTTTTTGTTAAGTTATCATTGAATGTGTGTAAGTTTGAGAACCGATGGTGGAATGAATCTGATGATGTTTAAAGTATATGGATTAATGTGCTCTGTGAGCAAACAGTGTTGATTAATTTGGTGTTGGTCATATCTATCCAACCTCACCACCCAGGTACATTTTTCTTTATTTCTAGTTTGGGCTTATGACTGTCTATGTTGGAATGCCCAGGTTCTGAGCCCATGGATGGGTTCAACCTAGCGCTTGTTGGCATGGCGCCCTGTTGTTTCCTGCTGCCGTAATCCGAAATACATAGAGTCTATTTCTTCAATGCTTGGCTTGCTGTTGGTTGTGATTTGGCAGTCACCCGGTTGCGTGCGTATCTGGGGCGGTGCGACTGCCCTCAATGATGGTTGGTAGAGAGATATTTTGGTTGTGCTGTTCTCGGTAAGAAAGGGAGAATGTCTTGTCCTTTTGGCCATCTGTGAATGCTATTAGACTGTTGGTGAAAGTCTATGAGTGACAGCTCAGGAGAACAGATCGGGTGGAAATGGGCGGGATCCATGTTACAGGCCCCAGCGCAGCAAGGGCCTTAACGATGAGCCCTGGTGCCATTACCCCCGATCCAGCTGGCCGATTCAGGTATTATTGCTATTAGCACCCCGGGTTTCCAATACGGAAACCCAGGGTGCTGACATCAATTTATTTTGTAAGAATGAATGGGACACCTAGCGTCGTCCCGTTCATTCATACAAAATACCTAACTAAGATGGTCACTGTGGAGCTGGAAGAGCCCCTCTTCTATTTCCATGGCAACCGGGGAAGCTGGAGCGGCGGCATGTGAGCCACCACCAAAAGAATAAGGTGAGTGGGGTAGGGGTGTCGGCAAGATAGGGAACAGTGACCATGGGGAGGGTGAGGGAAAGATGGGGGGCAGGAGTCCAGCCATCAGGTTGCCTGGAACGCAGACTTAGATCGTCGGATTCAGCCAGCGATCCAAGCAACCTGATTGGTTGGCTCCCCCACCCAGGTGCTAATGAATGTTGAATGGCGTGTGAATGTCCGAATGTATCAGTTGAGAGCTTATGCTGGAGTGCATAAGGATGGCCAGTGGGTGGTCTCTCTATGGTTCACTATCAAGAGTAACAGAAACTAAAAAATAACTGTAAATCTATAAAATATAGCTGTGCTTTTCTATTAACTGTACAAAGGAAGTAGCACAGTGCACACGAATAAGATGTTGTTTGGGAGACCTGGTGGGTGCAGAAAATGGAATTAAATAAGGTAGATCGTGTATAGAGGTGCAGGGGTGAAAATGCAGTCCGAGCACATGGACTGTACAAGAACATACAAAAAGGTAAAGTTCCCGAAGGTGTGGGAACTCACGTCCCCTGCACACTGTCTTAGGCCTGAAAATGACAAAATGTTCTATGTAGAGTATACATATAAGGATTGATAGGGATATATATGAAGTGCAGGGTTAGTCATTACTAATTCATGAAAGAAATTTATCTTGGCATCCAATTCTGGTGTCATCAAACCGACAATCTTTAATGTGAAACAGAACCCAATGCATTTCAAGAAACAATTCTCTTCTTCAGGGGTACATTGTTTAGTATTTAGCTGATGAAATCATTTACATGCTGAAAATTGATTGCAATATTTGACTGTGATTTAAAATTCTATTTTAACCTTATTTTATAGGGGAATTGTACTTATTGGAATGTGGGCGCAGAGCGCACTTTTGTAGCCTTTTTAGAGTCTTTTATACGTTTTCCTCCTCTGTCGCTCGCATCCGCTTCACTCAAATTTATCGCAGGCTCAAAAGACTTGCTTCAGCGCGAGGGATCAGTTTGTTGGCCATGTTTCTTTACACAGGGCGAAACGCTGTGATTAGGAAATAGAAACGCCTGCTGCTAACTATTTTAGCTGATTTAATCATTTACATGCTGAAAATTGATTGCAATATTTGACTGTAATTGTAAATTCTTTTTTAACCTTATTGTGTAGGGGAATTGTACTTATTGTACTTATTGGAGTCTTTTAGATGTTTTCCTCTTCTGTCGCCCGCGTCACTCAAACACGCCGCAGGCACAAAAGACTTGTGTTAGCGTGAGGGATCAGTTTGTTGGCCATGTTTTTTAACACAGGGCAAACGCTGTGATTAGGAAATAGAAACACCTGCTGCTAACTATTTTAGCTGATTTAATCATTTACATGCTGAAAATTGATTGCAATATTTGACTGTAATTTTAAATTCTTTTTTAATTTGAAATTCATTTTTAACCTTATTGTGTAGGGGAAGTGTAGTTATTGGAATGTGGGCTGAGGGCACACTTTTGTAGCCTTTTAAAAGTCTTTTAGACATTTTCCTCCTCTGTCACCCGCGGCCGCGTCACTCAAATGTGCCACAGGGTCAAAAGACAGGCATCAGCGCAAAGCGCTGACTCAAAGCTTGTTTGGGCTTGTTCGGGCAGTTCGATGGTGGACACGAAGGGCTGCTACTGACTTAAAAATAGCAGGTCTACTGCTTGAAGCTTACCTCAATAAGATGTATTGTCAACCATAGCGTTTCTGAATAGATCGATTGATCTAGCCTTTGAACACCGTTGTGGATGTGTAGTGACTCGAAAGCTATAAAAATGCTGATTTATTCTAATGAGGAAATGAAGAAGCTGCAACTAAACAGAGAAGGAATAATTATCCTGAGGACAATGAACAAAACCAGGCACCTAGAGATCTCTAACAATAATAATTAATTAAAGTGGGACTCTACTGCCCTGTTACAAGCCTCTATTATTAATGCAAAGTCAGCCATAAAGAATGCTGCTGCAATTAAGGATCTTATTATATCCATGAACATGGACATCCTGTTTATAAGAGTCTTGGTTCAATGATGTTTCAGCTGCACATTTTCATCGCTGGGTGCTGGAGAATTGTCTAATCAAGTGGGCAAATAGAGAGGGTGCAAGGGGAGGCAGTGTGGCTATTATTGGCCGAACCTCCCTGGAATTATCGAATTTTCAAACTTTAAATTGGGATACACAGTCTAAACTCCTAAATTGTACTTTACATACATCCCATAAATGTTCTTTTCATCTGGTGTTGTGTTACAGACTTCCAGGCCAAATTGGCTCTTTTTTTACAAGGGCTGGGCAGTTATTTAGGAGTAGAAGCTCTACATTGTCAAAACGTAATTATCCTGGGTGATTTTAACATATGGTGTAATGTGTTTGACAATCCTGAATACTTGCAGCTTAAGGATATTTTGTTCTTTCAAGGTCTTTATCTATTGACTAAAGCTGTATCTCACGCAGATGGTCATTGACTGGACATAGCTATGTTCAGAGGCAAGACAATATATCATTACAAGAATATACCACTATCATGGTCGGACCATTTTTAGGTCAAATTTGCTATTCCAAATGAGTTAAAACAATATGGAAAGTTACTAGCCATAGCACTCAGCTTACACACAGTAAGAAAAAAATGGACAATATTAGTAGTTCAGATTTATTGAATGGTTATTCTGCCTATTCAGCCAACTCAGGGTGTGCCGAATGATATACCAATCTCATGACTTGTTCACAAATGAACTGTGACAAGCTGGCACATATTGCTCACACTAATAAACCTAGCTGTAGGACCCACCAGTGGTTTAATGAGTCACTGAGGACAAAGAAAAAACAATATTGTTGCAGTGAATAATTATGGTTAAAAACAAGATCTTCTGCAGACCTATTTGAGGATAAAGCAGCATTAAGAAACTTCAAATCACTCATGCGCAGCGAGAACGTAGTTTGAAAGACACTATCCTCGAGCATGTTTATTGTATTTAACTGATTTGAAGCATGCGCGACGGCGAGAGGTTCTTTTTAGTAGACTTCGCATACGCGCGGATGCTTAAGAGACTAGTGTCTCTCTTTCTGAACTGTGACAAGGCGAACAGCTAATGAACTGTACCATTTGGAGAGAAGTTCAACTTTGGGGAAGAAGTTCATATTTATGTTCATTTCATTTCCAGTATCCAGTACAAATATGCTAAAAGGTTGAAAGTGTAATTAACTACAACCTGCATTCAGATAAGAATCTCAGATCTAAGTTGCAACTGGAGTCATAAAATTCTGCAATTGTGAGTGAACAAAAGAGCCTCTCCGACCTTACAAACCATTAGCTACTTGGGAAGTTTGAAAACCACAGTAGATAGTAGTGAACTCAATTTTCTAGGCAAGTGAAGTGAAAGTGAAGTGGGTGCAAGGCAATTCGGACAGTAAGGGTGGCTAACTTCATAGATAGAGATACTCATTCTTCTAGTGAATACAACTTTGCTGATAAGGGAATTGATTCCGGAAATCAACTCAAGAATTTCCTGAACTTCATTCCTCCTGAAAGTTACAGAACAATTTCCTCCAGCAAAGTTTCTTCAGAGGATGTGATAAATTGAAGAATCAAGCAGAAGAAACTTCTAACCAGGCCTTCCAGCTCTCCAGGGAGGCAAAACAAGTATACAACTTTTAAAGGGAAGAATAGTTGGGATGATTCTGATAGAAAGGAAATAATATTTCTTATTTTTATCCTCTGTAGGTGCTCAGATTATTGAAGAGTGTGACCTGTGTCTTTTTTATTTTCTTCACTTCCCCTTTCCCTGAGAGTTGTAGAGACTTCTGCTGTTACTCTCAGTAGTTGACTACACATCTCTGGGGGACTGTGTGGCTCAGCAGCTCCTGCGGACAAGGACTGAGGACCTGACAGTTGGGCAGTTAGTAGAAAAGTGACTCTCCTAGGGTTGTATCCCTAAGGAATCAAAAAGATCCTATATCACACCTTTGTTAAAGAAAAATACTAGATTCTAAGGTATACTCAAACTATCGCCCAATTGGAGGCTTATCCTGATTAGCTATAATTTTGGAGAAGATTGTCACAATCTAATTACAGTCTTTCCTCGAGGACCAGGGCATTCTGGATTTGTTCCAATCTGGTTTTAGACCGGGTCATGGGGCTGAGGCGGCATTATTGTCAGTCTGGGATGACGTTCTAAAGTCAGCCAATGAGGGTGACATTAGCATGTTAGTTATGTTGGACCTCTCGGCTGCCTTTGATACAGTAGATTTTGAGATACTTATCTCTAGACTCTCTGCCATGGCCCATGTTTCTAATGTCTCACTGCAATGGTGTACCTCCGTTCTAAAGGATTGATTCCAACAGATTAAGTTGGGGATCTTTATTTCAGACTTTCTGAGAGGTTAAATATGGAGTCCCCCAGGGTTCTTCATTGTCACCATTGCTTTTTAACATATGTATTCGTCCTGTGCCGGAAATATTTGCCGAATCTGGACTGCTCTATCATTATTTTTCTGAAGACACGCAGATCTACGTGCGGCTAAATGAACCCATGGAAGCCACACAGAGAGTGCCTGCATGTGCCAGTAAAATTAAGATCTGGATGGTCGCCAATAAACTCCAGCCCAATCCAAATAAGACAGAGATTACTCTGTTTGGCCCCAATAAAAACTGGCAACAACTCTATCACATTTGCCTTGTCCTGAGCTATTTGAGGCCTCTACATGATTTGCCTCAAAAATTAAAAAACCTTGGTTGTACATGGCAGGCAGATTTAAGCTGCAACCTGCAGATCAATGATACAGTGAAATCTGTAAATTACCAACTTAGACTGGTAATACCGTTATTGTCCTTGATCTCACCTAAAGATCGTCCCTTGGTGGTCGGTGCCTTGCTTAATTTGAGGTTCGACTATTGTAACGCTTTGCTTACAGGAGTTCAGAAGAAGCAAATTCAGCATTTTCCGTTTGTTCAGAATTGAGCTGTTCGGTTGATTTTTTTTACTGCTGCGCCATTCACTCATTTCGTAACCTTGGAGAGATCTCCATTAGTTGCATGTACAACAAAGGGTATTGTTTAAGACTCTCTGTTTGGTTTTTAGGTGCATCCAAGGGATGCCCCGAGATACTTGGTGTCAAAAATCTCGGCTTATCAACCTGAACGCTGTCTGCGTTCATCTAGACAACAGCTTTTGGTGTTCCCCCACTCACACTCTGTTACATGGGCAACAGACGTTTTTCCTAATCAGGGCCTAGAGCCTGGAATGCTCTACCGCATGAACTTCGTAACACTAAGTACTTGTTGGAATTTAGAAAAAAATTGAAAACGTATCTTTTCATCTAAATATAGTAGACAATGCTGGCTTTCTGTTTCTGTGTTGCTTTATCATCTGCGCCCAGATGCAATCTTTTTTTGCCTGGCTCCCTCATGTATATGTGCTATATAAATCCTCAAATACATACATACAAATACAAATTCCTTAACAAGTTCTGTAAGTAATCAGAAAAAGCGGATATAAGTAACTAATCATTCACTTATCACAATGATAGTATATACCGTACACAATATCAAAAATGCTAATGCACCGTAGGCTTGATAACTCACCCAATTTGTGTGACTTTCAAATGGGAATCTTGAAAGGGGTTTTAAGTTCACTAGTGAATACCTCTATAGTTCTTAGGAAAAACGAAAGAGTATCTATAAAGAAAAGAAAAACCAATATCTGGTTACTGTACAAATATATATACATAACCTCAAGTAACTAGATTACAACTAGCAATAGAACTGAAGAACTCCTTACCAATACATGGGCCTAAATAGCAGCATAATATCACGTGGGTACTTCAATGTGAAAATCTAAACATCCCAATTGGGGGGGAAACAAAGGTAGATCTAAAAACCACTTGGTCATAGTATAAGGACAAGTAATATTTCCAAAAAAGGATTAGCAGTCAAAACGTGGACTGTAGCCTCACTTTTCTACTAATACTCTGTGTCTGGGGTACATCAATCCCCTTTACAAATTACACCATTCTCTCCAGCATATTTAGCGGTTCACTCAATTTGAATTCTGCTACTAAAACATCCAAAGCCTTATAATGCAGTTCCTACTCAAGTTCTTCTTGGAGGACAACAGGTGTTTTTAAGTTTCCAACTCGCACCCTATTTATAAGGTATTCCCCTTGTGGTTCTAGGTGGAAGATTGTTCCAGGTGCACATTATTGAGAAACCTATAAACATTCCCTGTGCCCTCACAATGCTCTCTTTTGCCTCCTCGGTTTAGCAGCACTGCCTATTGTGGTCAAGTAATTTCTTCCCTACAAGGTCTTTAGGTGCTAGTGTCTCTTCCCCCCAATAGCAAAAATCCATTGCATTTGAGTTCTTATGGAGTGTTACCAACATATCCATGATCAATTGCTTCTTTTGCACATTCTCTCTAGGCCTGTGGCAGCCATTTGTGGCTCCTCTGCCCCTCTTTTTTTGTTGTTGCTTTTTTGTGTGCAGTTGATGATAGGGCTAAACATAATTTGGGTTTGTTTTTTGGTTGCCATTTCATCTCTCTTTCAGCCCAGTACAATTCTTGCTCCAAGGACTGCCCAGACAACCTCCTCTGCCATCCCTATGCTGAAGCACTTCACCTCGTTACGGAGGCTGTGTATACCTCTACTCATCATCATTGATTGATGCTTGAATCCTCTGCCCTGTATGACCTACACTAGTCCTAGTACAGTGTTAGTGCTACCTCTTCTAGACTCATTGGGTACAACCACTCATTTCTAGGTTGAGTTCCGCCACCACTCCTTTCATCCTTGAAGACCTGCTCTCCAATCTTGACTTTAATCTCCCTTCTGTCCTCATTCTCATAGATCTATCCTCTGCTTTTGACACAATCAACCATGCTATCCTGCTCAATCGCCTCCGCAACAACCTTGGTATTACTGATCAGGGCCTGGCCTGGTTGACCTCCTTTCTTATCTGTCTGACCCTCTCAGGTCTTTCCTCTCTTCTATCCTTATCTCTACTTGTGGTGTTCCCCATGGGTCTAACCTCTCTCCCTGGCTCTTCAGCAAATACCTGGCGCATCTTGCCCACTGCATCACTACTTTATGCTCCAATTTTCAATGTTATGCGGATGATACTCTGATCTCTTTCAGGCTCCCCTCAGCCACCTGTGCTTTTTCTGTCATACCCGACTGTCTGGCCGCAATTCAGGAATGGTGTGCCACCAATGATCTCTGTCTTAATTCCAGTAAGACTGAGATCCTCCTCCTTGGGACACCCGCTCCCTTCTTTCCTCTCTCTCTCTGCTGCCCACTCTGGGCCCTCTTCCTGCTCCTTCCTTTGAGACTAAGAAATTTGGTGTCATCTTCGACTTCACCTTCTCCTTCTCTCCTCACATCTCTGAGATCTCTAAGAAGTCAAACAATGAGCTGCACCTCCTCAGAGGTATTCTTCCTTTTATCACTCTCCCCCAGAAGCTCATTATCTCCAGAGCTCTGGTCCTCTCTAGGCCGGACTATTGCAACAGCCTATTTCTAAATTTTCCTGCCTCTACTCTTCAACCATTACAACTTATCCAGAACAGGACTGCAAGACTTGTCCTTGGCCTCAAGCCCAGGGATCGCATATCACCAGCTTTAAAATCTCTTCACTGGCTTCCTGTAGCTGCAAGGATCAAGTTCAAGACCCTCTGCATCGCCCAAAAGACTTCCTGGAACCTGGTACCGCTCTACTTCTAACGTTCTCTTCCAAAACATCTTCCGTCTAGAGCTCTCCGTTCATCCACCTCCAACTCTCTGAGCGACAGATGCTTCTCCAAACTGAAATTTGGAGGCAGATCTATCTCCTCGGCTGGGGCCTCCCTCTAGAACAGCCTCCATGCCTCTCCCAAATTTGAGCAGAACCACCTCTGGTTCTGGAAGCAACTGAAGACCTTCCTTTTTGCTTCTGCTTTCTCTTTTCCTATCCCCTGCTGATGCACTAGACTGCTTTGCGCACTGGTCACCTGGTCACCCTCTGAACTTGGATCCAAGCTCCTGCATGTCCAGTTGCCCTCACACTGCCTCCAGGCTCCCCAGTACTTAAGGGTCTGTATCTGCAACCCTACAGTCCCTTCTCTCTGCACGTATGAGCCAGCTGCTGGCTGCACCTGTGAGTTAACTGCACCTTTCCCCTTCCCTCTTACCCGCACTTGTGCGATCTGAAAGGCACAAGGCCTAGTAAGATTGTTATTTTGCCCTCCCTTTGTTTCCCCCTCGTTGTATTGTCGTACCTAGAAACACTTGTGTACAGGCGCGTTATGAATGCCACATCATATCATATCATATCTATTGTCTCAGGTCAGGGCAGCAAATAAACAAACCAAAGCGATGACTTACCCAGTTATCTCTACTCTTTAACCTTATTGCCCTTAACTTTTACATTGCCACACCCAGCCAAAAACTCAAAAAGAATAGTACATATGTGCTCATGTAGATCCAGTGACGGGGATGAAGTAAGGTTAAGAAAACACATTTGCATGCAGTGGACCACCAATGTTTGCAATTATGTGTTGTTGGGTACCCTACATACGATTTTAAAGGTTTGCAAGGTATAGGGTAAAAGGAAAGAGTAATACCAGGCGAAATAGCCTTTACTCTTCCCTTTTCCTCTCCATCTTGTAAACAAATAAATACTGCCTGCAAATTAAGCTTTGTGGGAGGCATGCCAAGGACGAGTATACTCATCCTTTTTACATAGACTTCAATAATAGCCTGGCACTTACGGGGTTCATGTATGTATTTTGTTTATTTATATAGCACGCCGGGCCCAAGGGCATCTTGCCTATGGACTCTGCTTGCTCTCAAATTATTCATGGAACAGTTAGTCTTTTTGGAAGTCACTGATCTCCTAAGGTTATTAAAAAACGCAGCGTCAGCTTCCTCAGTGTTAAAGGTCGGAATACCCCCTCCTGTGCTAATCCACTTTCAGACAGACCATGAAACAAACAGTAGCCATGATATCAGCTTTCTATAACATGTTCTAATCTTCATGGTGGCTTTCTTCCTAGTCAAACTCTCCAAACTCAAGCCTGAGAGTAGGAGGAGATGATCATTTTCAAAATCATACACCTTGCCATTTGACCACTTTGATAACCTTTTATATAATTTAATTTGAACGTTGAACATCGCTGTGCTGTCCACTTTTTGGATGGCTCTTGTCTAGGAAACTGACAACACGCGTGGGTATGTACATATGTACAGTTCATATAGAGCACTCGATCATCTCAAGCGGTATCTTGGTGCTAAAAAAAGGCCCCAGAGAAACATGAAAGCCAACAACCTTAAGCAATTAGAAAAAAGAAACATTTTGAGATGTTCACGGAATAAAAAACATTCATTGGTTAGCCACAAGGTCAATGGTATGAAATTCACATGTTCTTCTATTCTAGCTTTCAGTGCCTGGGCAACTACTAATTTCAAAGATTACCCTCAGAGAAGATACGTGTATGCTATATGGAAACATTTTATGGTATATAGAAACTAAACATCTCCTGGCTAATGATAGGGCTTCTAGCATACAAGGCTCAGTGTACTATTCAAGTTAATTTCAATAGAATTCTCCTAGCAACCGAAAGCCAGTGTAAGCCACCCAAGGCTGTAGTCATATGTTCCGCAATGACCAGCTAGAGTGGGTCTGTGATTTGTGACTTTGTGTTTTTTTTTTCTCCAAAGAACATACTCCCGCCCATCCCATCTTGTTGCCAATGAGTACATTTGTATTCGTATTTTAATGTATTAACATAGTGCTATAGACCAAACTGCTTAACATACCAGAGGAACAATGGTACAAATCATGTGCAAAACAACTGGTCTGAGCCGTTTACATAAATGTTTTCAACAATTGCTGCCATTTGTAATACATCATTGATTGCTACATTTGCACAGTAACTTACACCACTTATATTGGAAAGTTTTAATGGAGCAGGCAGTTTTGTGTTTGAGTACTTTTTGCTTACTACACTTTGTTAATGAGATTTTTGGCACTACAATGGTGTGTTGCTAACATTTTCATATGGCGGAAGGTACTTTTACAAGCAGGTCCAGAAATGCAGGTTAACAAATGTCGTGGTACTTTTGTGTATTTGCGCACTGGTCAGGAGTTCATAGTTTGTAGTATTTTACTTTTTCCATTCTCGTTGCCTTTCACATAACGGTTGATGAACTGCTGCAACGACTTGATATAGGTGTGGCGACCGTTGCACATTGATGTGCAAGGACATTTGTAGATGGGCCTTATTGCTTTGGTACCATTTAGAGTGGCATATAAGTTTGATGGGGATATTTGTGAAAGCAGTGGTTTTTGTTCCATTATGCTATTGTCTCCCTTTTCATACCCTCGTACAGTGCTATGTCTGGCAATTTGTTTCCTTTGCTCTTTTTTTATGATTCTATATTGAAGTATGGCTCTGTGCTGGTGGTGTGAATCTATTCACCTGTACTGCTGTTTCCAAAGCTATCTATGCTGATATTGGGTCTGTTTTGAAGTAGTGGTTGTAGTTAACAAATTAATTTTGGCAGTGGTTTCATTTTGTTTCCAATTACTAAAAAGAATTTTCGTTTCTAGAGCATTGCACTGACTACAAGACCTTCCAGGATTACTGTTCTGCGGTACGGTTAAGGGCTGAGTGTCATTTCTCCCCTCCACTTATAAGGGTAAAGGACTCTGTGGAGGAACATTTTGCGTACAATTACTTATTTGGATTGCTTCATTGTGGTGCCATTAGCATTCATACATGCTCTATTACTACTAGTGACATTTGAACTCTTTTGACTACCTTTCTTTTCATGTCTACATTTTGATAGAGGCATTACATTCTCCTTACTGGAAAGTGCTTTAGTTTTCGTTAGTGACTGCATTAGCTGTCCCCTTTCAACTTTCAGTAGAAAGTCTGCTTGAGGTGGATGGCTAGTTTCTATGCTTTTAGGTACAGCTGGTCTATTTCTGTGTTGTTGTCTACTGAGTTCATTTTTGCTAAGCATTCTGTAGCAGCTGTTGCAGAAAAAAGGAAAGTGTGGGTGTGCAAATTTTGGGATGTATACGTGTGCAGCTCTGCTTGAATGGATGAATGTGAGGGTAGAAATTTAGATAGAGGTGTGTGATTGTGTAATGGTGTGTTAGTGTCCGGTGGGGATGCTATGATGCTATGTGGGAGTTAATATAATGGTGGCGACATGATAACACAAAGTGAGGAACTATTGAGGTGCAATGCGTAACGATGACGCAAACACCATTGGGTTAATGCAATTCTGCACCTGAAAAAACAAGAACACTGCACAGTCTCAGTAAGAGGCGACACTGTACAGTAGCATTAAACTTACTTTGTTGGATGTCGAGAGTTGGTTTACCCTGGAATGCATTGCGAAGTGGACACGCCACTGGCTTCCAGGACAGAGGTGCTTACTGCAACTGAGAAAGAAGACAGTAAGAAAAGACGTTGGTTAATGGCATACTGAGTGCATTTGGAGTATACATTACTTAAAAGGGTAGGGGGATGTGTTGGAATGAAGAGTTAGTGTGTGTGTGTAGGTGGAGGGCTTTGTATATGAATGAGGACTTGGGAGCAGCAGCTTTGTTGGTGAGGGGCTAAGTGGTTCACTTGTAAGTGTGCTGTACGGCATGCGGTTTAGCAAATGTGTGCATTGATGTAGGAGTATTTCCTTTTCAAATGCATTAGCCTTCATTGTAGAAGGGTGAGAAAAAGGTCTTGAAAGGTGTGCAGCTTGGAAAGGAAAATGTTTTCGTGTGTGAAATTCTATTACCTTTTCTGCATATATATGCCTTCAACATGAGTAGAGCAATTATTTCACTAGTTGGTTTTATTTGTCCACAGGTACGATTGGTACTGTTGTCAATGCACACATATATTTTTTTACTTTTGTAAGTAATGTTACATTCTGTGAAGTGTGCAAGGTAAGTGGCAGGCACCCTGTCCTCATGCATGCAATGTATGTATTTAGTTTAGGATGGTGGGATGCATTCGGTGCTCCTTTGCTGCAACAATTCTACAAATTTCATAGGAGATGCGTTAGTGCAGAAAAAGGTTGTACAATTGTTAGAAGAAAAGAAGAGAGTAACTGTTTGGCTATTGCAATGTCTGATATGGGTAAGTGAAAACTTTCAAAGTCCATGCCGTTGCAAGTGGCATCTGATGGTTGGTGATGGGAGAAATGACGGTATGCTTCGTGAGAACGTTATGGAGGTTTAGTGGCAGGTACACTGCTCGGAGGCACTTATAACAGAGTTGCAAAGGTACTGTATAAAATATATTGATACCTGTACTTTGTGGTGATGGGTGCCAATGTGGATGAATCTGGATGCAGTAATAGTGCATAGTTTCACAGAACTTTCTACTAGAGATGCTTTACAAGCACACACGACTTGTACCGTGAGTGTGTTACGCAGAAATGATAGTTTTAGATGCAGAGGTCTTAGATGTGATTGTTCGATGTGTGTGTAACTATTTTACAGTACCAATGAGGGAGTGCTGGAAAAAGAGTAGTGGAAAGGAAACAAGCACTGCCCCTGTTTTAGTAGGGCACGGTCCTCGCAGTAGTTGGGGAAGCGCACACGCCCCAGCCTGTACTTTTCAGCATGCTGGTTATGAAAATGCGTCTGTGGGGACTATCCAATCAGGACACGGAGGTGGTGGACACGGAGGGGAGGTTGGTCATATTAAAGGCTTTGGTGGAGAATAGAGAGGTGTGCATTATAAATACGTATGCCCCCAACCAAAATACTGCAGCATATTTTAGAACCCTGTGTACTCATTTGGGCGCGTGTATGGGAGGAGCGGTTATTTGGGGAGGGGATTTCAACTGCGTGCTCAACCCCAAGGCAGATAGATCCGATGATAAGATTGATAGGCCCACCCCAGCAGCCAGTGTATTGCAGACATTACTGGACGACTTCGGGCTGGCAGATGTTTGGAGGCTGAAACACCCTAATGAAACACAGTACTCGCATTACTCAGCCCCGCAACAACTGCACACGAGACTTGATTATTTTTTTGCCACGCCAGAAGTGGTGATAGAGACCACCCAAATAGACTACAGAGCGAGGGTCCTGTCGGACCACTCGCCTCTGGTTCTGAGCTGGCAGCACTGCCGCCCCAGGGCGACGTGGCGTCTCCAGGCAGAGGCGCTCTGGGACCCGGTCTTCAGGGAAGATATCAGGGATGCGATCACACAGTACTTTGAGGAAAACACAGCTAGTGTGGACTCAGCGTGCAACTTCTCAGCATGCTGGTTATGAAAATGCGTCTGTGGGGACTATCCAATCAGGTGTTGAGGGTGTGCTTCACAGGAAGGGGCAGTAATACTTTTTTCATTGCTCTGTGTAGTGAGGATGGCAGAGATGGACAGATGCACAGTGTTGATCATGGGTGATGCCTTTGTGCAAGATCTGCACAGGTATGCCTTGGAAAGAGGTTTTGATGGCAATTTTGATTTGGAAGGAGTGCAGGCTTTGTGGTGCAGTGTTTGTGAGTGCAGTTTCGGTGCTGTGGTTGTACTTTGCAGAAATATGGCCACTGTCGCTACTGTTAATGTTGTTGTGGTGCACTAAGGCGCACTGCACTTGGGTTAAATCCCTTGTGCACATTTTCTGCGTCAACTGAAGAAGGTGCTGAAAGCAGTGAAGCAGATTTTTCCCACTGGTAAGGTGCTTTTCTCATCCATACCACCAAGAAGACTATGGGACTATCCAAATGTAATTTGTCCGCAGCCAGAGGTCGGAAGGTGTCTAATAAACAGAAGCATGTTTGAATTTCTGTGCACTGCTGGGATGTTTTACTGTGACAATGACATCCTTCATTCTCAAAATGTGTACTTTTTCCATGCAAATGGCATTTCTTTGACCGCCATTGGAAATGGTATTTTGTTTTACAATCTGCAGGATTCTTTGAAGAGGTTCCTGTATGAATGTACGGAGGAGAAGAAAAGACCCCCCCCCCCACAAAAATGTGTTTGTTTGCAAGCACCACAAAAACAAACAAAAATAGGCTATTTTCAGAGTGACCACTAAAGATGGAATCCTCTACCCTGGTTGAAATGTGTTCACCCACTGCCGTACACAGCATGATGTGTCAGCGGATATCGCGATATTTGCAGGATTGCACATACCACATCCAGGGCTTTTGAGGATGCCAGGCATGGAAATGGGACTGTGGACGCTAACGGATTGGCCAATAAGGTTTCTGGGTGTGGTGTGTAAGCAGAGGGTGCAGTGTTGTGAAGTTGGTGACTTTCTCGCTATACTTAGAGAGAAATCACGCCCCCCCTCCCTAGCAACTTTATACTGTAAAAGTGCATACTTGCCAACATTCTATGAACAAAAACATGTAGGATTTTTCAACTTTTTAAAATAATACTTCGCATAACAATTACATCTCAGGAAAATACAAAACATACATTGTTGGCACCACTGAGCATTCTAAAATACACAACCAATCAAACAACACAACATGGAAAGATAATCAAATGTTTAAAATGTATAACTCTGCGTGGTAAGTTAACACTGAATTTAATTAACTACCTTTACAGAAGGTAATCACGCAGAGCTAGGAGGCAACGTTTGCCACCACTCTGTCGCAGCAGCCTGGGCAATACATATTTATTCCTGAAGTGCAAGATAAATAACTTAACAACATGGAGACTGATAACCTCTTCAGTCTGATATGTAGATGCTGTGTGTTGATGGTATGCTCTGCCACTTGCATGCACTGGTGGTTCACATAAGGCCTGTCCTGGCCAGAGTGCAGGGCAGAGTCACGTAGCTGTCAGATCAGTGGATTGGTGTGAGCCCATAATTCAAAGTAATCAGTTACCTGCACACCGCACAGGCAGACTAACTAATGTGTTGTATGCTTTGTCCTGGGCTGGTTTCAATCAGCCTGCCTTAGAGTTACATAAATTACTTGGCCCTGTAAAAAGCAGTTGGATCTGCCTAAATCAATAGGGTTGGCAAGTATGAAAGTGGCTAGCGCAAAATCTACCTACTTTCTTCCATTGGTTTGGAAACGTACACTTTTTTCTATTGCTTTCCAATCCAATTGGATAAAGTCACTACATTTCTTGCTAGCCATGCGGCTAGTAGTTGACCATTGTTTCTGAATAAATACTCTGTGAAGTGCACAATTTGCATCACATTTCATCAAAAACTCACAATTGCGTACTATTTAAAAAAGTCTGCCACAAAAAGAAGGAAGAGCCATTTGCAACTGTGGCCCACTTTTGCCCCAGACAACTTTATGCCCCACTCCAACAGTGACGCTGATCTAGAAGGGGTTTCTGCACATCAGAAGCAGGTAAGTGAGGTGCTTTGGTAGAGTAGTGCATTGTGTCAGTACTGGAACTGTCAAGTTTTGGGCGCTTCGAGGTTCGTACAGCATTGAAACCTGTAGAGCTTTTTAGGACTGAAATAGTTTCTGGTTTGGAAGCAGACAAGAGCCCTGCAGAGGTATTTTACACGTGTTTACCTTTTTCCTGCATATCATAAAGAAGCAAAATATAGTTATTACTATTTCTAATAGGTATTTACTTCTGGCTATGACAAATCGACATGCATGCTGTACTGCACTTATGCATTATGTTATGTACTGTCATCTGTAGGTTATCAGACTATGCCCCACGTATACTTTTTTTTAAAAAACTGTTTTTATTATTTTAGAAACAAATAAACAATACAAACCAAACTAGCAGGATTATTTGCGACAGACACATGAACATCAATTCATGCGCACTACTGCTCCCCCAATCCCTTCCCCCTCAAGAGCTTGTTTGCGTTTCTCATTCTGTATCTGCTGCATGTGGCCGGGTATCACTTTCTTCCGAAGCTGCGGAATCCATTGCCAAACAGTCCTGCTACTAACACTCTCCATGCCATCAGGTTACCCACTTCTTCCTCCCCGTTCTTGCTACATGCCTCCTGCCATACTACTGTTTCAGCCTCCGCCCATTTTTGCAAATCCCGCCACCATAACTCAACCCGTGGCTTGTGGCACTGCTTCCAGCCCATGGCAATCCTTTTTGCAAGCACATATGCCAGGTCCCTCAGTTTCCCAGCATGTTTAGTATTCCGTGGTCTGGGAAACCCTCCCAACAGGCAGGTCCAGGCCGTATCTATGTTGAGCGTGACCCCTTTATCCGCTAATTTTCGTGCCACTTCCCCTCAAAAACTTTCAATCACTGGGCAGGACCAGAACATATGTGTCATATCAGCGTCTTCTTTATCGCATTTTGGGCATGCTTGTCTTCCTGCATTTACAAACTTGGATATTCTCTTCGGGGTCATATAGGCTCTATGCGTTATGTATAACTGTATTTGTTGCAATCTGGTGTTTCTGGACACTTTCTTGTGGTATCCCATAGCACGCTCCCACATCCCATCGGTCATTTGTGCTCCCACCTCCGCTTCCCAGTCCAGCCTCAAATGCGTCAAATCCTTCCCCACCCGGGTCATCACCATCTCATATAATCTAGAGATCTCGCGACCTCCTTCTGATGTGTCATATATTGTCCCCATAATGGCGTCTGGCTCCTCCGCCAGTAAAGTCTCTGGCCAGGTTTTACGAATAATCTGGACTAGCCTACAATACGTGACATATTGGCCTCTGTGCAAGCCTGCCTCTTCCCCCAGTTCTTCGAAATCCTTAATGGTCCCCTCTTGCCATACATCTCCCAATGTGACCAGCCCGACCGATTCCCAATAGGTCCTGATAATCATTCTTAGTTGGTTGTCTTCCCCTGCTAAGGCCCCTGCTAAGGCCACTAGCGGCACTTGTGGGAACACGGGTACGGGTTCTCCATCAGTCGGCATGCTCTACGCCACATCTTCCACCCAAGCAACATCATACCCGGGCGTTCTTTCATTTCAGGTCTAGGCAACCAAATAATCTCCTTTAAGTAAAACGGAGTGCAGTCCTGTCCAAACAGCCTAAGTTCAGGAGTTACCTCATCAGAAAGCCATTTAGTTACATATTGCAACTGACCAGCCACATAATAGGCCTCAAAGTTTGGCAGCTTAATTCCCTCCTCTATCATAGAAGTTCTGCAGCTTCCATAGTGCCACTCTATTTCGAGTACCATGCCATAGGAAGTCTCTGCACATTCTATTCAGTTTGACAAAAAACTTTTTGGGTATCAAGTACGGTATATTACTGAAGAACTTCTCCCAAAACTTCATACTTGTTCGGACTTTTCCCACAGCCACCTCGGTATTATGCAAGTGTTCCTTCTCTACCGTGTGATACACCTCTATTCTGAGGTAGCGGAAGGAATCAACCGCTCATGGTACAGACAACATTGGCAACCGCTCCAGAGGGGTTCCTCTGTAGCTTCCCAATGGGAACATGCTTGATTTTTGGGGGTTCACAGTTATGGCGGACATTTCTGCATACCTTTCCATAACCTCTAGAATATATTGAAGATTTTCTTCCGGATATTTCAGATATAGTAGCAAATCATCAGCATACAAGGATATTAGATGTTTCTCTCCCCTTACCTCAATACCTACCATGTCATATTGTTGTCTGAGGTACACTGCCAAGGGCTCCAGGGCTAGAATGTATAACATCGGGGACCAGGGGCACCCTTGGCTGGTGCCCCTGCTAAGTTGCCATCTCTCAGATATCACCGATCCTGTGCTCACCCTGGCCAGTGGTTCACTATATAGCAATTTTGCCCACCTAACATAGCCCGGCCCCATCCCGTATTCCCTCAGGGCCTCCAACAACCATGGCCACCTCACTGAGTCAAAAGCTTTGACTGCGTCTAGGGACACAACCACCATTTACCCCTCGCTCCTGTTCCCCTCTTCAATCACCCGGTGGAGTCGCCTATGGTTGTGGGTTATATTTCTGCTGGGGACATAACCTGTCTGGTCCGGGTGTATCAGTTTGCTAATAACTCTACGCAGCCTATTGGCTAGGACCGCCGTCAATATCTTGCTATCCTGGTTCAACATTGACAAAGGCCTATAGGAGCCGCAGCTATGCCCTGGCTTGTTGGGCTTAGGAAGCGGCACAATCAACGATTCTCTAAGTGATTCCGGCAGCCGGCACATTTCAAAAGACTCGTTGAGCATCTCTAGCATAGGGGGGAGTACTTCCTCTCTATATGTTTTATAAAACTCGCTAGGGAATCCGTCCGCGCCCGGGGTTTTACAGGTGGGCAGCTGCTTCACCACCTCATCCAATTCCTCTAAGGTAATCGTGCGTCCAGCTCCTCCCTTTCCTCAGCACTAATCTGAGGTAATTCCATGTCTTTTAGAGTTTCTCTTATCTCCTCTCGGTTGTCCCCTTTTCTGTCCTCATACAATGTCCTATAATAGTCTAAGAATGCCTCATTGACTCCCTCTTGGGTGTCAACTACGTCCCGGTCTTCTCTAGTTATCGTCCTAATCGGGGGCCTGGGGGTTTCGCTCTTATATAACCACGCCAGCAAGCGGCCAGATTTATCCCCACCTGCATGTTGCCCCTCAACATACTTCTTATAATTAAGGTTGCAGAGCCCTTCCCAAAGCTCTGCACACCGCTGCTGTAGTTCGAGTACAAGTTCCGCATCCCCTCCTGCCTTGTTGCTCTCCTGTTCCAATTTCACTTCCGCTTTCTCGAATTCCCTTAGGACCCCACCCTGTAGGCCTTTTGATTTAGCAATAGCAGCCCCCCGCAACACCACCTTAAAGGCTTCCCAGAGCGTGCACGCTGAGTCCACACTACCTGTGTTTTCCTCAAAGTACTGTGTGATCGCATCCCTGATATCTTCCCTGAAGACCGGGTCCCGGAGCGCCTCTGCCTGGAGGCGCCACGTCAGTATCCGTGCCCTGGGGCGGCAGTGCTGCCAGCTCAGAACCAGAGGCGAGTGGTCCGACAGGACCCTCGCTCTGTAGTCTATTTGGGTGGTCTCTATCACCACTTCTGGTGTGGCAAAAAAATAATCAAGTCTCGTGTGCAGTTGTTGCGGGGCTGAGTAATGCCAGTACTGTGTTTCATTAGGGTGTTTCAGCCTCCAAACATCTGCCAGCCCGAAGTCGTCCAGTAATGTCTGCAATACCCTGGCTGCTGGGGTGGGCCTATCAATCTTATCTTCGGATCTATCTGCCTTGGGGTTGAGCACGCAGTTGAAATCCCCTGCCCAAATAACCGCTCCTCCCATACACGCGCCCAAATGAGTACACAGGGTTCTAAAATATGCTGCAGTATTTTGGTTGGGGGCATACGTATTTATAATGCACACCTCTCTATTCTCCACCAAAGCCTTTAATATGACCAACCTCCCCTCCGTGTCCACCACCTCTTGTGTAAGTTGGAGCGGAACGTGCGGTGCTACCCAGACCAGCACTCCCCTAGCGTAGGCCGAATACGGAGAGCCTACTACAGTACCTTTCCACTTCTTCCCCACAAGTTCCAGTTTTTACCGGGTCAGATGTGTTTCCTGCAACAGCGCAATATCAATCTTCTGTCTTTTCAAGTACATCATGACTTTGTTTCTCTTTAAGTAACTGTTGAGTCCCCTGACATTCCATCTTACGATCTTAAGGTCCCCCATAGCTCATGAGTGTCCTCTTCCCTTCCGTGTAGCGAATCCCCTTCGCCCACGTGATACAGATACAGCTCTCCACCTTTACTTGTAGCCTCTTGTACAAGCTCAAACTACCCTTAACTATGTACACAACAACTTCCCAACTTTCCTCCCCACCCTTCCCCCACTCCACACACCCCAACTGTTGCCCAGCTCCATTCACGGAACTTAGGCACCCCCACATCTAGTCCTGAAAGCACCAAACAGTGCCCAGAGCCCAGTAGGGTGAAGTCGCCCTAATGGCCACTTAACTAAAAATACTATGGGGTAGAGAGATCCGCTCTGCAAGGCTCCCATTAATTCAATAATAATTACAGTGCTCATAACCTTTAGTGTAACAGTCTGACCTCCTTTGCTGAAGGTTGCAGAAATGACTATATTCAAGTCCCATGGGTCCGTGCCGCGCCATCTTGTGGCATGCTCCTCGTGCATTACTTATCTCTTCCATGCTCTTTCTCCGTCCGAACTCCAGACTCCTGGGGACATCCCTGCGCATCGAGCCATCCCATAGCATCCTCCGGGGCCTCAAAAAACAAAGTTTTGTGTTTATGTATAACTTTCAGTTTTGCCGGATACAGCAACATGTATTTGTGGCCCGACTCTCTCAGTCTCCGCATTACCGTCCCAAAGTTCATGCGGCTATGCAGGGTATAGTCCGGGTAAGCCGTGATGTTTGCCGCTCCTCGTATAATCGTTCCTCCCTTGCGGAAGTGTTCCAATATCCTCTCACGGTCTCGGTAATTAAGAATTTTGGCTATTACCGGCCTAGGCGGGTTTCCTGGTGGGGCCTCTTTGTTAGAGCCCTATGTGCCCGCTCTACCGCAAATCCTTGAGATAGGGCACCTCCGGGTATCTCTTGCAGTAGCATGGACTCAATGAACTCTGTGGGATCGTGGCCCTCCAATCCCTCCGGCAGGCCCACGATGCGGATGTTGTTTCGTCGGGCGCGTCCTTCCGCCTCCTCCGCTCTGCTCTCCAAGTTGCCCACTCTCTGTATCAGGGCATGCAATTCGGCCTTAATGGAGGCACAATCCGCGGTATTAGGGCTCACTTCCTTCTCAAGGGACTCCGTACGCTCCGCCAAGGCCCTGACGTCCTGCCGGAGTAGATTAACTTCCTCCTGCACCTCTCTGACCTTAAGGTCCAGTGCCGTTTTCAGCGCAGTGACGACTAGTTCGAGTTTGGCTTCCCAGGCCGCCTTTAAGTCTGCAATCACAGCTAGGACTTCTTGGTTGGTGCCCGTTGCAATCATGCTGCCTGCAGGCGACGTATCCTTGCTCTTGGTATTTTCTTGACCAGGGGACGATTTAGCAAAGTCGTCCAGGGTGGGCTGCTTCGCCTTCGGCCTCATCGTTCTATTAGACATGACCCAGAGGACCTGTATTCTGCACAAGAAACAAATGCGCACCCAGTACGCCTCTTTCGCTCTATCACCGTGCGGCCTGCTCCTTCCTTTGTTCCGGACATTGGTCGGCCATTTTGTGTCGTCTTTTGTCTCCGGCGCTGCTTGTCTTTTCTGCACAGAACTCTGCCGCCGTTCCTTCTACACCTTCCAAAAGTTCACCAAGCATGGACCACTCATTCACACACCGACATGTATATTTTCAGTAGTCATCGGCCCATCGTTGTGCACTTTTACGCCTGGATCATTTCAGGATCTCGGGAGCTCCTCCAGATCACGCCCTCCTACTTGGCCCTCGTAGCCACGCCCCACGCCCCACGTATACTTAGGCAGCTAGCTGGGTGAAATATTGAATGAGAGGCTATAACAACCGTGCCCTCAGTAATTACCCAACATGCACATGGCCAAATATGCAAATTAGGGGTTGACATTATTTAGCTACTTCTAGCTACTTTTAGGACAGCCAATAGCTACTTTCCTTACTGAGGAGTTGGCAACACTGAAAGACTGTGGCAGAAGGTCTGTTTGTAGAGAGGAATGCAGAAGCGTATGGTTATGGTTGTGTGCTTCAGGAGGCTGAGTGTATGTGTTTTGGGGGACTCTGAGATACATTTGTTGGAAGTGCATGCAAAACAGTGTACAGTGGCAGCACATTTTGGATTCTATCATGTGCATGTGCACTAGTATGGAGTACGTGCAATGAAGTGGCTGATTTTGGTTCCTCTTTCTGGCACTTTGGTGATGCTCAATCAACCACCCATTCTTATTCTTCATTGTGGAGGAAATAGTTTAGTACATGTTACCAGATTTTCTCTGCAATTTGCGATGAAGGAGGCACTTGGCAAGCTCGAGGGTATGTTTCCGAACTCCTCAGTTATTTTTTTCGTGCATTGCACAGACAGATGTGGCTGCCTTCTTCTTGCTTTGGTGTGTAAATGGAGAAAGGGAAGTGAAATGTCAAGAAGGCTGTTTGTGCCTTTTTGCGAGATGTTGCCATGTCGTACTTTGTTATAATGAGTGTCTTCCCTCCTGTGTCTTCCCTGCAGTGGTGAGGTCAGTGGAATGTGGTGAGGTCACTGTGCTTAGAGTGTTGTCATCTGAATTTATGTTCCATGGGGCACAGTTGGAGATAGAGAGCTGGCTGGCAAGGATGTGCCGGTGTTTCCTGCTGTGTACTTAACTAATAAACCCATATAACTTACCTGCTGGCTCAGGGTGTTGATGACAATACGACATTATTACACTGGCGACGAGGATGGGATCCGGTCGTGGAGGGGACAGCAGATGATCAGGACACCGCCCTCCAAGAGTCCATGTCCGAGTAGCAGCCAGCTGTGCAGCTTTGGAGGTCCGGACCAGAGTTGCAGACCAGCAGGCTGGGTGGTGCTGGAGGAACAAGGCTCCCTTACAGTGGGAGTCGAGGCCCTGGAGGTGTGGGGTCCTCAACTTTGAGTGGAGAGAGGAGTTGGAGTTACAGCAGTGTAGTGGGGTCACTGCCTTCACCTTGCTGTGTTCCTGTGGGGTGGGGGCCGAGGTACGGCCCTTCTAGGCGAGGTTCAGGACAGCAAGCGTTTTACTCCCTTCATCTTGCTGTTTTTGCAGCCTCTGTGGGAAGCTAGGAGCGGCTCTTGCTGGAGACGTCGGAGGACAAGTGTAGTGTGTCCCGGCCCCCTTGTGACTAGAGGGCGGGTGGTCCAGTTATTTGTGCAAGGAGGATTGCCATCTGGGAGGGAGTCTGCTGGCTCTCAGTTATCTGTGCTGGTCGCACTCCACAGTGCAGGAGGGGGTCGAGCGCAGCAGCGGCAATCCCCATCGAGAAGACTGCTGCGCTCCCCAGTGCGGGAGAGGGGTCGAGCGCGGCAGCGGTAATGTCCGTGGAGAAGAGGTTTGCTCTGCTGTCTGCCTCGCGCCGGATGGTCCAGAGTTGTGGCTGTCGTAAGTGGCTGCGAACTGAGGGTCGGTGTTGTGGATGCAGGAGATGTGAACGCTCCGTTGCAGATAGTGAAATGATGACGTGTGTACGCCATCGCGGAACGCAAGGAGCTTGACTTCAGGAGATGTCCGGAATGCTCTGCGAACATATTGTCAGTGCCGTTTCTGTTTCCGGAAGTGCTTCAAGAGTTCCGGTTCCCATGGAAATCAGGAGTTGTGTTACGGCAGGCGGGCTGTGGCGCAGGGACTATAATAACAGTGACGCTCCCTTTTTCGGAAGTGTTTCAGGGCTCCCAGTTTCTATGACAACCAAGGATTTTGTTACGGCAGGTGTGCGCGGAACTGGTGGTGAAAGTTCTGCGTTGCAGAGCGCTGCGGATTATTATGTCAACATGGATTTGTTTCACAAGTGCGGCGAGCTGCAAGAATTAGGTTCGCCGAGCGGAGGAGAGGAAATGTTTCGCTAGCGAATTCGCCGAGCAGAGGGAGGGAATCTTTCACCATTGTGGAACAGATGGAGTAGGACGTGTTGATCGTGTTTGAACTTTTATTAGCAGAAAGGCCAGTGTATAGCATGTTGCGTCTACGTGTTGTGACCTACTGTAGTTTTGTGTCATGTGTTGGCCAGTATGGGTGTGAATATGGGCATGAATGTTCATGTTGTGGCCTTGTATACGGAAGGTAATTGCTGAATTACGATGTTGTTGTTGTATTAACATGTTTTCATTTCAGGAGGGTTTCGGAATTGTTTGATTACAATGTTGTGTCTGCTAATGTGTTTTCTTACAGGAGGTTGTCAGGAAATGTGTTGGAAGATGTGTCATTTGTGAAGTAATGGAGACGTTTAATTTTATGGTCCTCGGATTTAATGAATGGGCAGTTCCGAGACTTTTGGGAGAAACTGTCTAATATTAGTTGGGAACATTGGTTGGCAACTTATTTTTTTTGCGTTGAACTTGGCTGGCGTTTTTGCCAGTTACGCTTTGTGACAATTTTGCAAAGATCTTCCTTCCAAGTAAAGAAATGTTCCGCGATAAAACACACGCCAGTGTGTGAGGTCTCCAGCAACAATGATGGTGTTTTTGTATCTTTTGAACTTTGGCCATTAAGTTAAGAGCTCCATTGATATTTTATGTGTTGTATGTCCTTTGTTGTTGTGTGAGCGTGGGTGCGAGTGTGCATGTTGGTGGTTCGCATGTTATAAGTGTTTTGTTTAGTAACAATGGTGGTAGCCTAGTAGCTGCTAGGGGTCCCACTTTAAGGAGGTTTGTGCCATTTTTGGATGCTTTTGGTGGGTGGACCACCGTGGTAGCCCGGCTGGTGCTGGGGGTCCCACAATAGGAGGTTGTATGCTGTATTTGGCTGGGACTAGGGGTCCCATGGTTGTAGTGGTGTCCGTGTGGCAGGGACTAGGGGTCCCGTGGTTGTAAAGGTGTTTTGTAGTTGGCAGGGACTAGGGGTCCCGTGGTTGTAGAGGTGTCTTGGATTGGGCAGGGACTAGGGGTCCCATGGGTGTAGTGGTGTCTTGTATTTGGCAGGGACCAGGGGTCCTGTGGTGTTAGGTGTGGTGTCTAGGTTGCACGTAGGGGTCCTTTTAGATACTTTTTGTGAGCTTGTGCGTAGGTTCACTGGATCTAGTTTTTGCATGATAGTTCGGAGTTGGTTGTGGTCAGAGTTAAGTATTGCCTTATTTAGGGTTTTTGAACTGATGTTGTTAGTTGTGCTTGTTGTTGCTCATTAGGGTTGGGTTAGTGCCTGATGGTTGCTCTTTTGAGTTTGGGTTAGTGTCTATGGGTGGCAGCCCTGGTGCCTTGGGGTGCAGACCAGGGTGGAAGGTTGTAGGTGCACTGAGGGGTTGTGGTTGTTAGTGGTATATCCGTTTTGGGGACGCTGGGGTGTGGTAGGCCCTAGGCTTCAGGGGGCAGCTTGAAGCAGGTAGAGCTCTTGTTTTATTGTTTTGTTCCTCGAGTGTTTTTTCCAGTTCAGTAGAAGGGAGGTGCAGCCCTTACTCCATGTCGGTGGGTTCCTCTGTTGTGAGTGATTTGGTGGACTAGGGAGTTATAGTGTTGTACGGTGGATCAGTGTTCCGTTTGAGTGGGAGTCATTGTGCAAGGTTGTGTTTCCACCTGTTTAGTGCTTTGGGTTTTATTAGTGGGGAGATAGTTTCAATGTTGTCAGTGCGCTTCTGTACCTTTATGGTAGTGTAGAGTGTCTGTGCTCTGTTGTTGGCCTTGCTGTGCGAATGGGTTTCATGTGGACTGTTTCCTGCGGTTGGGTCTCATGTTCATATGAGCCTGGGTGTTGCTGGGCTGGTACGTGGTGGCCACACGTATTTGCATTTGTTGGGTAGGATGGTACCTGTGTATAGAAAGAACTAGTGCTCTACCAATGTTGGTGAGTCCTATTATTACATTAAGGGAGGGAGAAGTGTTATAATGAGTGTCTTCCCTCCTGTGGCTTCCCTGCAGTGGTGAGATAAGTGGAATGTGGTGAGGTCACTGTGCTTAGAGTGTTGTCATCTGAATGTGTGTTCCATGGGGGACAGTTGGAGATAGAGAACTGGCTGGCAAGGATGTGCCAGTGTTTCCTGATTTGTACTTAACTAATAAACCCATATAACTTACCTGCTGGCTCAGGGTGTTGATGACAATACGACATTGTTACATACTTCCACAATGCTAACATTGCGTTTAGTAGCACAACCATTTTTCCCACAGATGGAGTTCATCTTACTGATGCTGGTAATCAGCTTTGTCCGCGAAATATGACAAATGCATTGCTGCCCTTTTTGCAAGTACAGCAAGTATTTTTCTAGTAGGTGTTGCTCATTTCGACCAGTGGTCGAAGTGTACGAAAAGAATTAGTGGAACTAAGTTCCCTACTGGCCTCCACCGCTCCCCACAAACCCCATCACCATGCCCTCTCCCATGCACAATACAAACCCCAAAACACAGGTGCCTGCTGTTTAAGGGAACGTCCGGTGCAGTGCACTAAAAGTGCAAGTTTCAACTGCTTCCTACACTTTTATTTTAAAACGAAACCATTCCGGAACCGTTTCTTTTTTAAATAAAAGTATAGGAACGGTAATACTTAATTAAAAGAAGTATAGGAGCACCGCTCCCGACCGCTCCCGCCCACTTCGACCACTGATTTCAACCCTTCGAAACACACTCAAACACCAGAAAAAGCCTCTTTTTAGAGCCAGCACTTTCTCACAGAAACAACTACAATGTTTTTGACTGAGCTACCACTCCCATTATTCATCATGCAATCTGTCGAGCTTATCGGCTGCGTGTCAGCCTGCATCCTTTCATTGGAATTTCTATTTTGGAACTTTTAAAGGTGGCTCTGGAACTTTTTTCTTTTTTGGTTGTTTTGCATCATTCTTGGTCTTGTAACACACCACACAGAAGAAAAGGAAGGGAAGGGAGGGTAGGTAAGGGGCACCAACTACAGGGATGAGATAAGTCAAGTGCAGATAGGAAGATGTTGGGTGGCCCTCAGTTAGGTAGAGGACACTCATTTGCATGCTCCCGGACCGACCCCTAGAACACACTTCGCAGTTGCTCCCCCTGCAGAGTAGTGCATCACAGTACATGCACAATCCAATGACCTTTCAAAGGTAAGGGTCTGCTGTGGTGCATATAGACTGCAAGGCTGATTTAGGGATGTGTTGCCCCACAGGAGTGTCCCTGGTGGTGGCAGGAGCAGATGCGTAGGATGCTGTAGAAGAAAGTAACCTACTGCCTTGTTTGATGGGCACTACCATCTGAACTGCTGCCTTCTGGTTCACTTTGAGATCTTGTCACATTGAGGTGGTGCAGTAACTGTACACGCCAGGTTTTCCGCAACTCAGTGAGTGCATCTTACCTGGTTAGCATGATATTTCAGCACGTCTCCTACACTGTCAAACAGTTTGCACACCCAGCACTCACGCTGCCTGCAGGCATTGGGTATTTGCTCTACTTCATGCTCATTCTTTTCTTGATCTACATGTACATCACCACGTCTGTTCCCTTGTCCAGGCTCTTCGGAAGGACGTGGTGGTGGTGGTGAGGGTCAGGTTGTGGGTGCTGGTGACTTAGAGGCAGTAGCAGCAGTCATGGTTGCCATTAGTTGCAAAGGTAATATAGCACAGTAGAAATTATGAGAAAGCAATTCCAGCACGAAGCAACGTGGCCCCCTACTCTGCTCTACAAGGACACAAACTGAATGCAGCGCACCTCTGGGTTCTGGCTTTTCATAGGGCTGCTGTGCAGCACTTGGATCCGGAAAGCGGACCTAAATCGTTCAAAAAAATATTTACATGCACAGTGGCACAGTGTGGGACGTTTGTATGGGTGTACTTTCACAATAACACTCCTTATATTGTATAAAACACTACTTTTCCAATGCTCGGGGTCTCCTATTGTGTCCGGCAAATAAGGGTCTACGTGCAGCGTGGATGCGGTCACATACAGATGCCGTGAATGCTCTCCACTGGGGCAGCTGTTCGCAGGACCTGTATTGGTTGGAATACTTTGTGCTCATGTACATAGGTGTCCTACGAACTGGCTTGGCCTCCACTGACTCATTAAAAGTGCAACACATGTCCGGGGATCATTTTCGCAAATGCTGGTTGTTTGTAGGCTACAGCCAGTGCAATGTTTGTGTGCACAGCTGTCTGTAGGATGTGGGTGGACACTTCGAAGTACTGAAAGTACGTCACAACTTTTTCCTACCATGCTGCACAGGGCCAGTGTTACCAGGACACAGAGGATGACATACGCATGCGCATAGCTGTGGGACGGACAGACATGTGCTCGGACAACTAATTAAAGGTGCATCACAAGATGCAGACATGAGGCCAGTACTGGCGTGCTACGGATACCTGCATTGTGATTGCGCATACGCCGGGCAGGTGCGGTGTCCATAGGAAACCTCCATTTTGCTTAATTACAGCTATCCTGGACAGTACTGTGCGCTAGAGACTTATATTGGAATTTTGAAATAAAAGGAAAAGCCACTCACACACTCAGCAACACTTTACATCTACACCTTTAATTTCTGACATAAATAGACACTATTAGGAAAGGCAAGGGTTACCTGAAACTGATACATACACAGGGAAATTGGGGTACAAGGTCGTCATGAGGGGAGGCAAGGATTGAGGTCTCATCTTAATGTCTGTGCTCACACGGATGTTGTTGGGGATGGTGGGCTGGGAAATGGGGACGGGGCACATGCACAGGTGGGGCAGTGGTATTTCATTTTTCCCATATTATGTCCTTGCACAAAATCTTTTAAGGCAGCTAAATTGTTTAGCAATTGTTCCATTTTGGCGTACAGTCTGTGTAGACTGTTACTTACAGAGTTTCATTCCTTTCGTGTGGCCATATCTTTTTGTGGAAGTGGTGCCACTTGCGGTGCATTCATTTCATTTCCACTATGCCCTGTTAAAGATAAAAATATTTGTTAGGTATATATGAATCACTACATATTAACTGTCTTACTTTTCAGACTGTGCTGCGTACCAATGGGGTCACTATTGTTACTCACTTCGTCATGAGAGAAATTCCCTTCCAGCCATTCCAAGGTGCTTGATATTGCTGCGTACAAAAAAGAACATCATGGTTTTCCACTATTGTACACCGCACGAGCTGAAACTTCAGTGTACTTACTGCGTTGTAGTGATGTTCTGTTCTCAATTCTTTGCATTCCTTACTCTGCTTTTTGCTACTTTGTTCCCATGTACAGCAGCAGTGCTGTAATATTGTTCCACGCAGATGTTATTTCCCTTATTGGTACATTCCATTATGGTGTATACCCTATGCATTTGCTCTGTTTGTTTCCCTAGTACTAACTTTGCAGACCTACTTTATTTTTCCTTGCAATGCACGCACATGGTGCTCTTTGTATATGTTCCTTGTCTTCGCTGAATGGTACCACTATGTAAGGCACCCCTGCCTTTTCCAGCAGTTTGATTGCTAGCTGCTATCCGCGAACAGATACATAGCCTGTGGTTACTGTGCCCATTGGTATTCCGACATCCTTTTGGTATGCTGTATGGTACATCTATACAAACTAAGGATATCCTGGTAAAAACCTATGAAGTGCAGTGAAAAAACTTTGTTAAAGGACGTTATGGTTAAGTTGTGCCACTAAAAACCTATCAAATTCAGTGAAAAAGTGCAGTGCAAAAGCTTTCTTAAAGGAACATTATAGTTACTTTGCACTACTAACAACCTATCCCTATTATGGTTACTAGTAAAACCAAAAACTCCCAGAAATTCATCAGTTATGGTAAACTAAGCAACCATAACTCACGCCACCACTTTGCTTTGCTAAGACTAACACTCATGACATCAAAGATGACATCAGGACGAGGGCCATCTCTTATTGCATTTTATTGATGTTCAAACTGATCAAGGTCAAAGGCCATGGCTAGTGGCCCATTTATATGTTAGAATATGTAGCGGGCACAGCCAAAGATTGTGGCCACTGTCCAGTATTGTCCTTAAGTCCATGGCTAATGCCTGTTCAGTGTATATAATATACAGTGGACATTGTTGAAAGATGCATCCAGTGGTAAAGGCCAACATCTATGGTTGGTGGCCTGTGAGTGTTTCCAAATACTCAGTGCACATGGGTGAACGTTGTGAGCACTGTCCATAACTGAAGGCCATGACTAGTACCCATTCATGTGTTAAAATATATATGGCCATGCAAACTGACCATGGCTGAAGGCCATGCTTAATGCCAGTTACTGTTATAATGATATGATATGATATGATATGGCATTTGTAACGCGCCTATAAACAAGTGTTTCAAGGTGCGACGAGGCAGGGAGGGGGGAACAAGGGGAAGACAGACAACGATCCTACTAGGCCAGGTGACATTCAGACCATGCAAGTGCAGGGGTAGGGGGAAGTGAAAAAGTGCAAGGGGAAGGGGAGGGGGAAGTGCAGTACAAAGTAAGTAGAATAAAAAATAAATAAATAGGGCCAGCTGGTGGCAAGTGCAAGTTAAGTGCAGACAAGTGCTGGGAAGGAGGGGCTGTAGGGATACAGAGACAGTCCCACAGTGCAGGGGTTGCCAGGGAGGCAGTGCAAGTGGAGAATGGCTGGGCCCAGGACCGAGGTCGGTGAGGGTGGCCCAGTTGCAGAATCAGTGCAGTTTCAGTCAAGAATTTAGCAGGGGAGAGGTAGAGAGAAAGCAGAAGCAAAGAGGAAGGTTTTGAGGTGTTTCCGGAACCGGAGATGGTTCTCCTCAAGTTTCAGGGAAGCAGGAAGGCTGTTCCAGAGGGAGGCCCCTGCCGCGGAGAGAGATCTACCCCCAGCTCGTTGCTTCGAGAAGCGGCTGACCCTGAGGGAGTTGGAGACGGATGAGCGAAGGGCTCGGGAAGGAAGATATTTAGGAAGAGAGAGTTGAAGGTATTTAGGCCCCAGAAGGCCTTGTGGACAATGCAGAGGGTTTTGAACTTAATCCTCGCAGCCACTGGGAGCCAATGTAGAGATTTCAGTCCTGGAGAGATACGGTCCCTGGGCTTGAGGCCAAGGACAAGTCTCGCAGTTCTGTTCTGGATGAGTTGCAGAGGGCGGAGAGTGGAGGCAAGCAGATTTAGATAGAGGCTGTTACAGTAGTCCAGCTTCGAGAGAACCAGGGCTCGGGAGACAGTGAGCTTCTGGGGGAAGGAGAGGAAGGGAAGAATACCTCTGAGGAGGATGTAATTAGTGATGTCATCAGTGATGTGATCTGTGATCTCATCATCGTGGTCATAGTCTGTGCAACTGGGGGTGCGAAGTTAAGGTGGCTTTAGCTGAATTTCCAGGGTTTTGTTGCATCAAATTATCACCTTAACGTCCCTGCAACTAAAGTTTTTTCCTTGAATTTCAAAGGTTTTGTTACAATGTATTGCTCACCTTAACGTTGCTGCAACCAAAGTTTTTTCCTTGAATTTCAAAGGTTTTGTTACAATGTATTGCTCACCTTAATGTCCCTGCAACTAAAGTTTTTTCCTTGAATTTCAATGGTTTTATTACAATGTATTGCTCACCTTAACGACCCTGTAACTAAAGTTTTTCCTTAAATTTCAAGGGTTTCGTTATTTCATAGATTTTAGAATGCTTCCAGACCACTAGCATGGTCTTTGGCCATGGTCAGTGGGCATGTCCTATGGCCGTGTCCACTGTCCATTTTAAAATGCTACCAGACCACAGTGTCCACTGTCCATTTTAAAACGCTGCCAGACCACTAGCTATGGCCTTCGGATTGAAGGCTTTGAGAGCTCACAATGTTTTTAAGTAATGCACTGTGAGATTGAATTATTTGCCATGGAGCACACACTTTGGTTAAGCAGCGTTCTCGAAGCGGTACACCATTTTTTGGTGCAATCATTTTGGCGCGTGCCGATTTGGCAGGCCCATTCTGCTGCAGCACCCATTTCGGCACACCCTTTTTGGCGCGAAAACCATTCCGGCGCCATAATTTTTGCACAAGGGATGTTTGGACGTGGCTGACATTGCAGCCACGTCTAAATGCCCTCCTGCTAAATAAGATTGCAGGACTGCATTGCAACAAATCTCACCACCTCCCACTTGCATTGCTTTTCTTTTAATTAAATTTTAAAAAAACATACAGCCTTCAGCCCTGGTCTGCCAGAGTTCGAGGCCCAGCATTTAACTACTGGTGCTTCAGGGGGCATACATTTCATACTTAGCCTATAATTTAATATCTTCAATGATAAAAGGCTAGGTATGAAACTTGTGAAAATTCAAACAATAATATCATTGCAGCATTATGGTTAAGTGCTGCATCGCGAACTCCTTAAGGACAGAGTTCTCTGATAGCAGCGTCCAGCATACATGTTATTTATTTGAATTTAATTTTTTCTGTTTTATAATGTTGCCCCGAGAAGGTGTAGTCCTCTTTTCGAATATATGTGCAGTGTAAGGGGGAATGTGTGGTGTGAGGGTGCGCATGTCATCTGAGATGGTGGGCATGCAATGTGTGTGCGTTTGATGTGAGCGTGTGTGAGTGTTCATGGTGTACAATTGTTTGTGAGGTATATTGCATGCAGTTTATAATGTTGCATTAAATAAATGTGTTTTATGTTTAATACATGTTCAATTCTGCAACAATGGTGCAATACATGTCCCATCCTGTTTTATAATGTTGCAGTAAATAAATCTTGTTCACGTTTAATCCATATTACAAAATAATGTAAAGTGCCTGCAGGTTCATGCCAATTGCAACCTCTCACGACAAAACATCCTTGCACCGAGAGGTCCCTGCCCCAAATGGCTGCGTCTAACTGGGCACGTCCAAACAGAAACGTGCACGAAACGGTCACGCCATAATGGTGTGCACCTAATTGGCCATGCCGAAATGTCCTGTCCCGTGCTCCAAGCCCCTTGCTTTATGGCAGTTAATGCCCCGTGCGATTAAATTATTCGCCATGGATCACACACTTTGGTTACGCAGTGTGCTACAAGCCCCTTGTTTTATGGCCGGTCTCTTGGTGACTTTTGAGATACATCGCACAACCCCAACTAACCGCATTGAAGCAGCACAGAAAAGGGTAAAAAATGATCGGCTGCAAGAATAAGATATGCCGAGGTACTTTTTCGCCCATAGCGAAAATCAAAAAATGGCACCTATAAATATACGGACAGTAAGTGGCCACATATTCTAAAGTGAAATATACAAATGTAGTTCAATTAACCTTTTCCGTAGAAGCAAGTGTGCAAGACAAAATAGCATTAGACATTTAAAAAAAGTAATGAACACCAGAAAAATAACCTGAGAGAGGACATCTTTCAATAAATATGCTGGCAAAGTATAAAAGGTGCTCACCTTTTAAACCCAGCAATCTGTAGTGAAATATTCCATGGAAAACAAAATCCCAATAATAAACAAGTGCTTGTGGTCTTCTGGGTAAGCGTCTGCTCTGGGAACATGACAATCTGAGTAAAATCCTGGTATCCAAATACTTGAGCAACCTTAAAAACCTAAAAAGAAAAAACAAGGGTTTTCATCCGCCCTCTGAAAAAAGGTTACGCTGTCCACCCACACGTGTCCTTTGCTGGTGCCCTGAAAAGCAACCACAATCGGGGAAAATAACTGCACCAGTGTCCGGGATTACAAACTCTCTTGCTACATCGTGGGTAAATACTCATGACTTACTTACCCTCTCTTCATTTCCCCTCCTCATCCCCATGTCTGTCTTTCAACAATACTCTGCTTTAACTAACTTCAAAAGTACACATACCATAGTGCCATTCAACTATATAAATCCTTATAGAATTGTTAGGCAAAAGTGTACAATTGTGGCATTATTCCCCCCATCTTGACTCAGAGACTACAAATACCAGAATGCAATTCAGCAAAAGGCAAAAAAATTGTCTCTGAATGCAAAACTTTCAAAGACTGACAGATGAACGGTTTAAAAAAAAATAATGCAGATTCTGTGTGCCACGAGATATTTAAAACTTTGAGAACTCACAATGTTTTAAGGCAATGCGCTGTGAGATTAAATTATTTGCCATGGAGCACACACTCTGGTTATGCAGCGTTCTCTAAATGGTACACCCCTTTTCGGCCCCACTATTTTTGCGTGGGCCGATTTGGCACGGGCATTCCGCCGCAGCACCCATTTCAGCACGCCCTTTTCCGCCGTGAAAGCCATTCTGGCCCCGTTATTTTGGCGGGAGGGATGTTTGGACGTGGCTGACTTTGCAGCCACGTCTAAATGCCCTCATGCTAAATAAGATCACATGACAGCACTGCAACAAACCTCACCACCTCACACTTGCGTTGCATTTCTTTTAATTAAATTAAATTAATTACATTAAAAAAATACATACAGCCTTGAACCCTGGCCTGCCAGAGTTCAAGGCCCATCATATAACCACCTGGGAACAATGGCTTGCTGCTTCATAGGGCATACATTTCATACTTAGCCTATAATTGAATAAGTTCAATGATAACAGTCTAGGTATGAAACTTGTGAAAGTCCAAACAAGAACATTATTGTAGCATAATGGTTAGGTGCTGCATCTTGAACTCCTTAAGGCCAGGGTTCTCTGATAGAAGTGTTCAGCATAAATGTGATTCTTTCAATTTCATTTTTTCTGTTTTATAAAAATGTGGATGCCGTGTTTTATGAGATATTTAAAACTAAGAAAACACACAGCATTCAGGACTGTGGCCTGTCTGCCATCCATGCAATAACTGGGACAGACCCTGCTTAGTTTCAAAGCGAGAAAGGATCCAGCTCCCTTAGGCCATGTTTCTCTAAGTGTTCTTCTAAGGGTGTGCCCATATATTATGCGACATGGCCTTAGCGGGCTGACCCCTTCCTCACTTCAAAGTTAAGCAGGGTTCGTCCCAGTTACTGCAGGCATGGGAAACCCACTGTTGCTGTAAAATTACCAGTTTTTTTATGTTTGTTGATTGACTGAGACTACAACTACCAGAATGCAACTCAGCAAAATGCAAAAAATTGTCTCTGAGTGCAAAACCTCAAGGACTGACAGTAGCATGGTTTTAAAAAATTAAATAATTCAGATGCCCATTCGGTCGCCCATTCATCATGCAGTAACCGGGACTGAACCTGCTTAGCTTCAAAGTGGGGCTGGCCCTGCTTAGCTTCAAAGCAAGAAAAGGGCAGGCATGTTTCTCTAAGTGCTCTTGCAAGTTTGTCTCATTTATCAGGCAACATGGCCTGAGGAGGCTGGCCCTTTTCTTACTTTGAAAGTGAGCCGAGTCTGTCCTGGTTACTGCATGAATGGGAGACCTGCATGGCAATTGAGTCACTGATCATGGCCAGCTATAGCCCTCCAACTCCCAAATGTCACTCGGTGCTTTCTAGCCATCCCCCCCTGCCCTGATGGCATGTGTCTGTTTTTTGACCTGCAAATAGCGTTTTACTGTGTTTCATTTTCCCATAACCTCGGCTACAGCCGAAGTTATGGGAAAATCTCAAATCGAGAGAAAGACAAAATGGCGGTCATTTCATTTCTGAAAACCATGATCCTGCAGTGCACCATGGGGGATATGACTTTAATTTTTGGGGAAGGTGTCACCCCCTTCTCCGTCAACTTTTCAAATAACTGCGGCACGGAATAACGCCAAACTATGCATGGATCGCGAGCCAACGCTTCGTGCCCAAGTTGTTTCGGACCTGGTCAAATCCGTGCGCCAGTTTAGGCTGTGCCCTTTGGCAAAAACCTACCTTTTTGTGTATGGAAAAATGAATGGGAAGTAGGCCGCACTTTTGGAGAAAAAAATCTTTTTTTGACGCTCAATAACTTTTTTATTTTATAACGAATCTTTGAGAAACTTTGCAGTCTGTGGGGGCCCGCAGACTTTTAATCACTACTCACATTTCGGCCAATTCCGTTACTCGAATCAAAAGTTATTAACAATAGAATTGTGAGGGGTTCCTATGTGCCCCCAACTCACCTTAACTATATATATATTCACTGACAAAAAAAAATTGTTACAGGGACGTTATGGTTACAGGTAAAACCAAAAAACCTCCGAAATTCGCCAGTTATGGTAAGCTAAGCAACCATAACTCACGGCAACACTGCATTGCTAAGGCTAGCACTCATAACATCAAAGATGACATCACAAATGTCATTGATGACATCACTGATGACATGTTCATTCAAAAAAGAATCAGGAATGGAGAACCACACGTTGGAAATTCAGGATATATAAATTTAATCTCTGAATTTTAGTGATAATACATACAATATATCACTTATTTGCATGATAACAGATAAACGGACAGTTATACATTTAGCTTTCTAGGGGTACCGCTCGGTACCACCCTCAAGGGTGTGGAGGGTGTTAGCCTTTTAGTGGTGCAAAATCTCTTGAGTGCACATTCAACATTGGTTCACAAAACAAGAGTGAGTGCAGCCCAGGAGCTCTGTTGGTCCGTGGGTATTGTCATAGAAAACACAACAACGGGTGTGAACAGGTAAGTGTGAAGTGGAGTTGTGTCATAGATCGACACTGTAGTGTTTCGGCCACAGGGAACGAGGACTGGACGTTGGTGGCTGGGATGGCCTTCTTCAGGATGGAGGTGAAGGATAAACACTGTCCGTGTGGTATCTGTAGAATTTAATAATGACAGATGGTTAGGGAGGTGTGGGATCTCCAGAATTTATTCATAACTTAAGTGACTTATTAGTGACTGATTAGTGTCAAAAGAGTGCACATAAAAGTGCACCGATGGCCAGAAGCTTACGTAGACCGACAAGCGGTGTGGCGGTAATGTTTTCTGAGGATCTCCGACCGCATCTGTGCATGGAGACAGGTGAAAGCGGTGACAATGTGTCCACTGCTGCTATGGATGATGGTCCATGATGCCTGCTCTGGAAACAGGGTGTCCAGACAGCGGGAGCGTCAATGAATGGCGCCGATGGCAAAGCTAAAAGAGAGGGCAAGAACTGAATGATGTCCCAGTATGAGGAGGGTCAAATTTGGTGTGACCGACCAGGGGTGGTGAATACCTAAAAAGAGACCGCCTCGGGGAATAGGTGCCGGAAACAGAATCAACCGTACAGAAGCATGGGTGGTGTCCAGTCCATGTGGAGGCTGACTAGAGTGCCTATACTCGCCAGAGGTTTATGAAGGCTGGGGCCTCAGTGGAGTGATGTGCGTTGGTAGGAGACATACGTTGTGGTCCAGGCCCGGCTCCAGCAGGGGGGCCAGGGGGGCCAGGCCCCCCCAGAGCCAGCCCCTGGCCCCCCTACAAAGGAGGTCATGTCAGTGGTGTAATACACCATTAGTAACCAAGGTAGTGGAGGGTGGATGTCACTCTAAACATTCATCAGCAACCTCGGAGACATCATTCTGAGAGGCTGAACTGCAGGAGGCCCAGCCAGGATTTGTTTTCTTGCCCTAGACAATGATTTATGCCCCACAGCTATGAAAGTACAAATGACCTGGGAGATGGAGGGCCACTCACAACTCTAAGTGAGGTAGCACACAATTCAAGCAGGCTGCCTACAACTATTTTCTCAAACCTAAAATCACAATTTTGGTTTCTGTAATTTAAAGTATGTTTATTTTTTGTGGGAACATAGTGGTTTTTCACATCATGCTTAATAAAATGGTTAATTATATCAAACAATATAAATGACAGTTAAAGTTGCTTGAACACAGATTTCTGCAGAAGGTGCGTCAACTGACTAGTGGCTCTTACAAATGAAATTCAAAGTATATATTCTGCTGCATTAACTACTTGAGTACAAGTGAAAAGATAAGATTTGTAGTAACACACATTTAATTCTGGAGGGGAAGAGTGTAGTAAAATCAAAAAGTGATAGATGTAAGGCTTTGAATTAAACCATACATGCCAACCCTCCGATTTAGGTGGGAGACTCCCGATTTTTCAGTGAAAAATATTGCTATTTATCACTGTCTCCCGCCTGAAATATCTGTAGTCCCAATGCATTCCTTTGGGGAAATGTTCGTCTCCCGATTTCCCTGTGGAAATCTCCCTCCCAGCTGTGTCTGAATGTTGGCATGTATGAATTAAACATTACCACTACCGTTTCTCTCCACAACATTCCATTTCATAATTCTGTAGTATGTATGTGCCATTACAGAAGGGGACAAGCCATTCGCAAATTACTTTTGGTGCTGCCACCAAAATGTGCAGTTCAATATCAATTGCTAGGCTGTGTTCCATCTGCACTGGAACACAAGTAACCACATGCATTTTTAGGCCCTGTGGTCTAGCAGTTTGCGACGGGCTTCAGATATTAGTGACAGGGCCAAGTCTGATATGCAAACAATGGTATGGAAGGCTGGCCAGAGCAATGACAGTGGTTCTAAATGATTCAGAGACATTTTACCTGTTAGGTGCAACCAGAACACATGCTGTGAAACACAGATAGGATTGCAATAAAATGTGAGGAGAAACGCACACCCTATGGAGGTGTCTGGCCATTTACCCACCTAATGACTAGCCAGCCATGGCTATGTTAATGCCTCATCAACAAAACCCAACCTTTCTATAACTCTTTGAGCAAGCTCTATCACAAACTAACACCAAGGGGTCGATTCATGGAATCAACGTAAGCCGAAAAAAGTAGCGCAAGCAGGCGAAGCGTGAAAAAACAGGCACACGCGCACGCGTGTGATTCATGGAAGTCCCTGCGCGTGTTTTCCTCGGGATGTGCGCCAAACCCGTGCATGGCGCACACGTCACTGAAACATCCCGAACGGCGTGCGCGACGTGCACAGTGAAAGCGCACAACCTCGGCGCACACACCAAAAAGGGGGCGGAACATGGGGTGTAACGCGCAGAATGGGGAACAACGCGCGAAAATAAGGGCGTAACTGGGATGTACTGCTGGGAAGCAGACGGAACGCCCACACGCACGCGAACCACACGTATTCCTGGGATTGAATAGGGCAAAGCCGCGCACGGCCAAAGACACGCACAGGCCTAAACACGTCCGCCACACGAAGGCAGGCGGTAGCGTCCCTGCGCATCACAAAAGCACCAATATACAGCAATGATGAATGTCCCATACTGCTATTGTGCCTGTGCGAGCGGGCTATGTGTATTTCAGGGGTTCGTGTGAAGTTTTTCATGTGATCGGGCCTGGGGGAGCGGGCTATGTGTATTTCAGGGGTTCGTGTGAAGTTTTTCACGCGATCGGGCCTGGGGGAGCGGGCTACGCGTATTGCAGGGGTGCGCGGGAAGTTTCACACGCGATCGGCCTGGGGATCGGGCTACCACTCACCGTCTGCCTTGCCTGTAGAAGAACGCTGTAGAAGAACGCGTAGCCAACACCCGCTGTGAAGTAATAGCGTGTGAACCCCCAACGGCTGGAAAACACACGCACCGCACCCCACGAAAAGCACGTACAGAGCAATGTAAAGGCACGTGGGATCTACAAGCCCTGCCAGGGAAACGCCCGTGCGCGAAACATCACAGACGCGCTTACGCGCTAAGGGCCTTTGGTCCAATGAAATCATGTATGCGTGCTGACGCGCTTATGCGCTAAGGGCCTTTGGTCCAATGAAATCGCGTATGCGTGCTGACGCGCTTACGCGCTAAGGGCCTTTCCTCGAATTACATGCAGACGTGCAAGATTTTCACGTGCCAAATCACTCCGTATCAAGCTGGCCACGTGTAAGCACACGGAAGACCATGCTCCTGGCCAAAAGGCCGAATTACTGCTCCCCAGAGCCCCCAGCACCCTCCCACGAGCCATCTGCTGCTGCCTGCCTGCCTGCTGCCACCGTGCCCTGCCATTTGGTGCCTGCACATCAGCCATCTGCAGGGGTCCATTTGCTGTGTACACCCCTGCTGGAATAGAAGACTCCCGACTGGGATACCATCGCTCCACAGCGCAGCCACAGGACCCAGTTGCCCACCCACTCCTGCCTCTGGGGTTGCCATGTCGGGCACTGCAACATCTGGCACCACTGGCAACCCCCGGCCAGAGAGGCAGAGAGGCACCAGCTTCACTGCCACCGAAGTTGGTGTCCTGGTGGAGCTAGTCCTGGGGCAGTATGATGCCCTCTTCGGAAGTAAGCGCGCCAACAAGGAAGGACGAACTCAGATCTGGACGGACATCGTGACTGCCATCAACGCGGAGGGGGTGGCAGTCTGGGACTACCAACATGTCAAGAAGCGCTGGGATGACTGCAGGTCCAGGACCCTCTTGAAGGCCCGGCGCCTCGTGGAGGGGGGTCGGGGCCGCATGAGTACCATCCAGATGAGGGTCCTGGAACGCGTAGGGCCAGCGCTCCACTCCCAGATCCTTGAGAGGCAGACCCGTCTGGAGTTGAGCGGTAAGTGGCCAAGCATTGCTGTGTGAGACAGGGCATGTCGCAGTGTGCTGGTTGTCTGATACTTGCCTGTATGTGTGACATAGGCCATGTATGCATGTGTGTGTGCAGGGACGTCATGCATGTGAGACCAGTAATGTGTGAACCACACGGTTGGTGCATGTGTTCAAATGAAACATGGGGTGCCCTATGAGCATGCCAGTCTCTGTTCCTGGACATGGGTGGGGGTGAGGGATGGGTGCTGATGCCATGTACATGTATGCTGTCCATGTCTGTGTGTCTGACCTGCGTGTCTGTGACTTGTGAATGCCAGGGATGCATGACACATGTCTGTCGCAATGTTCAGGTTCACTGATGCAGCCTAGTCATCCTTGTATCCACTGTGTCTGTGGTGTACGAGGCCAGATGGATGAAACTAGGGTGAAGTGTGTGCGTGTGATAGGCATGGCCCATGATGAATGTGAGTTCCAAAACAACATTGTATGTTTCAAGAATCCCTTGGACATGTATGCTAATGTCCATAGCATGCCCCATGCCTGTTACTGCATGTGTTTTACCTGCACTGACCCATGTGTTGTGGAGGGACATGATGGAAGTGATCTTTGACAGTGCCACTCATCTGCTATTGCTTCCTGTCTAGGGGACCATTGTACAGTACCCTGATGCTTGTGTTCTATGTCTCCCTCTACACAGCCCCAAGTGAAGAAGAGGGCGGAGACGGCGCTGTGGAGCAAAGCGGCGGGGATGCCCCCACGGCTGCAGCGGAAGGGGTGGGTGAGCCCCCACAGGGGCTTGCAACGGCAGAAGACGGTGTGGAGCCATCCAGGTTGGTGGTTTCCACAGAGGAGGAGGAGGCCGCTACTGAGGCGCACATGGGGCCTGGTGGGGGCATCCCTGCTGGTGCAAGTGTTGCAGTCCAGGGGCAGGGGCAGGAGGCAGCACATGTCACCATGGAGGGGCCTGTGCATGTCACTGTCCCTGACACTGTGACTGCACCACCATGCACCACCAGGGATGCCCCATCCCAGGCCCGTCCGCAGGTAGGGGCGATGTCCATGTCATCTGACTCCCCTCCACCTGCGGACGAGGGGACCCCTGGCGGTATGGAGAAGGTCCTGATTGGTGTCGCGTAGCGCACAGGTGCAATTCGTGATGAGGTGCATGCTTCCCGGGAGGAGCATGCACGTCATCAGGGAGAGCACCGTGCCGGCTTGGCCCAGTTGGGATCGGCCATGGTCGGGGGTTTCCTACATGTGTCGGCCAATCTGGGGAACCTCTCCTCCTCTGTGGAGACTATGCACCAGCCGTTCTCCATGCCGTCTTCTGGCCCAGATGCCACCAGGGCCCCCTGTGGACCTGCCCCGACCAATGCAGCCAGCTCGGTGGGGATCCCATCCCTACCATAGTCGGGAGTCGGAGGTCCAGCAGGGGTGGACACACCAGCAACTGGACCCCAGCAGATGGAGGATGTGACGGCATCATCGTGCAGGGCACGTGAACAACGGCGTTGGTGGATTCCATCAGCCTGGATGCCGTCGTGCTGGCACAGGCAGTTGCGTCGGAGGCAGCGGCAGGCTCGACGTGGGAGGCATCATGGCTCGGGGCCATCAACATCAGGGGTGCAGGCATCGGCCGGAGGGCAGGAGAACCCTGGAATGGGAGTGGCTTCCGTGTGGGAGCGGTTGGGCCAGCAGATAGGTGCGGAGCGGCAGCGGGCAGAGGAGGAACGGCTCACAATGGTCAGGGCGGAGAACTTCATGTGGAGGGCGCTGAGGCTGGACACTCCTTTGTCCCTGCGAGACCTCGGGGCCAGGGAACATGCCCGCCTCCAAGCCATTGAACAGGAGTTCGATGATGCCCTGGCCCATGACAACATCCAGTGAGCCGTTGGACTAGCCCGCTGCCCTTGTAAATAGTTATGTAGTTAGTGTTAGGTTTCCTTTGCTTTTTTCTTGATTTTGGACCTTTTGGACAATGGCCAACATTTTTGTATATAGTTTTTTTTATTACGTAGTATTTTTAGATAGGTTTCATTTCTTCAGTTGGGATCATGGACCCTGGATTGTTTATCTGTATATAGTTGACTGTTGGATTATGTTTTTTTTTTTTATTTACCCATGGAGCAATGGTTTTTGGTTTTGTTTTTCCCTTGGATGTACTTATTTGAACTGTGACTTTGGACACCTTTCCTTTGGATTATGATTTGTGGTTTTTCATTATTTTACGGACATGCTGCTTTTTTTATTTTAATTCCCATTGTCGTTTGTTTATTTTTAATGCCATTTATGTTGCTTTTAATACATTTTTTTCATCAAACTTCAATGTGTAGTATCATATCATTGGTTTCATGCATGTCATGATATGGGTTTTGACATTCACTTACACCCATTGTGTGTATGTGAGGGACATGTGTTCATTTGCATACTTGCCATTGGGGTTGTATCATGTAATTGGCAATTCTGAGTGGGTGGATGCAATTCTTGGGTGGGTGTTTGGCATGTGGAGGGTAACCATAAGGGCCAGGGATCTAGATTGTGATGACATGTAGCCTGAAGGACATGTGTGGGGGCCTGGTGGAGGGTGCCCCACAGTGCTGGGGGGTGGGGGTGCAGGGGGACATGAGTTGGACATGAGTGGGGGCCTGCTGGCAGGTGCCCCACAGTGCTGGGGGGTGGGAGTGCAGGGGGACATGAGTTGGACATGAGTGGGGGCCTGCTGACAGGTGCCCCACAGTGCTGGGGGGTGCAGGTGCAGGGGGACATGTGGGGGGGCCTGGTGGAGGGTGCCCCACAGTGCTGGGGCGTGGGGGTGCAGGGGGACATGAGTTGGACATGAGTGGGGACCTGCTGGCAGGTGCCCCACAGTGCTGGGGGGTGTGGGTGCAGGGGGACATGTGTGGGGGCCTGGTGGAGGGTGCCCCACAGTGCTGGGGGGTGGGGGTGCAGGGGGACATGAGTTGGACATGAGTGGGGGCCTGCTGGCAGGTGCCCCACAGTGCTGGGGGTGCGGGTGCAGGGGGACATGTGTGGGGGCCTGGTGGAGGGTGCCCCACAGTGCTGGGGGGTGGGGGTGCAGGGGGACATGAGTTGGACATGAGTGGGGGCCTGCTGGCAGGTGCCCCACAGTGCTGGGGGGTGCGGGTGCAGGGGGACATGTGTGGGGGCCTGGTGGAGGATGCCCCACAGTGCTGGGGGGTGGGGGTGGAGGGGGACATGAGTTGGACATGAGTGGGGGCCTGCCGGCAGGTGCCCCACAGTGCTGGGGGGTGGGAGTGCAGGGGGACATGAGTTGGACATGATTGGGGGCCTGCTGGCAGGTGCCCCACAGTGCTGGGGGTGCGGGTGCAGCGGGACATGTGTGGGGGCCTGGTGGAGGGTACCCCACAGTGCTGGGGGGTGGGAGTGCAGGGGGACATGAGTTGGACATGAGTGGGGGCCTGCTGGCAGGTGCCCCACAGTGCTGGGGGGTGGGGGTGCAGGGGGACATGTGTGGGGGCCTGGTGGAGGGTGCCCCACAGTGCTGGGGGGTGGGGGTGCTGGGGGACATGAGTGGGGGTGCAGGGTAGTCCCCCGTGGTGTGGGCTGCCTGCATGGGCCGTGGAGGTTGTGGAGCGAACACCTGGGAGGACCCACACGGCCAATTCACGTGTAGTACTCCACGGTACCCCTGAAATACACGTACCCTGCTGATATCGCGTGTGAAACTTCCCGCGCACCCCAAATACATGTACCCAGGACATTCGCGTGTGGAACTTCCAGCGCACCCCTGATATACACGTACCCTGATAGAATCGCGTGTAGAACTTTCCGCGCACCCCTGAAATACACGTACCCTGCTGAATTCACGTGTGTAACTTCCCGCGCACCCCGAAATACACGTACCCAGGACATTCGCGTGTGGAACTTCCAGCGCACCCCTGAAATACACATACCACGCTCGCACAGGGCCAATCGCGTGTGAAACTTCCCACGCACCCCAGTAATATACGTACCCTGCTGAATTCACGTGTGTAACTTTCCGCGCACCCCGAAATACACGTACCCAGGACATTCGCGTGTGGAACTTCCAGCACACCCCTGAAATACACGTACCCTGCTGAATTCACGTCTGTAACTTCCCGCGCATCCCGAAATACACGTACCCAGGACATTCGCGTGTGGAACTTCCAGCGCACCCCTGATATGCACGTACCCAGCTGAAATCGCGTGTGAAACTTCCCGCGCACCCCTGAAATACACGTACCCTGCTGAATTCACGTGTGAAACTTCCCGCGCACCCCAGTAATACACGTACCCTGCTGAATTCACGTGTGTAACTTTCCGCGCACCCCGAAATACACGTACCCAGGACATTCGTGTGTGGAACTCCCAGCACACCCCTGATATATACGTACCCTGATGGAATCGCGTGTAGAACGTTCCGCGCACCCCTGAAATACACGTACCCTGCTGAATTCACGTGTGTAACTTCCCGCTCACCCCGAAATACACGTACCCAGGACATTCGCGTGTGGAACGTCCAGCGCACCCCTGATATACACGTACCCAGCTGAAATTGCGTGTGAAACTTCCCGCGCACCCCTGAAATACACGTACCCAGCTGAAATAACGTGAGGAACTTCCCGCGCACCCCAGTGATACACGTACCCCGCTTGCCGTGCTGGTACAGGGTTAGGGCAGCACTTTGCGCTGGATTGGGGATTTTGATGGCTTTTCCCTGCGCAAGGGGCGTTCTTGGGGGCGTAACTGGCGCTGCTGCAGGGTCGCTGCGCCACTGTGCGCCACGGCTGGTTTTGGTGGCTGGAATGTATTTTGGCGCACGTGGCTGGCGCAGGGATTCGCACGCGCACACTGTGCACCAGCCGCGTGCGACACTTGTGCGCTGAATTCTATGAATTACCCCCCAAATGTGTTGCTGTATAGGGCCTGCCAGTGTTATACCTAAGCATTCTTTTGAGTGTTTAATTACTTAATTGCCTCTGTAAATGAACTCCTGGTTCTCTTAATGCGTGTCTTAAGCCAGTTGATTTTCAATATATTTGTCAATGCCTCAGTGACAGTGCACTAAAGTCCTGTCTTAAACAAGCAATCACATTCCATCAGTTTCTGCTTGTGCATAGGTATTAGCCGACATTTGCCAGGCAATGCAATCAAATGCCCAGTTACTGGCATCATTTTCCAGCTGTTGCCATTTATGGCCATTTGGTACCCGCATGTGGTACGCTTATGGCAGTGCCTGGCAAATGCCTATCCATGCCTAATCAAAATCCCAAGCTGTTGGCTTTGCCAATGCATGTTGGCTTCTGTTTGTCTCCCTAAGTGAATGTGTATATGCCCAGATGTGGGTGTCTTGCTTGCTATGCCTAGGGAATCAAGCTGCAACTCACTGTGCTGGTCCAACAAGGCCCTACCTGAAAATGATAAGGCTAGGTTGGCAAGTATTGACCAGTTTCATATTTTCTCATGCATACTTACCAGTGGGGCTGCAACTTAAATAGAATGTATCTTTGTTTGGAAGCCTAGTCTATTCTGCCAGAACGTTTCGAGATTCAAACTGATAGGTACTTACTTGATAACCTCATTCTTTAATCTGTTTGAGTAACTTTACAGAATTTGCATGCAAACAGAATATGTAATGCTTGTTGTGGGATTTGTTTGGAAAGCATGATGTAAATCCTGGGTGCTAGGTGTTTATGCAGTGCCGGAAATGAAACATGAACACCCATAAAATAACATAAAAGAAGAGCGTTTTCTATAATGTTGCGGGCAAAGTATAAACGGTGCATATCTTTTATAACTAAAAAGCAGTATTTCAATATTTTCTAAAGAGTGCCATCAGAGGTGAATTTAACATCTGGACAAGGTTAAAATGCCAATGCCCCCCACCCACTGTTCTACCCTCTCCCCTTAAATGCAAATAGCATGGCTGAACAGACCCTACCATTGAGATTGTTTCTTTTTAACGTGTCTCAGAGGCAGATTATTTACAACAGGAGGTGCTATGATATACTGATGATACTGTGCCTTTTCCCTTTATCAGATGACCACTCCAAAGACACTGAGGTCATTAATGCCACATACAGCTAAAATCCAGCTGATGCTGTATAATGGCCTAGCCCTGAATAACTCAAAAACTGAGAATTTTATCCTGGGCACCGGCCCCAAGTGGCGCCCGCTTGATCAGTCCTATTGATTCTTTCAAATTGTAGACAGTCTGCTCCCCACTGTGAAAAAAGTAAAAACCTTGGGGATCGCTATTGACCAGTAGTTCTCAATGAGGTCCCATATCAGTGGCCTAGTGTCTAACTCAACATACTACATTACACTTTTGGCACAAATCAGACCAATCCTTGAGGCCTCCAGTTGTGCCACCCTATCCAGGGCGATCATTGGGAGCCGTCCGGACTTCTGTGCCAGCAGTCTACTTGGGGTGGGCAAAGGAGAATTCAATTGTCTGCAAGTTGTGCAGAATAACGCAGTGAGGGTCGTTATTGGTATGCGTAAGACAGATCATATTTCAACAGCACGCAGAGCATTACATTGGCTCCCCATTAGAAAGAGAATCAAGTTTTATACCCTTTGCATTGCACATGCTTGCATGTATGGACTAAGCCCTTCTTATATGGCAGCACATTTGAAGTGGCTATCTAACAGGCGTAATCTAAGATCCAATAACACTGGGTTGCTTTTCACCCCAAAGGCCAAGCTAGTACAGGTACAAAATGGATGCTTCCCAGCCGCAATTCCTCACTTGTGGAATACTCTTCTCCCTGATTTGAGGCTGTGTGCCAGTCTTCCCAGGTTCAAACGTGTCCTGAACACCTTTCATTTCAAGTACATTGATCCTTGGCCTCCACTAGTTTCCCTCAGGTTTCTCCTGATGCCTCTCTGAGCTCTGTTTTTATTGTATGTCATGTCAGCGCTCTTATGCCTCAGGGGCCACTGTCCTAGCGCTTTAGAAATAAATTAAAGATGAAAAAAGGTAAAAAGGCAGGGACCATTGCTGTGGCACATTAAACAAAAAAAATTATATAGGGTTTTAAGAAGCTGTTTGGGTGATTAGTAATTAAGGGGATACAGAACAAGCTGTGTGAAACAATAACCTTGTCATTTCATTTCACTTTGTGGCTGTATCAGACTTTTTGTAAGTTCTCATTAATTGCTATGCTGGAGCTTATAGGCTTCCATTCAGGATGGGGAAAATAAAGCTACATTCATATTATTTTCCAGGTCAAGCGGAGTGGAAGAAGTGGCCCTAAATGCATTTAGCTCCACTTTTTATAAGCTGTAGGATTTTTTATGATTTGATAGGCGAAGTTGGAGAGCAGATCAAACTTAACAAGGTCCCCCTGCCAAATCCGATTGGTGTTCCACCAGCATATATTTTTATGTTGGCAGAAAACCAATGGATTCCTATGGGATCTGCCTGACTTTTACACCAGGCAAAAGTGGACAGAGTCAAAAAGAATCCATTGTGGATGGCTCCCACAATCGTTAATTGTGGAAGTGATTTACACTTTTCCAGACACGTAGTGGTACAGTAAAGAGCAAAGGCGATTTTCGCCTGTGTTTTACTCTTTACTTTTCCAGTACTTGGTGGAAACAATTAAAACTAATGAATGGCCCCTTTTGCAAAAAAGTGCAAACAGGAGAATTCTGCTCTATGCAGTTTATAATTAAAAACAAAATGCCCCCCTTAATCTTTTCATCAACCTGTTTCTACAATGATGAATACATTGGCCCTCATTACGACCCTGGCGGAATAGGAAAAACGATGGCGGAAATGCAATTCCGCCATCGAATAGCGCTCGTTGCGACTATGACCCGTCACCGGAAAGTACGAAGCCATTAGCGACACCGTAGTGAACGCCAACGCTAACTGCACCAAGCACGCGCGCGCGCGCCATGCCAAACCGCAAACACCACCATGGCGCAAGGGTACGCCAATTCCGACCCTAGCGGACATGTACCTAACGCCATCAGGCATGGCGTAATGTACCATTCCGCCATGGCGAGAAGTACGGCATCGCGAATCAACCGTAAACGGCCCCACTGAGTGCCTGTGCACCGCTCCCTGCCCACAAAGTACAACTCCCCGTAGGTGCAATGAAGTCACAATGCAACCATTGAAATGTACAAGTCACCCCTGCATGGCAACGAACAAAAGAAACACAAGAGGGGCCAATGGGAGCTGCAGGGCACAGATGGCACGAATACAGAAGCCATCCCAATGGACATGACCACAGTCCCCCACCAAGAAACGCACGCAAATACAGGCACCTGTGACCAGCAATATTCCGAAAAACACATCATTCCACCAGTCCACCTGGCTGACCGGCATCTGTTACACAAAACCCAATCCCCCGCCCCTGAGCATGACAACATTCAAACAGTCATATTGGCAGCCCCCATCCCTGACCTCACTGTGCTTCGTAGGCAAACGCGCCCAGCACAGTACCACGCAACTAAACCCCGAAGCTGGAACCCAATGCAGATCTCCTCACAATACATCGCCCCCCAAATAGGAATATGCCACATCACTTGCAAAGGAAAAAGCTACACGGGCCAAATCAGAATAGAAATTTAATGCACATCAAAGTCACCAAGCCCATACAGCCATCAGGCCATGAACTACATTGTGGGCTGCATCCGCATGAAATGACCAGCCACTACCTGTGTGTCGCCCTGTTCCCCCATGGCACACAGAGCCACATTCACGTACGAAAAGGCAACATGGAAGCGCACAGAACCGCAGGGCCGACCCAATGGGGAGGCACTAGTCCAGCTGAAAGGCCGAAATGTTGCTCCGAGCCACCAGTACTGCGTAAGGGCATGTGGGCCATTGGCGATCGTCCCATAAGATCGTAATGCTGCTCCACCGATTAACACGAAGCAGCAGGTGTCGGGAGTAAAATCCATCTGCAGGAGTGGCATACAGATGGCAGTGGCAAAAGGGGAGGAGATACCTGTCAACCAAAAGAAAAGAACAAGAACAGAATGGCCATCAGAAATGCATTCGAACAACTCACTTCAATGATCACACGAAATCCACAGCCATATGCATGCTAGCCCACTCAAAAGGATCATCACCACCCCAAAACCACTTGCGACTCATGACCATCTACATCGAGGTGCAAACACCATCACAAACGAGTGTACCTGTGCATGCGTCTGTCAAAACAGAATCCATCAGATGGGAATGTTAACGTGCATGGACACAAGTGTCTGAGGGCGCGTCGAGACAGGGAGGGCTCAACAAGGCCAGATAGACGATGGTCCCACTATGGCAGCCCTGCATCACATAGCGTAGGGGAGGCGGATAGATCCCAAGAAGCCCTGTACATGGCAAACTCTGTATCAAATCACCTGCCCATGCATCCATTCATCATTCCCTCATCCCGGGATCAAAACGCCTGAATAATTACTCACATAACATTAGAAACATCCATTGAGTCTGTGCGTAATGCAGCCTGCTAAATCCACAGTGCCCCAGCCCGTAAATCCAGTGTTGTGAAGTAACATGAATTTCGGAACGGACGGCCTCATCGCCCACGTAGCTATTGCGCATCCCAAACTATTCATATCAATCATTGCTCCCTCGCCATGGGCCCTGTCTCAAGGACATAGTACAATAGAACGTTATATTTGCAGTCAGACCTGTGGGCATCTCCTCGCCGCTAGCTGGAAACCGAAAGCGCCGCCCTTCGAATTCCTCATTTGCTACATCAAGTCGAAAAGGCATCTGTGGCCGTTTGAAATCACTAATTATTCCATCGAGTGCGGCTGTGTGTGAAAATGGCAACTGCCTTCACCCACAAATGGGACGCCCCGCCCGTCGTTGCAACTCGGTACAGTGATGCATGAGGGCCCACCGTTACTCGAGTACTACGTTCCACTGACCCTTCACAAGTCCGTTCGCGACTGCACAGATAGTATGGGAAACAATGGGACCACAGCAGAATGAACATATCAACCAATCTTACACGGCCATCGGGTACAAATACATGATTGCAATAGCAAGATACCATTCCCCGAATTGCAGCGTTGTGCGCGGGACGTGCTCGGCCAAAGGGGAGAGCAGTTTGCACAGGTGGAATTAATCACCACAGGTGGAGGCCATACAGCCTGGAAACACATAAATTGCACAGCCAGTCTCCTCCCACAACCACAGCGAAATGCTACCGGCAGGACTCGCGATGTTGGCCCTGGGGGACCTGATAGCACTGCAAGTGCTCCGACTCCAAGAAGAAGACGAACAACAACTACAACCAGCCGCACGGAGGAGACGCAGGAGGAGGAGGAGGCCAAGGCAGGGCCAGCAAGGCCCAGCAGCACAGCCACTACCACCACGCAGGCAGCCCGCAATCCCACGCCTCCGAGCACATCCGTTCAACCTCACTGATGAGCAGATCCACACCCTCTACCGTCTGGACCGGGACACCATAGCCGCCATTGTGGACATGACACAGGCTGACCTAGTCAGCATGATAGATAGCCCAACCGCCATCCCACCCCTACTGAAGGTGGTGTCTGTACTCCACTTCCTGGCCACAGGCACCTACCAGCACACAGTCGGACAGTTGCATGGCATTTCTCAGCCACTGTTCTCACGGACACTATTCCAAGTGCTCGATGCCCTCCTGCAGCACGCAGACGACTACATCTCTCTACCACGCTCGGAGCAGGAAATTACCAACACAAAAGTGGGATTCCATGCACTTGCCGGCATACCGGGTTGCATTGGTGCCATCGACTGCACCCATGTTGAATTGGTCGTCCCACATGCCATGGAGGCCCAGTACCGCAACCGAAAACAATTTCATTCCCTGAATGTACAAATGGTGTGTGACTCCAACAGGATCATTACGCATTGTTGTGCCCGATTCCCTGGATCAACCCATGATTCTATGGTCTTGAGGAACTCTACAATACCACGCTACATGGAGCGACACGCAGGGAACAGATCCTGGCTACTCGGTGAGTCTCATTACATGCATGATTATGTGGGGGATGTGAATTGGCAATGTACTGGCAGGAAGGGGGGGGGGGTGTGCGTACGTATCAATGGCATTCCACATCATACGTTTCTCGTCCACATACAGGTGATGCTGGATATCCACTGAAGAGATGGCTCCTCACACCAGTCCGGAACCCACGGGACCAGCATGAGGAGGACTACAACCATGCCCACTCACGTACCCGTGTAGTCATTGAGCAGGCATTCGGCCTACTGAAGGGCCGTTTCCGCTGCCTCAGCAGGTCTGGCGGGGCACTCCTGTACCGCCATGAGAAGGTTGCAAAGATGGTGGTGGCATGTGTCATGCTCCACAACATGTGCATACGTAGAAATGTGCCCATGCCCCCTGACGCAGAACTGCAAGCACCTGATGATGGTCATGATGAGGGTGGGGATGTGGCAGCACCTCATGGAGTCTGCGAGGCACCGGAGGCCCGTGACATTCGTCAGCATCTCATTGATGTATGCTTCTAGCACTCACGCCTGGTGGCTGATACATGGACACGGGACTCGTGGCACTGTGTGTGTCTGGGACATGCACAATATGGACTGTACGCCTATGATGGCCTAGTACACAATGATCAATGTCCACACATCTCATTGGTTGATCGTGCACTGTTTATGGCATATGTGATATCATGTTGAACACCCTATCGACCCGCCACCCAAGTGAGCCCAACACACCCCCTCCACCCTCCTACCTCCCCCCCGAACACCAGTGTCCAAAGATGCTCATTGTAAGTGGGCAGTCGCTATTGCAAGCCCCCTCTGCGGGTATCAGGGGCACCCCTGCCTGTGGAGCGCAGGTTCCTTCCAGATCTACGTTGGGGGCTGCCCTGGACGGAACTTGCAACGGATGATGTGTCTGCCTGCTCACGTCCATGCATGTCCCTAAGGGTTTGCGAGAGCTCAGTGAGCACACGGCGCACTGCGGCAAGTTCGGCACATACGTCTTTGGACGTCGCATGCAGTTCCCCCCTCAGGCTCTCGGTGCTTCTCTCAATTTGTGCCCTTAGCGTCTCTGTGCCTCTCTCCATTTCTGCCCTAAGTGTCTCAGTTGATGTTTCTATGTCTGCCTTAGTGCCCCCACATTCATCGGCATGGTCCTTGAGGAGTGTGGCCAGTTGCTGCTGTTGTTCGATCAACTGGTCGAGGGACTGTTGCCTCTGCTGGGCCATGGCCATTTGCGGGGGTGTCGCAGAGGGGCTGTTGTCCTCATGTTGCCTTGCCACAGGGCTTGTGGGGGATGGCCAGTCGTCGTCTTGTGGGTGCCCCTGCGTGGTATCCTCATGTTGTACGGGATGGGACAGACAGGGGGATTGGGACAGGTCATGGATGGATCTGACTTCGGCATCCCCGTTTTCTGTGTCCGAGCATGCTGCCATCAATGAGGTGTCGCCTATGGTGCTGCTGCCACCTGAGGCAGTGCCTTCTGTGGCATCCATTGGGGGGACCTGTGGTGGTGGTGTTGTGGGCATGCTGGCTGCTGGGGTGCCTGTTGATGTTCCCTCCTCTGTGCTGCCACCTGATTTGTGCTGCTGCCGTGTCTTGATGCGTGCAGCTGAGGTGGAGGGTCTCTGGCCGTTGGTCTTGGCCCTCTTTGCAGGTGTGCTGGTAGGGGTGTCCTGTAGCTCGTCGTTTGGATCGGACCCTGTGGTGGAGTAAAGGAGGGCGAGGGTTATTGATGGGTCTGTGGGAATTGGAATGGCATTGTATCACATGCATTGGGGTGGTACCTGAGGGTGATTTGGGTCGGGGCCTTGGAGGTGCTTTGATTTGTGTGTGGAGTGAGGGTGCAGTTGTTTGGCAGCCTGCAGTTAGGGTGTGCCTGCTGCACGTGTAGTGCGTGTTTTAGGGGTTTTTAATTATTTATGTATTTATTGTGGGTTTTAACGTGCGCTATCAGGCCGATGTGTGTGGACGTTCTCCTGGACATGTGTTTCTGTTGCACTATGTGGACGCATGGTACTTCACATGGATGGACTGTGTGGATTTGACATTGTTTTATCTGGTCCACCTACCTGAATCTTCGGATGTCTGCACTCCTTTCTCCATCCCTCCGACTCCCTCTATGCTCTCCATTCCGATGGTGGAGGCACAGATTTCTTCCCAGGGGGTCAACTTGATGGGTGATTCAGGACCTCCCCCGGTGGCTGTGGCGATGTTGCGGTTGGCAGAGAGTATGCTGCGGACGCGTATCCGCAGGTCGTCCCATCGCTTGCGGCATTGCTGTGGGTTGCGGGGTGCGGTCCCCACCGCACTTACCCGCTGTGCCACCAGAGCCCATATGGCCTTCTTGTTTGCAAGTGCCGTCCTGGTCATTTTCGTGGAGAAGACGACGGCAGCATTCTCCTGGAGGGTCTCTGTTAGCACGGTGAGTTCCTCACGGGAGAAGTGGACCTGCCGCTTGCGGTCGCACGCTTTCTTCGCTGCTTTTCCCATTTTTCTTGGTTTCGCTAGGGTGGTTGACGGGTTGGGGTGTGTTTCAGGGTGGTGATTTTAGTGGTTGTGTGGTTTTAGTGTTTTTATAGGTGTACGCCGGGATGTTTCCCGTTCCGGGCCCATGTTTTAGCTTCCGTTTCCGTATATTTCCGGTCACCGTACTTTACGGTAGGCGCACACTGCGGTGACCGCTGAGAGGGGTGGCGGTATTGCACCTAGGGCGCCGTACGGCGGCGGTGTGGGCCGTTTTGGGGTCATTTCCGCCATCGCGGACTTTGCACTTCCGCCGTGGCGTGGTGCTCGTGCCCGATGGGTCGGAATGGGCCGCACTTTGCTCCTTCGTGCAATGGCGGAAACGCTATTTACGCTGTGGCGGTCCGGTCAGTCGATTTCCGCAAGGGTCGTAATGAGGGCCATTGTCAGGTTGTTTTATCATGTGACTTGTGCATTTTTAAAGTAATCTGTATATAATTGAGCATTATTTTAGGTATTCAAAGCTAAAATTCAACATATATTTGTACCAACCTGAGCTCAGAAGATGTGTAGTATCTAAATTTCAGGCTAGTCTGAAATTATGACTTTACTACTTAATCAAAGTGTGTGATCCTGAGCATTTTATTTTTCACTATGCCTTCCTTGTTAAAATGAGGTGCCCCTAGAAGTGATTCAGTTCGCATTATAAGCTATTCCAAAAAGCCTCACTCATGGTTTAATGGATGGGCAGAACAGCCATTAGGGGGGACACACACACACCACACACACACACACACACATATACACACACAGACACGCACACCTTACTTTGAAAATATCCGGGCCACATTTATAGAACAAATTTGTATCATTCAAATCAAAGTAAACACATCAAGCAAAGAGACATCATGGACAATTGCATATTATAACCAGTGTATAAACAGTATGTACCAGACAATGATGTACAGGACCATGGCAGGGGAGCAAGGCCCTCTCCTTCATGCCACGCCCCACCAGGAGCGATACCAGGATGCCGGAATCCCCTCAACCAGCACTGTCTGCCTCCTGATGCAGCCCTAGCACTGTCTTGCACTCTCAACTCAATTAAAATGTTTGAAAAAATGCAACAAAATCTAACATGTTGTGTTTAAAATGTAATAATTTTGGATATGAACCATTGATGGGAAACATTCAGAATGGGACTACTGTAGGGGATCAGTTGGAAAGGAGGGGGGGGGTTTGTGGACTGGGTGGGTGAAGGGAGGATTGTATACATGTGTATGCTATTGGAGGATATGTTTTTGTGCTCTAAATATTGTTAAGATCAACAAGGCTACCTGTATTGATTGGGCATGGTATGTTCTGTTCTTGAAAATAAAAATTAGTTTGAAAAAAATGTAATTTTGTAGGAAGTAAAATCTCCTATTCCTTCAGTATTCTGGGGATTATGGGGGTATATCTTTAACATCAAGATGAAGGGAGCACAAGCATCTCCTCCGGGGTCTGCTGGGAGTAGCCACAGTGCTCAGGAAGGCTTTGTTCGGCATAGACCATCTGAGATGGTACAAAGACTGGGGGCCTCACTGCTCAGCCTCTCAGAGGAAGATGAGGAGGCATCACCCTCAATTCTCCCAAGCCAGGCCAGGAAAGGTGTGCTGGGTGCTATTGTGAATAGGTTGAAGGGTAGGTAAATGGGAACGGTGGTTAGGAAGCTGTAGGAAGGTGTCTGGACAGTGAAAGGTGAAGGAGGATCAGATAAAACAGAAAGGGGAGAGCAGATGGGAAGGGAAGATAGGTAGATTGAAGTTGCAACACTGTTTGCCTTGCTTCTCTTTTGATATCTACTGTTTTTTTATAGAGCAGTGCAAATGGGAAATCTGGATTCACGCCAGCACTTTGATTAGGGTACTCCTAGACCTAGACCCACACCCAATGAAATGTGGGCCCCCCTGGTCAGAACCCTGGCCCACCCAGATGAAAATTCCTGGAGCGGGGCCTGTTGTGGTCTATGGTGCCTGTGCTTGATGGAGTCTACAACGGGGCTGTAATGTAGAAAGTGGTGCCGGGAGCCATGGTAGCATGGGCGTGCGTGAGGGCTGGGTGATGGTGCCTGCAAATGCCAGCTACTTAAACGGTCACACAAAGGATGCATAAGGGCAGCATCCGTGGAGGCTGGGTGGCGTGCCATGAATGGTAAGCAAAAGCGAGCGTGAGAACGTGATGGTGCACGTGTGTTCATGCTGGGGATACAAGCTGTCCCTAGATGGACTCGGGAAAGGTGTGGCGCAGCAGTTTACAGGCCGTGTTGAAAACAAAACTTACTTGGATAGGTGCCGGAGCCGAAGCGTCTTGCTGGAGCATCGCGGGATACACGAGTGAAAGCAAAACTATAATATCAAAGGTAGTCTCCGCCCCTGGACCGGGCCGTCCAATCACACGCCGGCACTTGGGCCAATGAGCTCCTGGAGTCTCATTTATTTGTAAAAGAAAGAGCCAATCGGTCGAAGTTAAAACCCGGGACACTGGTGATGGGAAATGTAGTCCGGGGGGGTGCAGAGCAATGTGTAGTAGCTCTGGAGACGTTCCGTGCGGACAGGGAACGTAAGAATCTGATGGCCACAGTGGTGCTTTGTGTGTGTGGCAATGCAACAAATGCAAAAAATACATGAACATTCGAGAGTGTATATTCATAGTAAATAGTTGAGTGACTTCAAAATCTATAGATGGTGCCTGAGGACGAAAAACGTGCCACAAGATTTATAAACAGTCGAGTGCATTCAATATATATGGATGGGAATGTTGTACAGATGCTGATGCCATAGGGTAACTGAATAGTGTCTAGACACTGGACATATGGCTACAAGACATGCTCATGGGAAGACAGTGGACAGTGGAACAGTTAGGTCCAGAAATGTTTCCATTCCACCGTAATGTTGAGGCCATTTCTTACTGTGTCCAATCTATGGACCCATTTTTGTTCCAGACGGGTGAGGGCTAAATTTATGTCACCCCCCCATTTCTGAGGGTTCAGTTGTTGTATGATCATCTAGGTAAATTGTTCATTGCTGTGTCCTTTTTTGGTGAAATGGTCCATGAGTGGTTTGTCTGCCACGGCATTTTTGATGCAGGACCTGTGTTCGCCTATGCGTTGTTTTATTAGCCTGATGGTCTTGCCAATATATAATAGGTTGCATGGGCATTTGATGGCCTAAATCACATGTCTGCTTTCACAATTAGTGTGGTTCTGTAAGGTCCAATTAAAGTCTTTGTGGTCAAAGGTTTTGCTGGTTTTGGTGAATTTGCAGGCCACGCAATGTCCACAGCTGAAATGGCCGACAACTGGTGGTAAATTCCATAAGGAGGAAGTCTCTTTCTCAGGCTCGAGAAACGTGTGGACCAAAGTGTCTTGGAGGTTTTTTTTTTCTTAAAGGCAAAGAGAGGTTTTTTGGCTAATGTCCCTTCATTCTTGATGAGGTGCCAGTGTTGATGGCATATTTCGTAAGGTTGCTTATCGGGCTGAATGTGGTGACACAGACAGTTATTTCCATCGGTTTCTTTTCCTTTGCAGTGAGGCAGATGGTGCGGTCTGTGTTAGCTGCTCTTTTTTTGGCCATTTTCACGGCTTTTTTGTGGTACCCTCTGTCAGTGAGACGTTCTTGGAGTTGGTGTGCGTGTATCCCAAATTTCTCTCTTTCCGTGCAGTTTCTTGGGTGTGGCTGCTAATGGATTGCCTTTGCACATGCTCACTCTCTAGGAGTGGCAGGATGTGGCTGGTAAACCAACCCCAATGGGTGTGCCCACGATCAAAGCTATATAAGCTGCCCCGATCCTCAAGAAAGACGCTTCGCGTTATTCTGCACTTTCAAGCAGCGTAACGCTCACCGTCGTCTGAGGTCAGACTTACCTTTGAAGATCCTGCTTCCTGGACATCCTGCTTCCTGCCAGCATACTTACCAACTGGGGGAAGCTGTTATTACCTGTACATCTCTTCGGCGAACCGAGTATTCATCTTTACACTTTCCGGAATGCCGAAATCTTCATCTTGGCACCGCAGCACGACATGCGCCATCGTCGACAGCAGCACCTGCAAGGAAAAAAAGAAGACAAGGTTAAACATCGGAAAAAACAGTCAGTTTAAGGTTGCGTTTCGCCATACTTCGCGCTTTTCCTTAAACCATCACTTACCTGCTGTCGAACATTGCAGTAGCATCCATCTTCCATCCGGGCGCGTCTCACAGCTGCATTGAGGCCACATTTCCATCTAAGGGAAGAAAACAGAAGAGAGACGTTATTGCGGGCATAAATAGGAGCAACAAATAAAGACATTAAACAGAACAAACAGAATCACAAGAGCTCAAGAAAGACTTACCAATCATAAGGAGAAGCATAGTTGCAGCTGGACTGGTCTAATCCTTATCAGGGATCAGTGAAGGAACTAGATCCCATTCGAAGCGCCCCTGCCAGAAGTAGCAGGACAGGGAGCTTATCTTCAATAATTCACAGGTGAGCTTTATGGGCCAGCGTATGCTCACAGAAACCGTACTTTGGGGAGAAGGGTTCAAGAGGTACAACAATCACAGATTGGCGCACTCACACACTCTTATCTCCACGCAGGAGCAGTATCGCCACGTACCACCGCTCACAGCTTTTCTACTGAGGGAGAGGCCTGAAGGGGGTGATTCAAGTTCAGGGAGGGCTGCAACCATGCCCCACACCTCTGCATAGACCAGGTGAGCGTAACATGGACATCATTTTCTGTTCTACGGCTGCAACCATGCATCCATGGGGCTATTGACTTACCTCAGACAGCACACCATAGTACACGCTATGTTTAAATCCTCATGTCCCGTGGAATGCACTGCCACCACTCATGACAGAAAGACATTGCCGCTGTAGCTTGTATGCCATAACGAAGGCTGCCTACAATTACCACACAAGATAGTTGCCTGTTGAGGTATCTGTGCACTGTCTTCTTGAATAATGATATGTATCACGTGAAGCTCTTCTCATTCCCGCACCCTTTCCATCCCTTGGTTCCACCACCAGTTGCCGTACATATGTTTTTCAGATCCTTTTGCTGCCGCATTGTCCTCCGATAAAACATATCGCTGTCATGGAACACTTTTCACACATCCCGTCACCGCACACTGCAGTGCAATCAAAGTTTTGACTGTGCTGCAAACAGGGAAATGGGATGCCAGAGCAGAGCCAGATATGACTAATTTTAGTGCGCACACTGCTACGTGTACGACGCCCAGCCATGCACACAATAGCTTAGAGCCTTGCCACACACACCGTCTACAATATCCTCCGATACACCATGGCGGCGTTTCCCAAAACCTCTGACGCACAACACGCTTCCCTCCAGCCAACCACCGGCCGCGTCCACTGTTCGCCGACAGCACAGCGTACCGCAGGCCAATAAGACTACGGTCCGTGGAGCGAACAGGGAAATGGGTCTGCGGAGCGGACCTAGATAACACCAATTTTTTGGGATGTGCATTTCAGTCCTATGCAACAAAAATACTGGTCTGATTTTCCCCAAACACACAAAGCACGCTTTCTTGACCAAACCCCCATTCCTGCCACAAATTAGGTGCAAATCCGTTCAGCCGTTCGGCCTGTAGGCGGGCGCAAATTTTTTCTCCATTCAGTCTATGGAGAAAAAAATGTGGGACCCACCTATAATTCCCCCCCCCACACGAAACCTCGCCAAAGTTGGCAAATAAATTCAGGGCGGCCCATATACTTTCTTTGCAAAGTTTGGGGAGGATTCGTCCAGGGGGAGCGAAGTTATAAGCCGCTGAAAAAGTGCTCTTCCTAGGAGTTTAGCAACTTAACCATAACTACACGGCCGCTAAATGTTATGCAGGTTAAATGTTATGTAGGGGGAATGTTATGTAGGTGTAGGATTCTAGTAGTAAGTAGAAGAGTTAGAGTGGTTGTGTGCTGTGGTATGAGGTTAGTAAAGGATGTGGTGGCCTACCTGATGCCAAGGGGTGGGACCACTCACAGAGGCCATCCTCTGGCTTCATATTTGGGTGGGTGGTAACAGGTGTAGGGAAGGGCTATGTTCCGTCAGTCTCACCCTATGGGTCTCCCTGCAACCCCTGTACGTGAGGGAGGGATGACGGGACAGATTTTTTAGAAAAATAGCTCATATCAGCGGGACATTGGAGGGGGATTACGTGTTAGGAGATGTTTCATGTAGATGGTCTAAGTGTTTTCATAAATAAAGGGGGCTCCCATTTGGGATCTCTAAAATATCCACCTTGGTGTCTGTGTCTCGTGATGCTTTTAGGTGAGTAATCAGGGTGTAGTGCATATCCTTTTAACAATGATTTTATTTTGCAGGTGCAGCGCCGCTCCCTATAAAGCTGGCCTGGCCATGGTGACTGCCCCTGTTCTCAGGTGAGGGAGATATGCACACTTACCTGGTCTAGGGGCGTAAATCATGCGCTACAAATAGATGCAGAAAATGAGGAGAAAGAAAGAGTTTGGCATCTTCAGTGTAGAAATGGTGAGAAAGATCAAAAGAAGAGATAATGGAAGCAAGAATTGCAGAGGAAGAACTAAGGAGGAATGACATTCCCAGGAAACAGGGTAGGTGTAGTTAGGAAGATAGGAACGTAGCCAATTAAGTACTGAGCCTCTAACCAAGACGAGAGAGAGAGCACATAAGAATAAAATAGTTAACAGTATCAAATGCTGCCGACAGAGCAAGAAGAACAAGGAGGGAAATTGCTTAGAGTTGCACACAGAGAGAAGTGAGTTACAGAGAAGACAGTGGTTTCCATTGAATGGCAAGGCCAAAAACTGGATTGGTAGAGTGGAAGAAGAGAACAGCTGTTAAAATGAGCAGAACCTTGAGAATATAAAATGTTCTAGAAATTTAGAAAGAAAGGGAAGGAGTGGCTGATAGTTTGAGGGAAAGCAGGTGTCTAGGGAAGGTTTATTGAGGATTGGGAGAATGGTAGCATGTTTGAACAAAGAAGGAAAAGGTGAAGACTGCAAGGAGGAATTAAGTAGTATAATAAGATACAAAAGGAGAAAGGGATATACTTTAGGAATCAGGGAAGAAGGAAAGGGATCAGAGGGCACAGTGGTAAAATGAGCTTTATAATGAAAGGAAGCAATCTCAGCATCAGAAAGAGAAAGAAAGGTAGTCATGGGTGAAGAAGAGGCAAAGGAAGAGGGAGACAAAGGAGAAGGAGAAGGGGGAATAGAAGAGCCAAGAAGTGTCTTGCTAGCGGAGAAATAAAGTCAGAGGCAGAAAGAGAAGAGGATGCAGCAGGGTCAGGGAAGGGCAGGCCCGGCTCCAGCAGGCAGGGGTCAGGGGGGCCAGGCCCCCCCAGAGCCAGCCCCTGCCCCCCCTACAAAGGAGGTCATGTCAGTGGTGTAATACACCATTAGTAACCAAGGTAGTGGAGGGTGGATGTCACTCTAAACATTCATCAGCAACCTCAGAGACATCATTCTGAGAGGCTGAACTGCAGGAGGCTCAGACAGGATTTGTTTTCTTGCCCTAGACAATGATTTATGCCCCACAGCTATGAAAGTACAAATGACCTGGGAGATGGAGGGCCATTCACAACTCTAAGTGAGGTAGCACACAATTCAAGCAGGCTGCCTACAACTATTTTCTCAAACCTAAAATCACAATTTTGGTTTCTGTAATTTAAAGTATGTTTATTTTTTTGTGGGAACATAGTGGTTTTTCACATCATGCTTTATAAAATGGTTAATTATATCAAACAATATAAATGACAGTTAAAGTTGCTTGAACACAGATTTCTGCAGAAGGTGCGTCAACTGACTGGTGGCTCTTACAAATGAAATTCAAAGTATATATTCTGCTGCATTAACTACTTGAGTACAAGTGAAAAGATAAGATTTGTAGTAACACACATTTAATTCTGGAGGGGAAGAGTGTAGTAAAATCACAAAGTGATAGATGTAAGGCTTTGAATTAAACCATACATGCCAACCCTCCGATTTAGGTGGGAGACGCCTGATTTTTCAGTGAAAAATATTGCTATTTTTCACTGTCTCCCGCCTGAAATACCTGTAGTCCCAATGCATTCCTTTGGGGAAATGTTCGTCTTCCGATTTCCCTGTGGAAATCTCCCTCCCAGCTGTGTCTGAATGTTGGCATGTATGAATTAAACATTAGCACTACCGTTTCTCTGCACAACATTCCATTTCATAATTCTGTAGTATGTGTGTGCCATTACAGAAGGGGACAAGCCATTCGCAAATTACTTTTGGTGCTGCCACCAAAATGTGCAGTTCAATATCAATTGCTAGGCTGTGTTCCATCTGCACTGGAACACAAGTAACCACATGCATTTTTAGGCCCTGTGGTCTAGCAGTTTGCGATGGGCTTCAGATATAAGTGACAGGGCCAAGTCTGATATGCAAACAATGGTATGGAAGGCTGGCCAGAACAATGAAAGTGGTTCTAAATGATTCAGAGACATTTTACCTGTTAGGTGCAACCAAAACACATGCTGTGAAACACATACAGGATTGCAATAAAATGTGAGGAGAAACGAACACCCTATGGGGGTGTCTGGCCATTTACCCACCTAATGACTAGCCAGCCATGGCTATGTTAATGCCTCATCACCAAAACCCAACCTTTCTAGAACTCTTTGAGCAAGCTCTATCACAAACTAACACCAAGGGGTCGATTCATGGAACTAACGTGCGCTGAAAAAAGTAGCGCAAGCAGGCGAAGCGTGAAAAAACAGGCGCACGCGCACGCGTGTGATTCATGGAAGTCCCTGCGCGTGTTTTCCTTGGGATGTGCGCCAAACCCGTGCATGGCGCACACGTCACTGAAACATCCCGAACGGCGTGCGCGATATGCACAGTGAAAGCGCACAACCTCGGCACACACACCAAAAAGGGGGCGGAACACAGGGCGTAACGCACGGAATGGGGAACAACGCGCGAAAATAAGGGCGTAACTGGGATGTACTGCTGGGAAGCAGACGCAACGCCCACACGCACGCGAACCACACGTATTCATGGGATCGAATAGGGCAAAGCCGCGCACGGCCAAAGACACGCACTGGCCTAAACACGTCCGCCACAAGAAGGCAGGCGGTAGCATCCCTGCGCATCACAAAAGCACCAATATATAGCAATGATGAATGTCCCATACTGCTATTGTGCCTGTGCGAGCGAGCTATGTGTATTTCAGGGGTTCGTGTGAAGTTTTTCACGCGATCGGGCCTGGGGGAGCTGGCTACGTGTATTTCAGGGGTTCGCGTGAAGTTTTTCACGCGATCGGGCCTGGGGGAGCGGGCTACGTGTATTTCAGGGGTTCGCGTGAAGTTTTTCACGCGATCGGGCCTGGGGGAGCGGGCTACGTGTATTGCAGGGGTGCGCGGGAAGTTTCACACGCGATCGGCCTGGGGGAGCGGGCTACCACTCACCGTCTGCCTTGCGTGTAGAAGAACGCGTAGCCAACACCCGCTGTGAAGTAATAGCGTGTGAACCCCAACGGCTGGAAAACACACGCACCGCACCCCACGAAAAGCACGTACAGAGCAATGTAAAGGCACGTGGGATCTACAAGCACTGCCAGGGAAACGCCCGTGCGCGAAACGTCACAGACGCGCTTACGCGCTAAGGGCCTTTGGTCCAATGAAATCGCGTATGCGTGCTGACGCGCTTATGCGCTAAGGGCCTTTGGTCCAATGAAATTGCGTATGCGTGCTGACGCGCTTACGCGCTAAGGGCCTTACCTCGAATTACATGCAGACGTGCAAGATTTTCACGTGCCAAATCACTCCGTATCAAGCTGGCCATGCGTAAGCACACGGAAGACCACGCTCCTGCCCAAAAGGCCGAATTACTGCCCCCCAAACCCCCCAGCAGCCTCCCACGAGCCATCTGCTGCTGCCTGCCTGCCTGCTGCCACCGTGCCCTGCCATTTGGTGCCTGCACATCAGCCATCTGCAGGGGTCCATTTGCTGTGTCCACCCCTGCTGGAACAGAAGACTCCCGACTGGGATACCATCGCTCCACAGCCCAGCCCCAGGACCCAGTTGCCCACCCACTCCTGCCTCTGGGGTTGCCATGTCGGGCACTGCAACATCTGGCACCACTGGCAACCCCCGGCCAGAGAGGCAGAGGGGCACCAGCTTCACTGCCACCGAAGTTGGTGTCCTGGTGGAGCAAGTCCTGGGGCAGTATGATGCCCTCTTCGGAAGTAAGCGCGCCAACAAGGAAGGAGGGACTCGGATCTGGACGGACATCGTGACTGCCATCAATGCGGAGGGGGTGGCAGTCCGCGACTACCAACATGTCAAGAAGCGCTGGGATGACTGCAGGTCCAGGACCCTCTTGAAGGCCCGGCGCCTCGTGGAGGGGGGCCGGGGCCGCATGAGTACCATCCAGATGAGGGTCCTGGAACGCGTAGGCCCAGCGCTCCACGCCCAGATCCTTGAGAGGCAGACCCGTCTGGAGTTGAGCGGTAAGTGGCCAAGCATTGCTGTGTGAGACAGGGCATGTCGCAGTGTGCTGGTTGTCTGATACTTGCCTGTATGTGTGACATAGGCCATGTATGCATGTGTGTGTGTGCAGGGACGTCATGCATGTGAGACCAGTAATGTGTGAACCACACGGTTGGTGCATGTGTTCAAATGCAACATGGGGTGCCCTATGCGGAATGGCCACATGAGAGCATGCCAGTCTCTATTCCTGGACATGGGTGGGGGTGAGGGATGGGTGCTGATGCCATGTACATGTATGCTGTCCATGTCTGTGTGTCTGACCTGCGTGTCTGTGACTTGTGAATGCCAGGGATGCATGACACATGTCTGTCGCAATGTTCAGGTTCACTGATGCAGCCTAGTCATCCTTGTATCCACTGTGTCTGTGGTGTACGAGGCCAGATGGATGAAACTAGGGTGAAGTGTGTGCATGTGATAGGCATGGCCCATGATGCATGTGAGTTCCAAAACAACATTGTATGTTTCAAGAATCCCTTGGACATGTATGCTTATGTCCATAGCATGCGCCATGCCTGTTACTGCATGTGTTTACCTGCACTGACCCATGTGTTGTGGAGGGACATGATGGAAGTGATCTTTGACAGTGCCACTCATCTGCTATTGCTTCCTGTTTAGGGGACCATTGTACAGTACCCTGATGCTTGTGTTCTATGTCTCCCTCTACACAGCGCCAAGTGAAGAAGAGGGCGGAGACGGCGCTATGGAGCAAAGCAGCGGGGACGCCCCCACGGCTGCAGCGGAAGGGGTGGGTGAGCCCCCACAGGGGCTTGCAACGGCAGAAGACAGTGTGGAGCCATCCAGGTTGATGGTTTCCACAGAGGAGGAGGAGGCCGCTACTGAGGCGTACATGGGGCCTGGTGAGGGCATCCCTGCTGGTGTAAGTGTTGCAGTCCAGGGGCAGGAGGCAGCACAGGTCGCCATGGAGGGGCCTGTGCATGTCACTGTCCCTGACACTGTGACTGCACCACCATGCACCAGCAGGGATGCCCCATCCCAGGCCCGTCCGCAGGTAGGAGGGATGTCCATGTCATCTGACTCCCCTCCACCTGCGGACAAGGGGACCCCTGGCCGTATGGAGAAGGTCCTGATTGGTGTCGCGTAGCGCACAGGTGCAATTCGTGATGAGGTGCGTGCTTATCGGAAGGAGCATGCACGTCATCACGGAGAGCACCGTGCCGACGTGGCCCAGTTGGGATCGGCCATGGTCCGGGGTTTCCTACATTTGTCGGCCAATCTGGCGACCCTCTCCTCCTCTGTGGAGACTATGCACCAGTCGTTCTCCATGCCGTCTTCCGGCCCAGATGCCACCAGGGCCCCCTGTGGACCTGCCCCGACCAATGCAGCCAGCTCGGTGGGGATCCCATCCCTGCCACAGTCGGGATTCGGAGGTCCAGCAGGGGTGGACACACCAGCAACTGGACCCCAGCAGATGGAGGATGTGACGGCATCATCGGGCAGGGCACGTGCACAACGGTGTCAGTGGATTCCATCAGCCTGGATGCCGTCGTGCTGGCACAGGCAGTTGCGTCGGAGGCAGCCGCAGGCTCGACGTGGGAGGCATCATGGCTCGGGGCCATCAACATCAGGGGTGCAGGCATCGGCCGGAGGGCAGGAGAACCCTGGAATGGGAGTGGCTTCCGTGTGGGAGCGGTTGGGCCAGCAGATAGGTGCGGAGCGGCAGCGGGCAGAGGAGCAACGGCTCACAATGGTCAGTGCGGAGAACTCCATGCGGAGGGCGCTGAGGCGGGCTGAGTGCCTCGAGGGTCTTCGCAGGGAGTTGGAGCTGGACAGTGCTTTGTCCCTGCGAGACCTCGGGGCCAAGGAACATGCCCGCCTCCAAGCCATTGAACAGGAGTTCGATGATGCCCTGGCCCATGACAACATCCAGTGAGCCGTTGGACTAGCCCGCTGCCCTTGTAAATAGTTATGTAGTTAGTGTTAGGTTTCCTTTGCTTTTTTCTTGATTTTGGACCTTTTGGACAATGGCCAACATTTTTGTATATAGTTTTTTTATTACGTAGTATTTTTAGATAGGTTTCATTTCTTCAGTTGGGATCATGGACCCTGGATTGTTTATCTGTATATAGTTGACTGTTGGATTATGTTTTTTTTTTTATTTACCCATGGAGCAATGGTTTTTGGTTTTGTTTTTCCCTTGGATGTACTTTTTTGAACTGTGACTTTGGACACCTTTCCTTTGGATTATGATTTGTGGTTTTTCATTATTTTACGGACATGCTGCTTTTTTGATTTTAATTCCCATTGTCGTTTGTTTATTTTTAATGCCATTTATGTTGCTTTTAATACATTTTTTTCATCAAACTTCAATGTGTAGTATCATATCATTGGTTTCATGCATGTCATGATATGGGTTTTGACATTCACTTACACCCATTGTGTGTATGTGAGGGACATGTGTTCATTTGCATACTTGCCATTGGGGTTGTATCATGTAATTGGCAATTCTGAGTGGGTGGATGCAATACTTGGGTGGGTGTTTGGCATGTGGAGGCTGACCATAAGGGCCAGGGATCTAGATTGTGATGACATGTTAGCTGGGGGACATGTATGGGGGCCTGGTGGAGGGTGCCCCACACTGCTGGGGGTGGGGTGCAGGGGGACATGAGTTGGACATGAGTGGGGGCCTGCTGGCAGGTGCCCCACAGTGCTGGGGGGTGGGAGTGCAGGGGGACATGAGTTGGACATGAGTGGGGGCCTGCTGGCAGGTGCCCCACAGTGCTGGGGGTGCAGGTGCAGGGGGACATGTGTGGGGGCCTGGTGGAGGGTGCCCCACAGTGCTGGGGTGTGGAGGTGCAGGGGGACATGTGTGGGGGCCTGGTGGAAGGTGCCCCACAGTGCTGGGGTGTGGGGGTGCAGGGGGACATGAGTTGGACATGAGTGGGGGCCTGCTGGCAGGTGCCCCACAGTGCTGGGGGGTGTGGGTGCATGGGGACATGTGTGGGGGCCTGGTGGAGGGTGCCCCACAGTGCTGGGGGGTGGGGGTGCAGGGGGACATGAGTTGGACATGAGTGGGGGCCTGCTGGCAGGTGCCCCACAGTGCTGGGGGGTGCGGGTGCAGGGGGGCATGTGTGGGGGCCTGGTGGAGGATGCCCCACAGTGCTGGGGGGTGGGGGTGCAGGGGGACATGAGTTGGACATGAGTGGGGGCCTGCTGGCAGGTGCCCCACAGTGCTGGGGGGTGGTAGTGCAGGGGGACATGAGTTGGACATGAGTGGGGGCCTGCTGGCAGGTGCCCCACAGTGCTGGGGGGTGCGGGTGCAGGGGGACATGTATGGGGGCCTGGTGGAGGGTGCCCCACAGTGCTGGGGGGTGGGGGTGCAGGGGGACATGAGTTGGACATGAGTGGGGGCCTGCTGGCAGGTGCCCCACAGTGCTGGGCGGTGCGGGAGCAGGGGGACATGTGTGGGGGCCTGGTGGAGGGTGCCCCACAGTGCTGGGGGGTGGGGGTGCAGGGGGACATGAGTTGGACATGATTGGGGGCCTGCTGGCAGGTGCCCCACAGTGCTGGGGGGTGCGGGTGCAGGGGGACATGTGTGGGGGCCTGGTGGAGGGTGCCCCACTGTGCTGGGGGGTGGGGGTGCAGGGGGACATGAGTTGGACATGAGTGGGGGCCTGCTGGCAGGTGCCCCACAGTGCTGGGGGGTGGGAGTGCAGGGGGACATGAGTTGGACATGAGTGGGGGCCTGCTGGCAGGTGCTCCACAGTGCTGGGGGTGCGGGTGCAGGGGGACATGTGTGGGAGCCTGGTGGAGGGTGCCCCACAGTGCTGGGGGGTGGGGGTGCAGGGGGACATGAGTTGGACATGAGTGGGGGCCTCCTGGCCGGTGCCCCACAGTGCTGGAGGGTGGGGGTGCAGGGGGACATGTGTGGGGGCCTGGTGGAGGGTGCCCCACAGTGCTGGGGGATGGGGGTGCTGGGGGACATGAGTGGGGGTGCAGGGTAGTCCCCCGTGGTGTGGGCTGCCTGCAGGGGCCGTGGAGGTTGTGGAGCGAACACCTGGGAGGACCCACACGGCCAATTCACGTGTAGTACTCCACGGAACCCCTGAAATACACGTACCCTGCTGATATCGTGTGTGAAACTTCCCGCGCACCCCATATACACGTACCCAGGACATTCACGTGTGGAACTTCCAGCGCACCCCTGATATACACGTACCCTGATAGAATTGCGTGTAGAACTTTCCGCGCACCCCTGAAATACACGTATCCTGCTGAATTCACGTGTGTAACTTCCCGCGCACCCCGAAATACACGTACCCAGGACATTCGCGTGTGGAACTTCCAGCGCACCCCTCATATACACAAACCCAGCTGAAATCGCGTGAGAAATTTCCCGCGCACCCCTGAACTACACGTAACCTGCTGAATTTGCGTGTGAAACTTCCCGCGCACCCCAGTAATACACGTACCATGCTCGCACAGGGCCAATCGCATGTGAAACTTCCCGCGCACCCCAGTAATACACGTACCCTGCTGAATTCACGTGTGTAACTTTCCGCGCACCCCGAAATACACGTACCCAGGACATTCGCGTGTGGAACTTCCAGCGCACCCCGATATACACGTACCCTGATGGAATCTCGTGTAGAACTTTCCGCGCACCCCTGAAATACACGTACCCTGCTGAATTCACGTGTGTAACATCCCACGCACCCCAAAATACACGTACCCAGGACATTTGCGTGTGGAACTTCCAGCGCACCCCTGATATGCACGTACCCAGCTGAAATCGCGTGCGAAACTTCCCGCGCACCCCTGAAATACACGTACCCTGCTGAATTCACGTGTGAAACTTCCCGCGCACCCCAGTAATACACGTACCCTGCTGAATTCACGTGTGTAACTTTCTGGGCACCCCGAAATACACGTACCCAGGACATTCGCGTGTGGAACCTCCAGCACACCCCTGATATACACGTACCATGATGGAATCGCGTGTAGAACTTTCCGCGCACCCCTGAAATACACGTACCCTGCTGAATTCACGTGTGTAACTTCCCGCGCACCCCGAAATACACGTACCCAAGACATTCGCGTGTGGAACTTCCAGCGCAACCTTGATATGCACGTACCCAGCTGAAATCGCGTGTGAAACTTCCCGCGCACCCCTGAAATACACGTACCCTGCTGAATTCACGTGTGAAACTTCCCGCCACCCCTGATGTACACGTACCCTGATGGAATCGCGTGTGAAACTTCCCGCGCACCCCAGTGATACACGTACCCCGCTTGCCATGCTGGTACAGGGTTACCGCAGCCCTTTGCGCTGGATTAGGGCGTTCTTGGGGGCGTAACTGGCGCTGCTGCAGGGTCGCTGCGCCACGGCTGGTTTTGGTGGCTGGAATCCATGAATACGCTGTGCGCGGAAATGTATTTTGGCGCACGTGGCTGGCGCAGGGATTCGCACGCGCACACTGTGCGCCAGCCACGTGCGCCACTTGTGCGCTGAATTCTATGAATTACCCCCCAAATGTGTTGCTGTATAGGGCCTGCCAGTGTTATACCTAAGCATTCTTTTGAGTGTTTAATTACTTAATTGCCTCTGTAAATGAACTCCTGGTTCTCTTAATGCGTGTCTTAAGCCAGTTGATTTTCAATATATTTGTCAATGCCTCAGTGACAGTGCACTAAAGTCATGTCTTAAACAAGCAATCACATTCCATCAGTTTTTGCTTGTGCATAGCTATTAGCCGACATTTGCCAGGCAATGCAATCAAATGCCCAGTTACTGGCATCATTTTCCAGCTGTTGCCATTTATGGCCATTTGGTACCCGCATGTGGTACCCTTATGGCAGTGCCTGGCAAATGCCTATCCATGCCTAATCAAAATCCCAAGCTGTTGGCTTTGCCAATGCATGTTGGCTTCTGTTTCTCTCCCTAAGTGAATGTGTATATGCCCAGATGTGGGTGTCTTGCTTGCTATGCCTACGGAATCAAGCTGCAACTCACTGTGCTGGTCCAACAAGGCCCTACCTGAAAATGATAAGGCTAGGTTGGCAAGTATTGACCAGTTTCATATTTTCTCATGCATACTTACCAGTGGGGCTGCAACTTAAATAGAATGTATCTTTGTTTGGAAGCCTAGTCTATTCTGCCAGAACGTTTCGTGATTCAAACTGATAGGTACTGACTTGATAACCTCATTCTGTAATCTGTTTGAGTAACTTTACAGAATTTGCATGCAAACAGAATATGTAATGCTTGTTGTGGGATTTGTTTGGAAAGCATGATGTAAATCCTGGGTGCTAGGTGTTTATGCAGTGCCGGAAATGAAACATGAACACCCATAAAATAACATAAAAGAAGAGCGTTTTCTATAATGTTGCGGGCAAAGTATAAACAGTGCATATCTTTTATAACTAAAAAGCAGTATTTCAATATTTTCTAAAGAGTGCTATCAGAGGTGAATTTAACATCTGGACAAGGTTAAAATGCCAATGCCCCCCAACCCCTGTTCTACCCTCTCCCCTTAAATGCAAATAGCATGGCTGAACAGGCCCTACCATTGAGATTGTTTCTTTTTAACGTGTCTCAGAGGCAGATTATTTACAACAGGAGGTGCTATGATATGTTGATGATACTGTGCCTTTTCCCTTTATCAGATGACCACTCCAAAGACACTGAGGTCATTAATGCCACATACAGCTAAAATCCAGCTGATGCTGTATAATGGCCTAGCCCTGAATAACTCAAAAACTGAGAATATTATCCTGGGCACCGGCCCCAACTGGCGCCAGCATGATCAGTCCTATTGATTCTTTCAAATTGTAGACAGTCTGCTCCCCACTTTGAAAAAAGTAAAAACTTTGGGGATCACTATTGACCAGTAGTTCTCAATGAGGTCCCATATCAGTGGCCTAGTGTCTAACTCAACATACTACATTACACTTTTGGCACAAATCAGACCAATCCTTGAGGCCTCCAGTTGTGCCACCCTATCCAGGGCGATCATTGGGAGCCGTCCGGACTTCTGTGCCAGCAGTCTACTTGGGGTAGGCAAAGGAGAATTCAATTGTCTGTAAGTTGTGCAGAACAACGCAGTGAGGGTCGTTATTGGTATGCGTAAAACAGATCATATTTCAACAGCACGCAGAGCATTACATTGGCTCCCCATTAGAAAGAGAATCAAGTTTCATACCCTTTGCATTGCACATGCTTGCATGTATGGACTAAGCCCTTCTTATATGGCAGCACATTTGAAGTGGCTATCTAACAGGCGTAATCTAAGATCCAATAACGCTGGGTTGCTTTTCACCCCAAAGGCCAAGCTGGTACAGGTACAAAATGGATGCTTCCCAGCCGCAATTCCTCACTTGTGGAATACTCTTCTGCCTGATTTGAGGCTGTGTGCCAGTCTTCCCAGGTTCAAACGTGTCCTGAACACCTTTCTTTTCAAGTACATTGATCCTTGGCCTCCACTAGTTTCCCTCAGGTTTCTCCTGATGCCTCTCTGAGCTCTGTTTTTATTGTATGTCATGTCAGCGCTCTTATGCCTCAGGGGCCACTGTCCTAGCGCTTTAGAAATAAATTAAAGATGAAGAAAGGTAAAAAGGCAGGGACCATTGCTGTGGCACATTAAACAAAAAAAATGATATAGGGTTTTAAGAAGCTGTTTGGGTGATTAGTAATTAAGGGGATACAGAACAAGCTGTGTGAAACAATAACCTTGTCATTTCATTTCACTTTGTGGCTGTATCAGACTTTTTGTAAGTTCTCATTAATTGCTATGCTGGAGCTTATAGGCTTCCATTCAGGATGGGGAAAATAAAGCTACAGTCATAGGGGATTATTTTCCAGGTCAAGCAGAGTGGAAGAAGTGGCACTAAATGCATTTAGCTCCACTTTTTATAAGCTGTAGGATTTTTTATGATTTGATAGGCGAAGTTGGAGAGCAGATCAAACTTAACAAGGTCCCCCTGCCAAATCCGATTGGTGTTCCACCAGCATATATTTTTATGTTGGCAGAAAACCAATGGATTCCTATGGGATCTGCCTGACTTTTACACCAGGCAAAAGTGGACAGAGTCAAAAGGAATCTATTGTGGATGGCTCCCACAATCGTTAATTGTGGAAGTGATTTACACTTTTCCAGACACGTAGTGGTAAAGTAAAGAGCAAAGGCGATTTTCGCCTGTGTTTTACTCTTTACTTTTCCAGTACTTGGTGGAAACAATTAAAATTAATGAATGGCCCCTTTTGCAAAAAAGTGCAAACAGGAGAATTCTGCTCTATGCAGTTTATAATTAAAAACAAAATGCCCCCCTTAATCTTTTCATCAACCTGTTTCTACAATGATGAATACATTGTCAGGTTGTTTTATCATGTGACTTGTGCATTTTTTAAAGTAATCTGTATATAATTGAGCATTATTTTAGGTATTCAAATCTAAAATTCAACATATATTTGTACCAACTTGAGCTCAGAAGATGTGTAGTATCTAAATTTCAGGCTAGTCTTAAATTATGGCTTTACTACTTAACCAAAGTGTGTGATCCTGAGCATTTTATTTTTCACTATGCCTTCCTTGTTAAAATGAGGTGCCCCTAGAAGTGATTCAGTTCGCATTATAAGCTATTCCAAAAAGCCTCACTCATGGTTTAATGGATGGGCAGAACAGGCATTAGGACACACACACACACACACACACACAGACACACATACCTTACTTTGAAAATATCCGGGCCACATTTATAGAACAAATTTGTATCATTCAAATCAAAGTAAACACATCAAGCAAAGAGACATCATGGACAATTGCATATTATAACCAGTGTATAAACAGTATGTACCAGACAATGATGTACAGGACCATGGCAGGGGAGCAAGGCCCTCTCCTTCATGCCACGCCCCACCAGGAGCGATACCAGGATGCCGGAATCCCCTCAACCAGCACTGTCTGCCTCCTGATGCAGCCCTAGCACTGTCTTGCACTCTCAACTCAATTAAAATGTTTGAAAAAATGCAACAAAATCTAACATGTTGTGTTTAAAATGTAATAATTTTGGATATGAACCATTGATGGGAAACATTCAGAATGGGACTACTGTAGGGGATCAGTTGGAAAGGAGGGGGGGTTTGTGGACTGGGTGGGTGAAGGGAGGATTGTATACATGTGTATGCTATTGGAGGATATGTTTGTGTGCTCTAAATATTGTTAAGATCAACAAGGCTACCTGTATTGATTGGGCATGGTATGTTCTGTTCTTGAAAATAAAAATTAGTTTGAAAAAAATGTAATTTTGTAGGAAGTAAAATCTCCTATTCCTTCAGTATTCTGGGGATTATGGGGGTATATCTTTAACATCAAGATGAAGGGAGCACAAGCATCTCCTCCGGGGTCTGCTGGGAGTAGCCACAGTGCTCAGGAAGGCTTTGTTCGGCATACACCATCTGAGATGGTACAAAGACTGGGGGCCTCACTGCTCAGCCTCTCAGAGGAAGATGAGGAGGCATCACCCTCAATTCTCCCAAGCCAGGCCAGGAAAGGTGTGCTGGGTGCTATTGTGAATAGGTTGAAGGGTAGGTAAATGGGAACGGTGGTTAGGAAGCTGTAGGAAGGTGTCTGGACAGTGAAAGGTGAAGGAGGATCAGATAAAACAGAAAGGGGAGAGCAGATGGGAAGGGAAGATAGGTAGATTGAAGTTGCAACACTATTTGCCTTGCTTCTCTTTTGATATCTACTGTTTTTTTATAGAGCAGTGCAAATGGGAAATCTGGATTCACGCCAGCACTTTGATTAGGGTACTCCTAGACCTAGACCCACACCCAATGAAATGTGGGCCCCCCTGGTCAGAACCCTGGCCCACCCAGATGAAAATTCCTGGAGTAAGGGAGGAGAGAGAATACACTCGAAAAGATGTTATGGATAACAGGAAAAGGAATTGAGAAGATTGGTGTAGTATTATTGTTTTGACCAGGAATAACACAGAGTCGAAGGCTGAGTGAAGAGCAGTTAACAAGATAGGTCAGGAGCACTGTTCCCTGCATATACTTTAAATCTCTGCGCACATTTGTTTGCCTGCCCTGCCTTCATCATCAATTTGATTGATGATATGTTCAGCAAATCAAGACAGGAGCTGTGCACAGTGCGCAATCTATGCTTTTAATATGATTGGCTGCAGCAGCGCTTGGCCGCACGTGCTGCGCAGCTACAGCCAATCAAACACGGCTGCTCCCTCGTACGAAAGGCGTTGCACGAGCTCTCCCATTTGGTGTGAATGCAGGATGCGATCGCTCGTATCCCAGACCCCCAGCCTGTTATCAGTCCCTCATACGTCCCACACATGCTGCCAGTGCCTACATTATAAGCCTTGCGGGCAGGCAGGCCGTGTACTTGAAGAACAGCGGCAGCAGGACCCACTCTTGTCTTCACGCATAGTAATAAGCCTGGAAGTGTTTTTGTGCTGGGGAGTGGCATGGGGGTGACACGGGTGGATGACAAGTGTGACAAGACAGGCAATACAGTAATGACAGTTGTAGGAATGAGGAGACTGACGACCAGGATGTGAGGTGGAAAAAACTTTGGCCACAATCTTTATTTTAGTACCAGCCATGATGCAAAAGAAAAAACAGCCATAACATCACATAAGGATAACAATACTATATTTTGGGGACAGAGGGAACAGGTGAGCGGGGGCCCTAATCCCATTTAGGGGCCCGCTCGAGGCTGATCTCCGCCGCCATTCGAATGAAAGCTTGTGACAATTGTTTGGCCCCAGCGTGTGAGCTGTGACATGTTCATAATTGCTTGTCTTTGGAGCAGGTTCATCCTGCTAACTCTTGTCCTTTCCAAGTGAGGTGGGGAGGTGTGCGCTTGTGTGCCTTTCATTGCTGTCCAATCTGACCAGGTTTAGCACTTGCACCCTCTCTTGCTCACAGGGTGATTTTCGCTGAAGTTGTGGCTCTTGATCTGTATTTCTCGATAAAAGGAAACCCCGCGTTGTGAAGCATTTCACTTGATGCTCCGCGGGATGTGTTCTTGGAGTCATTTTGATTTATTTGGTCATGTGTTTTGTACTTTTCCATGGATGGAGGCGTTTTAGCCTCTTGGTCCACTCTTTGGAGATGAATTTGGAACTTTCTCCACACATGATCCACTTGTTTTTGAAGCCCCCACGCTCCGTTTGCGGGCTAGTTGTTTCCTCGGGAGTGGGTTCTAGGAGCCTTACTAGGGTCTTCCCTGCTCCTGATCCACTTGTGCTACGAGACCCCTTCTGCGCATTAGGCTGCTTGTTTTTACAGCCGGGGTGGGTTCATAGAGCCCTACTGGGTTTTTACCCTGCTCCCGATCCACTTGCATTGTGAGCCCCCTCAGCGCTTAAAGCTGCTTGTTTTTACAGCCAGGGTGGGTTCAAAGAGCCTTACTGGGTTTTTACCCAGCTCCCGATCCACTTGCATTGTGAAACCCCCTCAGCGCTTAAAGCTGCTTGTTTATACAGCCGGGGTGGGTTCAAAGAGCCTTACTAGGTTTTTACCCTGCTCCCGATCCACTTGCGTTGTGAGACCCCCTCAGCGCTTAAGGCTGCCTGTTTTTACAGCTGGAATGGGTTCAAAAAGAGAGCCTTACTAGAAATTCTCCCTGCTCCCGATCCATTTGTGTTGTGAAACCCCTTCAGTGCTTGTGTTGTACTATTTTGCTGCTGGGGTGGGTTCTAAGGGCTTAGCTGGGAACTTCCCCTGCCCACGATCCACTTGCGTACCCCAGTGCGCTTATCTTGCATAAAAAATGTGAGGGGGTGGGTTCCGGAGCCTTACTAGGAACTTACCCTGCTCCTGATCCACTTGTGGTGAGACCCCCCCCTTCTGCATGCATGGAGGTGGATACTTGAGGCTTACTAGTACATGTTTCTGCTCAAGTTCCTCTCTCCTTTTCAGTTTTGTAATACCCCTAGAGCTCCCACCTGTATTGATGTTCTCTGGTGGATTCTGAGCGCCTGGGTCTTCTATAACTGTATTTTCCTAGAAGATTAACCAATTAGACAAAAGACCCCCCGGTATTTTTAAAAAAGGCCCTTCTTGGAGTTGAATTTTTATGTTTATTTTTTTAAAATGAGGCGTTTTAGCCTCCCCTAATGATATGCTTGTGTTCCATCTTCTACCTGGCCCTCGCTATAGCTTTTCCTTACAGTTATTTGCAGGGTCAGAGGGATTATTTTTTTGAGCTGCAGCCGTCCTGCTGCTGTTCGTGGCAGACGGGTAGGAAGCATAAGAAGGGCCACCTTGCCCCCGCCAGATAAAGGCAAAATTCGGCCTGGGGGCAAGGCGGCCCTTTCTTTGAACTTCAAAAGGCCCCCGCTCAGCATCCGCAGGATGGGAAGGGGGGCCTTTGAAGTATGGAGGGCAAGGTGACAGGGGGCAGCGACTACCGGTTGTCACCTGCCCCTCTCACCTCACCCTCCTGTCTTGGAGATGCGCTGTCTGGGTTCCCATGTTAAGGGACCCAGCAGCCCGACCCCACCATGTGCATGCTAAGTGGGGCAGCGCCAAACAGGCGCTGCCCCACCGGACTTCGCACAAATCCCCCACCTCCCAGCTTACGGCACCGGGCCTCCCATCCGGGTGGGCCCGGGTGTATAAGCCTGGAAGTGTTTTTGTGCTGGGGAGTGGCATGCGGGTGACACGGGTGGATGACAAGTGTGACAAGACAGGCAATACAGTAATGACAGTTGTAGGAATGAGGAGACTGACGACCAGGATGTGAGGTGGAAAAAACTTTGGCCACAAGCTTTATTTTAGTACCAGCCATGGTGCAAAAGAAAAACCAGCCATAACATCACATAAGGATAACAATACTATATTTTGGGGACAGAGGGAACAGGTGAGCGGGGGCCCTAATCCCAATTAGGGGCCCGCTCGAGGCTGATCCCCGCCGCCACCCTGAGGGGATGCTGACAGGCGTCTCCCAGGTCCCCCCAAAATACGGGATTATGAATTAAGTACAGCCTCTGGCTGCTAGGGTCCAGAAAATAATCCTGGTGAAGATGTCCATACCTTCAATGGGCAGGTGAACCCCGTCACTGCAGAACATGGCCTGGTTGTGTACCGAGATCCCATGTTTAATAAATTTGAGGCCTGAGAAAAGGCAGAAATTGGCCACAGCTTTGTTCAGTTTGCGCCTAGAAATCTCCATGGCCTTGTTGCACTCTGCCCCATGCCAATGTTGGCGAGGGATGATTTCTGACATCATCACTTCTGTTCGAAGTCTTAGCATGTGTGCCAGGGATCTGAGGGAGGTGCAGATTTCAGCCAGGAGAAGCTTCCTGCCCAGCTGGGGCAAGTCATTGCCCCCGAGGTGTATGATGAGAAAATCGGGGGGAGGTGAGCAGGCCCCCAGTAGGCCAGCCAATTTGTCGTGTAGGTCTCCCCAGCGCATGCCTGGCTTGCCCCACCAGTAGGTGATGGTGTCCTGGAAATGCATGCCGTCCTGGGTTTCCTCCAGCCAACTGCTGGCCCTGGTAATGAAAGAGTGACCCACGATCCACGCCGTCTGGGACGGGGGGTAGCCTGTGGGTAGAGGAAAAATGGGGGGGGGACGGATGATACTATTAGATCAAGTCTTTTCTGATGTATCTTTTGTAAGCCCCCGATTTCCAACCCCCAATCCCTTTTATGGCTTTCTGTTGCAGCCTCCCCATCCAGGCTGAAGTGGCTGCTCCTATCCTAAAGGAGTGGGATCCAAACTCAGTAGGATTTCATCCTATCGCTATTATAGTCTTCTTGAGGACAGACCTCACCTGGAATCTACTGAGGGCAGACCCATTTTTGTGTGTGAATAATTGCCCCCCCCCCGGCTGGGGCGCTTGTTCATGAATGCCCTGGTGGTGCATATGGGGCAATATTCTGTTTCCTCAATGCAGTACAGGTTGATGATCCTCCCTTTTCCTAACTAGTCAGTTTTGGACCTACACAGTTTCACAGCCATGGAGTCCTTCCCCAGGTGTATGTCGCCTATATCCAGCCCTTCCTCTGATCCTGTGTTTTTGGAGGCTATCTCGCTGATCCTGAACGCCCCAAAGTAGTTTAGTGTGAAGGCAGCTCTAAATAGTGAGGTCTCGTAGGCATTGTTGCATACTGCAGGGAGGGTGTCTAGCAGAATTTTTAATTTAGCAAAATTGAGGGGGCGCCTGGTGTCTGTTTTGACCCCTTCCATTTTGGACCAACCCTTGAGCGCATATCTGGTTAGTGCGCCGTGGGTGGGGTCGGGTGCCCCTGCTAATCTAGTGTAATATGAAACTGCTGCCAGGTGGGATGAAGCCCATGCCTTCTTTTTGCTTTGTTTGAAAGCCCACTCCATAAAGTCATTGACATGGCACTCCTGTATATCCCTGATGTTGGTGACTTTTGTGATCCTTCCAAACTCAGTCAAGCACTTATTGTACATTTTGGCAGTTTTCTGTGCCAGCGCCTTTTTGGCCAGTTCCCCTAAGACACCTTTAGGCTCACCTGTAGGAGTGTGGTGCCGGGAAGGGCAACCCCTCTTGTCCGGGCCCGGGGGTGAGGGTAGAGTTGGGCGCGGGCATCTCATGGAAGAGCTGTGACCGGCTGGCTGGCGGGGCTGTCCTGGATGTGTCCATGATGGCCCGCACCTCTTCTGGAACTGCTGTCCTCCTGGCTTCTGCCTGTGGGTTTAGTGCCTTGAAAGTGGAGAACTGAAAACGGGACATAGTGTCAGCGGCCTTATTATCTTTGCCTGCAATGTGCCGCCCAATTATTACAATGTTATTTTTCAGGGTGACTTTTGTCATTTCTCTCAACACTTTTAGCACCAGAGGGCAGGAGGCAGCACCCTTGTTTAAAATGTGTACAACCGCCATGTTGTCTGACCATGTGACCAGTTCTGTGATGGCCAACAAGTCCCCCCAGAGGTAGAGTGCCAGCCATATGGGGAATATCTCTAGCAATGTGATGTTCCTGGTCCAGCCCCTTTGCTGCCAGCAGGGCGGCCAGTGGCCGGCGCACCACTTGTTACCAAAACATACCCCAAAGCCTCTGCTGCCAGCCGCATCCGTGAACAGGGACCTTTTGTCTGCCCCATTCATGGGTTTGCGCCATATCACTTGGCCATTGAAGTTGTTAAGGAATGATTCCCACATGGCTAGGTCTTGTGTTATCTCTTTGCCCAATCTGATGTGGTGGTGTGGCTTCGTAACCCCCCTCATTTTTAGTTCCAGGCTCCTGTGAAAAACCCGGCCTTGGGGCATGATTCTGGTAGCAAAGTTCAGCTTCCCAGCAAGGGACTGTATTTCACGAAGCGTCGCCTTGTCCCTGCCTGTCATCCGCCTTATTGTCTGTAGAAGGTCCTCTATTTTCTCCCTGGGCAGGCGGCACTCCCCCATGGAAGAGTCAATCTCTATTCCTAGAAATGACAGGGTGGTGGGTCCTACAGTTTTTTCGGGTGCCAGAGGAACCCCTAATTCCTGCATGGTTTCACTGAATGTTTTTAAGGATGAGCTGCATAGGAGAGACCCTGCTGGGCCAGTGAAGAAGAAATCATCCAAATAGTGTACCGTTCTGGCTCTGGGCATGGCCTGTTGGAACGCCCACTGTAGGAAAGAACTGAACTGTTCAAAATAGGCACACGCGATGGCGCAGCCCATGGGCAGGCATTTGTCAAAATAGAATTTATTGTCAAAGTGGAAACACAGCCACTGGTAAGTGCTCTTGTGCACGGGCAGTAGCCTGAAAGCTGACTTAATGTCCGCTTTTGCCATGAGAGCGTGTCTACCTGACAGTTTTACTAAGTCGACAGCATCTTGCACGCAGCTGTAAGAGACAGCGGCATCCGTGACAGGGATGCCGTCGTTGAAAGAGCTACCAGGTGGGTGTGATAAATGGTGGATCATCCTGAACTCCCCCGGCTCTTTTTTGGGCACGATGCCCAGGGGGGAGCATAAAGGGGGGGGTGCTGGAAGGGGCCCTCAATCCTCCCTAGTCGTAGCTCTTTATCAATTTTTCCGCTTATTATGGTAGCTAGGGATGAGGCAGATTGTAGGTTCTTGGGTATGGTGGGAGATCCCTGGCCCTTGAATGAGATCTGAAAGCCATCTTTGAAACCCTGAGCCAAGAATGTTCTAGCTGCTGGGTCAGGGTAGTTCTCTAACATTTTTAGCAGTTTGTCAATTTTTATTGGAGAGGCCCCTATTCTGTAGCTAGTGCATGTTTTTGCCCTCAGTGACTTGTGGGCTGGGCCTGGAAGGAGAGGCTTTTGTGCAGTTGTTGCTGCTGTGGCCGCCACTGGATGTGCTGCATTGGTGCTTGTATCTGCACTCGTTGCCCTTGTTACATGACCCTCTGTTGAAGTACCAGCAGGCCCCCGGTGTGCTTCCTTTGGCCCCCCCGTTGCTGCGGTTGCCAGACTGCCCCTGATTATGCCCTGTTTTTTGCCCCCCTGGGGGCGTTCTTCGAAAGGGAGGGGCTGTTTTTGTTAGTATTTATACTGTCTTGTTGAGGCCTGCGCTGGTTTTGTTGCCTGTTTCTGATGCTCATAGTCCTTGCTGCTTTGGGCGCTCTTAGCTGTGTTTTCTTTTAATACATGAAAAAGATACAATTTAGGGTCTTCCTCCTCCCAGCCCAGGTCAGGGAATCTCTGCATCTCCTTCCTGAACTCTCTATTGTAGTTCAGCCAAAACTCCCCCCCCAAAGGTATTGTGAATCTCCAAAATTCTGTGGTGGTAGGCAATCAGTGCAGTGCCCTCTTCTGGGAATTTTTCTAGAATTATTGTGGATAGGATTTGAAAAGAGGCCTCCCAGTTCTGAATATTCTTCTCCAGTGTGGGCCTCTTTGCTCTCTCTTTTTCTTCCTCTTCCTTATCCCTTTTTGAAATGCCAAAACCTAATTCTTCATATTCCAATAGGCAGAAAATGTCACTAAATTGCTTTTTCCAGATCTTTCTCTTAATTTTCCGCTCAATGTGCCATGCAATGGTCTTTTTTAGGCTTCTATTTACACTTTTGCCGGCAGTGCTCCTCCCATAATTAGTCATGTGTGGGGTTGGAGACGGTACATCATTGCTAGGCTCAACCCATGCTTTAAGGTTGCCCTGGTCATCCTCGCCCCCAGATTCCGACTCTGTGTCTGTGCTGTCACTCTCTCTGCTGGAGCTGCTCGAGTCACCCCTGTGCCTCCTCTTTTTCCCAGCACCCGCACCCTTATGCCATTTTAAAAATTGTTCAAACATAGGCCCCAAATCATTGCTTTTCACAGTACCTGATTTTGCTTTCCTTTTGGTGCCTGGGTGGGTGTCTGACGAGGCGGGCATGCTGCGGACGTCAAGGCGCTGCTTCTTCCTAGCTGGCTGCTCCCTTTCTGCTGGCTCCTCATCGCCGTCGACCTCCTCTTCCAGGGCGCCTGTGTCATCCTCGTTGAGGCCGGTGGATGCGAGCTCTGCCATTCTTTCCTGCACCAGGTCCATGCCATGGACGGCTTCCGCTGCTTTGGCCCATTCCAGGAGTAATGTTTCTTTCAGGGATAAGGCGTTGGCCATCTCTTGCCTGTTTGGGTCTCTGCGTGCTGGTTCGTAATGGGTTGTCTTTGTGTTTCCCAACTTGCTGTGTGGGTCAGGGTCCTCTTCTCCCCTTATTGTAGTTCCCAGGCAAAGTAAAATGCTGGGGCTCTGTGTCTGCCTCCTTCCAATGCAAGTCTGCCGAAATGTGCGTCTGGGAATTCCGGCTGTCCTCTGTGTCCTCCCTGAGCCGGAGAGAAATTAAAACATTTTTCGCCCAAATATAAATTCTTGCGCCCTCTCCGGGGCTCGAACCTATGTCCTTATATGTTTGAGACTGACGCTCTGCTTGCCGTGCTATGGAGGCTCTGCTGCTGCAGCCCTGCACACTCCTTGTGTTGTGCTCGAGGACCCGCCTTCTTTGGGCTCTGCGAGCTCCGTGTGCGGCCGTTCGCCGCCGTGCCGACCTCCTCGGGCTCTTCGGAGACCTGCCTTCTTTGAGTCCTGTGTCCTTCCTGCGCCGGAGAGAAATTAAAAAATGTTTCTGCCCAAATATAAATTCTTGCGCCCTCTCCGGGGCGCTTGAGCCTGACGCTCTGCTTGCCGTGCTATGAAGGCTCTGCTGTTGCAACCCCGCTCACTCCTTGTGTTGTGCTCGGGGACCCGCCTTCTTTGAGCTCTGCGAGCTCCGTGTGTAGCCGCTCACTGCTGTGCCGATCTCCTCGGGCTCTTGATGTGCGAGGTCCGTGTGCAGCCGCTTGCTGCAGGCTTCCTCGGGCTCTTTGGTCCTGCCTTCCTTGCGTCCTCGGAAAAGACCCGAAACGCCCGCCGCTCCTGCTTCCAGACCCTCCAACCGGTTCTCTCCACGTCACTGGTCCCCTCAGCTTTGGGGAAAAAAGGGGGAAAAAACACGAAAAGCCTGCAGAGGCAAAACAATCTTTTCTCCCCTTAATCCAGGTCCTGGGAACCTGCAGCCGTCCTGCTGCTGTTCGTGGCTGACGGGGAGGAAGCATGAGAAGGGCCACCTTGCCCCCGCCAGAAAAAGGCAAAATTCGGCCTGGGGGCAAGGCGGCCCTTTCTTTGAACTTCAAAAGGCCCCCGCTCAGCATCCACAGGATGGGAAGGGGGGCCTTTGAAGTATGGAGGGCAAGGTGACAGGGGGCAGGGACTACCGGTTGTCACCTGCCCCTCTCACCTCACCCTCCTGTCTTGGAGACGCGCTGTCTGGGTTCCCATTGTTAAGGGACCCAGCAGCCCGACCCCACCATGTGCATGCTAAGTGGGGCAGCGCCAAACAGGTGCTGCCCCACCGGACTTCGCACAAATCCCCCACCTCCCAGCTTACGGCCCCGGGCCTCCCATCCGGGTGGGCCCGGGTGTAAAAGGTAGGTACAGAGCGCCTTAGTGATTAACAGTGATCGAAGAAGTGTGTAGGGGTGTTTGGCTTGGGAGGACTTGGATCGATCCGGCGCTGCTTTACCATTCCAATAATTTTATATTAAAAAGAAACCGCTTCAGAATGGATTCCTTTTAATATAAAAGTGTAGGAAGGAACTACGAACTGGAAGCTGTCAGAGCTTGCCACTCCGGTTCAACACACATATGGAAATAAAGAAAAGGGAGATCGTGGCCAGGGCCCAGAGGGGCATTCAAAATGGAGAAGAAAAAAGAAAAAACACCTAGGAAAATAGTGCATCGAAATGAGAACGTGAGCACCGATATAAAGACATTGATATCATCTGCCTGAGAGACCACACGACGACTTTTTGCTCGATTATTACTGCACAATCACAGCCCTGTCCCTTTTCTTCTCCCCCGCCTGCTCTGACAGTGCTCCACTCCACAGCTCCAGTCTGGTCCTCCCTGCAGGCTGCCCCTGCTGCAACCTGCAGAGCGATGAAGAGTAACAAAGCAAGAAGACGGCTTGCCAATTGCCACAGTCACTCACCAACACTCCTCTGCTCCAGCACCCAAACCATGCACACTGAGTACACCACCCGAGACTAGAGAGACTCCGTCTCAACTCACCTACCCCTTAATCTTTCACCATTCTCCCTCACTTCTCCCTGCTCTTGGGAGAGACCCCCTAAGTACTCATACATACCCGCCTGTGTCCTGTGCATAGCACCCACTGCTTTTCAAAGGTTTGTTTCTTCTCTACAATAGTACATTTCCAGAAATTACTGGGGAATTCAGATTGTGCAAATGTAGGGTAATGCCTACTTTTAACTTTGCATATAGCTCAGAGCTTACTGCTTCATTTGATTACTGTTACTGCCGTGGGTGGAACATTGAAATCCTGGGGGGGCCAAACCGAATAAATGACTTCTGGGCAGAAATGTAGTTGTGAAGCCATGATTGCCCTCAGGATGCCATGTGCCATGTCGGTCGCTGCCGTGCCGCTATCTTTGCTCCTCATGTCCATATTCCCTTTTCCCACCTCTCCCCTCTTGCCAGCGCCCTTCTCCGGTGTAATGCCTCTCTCTGCACCCCGCAGCCTCAAGCCCTCAACTTGCACTGACATGCTTTACCCACACTCTTCCTCTGTGTGCCATCCCATCGCTGCCTGTCCCACACCACCAACACAAAAGGACTCACGTAGCCAGGTCGATGTGCATCTGTTGGTCATCCGTCGTCATCACCCAATGTCTTTCTCGTTCTTTTTATTTTCTTTTTGATTGCACATTCCTGCCTGCAACTAGAAACTGGCGGCACAATAGCATTATTTCCCAGAGTCTCCCAGGCTAAGCAGGTAACACTGCTTACTCATTCAGAAGAGCCCTTATTCCTCCTTGTGTGTCCTGAGTCTGCGCTCTGACCCCACTGTGCTCTGGTCAACTGAGGGTTTTGATCTCTAAATGATCAGTATTAGCTAGGGCTTTGGGCAACAAAGCTTGCTTAAAAACAAATAAACAAATAAATATAGACCCAATGAGACCTGCCCATGATATGTGACACTGGTTGAAGTCATCCTGGGTGCAGTGCAGTCAGTGATCTGTTCAGGAGGAATATGGATGCCGTCCAAGAAGTTGTTGGTGTGAAATAACAGTAGTATTGTTATTTGCAGTATTTATTTGAGATGTTCAGGGTAGCTGATGGGGCTGTTGATGCTTGAAGTAGTGGCTGCTTTGTGTCTTGTAAATAGTGTTTTGGATTAATCTTCCATGTCACTTTTTCCTCGAGGAGCCCATGAAATGTATGTCCCAAAACCTGCTATTAGCATATGTTAATTGTATTTCTTCGCAGGAATGGATGTTGGTAGTCAGTGGACGCCCTTTAATCCGTGAACAAGTTGTTAAAAGTTCTGCAAACAGGGGCGCAATGAAATCTAAATTTTGCATGGTTTTAACCTTCAAATGTTGTGAGAGGCACTTCCAATCACTCCCATGGCAAGCAAGTACTAACCCCACATCACAATTTCGATTACCTAAAAATGTATGCCTAATAATGCCGGTGCTAGCAGTGAAATGCTTTATATTAGTCATTGTAGGGCCTTTGTTGACAGGGAAGCCTTGTCACCATTTAACCTCTGTGTCCTGTTCTGTCCAGCCACAGCTCTGTAAATTAGCCAGGTCGAGTCAACATAGCCCGATCAGCTCAATGTGCTAGGAATATAAATGAAAATTATTAGCCTAATGGCTCCTGCTTATACATGGTTGTGCAATAACAGTGTTGTTAATATGTCATCCGGCATCCTTGCATTTGTTAAGTAACCTCAAAGAGTCTTGGGTTCTCCCACTCCTGCAGAAACAAACCCTTGACCCATCTATTCCAACTGACTACTGACCCATTACTACAGTGCCATTCCTCCTAAAAATAATAGACAAGGTTGCTTACCTTCAAATTTAGAAGAACCTCAAGCTTAGCCATCTACTAGGAGCTTGCCAATCAGGTTTCCACCCACAACATGGAACCGAAACAGCACTAATTGACCTCAAGGCTCAAATTGATGAGCTCAGGACAAAGGGAAATCAGCATTACTTCTCCTCCTAGACCTTTCAACTGCATTCGACCTTGTGGACCACAAGGTTTTATGCAGCCACTTGGATTCTTCTGTGCACTTCTCCATGGAAGCCATAGCCTGGATTGAATCATTCCTATGTAATAAAACAATGAGAGTCTTCTCTCCTTCTGCAGCTGCTGACCATATCCCCATCGCATGCGGTGTGCCCCAAGGTTCTTGTGTCTCACCTACCCTGTATAATGCATTCACCAAGCCCCTTGTCGATGATGTGGACCTTCTTGGTATCACCTACACTAATTATGCAGATGATACCCAGATTCTCTTACCACTTTCTGGGGACTACGGCAAGGACTTGGCCTTGATGAACAGAGTTTACCTCATCATCCAGGCATGGATGGCAGTACACGGTCTATGCCTGAATGATAATAAAACTGAACTCATTATCTTGGGCACGACATCCAACCTAAAAAAAATAAGCCATGAATAAACCTCCTTTATGATTGACGATAATCCTATCAAAGTTGCCAAAGAGGTGAAAACCTTGGGCTTTCACCTAGATTTCACTTTGTCTTTCACTAAACAAGCAAACTCCATGGCGTCTACTACTGCATATACTTGCAAACTTATTAGAGCAGGTAAAACTTTCCAATCTCAAGATAGCTGCATTATCCTTGCTAGAGCCCTCATCTTGACCAAATTGGACTACTGTAACTCTCTCTATATTGGCTCTAATAAGTATATTATCAGAAGAATCCAAAATATTTATATTATGTGTAACCCAAGCTGTAAGTATTCATGTAACCTCAGCGCCCTAATACCTTTGGGTCCGGCGCGCAATATAAATAAATAAATAAACAAACAAACAAACAAGTGTGTCAAAACACAACTTCAGTTAGTTTGAAATAATTATGGCCTTTGGTCGATATTGAACAAACTCTAGTAGGGTTAGCTGGGTGATCCAATCTGCTGCTGCTGGACTATGTGTTCGAACATCAGACAAGGAGGACCACAGTCTTCTCTAAATGAAAAATTCCATCGTTTGCAGATGTAATGCAACACTTCCTCATCAATGACTCCCACCACGTAGACCAGATTAGCAGAGATGGCCCAGAGAGTGGGCACCGGGCAGAGTGTTGTTGTTGATTGGTACTATTGATTTGTGAGGCAGAATCTGTGTTCCACCAGAAGAACCAGACTCCCTTATTGTACCAATCCATCATAAAACGTTACATCTTGCTAATGGTTTGAGATTTAAAAAGACACAATTTCAGATGAGTTAAAGTCTTAGGAAGAGAAAGAGCACCCAAATGTCCCTTGAAGTAGAGCTTGTTGTGCCGCAAATTCTCATTCCTCGCTTGCACAGTGGATCACTAAACACTTGCTGTGGCCGGCCCGCCGGCGCCGACCGCCACTGCATCACACAGTTGAGCACATGACTCGAAAACAGCCTGCACACAACTATTCTTTGGCGCACACAGCCACAAAAAATTAGAGGGAACATTAGTCAGGAGGGGAGGGATTGGGATTTCCTCCACCGATGCTCATAATGGCTCATGGTGTTTTGAGGGGAGCAGACAGGGGGTTCAGTGAAGTACACAAGGTGCTGGTCTTGAGAAAGAAAGGTTGTTACCTTTTTTATAAAGTCAAAAACATAGCACTCATTACTCTGGTCAGTGGGAAGAGAGTTTCATTTCCTGAAGGCCATTTACTACACACCCTGTTATAATTTGGAACTATCAGGGACAATTTGTATTCTGAAGAACTTCCTTGGAAGGTCTATAAATGCTCAGTGCATCAGTGAGAGTGTTTTTGTGTGCTACAAACAGATTTTTGCACAATGTACATAGATTCCAATATTACCTGGTATGTGACTGGGAGCCAGTAGAGTGAGCTCAGGCCAGATGATACACAACCAAAACTGCAGAGCCCCACCAGATGTCTGGCAACTGCGTTCTGAACTCTCTACAACTGTTCCATCATCTGCTTAGTCAGCCCTAGATAGATACTATTTCCAAAGAACAATCTAGATGAAACAAAGGCATTCACAGCCGTCACACGGTGAGAAAATGCCAGAAGTGGCAAAGGGTGTCTAGCCTTTTAAGATGAGAAAGTATGATTGAACTGATGACACATTAGTATCCGATAGTAGGTCTGTATCGATGATGATGGCGAGATTATTGACAATTGTAACTGGTGATGGTCAAGATCCTAAGGATTCTGGTCAGTACATATAGTTCAAAGGGACTAATGCTGCATCTTTTCTCTGATTCTCTTTCTAGGATTGTTTTTTAATGAGTTGACAATCATCAGCTGCTGTATTGCTGACAGGTAGTGCATAAGATCACTAGATTAAGGATTTTTCCAACAATTGCATGTAAATCTCAGCGTCATCATGTAGTTTATGAATAGAAAGCCACTCTGCTTAATCAAATAAGCAAAAGGCCAAATGTAAAGCTCACACAGAGTGGTAACAGGACAGAACACTGCATCTTTCCACAGCTCAATGGCAATAAGGGAACAGGTCAATGTCATCTGCTGGTTTCTTCCAACGTGTAAATAGCCAACCCAGCTCAACTCCACATGCCCTAGCTATCTAACGTGATTCATGAAGATTGGATGATCGACGGTGTTGAAGACTGCCGACACGTTAAGAAGGATCACGGCACTGTATCTAACACCTCCTGAAACTGGCAAAAGATGGCTGTTGTGACCAGCTCAAAGCTTCTCCAGGCATTCAAACCTCATATCTCCATATCTGGGTCTCGTGGCACTCTACCTGTACAGCAGTTGCAGCACTCCTCAGCCTCCATAGACTCTGACCTCCTCCACCCTATCTTTCGAAATGAGTGGATCACAGTTACTCCGTTAATTGGTCTCACAATACCACCAAGTTTTTTTGTTTGTTTGTTTATTTATTTGTAATGCGCACCAGACCCAGGGATATCAGGCGCAGAGGAGCAAGAAGTTAAATGATTGCTTCAGCTTTAAGTTACGCAGTTACATAATAGTAGAACAACTTTACAGAAAGTTACGCAGTTACATAATAGTAGAACAACAATAACAGAAAGTTTACAGTTATAAGATAGTAGAACAACATTTACAGAAAAATCAAAGCTGTCAATGGCGTATGTACATATAAAGGAAAAAAGAACAATCCAAAAAATTACATAATTTACAAGGTTTAAAGGTTCAGCATAAAAGGTTTAGTTGTGTCTATTTGCAGAGCCCGATAGTGGGTGGTAGAGTAGAGGCGATTAGAGACATTAGAGACACTAGAGTGTGTCAGTGGTCTTTTTCTCTCAGCCATTTGATGATATTGTATCTGAGGTTCAGGAAGGTGTGGTCCACCCTTAGGAAGGGGGAGGGGGGGTTCCATAGCTTCACTGCTTTGACTGGGAAGCTGCTTCCTCCTACTTTGGTCAATTTGAACCTAGGTACAGCTAGGCAATTGGTGTTTGCGGACCTGGTGGGACGACTGGAAATGTTTCTGTTGATTCTCTCAATGAGGTAGCGAGGTGCAGCGTTGTTGAGGCACATGTGTTAACATTGCCGTTTTGAGCAGGATTTTGTCGCTGGTGGACAGCCATTTATTCTGTCTCCTTACCTCTGAAATGTGCTCTTTTCTAGATAAGCCCTGTGCCGCTCTGAGGGCATTATTCTGGAGAATTTCAATTTTGTTGATAATGTACTTGCTGGATCCTGCTTTTCCAGCCTGTAATTCATCTGCTACTGACTCCAGAAGATCAAGAATAGCACTGTATGCCCTGCGGCATAAACAAACGAAATTTGGATGCAAGCCGAACCTGCTAGACATAGTTAGAAGCAATCGAAACCCGACGACCTTCCCGGGCGGCAAATCCAAGATGGCCACACAGAGAGGTTGTTGACTGTGGCTGCGAGCGCAAAGGTGCTGCGTGGTACGGGCCGGAGCCTCGTTTGCCTGGTGAAAAGAATGTGACCAAACTCCCTGAGAGCACCGTGAACCACGGAGCCGTACGACATCGGCGGAACTGCGGGTCACGCTACGAACTGAGCTGGCATGTCCCGAGAACCTGCGTGGGGCGGCTGGAAGCCACGGCTTCTCTGCCCCATTGCGGGGCGGGACATTGTCGAATAACCAAGTTGACACACGTGGTATTCCACGGGTGCCCGGGGGCGGGTGAGCGATCCGTGAGCCTGCTCAGACATAGCTGGAGGAAAGCCCGATGGAGGGTCTACATCGCCAGCAACACCAGGGAGAGGGGTTGGAGCGTCGCGGTCTGCTGCCCAGGCGGCGCCGGGGCATGCGGCCACCCTGCGGGGAACCTCGATACTGAGGGGAGCTTCGGACGACCACTTTGGCTGCACAGCGCTGGATTTCTCCCAAGGACCCCTTTCACACAGCCAGCATCCACATACTGTGGGGTGGAGAAGGTTCACACAAAGGGGGAAAAGATTGAAACGCATCTGCAATACAACGGTTGCAATAAGCCCAGGACGACCAGCTCTTCAGTGCCGAACCTCAGTGAGCGACTCAGGAGCGAAAATCTTGGAAAACCCCCAGGGGTGAGGCGGAAAGCACGCTCCCATAAGAACTGGAGAGGCATATTGCTGGTGTTTCACTACATGACACCTGCTTGGAAATGGAAGCTTATCTTGGGGCACACATCTGAGGACAACGAGTGTGATATCTGCAGTGAGTAACACCACCGTTATCAGGGTTCTGATTGCCTAAACGCACCCAGACAATTTGAGACTAGGCAACTGGTCGGGGTGTGCTGGAGCAAATGCGCAGCAGAGCAGCATCAGGTGGAACGAGGGGCTGGGGAATACACAAGCAGAGCCACTGCTGATCATCACTCGCAAATGCAAAGGCGCTTCCACATAAAGAGGGCCCCTGGCAAGAGAGGCACTCAGCGAATGCCCCACTGCGCCACTATCTGCCCTGAACAACACAGGGGAGACAAGTAGGGTACTACAACATAGAAGTGAACTACACCCCTGTGCTCGCCGGGGTGCCGTGGCCCGTGCGTGTCCCACTGGACCGACCTGAAGGAAGTCCTGCACCCTGCTACCGGCAAAGCAGCGTCCTTCAGAAGGGAAGGATACTGTAATAACTCACACACACAAAGTGCTACCTTGTAGAGAAGCCCAGGCAAACACGCTTGTTCTACTAATGCCACAGAATGCCCACCAGGTGCATGAAAGAAAAATGAAGACGCTGGGGAGAACCGGAAGGAGCAACCACGAGCATTAGAGTGGAAGCCCAGGAAGCCAAGGGGTGATGAATCTCTACACGAGACCTGCAGAAGGCGAACCCACTGTTACTGCAATAGAAAAACACACAGCGATATACAAAAAGGAAATAAGCGTGTGCATTTAATCAGAACTGAGTTGAAGGGGTCACCGGATCTTACTAGATCCACTGGCAATTTGGGGTCAATAGACACTCTGCCACATTGAGGGTCAGCAGGCTCACGAGCGAGTGAATCCTCATAACCTGGGTGACACCACACAAAAAGCAGTGTAAGAATGGGACACACTGGTTGGTTGCTGGCAAAACCACAAATCGATGCGCGCTACAAACGCTGCTGATCTATCCGGCCCAGAGACCAGAAAGCTGATGAAAAATATGGGCAAGGACAAATGGAAAAAGCAGTCCACGCAAAATAGAATTGATCAATATACAACCACAACAACAACCCTTGCACACGAGCGCATCTCCGGCACGGAAGACGGAATACACGACCTGCAACAACAACCGATCACTGTCAAGAACCGACCGAAGACGATGGAGGAGAGAGTAGATGAACGAGAAGGGAGATCGAGGCGTAATAATGTTTGCATACTTGCCCTACCAGAGAAGGTGGTGTTACGCTCACCTGGCTCCCACAGAGGCGTCGATCTGAACTGGACAGCTGCGGTCTCCACCAATGTGACGCGTAGGGCCGAGATGACGGACTGGACTGGCCCACCTAGCTTTGTTTGCTTGGCCCATAGGAATATTCTTCTGCAAATGGAGAAAGGGGATTAACCACCCGAGGAGTTGAGCGTAAATCCCCCCGCCCCCGCTGTTCTCCCCACAGATCACCTTTGATGTCCCCACTTATAGTCTCACCTGATGCTTTGAAAAGATGAGCTCTCCATCCTGCATTGAGCGCAGGGGCGCGTTGATAATCAGTTGCTTCACTGGCTCGAAGAAATTGGTGAGTTCCAGAACAATATTGACTCCGAAAAGAATGTAGTTCGTAAGAGTTCACATGTCTGACTTTCACTCTTGTCCGATTCCTTGCAGTTTGCAGCTTGACCCCAGCGAAGAGTTCCTCGTGGTAGCTGACGAAGTTCAGGTAAGGATTTGGCTTATCCTACACAGTTCAATAAAATAAGGCCAGAATGTAACCTGTTGCTTGCTCTCTTATTCAGGTGTGGAGAGAAAATATGAAGTTCGGGGAATAATGCCTCCGGCGGTAAAATTAGGTAAGTCTATTGTGGTGAGAAGAGTTCCCCTTGTTTGTCCCTTTGTCTCACCTTGTTGTCCTTTTGTTCCCCTTAGGGGCTGGAGTACGGCAAGGATGCAATGGAGACTGCGCCGACCCGTGAAGAGGAATAGTACCCCCGGCGGTAATCAGGTCAGTCTATGAGGGTACTTACTAGTGCCTCTGTTTATGCCTTGGCTCGCCTTTGCTGTTCTTGTGTTCCCCTTAGGTGCCAGAGTGCGGTGGGAACGTGCAGAAGGATGCGGTGGATCGTGAGGATGCTGCAAAGGCCGGTGAGTTCAGCGCGGCGCTGCAGCAGCCGAGGCGGCGCGCGTAAAATGCTTCTTTCTTCCAGCTTGAAGGCGCGGTGGATCCGGAATTCAGGTAAGGATCGAAGGTTTTGCTCTTATTCTAACCTCTTCTCCTTCTGTTCCTCCCTTTTTCTAGGAGTTGCAGACTCGAGGCGGGCGTGGCAGAAGACTGGATGCAGGCTTGCAGGCACAGTGAGCGTTAGGCTGCTGGATGCAGAATAACGCGAAGCGTGTGCTGCTCTTCGGGCGTGGTTTAAATAGCCACCAAAGTAGTCCCAGGGAAGTATTCCTCCCCAGCCCCACCCGAGTAAAAAATAGTCCCTAGGTAAAATAGTCCCTTCCAAGCTTCATTTGGCTTGGATCTCTGCAGCATGGTCTGCATCAGGTAAGTTCTACTCTATGAGCCTGGCGCCTATGGCGCCAGGACTAACCCTCCATATGAGCCTGGCGCCATAGGCGCCAGGACCGCACCCAAACAGCCCCTGGCAGGGGTTTTTGGGCTTGCTCAAAATAACGTGATGCCTACTTCCGGGGTTGCTGGACCTGGTCTGGTTCCCCGGGAGAAGGCATCATGACAGGTGGAGGGTCCCAGTATGGAACTTTTTCTGGAACAATGGCTAATGGATATGTTTGAATCGGACTCTTTCTCCAAATTTGTCTCAATAGAGAGAGCACACCGCATTCCTACAGGCAGACCAGTGCCTGGTGCTCCCCCACGCACTGTACTAGCCAAGCACCTAAATGACAGGGATCGCGACGCGCTGCTTCAGAGAGCACGCGCCAAAGGCTCAATAACGTATAACGGTTCCAAGATTGCCTTCTTCCCAGATTACACCAGGGAGTTGCAGAAAGCTAGGCAATCATTCGATCATCTCAAGAAGCAACTGCAAACATTAAATGTCAAATATGGTCTGCTCTTTCCTGCCCAGCTTAAAATATACCACGAAGGCATGACGGTCCACTTTAACGACCCCAAAGAAGCATGGCGTTGGGCCGAAAAGCATATAGAAGGGGACTGGACAGCTCTCCGAAACAGAAGGAACAGGAACCCCCGGGTCCCTGCAGATTAGAGGCAACCTCCACCAGAGCCACCGGTGAAAGACCGCCCGGGAGAAGGTGGGGATTGAAAACCAGGGTGGGTTGCTCCATCTCACTTCGCTGCTGCTGGTTGAGAAGGTACGGAACATAAATGCAAATAAGCATGAGCAGCTAGAAAACTAAGCGACTCTAGTATACCTCGCCATGGAGCGGCAACGGGGAAAGTCGCTGCCCCTCCCAACGGAGTCGATATCCTAGACCACCTGGTCTGGGATACCCCAGGACACGACAGTAATTGATATTAGTTAGTGTTTGGTTTTATGACAGCTGTCCTTGTTTGACAACTGCCTTTTGTTGTTCGGGCAAAGGATGCTTCAAGTTGGGTGGAGTATAGGGTGGGGGGAACATGGGTTTTCTGTTTTGGTTCCATTTGGGTCCAGCATCTCTGGCATACCTTCTCTTTGACAGCAAAGTACACAGCAAAACCACACAGTCAGGGTCTTCCCTTAGTAAGCAACTCAAGCAAACACAGCCAGCACTTTTTCTCGACTGCACAGCACATCATGATACCATGAAGTCATAGCCGTCACACAGCGTACACTCTGAGACAGGTTGTCTTTACTCTAAATCGCGATGGCCACATGTAGGAATGACCCCAGAACCCTTCGGTTCATGACATGGAACATCAATATTCTCGGTAATGGGCTCAAAAGACGTCTGGTCATGCAGCTTCTGAACCGCCACACACCAGATGCAGCTTTCCTCACTGAAACTCACCTATCAGGCACGAACTGTAGCTTCGTCAAATGCACCAACTACCACATGGCAATACACGCAGGCTTTAACAAGAGGGGTACTCGTGTTGATTCACAAAAAGCTTCCCTTCACTCTCTCCGGTGTCACTCAGGATACAGGAGGCCGATTTGTCTACATAACGGGGTCACTATGGGATCACACTATCGCGATGCTGGCAGTCTATGCACCACAGACTCTATTGGCCACCCTAATTAATGACATCACACCCATAATTAGCAGGGACACATCGGATGCTATGATTGTGGGAGTGGATTTTAACGAGGTAATGAACATAGAACTAGACCAATCACACCTGCGTGGCAGAAACCCCAATACCCACACCAAACTCGCTGCCTTCACTGATGCTTTGGGACTCTGTGATGTATGGCGTGATTTACACCCAAACGTGAGGGAATACTCATATCACTCTGGTGCACACACCTCGCTCTCAAGGTTAGATTATTTCTTCCTTCCATCTGTCGATATTCACAAAGCATACGTGGCACTCTTGCTCCCTAGGGGCATTTCGGATCATTCCCACCTGTTAATAAAGATGAGAACCACCAGACCGAGACCCTCTCCCCTGTGGCGACTGAATAATTACTAGCTGGAGTTCCCTGATCTCGTGGAGCAAATTCAAAAGGCTACGAAGACATACTTTGATCTAAACACAGGGTCTGTTGACGACCCGGGAGTGCTATGGGAGGCATACAAGACAGTTCTAAGAGGAGAAATCATCTCTTGGACCTCGGCACACAATAAGAAACACCAAAATACATTGCGTGAGGCGGAAAGGCAGGTGAAAAAAGCAGAAGAGTCTCACCTAGCTCGTGATCAACCCGAAACAAACCGGGCATTTCTATTTGTGCAGAAACGTTTACAAAACATAGCTCTGGATAGTGCTAAACAGGCACATAGAGCGATGCGAGCCAGAGTGTATGAGACAGGGGACAAAGCTGGCAAATTACTTGCAAGGCTGGAGCGTAGAGACGAGGGCCATTGTCAGGTCAGACAGATCAACCCAGAAGATATTGATCCACTACTTGCAGATCAGGACATAACAGAAGGCTTTGCCGCTTGCTATGCAGAGCTTTATAAAGCCCCATCCCTCCCCACTGACACTTCGATAATAGGAGAGGTTGCCCTTCCTGCCCTAAACTCTGACCAGCAATGCCTTCTTGAAGGGGACATTACGGAGGACGAACTGGCTACAGCCATGTCGGAACTCCAATCTGGGAAAACCCTGGGCCGAATGGCTTTCCAGTAGAGTTGTGGAGGAAAATAGGCACAAATGAGATAACCCCACATCTATTAAGCAGGTACCGGAACCCGCGAGAACAGAGCCGCCTACCCCCCGACCTTACAAAAGCCACCATAATAGTGATACCCAAAGCGGATAAACCTCCTGATAAATGCAGCTCATACAGGCCTATGTCCCTCATAAACAGTGAAACCAAATTACTAGCGAAAGTGTTAGCAAACCGATTACAACGGCTTATACCATCATTGAGCCATCCAGACCATTGCAGCTTTATTCCGCAGAGATCTACCCACATAAACCTACGCAGACTACATTCAGCACTCGAAAACGCATCTACCCTTAAGCACCTTCTGGTCCTGCTCGCAATAGACTTCGAAAAAGTCTTTGATTCGGTATATTGGGAAGCAATCTGGGAAATAATGCATTGCATGAACTTCGGTCCACAGTTTATGAACTGGGTAAAGCTTCTCTATAGCTCCCCACAGGCTGTTGTAACTATAGTAACTGGATGGCTATCACGCCCCTTCGGATTACGGAAAGGAACAAGGCAGGCTGCCCCCTTTCGGCCTTGATTTTCACATTAGCAATAGAACCCCTCACCGTTCTCTTGAAAAACACAGACACATGGAATGGCTTTGGTTGGTCAGAGTGCTGGGAAGACAAAGTCTCATTATATGCAGACGATCTGTTAATGTATTTAGAAGACTAGAGGAATTCCTGCACCGTTGTGACACACCTGCTAGAGAGATATGGCGCCTTTAGCGGCCTGCATGTTAACCGGGCCAAATCCATACTCTTCCCGATATGTGGAATGGGGGACACAATACCAGCTGACTGCCCCTACCATGTAGAGACAAAACAATTCAGATACCTGGGTATACAAATTACAAATGATCTTAATGACTATATACCTAAGAACCTGCACCCGGTTGTGACTCGATTCTCGGAAGATGTTCGACACTGGGCTTCTCTGCTGCTAACCTTGCTAGGGACAGCAGTGCTCTTTAAGATGTTGGCCCGCCCGCGTTTTTTGTATATACTACAGAACGCGCCACTACACATACCACAAAGCGAATTTCACAAAATTGAATGTATTCTCAGAAAACTATTGTGGTACAGCGTTCACCCACTCATAGCACTTACTACTCTCCAAAGATCCATATGGCAGGGTGGGATTGGACTCCCCCGTCTGTAAACCTACTATCGGGCCAGTGAGATGGCGGTTGTGAACGACATATTACATGGAGACACGTCACTGCCGCACATAAGAAGAGTTAACACTAATCTCCCTGGAAAACCTCCCATGGAATACCTCTACTGCGAGAAACCCTGCACGACCCCGCCGTCCATGCTCACACACATGACACAATTATGGACTGATACGCACAAGCATATGGGATGGAGTAGAAAAGTAACTCCCATACAACCGCTGTGGGATAATAGGAATCTCCCGGAGGTCAGCAAACTCCCTAGATAGTCCACCTGGGTGAAGCAAGGGATCTTGTAAATTAGCGATGTAATAAAGGAGGATAAAATAGTCTCGTTTGAAGCTCTGGCAACCCGTTTTTGTCTCCTACCCTCTGAACAGTACCATTACACACAACTGAAACACGCTTTGCAAGCCCACCTCCCAGCGCTGAACAACATGCCTGAATATACCCCAATGGAACGCAATCTAATCCCAGAACGTATTAAACAAAAGGTAACATCGGGCATATATAATGCCATAACCTCCTTCTCTACAACTGAGTAGGTGAGTTTGAAAGCCAAATGGGAAAGAGACATAGGCACCACAACCGCAGGAATGGATTGCGTCTCTGATGTACCGCAGGAAGATAGCCATCTCATCCAGACTTAGACTTTTTCAACTGAAAATACTGCACCGGATATACTACCCAAGATTAGCACTTTTTAGATGGGGTAAGATCACCGACCCCCACTGCCTGCGTTGTAAATGCGAAGAAGTAACTTTCTTCCACATTTTATGGGATTGTTCTGACATTCAGCAATATTGGCAGCCATATTGTGAAGAGTTATTGCGGGTTATGGGCAGAACAATCCCCAGAGAGCCGAAGCTATTGCTGCTAGGGGTGGAGGAAGATGGTGACCTGTCCCAATATGAGAAGCTCTATCTATCAACCACTACGGCATTGGTTAAAAGAAACATTGCACAGTTATGGGGTTCTGAAGTAACACAGAGCTTTGAACAATGGGCCATAGATGTTGACGTAAACATTGCAATGGAGCACCGAGTATACACTGCTAGGGGATGTCCGGAGAAAGCGTGAAAAATCTGGCAAAAATGCCCGTTAACCTGACGTCCAGTCCGATAGGGACACCTGATATCCGGTATTAAGCTGTAATAGTGAATGCTGTAACAACAACTAACAACAACTATCAATGCTGTAGTGATGGGCTTCGACTGGAAGCCAATGTTTATTGTTGTATTATCTATACGCATGTTAAAACAATAAAGTGTTTTATAAAAAATAAAAGTTAATGTACTTGCTGGCACCCAAATATAGGGAGTTACAATAGTCCAGTTTGGACAGAATTAGAGCCTGAGCTAGAATGGTACAGCTGTTCTTAGATAGAAACGGTTTGCCGGCTCTGATCAGTTTACAGTATAAGCAGAGGCAGAGGCCATGGAATTAACCTGTTTGATGAAGGTGAGGGTGGAGTCTAAGTAAAAACCTAATGTTTTTACTTCCTTCGCAACTTTGATAATATTCCCATTAATGTTAAAAGCAGTGTATTTGTGGCCGAGTTTGTTGAGGTTAAATGTAGATCCGAGAATGATGAGCTCGGTTTTGTCATCATTCAGGCAAATACCATGGCCAGCCATCCATGCCTGGATGATGAGATAGATTTTATTTACCACGGCCAAATCCTTGTCATAATCCCCGGTAAGCGGTATGAGAATCTGGGTATCATCTGCATAGTTAATGTAGGTGAAACCAAGATGGTCCAGATCATTGAAAAGGGGCTTGGTGAATATGTTTTACATAGTGGGCGAGACACAGGAACCCTGGGCACTCCACATGTGATTGGAATGGGGTCTGCTGCACCTGAAGGCGAGAAGACTCTCATAGTCCTGTTGCTCAGAAAGGATTGGATCCAAGCTATGGCCTCCTCTAAGAAGTGGGCTGCTGAATCAAGGTGATTACATAGGACCTTGTGGTCAACCAAATCGAAAGCCGCTGAGAGATCTAGTAGAAGTAGTAGAGCCGAATTCCCTTTGTCCTTAAGCTTGTCAATCTGGGCCTTCAGGTCGATCAACGTGGTTTCAGTGCCATGTTGGGGCCTAACTCCCGATTGACGGTCTCCTAGGAGCTGGTTGAGTTCCAGGTACTCTTGTATCTGGAGATAGGCCACCCTGGCTAAGATTTTAAGTAAAAATGGTACTGTCATGATAGGCCTATAGTTAGTAGGTATGGATGGATCTAGCATTTGTTTTTTGAGGAGGGGGAGGACCCAGGACTTCTGTAGATTGCTCGGAATAATGCCCGAAGAGAACGAGGCATTGATGAGCTTAGTTATGAAGGGTGCATGGTCTCTTGCGGCATCTTTAATGATTTGGGCTGGACATTTATCTCCCTGACAGTTAGAAGGTTTGAGGGTGGGGATGATTTTTTCAACCTCAAAGATAGAGACTCTAGCAAATCTGAAATGTTGTGATGGTTTATGTGAGAGCGTAGGAGTACTAGTTGGTATATCAATATTAGGTCAATTAGAATTTTTGTCTGCAATCGTAGCTTGAAGAGTGATAGCTTTGTTAGTTATGGCCTTGTGTATATTCCATGATATAGGAGGAAAAGGAGGCGAGATTAATCCAGTATTGTGTACAAGAAAGAATAAAACAGTAGATTTCCTCCCCCACTCTGTGTCCGTGGCTTGGTGGATATTCAAGCCGAGATATAACACTGGAAACCCCTTTGTGCCTAATTAACAGCATCGCTGTCCAGCAGCTGTGGATGTTCTTCCGGACCTTTTTCAACCTTGTTCCCGAGGAGCAACCAGTGAATGCCTGCCAATCAAAATGCTGCATCTGATGAAGAAGTTCCTAACGCCTCCATACTTACCAGGTGAATAGATGTTCTCAACACATCTTTGGTAGCAGACATCCCACTGACATACTGATACAAAGAGCACATGTGTGACGCCTTTTAACTGACTACCATGCTCACTGACGGATGTCAGTCCTCCTCAAGACCATCTCTTAGAGCCAATCTTTTGCACCGCATATCACGTACACACCATATCAGAAAGCGGAATGTCTTCCATCCTACAAGCCTCTCCATCCAAGACATTCTCACCTACGACTTTAAGACGCCAACACTAGAATTACCAGTGGAGTGGAGTAGTTTTAATAACCTTAACAATTACTTTTTGTACTACTTTCTTGTAAAAATTGCTCATGTAATTAAATATCCTAATTAAAAAAAAATACCAATTCTGTTTGATTATTTCTCTGATACTTGCCAAGAAACATCCACGAGGCTATCCTTACCTTAACTTATAAAATCACAACATGATGACTCTGAAACTTCCTGTCTAGGAGAGAGTGAAACGTCTGGCAATTAATATGCCATAAAAGAAACACCGTCCTGTGAAGAATCTCCAAGCTGCAGAGTGGCCTGGTCGGGTAAGGAACTAACCCATCACGTGGATTAAGAAGGGGAAGTTGTAATATCTACACATCATTGCAAGGGCGTGCCTCTCTGCATCATTATGTGCAGGAGGGACCCACTTTGGGTCATGGGAGAAAGATAATGACATGGAAGGAACAGAAGGGAGGATTAATCCAGTATTGCATGCGCAAAAGAATGAAGAAGTACATTTCCTCCACCACTCTGTGTACGTGAGTTTGTGGATATTCAAGACAAGATATAACACAGGTCGTGGGACCCGCTGACTGCTACATGTTCTCTGCAACTGGGCAGTGGGCCCAGCAATGCATGACTTTTCAGGTGTTTTCCCACAGTCTCCTCACACAAAATGTCTGACTGGTAAGATTTTAATTCTGTGGTCTATTGGTCTCAGAGGGTTATCTCTGCCTCAGGGCAAACAACAAAGCTTTACAGAATGTGGTCAAAATGCAACTATTTTACCTCCACCCCCTAAATCTCTCTAGAGTGTATATACTTCACTGACCAGAGAAGCCTTAAAAGAATAAACTGTTTGCATGTTCCTGTGTGGGTATTGTCACAGATGGCCTCAAGAACACACCAACTCTTGAGGCAGTTCAAGGGTTTTTACTAAATGCTTGAAGAGGGGCTTGCTAAGGACCGTCCCTCTCTCCTCACATGGGCTGTTCCCTCCCTCGCCTAGACGTCCCTATACACCAAGATGGTCACTAGAGATCGGTAACCCCTACTATCTAATAGCTGACGGGCTGGCTGTGATGGCCTAAAGGCAAACACCTTATCATCTATCTTACTCCCTCTTGGATCCTAACCGGGGTCCCATAATTAGAATGGTTTGAAGAAAATGTGCCTTCCAGTCAATCAAGTCTGCCTTGCTCAATTCTTTTCTTGCAGGCTCTTTTACCCCACGCCCTGATGTTCTGCCCTTGCTTCCCCTTTCTTCTACTCTCTCCCCTCTCTTCCTCCCACTCTCTTTCTCTCACTCTCCTTTTTCCCCCTCTCTTCCTCTCACTATTCCTCAGATGTTCTTCCTTCCACTCTTACAGTCCCTCACTCTCTACACCTACTCTCCTCTCTCCACTCCGCTACTCCCCTCACACTACTTACTCTCCCCTCTATACTGAGTAACTCTCTCCTCTATCCATTCTACTACTTTACCTTCTAACTGGACTAAACTCCAACCCTCCTTCCACTGTCACCCTCTTTCATTCTCATTTCCCTTTCCTTCACTCAACCTTACTTAGTCCCCTACCTGCCCACCTAATCTCCCTCACTTAATTACTCTGCCATGCATTCACTCTCACACCCAAGAGTATACACGTTCTCTCACCAACCAATACCTTACCTTGCACATGGTTTTATAATCTTCCACCACGCTCCTCTATATCACCCTTCCTTCTCCTGGCCCCTTGGACCGCCCCTCCTCCTTTGAACTCACCTGAAGGACCCACACTATTTTGAAACTTCTGCCCATCTTAGTACTCCCCTTATACTTCTATTAGTCCCCTCCTCAGCTGGGTCCCCAGGCCAACCTCTGGCTTCCTTTTCCCCAGGAGCCAGGTTACAATTATCAAAAAGCATGTAACAGTTTTTAAGCTCCGCCCTCAAATAATATGCAGGTCTGTCTGCGTTTGGTAATGACAGCCTGCTACAGGTATAGTCAATTTTGCAGTTCATGTTTGGATCACGTGGAGCTTATGGATTGCCGGTTTGATGTGCGTGGCATTCCTCTGCTGTACCACGTATCTCTATGCCTCTCTCTCCTGTGACCCCACGGATTAGGTTGCCACTGCTAGGAATCCTGGTATTCGTGGTCCTATGGAAAGAGAGAAAGAACACTGGCCAGCATTCTGCACAACAGGTATGGGGCAAGAATGAGTGGGACTTTCATCCTTTAATCAGGCACAGGTTAATGGGACAGGAACATAGGATCTCCCAATTCCCACACCATTCCTCTGGGCCAGGACTTGTTCTAGCAAGTACCCAGGTGTCCCCTCTTGATAGGGTCAGATCCCTGTCACAGAGTGTATTTGATTCGTGTTTTGTCCTTTGCCTCAGGGGTAATGAGACCACTACATCTATACATATATCCCTAGAAGATACAATGCCGAGGAGATGATGCCTACATACTGAGTATCACTTTGAGGTTTGCTGTCCATAGCATGGGTCAGGTGCAGGCATATGATATGTTATGATATGATATGATATGATATGATATGGCATTTGTAACGCGCCTATACACAAGTGTTTCAAGGCGCGACGAGGCAGGGAGGGGGGAACAAGGGGAAGACAGACAACAATCCTACTAGGCCAGGTGTCATTCAGACCGCGCAAGTGCAGGGGTAGGGAGAAGGGAAAAGTGCAAGGGGAAGGGGAGGGGGGAAGTGCAATACAAGTAAGTAGAGTAAGTAAATAAATAGGGCCAGCTGGTGGCAAGTGCAAGGTAAGTGCAGACAAGTGCTGGGAAAGGGGGGGCTGTAGGGATAGAGAGACAGACCCTCAGTGCAGGGGTTGCCAGGGAGGCAGTGCAAGAGGAGAGTGGCTGGGCCCAGGACCGAGATCGGTGAGAGTGGCCCAGTTGCAGATTCGGTGCAGATTCAGTCGAGAATTTAGCAGGGGAGAGGGAGAGAGAAAGCAGAAGCAAAGAGGACGGTTTTGAGGTGCTTCCGGAACCGGAGATGGTTCTCCTCAAGGTTCAGGGAGGCAGGAAGGCTGTTCCAGAGGGAGGCCCCTGCCACGGCGAGAGATATGGCATCTAACAAACTGTCTGACTTGCTTGACATTATAACTGCACCAGGTTGTTGCTTTGGGGCTCATCAGTGTGCCAGAGATACTCAATGGGACCAACCCTTTAATCGTGTTCGTATTATACCTCACAGGTAGTGCATAGCCCACCAGAAACTCAGTCAAGACACAAGGATAACAAGGCATTAATCAGACTAAGTGCCATAGTGATAGAAAGGGAGAATTCTCCTAAGCAGTCCAAGCTGTAAGAAAGCTTTTAGTCCAAGAATGCTCAGCCTGTTCAGAACGAGATTGGCCTCAATTCCTATTGTTATTGTTGGTGTTATATAGCGCGAACGTTTCCCCGAAGCCATCTTGGCGCTATAGAACAAGACAACAGAAATGAAGCACCAAGGTTAAACCTTGAGTGAGCTGAGAATAATCGATCGATGTATGTTAGGGATAGCTGAATAAAAAGGTTTTCAGCTTCTTTCTGAATGAAAGGAGATTTGTTTCTTTCCGAAGCGTAATGGGTAACGTGTTCCAAAGTTTGGCGGCCGGTGTCAAGAAGGCTCGCCCTCCCTGGATTGCTTTCCTGTAGTGGGGAATATGAACCAGTCTTTTTTCTGCTGTTCTAAGGGAACGCCTTGGGATATACCATTTGAACCTAGATGAAAGTGGAGAATCACAAGAGGAGTTCAGGCTTTTAAAAACGAGACAGGGGCTCTTAAAGATGACTCTTTTTTTAATCGGCAGCCAATGTAAAGCTTGCAAGGCAGGGGTGATATGACCTGAACGCTTAAGTTTCATCAGGGTTCGGGCTGCAGCATTTTGAATTCTCCGGAGTCTATTAATGGAGAAGGCTTGAAGGCTCAGGTAAAGGGTATTGTTAAAATCCAGTCTTGATGAGACAAGTGCGGTCATCACCATGACCTGATGAGGAAGAGTAAGACAGCGAAGCATGTGTTTGATCCGCCTTATAAGGAAGAAACATAATTCAGAAACAGCCCCCCACTTGTTTATTTAGGGTTGATTCTCTGTCAACAGTAATGCCTGCGTTCTTGACCTGTTGCTTAGGTTCTGGGCACTGGCCGAGGTTCTCAAGCCAGAAAGATGGTAGCCAGGTCGATGGCCTGGAGTTGACGACCAAGATTTCTGTCTTATCCAGGTTGATTTTGAGCAAATGTGTATCTTTCCAAACTTTTTAATAGCAGCGAGACAACGTCTGATGTTGTCACTCCACTCTGTATTATCATGGAAAATGCAACCTCGGTCATGGGTTTACGAAAGTGGCGCAAAGACTCAGGCTAGAATTTAACATCCTATTTCTTCTTTTTTACTTTGTATTTTTCTATTTATTGAGAGAAAAGGTGTTTCGATCAGAAATGCTTAAAATATTAACAACTGTCTACGAGGCAATCCTGCCACAGGTGCCGTAAAATAGAGAGGAAAGTAACGAGCAATGCACTGATAGATGGCGGGTAATACATGATACATAAACCAGGGACTGGGCGAAACAGACAGTAACCCTAACGGGTACATACAGGTAAAATGGTCCTATATGCAATTTGGCTAGAGACAGAGTAGTCAATGGGGAGATATTGAAGGTATTCCCTCCAGACTCAAGGAGTGGAACGACAGTGTAGATTTAAATGAGCGGATGGATGGTAGTGGTGTTTTTGACATGGAGGGGTAGTGAGATCCAGTGGTGAGGCTCAAAGATAGTGAAGGAGCGGAAGTGAGAGAATGCACAGATGGGTTGGGACAGATCTGAGTTCTGGAACCCACACAGGCAAATTTAGGTTTTAGCTGGATTCAATCTGAATCAGTTTGGATCCATCCACATGCTTACTTCTTAATTTTGACAAACCGCACCGCACAACATTCCTTCTTGTTAGTGCCATTTCTGATTAATGGGGGCAGTAATGTTAAGCAGATGGTAGAGGCCTCCTTAGGAGCGTGTGAGGATCCAATTGCAGGAATATTGTCTGTGGCATCATGCAGGACTCTGCCCCCCACAGTCCATGTCATGGTATGCCTTTCATCTGCGCTGACCGGATCCCATCCTCCACGGCCTTCTCGAACACTTTGACAGGCCTAGGGATCAGGTGCGTGAAGCCGTTAGGTAAAGTTCCAGACCACAGTGGACATCCAGCTGCCCTTGGATCCACCCCACAACACAATAGTTGTACAAGTTTAATGTCACAGCTAAACAGAACCTTGTTTAATATTTCCCTAACTCGGAAACCTTGAGTATAGCCTCTTGCCTCGGTCCTTTATTGCGCTGGGATGTTGGCGAGGCGTTTTGCACACAAATCCGTGGGTTGAATCGATCAGAAGATGGGAAGGTGGGTCTCTCATCAGTCAGAAACTCATATTAGTAGCCAAGTCCTCCGTCCTTCTCACCATTTGCCAGTTAGGAAACACATGGCCCAATCTGAACAGTTCTAATCCCTTTGCAGGCCACCTCGACTCTTTTGCTCTGCCTTTTCCTTTTAATCTGCGCATGTCCGTTAGTGTGCCCTAAATTGCCTAGGAGAGCAGATCAAGCTAAAGCCGGTGTGCTGTGTGCACAGCGTGAGAAATTAACGTTACTGTATACCGAGCACAGAGGAGCAGCTGTTTAATAAATTATATTAACATTTCTTGAAGTTTGCGTTTATTACAGTGGCCAGGGAATCCCTGAAAGCAGAGACCCCGTTGAAAGGCTGCGGTAATTCATTGTTTTTGGCTGATGTGCCTCTGCCAGGAGAAATATTGTCAGGTCCTCGAGGAACAGAGCGGGGTATTTTATGTCAAAATAAATCATGCAGCACTTTGGTTTTCACATTAGAACAACATTTATGCAGTAAATGCTGGCCTGTTCCGGTTGAACTGGCATCAACCATGGTCCAACCTCACCGTTGGATTGGGTATTATTGGTATTGGCCAAGCAGCCCGCAGAAGGTGTGCTTTGCAGCACCACAGCACAGCACACATTCCATCCAGGTGCTCTTCATGATCAACGCTAACAACATAAATGTGTCTTATCTCTCCGTCTAAGTATCGAGCACCCACGACATGACACGCGCCGTCTCTTTAAAATGTAAGTGAATGCATTTTGCAGGGTTCCGTTGAATCTTGGCGCGCTCTGTTTTTGTTGGCACGGCCTGTTGCCCGCGCGAACTAGCCAGCCACCACTTCAAAGGGACACCACTGCTGACTCCAGTTTCCAAGTAGAGCGTGAGAAATATATCCCTCCAGCCAACTACAAGACAACTTGTGGTTACCAGAAACGCACACATGCGATGCCTACCCTGCAATTTGCGTAAGACAAATTGTTGGTTTAAACTTACTACGAACCGAATCTTCTGTCCGAGGGCGTTGCTAAAGCCCGGACACAGTGTCAAGTGGCTGAACTGCTGACCTCGAACCTGAAGACCTGGGTCCGAATGTCAGCTTTGGCGCATGACCAAAACAAATGATGTGATTGTGGGCAATCGCTCGTCATCCATGCGCCTCAAAATGCAGCTGGGCATGGGAAAAAAAACACCTACCAACAGTTCGCTTTCTAACACTTACATGCCACCGCCTATAATTCGATCTCAAGCAGAATCCGCGTACGGTTAGCAAGCACTGTTTCCTATCAAATCCGCACAGCACATGTGCGTGTTAAAGCCTGCACTTTTTGGGGCGTTAAGAGCAAAGCCCTCTACCCGTCCATTCCACATATCAAAGTGACTTTCTGTATAATGAGCGCAGAGAGTAATCGATTTAGCTTTTCCGATCAGTTAACAGTGATGCCCGTCAAGCGTCCTGGGTGACGGCCGTGACGTACGTGGATTGAATGCAGCAGAGCTTGAACGTGGCTTGCTACATTCACCGGTGCGGCATTTCATATGCTCGCGTTAACATCAAAAAGAGTGCAGGCAATACCGCGTACTACTGCAGTGTCGGGGTTCTGTCGTCCTCATTGTGTTGAAGGAGGAGCTGTAACATGGGTGATTTTTTGACACGGGAAGTGATGTGAGAGGAGAAGGGTTGTCTGGTTAGAGAAATAAAGCATAGGAGTAGGAAATACCCTCCTTGATCTCCATGCTGTAGTACAATAATGGGCGGTAAACTTCTGAGTGACTGGCTCACCTCTTTATTGAGGCATCAGTACCAGCAATGCAGGAAACATAAACCTATATAGGTATATATATATAAATAAGAGTCCCAGGGCAACTGGCCCTCAACTGTGCTGGATGCTGTAATGGCATAAAGGCTCTGGAGAGAGTTTATTCCTTCTCTATAGAGGTGCGCCAGGAGCTCAACCTGCTCTGTGTCCTCTCTGCTCTCCTGCGCTTCACGCATCTCGTTTAGTCCCCCGGCTCTTCCGGGTTCCCTGTGCCGAGATCTCACGAGACCTAGTGTCACGCGTTGTCTCTACACACCTCCCTTTGACAGCGCAGCAAAGCTTATTGCATAACATAGTCATTATACTTCACTGGTTTTCTGTGCTCCCTTTTCGGCCTATCTTCCTTCCTGCCACCAGTGTCCAGTTCCTGACCAGTGCTTGGAAGGTTTCTGATGCACCTCCTTCTGTTCCTTCCTCCATGGTCTCTCTTGCACTGGCTTCTGGCACTTGTTCTCGCGCAATCTCTCTGTCTGGGCCCTTGCAAGGGTTGGGTTCCTCTTGTGATGTTTCTGCTTCACAATGCTTCTCAAACATGGCTACTCGCTCCATGTTCCATGTACGGCCGTCCTCTGTGCGGACATGGTTAGTCCCTCTATGAATAACTCTTATAGGTTGACTGAACTTCAAACCTGTTATTTGGTCCTTGCTTGGTAGTCGTATTTGGATACAGTCTCCTTCTATGACCTCTTGACCTTGGATTGTTGTTCTATGGTCGCTCCATCTTTTCATGCGCGCTTTGCTATTTTCCAGTCTCCACAAAACTTTGGTCATGTCCACTTCGTCATATTCTCTTACTCTGGTCAACCATGGTGGTACCAGTGTAGGCGTTGCTCTCCTCCCTCTCAACATGTGAAATTTGGGTGATCCGGTTGGGAGTTGACCGGTGGGCGGAAATTGCCTCTTTGACCGTTTTAAGGGGATCCATGCCTGAAGCGGTTGCCAGTTGCATGGCTCCTTTTATGAACCTATTGGCTCTCTCCACTAGTCCATTGACTTGGGGATGGTAAAGCGCGGCTTTTCTCTGATAAATGTTGTTTTTGTGCAGGAACAACTCCATATCCTTCGGCACTAGCTGTACCCCATTGTCTGTTACTAGCTCTTTAGGGAGATCTTCCCTCTGAAATATGGACGTGAGGACTTCTATGTCGTGATGTTGGGGACAAACTCTGCTTCTACCCACTTTGACAAGTAGTCCACCAGTACTATGCCATACCGATGCTTGGGCGTCCTTGCCTCCAGTGGTCCAATAAAGTCTAATCCCACTTTGGACCATACTGCTTCTGGGATCTCCATGGGGATCATCGGAGCTTACCTGGTCCTTAGGTGTTTATCACTATTGAGACACTCATGGCATCTCTCTATCATTGCACAGATTTCTTGATCCATGGAGGGCCACCAGTATGCTTCCCTCACTCTTTGCCGAGTCATAGTGTTCCCTAAATGCCCTGAGTGGGCTCTACACAGAATGACTTTTCTCATCCCCACCAGTGGTATCACTCGATCGCTTTTCATGATCAATCCATCCACCTCGAAATTTCTTCTGCCACTGTCCAGTACGGTCTCATGCCTTCCGTTACAGACCTTTCATCTGGCCAACCGTTCCTGATCCATTCTCTGAGTCTCACCATTGTAGGATCTTTACTGTCTTCTTCGTTCCAATGCCCCTCGCTTAATTCTAAGAAATCAGGGCCCCTGAGTTCTTGAATTGACGCAACTATAGATTCATCCTGCAGGAAGGTGGTGGCTTTGTCTTTGTCCTCCGGTAACCTTGACATGCAGTCCGCCTGAGCATTTCTCCATCCTACAATGTGGTTCATTTCAAAGGTGAATTCTTGCAGTTTGGCCGGGTGTCGCCGATTTTGTCCCTCCTGGACTGGGCATGTGGATGAGGGGTTTATGGTTGGTGACCAGTTTAAATTTTGTGCCTCAGACATAAGTCCTGAAATGTTCAACCCCAATGCGCAGGCCAGCATCTCTTTCTCCACTCTGGAGTAGTTCTTCTTGGCCGAGGACAGGGCTTTAGAAGCAAATGCCACAGCATGTTCTACGTCTCCTTTCTTTTGGGTGAGTACGGCACCTAACCCGCACACACTGGCACCCGTGGCGATGACTGTACTCCACTCCGGATTAAACAGCTGTAGGCACGGAGCTTCCACTATGCGTCGTTTAATATTCTCCACCGCCTCTTTCTGGGCTTCCACCCATGTGAACTCTGTGCCTTTCTTAAGCAGGTCTCACAGCGGCGTCGTCATTTCAGAAAATCTGGGGATGAACTCGGCATAGTATTCTGCAAGTCCTAGGAACGACCTCACTTCTTCATTGTTGGTTGGCCCTGGAATTAATTATGGCTAATTTGGGGCTAATGCCCTGCAACGAAATCTAGTACCCCAAGTATTCAACTTTGCATGCCCTTAAAACACATTTTTCATACCTTAACTTGACTCCACCCTCCTGTAACTTGGTGAGGACTTTCTTTAACGTAACATCGTGTGTATGCTCATCTGCGGCGTAGACCAGGATATCGTCCTGGAAGTAGGACACGTTTCCTATATCTCGTAGCAACAAGTCCATAATTTGCTGAAACGCTGAAGCCTAAAATGACTGGCCAAATGGCATCTTGGTGAACTGGTAGGTGCCGAATGGGGTGATGAACGCAGTAAGTGGCTTGGAGTCTTTGTGCAAGTAAATTTGATGATACGCAACCCTCATGTACAACTTTGAGAACACTCTGGCTTCTTTCATCATGAGGATGAGCTCATTAATGCTTGGAAGGGGCTAGCTGTCTGCGATGACTTCCAGGTTTAGGCTGCGAAGATCAATGCACACCCTTAGGTCTTGCGAGTTTTGTTTCTTGATGAGAAAAACGGGACTCAACCACTCTGAGGCTTCGACTTCCTTAATGGTGCCCTCCTTCACCATCTTGTCAAGCTGGTTTCTGAGAACGTCTCTGGCTGTTGCTGGCACAGGCCTTAGTTTGTGTTTTACAGGGACTGCATTCACCTTGAGCAGTATTTTATGATGCACAAAGTTTTTGATTTTCCCTGGCCCCTCTGAAAACAGCTTGGAAAAATCCTCTTTGACAACCGGCGCTTCTCTTGTACTGACTGTTAGCACTTGTTCCTCTGTGCTGGGATCCAGTTTGATTTTGAGTTTGGCTTGATTGTCCCAACCAAGGACTGCTGGGCCTTCTTGACTGAAATATATTCTTGTGGAAGTTTCTCTCCCTTTGAACTCACTTTCCATTTGATGTATCCTAGTAAGTCAATGGATGCCCCTCCGAACACTGTGGGCTTGTGGCGAGTGCTGAGGACTTCAACCTTGTCAGTGCCCATCATCTCTTTGTATGTACGAAGGGGTAGAATAGTTACGTCCGAACCCGAGTCTGCCATGACTCTTGTCTCCATGTTGTTTACTCTGATGGCACAGTGGGGCTTTTCCCTCCTGGCTCGTGGGCTGTTCACCTTTAACACAGTGGGCCTCCCTTCTTGTTCGGATGATGATTCTCTTTCTGCGTTGTACCCCTGCATTAACTTTGGTAACCTTTTTATTGCGCCATCTGCATACCAGCGAAAAGTGTCTGATTCTCTTGCACACTGAGCACTCTTTGTCTCTGGCGGGACGTTCTCTGTCGTTTGCCAAGTGCTTTGTGCTGGTGCATCTGTGGTACTTCAGTGGTTCCTTCCTTCCCCACTTCCCTTCTCTTGCATCAGCGACTGGTTTCTCCTTCTTGATCCTTAATGCGACAGCCTGGACCTTCTGCTGGGCCGGGTCTGCCCGAATATTCTTTCCATCGACCTGCAGTCTCCTCAACCACCCTCACAATCTCAACGGCTTTTTCCAGCTGTAATTACTTTTCTAAAATGAACTCGCCCTGCACTTTTCTGCTGTTGGTGTTTACCGTTAGCATGTCGCAGGTCAGTCCTTCTGCGTTATTTCTGAAATTGCACAGTGCGTCTAACTCACGTAGCTTAGTCACATAGTCATCCACAGGTTTGGATGCCTCCTGTTTGTGACTTTAGAACCGTATCCTGTGCAATACAGTATTCTCCTTGCTGGCAAAACGTTTTATTATTCTCCTAACCGCCTCATTATACACGTCGTTGTTGTCATCCGCCACCACTTCTGGCTTAAGGCTTACAAATACCCTCTGACCTTCCACGCTGAACGCCTTCAATAACATGGGTCTGTGCCTTGCCGCCGTGTACCCCACTCCTCCCAGTGCTTCCAGGGTCTTAGTGAATAGGGGTTGCCATTGGGGCCATGGAATAGTAGGCCTACCTGGCGTTTGTAGAAAAGGTGGGGGTGGAGTTGCTCCTTGCATAGCGCCACGTGGGTTCTAGTCCTGATCCTTGTCGACAAATATGTAGTATAATAATGGGTGGTAAACTTCTGAGTGACTGGCTCAACTCTTTATTGAGGCATCAATACCAGCAATGCAGGAAACATAAACATATATATAAATTAGAGTCCCAGGGCAACTGGCCCTCAATTGTGCTGGATGCTGTAATGGCATAAAGTCTGTGGAGAGAGTTTATTCCTTCTCTATAGAGGAGCGCCGGGAGCTCAAACTGCTCTGTGTCCTCTCTGCTCGCCTTCTGTGCTTTGCGTGTCTTTTTTAGTCCCCTGCTCTTCCAGCTTCCCTGTGCCGAGATCTCGCGAGACCTAGCGTCACACGATGTTGTCTCTACACATGTACCCAGGGCTTTAAGTGGGGTAGGAAATTCAGGGGGGGGGCTCATTTGGGGGCGTGGCTTCAAACATACACAAACCATAGTAAGTGTGGTGTGTGACCCTCCCAAGTGTATTGCCCCTTTAATGGGAATGTGTCCCTCCCCTGTGTATTGCCTTTTAACATGGCAGTTAGGATCTGCATTGGTAGTGCTTTTACACTGTTAGTATATTCACATATTCATATAAATAAACAAATGCATTGAGTCATTGTCATGCCAGGTATTTTAGGACCACTCTTATGTTTAACTGGAACAGGAAATTTATTACATGAATAATACAACTTGGGATAAAAAGATGTACATCATATCAATAAAAACATTATAAAAACAACATAATTAATTAGGGCGTCACTTTAACTCAATTAGTAGACCTATAACAAAGTTGTAGGTATTATCAAAAGACTCTCACTGTTTTCTAGTCTTTCCAGATTGTGGACATGTTTCGGCCTTTAGAGTACATTGTGCGCTATCTCTAGTGCCCATTCCAACATCACCATAATGGCCTTCTTCAGGACAGGCACATTTCTTCAATTCGGTAGTAATACTTTCATGTACCTCATTACTGTTTTTCCAAATTCTACCTTGCCTGACCTTGCTATAGGTCACCTAATATAAAAATATGTGGCATGACAATGAATCAATGCATTTGTTTATTTATATTTAACGCTCTACTCAAGAAATGTTTCTTCCACCTGCGAGCGGCAAAAAGGATCCTACCGTTCCTGTCGTTCGCCAACAAAACACTTACCATCATCGCTCTGATCATGTCCAGAGTAGATTACGCCAATAGCCTATACCTGGGCATGCCCGAACGACTTGTAAAAAAACTACAACGCATACAAAATGTAGCAGCCAGACTCCTCCTTAAGCTACCCAGAAGAGAACACATCACACCTGCGCTAAAAATACTACATTGGCTACCATTAAAACAGCGAATAAAGTTAAAATCCATGTCCATCACACACAGAGCAATACACACACAAGGCACAGAAATCCTAAGCGATAAAGTATGCCAACATCAACAAACAAGAACTCTGAGATCAATCACCGACCTCCGCCTGTAACCAACACCCTATAACAGAAGAAAACCCGGGGGATCCTCTTTCTCTCACCAGGCACCGAAAACGTGGAGTGACCTACCTAAGAACATACGGAACACAACAAACCACCTAGCATTCAGGAAACTCCTCAAATCACGGCTCTTCACAGCGTAACTACAACAGTGACGCACAAGAATGCCCACCCCGCTAAACAACAATGAATAAAGATACCAACCTCGGTCACTCCCAAAATGGACATACACAGAACCTAAAGAACAGGCCCCACGACAGACCATAAGACATTATGAGTAATAGCCACAAAAGGAGGAAACTATAGACTGATCACATACTCAGACCTAGACAAAAGCCCTTAAATGACTCATCCACTGCCTCCCGGCCGTACCAGCAGACACATTTAGATAGAAAGTTTGTAAGAGGAGACCACAACACCTGCTCCAACACCCAAGAAGGAGAATAGACACCTAACCCACATTAATTAATCCATCAGAATTAGAACACTTACAGAGCTTGCAAGAATAGAACGGCGAGCGTGTCGCACCAACCTAAAACCCAACCCACAACACTTACTCCATCAGAATTAGAACACTTACAGAGCGCATTAGAATAGCACAAGGAGCGCATCACACAAACCCAAAACCCTGCCAGGCATAACCCATTCGCCCATCCTGACGAGATTGGGAGGATTAGCGAGCGCCACACTCGGACAGAGCTCTGAATGTTAGCATGTTAAACTTCATATAACCCACTAACAAAAAAAACTCAGCATTTCTGCAGACTTGTCTCACTGAAAAATCTCACACAATCATCTCTCGCACAGCAACCCGCACACACCTCACAACACCGCAAAAACACATAAACTGCACCAACAGCACATGAGGACTGACATCGATCCGATACTCACACCAAGGCTCAGCACCCGGTGTATACCGAGTTGAAGCTGCCAACAGCACACCACTCCTCTCACTATCCTACTCCCGCTTCACCTACTAACCCATCCACCTTCTCGTTTGCAGATCCGCCAGAGCGCCTGGGGACCAACTCCGTTGGTGACGGTGCTCGGTATAAATACCTTTAGCATTTAACATTTATATGAATATGTGAATATACTAACAGTGGAAAAGCACTACCAATCCAGATCCTAACTGGCATACAGAGGGGTAATCTTTTTCTCACATTTGATATAGTTAGTCTGTATTTTGTCTCCCGTTTTGAGTCATTGATCCCCCGAAAGAAAGAAATTGGGAGATTACCTGTTAGGTTCCTTTTAACATGGGCCATGACTGCATCATGGCACAGGCTAATAAAAGGAGCCTCTGCAAACATGTGGACAGAACGGCTGCAGACCCCCAAGAGGAACAACTGAGTCTGTGTCTGATTTATGTAGGGCTGCAGGCATACACGTGGAGGCACCAGCCTGCATTCCCTGATGCCGTGGGACCCTCGTGCCAGGACGGTGGCAGGGGTCCACATGGTCATGGACCTGGCTGGCTTTGCACCTACCCCTGATGGTGCTGGTGTCCTATAGCACTATGGGGCCTGCCGGATGTCCAGGACAGGCCCCAAACCCCAGAGGCACTGGGCCTGTCAAGTACTGGTGTCCATAGCACTCCGGGGGCCCACTTGATGTCTGTAGCGGGCCCCCCACAACATTGGCAACAAGGAGTGAAACCCCTGAAATATGCCATTCTCCTGCTGTCCCTCTAAGGTGTTTTCGTTGTTGTCAAGCAAAGGGGAAGGAGGAGGAGGAGTAGCAGTCCATTGCCGTGGCATGGAGAAGAGCAGGGGAGCATTGGCATGCTTTGACCCGGCCGCATCCCTCAATCATGAGGGTGCTCGTGCGGCCGGGATCGGAGCGTGGTGGCACCCCTGCGACATCGGCATCCACAGCTGCGAGAGAAAGAAGAAGAACAGTGTCAGTCTCTCCCACACTGTGATGGAGAGAAACGATATGGGAGTCCTGTCGGTGGGTTTTTCCTCGGCCGGGGCCCTCTGAGGGGGTGATCATGCAGCCGGGGTGGAGTTGCCACACCCCTTCTATGGCATTCGCTGTGAAGAGGGGGTGAAGAACAGATCTCCGGTGCGAAGCGAGAAAAAAAAGGACATGGAGTGCCCACCCCCCAACCGAGGCAGCAGTGCTGGTGTGGCTGTCTGTGCCTGGACAGGCAGCACCGACTGCCCGGAATGGAGACTTGGAGAGGGCAGTGCCTGTCCCCCCGCCAGAGAGAAGGAGAGGCCTGCTGAAAAAGGGGGAGGGCCCAATTGCCCTCCCGCAAAAATGGAAATGAAGCGGCCGCAGCCGTTATAAACATGCTCCGGCTTGGAGCTTTCAACAGTGCAGCGCACGCCCCCACCTCCAGCCAGAAGCAAACATCCCGCCCGCCTCAAGAAGAAATGTTGTGGCTGCAGCTCCAAGAAAGAACAGGGCAGCCGCAACAACAAAGAGACCCCGAAGGTGAGTGCCCACCCCCAACTGTCCCGGGCCGGGCGGTGAAAGCTGTACATAAGGACTGCCCGCTGTCACCAGCAATGCGGGCAGCACTCTGTGGTGCCAGTGACCCCAGCTGCAGCAGGACTGGGTCACCGACGTTGAGATAACACAACAGCTCCAAGTTGGAGCAAAAGTGAAAGGTGCTCAGTGGTCGGAGTAAGGAAATAGGAGGTCCCGGGCCGGGCGGTGAATCGAGTGAACATAGCCTGCCCGCCTTAACATGTCAAGCAGGCAGCACTCTGCTGGATGTGCAGCCCCGGCTGCATCAATACCGGGCCAACAGCGGTGAAGGTTGCAGCTCCATGTCGGAGCAGAGAGAAAAAAATACAGAAGCCTGAACAAAATTCCAGGCCAAGAGACGGTGAGGCTCGGACACAATCCATGTCTGGTGCTGCTAAAAGGGAAATAAAAAAACATCCACTGCAAGGAAAGAAGCCATCAAGCGGCTGTGGGGCGGTGGAAGTGCTCCGGGCTCGAACGACAAAAGGAATGACCCAGGTCCCGGGCCGCATGAAATGCAGGACGATAGAGGGTCTGGGAGTTTAGGCGCGGGGTGGGGGAAAACGGCACGAAAACGTAGGGAGGGGCGTCCGAACGGCGCCACAAGAAACAAAAGCCCAGGAAGGGCAGGAAACAGCACCTGGGAAGGTGCGAAATGTAACAGCAAGGGGCCAGGGGGGTAACCCGGCCGCCCCCAAGAAGGAACAAAAGGCCAGGGGGGTATAAGTAAGCATGGAAAAGGAGAGGCGGCACAAACCAGGTAAGAGCTCACCTCTCTCGGGTAGGCTCTTAGTGCCTGGATAAGGGGAAGGAAAAACGTTTGCTCTTGCGGGCTCACGCATTTTTCTAGCTCGCTGATTTCGTTCTAAACGCAGTGGCTACGAGTCGCCCAAACGGTGACGGAGCAGGAGCGACCTAGAGGTACCAGCTGCGAACGAACAAAGGACTTTCGCCGTGGTCAAGCGAGAAGTGTGGCTGACAGAATTCAGACGAGAAGGATGGCGGAAGGAAGAGCAAAAAGGGCCCAAGAATTCTCCGAATGGACGGGAAAGGCAGAGAAGGAATATGGGGCACAATGGGTGCTGGAGATAATGCAGAAAGAAGCAAGGGCGAAGGCAGCGTCACCTCTGCTGTTAGAGCACAGCAGCAGCGAAGGAGAAGACGAGGTACCGCAAGGTCAGAAAAGGGGAAGAGCGGAGTCGAAGAGATCAGAGGAACAGACAGAGGCACCGACCAAGAGAAAGAAAAAGGATAAAAAGAAAGGTACTGTGAATAATAATGTGGGGAATAAAATTGTAAAAATGTGAAAAAATTGTGTCACGGTTTCGGATAAGTCGCCCAGAACCAATGACAAGAGGGATCCAGGGAGGATCAGTAGGGGAGTTCCTCAACTGAAGCAAGCAGTGATGACGAAGAAAGGGATCATCTAAGGGCTTGGGTAAAATGGAGAGGAGTGGTGAGCAGGGAAAAACAGAGAGGGGCAGGGGCAGAACCCAGGGAAACCCTGGTCCAGCACCACAAGGGGCACCAGTAGAACCCAGGGAAACCCCCTGCCCCTTGCACCACAAGGGGCATCGGTAGTCCCGGTGCCGCAAGGGGCACCAATAATCCCGGCACCACAGGGTACACCGGCAGGGCCAAACGTAGTGGCAGGGGCCACACCACCGGGGACTGCACCGCTGGTGGCAGCGGCAGAAAATGGGGGGCCACTCATGACGAAATATGGCAGGCCAACCATGGGTAAAGACGCACAGGGCAGGTCAATGAAAGCAATGGCTTGGTACATAAATGACAAAGTAAATGAAAAGATATGGAGGAAGAAATTGATTGATATCTTTACATTGTTAGATTGTCAAAAGAGGGGGATGAATGTGGCCCTAGAGGACATGAAGGAGGACGATAAAAGTTTACTAAAAAAGGGGCCAGTAGTAAGGAGCTTTGACAACTGGATGTCGGCCTTCACCATAATGTCTACAATTAAATTACAAAAATTCCCGGAAGACGGGGTAGCATATCAACAGAGGGTGCTGAAGGTACACGCAGTGTTTGGCGGTGACGCATGGCTGGAGTATGACCACGAGTTCAGAAAAGAGCTGGACTGCTTTCTGGATATGGGCTGGGATGAAGAAAACTTTAATCTCTACATATTTAATGTGGTAAAGGAGAAATGGGATTCCAAGGAGCAGAGCACAGGGGGACAGCAGAGAAGGCAGTATTGGCAGAATGATTACAAAGCGGATTATAGATACAATAGCAGAAAGTACGAATCCAGCTACGACAGAAATAGAGACCAGAGTTTTCAGAGCAGAAATTATGGGTCACAGAGAGGGTGGCAGAGCAGCCTGCCCCCAACAACACATGGGGGGGGGGCAGTGGAAGCACGGGGACAACACGAGCAGAACCAGGACAATGTAGGAGTTTTGAAAAGGGGGTACCCTGCAGCTGGGGATGGAAGTGCAAGTTCAGCCACAAGTGCGAGAGATGTAAGGGTGACCACAGCAGCTTCAAGTGCACAAGGGCCGCAGCTCCAAGCGGCAGAAACGATGAGACACGGTAATAAGAATTGGGGCGGGAAAGGGGCCACGCCGGTAAAAATCGAGAGGATGGAAAGGTGGCTCCAGAAATACCCAGACCAAGAAACGGCAGAACAGATCAGACAAGGCTTTAGAGAAGGTTTTAACATCCGTTTACCGGGCAGGGAGCGCAAGACATTCCTAGGAATCTGAAGTCGGCAACCGAAAACAGAGATATAGTGACCAGTAAAATCAGGAAAGAAGTAGAACTGGGAGGGTGGAGGGCCCCTTTACGGCCTTACCATTCGAAGAATGTATATGTTCTCCACTAGGGCTGGTGCCGAAAAAGGACGAAGGGGAATACAGGCTGATACACCACCTATCCTACCCCCCGGGGGCCTCAGTGAACGACGGCATCGCCCAGAGCGATGCAACAGTATCATATTCAGACTTCGAGGATGCAGTAGAACTGGTCAGGAAAGCGGGAAAAGGGGCATGGATGGCGAAAGCAGACATTAAATCGGCATTACGCCTGTTGGCAGTCAACAGCGGATCACAAAGATGGTTATGTATGCATTGGGAGGGGGAATACTTTGTCGACAAATGCCTCCCGATGGGGTGCGCCATCTCATGCGCATATTTTGAGAGGGTAAGTTCATTTTTACAATGGGCAGTAACACAAGAGATGAGGGAGTCCATGATGGTATATTACCTGGACAATTTTTTATTCGTCGGGCCCAAAGGTTCGGAGCTATGCAGGGCAACCCTGGACAAATTTGTGGAAATAACAAGCTAGTGGGGTTTTCCTCTGGCGGAGGAGAAAACGATGGGCCCAACGCAGATTATCCAATTCCTAGGTATAGAAATTGACTCAAACAAAGGAAGGTGTTGGATCCCGAAGGACAAGGTGACAGATCTGCTGAAGACAATAAAGGAACTACAGGGAAAAAACAAAGCGACAGTGAGAGAATTGCAAGCGCTGGCAGGAAAGCTGAACTTCGCAGGAAGAGTCATACCACAGGGGAGGGTGTTCCAGAGAAGTATTGAGCAGAAAACAAGAGGTGCTACCAAGGCGCACCACAGAGTCAGGCTAGGGGGGGAATCAAGAGAGATCTGGAAGTGTGGGCAGAATTTCTGAAATACTTCAAAGGGTCGGTGATATGGCGCTCACCGGTGAACGAGGAAGGTAAAAGGGTGTTCACTGATGCAGCAGGTGGCCTTGGTTTTGGCGTAATACTGGGGAAAGAATGGTGTGCAGGCAAGTGGCCAAAAACATGGCAAGTGGCGGAATGGACAAAAAACATAACGCTGCTGGAGCTCTTCCTGATATGGGTCGCGTTATGTGCGTGGGGGGGAAGAGCTAGGAAACAAGGAGTTGGCAGTATGGTCAGATAACATGGCGGTGGTGCACGTGTGAAGCAAAGGAAGTCCGTCATGCATGATAGTGTTGGAATTAATGAGGGCAATCACGCTGGAAAGCCTAAAAATGAATACATGCATAAAGGCGAGGCATATCGCTGGGGAAGAAAATGTGGTGGCTGATGCAATCTCTCGCTTTCAGTGGGAGAAATTCAGGGAGCTGAGACCGGACGCCAACAAGGAAAGAACGCCCACGCCGCGGAAGGTATGGGTCCCGTTGGAGGCACTAGAAAGGAAAGCACGGTTGGCCACAAGGTCGACTCAAAAGAAGTGGGAGAAGAACGGAGAAAAGAAAGGGTCATCGACAAGCTGACCAGGAACGCCCGAACGTACAAAATGGGTAAGCAGTACGAAAAGCATGTAAAAGATTTGTTGGTGGAAACAGGTGTAAAAGAGGTGGAAAAAATTTCAACTGAAAAAATTTGTGAATTTCTCAAAGGGGCATTTATCAAAGGGAAAAAGAAAAGCTGGGCAGCAGCACACCTAGCGGCAGTGGCATATACCACAAAAGTGGCGGGCATACCAGACCCGACCGACAGCACAAAAATAAAATACGCTATGAGAGGATGGGCGAAATTAGAGGGGAAGAAACCAGATAACAGAAGGCTGGTACATTTTGGGAAGTTGATAATTCTGTTAAAACTGCTACGAGACACATGCAGCAGCACGTACAAAACCGCGCTGTTCAGGGCAGCATTTGCGCTAGCAAACTATGGGGCTTTCAGAGTAGGGGAACTGGTGGCCAGGAATACGGTGGCAGGAGACGGCCTGGCAAGGAAAGACATTAGCATGGGAAACAAGGGGATGTCTATAATGCTAAAGAGATCTAAAACAGACCAAACAGGGAAGAGGAGAGCAATAGATCTCAATTGCATCAGAGAGAAGGACCACTGTCCCAGATGCATCACCCAAGAATTCCTAGATCTGCGACTAGAGGTCGCCGGACAGTTATTAATACATAGGGACGGCAGCGCACTCAGCAGGTACCAGTTTCAGGCAGTATTGAAACAGGCGGTGGCAAAAGCAGGATGGGATCCAGCCGAATTTGGGACACACTCTATTAGGATAGGAGCAGCGACCTCTGCGTGGGCGGGGGGCCTGGGAGCAAAAGGGGTGAGAAGAATTGGGGGATGGAAGTCGCAATGTTTTAAAAAATACATAAGGGAGGAACTGATATGACACTTATCTCCCCCGTTTCCATAGAGGCCGGACCCTACAAATCGGCATGGATAGTGGGGCACTCTTGCGTGACCCGGGCAGGCAGGTGGCTGGAAGAGGAGAAGCAAGGACTACATTTCAGAAACACAATTACATCCTGGTGGGGCCTCCCGAGGATGCGACCTGGTGAGCACTAATAGGGGTAAATTACAAAGGAACATTTACGAGTCGTTGCATAGCATAGCCCGCACTGGTGGAAAACCGAGATTTTTATGTCAGAAATAATACCAAGAAGGGTCTGGTATGGGGCACAGAAGAGGCACGCAATCGAAATAGCCAGAAAGAAACCAAATAAATCAGTAGAAAAGTACTGCAGGAGCACAGGTCTGCACTTCATAAGGCATGGTTTACACCGGAGCAATCCGGACTTGTTTCACCAGGATGGGGTACACCTATCAAGGAAAGGAATGGGGTTTTTTTCCGACAACATTTTAAGGGCACTCCAAGAACGAGGTTGTAGGTAGGGTGCTTTTGGGGGGGACCTGAGCGGGTGTAAAGAACACCCGCTCAGGTGTGGCGGCATGTGCCCAGGAACGAAGGCCCAGGGATAACAAGGACTCAAGAGGAGCCTTGGGCAACTTCGGGACTGGACACAAGGTGCCCAAAAGCATATGGCAGTGTATTTATTTTATTGTGTTGTATTTTCTGTAAGAAAATAAAATGCCTACGGCCTACAACCTTTCCATACACATAAGTTGTCTGTGATTTATTACTTAGGTAGGGATCTGGTAAGAGAAGCAAAGTGAACCCACACTACTCAGCCTAAAGATTGCTGCACCTCAGATTGCTGCACCTGCAGATCCCGGGGGTGCAAGGTGGAAAGCCCAGCCCCTCCATGTCAGAGTGGGGAAGTGGGAGTGCTCCGGGCTCGAACGACAAAAGGAAAAGATTGCTGCACCTCAGATTGCTGCACCTGCAGATCCCGGGGGTGCAAGATGGAAAGCCCAGCAATGTCGGAGCATAAGGAGCTAAAAGTACGTGACCCCCAGCAGATCCTGGGCTGGTGTAATGTCACTTTTTGCTATCTATCAGAAAATCCTATCGGTAGGAAAATCTGACAGGAATTGTAATGTCATTTTTTGCTACCCGTCAGAAAATCCTACCGATAGGAAAAAGTGACGGGGTAGGAAAAACTGACAGCCTAGCCTGTCATTTTTTCCTACCCATCAGAAAACTCAACCGACAGCAGGCATTGGGCAACCCACCGAAGGGTAGGAAAAAGTGGCGGGGTAGGAAAATCTGACAGCCTGACCTGTCATTTTTTCCTGCCCGTCAGAAAATCCTACCGAGAGCAGGCATTGGGCAACCCACCCAGGGGTAGGAAAAAGTGACGGGGTAGGAAAATCTGACAGCCTGACCTGTCATTTTTTCCTACCCGTCAGAAAATCCTACCGAGAGCAGGCATTGGGCAACCCACCCAGAGGTAGGAAAAAGTGACGGGGTAGGAAAATCTGACAGCCCGACCTGTCATTTTTTCCTACCCGTCAGAAAATGATACCGAGAGCAGGCATTGGGCAACCCACCCAGGGGTAGGAAAAAGGGACGGGGTAGGAAAATCTGACAGCCTGACCTGTCATTTTTTCCTACCCGTCAGAAAATCCTACCGAGAGCAGGCATTGGCCAACCCACCCATGGGTAGGAAAAAGTGACAGGGTAGGAAAATCTGACAGCCTGACCTGTCATTTTTTCCTACCCGTCAAAAAATCCTACCGAGAGCAGGCATTGGGCAACCCACCCAGGGGTAGGAGAAAGTGACGGGGTAGTAAATTCTGACAGCCTGACCTGTCATTTTTTCCTACCCGTCAGAAAATGCTACCGAGAGCAGGCATTGGGCAACCCACCCAGTGGTAGGAAAAAATGACGGGCTAGGAAAATCTGACAGCCTGACCTGTCATTTTTTCCTACCCGTCAGAAAATCCTACCGAGAGCAGGCATTGGGCAACCCACCCAGGGGTAGGAAAATGTGATGGGTAGGAAAAACTGACAGCCTGACCTGTCATTTTTTCCTACCCGTCAGAAAATCCTACCGAGAGCAGGCATTGGGCAACCCACCCATGGGTAGGAAAAAGTGACAAGGTAGGAAAATCTGACAGCCTGACCTGTCATTTTTTCCTACCCGTCAAAAAATCCTACCGAGAGCAGGCATTGGGCAACCCACCCAGGGGTAGGAGAAAGTGACGGGGTAGTAAATTCTGACAGCCTGACCTGTCATTTTTTCCTACCCGTCAGAAAATCCTACCGAGAGCAGGCATTGGGCAACCCACCCAGGGGTAGGAAAATGTGACGGGGTAGAAAAATCTGACAGCCTGACCTGTCATTTTTTCCTACCCGTCAGAAAATCCTACCGAGAGCAGGCATTGGCCAACCCACCCATGGGTAGGAAAAAGTGACAGGGTAGGAAAATCTGACAGCCTGACCTGTCATTTTTTCCAACCCGTCAAAAAATCCTACCGAGAGCAGGCATTGGGCAACCCACCCAGGGGTAGGAGAAAGTGACGGGGTAGTAAATTCTGACAGCCTGACCTGTCATTTTTTCCTACCCGTCAGAAAATGCTACCGAGAGCAGGCATTGGGCAACCCACCCAGTGGTAGGAAACAATGACGGGCTAGGAAAATCTGACAGCCTGACCTGTCATTTTTTCCTACCCGTCAGAAAATCCTACCAAGAGCAGGCATTGGGCAACCCACCCAGGGGTAGGAAAATGTGACGGGGTAGGAAAAACTGACAGCCTGACCTGTCATTTTTTCCTACCCGTCAGAAAATCCTACCGAGAGCAGGCATTGGGCAACCCACCCAGGGGTAGGAAAAAGTGACGGGGTAGAAAAATCTGACAGCCTGACCTGTCATTTTTTCCTACCCGTCAGAAAATCCTACCGAGAGCAGGCATTGGCCAACCCACCCAGGGGTAGGAAAAAGTGACAGGGTAGGAAAATCTGACAGCCTGACCTGTCATTTTTTCCTACCCGTCAAAAAATCCTACCGAGAGCAGGCATTGGGCAACCCACCCAGGGGTAGGAGAAAGTGACGGGGTAGTAAATTCTGACAGCCTGACCTGTCATTTTTTCCTACCCGTCAGAAAATGCTACCGAGAGCAGGCATTGGGCAACCCACCCAGTGGTAGGAAAAAATGACGGGCTAGGAAAATCTGACAGCCTGACCTGTCATTTTTTCCTACCCGTCAGAAAATCCTACCGACAGCAGGCATTGGGCAACCCACCCAGGGGTAGGAAAAAGTGACAGGGTAGGAAAATCTGACAGCCTGACCTGTCATTTTTTCCTACCCGTCAGAAAATCCTATCGAGAGCAGGCATTGGGCAACCCACCCAGGGGTAGGAAAAAGTGACGGGGTAGAAAAATCTGACAGCCTGACCTGTCATTTTTTCCTACCCGTCAGAAAATCCTACCGAGAGCAGGCATTGGCCAACCCACCCATGGGTAGGAAAAAGTGACAGGGTAGGAAAATCTGACAGCCTGACCTGTCATTTTTTCCTACCCGTCAAAAAATCCTACCGAGAGCAGGCATTGGGCAACCCACCCAGGGGTAGGAGAAAGTGACAGGGTAGGAAAATCTGACAGCCTGACCTGTCATTTTTTCCTACCCGTCAGAAAATCCTACCGAGAGCAGGCATTGGGCAACCCACCCAGGGGTAGGAAAAAGTGACGGGGTAGAAAAATCTGACAGCCTGACCTGTCATTTTTTCCTACCCGTCAGAAAATCCTACCGAGAGCAGGCATTGGCCAACCCACCCAGGGGTAGGAAAAAGTGACGGGGTAGGAAAATCTGACAGCCCCACCTGTCATTTTTTCGGTAACCCTACATATTATCCCCACCAAAAATATTGCCGTATATATGGTTGTTTGTCTTGCCATAGGCAGTATTTTTGGTGGGGATAATTTGTGGGAGCGGGGGATGCGGGGGTGTCCCCCATACATTTAAAAATAATGCTGGGGTTGCGGGCGGTGTCCCCCGCAGGGTCCATGACTCAATATTGGCGCAAAAATACGGCAATATTTTTGTATCACAATATTTTTGCGTTGATATTAACACATGGGACCATTTTTTCCTACCCGTCAGAAAATCTTACCGAGAGCAGTCATTTGCCCGTGTACCGGGAAAGTGGGGTAAGTGGAGTAAGAGGTTATGGAAACAATTCCTCTTTTTTCAGTTTGATGACAAACCCAAGTGTATTGAAACTTTTTGGGTCACCGTACTGCCTCAAAGTGCATTTTTAAGGATGGCAGCATGCGCAACCTCTATATGCCCCACCACTGCTTTACTATTTTGATCATTAGTATTGCGAAGACACAATATAAGGACATGATTGTTGACGGCTATAAGCTCCAACAATATTCAACTTAGAGAGTTGCCAACAGGATGAGCTTCGTCTGCACCTTTTTGGCAACATGTCACAACAGTACTTTACATATTGAAATGTCCATATCATTGGAAATGTTATGTTATGTTATGCTATGTTAAAGGTACTTATATAGCGCACCGTCGCCAACGGAATTGGTCCGCCGGTGCTCTGGCGGATCTGTAAACAGGATGAGGGCGGGTAGGGTTAGTCGAGGAGGAGGGGAGTAGAAGAGTGGGAGAAGTGGTGTGCTGTTGGCAGCTTCAGCTCGGTATACACCGAGTGCTGGGCTTTGGTGCAAGTATCGGATCGGGCGAGGCCTCGTGTGCTGTAGGTTCGCTCTATGTGTTGTTGATGCGGTATGGTAAAGTGCGGTATGGGATTGCTGGGATAGAAATGGTTTTGTGAGTGGGTTGAGTATGCAGAAAATTGAGGGTTGTGTTAGTGGGGTCTGTATCCTGGTCCAGGTACTTCTGGTTCCATTTGGAAAAATGCCACAACCACCACAAACATAGGGTACATATCTGCATGCAGGTGTGCACTCACTTTTTTATAGCACGCATGTAGCCGTACAACAGGTTGCAGTAATGGGGTATACTAATATGGATGAGAAGAGAATTCAGGGAAGGACATGGAGAGAGGGGTACAGGGAAGGAAAGCCGACCGCAGCTTCATTGATTTGTTGGTGACTCTGAAGCTGTGCTCCTGCTGAAGCCATGTTCCTGTGAGGGCACTGCCTCGCTGATGCCATGCTCTGCCCTCTTCTGTCGAGGTCAGCGCAAGTCAAAGCCTATGGTCTGTGCAGCTCTCTGCGCGCATGCGCAGGGACCTCAAGTTTACTTTGCTCAGGCCTGCATGTCTCTGAGGCGCAAGGTCTGCACAGGCACAACTTTAGCCACCAGGGGCATCACGCATCAATTATGTATGGGGCGCAGTCTGCGTGCAAGCAGCGGAGAGGAGGCATAGCTCACGGGCGGCGTAAGCCCAGTGTGTGTAGTCTAGGAGAAAGCATAGATAAACTGGCTGCATTGTTGTTCAGTAGCAGAGAAACACCTACCTTGACAGAATTGTGCATCTGCTCCACAAAGGCCCGCCTTTCTGTAAACTCCCCTGGCTCTATTTTGAATTTCCGTGGGTTTGACTTCACAATGCCAACAAACAAACAAACAAAACACCCACGAAAGGCCGTGGGACTGTATTGGGGTGAATGCTTGGCTGAGCTAGGGTTCCTGGGTGTGGTAGATTGTGCTGGGGTGAGGTAGGTTTGCTGGGTTGAGCTAGGGTTTGCTAAGGTGTGCAAGGGTGGTTGGGGTGCTGGGGTGAGCCGCATGTGTTGCAGTGATGTAGCCGGGCTGGGAGTGATCATGGAGTCATAGGGTATGGGGTGGGCTAGGGTCTGGGAGTGAGCTTGCCTGGGTTCTTAGGGTGTGTTTGTGTTGGTGTGATGCTGCAACCAGCAGGGGGGATTCTAGGTGAGGAAGGGTGGGTAGATGGTTAGGTGTGATCCTGGGGTAGCAAGTGTGGGTGAGCTGTTGAGATGCTTGGGTGGGTTGCTGGGGCACGCTGGGTTGGGTGGGTGGTGTGTTACTTTGAGGTGACCTAACCTGTGTGAGTGGGGTGTTGGGGTCAGCTATGGTGTTCTGGGGCTAGTTATGAAAAATGGGTTGTTGTGCCTGGATGAGCTAGGGTAGGTGGGTATCATGCTAGGGTAAGCTAGGGTCCTTAAGCGTATGTGCTATTGTTAGCCTACGTGGGAGCGGTCTTGGGGTCAGTGAGGTGGTGGGGTGATATTATGTTGGATGAAGCGAGCTAATGTGATGAGGTTGGGTGAGCAGGTGATGTTGGGTGGGTGCTGTAGATGGGGTGATGCGAGGTAGTGGGGGGTTGGCTTGGTTGAGGCGGCGGTTGGGTGGAATTAGGTGTATTAGTGGGGCGATTGTGGGTGGTCTGAGATTTCTGGGTGAGGGTTTAGGGTGAGGTTAGGTCGTTGGGACAGGCTGGGTGGATGAAGTGAAGTCGGGTGGGGTTGGGTGTGGTGAGCATTAGGCTGGCATGTGCTAGGGTGCATGGATGGAGAAAGGGCAAACCTACCAGCGCTTTGAGGTCAGACCAATGATAGATAGAGCGCTATATAAATGCCAAGTAACATAACATAACATAGGACTGGGGTGTGCTCGGATGGTTGGGATTCACTACTGGGGTGATCTAGAGCGAGTGGGTTTCAGTGCTAAGCTAAACTGGGCTAGGTGTGCTTCGGGAGCAGGCAGGGTGACGAGACGATCTAAGATGGGGTGCTAGGTTGAAGTAGGTGAGCTGGGGTCAACAAGGGTTGATTGGTGGTTGAGGGGCTAGTGAAAGTTTGGGATTTTGGGTGGGGCTCGGCTGGGTTAATGAGTGGCAGGCCAGGGCATGCTAGGGTGGTTGAGTAAAGGGGGTGCTGTTAGGTTTTACGGCCATTTGGAGTGCTCCGTGAGGTAGGATGAAAGGGTGGGCGGTAGGGTGAGTGTATACTGGAGGTTGGGCTACTGGGGTGATCTAGTGTGGAAGGATGAGCTGCTGGGGTGATCTAGAATGGTTGATGTTGTGCTGGGGCGATCAAGGGTTGCTGGGAGGTATGCTGTGTCAAGCTACGGTGGGAGGCAGTGATATGGAATAACTATACTGTGCTGGGGATGAGGTAGGATGGGTCGTTTGAGGTGTTCTGGGGTAAGTTTTGTTGGGTGTGCAGGTTGGTGTGTTGAGCCAAACTGGGGTGGGTAGCATGCTGGGACGACATGGTGTGGGTGTGTTTGTGTGAGGTAAGGTGAATGGGTGGTGGGCTGTGGTGTGTTAGGGTCTGTGCATGTTGGGCAAAGTGGTGCGGTAAGGATGTGTGGGATGAGGTAAGAGAGAGTTTAGCTTTGGTGAGTGGATGGAGTGGGGAAGGTGGTGGGTTAAGGGTGGCTGGGGTGATGTTGGTGAGGTGGTGAGGAAGCGGGCTGAGGTAGCTTGGGTGGGTTATGTGGGTGGTGTGGGGAGGTTGGGTGGCGTGAGCTGTTGTGCTGCAGTGAGTTAGGGTTGTAGTGGGTGGCAAGAGTGCTTGGATAGTTCATTGCTGAGGTGTGCTTGAGGGTGTGGGTTGTATAGCTGGAGCAAACCAGGGTGGGTGGGGTTCTTTGCTGAGGTGCACGATAGGTGTACTTTCTCTCCTTATTGCTATAACTTGCACTGTACCAGTATTTAAAAAAGTAACATCTGCGCTGTGAATACTAGGCCTTTTGTCTCCCATTCAGGAATCTCAAACTTAGTTGTACTTTCTCTCCTTATTGCTATAACTTGCACTGTACCAGTAATTAAAAAAGTAACATCTGCGCTGTGAATACTAGGCCTTTTGTCTTCCATTCAGGAATCTCAATCCTAGTTGTGTCCCACCTGTTTTAGCAATAATGTGCTTTTGTTAGCTACTTATCCTGAGTGCTGCCACCTTGACCCTGCCAAACTTGCCTACCTCTCGCTGCCTTGCCTGCCTACTCTTCATCCTCACCAGTGCCTCCCGCTCTCCCTTTCACCTCTCTCCTCTCCCGCCCCACCTATGGTGCTCTCTGTCTCTTCTATCTTCTCTAACTGCTTCTCTATTGAATATCCTGCTCTCCTCACTAAATCTGGTAGGAAGAAGTTGAAAAAGGACATCCTGGTATCCAACCCAGGCCTCCCTATCGCTGACACCTACATCAGTGCCTCCTCCAAGGAAACTCTCACCGACATCCTGTTTGTCGTGCCTTCGCCGGACCTATGGACCCTTCATATGGTCTCTGTGCTTTCACCTTTCGCCTCTTCTCCCATTAATGGTGGCACCCGTTGGGACGCCCGCGTGGCCTCCTTCCTCCCTCCGAAGTCATCATTAATGTTTACTCTAATGGGACCGTCCTGGTCCAAGGCCCTCAGGCCAACCTGCACCTTTTTAATAGACGCTTCCCGCGCCTCATCAACTTCCTCTCTCCTCCTGCTGTTCCCCCTCCCTCTTCCTTGGCTACCTTGCCTTCCCCCTCCCTCTCGGGCTCCATCGACACCTCAGCAGGGCGTACCTCTGATCTGTACCCCTCCCCGGAAGTCCTTCAAGGAGGCAAACCTTCTCCACATTGCCACTATTAACTCTTGCTCCGCTGTCAAGCATTCCTCCGTCATCTGCCGTCTTCTCGAAAAACTTGACCTCGATGTCCTTGGTCTTACCGAGACATGGTTCACAGCCAGCTCTGTCACCGCTACAAGATCCTTTCTGCACCCAGGCCCAACCGCTCCGGTGGGGGTGTAGCCCCGAGTGGATTCCTGCCTCTGTCACACCTACACAGGCCTACTCCTCTTTTGAATGCCTCGTCTGTAGGCTCTCTCTCTCCCCTAGCCATCCCCTTACTGTGGCTACTATCTATCGGCCACCTGGTCAGATTTCTCCCTTCCTCTCTGAGTGGGCAGACCTCTCCTCCTCACTCCTTGCCTCTACCACTCAACTCCTCCTTCTTGGAGACTTCAACATCCACCTGGATGCCTCCTGTCCTCCCTCTGGACACTTTCGTGACCTCTGTGACTCTCTCACACTAACCATTCTCCCCTCTGGCCCGACTCATTCTGCAGGGCACACTCTCGATGCTCTGATCTCTTCAGACCTTCCCCTCTCTGCCCCTCTCTCCCGTCCTCTCTCCTCGAGGAACCACTTTCTCCTATCCTCCCACCTCACCCTCCCTACCCCTCAGGCCAAGCCTCCTCCATCACTGCCACCCACCTTCTCGGTCATCCGACCCATGAAGCGCGTGCCAGTTGAGGCTTTTGCCGCCACCTACTCACCCTCTCCTCCCCCTTTGGCTGACTCTCACCCTGACACAGCCCTCTCCTCGCTCCACTCTTCTATATCTGATACTCTTGATATCCTTGCCCCTGTCATGAGAATCAGCCTGAAGCCCAAAGCCAAGTGTAATTCCTGGTTTGACTCGGACCTCGTCTCCCTAAAACGCAAGTGTAGGGTGGCCAAAAGAAAATGGCGTGCTTCAAGTTCAATGTCTGACAAACTGGCCTGCTGCCTGCTGCAAAGACAATACCGGCTCTCTGTCCTCACCAAGAAGAGAACTCACATCCAAGCCTGCATCTCTGCGGCATCTAACAACTCGGCTGAACTCTTTAAATTCTGCAAGGATCTGGCCAATCCTGCCGCAGTCTCTACCTCTCCTGTCCCCTCCCAGGCCCTCTGCGCAGCACTGGCTTCTCACTTCATTTCAAAAACTCAGGACATCCTGGCCTCACTTTCCTCCTACCGCCTCCCTCCCCCTATTCCCTGCTCTTCCGCCGGCTCTTCTGCAGCCACCCCCCCTCCCTCCTTCCCTACCTTTCCCCTTTTCTCTGCTGACGAGGTTTTCAGGCAAGACCCATCTATGAAGGTCTCGTCAAAACAGGTTCACCCCTGTTCCTCCAAAACTGTCAAGGACCACATCCACTCCCTGGCTCCAGCCCTGGCTGACTTCTGCAATCACTCCTTTGCCACTGGAGTCTTCCCATCCCCCCTTAAGCGCTCCCTTGTGCACCCTCTTGTTAAGAACCCCTTTTCCGACCCCTCCTGCCCAGCTAACCATTGCCCAATCTCCATCACTCCCTTCCTGGGCAAGCTCCTGGAGAAACTGGCCATCTCCCAGCCTAATCTCCACAATGAATCTGTGGGTTGTCTTCATGACCATCAGACTGGCTTCAGAGCGGCCAGAAGCACGGAAACTGCTCTCCTGAACATCCGTGAAGACTTGCTCTCCAACCTTGACTCTAACACTCCGTGTGTTCTCATCTTGCTTGATCTCTCTTCTGCCTTTGACACTGTCAACCATGCCATCCTGCTCAACCGTCTCCGTGATAACCTGGGTATCACTGGTCAGGCTCTGGAATGGCTGACTTCTTTCCTCTCCAATCGACCCTCCCAGGTCCAACTTGGGTCCTTCCTCTCCGACATCTTTTTCTCTACCTGTGGTGTCCCCCAGGGATCTAACCTCTCTCCCTGGCTGTTCAACCAATATCTGGCACTCCTTGCCCACCGCATCGTCGCTCTGTGCCCCAACTTTCAGTGCTATGCGGATGATACCCAACTCATTTTCAGGCTACCCTCGGCCTCCTCCTGTCCTTCCCTCATCTCTGACTGTCTGTCTGCTATCCAGGAGTGGTATGCCGCCAATGACCTCTGCCTTAATGCTAGTAAGACTGAGATTCTACCCATCGGCACACCCACTCCCTCCTTTCCTGCAGCTCTCTGGCCGGCCTCTCTAGGCCCTCTCCCTGCTCCTACCTGCAAGGCAAAAAACCTCTGGGTTATCTTCGACTCCACACTCTCCTTCTCTCCTCACATTTCTGACGTCTCTAAGAAGTCACACTACCAGCTGCACCTCCTTAGAGGTATTCTTCCTTTCCTCTCCTTCCCCCAGAAGCTCACTGTCTCCAGAGCCCTTGTTCTCTCTAAGCTGGACTACTGTAACAGCCTCTATCTAAATCTGCCTGCCTCTACTCTCCGCCCTCTGCAACTCATCCAGAACAGGACTGCGAGACTTGTTCTTGCCCTCAAGCCCAGGGACCATATCTCTCCAGGACTGATATCTCTGCAGTGGTTCCCACTGGCTGCGAGGATTAAGTTCAAAACCCTCTTCATTGTCCACAAGGCCTTCTGGGGCCTGGGGCCGAAATACCTTCAACTCTCCCTTCCTAAGTATCTTCCTTCTCGAGCTCTTCGCTCATCCGCCTCCAACTCCCTCAGGGTCAGCCGCTTCTCCAAGCAACGAGTTGGGGGGTAGATCTCTCTCTGCGGCAGGGGCCTCCCGCTGGAACAGCCTTCCCGCCTCCCTGAAACTTGAGGAGAACCATCTCTGGTTCCGGAGCACCTCAAAACCTTCCTCTTTGCTTCTGCTTTCTCTCCCCCTCTCCCCTGCTAAACTCCGGATTGAAACTGCACTGAATCGGCACCGGGCCACTCTCGCTGATCTCGGTCCCTTGCCCAGCCACCTACCCCTGGCACTTCTTCCCTGGCAACCACTGCACTGCAGGACTGTCTCTGTATCCCTACAGCCCCCCTCCGAGCACTTGTTCTGCACTTACCTTGCACTTGCCACCAGCTGGCCCCTTATTTATTTATCTTATTTTCCACTATCCCATGTACTGCACTTTCCCATCTCCCTTGCCTCTAGCACTTTCCCTTTCCCCCCTTCCCATGCACTTGCGCGATCTGAATGACACCTGGCCTAGTAAGACCGCTGTCTGTCTTCCCCATGTCCCCCCTCCCTGCCTCGTTGCGCCTTGAAACACTTGTGTATAGGCGCTTTATAAATGCCATATCATATCATATCATAGGTGTTTAGATGGGGTGCTAGAAGATGATAGGGTGGGGTGTGCATGATTATTAGGATGGGAATGTCCTTTAAGCGCTGCTTGCAGTGGAAAGCAAGGCATCAGCTTTCAGCGCACTCCACCCCACGCCTTCACAGGGGAAGTGTAAGGAAATTTGGTTTGTAGCAACCCAGCAGGGGCTTGTCTTGAAGACCCTGACTGATCTTGGCTTTGCCAGACTTGGCAGATCTGAGGATGAGCACAGATCTCAGCAGAGAGCACTGAACTCACTGAGCTATCTGACAGATGCATTTACATTATCAATCACGCTGTACAGTGAGGTTCCTTCCAAACAACACTGTACCCCACCAATAACAGTGCCTCTCATAGCACTGCATGTTCCCTTCTAGCAATAATCACACCCCTTCAAGCTCTAGATGTGCTCCTCTGCCAATAAGCACGCCTCCATAGTACTGGATGCGCTAAATTAATAATGCTAATGTATCTCCAAGACTTGACTGTGCTCCTCCCCAAATTCTGACCCCTACCACGCACTGCCTGCAGCCCTCTCCCTATGATGGACCAAACCAGGCTGTGGTGCGGGCCAATACTGTCCACATCTCTTCAAGCACTGCCTGTGTTCCCCACTATGCACTTCCTGCTATCCTGCCTCTCCACACCCTGGCTAGTCTCTTCCCTATATTCTCCTCCCTTTCCACACCCTGCCTATACTCCTTTTCCTTTTGTGGTCCTAACTACTCACACTCTTCTTATACTTCCTATCTGTTACGCTCACCTGGCTCCCACAGGGGTGCCGATCGGACCCGTACAGCTGCTGTCTCCGCCAACTTGATGCGTAGTGCAGAGATGACAGACTGGACTGGCCTGCCTAATCTCATCTGTTTGACCCGTAGGAGTATTCTCTTTATATTCTTGAAAGATGAGCTCTCCATCCTGCGTGGGATGCAGGGGCACGTAGACTCCAGTTACTTCACTGGGTCGACCGTGTTGGAAGAGTTCCGGAAGAGTATTGACTCTGCGGTTCCAGGCGTCAACCGTTAAAATAAAGTTCAAAGAGTTCAATATGTCCGTTGTTCACTCTTGTCTCATTTCCTTTCTTGCATTGCAGTTGAGTCCGGATGAAGATGGTTTTGTGGCAGCTGATGGCGTTCAGGTAAGAGTCTGTATTACCCAATGCTGTCCGGTAAATGATGCATGTATATAACTTGTTGTTCTCCTCTCTCTTTACAGGCGCGACGTAAGAGAATGTGGCGTGTTAAGGATAATGCCTCCGGTGGTAAATCAGGTAAGTCTATGATGGTAAAAGAGATTGTATTTATTGGCTTATTGGTTCTTAGATACCGGAGTTCGGCGAAGAAATGATGGAGGCAGCGCCGGATCAAAAAATGCTGTGAGGACTGGTGAGTATGGCGCGCTGCTGCAGCTTGCGATGCGACGCGTGCAGAAATAATGTCCTTTCCAGGTTCGGAGACGTGATGGATCCGGAATCAGGTGAGAAATAAAATAATGTTCGTTTTTCTAACCTTTTCTATTCTCTCTTCTCATTCCAGGAGCTCCGGATTCAAGACGGGTGTGGCAGAAGACTGGAAGCCGACTTGCAGGCACGGTGAGCGTTACGCTGCTGGATGCAGAATAACACGAAGCGTGTGCTGCTGTTCGGGCGTAGTTTAAATAGCCTCCAAAGTAGTCCCAGGTAAGAAGTTCCTCAGAACTTCACCCGAGTAAAAAATAGTCCCTGTAGTAAAGTAGTTCCCTCCAGGCCTCACGTTGGCTTGGCTTCATTTGCAGCATGGTCTGCATGAGGTAAGTAATGTCTATGAGCCTGGCGCCTATGGTGCCAGGACTGTTTTTTATTATGAGCCTGGTGCCTAAGGCGCCAGGACTGAACCCAGACAGCCCCTACCCGGGGCTGCTGGGGTTTTGATAAATACCCAGATGCCTGCTCCCGGAGCTGATGGGCTTGGTCCTGAGGCCCAGGGGTAGGCATCATGACAGTATCCCAGTGTAAAGGAGGTCCCAGACATGACCTGCACCCCTGCCTCTCATTTAGAGCTACCAGGAAGGTACTCGCCAAGGCACGTGACGTATGAAGAGCAAATGAACCAACAGAGAGCTGCACTATGCCCAGTGTACATTAGAAGATCCGTATCTGTTGAAGCACCCATAACCAGATAACCCTGGGCGGCACGGTACCCTATCAGACAGCCATACCAGCCACTGATACGAAATGAGGAGTGCCTACATACGGTCCACGAAGAGACCCCAAGAGCCCTAATGGAAGGCCAGTGGAAATGACACAAGGGCCTGAACAGACTTGTGAATGAACAAAAGCCACTATCGAATATAGCACGCCAGTGTAAGTGATACGAAAATAAATGTAATGGATACAAAGAAGAGACAATGTTAAAACGTGAGAAAACGGTGCTACAAGACAAGGTGGAAGCAACCGACCTGTTAACCGTGTGTAAATAGGCTTGGAATGCAAGATGCTAAATAATCGATACTGCTTGCAATGCTTAGTAGAAGATAGAACGGCAAGCACCAACCATATATCTACCTCGATAAGGCACAGTATACAAGTGCGACTCCATTTTGTAAAAGCAGAAATATACCAAGGCTACCAGAAGCCTGACAGGCCAAGTTTCACAACCCAGCCAGAACAGAGAAGAAGAGCGCAATCGAAACTCGACAGAGAGCGGCTCATGCCTGGGAAATCGAGGTCACCCAGAGAAAGGGAGGAGAGCGTCAGCTCGCAAGAACCAAACTTCAGAGCATACCAGCTCGCCCGTGAAGGTCAAGATAAGAGAGGCCCAAACAGGTGGCAGGGCCGAAGCAGAAGTAAATACAATAAAAGCTGAAAACTGAAGCAAATTCATGATGAACAGACACATGACCAGCCAGGCGCGAAGAGGTACCATCGCCTGATGTCATCCAGAACCCAGAATGCCATAACTTTTCCCGATAAGAGGCTACAGTCCCGAGGACAAACCCAGCCAACTAATTGACACATAGCCCTAAGAAACTGATTGATGCAAGGGAGGCAGGGTGAAACTTGGGACACCAGGTCCTTGCGTGTCCATTCTGCATGCTGCTAATTAAAATGGGGATTTATGTCTAGGGGTGTAACCTGCCCAATCACAATGGACCAAGTTATCTGGAGTCCTATAGATAGTAGAACCAATGAGACTTCGTACTTATAGTGACGTCAATCAGAGTTATCCAATCCGCATATCATATACAGATATAGCACCTAACCTGTACTTAAGTTACCTTTCTTAACCAATTATATTGCATGTCGAGTTTTTGTAGAGTTAGACGTCAATGATGATGAATATTGCCTATAAGAATTGCTGTTGAACTGAAGTTCGAGGAAGTCGGAGCGAGACAGGTGATCGCACTACTGCATATTTCCATTTCTTTCTCTATTTGCTGTACTTGTCATTAAACAGACTTTCCTTTGCCAAACTACTGAGTCCCCGTTATTGAGTCGTGTCAGAGTAAGTGAATCCTGCACCCCCAGTCCTCACATGGTACAGCTATCTTGTCTTACAAGTTCTAGAGGGTGAGCGTTGACCAATGGGCCCGTCAGTGAATTCCTCTCCTCCTGAACACCAGTATTGTCCTTGCCACACCCTGCCTATGTGCTGCCCTATGTTGCCTTCCACCCCATTTCCCTACTTATGCTTCTTCTCTATGCGCATCCGCCCCCGTACTGCTCCCTGCTTATGTCCTTCTGTACGCTGTCTTTCCTCTTTGTGCCTTGTCTATACATCTCTTACCAGTGTTGTCCTTGCTCTGTGTGCCCTATATATGCCCGCTTCCCATTGTTGTGCTCCCTCTCAATGCCCCGGAAATGATTCTACGATTGTGGACGTCATCTCTCCACACCTTGCCTATCCTACTCTTCCCAGTGTTGTCTTTCCTCTCCTCACCCAGCTCATACTCCACTTGCCAGTATTGTCCTCCGTTTTCACGCCCTACTCCTCTCGTCCGGGTTGTTCCCCCTTTCCATGCCCTGCCTATGCTCCTCTTATCAGGGTGGTCTCCCTCTCCATGCCCTGTCTATGCTCCTCTTATCAGGGTGGTCTCCTTTTCCATGCCCTGCCTATGCTCCTCTTATCAGGGTGGTCTCCCTCTCCATGTCCTGGCTATGCTCCTCTTCCCATTGTTGTCCTCCCTTTCCACGCCCTGCTCATGTGCTTCTATTGTGTGCCTCCCTCTCCACGTCCGGCCTATGCTTCTTCCATTTTTGTCCTCCCTCTCCATGCCTTGCATATGTCCTTCCATTGTTGTTCTCCCTCTCCACGCCCTGCCTAGGCTCCTCATCCCAGTGTTGTCCACCCTCTCCTCCTCTTCCTAGTCTCGTTCTCCCTCTCCAAGCCCTGCCTTTGTCCTTCCATTGTTGTTCTCCCTCTCCACGCCCTGCCTATGTCCTTCCATTGCTGTCCTCCCACTCCACGCCCTGACTAGGCTCCTCGTCCCAGTGTTGTCCACCCTCTCCTCCTCTTCCCAGTCTCGTCCTTCCTCTCCACACCCTGCCTTTGTCCTTCCATTGTGGTCCTCCCTCTCCACGCCCTGCCTATGTCCTTCCATTGCTGTCCTCCCACTCCACGCACTGCCTAGGCTCCTTGTCCCAGTGTTGTCCACCCTCTCCTCCTCTTCCTAGTCTCGTCCTCCCTCTCCACGCCCTGCCTTTGTCCTTCCATTGTTGTTCTCCCTCTCCACACCCTACCTATGTCCTTCCAATACTGTCCTCCCACTCCCCGCCCCCTGCCTAGGCTCCTCGTCCCAGTGTTGTCCATCCTCTCCTCCTCTTCCTAGTCTCGTTCTCCCTCTCCAGGCCCTGCCTATGTCCTTGCATTGTTGTCCTCCCTCTCCACACTGTGCCTATGTCCTTCCATTGTTGTCCTCCAACCCCACGCCCTGCCTAAATCCTTTCATTGCTGTCCTCCCTATCCACGTCCTGCCTAGACTCCTTGTCCCAGTGTTGTCCACCCTCTTCCTAGTCTCGTCCTCCCTCTCCACGCCCTGCCTGTGTTCTTCCCATTGTTGTGTCTGCATCCCCTGCATCGGCAGAGATGCCGACACGTGTTATTTTTCAGTCCGTAGACTTCCTATTGGGGATTATACCCAGTTATTACTACAGGGACAACAGTCCTATGGATTTATTACAAGCCATTAAGGCCCAAATTTGAAAAAGGCTCAGCAGAGCCGAAACATGTTATCGTTTATGGGCTTTTGTTCAAGAAGTGTGAATATGTGATATAATTAAACATACACACATTTTTGATGGCGCTGAGTCCAGGAGTCTCTTCTATTTTACACAATTCAAAGTGACTTTGCACTACTGCAAAGTCACTTTTCAGCAGTGCAAAGTCAGTTTGAACCATGCAAAAAATTCAATGAATCGGGCCCATAGTTGGCAACGGCAAACCCTGTGCGTTCTACCGACCGAGGGTTGTGTGTACTGTGAAAACTGTTCTGTCCCGAGGCAGTAAAGACTGTCCGTATGGTGCAAGCTGCTGGTGGCTCCTGAGCACTGTGTGCACTGTCAGAGCTATACACGGAATGATGTGTGTATTATGAATGCTGCTGTTACACACTACAGTGAGGAGGAATGCATACATAAGGCTGGTGTAGAGTTATGTGTGACTGTGTTGTGAAGTTTGCCGTTGTGTACACGGTGCATGGTCAAGACTGTATATTCAGTGGTGTGTGTGTATTATGAAGGCTGCTCATGTTCACTGAACATTGTGTTTATTGTGAATGCTTGAGCGCGCCAGTTCAGAGCTGTACACGGAGACCTGTATCCTTGAGGCTTATTGAGAGATGCACGCAGAGCGCACTGTGCATTCAGGCTTCCTGCACACGCTGAGGATGAATATGCATGTGCAGTCAGCAGGACTTATCACGAATATGTACATGTATGCGAACTAAATGCATTATTATCACGTTAATAATGCACTTAGTTCACATACACATAGATATACATTTTATTATGGATTCTTTAATATGTTTTGCACATTTAGTGCTTACTAGACTCCTGGGAGCTTATAAAACAAAGTGTCCGCTGGGTTCAGGTTCTTTCGTCCGCTGGGTTTGTGCTTTTTATATCCGTTTTGGAGTTGGTAGTGACACGGCTTCACCATGTTCTGTTATTTGAGTGAGCCTGGATCTCATAAAGTTAAACGTATTGCACCCTGGTACCCCAGAAAGACAGGCACACCACATTCCTGCTGTCAAAAAATACTATCCGTTAAGTAATGACTGAGCATGCACATGCATGCTCAGTCAGCAGGGTAGGATTTTTTGACACATAGCAAAAAGTGACGTTACACCAGCTCACGCCTTCCGGCAGGCCTCTCCCAACAAAAGGTGTTGACGCGCCACTGGGATTGCTGTGTGGTTGCTAGGCAACCTAACAAACAAAATCAGTGGTGGCCATTTTGGTGGCTCCTCGTGGTCTGTAAATGAAGATGCAGCCCAGATAAGGTGGATTCTGGTAATTTGGGGCAGTAGAAATAACGTGGCAGTGGATACCTGAACCCTCCTGGGATCGTGTAGTAAAACAGCAGCGGATTGTTCTGATATGCGTTCCTGGATGCGGATGTGGCGTTAGTTTCTGCAGCGGCTCGGTCGTTGCAGATCAGCTGGCTGGATTGATGCATGCTGGGCTCCTGCCCACCCGATGCTCCTGCCCACTTGCTACTGTGCGGCCAGACCTGCACTATGAACTATGATCTGATAATATGCGGCTAGACCTGCAATATGCACGAGCATCTCATACTATGTGGCCAGAACTGCACCATGCACTAGAATCTGAGACAATGCGGCCAGACCTGCACCATGCACTAGAATCTGATATAATGTGGCCAGTTCTGCACCATACACTAGCGTCTGATACAATGTGGCCAGACCTGCACCATGCACTAGCATCTGATACAATGTGACCAGACCTACACCATGCACTAGCGTCTGATACAATGTGGCCAGACCTGCACCATGCACTAGCATCTGATACAATGTGACCAGACCTACACCATGCACTAGCGTCTGATACAATGTGGCCAGACCTGCACCATGCACTAGAATCTGAGACATTGCGGTCAGACCTGCACCATGCACTAGAATCTGATACAATGCATCCAGTTCTGCATCATACACTAGCGCTGGCTACTATGCGGCCAGACCTGCACCATGCACTAGCGTCTGATACAATGTGACCAGACGGGCACCATGCACTAGCATCTGATACAATGTGGCCAGACAGCACAAACCATATTGAATGTATAGTATTAAACCATTCTGATAGGTACCAGGGGCGTACAGACGATTACATTCCGCAAGCATAAGTGTGCCAGATGTTCACATTTCTTTAAATCCTACCAGTGATATTTATTAGATACCACAAGTGCTATGTTCAATGGCATTTGAGCACATCATAAATGACACGTATTTTAGCGGTATTACTATGTTGTAGATACAAATCAGTATTATAACATGATATAAGCAATATATTGATGCTGTACATATAACAAGCATTAATAGGTGTAGACATTTACATTGAACCCGCATCAGTAATAGACTTTCGCTACTATAATTAAGCCATCATATAACACGATGGACATTAATGGCCTAGCTATTTTAAGTCTAGCACCTTAAGACACCCACATGGTGTGCTAGATAAACACGATCTGAAGTTGCCCATCGTAAACTGGTCGTACGTTTTTTCTTTGCATTTTGATACTACAGTTTTGCTTTCTCCCCATTATAAATGTATAAAGTGCTTCAAGTCACAGAATGCAAATACGAAGGAAAAGCAGGACTGTGTGATATGGAACAGCTTTGTGTTTATTGTGAAGGCTTGAGCGCGCAGGTTCAGAACTGTACATGGAGACCTGTATCCTTGAGGCTGATTGAGAGATGCACGCAGAGCGCACTGTGTATTCAGGCTTCCTGCTAACGCTGAGCATGAGTACGCATGCGCAGTCAGCAGGATTTATCACGAATATGTGTATGCAAACTAAATACATTATTATCACGTTAATAATGCACTTTGTTCACGTACACATACATATACATTTTTTATGGATTTTTAATATGTTTTGCACATTTAGTGCTTACTAGAATCCTGGAGGTTATAAAACAAAGTGTCAGCTGGGTTCAGGTTCTTTCATCTGCAGGGTTTGTGCTCTGTCCATCCCTTTTGGAGTCGCTCCTGACACGACTTCACTGTACTCTGTTATTTTAGTTAGCCTGGCTCTCATAAAGTGAAAAGTATTGCCCCCCCCCCCCACCTCAGAAAGACAGGCACACCACATTCCTGGTGACAAAAAATCCTATCCGTTAAGTAATGACTGAGCAGGGTAGGATTTTTTGACACATAGCAAAAAGTGACGTTACACCGGAAGTGAGAAAAAAAAATGCCCTGACTAGGGATGACACAACAGAAAACGTGATGTCTGGGCATATGTGGCCAGCCCCCATCTCTTCAACCACTAGTACCACAACAAGCAGCATTAGAATGCCAAGCCTCAAGGCTGCAAGTGGTGAAAGCTTGTCAAGTGCTCCGGTGTCAGAGCTCAGGGAGAAAAGGTTCCTAGGCAGACGGCGACCGTGGGCCCTGAAGGCGGTGTAATCAAGGGACGCTCCAGGGTGGGGCACGTGACAAAGCGTATGGTCCAGTGCAGACCCCGGGCCATAAAGGCACTGAGCTCCCTGCAAGACTCCATGTCGGGACTGGAGAAGAAAGAGCACAGCAACGTCTCCAGTGACCGTGGCCATTGATACATCCATGCAGCACCGTCAGAGCAGACGTGTGACCCTCTGATGCCCCGGGCCCATCTGTGGTGCCGGGAGTGGACCGAATATGGGGCTACATGTCTGCGAAAAGATGAGGAAATGTATGGGCCCCTCAGATCCCGGCGCTGTGGTGGTGTATTTATAAGGAAAGGTGCAGCGCTTCCAGGTTGGCGGTATTAGAAGGGAAGAGAAGACAGGCAGGCACAGTCCTGCAGTGTTCCTGTGCATCCCAAAGCGCCCACATCAAGGCAGCAGCCCTGCAACACCGTGGCATCCCAGGCCACTCTTCGGTAGAAGGGGGTGGTGCCACCGTGGCAGCGATATGAAGCCTGTTGGGGGCGGGTCGGAGCCCCCACGCGGCCCCGTAAGCCCCCGCCACATGAAGGAGTCAACAGATACCAGTCCTTCGTGTTCGGGCTTCCCGGTCGCTCTGATGCGGCCGGGAACGCCCCCTTTATTTATGCTTAGCGCGGCGGCATGAAACGTCACGCCGCCGCGTAGGCCCGTCATCGGGCAGCGCCACACTCCTCCTTTTCCGGGAGGAACACGAACATAGATTAACAGTAACTTTATTAACCAGGAAAACCACACATCTAACATAAACACTACTGCACACCCAAAACAAAAACCCCTTTAATGTCATCCACCCAGATCTTATCACCCCAGTTCACTAATCAAACGTCCCACAACATATTCGCTGAGGTAGGCAGGTTTCCCTCGCCCAGCCCTCTGGGGGTACCTCCGGCCTACCTCCGGCACGTGACGTCCTTCCGCTGCGTCTCCCCGGACTGGGGATTCGGGTCCTTCGTCCCAGAGACCTCCGTCAGCAGGCATGTCTGGTGGATCAGGTTCGGGTGGGGTCTCAGTTCGTGAATCACCCAGTTTTTTTGAAGAAACTCACGTTTCGGGTGACAGCCGACCGTCCATCCGAGGCCGTCACCATGGATCCTTTCACTGCCACTACATCCAATGGCTCCGGTTCATAGGGGAGCGATAGCTTCCCGTGAGGGTGTCGATTACGGATAAGGACCTCATCTCCCGGTTCAAGTCTTTGAGGTCGGAGACCCCTGCGCAGGTTCTCCTGTTCCGTTCGGACTCGTCTTTCAGCCTCCACCCGCGGACTATCGATGACCCCTGGTTCTTTCTCCCCCACTTCCGGCAGCAGTCCCCTGGGGCACCTCTTGAATAACGCCTCTGCGGGTGCCACTCCCGTGGCGGCATGTGGGGTGGTGCGGTACACCCGCAGAAACTGACAGAGGGCGCGTTGTAAGGACTGCCCCTGCCCCTGAGCAATTCGGAATGTTTTGTTCAGGGTCCTCATCAGTCTCTCGGCGTCCCCGTTTGCGCGGGGCCACAGGGGGGAGATCTTCCTGTGTTGTATTCCGCAGCTCTCCATCAACTCGGAGAACCGCTCACTTTGGAAGGGCGATCCGTTATCAGAGCATAGAGTGTGGGGGAAACCATGGGCCGCAAATATCTTCTCCATGGCCACCACCACATGCTCAAAATCCACCGATTCGACGAACTCAACCTCCGGGTATCTCGAGTGTTCATCGACTATCACCAGGAAGTGAGTGCCCACTGATGTTGAGCCAAAGTCAGCGTGGACGATCTCCCAGGGCCTAGTGCCACGGGGCATTGCCTCAATTGCAGGTTCTCGTTGCAGAGGAGAGGCCGCCTGACACCATACGCAGGCCGCCACAAAGTCGTCCACCCTTTTCTCCAACTCCGGAAACCAGACTTTCGAGCGGAGCCGCGCCTTGGTCTTAGCGGCGCCCTGATGTCCATGATGGGCGAGACTGATCACATCGCTCACCTTTGACCGTGGAATGACGATCCGGTCACCCCGGAGTAACAGTCCTGAGTCGGGGAACGACAACTCCTCCTTCACCTTCCACAACTGCTCCAGAGCTGTTTTGGCTTCCTGGGTGCGCCCGGACACGGCTCCGAGGACGGACTTCCAGGACCCGTTGTGCATTGTGTCCTTCAAGATTCGAAAACACTCGTCCTCAGCCGCAGCAGCCTCCAACTCCTCTAGGGACATCGCATTTGGCGTTGCCGCCTCCACCACCATTCGTACATAACTGTCCGCCTCTTCTCCGCAGGTGTCATGTCCATCTCCCCCACCTACTCCCGGATGACGAGACAGGTAGTCCGCGGCATTGTTGGCCCCCGGCCTATATACCAGGGTGACTGAATACTCGAGGAGGGCGAGCATCCACCTCTCAATTCTAGCTGGTGGCTTTGACGATGAGCCCACTAGAATCGGAAGCAGCGGTTTGTGATCAGTCACCACCGTCACTGGACGTCCCAAGACATAGAGCCGGAAATGTTTGCAGCCCCACAGCACTGCCAGGGCCTCCCGCTCGATCTGGGAGTACCTCTGTTCCGTTTCGGTGAGCGCTTTGCTCGCATATGCCACAGGTCGAATAGTCCCGCTGTGGTCCACTTGAGTCAGCACTGCCCCCGAAAGGACTCGCATCAACCACAATCTCCGATTCCAAGGCGGGGTCGAAAAACGCCATAGTATCTCCCGTTGTGAGGGCACCCTTAATGTCCTCAAAGGCGGCCTGTTCGAGAGGGCCCCAATGCCATGGTGACTCCTTCTTGGTCAGCGCCCGGAGTGGTTCGGATCTTGAGGCTAAGTTCGGGATGAACCGCCCGCAATACGTTACCATCCCCAGGAAGCTCCTCACGTCCGTCACAGACTCGGGGGCCTTCGCTGCTTTGATGTCCTGCACCTTCTTCGGGTCTGGCGACACCCCCCCTCCTTGAATATGAAGCCAAAGAATTCAATAGAGGGGCGCATGAACTCACACTTCTCCCTGTGCAGGGTGAGGCCCAACGATTGAAGTCGTTTCAGAGTGTTCTCGAGCCTCTTCATGTGATCCACTTCGGTTTTTGGCAAACACCAGAATATCATCGCTGATGTTGAGGACGCCCTCTAGATCTGCTAGGGCGCCCCTGATGATGTTTTGGAACACTTAAGCGGCAGACGATACTCCAAAACTCAACCGCTTGTATCGATATAGTCCCCGGTGGGTGGTAAACGTTGTTATGTACCGGGACTCTGGATGAAGGACGACCTGGTGATACCCGGCTCGGAGGTCCAGCTTCGAGAACACTCGAGCCCCTTGAACATCAGCAATGATATCATCGATCGTTGGAGTAAGATGGCGCTCCCTTTTGATCGCCTTGTTGGGGAGCCTCATGTCCACGCAAATGCGTACCGAGTCGGGTTGCTTGGGCTTTCTGGCCACCACGATCGGGGACACCCAGGGGGTTGGGCCCTCAACCTTTTCGATGATATCCAGGCTCACCAAATTGTCCAGCTCCTTATCGACCTGCTCCCTTAAATGAAAAGGTACTCGTCGGTGTTTCAATGCGATGGGCTGTACTGACTCATCGATGTTTAATCAAACTGGTTCCCCGATCATCTTTCCGATCCCACTGAAGAGTGCAGCATATTTGTCGAGGAGATCATTAATGTCCTCCAGGTGGACAGAGTATGCAAAGCTAACGATACCTAAGGCCTCCGCAGCTGCGCAACTGAGCAGGGTATTGCTGCTCACCGGGGTCACATAAAATCGGGCCTTGATTTGTGAGCCATCATGTTCCACGTCTGCCATGAAGGCACCGTCGAGCGGTAGCGGTTCCTGACCCCCAAAAGCAAATATGCGGGCCTTCGGTGCGACCAGACCTGGAAGGGGTTTGAGGGAGTCATAATGCCCTCTGGCCATCACATTGACAGAGGCGCCTGTGTCAACGAGCACTGGGACTGGGGAGTGGTTGATCTCGACCATACATCTCGGCTGTCTCCGGCTTCTTCCTTTGAGTACTCCCACGCTTGAGATGAAAAAGATGTTCTCCTCGTCTTCCTCCTCGGCTCCTTCCGGATGGGACTCAACTTCCCCTTGTTCTACCTGGGCAATACTGGGCTGTTGGCTCTGGCGCGGAGCCCATGTCCGTGCCTGACCTCTCGGCACCATTACCGGCATGGCTGCCCGACATACTCTCGAGAAATGATCGGCCAGTCCACACCTCCCACAGGTTTTTCCAGCCGCCGGGCATTCTGCCATGTGAGGGAGGTCGTACCCACACTTCTGGCACGACTCCCCGGCTCTTCCAGCCCTGTCTCGGGGTCCTCCACCCGGGCGTCTCACTCCTCGGCCACCCCGCCACACGACACACACCTCCTCCGACCTCACCGACCGAGACCCAGCTTCCATCTTGTTGGCTCGTGCCTCTGCTACCTCGTGGCACCTGCCCAGCTCCAGAATGCGGGGCAGCGTGAGGCCCGGCTCTCTCAGGACTTGCCTCCTGAGCTTGCCGGAGGAGCATGCCTGGATTAGCATGGTGCGTATCATGTCGTCTGCATCCCCCCATGCACAACCGAGGGAGAGGCGGCGTAGGCGACCATAAAAAGTGTCCAGCGTCTCCTCCTCCTTCTGCTTCGCCGAGAGCATGACGAACCTCTCATAGTCCACGTTTGAAGGGGAAGGAAGTGTGCGAGGAGGGCCGCCTTGGCCGCATCATAAGAGTTGTTGATAGGAGCAAGCGATTCAAATATCTCCTGGACTGTCGGCCCTGCCGAATACAGCATGGTGGCAATTCTGCTGTCATCATCCGTCACCTGAGCAGCCCTGAAATACATGTCGAGGCGACTCACCCATCTTCTCCATCGGGGCCCCATGCTCGAGGGTGGGCCCGACGCATCGAATTCCGGAATCGGCTGTAAGGCGGCATGGGCCGCGGGTGCTCTTGCTTGAGCCATAATGGGAAAACCCGGTTGTCCAGGTGGCGGTCCTGCAAGGACTTGAATCACCGGAGGTAGGGCGGCCTGTTGTTGAGCCGCTGCCTGGCCACGATCGCGGGGGAGGGACGCTGCTGCACCACCACTGTCCGAATCCTCAGAGTCGCCCATGGGCTTGAGCGCACGGGCACTCCCACCTACTGTCCTGAGGGCCGCAACTCAGACACCCACCAACACAGTGCGACTCACCCCTCCTTCCCGGGTACACAAACAGTTCCAACACGGGGAGATATCCGGATAAGGCACCAGTGGATGTCCAAAAGACACAGTTATCCAGAGCAGCCAAGCTTGATGATGAAGAGGACAAAGAAGAAAAACCCACGGCACTCTGATGATGAAGGGGACAAAGAACACCGTGGATCCACCTTGCCGCTATCCAAATGGACTTAGAAGTTCCAAAAATTGAGCCAAAAGTAGTGGATTGGCCCTGTCATATCAGTCCTCTCCTGGCTTTCACACGACGTAAAAGACCCAAAATCAGGTTAAAATCCACAAATCAGACATGGGCGTGCAGGGTAGACCTCCTGCTATTAATGTGTCCAAAAATTAGGCCCGTCGTAACTCCACGCTCCAAACCGGAGCCTCGTGAAGTTTCACAGCCTCTAAACAAAATGGCCGCCGGCCGCGTGTGCGTCCCGCGACCCGGCATGAGACGAAACGAAAGTCCGTTCCGCTTCGTTTTGAAAAATGAATCTTCCACAGATTACACCACCGGGCCCGGGTCTCCCTCACCGCTCGTCGCCACTGTTGGGGGCGGGTCGGAGCCCCCACGCGGTCCCGTAAGCCCCCGCCACATGACGGAGTCAACAGACACCAGTCCTTCGTGTTCGGGCTTCCCGGTTGCTCTGATGCGGCCGGGAACGCCCCCTTTATTTATGCTTAGCGCGGCGGCGTGAAACGTCACGCCGCCGCGTAGGCCCGTCATCGGGCAGCGCCACACTCCTCCTTTTCCGGGAGGAACACGAACATAGATTAACAGTAACTTTATTAACCAGGAAAACCACACATCTAACATAAACACTACTGCACACCCAAAACAAAAACCCCTTTAATGTCATCCACCCAGATCTTATCACCCCAGTTCACTAATCAAACGTCCCACAACATATTCGCTGAGGTAGGCAGCGCCACAAAGCCCAAGGACAGCCATGACCACACGTTGATCCCAGGCCCCCATCGACAGTGAGGACATGTGCGCTCTAAAAGATGCAGAATGCCCTCTCAAGGTCCTGGGCCCATCGGCGGTTAAGTGCCCAGCAGCTCACGTAGTCGAAGCCTGGACAGTAAATGCAGAATGGGCCAGTGCGATGTCGGGCCCATGTAACGAGACGGAAGCTAAACGCCAAGAGTGGAGCGTGGACATTAAGTAAAGATGCTGACTGTGAGGAAGGCTGTATGGTCGCAGGCTGAAGATTTCAGAAAATAAATAATGACACTGCACAGGGTCAGGGGTATTCCCTCTAAACTCGGCACGGCAACAACAAGTAAGTGCAAGTCTGCATGGAGATATGCTGCCTCGACAGCGTTGTGGCTGATCCAGTACCCAGATCCCTCACACAGCCGAGTGTGCCTCACGCCCGCGCAGTGTGTCATGCATGTACGCCGGAATGAAGGAAGTGGCGAGGGCCTCACAGTCTGCAACCAGCGTTCCCCTGCCTGCCTAGCAAGTGGCCTCATCGCCCTGCCACTGGTGGGAACTCTACATTGCTGGTAGTGCGAGACCAACTTCTCCTGCCAGGGGAGGAGTACTGTGCATGGCCTCATCGCCCTGCCACTGGTGGGCACACTGCCGGGCCTGTCATCTATAGACCAGGCTGATGTGGCCCTGGGCACGGTCCCTGCAAGCCCCGAACTGGGGGGACATCATTTGCACTGGCAACATCAGTGGCTCCTGCATGGTGGGGAGAAGACATGGCCCAGACACTCTGTTGTCTGCGTCTGGTCAAACGACGCCTCGCAGAGCTTCAGCCCACCACCCAGAAGAAATGCTAGGAACAGGAGAGGGTTGCAGCTCAGCACGAGTGCTGGTGCGCCCTCCTGTCCCACGACAGTGAAGAGACATGTCTGCCTGCGGGACCATGGCCAGGGAAGATGGGATTGAATAACGTGACACCACCCTGCCCTGTCAACACCCTGGTGCAGCTTGGACACCCGGCTACCTGCGTCTCACTGACTGTCTAACATCAAGGGACTGGCCGAGCCTGACCCTGGCGCAGCCTGGAAGACCTGTTACCCGGGTCTCGCTGACTGCCTAACATCAAGGGATTAAGCCGATGTGGCCCCTGGTGCCCCCAAGCGCGGCTTTACCAGCCTTTAAACTGTAACAGCAACAGACCTGGACCTGTGGAAATGACTATCCTGAAAGGACACTGGAGCCTAGTGAACTGGTTTCCCGCAGTCCTGAAAGTGCTCGGAGAAGTCTCTGTGGAACGATGTGGTTAACGTGGTCCCCGTTAACGCTGTGTTCCCGTAAGTTCAGAGGCATGCTCTAAATGGTGCCAGCAGCTAGCAGTGGCGTCATTCAGTGGTGAAAGATCCACTGGCCCCAGGTTAATAAAGGGTTGTTGTAACATGTGGTCGAACTGCCAACATTCCATTGGCTGTTCGCCACCCGCGGACCCGTAGGTTATGTGTATAGTGTGTTGATATGTGTTGTTTAAACATGTGAGCCCCTTGTGTGTAGCACTGGCATGTCATATTTGTTCTTGATCCTATGATTCTGAAGTAGCCTGAGTAATGTCGTCCTGTAAGGGGGAGGGGATTGTTTATGTCTAGGTAACATTTGTTTGTTTGTTATGGCAAAGGAGAAGTGTGTCCCAAGTATATTGCCCGTTTAAGGGGAATGTGTCCCTCCCCTGTGTATTGCCCTTTTAGCATGGGCGCCCAAGCTAATAAAAGGAACCTCTGCAGACACGTGGACAGAACGGCTGCAGACTCCCAAGAGGAACGACTGAGTCTGTGTCTCATTTATGTAGGCCTGCAGGCCTACTCATGGAGGCCCCGGCCTGCATGCCCTGATGCCGTGGAACCCTCGTGCCAGGACGGTGTATGTACGCATTTATATATCTATATGCATACCCTACTATGGTTTGTGTACTTTTCAAGCCTTCTTTTTTAAACATAGATATATGTAAAATATTTCTATGTTTATAAAAAATGGCTTAAAAGTACACAAACCATATTGTATGTACACAAATATACAGCATTTATATATATGTGTGTGTACCTTGCTATGCTTTGTGTACTTTTCATGCCTTCTTTTTTAAACATAGAAATATGTTTATAGAAGATGGCTTGAACAGTACAGAGTTCAATCCATCTTTTATAAAGCGCAAAGCTTTTTAAAGGTGGGTTGAATTGTGTACTTTTAAAGCCATATTTTATAAACCTTGAAATATTTATTGTATTTATTTATCTTTTACATTTATAAAGCACACAAAGCAGTCCTCGCGCATTGTGGTGCTGTTACATGCAATGCTTACTTAGTTACAGGAGACAGAGGGAGTACATGCTTTCTGTGGTTCGCGGTTAAAGTGAACCTAATGCCAGACAGATAACGGTTAAGTGTGAAAGGTTTACAGAGGAGGGGGAGGGGGGTTCTACGGTTCAAGGGTTACAGTGGAACCGGTTACAACTAATACCTTATGAAACGCAGGTATTGAGGGGGCGAACCCAGATGTGTAGAGTGAACTAGTTGAAGAGCCTCGTTTCGATGGCTTTGGGGAAGGACAGGTGCGAAGTCTCATTCCTTAGGGTATTTGGGAGGGCATTCCATTGTTTAGGATCTATGAAAGGGAAGCTGGTGCCGCCCGCTTTGGCCCATTTGATGGAGGGGATGTTCAGTTGGTTAGCATAGTGTGCGCATATGGGTCTGGGGGAACAAGCTCTGACTACTTTCTCTGAGAGATAGGAGGGGGCAGTGAGGGAGAGGCATTTGTGGGTTATGGCTAGGGTCTTAAAGATGATGCGTTCTTTCACAGGGAACCAGTGTGCAGCACACGTAGCATGGGAAATTTGCCCCGTCTTGGAAATGTTCAGGGCTGCTCTGAGTGCATTATTTTGAATAATTTGCCGTCTGTTGAGATTTTTGGCAAAGGTAGCAGCAAAGAGCACATTGCAATAGTCATGGTGGCTCTAGCTATTGAGAGACAGTTCTGCATGGAAAGGTAAGGTTTGACTGCATTGATCAATCTCGTTGTGAGTGATGCCGATGAGGCGATGGCGCTAACTTGGTGTTTCATGGAGAGTGTGGAGTCGAGGTACACGCCCAGGGTCTTAACTAAGGGTGAGACAGTTATTTGTGTGCTGTCAATGGTGAAGGAGTTGTATGGTTTATTAAGCTTTTTTAGGGTTTCCTTGGGGCCGACATGGAGGATTTCGGTTTTATCTCCCTTAAGGCATAGCCCGGTGGCTGCCATCCAGGCTTGGATGGTGGTATTAGTATTGTACAGTGTTTTGTCATAAATTTTATATGAGCCAGAGAGTGGGAGGAAGACCTGAGTGTCGGCATAGTTAGTGTATGCTATGCAGAGAGCCTCCAGCTTGTTGAAGAGAGGTTTAATAAATATGTTGTACAAGGTGGGCGAGGTACAGGAGCCCTGTGGGACTCCACAGTGAATGGTGGTGGGTGCCGTGCAAGCCTGTGCGGAGAACACCTTCATGGCTCTTCCTTTGAGGAAGGAGGTGATTCAGGTAGTAGCTTTGGGAGTGAATTGCGCAGATGTAATGTGATGTCTGCAGAGGGTCTTATGGTCCATAAGGTCAAACGCTGCAGATAAACCAAGAAGGAGGAGAAGTGCTGGTTTGCCTTCGTCCATGATTTCAGCTAGTTGGTTCTTAGGGTCCAGTAATGCAGATTCAGTTCCGTGGCCAGGGCGGAAACCTGATTGTCTATTTCCCAAGATGCTGTTGGTTTCAAGGAAGTGCTGGATTTGGGAGCATGCAGCTTTGTCCAGGAGGGCCAAGACTTCAGTTTCCAAGCGGTCTAAGAAGGAGAAGAGTGCCTTGTCATGGGGGGAGGGAGATGATGGTGGAGGGTGAGATGAGAGGGTCAGGGAATTCTGGTGGGATCGAATTTTTCCCTGAAGGAGGTCTATTTTATGAAGCATAGCTAATTGAATGCCTGTGCACCATGATTCATCTTTAACTATGTCTTGGGTGCTGGGAGCTGGGGTAGCTAGTTCCCTGAATATGACAAACATCTCTTTGGATTCTGATTTGGCATTAGAAATCCTCGTGTTGAAGGAGTTGGATTTAGCTAGGATAATGGCTTTTTTGTATTGGGTAGATAGTTCTTTTAATTCATCATTAGTGGAGTCTTTAGGATTGGTTTGCCACTTGGTGAGCGCGATACGCTTGAGCTTGCATAGGTCCTGAAGTTCCCATGTGTACCAGGAGTTTGCATGACTAGTCATTTTGGCTTTCTTTCTTTCTAGAGGAGCTACGGTGTTGACTCCGTTTTTGAGTGTGCTGTTGTATACTTCGACTAGAACATCAGGGTCATTGGAAAAAGGAGGTCTGAGGGCTGGGACCTCCAGATAAGGTAGGACATTGTCTTTGGTTCATTTGCGGGCACACCAGGCTGGTGTTGGTGGTGAGGGAGTGGTAGGTTTGGTGGCATTGGTGGATGTTGGGATGGAGAATTGAATGAGGTGGTGGTCGGTCCAAGGACATGTGGTGTTGGCACTGATATCGGCTGATATGGTATTCTATTTATATCGTGCTCGTACACAAGTGTTTCAGAGCGCGAACAGTTATGGTCAGCTACCCAGTCAAGGATGCCTCCTTTGGTGTGTATCGGGTTGGTGACTCGTTGCACAAATCCCATGTTATGTAGTGCTTTGGCAAGTGATTTGGCTTGCTTGTCTTTGAGGTTGTTAAGGCCTAGGTTTAAGTCACAAAGTACGATGGTTTTGGTGGTGGTTTTTAGGTTCTCTCCCAGTAAATGGAGAACGTTTTCCTGAAAGTCTGAGAAAGGGCCTGGGGGTCGGTAAATGATGTGCATAGCAATAGTGCAATTGGGGAAAGGGACAGTTTGATGGCGATGGTTTCAGCATTGCCTTCCAGTGTGGAATTGATTTGGTGGAGGAGCAAAGATTCTTTGGCTATGAAAGCCACACCACCTCCTTTCATATGCAGTCAGTCCTGCCTGTGTATGGTGTAACCTGGCGGAAGGGCTAGGGCGATAGCGGGTCCCCTGCCTCGTGAAGCCATGTTTCTGTAATGGCGAGGAGGTCTAGGTTGAGGATGGCGAGTAAGCCACAGATCTCTGTGGCATGGGCTGGTAGCGAGCGTGCGTTAATGAGTGCACATTGGAGTGTGTTGGGGGAAGGCTAGGATTAGAGGCGGTTTAGCCAATGGATAATTTGGGAGGAGCGATGTTGGTCGCTGAGTGAGATGTGGGGACTGTGTGCTTGGTGGGGCATGGGGGAGAGTCTTGGCTATGCCGAGATGCACATCAGAGGTCTGAGGGGGCGGGGTGGAGTGATGTTGATGTTTCATATTGGGTGGTGTGAGGAGGTTAAGGGTGGAGGCAGGGCCGAGTTTATCTCATAGATGCCGTGGTATGTGAGGAACCTGGGCACAGTAGTTGGTTCTTGTGATCTGTTGGCATTGGGGGATTTGTGTTACAGCAAAGGTTTGGTACGACATCTCAGCATAGGTAGTCTGCGGACTAAGCATTCGAAGTGGCTAACCTTAAAGTGGAGCTTCTGAGTGTGTTGGGCCATGAGAGAGCTGAAGAGAGCAGGTAGGAAGAGAGTTGGGAGGATGTCATCCGTGTTGGGCAGTTTCGAGGCCACAGGGAAATATGCACAGAGTCCCCAGGTTCGCCTTGGTGACCTGGGGGGGACAAAAGGACAGTAACTTCCTCTGGTGACCCCTTGTGCAAGGGGTCACCAGAGGAAATTGCACTTCTGTCAGCTTGCCTGACTTAATGACGGGTGCATCTCCCGCTGCGGCCGTGGTGGGATAATGTGTCCCACTGTGGTGTGGTGGGACCAGGAGGCCCCGGCAGGGACCCGGCTCAGCCCCACCTCTTGGAGACTGCCGGCCCTGACCCCGGCCCACTCCCTGCAATCCTATCACTGTCCCAAGTAGGTTTTTGTTGTTTACAATGTAGGTTGACATCAATGATGACAAGTTTTTACTATAATTGTTGCTTTTTTGCATGAAATGTATTGAGTGTGAAGATCGAGCGAATTCGTTGATGCTCGTTGTAACTCCCTATTTTAGATAATTGACATTAAAACAGTTACACTTTGCCAACCTCCTGAGTTAGTTTGATTATTGATGTTTGAGTATATTCTGCATCTCCATCCATCTCAAATTATTGCTACCTCATCTTAAAGGGCTGGGTCGGACACCCCAGTTCACGTGGTAGCAGAGCGAGGATGGTTCAAAATCCATCGACCTAGTAAGATTTGGGGTCCCGGAAATATCAGACGTCCTCTGCCATTTATTGGAGGAACGTGAAGCTCCTTGTAGATAGTAGCCATTAGTTTAAAATAAAACTTTCAAGTACATGTGGGACGGGTCCCTTGTTTTCAAGCAAAACCCCCTCCCGACTTCTAAGAGAAGCTGAGCGAACTGAAGGTTGAAGCGGCTGCTTGAGGAGGAGATGATCCTGAGGGTCAGAAGTTGAAAACGTGAATGATGAGTATACTGAGTGAGGCTACAAACTGAATGAGCACTGAGTGGGGAAGAGTGATAACAGGGTAGAGTAACGGAGGGTTGGTTGATTGGGGTATTTTATTTTATTTGTTGGGTTAAGATGAAGAGCGTCATAGTGTGAGACTATGAGCGTCACAATTGAAGGTATATATACAAGGAGCGATCTATATGATAAGCCTGGAATCCTACATTCAGGACGTTTAGAAGGAGCTTGTCCCAGAGTCCAAGTGGATATATCTAGGCTACAAACGATCAAGGTATCGTTAAAGGCGACAGCTCATATTCCATTGGAGTCATTATTAGGGGCAGAGATAGTCACAAGGAGCGTTGACGAAGGTATGTGTGGGCCGGCCAGTCTGTCAGTTTGTCTGTTTGTCTGTATATTGTATATGATGTATGTGACAAAGAAACAAAATATTGAAAACAAGGAAGAAATAGACTGCTACGGAAACATTGAGATTTTAAAGTTAATTATGTATTTATATAATCGACTGATAATGTTTAGTGAATAAGTAGATTGAAATAAATGTGATATAGCGGTTTGGAGCTGCGACGATTGGTGCACGCTCATATTGTATTATTGTTAGGAAAGCATTTATTTGTGTGCAGTAAAATAAAACTGTGACAGTCAATTGCGACTGAGTTGTGATGTGATGGAGGATATTACTCCACTCATGCACCTGTGCAAACAGTTGCCAAAACACGCACCCAAGCTTAAGCAATACAGTGCATAATGGGTTAAGGGTACAGCAGTTAAAATGTTCATGCCATGGCCAGAAGGGGGACCACTGTCCGTCTAGAGCAGTTTTGCAACATATGACAACATATTTGCATGCAGCGTATACGGGAAAGAAGTTAGAAAAAAGATTAGCCAGCTTTGCAAGATGTACCAGGAGGAAAGGAAAGACCTGCCTCCTGAAGACTGAATGCTTAACCGGTGCAAAGAGGGGGGGTGAAGAGCCTTCTGCTCCCCTGGTTGTATACAAATTGTTCGTTTTATAACTGTTCGAATTACAATTAACCTTTTCACAATTGACCGAATTGTGAAGGTCAATTGTAACATATATGTGGGGGGAAAACCCCCACAACCTCCCACCCAACGCCAAACCCCCTATATATATATATATATATATATATATATATATATACACACACATATACGGTCAATTGTGAAAAGGTCAATTGTGACCCTTTAAATTCAGTCAATTGTTCATTCGAACAATTGTAAACGAACAATTTGGGTAATACTGCTCCCCCTACCACGCCTGAAGTAAATAGCAATAGTACGAAAGATGAAGGATTATATCCTTTAAGAGAGCTTAAGACAGCGACAGGGTATAGTAACCCGACGTATAAGTCACCTGCATGTAGCAGTGACGAGAGTCCCAAAAAGACTCCAGAGAGAGATGTGATTCCTAAAGTCCCACGAGACAAGGAAAGAAGTGATCGACCAGCTATGTCCCTAGACATAGAGAGAGAAATAAAAAGATGGAAAGGAGAGAAAGATAAAGCTCACAAGGTAGCGCTCATGCAGAACGAATGGATGGGTGGTCAGATATTGCTCAAACTTGATGGGAAGAGCATTGAGGAAGTGAGGCAAAAGAAAGATCAGGACGAGCAAGAAAGACAGGGAACAAGAGAAACTATTGAAAGAAGATAAATCCAAAAGAAAAGGCAGACAAAGACGGGAACAACTGTATCAAGATGAACAGTTGAAAAAAAAAGAAAGAGCAGAGGAGCAACGGAAGTATAACAATAGACAAAGAGCAATCAAAGAACGCGACAGGCTAGAAAAGGGAAGAGAGGAAGAAGAACAGAAATTAAGAAATAAAAGAATGCAAAGACGCAGAGATGAAGAAGTGCATAAAGCAAATGAGAAAAGAGATGAAAAAACAGGAAGAGGAAAGGGTAAGGGAGGAAGCAAGGAATCAAGGAAAGTTTGATGAGGAACTGGAACTCAATAGAAGGCAAAGGGCACGTGACATCAATCGAATAGAGAAAAAGTTAATGGAACCTAATCCCATGGGAGGACTTTGAAGAATTCTTCCCAACACATGAACCAATGCCAGGGCCATCTACAGCAGATGTAGAGGAAAATTTTGACATAGGAAGCATTGGAGAGAAAATCGATAAGGTTTATCATGAGATGAGGACCAAAAGTGAATAAAAAAATTAGGGAAAAAACTATTGATTTGAAGGAGCACAGTCGCAAGGCAAAGTCATGCCAGTTGGGGAAAAGATATGTCAGACAAAGATAGAGAAACCTTCTGTGGGGAGGAGGGCAGTAGTGCATGTGGTCCTGAGGGATGTTCTCTGACAGGCACAGAAGTGTGGTGGTCAGATTCTGACCCACCTAAACAGAGGACACCAGAGCCTCTGGCGTGGCCAGATCGATCTAAAGAACGATCCTGTAGTGTGAGGGGGGCTTGCCATCTTAGGTGAGCAGGTTAAGGTCATTACCGGGAAGAAGAAGGTGTGCAACCATTGTCCCTGCTATGGACAGGCAGACGAGGGCGGATGAATGCGATTTCGGGTTCTCACAGTTCCCGTTGTTAAAAAAAGGAGGGGTCAGACCACAGTATATACTGTGGCCCCAAATGGATAAGGATAATTTAAGGTGTAAACTCCTGAGTTTAACATCGGATGCCAGAAAATGGATCTGTGACTTAGAGAAAATGACAGGAGGAAATACGCGGGCTATAGGGGACATTAAAGGTCTTCTAGCAGCTATACTTGGGGAGAGAGCCGATGAGATTTGGTTGAGAGCAGGATACACAGGTGTCACTACCCAGAGCATAGCTCATGATTTAGCCCTGTTTAATAACTGTAGGGCAGCAGTTTGGAAAGTGCTCTGAGTACAGTATCCGAATACATCGGATATGTGATCGTTAATGGCACATAAGATGCAGGTTGGGGAGGATCCGCTTATCTACATTCAGAATTTCCAAGAGCAGTAGAGCTTGGAAACACGCAAGCCGTGGGGAAAATCTATACCTGTATTCTATCATACATTATGTCAAGGGCTGCCAGATAAGGTGCAGAGACAGCTCAAGAAGCTGGTGGGTATGGAGGCAAAACCATTGCCAGAAATACAATTGACTATAGTGCATTATTGCCAGTTGTTGCAAGAGAAAAATGCAGAATTTTAATCAAGGCATGCAGGGAGGCCAAATTAGGAGACTCCCTCCTGTATGTGTCATGCGCCGGCAGTGGAAATGCTGGAGCCGGTGGAGGATGCATTAGTATGGCTGGAATTGGAACCATATTCTGTGGTTTAGTGTTCCCCTAAAATTGCTGCCACCTCTATTTCTATGGACGTTTCCTGTTGCTCAGCATGTTGTATTCGTCTCTTGGAAACTAGCTCTTTGTTTGTACCAGCCTTTGTAGATTGCTTTCTTACTACCTTGTTGCTTTTGTCTCTCTGTCTTCCTCTGTGCTTATTCAACTATCTTTCTGCCTTCCAGGACATTCTATCGGTTTGGGATCCATTGCATCATTTGTTTACTTTTGGTTTCTCTCTCTTGTTGTTCTGCGCTTCGTGGCGCTGTCTGTTGCCTTTCCGCACCTCAGCAGTTATCTTTTTCCTCTTTACCTTAATTCCAGTTAGTAGTCTTCTTTGTTCGCTCTCTCTCTCGTAACTACGTTACGAGTCTTCTGACTTTACTCGGCACCTTGTCCGGCTCCCCTTGACGGTGCACCTTTCCTTACTGCTCCCCCTCCCGGTACTATCTTCTATCCTTCTTTCGTTCACTCTTTCCTTTCTCTTATCCTTTCTCTCTGTTCTATATTGTATGCGCTGATCTTTTCCTTAATTTCTTACAGCTTCCTCCTATCGATCTGCCTTTTGCTTCTTGGCGCTTCAGCTGGGGTTTATTTACCTTTCGTATCTGTCTACTCTGTCTGTTTCACTTATCTTTGTTACTTCATAGCTCTTCATTCTACCTTACGTTTTTGGATTCTGGACTTACCTGGAGTTCTTTTGGATTGCAAAGTCCATTGTTCAGTTGGGCACTTCCAGTTGTATTCTGTTCCAATCAGATCAAGAGGACTTCATGGACTTGTACGTTTGATTCCTACTCTCCACAGTCTTGTGGGATTCTCCTGCTGTTCTCAATTTATTTCAAGATTAAGAGGACTACTACTTACAAGTTCTACTGCCAAGTTTAGCCTTAACCACCACGACAGGGTTTTTTCTGCCATCAAGGCTTTTTCCCTGGACTTTTGGGGGCATGCTCCTTGGGGTTCCCCTCGATATGGGAACCCAAACAGGTCAAGGTGGCCTCCAAAGGAGCTAGGCCTTATTTACATTAAAAGAAGGATAAGAGGTCCAAGGAGACTAAGAAGTCTCGAAGAAAGAAGGATTCCGAGACCTACGAAAGCACCTTGGAAGATTCAGGTGAGGAGAGGGAACGGGGAGGATTGTCTAGTCTTGACAGTATGTTGGACATGTGGAATGACAGGACATTTAGCACGAACATGTGGAAGTCAGGGGTATGTGCAGAATGGGCAGTTCTCAAGAGGGGGGAACCACTTTTCCGCCTGCATATAGCTCACAAAATAGGGATGGGTTTTACCCAAGATCAAACAGTGTATCAAGCACAAGCGCCAAGAATACAACAGGCTTTTCAACCACAGCAAGCACCGTTGAATCCGCCACAAGGGCAGTCACAGCATGCACCCATGCAAATACAACAGAGCGCAAAAACAGGTCAGTTATTGACTCCTAGGATAGGGGGTGCCACTATCGAGGGTGGAAATCCTCTCAAGGGCTGGAAATACTGTCAAGGGCACAGGGATAAGTATTTACCCCCAATAGGGTAGCTCACTGGGTGACTTGATGTGTTCAGTACTATCAGTAATGTCAAGAGGAACCGAGGGTTGACGTCACGATAGGAGCCAGATCTTTTTATTTTTTAGTAGACAGGGGTGCAACTCGCTCATGTATACGAGAGGGAAAATGTTTATTATCTGTTAATGCCATGAATGCTCAAGGTTTCACAGGAGCTACAAGTAGAGTTCCTTTTACTGAAGAATTGCCCGTCTCTATAGCAGAATGCGATATGTCCGTCCCATTGTTGTATTCAAACCAGATGCCAGTTAATATACTGGGGTGAAATTTGATGACAAAGTTGAATATGATGATTTCATTTACTAATGAAGGCATAGTGTGTTCACTGCAAGGAATACATTCTTTAAATGTGAGTGAATTCATTATGGCATTCACAGGACAAATAGCCATACAAGGGGTACCATTAGAACCAGAAGTATTTCATCACGGGGTACTAATTTTCTTAACATGGTTGCCTGGTTTAGTAGGTAAGACTATGAGAATACCTGATGAATTTCTCTTTAGACCAGAGATTCCCATGGACGAAGACGGGGGTGCCAGATTTTTTCCCTTGGAGTTACAAGCAGTTGTAGTACGAGGGGTCTTGTCTATGCTCATAGGATTTGATGACAAAGGCACATCATGGAGCACAGTGATTGCCATTGGAGAGCGTTGCAGGTTAACTGATGCCACTTATGAGGATATATTTAAAGACGACCCCTCTGATGACGAAGTAGTGTTCGAGATTACATATTGGATTAGGGCAGAAAAACACAAAGTCCCACAGAGGATGATGATAGTGAGACAGCGACCTGCATTTTTTGATGAAGACATGGAGAAAGTGCTAGCTTCATTGTGGACCACAGGCCCTTATGACGTAGGCCTGTTAAAGGGGTTGCAGAGGTTAAGATTAAACTGAAGCCAGGAGCAATCTTACCTCGAGCACGACAGTATTGCATGTCTTGTGAGGCAGATGAGGGTATTTTTAAGACAATATCTGCCATGATGGGTTAGTGACGTCAGAGTCACCATGTAATACCGCAGTGTATGCTGTCAAGACATCGAAGGAATGTCGTTGCATTTAATTCAGGATATGTGCCTGACTAACCAGATTGTAGAGGCCCAGGTTCCTCTACTTCCTAATCCAGTGATTTTATGTAGTATCCCCGTTGAGGTGCGATATTTTACTGTGGTTGACTTTAAAAATGCGTTTTTCTCAATCACGTTGCATAAAGATTCTCAGGATCTGACGTAATTTACATTCAGACAGACAAAGTTAAAAAGAACAAAATTAACCGAATGGTATTGGGAGTCTCCATCGATTTTCAATAGAGTCCTGCAGATGGACTTAAGCAATAATGATTTGCCAAGTGTTATGTTGCAATATCTAGATAATATTTTGGTCTGCAGCATGTCAGACGAAGAATGCAGACAAGACTCAATTCAGCTAATGATTGTTTTAGCCGAAAAGGGATATAAGGTGGACAAAGAGATTTGCAGTATTGTCAAAAAGAGGTTCTATACAAAGGCCAGTTAATCTCGCATGAAAGAAAGTTACACCTAAAAGGGCTGAGGCAATTTTGAAAACAGCAAAACCGCACACAGTAAAGCACATGCAGCAATTTCTTTGGCTATGTAATTATGTTAGGGAATAGTTATCTGATTATAGTTCATATACAAGGCCGTTGGTGCAGGCCCTGAAAAAAGGCTCAAGCGAGTCAGGAAAAGATTGTATGGACTGAGGAAATAGAGGAAGGGTTTGAGGAGTTAAAAAAGGCAATTTGAACAGCTCCAATCTTAGGGATTCCTAATTATTCTGAGGAATTATTTTTATTTTTGATCACGAATGGAACAGTCATGACGGCAGTACTATCGCAGAGAACTACGTTGGGGTACAAGCCTTTAGCATATTACAGTGGGATTTTGGATCTAGTAATGAGGGGTCACTTCCCTTGCGAACAATCTTTGGCAGCCACTGCATTCGCTATTGAGAAGTCTGCCAGCATCGTAATAGGGTGTTCCATGATGTTGTTTGTTCAGCATGCACTCTTTGCTGTTTTGGAAAAACCTAAGGGTACATTGATGTCTCCTGCTTATGAGGTGGTTACATCGAATCCAGCAATTAAAATTGTCAGATGTAAAACGGTAAACCCTGCCACGTTTGTAGCTGAGCCACTGGCAAAGGACGAGCAGGCACATGATTGCTCAAACTATGAGGAGTTCGATGATGATATCCCAAGAGTGAAAGAAAATGCTTTGACAGCTGGGGCGATTCTTTTTATTTATGGTTCTTCGAAAATTGATCAAACTGATGGGCAATGATATTCAGGTGCCGCTGTAATTAAGCACAAGGTTAATGGGAAATTCAAAGTAATGACAACTGCACGACTACTGTATCACTTTTCAGCACAGGCTGCAGAATTAGTGGCATTGATTGTCACGCTCAAGAAGAGCGCAGACCAGGAAGTGACCATGTACAGTGACTCCACCTATGTGACGTCGACAGTGCATGCAGGGCTAGTACGTTGGAAAAGGAGGTGCTACCTCTGTACGGACGGCCCTCCAGTGCAAAATGGTGCTCTATTGGACAGACTTATTAAAGCACTACAACTCCCAGTAGCCATCACAATATTTAAGTGTGCAGTTCACACTAAGAGAGCAGACTTTATCTCATTTGGAAACCAAGCCATAGAGGAAGAAGCAAAACGAGTGATTGAAAAAATGGTGGTGATGTTGATTTTAAATAAAAGTTTCAATAATTTATCGAAGACACAATTAGTGGAAGTTCAAGGTGGAGCACCACAAGATGAAAAAGATCTGTGGACATTGGGGGGGTTCTTTATCACCTTCCGACGCACTGTGGTGACAGGAAAGCACTAGTAAACCGGGTGGCGTTGGAACAGCTACACTACCCTGTGCATGTCACTAGGGAAAGCGTCGGTGCAACTATTGCGGAGGAATGGTTTGTACCAAATTTGTTAGAAAACATTGCTTTTTATGTAGTAAATTGCATCGTATATCAAAAGTTTACTGCTGGGTACACATTGCAAACAGTCAGAGGAGTAATACCTCGACCGAATGGTCCTTTTCAGCATTTACATATTGACTATGGTGATAGGCTGCAGGTCTGTAATGGATATAGGGCCTCATTCCGGGTTTGGAGCTAACCATGGAGTAATTAGCTCCATGGTTGCCTCTGAAACCGTCCCAAATCCGGCATGGTGAATGGAGTAATTACCGGTCCATTTCAGGGTTGGAGGGACCGGTAATTCCCCATTCACCTTTTGCCCTTCCCCATTCCCATTTCTGCCACATAGGGCTCAATGGGAATGGGGAAGGAGGTAATTACGGCACCGTAAATTACGGTACCGTAATTACCTCCGAGGTACCTTTGCGGGTCCCGTACTTAACTCCTGCTAAAAGCAGGAGGTAAGGAAGGACCCGCAAAGGGAACTCGGAATACGGAGGTAAGGGATTACCGGCATCGGCACCCTTACTGGTGCCGGTAATCCCTTACCTCCAACCTCGTAATGACCCCCCCATAGATATATGATAGTGGTGGCTGATCCATACACACATCCAGATGCCACTTGCGCTGTGACATGTTTAGTTCGAGAAGTATTTCCTATATGGGGAATATGTGAGGTATTAAGATCAGATAATGGTGCACATTTTGTGAATGAAGTAATCAAACAAATTAGCTTATTGCTTAGTATAAAGCATGCATTTTCCTCAGCTTATCACCTGCAAGCTAACAGGATATGTGAGAGACTCAATGGTCTGCTCAAAGAGAGAATAGCCAAGCTTAAGTTAACATTGAAAAAAGGATGGTTGCATTGCCTGCCTCTCGCATTTTATGCATTGAGGAATAAAGCAGTCTCTGACCATCACCTAATGCCCCATGAACTAGTAACGGGGAGGTGAATGAGAACACCTCTCACTCCTCCATTGAGGACTAGAAGCGATGCCCAAACAACAGCAGAATCATTGGGAGATGAGCTACGTGCCTACTTAACATGTATGACTACAAGTATCTCTGTCATTTCAGACCAAGTCAAGCGGACCAGGTGTCGGTCTCAGAACACAGATGAAGACCATACAGCAACCGGACCAAATTAACTTTTATTACCAAAAATATTCCCAGGAGATCAGGAGCTGATCAGAAACTTTGATCGAAAATGTAATAGGCCCAGGTTTAACGGTCCTTTCATCGTAGATCGTAGAGGACGTCACGCCATCAGAAGTGAAAGTTCTAGGAAGACATGCTTGGATATTCCTCAGCGACGTGAAAGTCTACGCTGGCGAGACTGTTCCACCCCCACCTCATTCAGAAGCAAGCCACGGAGAAGATGTTCAACATGTGCAGACAAGATCGATGACGAGGAAGAAGGATGCAGAGACTGTCCAGTAATGACAGATAAAGAGTTCTTGGACTGGGGTTCATTCGAGACACTCTTTGTAGCTACTAAACAAGGGGTAAAAAAGCTATTGTTCTTAAACCACAGGAGTTTGCTGAACATTGGACTGAGGCATATTGAAGTCTTGAAAGGAAAAGAGATGTCAGACCTAGAGCTTCTCTTTGATGATTGTAAGAGGGAGCAGTTCCCCGATTCCTTTCTCACTGAGTTTCTCTTTGGAGGTGCCCATGGTGGTGCCTAATGGCAACATACATCGGATCATTCTTGATATTTTTCTCTTCATTTTTTGTGTGTATCCATCATTTGTTGGGAGAACTACCAATGTTCGTATGTTCTTGCAAGATCCTAAGAATGGTCCAATCGTGAGGAGACTGCTTATGGCCATAATTGAGCAAATCCTCCAACTGCCTCCAGTAAAGCAAGCACAGATGGTCCTGTCTGACGAAGACGCACACAAACTGCTTGGAATGGTCTTTCATTTTATAATTGAAGAGCGTCCTCATCTTTTTGGTAGACAAACCAATACTCGTGTATTCCTGAGAGATCCTAGGAATCGACCTATGATAGATTGGCTGATACATGAAATTCACAGGCAGATCTGTTTATTGCCTGACACACCTTTAATGCATGAATGGGCTTGTCAAATGAAGACATTCATAATTTACTGGTGCTGGTCTTTTACTATTTATTGGAAGTACATTCTTATTTTGATTTGGCGAAAAGACATCTCGTTTGTGTTTATCCGGAATTCTAACAATCATCCTGCATACAGCCAGCAGTTTGTGGAGCTTGTGGAGCAAATCCAGCAATTGCCAGAGCATTTTATGCGAATGCCCAATTAAAGTTCGTTTTTTCCTTCCTTAAAAGTAAGAAGCTATGGGCAACATTGATAGCAATAATAATGTGGCAAATAACGAGAGAGCACCACAACATACAAGAGGTTATTGTTGTATAAGGTGGACATACTGGTACATAATCTATACATGCATCATGTTCATTATTATTCTACTTTCATTCACAGTGTGTACTGTCTTTTATGTAGATCCAAACAAAGATCCTGTGTATTGTCCTATGCAGCAGGAGGGTACAGGTGTGGCAATTATAAGACCACTGAGGCCTTATGTGATAGTTCCTACTCCAGGGGCGCAGATGAAAGTGCCTAATTCGGGGATATATAGGTCTAAGCTTCCCTTTGGGGGGAGGCCAGCATTGCACATTTTTCATGATTCTTTGTTACCTCCGTATCATGCCAATAGGAAGAGACCTTATGTGACTGTTTCTACACCAGTAGCACATGTAAAGACACCAATTAAACTGACAAGTGTCTCTATGATTCCCCCAGTGAAAAGGAATTATGCAGACATACTTCATGACATGATTATAAGAGCTCATGAGGCAAGAAGGAGACCTAAGAGAAGTACAAGGGAAGATGATCATGACTTAAATGATTATCTAGACAGCACAGCACATTTGGTAAATAACATGGTATCAGCACATGAAAGAGGTAGGAAGGAGAACCTCAGAAGAGGAATGCTATGTATGTCTCTTCTTCCTTATAGTATGGGGAAGTCTAAAATATCCATAGTCTTTGAAATAGATGATCAGATGGCACACTGTCTATCTCACATTGGACTCTGTCAAACAAGAGGTCAATTGATGGGCAAAACAGCCTATTTAGCATGGGCAACAGAATGGACCGATCCGGATGAAGATGATTATGTTCAAGACACAAAGACAAGAGCAAAGGCCCATACTAACAATCACGTGATACGATACGAACAGCCTGGAGTGAAAGGGGCTGGAATCATATGGGAAGTGACTAGAAGACTTGAAAGTCCAGGAATATCAGCAGAAGAGATTCAAAGATGGAAGAACAGAGGCCAAATGCAGATTTGGGGATCAGTCCAGATAGATGGGAAGAAGGAGTCGTCATCTGCAGAGCATGGGTAGTAATGGGATGCTACAAACCGACAATTGACATTGTAGAAAATGGATGCAAACCTCTAGGCCGAAACTTGCTAAACTACTTACATGGGTCGAAGACAAAGGAGGGCCCTTACAGATAGTGCCTTTGTATAGTGAAAAACTATGTTTCAGAAATAATGGCACAACAAAACTTGGAGAAAACAAGAATTGTGGTTGAATCTTTGATGTGCCAGGAATGAGCATTGGAACAGCAGTGATAATGGATCACTACTGGGCTTGTATGAAGCTGCCCAGGGATTGGGGTGGACTATGTTCTATAGTGAATGTTAATGTTCCAGCATTGGTGATTCCAAAAAGTGACCTGGATATTGGCGAGTTTCCTAAAGCAGATGCTCACCTGAGGAAAAAGAGATCTGCTGAACTCCTGTATCGACTGAAGAGAGAGAACGTTTTCTCAGCTAAGTCAATAAAAGCCTTTGATTCCATTCCATATGAACATAGATTGTTTAGTAAGACTTCATCAATATTCATGATAATCTTCATGCCCAGGATCCAGACAGTTGCAAATACTAAGTGGTTACAAATAACCAGATGGGAATTGTTGCAGACGATCAATACTACCATAAAGGGATTCAATGCTATCAAGGAAGAGCTGAGAGCCATACGACTGATGACACTTCAGAATAGATATGTCCTCTCATGATTACAGCTATGGAAGGTGGATGCAGGTGTTTGTGCCAAAATTGGAGAATCATGATGCACGTTCATACCTTCTCATGATGATGAGAATGGCACCTTGACAGAGGCCATATCGATGCTGACGAAGTTACACATCCAGATAGAAGAAGAGGAAGACATTGCTGAAGACAGTTGGTTTGGATCAATATTCTTGTGGGTCCCACAATGGATGGCAGATATGTTTAAGTTCCTTGGAGCCTTGATAGTGATGCTATTACTTGGATTTTGTGTGATCAGAATAATCATCTCACAATGCAAGAAGACTGCAAAGAAAACTAATGAAGATTATGATTCATGTTGAATCAGGATGGAAAACTAAGGAGCTGATAGATGAAGAAATCAGAGACTATGTGAAAGCCAGCATACACGCACCGGAAGGAATGAAGTTCCTGTACCCAAAGAATCATAAGACGTACGTGGGGAAGTGGATCTATTGTAGTCCAAGTGGGCAATGCATGCTAATGTCTTGGAGTACTGATGAGCATGTCAAATCAGCGGGATGCCTGAAAGGAGTCATAAAGATATGGGTCCCCAAGAAGCATTTCTTCAAACAAGGATGTCTAGATGTGAAGACTGATGAGAGAGTGGTCAATGAATCGCCCAGAGGGGTAAGTGTAGAGGTGGCGCCATGTTCCCCACCCAAATCTCCTCCCCCGTGTTGCTGGGAGCCAGAGTGTGAGACACGTGCAATACCAGTGAGAGTGCCAATACCGAAGAGAATCCTAGACGTAAGATTCCTATTGAGAAAGCCATACATGCATACACGACAATATGATGGCTGTTTGAATGAAATCCCAGAAGAAGTGTGAAAACTGAGCAAAAGAGAATATTGGTGACATCATAAAGAATAGAGCTGACACACCCAAAGGAGATGCAGGGATGAGAGAACACAAATGTTCCATAGACACCCTGAAGAGGAGATGTCAAAGATGAGGAACATTACGGGCTTGAGATGAAGATGATCATCCTAATAGAAATAATGATGAAGCTATCAAGTCATTTTACAATTGTACAGAAGCAGTAACGCATGTAGACAAAGGTCCTCATTACGACCCTGGCGGTCTGGGAACTACAGTACTTGTAAGCATGCTGGTACCGCAGTTCCCGGACAGTCATACTACATGTTCTGGTCGCGGGTGCCTGTCGGCCCGCCAAGTTTGTCCTGGCGGGCTGACAGGCACCCGCGATCACATCACGTCAGATGCACTGGCACAACTCTGAATGTGCCGGTGCATCCGACGTCCCCATACCCATTCAGCCCTATGGGGCAGAATGGGGAGGAGGAGGCCCTTGATTCTGTCACCTGACAATGAACAAGTACCGGGTCTGCCTAACTCGGCATGACCTGGTTCTTGCCCATTCACGGACGCCAGAAAAAATGCAACTCCGGCGGCAGCCGTGCCTGTTTTACAGGCACGGCTACCACCAGGGTTGTAAGTTGGCCCAAAGTATTCTTAAAGCCTAGCTATGTAGTGAATAGATTGCGGCAATGCACCAACGTATATGCATAGGAAACCTATGAAGTATGGATGATTCCACAACGCACTTTACCAGTGCTAGATCCAGTGAAAAGGAAGGTTTTCAGTGTGTCACAGTTAGAAATCAGAAACGTAACCATGGAGGTGAACCAAGGAAGGGCTTGGCTGGCTCAACACCAAGAAGTCAAGGCCACCTTGGGCCTGAATGTCCGCACAGCAGTGACAGAACATGTGAAAGAACAAAACTCCTGTTTTAGGTGAGGAGTGAGAACATTGAAGACGCCAGAGGTTCATCATTTAATAGTATTTTAAATGCAGAAAGACTCGAAAACATGGTCTGCAGTCACGTGGTTTAATGAAAATAGACACTGGGACGAGCTGTATTGAAACCAAGAAGACAGAATATGCCTATACTCCCTCATATTCTCGAGCTCATAGAACATTTTCAAGGCTAAGTTCAAAGCTTAATTGACTGGCAGACTGCAAGGGTGATGATGGATGACAGGTTCATTGGTGGGAAGCTATGGTTATGACCAGCCCACCAGCACCTGGATGTTAGCCTGCATGCTGCTTGCTTAGGTGCAATATTACAGTAGGGTACAAGGGTGCCAACCAATTATAGAGGGCCACGTAATAGAAAGCCCTATAGTTTGTATAACCAATGGGACATCGTGTATTTGATGACATTCGTAGTGACCTGCACTAAAGGAGGGCTTAATTTCCCCATCTGATGTTAGAGACCCAATCACCTTCCCAACAAGTATGGAACCTAGATGTTCCCTGTAACCCTATCACTTTCCCAAGTAGGCTTTTGTAGTTTGCAATGTAGGTTGACGTCAATGATGACAAGTTTTTAGTATAAAAGTAGCTTTTTTCATGAAATGCATTGAGTGTTAAGATCGAGCAAATTCATTGATGTTTGTTGTAAATCCCTGTTTTAGATAATTGACATTAAAACAGTTACACTTTGCAAACTTCCTGAGTTAGTTTGATTATTGATGTTTGAGTATATTTTGCATCTCCACCTATCTCAAAGTATTGCTACCTCGTCTTAAAGGGCTGGTTCGGGCACCAAAGTTCATATCATCCTCAGAAGATATAGCATACTTTGACGGTAACATACAATGCAAGCGGTAGGCAATGCAGCCATCCCTTTTTTAATGTTATATTAAGCTTTGCTATTTTCTTCTTCAAAAGGCAATTTAATTTCTCACATATTCCATTGGCTTGCAGGTGATAGGCCGAAGCAAACGTATGCTTGATGCCTAAGAGTGAGACTATATTTTCAAAGAGGTCATTCACAAAGTGCGGTCCATTGTCAGATCGCAAAACTTTGCACTCCCCCCCATCTTGGAAATACTTCACAGACTAGAAACCTTGCAGCGTATACAGCATCACGATGTGTGTACATACCTGATTCAAACCATCTAGAAAAGGCACACACTACAACTAGCATGTATCAATAACATTAAATGTTTGCAACGTATCCACATGTTAGGCAGAGTTTGTATGCAGTACCCTTTGGGACCACTACACACAACTATGACTACAGGTGTAAGCAAAACCAACCTTTGGTATAAGTCTGTACTACACAGTTTTTGGTAGCGGAGCTGAGCATCCAGGTGAATCTCAAGAGGCAATGTGAGCTGTAAGGATGTTACACAGAGGTCTACAATCACAGGTGTTCAAATACACTCTTACACTCAAGGTTTTTTCGTTTAACACTTATTAATTTATTCAACAGTCAGTTATAAAACATTCACAAGAAGGAGGCAGTTAAATACCTTACACAAATATACTTCAGTATTTTACACTATACGTTTTTGAGGCATTTAGACTCCTTTGAAGGAGGAGCAAAATGGCATTCAGAATACTTTGAAGTAGGAGCAAAAAGGAATAGGTCATTCAGAACATGAAAGGTTACAAGTTATTCTTAGACAGTTCACCTGAAGAGTCGATTCAATTCAATAGGTTAGGCCAAAGTCAATGGGCGAAAGTCTTGGATAGGGTAAAGCAGTTCTGGGAGTGAAACGGAAATGTCTTGGCACAAGTTCTTAGGAGTAGTTTGTAGCAAGAAGAATTATATGTTGGGTCACATGCTGATTAGGCCTGTGAGTTGGGAAAGTTTCAAACACTTTCACCGCGAGAGGTAAGTACTCTCAGTCTGATTTTACAGTACCTTTACAAATGAAGAAAAAGATGCAGCTGGTGACCTCTGATCTTGCAAGTTCCTGCAGATCTTGCTGTTCTTGGGGTCAGTCGTGGGGATAAGAGGGAGGACATTGGGGGACTCCTGCACTGCACCCAGACTGGTCAAAAAGCTGGCAAACGGCAAATCTTAATTTCCAGTAGCTGTAGTCAAGCACACAAACTGGTTTCCCTCTCCCTGGTTATTCAGTTTCCTGCAGCACTCTGAGGAAAATACAACCAGCTCCGAGAATGGTATCCAGGTGGCTTAGGGTCGAGTTGATTGGTCCCACCAACTCAAAGGCAGAAGTCGTCCTTGCAGGGCTTCTCTGTCGAGATGAACTTTGCGATTCGGACCTGCAGCAGGGCTTCACCGGGCCAACCAACAGTCCACGAGTTGCAGGAGCTGTCCTCTTCAAGGTCCTTTTCGGTTCTTTCATTCCAGTGGTCGACTCCGCCTTTCAAGCAAAGAGACTCGTCTTTTATCCAGTTTCCTCCCATTCATTCCAGCCTAGCTGCCACTCACCCAGCAGGGTGGCTGTCCTTGCCGGATAGTCATCCAGCCAATCACGCCAGAGAGCATTTGGGTCTCCTAGCAGACTAAGCACAGGGAGTTTCGGGCACCTCCCTCACTTCCTGCCCAACCCAGACACTCGGGCACTAGAGGCGGTCTTCAGTCCTGTAGCCCGCCAAAGGCGATGGAACAAAGGGACCAAACCTGGTTTGGTGCACAGAGCAAAACTCTAGAAGGACCTTTCCACAAAGAAACAGTGAAAAAAGAAGACCGGGACCTGTTTTTACAGAGGGGGCTCAGACGCCATCTTGAAAAACATGGCTCCTGCGATTTAACGCGACCGGTGTTCGCGGTCGGGAAAAATCATGGTAGTTTGTTGTAAAACCACTGCCACCAGCCATTTCGAGAGGAAAGGGTAGCATTTGACTGCTACATGAGTATCTAGACACAGGGGATACTAAGTAACCCCTCCTGCACTCTATTGTAAGATAGGGTGTGCTGGGTCTAGGAATTTAAAAAGACTAGTAAAGTGAATTTCACTTTACTTACTCTGGGAAACAGTAGTTCATCCCAGAGAAGGTATTTAAACTGAGGGTGCTGTGTGACACAAATGAAAAGATGCTGCCTATGGAGTTGTCTAAAACTCCATAACCAAAGAAATCACAAGAGTAAAACACACAGAATTAAAAAGTTCAAAGTCCCAAAGTTTAGCAAAAGAGCTGGAGGTCTCTAATGTGGGAGGAATTGGCAAATTTTTTAGAATTCTCCCTAACACTGGTCCCCCCCCCCAGACTAAGGGACAGGAGGATCTTATCCCCACCAGGATGGATCTCCAATTGCAAATCGGTTATTTGGCATGCTGAGTACACCAGCAACCTTTTGTAACCCTTGCTATGGCACTTTTATCAGTGGTTTTCATTTGTAAGCTATATGACTTACAAACCTTGTTTGGTACATCTCTTTTATTTAAGGAATAAGGGATCTGATCTAACAGTCCTTCAGAAGTTGTAACAACCTCTGAACCTACAATAGGCTTTTTCATGGGGTCCAGAGAAAGAACTCCCTTAGACCTAGAGGGGCCTCCATGGTTCCTCACCACCTCTCTCACAAGAGCAGGTTGGGTCTCAGGTATCTTGGTTGGACAGGCTTTGGTCAAGCAAGGTACATGCTGCCACTTCCTCTGAGATCTCATTTTACCTGGTTTACAAGTTTCCCTCCTAAAACTAGGATTTACACTGGAGTCTTCAGTAGAAGATCCAACAGTCTTGAGGTGTTTAGCCTTAGACCTATTATTCCTGCTTTTCCAACAGCTGTGAGAATTACCAGTTCTCTCAGGCCTAGAGAGGGGTCCAATTTGTCTATATACCTCTTCCTCAGAAGAAGGGTGATTCAGAGACTTTACAACTGGATGGGCAATGATGGAGCTTAGGTGGGGCTCCAATTTCTCTATTATTCTAACCTCAGCTTTGCCTTGGTTAGAGGTCAACTCACTAACACAAGGGCTTACAGTGGGGGTCTCCGTAGAGGGTCCTGCAGGCTCAGAGTGGTCTCTTAAGGTTGCCTCTCTAGCCAATTTGGTTTGGTTCTGTTTCTGCTCACTGGGAGGCCTGGGGTACTGAACACTACTCCTAGAGTTTTTAAATCATTCCCCAACATGACTCTCCCAGGCACCTAATTCTGAATACTGACAGGAATCCTTACTGTCATAGTGTTACACTGAATGAGAGCTGGTAGAATTGGAACTAATTAGACAGGGCCTCCAGCAAGCTTTGTGGGGCCCGTGGGTGCCTTAGCAACATCCTCAGATTTGAAAAAGGTTTCATCCACCACTGTAATGCTGGCCCCAGTGTCTCTAATGGCAGGGGTTTCCTGACCATTTACAAGTACACTGTCCTTGTAATATTCTTTTGTGTTATCTGGAATTAAATTATAGACATCTAAATTCTGCTGTTCCCCCAGACACAGGGACACTAAAGAAATACTGGCAGAGAGTCCAATGGGGTCTTCAGCCAATAGTTAAAAGTTTCCACTAGCCATATGTACTTCTTCCTCTGGGGAGAAGGTTAAGGAGGCAGTGTGGATCCCTGAAGGTTTACCCTTGCATCTGGGATCCCCTTTCACATGGTTAGTTGACCCACAAGCATAACATTTTCCAAATGTTTTGACAAATGGGGGCTTCTGCTGACCTCCCTCTAGTTTGGCACCAGAGGTTTCAAAACCTGATTCGGTTTTCCTTGTGGCTTACCCTTTTTCTGTTTGGGGCCCTCTTTTTGGATTGAAGGTATTAGAATTCTCTTAACCATTTGTCTTTTGCTGCTTCCCTTCATCCTTTTTCTGAGTTGCCCCAGAATCCTTGTGAGTAGCCCTGTTGGCAACCCACAAGTCAGCAGCGTTTGCTAGCTTCTTGGGATCAAGCTCTTTAGAGTCAGCCAAGTTCTGTCTCAGCTCAGGAGAGCAGGCAGCAAAAATATATTCCATCATAAACAGATTTCTCATTCCTTCAAAAGTGTTAACTCTGTAACCCTTAACCAAGCCATCTAAGTTCTTCAAACAGGCACATATCCAGGAAGCCCAAAGGGCAGCATCATTCTTTGTGAGGGTCCTAAACATCTTAAGGTACTGGGAAGAAATTTTCGCAAATATAGCTATCAAAGCTAGCTTCACATTTTCATACGCCAATCTCTCAAGTTCCCCCACCTCCATTAGAGCATCAGGTGCAACCTGGGGGAGCCTAGACAAAAGCCAAGGAATCAACTGATTCCCTGTGAAACCCCAAATACCATTGTTATACTCAAAAGCACCCAACCAATCCAAAATATAAAGTTTCACCTCATACATAGTCACAGCTTCCTTGGGTATGAGAGGACTCTTAGGACTTGAAGACCTAGAAGACTCTGGGATAGAAACATTTTCAAGAGACAATTTCTTCATTTCAAGAGCATGTTGCATTTCCATTTCTCTGAGTTTGATTTCTTGATGTTTGTTTTCATTTTGCATTTGGAGCCTTTTGAACTCTAACTCAAGTCTCATTTTTTCAAGGGAGACAAATTCTGGACTCAGTGCTGGACCTTTTAGGGTCCCTGTGGCTAAAGGCCGAGGCCCAAGAGCTTGTTGAGGTAAAGAGGGGCTCACATCCTGAGACTCCTCTAACTCTTCTGATGCTTCAATAACATTAGAGTTAGACTCTGAATCATTATCATTCTCATCAGCATTTTCCACATTTTCTGAAGCAGTAGGGGTGACATCCCTACTTCTCAGACTTTGATAATTCAACAATCTTTCAATCAATTCATTGTTCTTTCCTTTTAACAGGGAGATTCCTGACCATACACATTTCCTTCAGTTGATCTACTGTTAGAATGATCAGGGCTTCCCGTCTGAAGTTATCCATATCAGGCATGATAAAATTGCTTTTATAGTGGTGCTTAGCCTTGTGAAGGTTACTATTTGAACAAAATTAAAGCAGAGCTCTCAATGTAACAACTCTACAATGTATCCTCACCGCTTGCCACCAGTGTTAGGCAGAGTTTGTATGCAGTACCATTTGGGACCACTACACACAACTATGACTACAGGTGTAAACAAAACCAACCTTTGGTACAAGTCTGTACTACACAGTTTTTGATAGGAGAGCTGAGCAGCGAGGCTTATCTCAAGAGGGAATGTGAGCTGTAAGGCTGTTACACAGAGGTCTACAATCACAGGTATTCAAATAAACTCTTACACTCAAGGTTTCTTAGTTAAACATGTATTAATGTATTCAACAGTCAGTTATAAAACATTCACTAGAAGGAGGCAGTTAAATATCTTACAAAAATATACTTCATTATTCTACACTATAAGTTTCTGAGGCATTTAGACTACTTTGAAGGAGGAGCAAAATGGCATTCAGAATACTTTGAAGTAGGAGAAAAAAGGAATAGGTTATTCAGAACATGAAGGGTTACAAGTTATTCTTAGACCGTGCAAATATTTTGAGTTCACCAGAAGAGTTGATTCAATTCGGTAGATTAGGCCAAAGCCAATGGGCTAAAGTCTTGGATAGGGTAAAGCAGTTCTGGGAGTGAAACAGAAAAGTCTCGGCACAAGTTCTTAGGAGTAGTTTGTAGCAAGAAGAATTATATGTTGGGTCACCTGCTGATTAGGCCTGTGAGTTGCGAAAGTTTCAAGCACTTTCACAACGAAAGGTAAGTACTCTGTCTGATTTTACAGTAACATTACAAATGAAGAAAAAGATGCAGCTGGTGACCTTTTCCTGGCAGTTCCTGCAGATCTCGCTGTTCCTGGGCCTCATTCGTGGGGACAAGAGGGAGGACGTCGGGGGACTCCTGCACTGCACTGGGACTGGTCAAAAAGCTGGCAACCGGCAAATCTTCGTTTCCACTAGCTGTAGTCAAGCACACAAGCTGGTGTCCTTTTCCCTGGTTATTCGGTTTCCTACAGCACTCTGAGTGAGAAAAATACAACCAGCTCTGAGAATGGTATGCAGGTGGTTTAGGGTCGAGTTGATTGGTCCCACAACTCAAAGGGAGAAGTCGTCCTTGCAGGGCTTCTCTGTCGAGATGAACTTAGGAATTTGGACCTGCAGCAGGGCTTTACCGGGAAAAGCAACAGTCCAGGAGTTGTAGGAGCCGTCCTCTTCAAGCTCGTCTTCGGTTCTTTCGTTCCAGTGGTCGACTCTTCCTTCCAAGCCAAAAGACTCTCCTTTTATCCAGTTTCCTGCCATTCATTGCAGCCTAGCTGCCACTCACCCAGCAGGGTGGCTGTCCTTGCCGGACAGTCAGCCAGCCAATCACGCCAGAGTGCATTTGGGTCTCCTAGCAGACTAAGCACAGGGAGTTTCGGGCACCTCCCTCACCTTCTTGCCTACCCCAGAGACTCGGGCGCCAGAGGTGGTCTTCAGTCCTGAAGCCTGCCAAAGGCGATGGAACAAAGGGACCAAACCTGGTTTGGCAAGCAGAGCAAAACTCCAGAAGGACCTTTCCACAAAGAAACGGCAAAAAAAGAAGACCAGGACCTGTTTTTACAGAGGGGGCTCAGACACCATCTTGAAAAACATGGCTCCTGCAATTTAACGCGACCGGTGTTCGCGGTCAGGAAAAATCATGGTAGTTTGTTGTAAAACCACTGCCACCAGCCATTTCGAGAGTAAAGGGTAGCATTTGACTGCTACATGAGTATCTAGACACAGGGGATGTAAGTAACCCCTCCAGCACTCTATTGTAAGATAGGGTGTGCTGGGTCTAGGAATTTAAAAAGACTAGTAAAGTCAATTTCACTTTACTTATTTTGGGAAACAGTAGTTTATCCCAGAGAAGGTATTTAAACTTTGGGAAAGCCTGAAAGGGGTTCCCAGTGCCACTGCACTGAGTGTGCTGTGTGACACAAATGAAAAGATGATGCCTATGGAGTTGTCTAAAACTCCATAACCAAAACTAACACAAGAGTAAAACACACAGAATTAAAAAAGCTCAAAGTCCCAAAGTTTAGAAAAAGAGCTGGAGGGCTCTAAGGCGGGAGGAATTGGCACATTTTTGAGAATTCCCTCTAGCACCACATAATCTATATGCAGATGTTGGAAGGGGCCATTTCTAGGGATTGCTCCTTTCACCATTCATAAGGTGTGTCCTGCAGAGAATTTCTGACACACAATACAGTTTTCAATGAACTTTGCCACATGTTCACTGAGGTTCGGTACAAACCAATCTTCTGCTATTGTAGCAGCTAGACTCTCTCTCGAGTCAGATGTTTTGGGTAATGGGGCTGCTCCAATGATACTCTCAACAATGCTAGAGGCATAACTGTCTTTCCTGTACTGTCCTGCCTCCAAATTGCCTCAGTGGGGGATAAAGAACACCCCTGCTTTTTGCATAGCTCCTTTTCTTCTTGCGATGCTCATCCTGGTACCTCAATTAATTGCACAATGGACGTCATATTAAGCCCTTCTTTAATCAACATGCATCGCCCTGCCGCTTTCTTGGTATCTTTCGTCTCATTTGGTTGAATAATATGGGGCACATTTGGCCTCTAAGTCTACAGCTTCATTCCCACGAGAGATTCAATCTGTTCTTTTTGAATGCGCTGCACACTTCACGATGGCTATGGTTTCTGGAAAGCTTAAGCCTTCAATGAGCTTGCCTAATAGCCCTGCATGTTCACTGGAGTGCCATTGGTGCGGAGGAAGCCCCTCCTTCTCCAACGTGACAGACTTGCATGCACGGTTCACGTCACATAGGCGGAGTCAGAGTACACCGTCACTTCCTCATGCATCAATAAGCACAGCTAATTCTGCAGCCTGCGCTGAATAGTTTGAGGGCAGTCTTGTACAAGTCAGTACCTCAAATGTACCCTCTTGGGTCAGATTTACTACTGCTGATCCCGTATGTCTCACCCACGTTCTTTTGGTCGATTCTAGATGACCAATCAATGAAAACCACTTCCTCCCTTCCTAGAGCATTCTCCTCTCTTACAGGGGGAATATCATTATAGCATTCAGCATATGTAACACAGGCATGCACATAATCATCTTCTCAGACTGGTTCAGCTATGAACGTTGCTGGATTCACTGTGCTACACCTAACAATTTTGCAGGGTTTGTGATAATTACCTCCTACCCTGATGCTCTTTGAGTAGTCAATGTACTTTGGGGGTTTTCTACAATTGCAAATAATGCATGCTCTACAAATAGAGTTAGAGAACACCCCATAGTTATACTTGAAGCTTTTTCTATGACAAATGCAGCAGCTACCAATACTGTTTGCAGGGATAGTGTCCTTTCATAACTGGATCTAAAATCCCACTGTAATAAGCTAATGATTTACCATGTCCTAATGTCGTTCGCTGTGTAATGACTTCTGCCATGACTTATATAGGAGCTGTACTAATCGTGTTTTGAATTCATTAAACCCTTCAGTCATGTCTTGTGTTCACACTAATTTAGTTTTAGCCACCTGTGCTTCTTTGAGCGCTTTTAAAAGTGGTCGAATATATGTACTGTAGTCAAAGACCTAGGCCCTGCAATAATTGCATAGACCGAAAAATTGCTGCATTTGTGTCACCGTTTTTGGCTGTACAGTTCTCATAATGGCTTTTGCTTTTTCAGGTGTCACTTTTCTTCCTTCATGAGAAATTAACTGTCCTATATATAATACTTCTTCTTGACAATATTGTAATTTTTCTTTGTTTACTTTATACGCTTTCACTAAGAGTATCGTCATAAGTTTGACGAGGTCTTTTCTACATATGTCTTCGGTCTCAATACACACAAAATGTCATCCACCTATTGAATGATGGTGCTTTTGAGCTGAACATTTCCCAGGTCCATCTGAAGGACTCTATTAAAAATTGTAGGGGACTCACAGTACCCCTGGGGCAAATGAGTATGTTTCAGGCAAATCTTTCTATATGAGAACAAAGTAAAATCCTGTGAGTCTTCATGTAGGGGAATTGAGAAAAACGAATTTTTCAAATCAATAACAGTAAAATACCTGGCTTTGGCAGAATATGGCACAATATTGTCACACGGTTTAGAACTAACGGAAACTCTGCTACGACTATATTGTTTAAGGGGTGAAGATCCCATGTAAATCTCCATGACCCCACCCCATTCATTTTTTGATAGGGTACACAGCCATGTTACATGCACAATCGGTTGGTACTAGAATGCCTTGTTTCATTAGGCTGGATATAGTTTCGAATATCCCCTCATCTGCTTCTCTAGACATCAGGTGCTGTTTTGCACATGGTAAAATAGCTGCTGGTTTAAGCTTCATTTTCACTGCTCCAACTCCTTTCAATAGGCCCATGTCATATGGACTTGTGTCCATAAAAAACTTGCCACTTTTTCCAAGTCTTCTTTAAAAAATTACCAACACCATTATCTGTGGTACCTCTATGTTCTCAACTTTAATCCAATAAGTGATACTTATGAAGAATACTAACACCATCTGAATAGTCATCCCTAAACAGGTCTTCATCTGTCAAGTCTGTCAGTCTATATCCTTCATTGAGGGCTATCACCGTTCTCCATCCACTTCCACCGTCTGTCCCCATTAAGCATCACCCTTTCTTCTCTTACCACTGCTGCTTCTATTTCCAAAGGAATAACTTGCCATTCCTCATCATCCATAGGACTTTCTGGCCTGTACAAAAATGTATCAGGTATCCTTTATAATTAAAAAAAGATAGCAGGTGCCACACCTCGGTTCCCCCAGGTAATTTAGGTGGACCAGCCACAAGTTCCTGGCAAAAATACCAAAAAGGTAGCAGGCACCCCCTCTCTAGAAAGAACATGGCATGATATTCTGTTCTATGGTTTTTACCCACTTTGAGAGTCCGCAGCCATCGCTTTTTGCTCACTGTACTTTTCACAAAGGAGGAATAACTATTTGCATATCATTCTTTGTTCCGCCCACAAGGGCAGTCCAGCACCGAAATGCCTGGCAAACCTCTTTTGAACAAGAGTGCCAACAGCAACCTCAGACACGTGTTTCGGCCTAGTCGGGCCTCATCAATGAGGTGGAGCTGTGCCTCTCTGATCACAGTGAGCAAGGGGTCCATGTCTGAGTACCCCAGGTAACTGAGGGTGACAAGCCCCAAGTTCCTTGCAAAAATACAAAAAAGGTAGCTGGTGCCCCTCTCTAGAAAGAACAAGGCATAACAACCTGTTCTGTGGATTTTACCCTCTTTGAGAGGGTAATCATTTACCTGCCAATCTAGGTAACCATGATAATAAAACAGTCACACCATATAACTCCTCGTCTAGAGGGACTCCTCATAAGGCTTTCTTTCCTAGTAAGGCTAATATAAATGCCCTCACATTCATATAATGTATTCCCAGGGGATGAGCACACTATGCCTGTGTCAGTAAAAGGCATCGTCATATTAAGCTTTGTCATTAAATCACATCCTAGTATGTTTACCGGTGTCTGTTTAGAGTATAGCAATGGCATAGACATGTCGTGTTCCCCTAGAGAAATGGGTAATTCATCTGTACATAGAACTAAATTTGTCACCCAAGAAAATCCCTGAGCATTCATGGCAGTGCCTGACATTGGATATTTTCCCTCACAGACACAGGAACGAGTCGCTCCAGTGTCTACAAGAAATGGACACTTCTTGCCTCCTATCATCACCTTAACCTATTGGGTCTGGTGTTACAGATAGTACTGAACACATCAGGTATTCCTGTGGGCTGTCCTATTGTGGGTATAAATTCACCCCCATGTCTTTGAAAGGGTTCCTTCCCACCACAGTCACATTCTCTAACTTGGGTCTTACTACTTGCGTAGTTCCCGTGTCCATTTGCCATGTGATGTGTCTGTCTGTTGCATTGGGATGTATTGTACTTGTTGAGTGGGTGCCTTTGCATTTGCATAGGTGCTTGCTGTTGCTGCCCCTTCAATTACTGTGTCTGCATTGGTGCTTGTTGGAATTGCTGGGGATGCAGCAATTGTGTCTGTACTGGCACTTGCTGAAACTGCTGTAATTGTGGCACATATACTTGATTTTGCATGTGATCTTGGGCATAATATCCATGTGAATCTTTTTTGTATTGTGGAGCATATCCCATCCCCCTCTTCGAGATTGCCAGTTCTGTTGTTGCATTTCTCCTCTGCCTCTACATGCTCTAGCCATGTGTTCTATTTTTCCACAATTCCGACATATTAGTGGCTGTCTGCCATGAGATCCTCTCCTTCCTTGAGGGTTTTTAAATCCTTCTTGTCTTTCCCCTTGAGGCCCATTCCCTCTGCCTCTTGGCATATAATTATACCCATTCTGGTCTTGGGCATTGGCTATATTATTTTGATGTGGTAACTGCACTACTTGCACCTTCCTTCCCTCATTACTAGTCAACACCGCTCCCTTTATGGCAAAGTTTGATACTTTCTTGTGCACCAACTTCGCCTCTTCTAGCTTTCTATGCTCAGCTTTCTTCTTGTCTTTTTCTTTTAACATTCTGCAATAATGCACAATTGCCAATTGTATCACTGGCCATGGCTTTGCTTCCAATTCCACCTGTTTATTTAACTGCCTTTTTACTGGTTCTGGCAGCCCTTAACATAATATATGATAAAGAAATGCTACTGTTTTATCCCACTGTTTGGGCGCCTCCGAACTCTGTCCTGAATATCCTGAATAAAAGCAATGGGGTTTTGATCCTCCCTCATCGTCCTAGTCACTATCACCCCAATATTCGATGTATCTGGATATTGCACCCTAAGCGCTCGCCATATGTCTGCTCTATAATTATTGAATGGCGCTCCATCATGCATTGTGTTTTGCGTAGTTACTTTTGGATTCCCTGCTCTTTCCAAATGCCGTCAGCTCTCTCTCAGGATGGCTGATAATAGGGATTTTATATCGCCTATAGCTAACGTCATTCCTGGTGTTCTTTTCTCTAATTATTTTATCAATTTTCCTGCACCAGAAGTTAAACTCAGCAGTGTGCACTTTAAATTTTCCTTAGCCATCTGGGACCATGGTATATAATGTGGTCGACCCGCTCCTTTCTCTATTAGTGGAAACTGAAAACCCTGTTCCGTAGTCATATCTACCCACACTCCTTGTTCTCCAGGCAGCATTATCATTGCCTGCTTGTTTTTTTCCTGGCAATGCAAATTAGTCTGCTCATATTGGGCGGGGATACATCCCCTGTACTGTCCGATCATGCTTGCAGTCATTCAGAATATGGTATTGGTGCTGGTGTTCTTCCTTTAGGGTCCTCTAAATCTAACCATTTTACCCCTTTGTCTACACTTGATTCTATTGAAAATCCATATGCACCCTCTTTTTGCATCCTCTCATGTTGTTTCCTTTCTTCGTGGGAAACTGCATGTCTAAATAAGGACTGACCCGGGTCGGCTCGACCTGGGGAAGGCAAAGGGGCAAGGACAGGACAAAGAACCTTGTGGCATGGCCATTTTGGAGTCAGGCCACCTATTCGTGCCAAACACGGCTATCACGGTTAACATGGCAAGAAAGGGTTAAAATCACATGAAAAGATAAGCTGCCACCAGCCCTGTCCATGACACATCTGCACATCTCCAAAAAAGTCCTATGAGAGTATCTAGAGTCATTGTAATAGACTATGAGACCCAAGTACACTGTACAGTAAGGTACAGTGGTTCCATGTCATAAAATTGTGGCAAAAATGGTCATGATTACAAAATATTGCGGCAAAAGTGCTGTGTTTTTTTGCGCCACAATCATGTAAAGGATGCGGGGGACACCACCGCAACCCCCAAACCCATTATACCATTTAAGAGGAGCGGGTGACACCCCTGCAACCCCCGCTCCCCTTAAATGGTATAATGGGGTACACCTTTACCGGTTCAAACCACTGCATTTTTGCTGCAATTTTTTTTACCGGCGACATTTTGCTGCGATTTTATGACCTGATACTGGTACATTGTGTACTTCTTACATGTTGCACAAAAGTTGCAACATTGGAAAAAGACTAAGGGAAACAAAGTCTCCCAGTACTGACTGTCTTAAGGGCATGTCAGTTTCCCCATAAAAAGTGAGCGAAAGCCCAGAGGAGTGCAGTTGAAGGCTGTGCTTCTCTGGCAAAGTCAGTCTATGGTGTCTAAACAGCAGCAGAAAGTTTGGGGGGGTGTACAACTGGAGGGAAAATGACACATAAAATGAAATCTTTCCTAACAGGGTGAGCATCTGTCTTCATGACAGAATTGAGCCCCCTGCACTCCACACAAAATCGAACTTCAGTTTTCCTACTACTGGTCTTTTTAGGAACCAGTACCTCTGGGCTAGCCCAGGGGCTGTGGGATGGCTCTATCACTCCTAGGGACAACTTCTGGGAAACTTCCTCCTTGATGGTGTCCCTGAACTTATCGGACATCCGGTGAATCCTACTCTTCACCGGCTTACTGTCTCCAGTGTCCACATCATGGGTGCACCAAGCTGCCCGACCAGGAATCAGAGAAAACAGATCGGCAAACTGTCCCAGTAACCGGCAACAGCCTGTCAGTTGTTGTTCTGACAGGTCTGTTGCAAGGTGAACACCTTCAACTGACCCATCTGTGACTTCAGTGTGCAGGTGGTCTGGGAGGGGATCGGTCTCCTCCTCAGTCTCTCCGTCAGTCACTAACCCCATGACCAAGTCATCCCTATGTCCTTTCACGTCAATGAGATAATTCACCTCACTGACCTTTTCCAGCACACAGTAAGACTCAGTCCACTTGTCCTGAAGGGCACTGGGTTTGACAGGCTCCATAATCCGCACCCACTGGCCTGGAGAATAGACTGTCACTGTGGCCTTTTGGTCATGCCAGTGCTTCATCAGCTCCTGACTGGCCTTTAGATTCTTTGTTGACTGTTCCATGTACGTTGCCATTCTAGACCGAAGGCCGAGTACATAGTCCACCACATCTCCTGACAGGGATGAGGGTTTGCTTTCCCATCCCTCCTTCACTAGACTGAGGGGACCTTGTACATGTTGTCCAAACAGAAGCTCAGAGGGGCTAAACCTTACTCAGTTCTGTAGCACTGTAGGCTGCCCAACCACGGGTAGTGGAATAAAGGGGGACTTTGTGGCACCGCCTGACTTGCCAGAAGCTTTACAAGTCAGGCAGGACCCGAAAAATTCCTTAGCTTTTACGTCGAATTGCAGCCAGTAAAAGTGCGTAGACAACCGGTCTGATGTCTTGGTCACTCCCAAGTGACCCGCTAAAGGAATTTGGTGAGCCAAATCCAAAAGGAACTTTCTGTGGCATTGGAACCACCAACCCTCTAGTGTCCTCACCCTCAGAATCCTTTGGCTCACTGTACAGGAGTCCATCATCCCAGTACACTTTGAACAGTCCAGGGGCCTCGCCCTTAGACTGCTTCTCTGCATGCTTCCACAGACCCGCTAGAGTGGGACACTCTTTCTGGGCTGTGTAGAAGTCAGTCTGATCTGGGCCCCCAGCTGATCTGGGCCCACAGCTGATGCAAACTCATCCAGCTTAGGCAGACCCTTCAGATCTGAGCCCACCTGGTCCTCCACCTCAGGTTCCTGCGCTGCGTCCGGCAACTCTGAAGTCACGGGGCCCCTGCTACCAAAGTAGGGTCCTCTGTGGCTACTAGCCCCTCTTCCACAGGAGAAGGCGACTCAGTAGTCTGTGGAACTGGACTAGGGGCTACCGGGCATGCCGGTCCTTCCAACACGCACTCTGGAAGTACTCCAGGCCCTAAGGCTCGCAGAGCATTCAATCTGGCGATCTCTTTGGTTCTCGATCGTGTAGCCGCTGCGACTATTTCGGGATCAGGAAGATCATTACCCAACAGACATGGGACAGGGATGGAGTCTTTCACCGCTACACAGCGCTGGGTGATTTCACCTTGCCAGCTGAACACTACTATCGCAAAGAGGCACCTACTCTTACCATCAAATCCACTTACGCACAAATCAGGCCCAGTGATATACTGGCCTGGCTGTACCCACTGCGGGTGACAGCAGTGATGCTAGATGCGGTGTCTCGGACCGCAGGAGTTTTGTTACCATTGATGTACACGTGCTCTAGATAGGGTCGAGTATTATTGGGAACTGGGGTCTCTTCTAGAGATCACGTACCGTTCCCAATCAGTGTAACCAATCCACATTCGGCCACTCCCTGGCTTAGTGGGAAATCCTCCTCTGAGAGGCTCAGACTAATGATGGCCTCTTCCATGAGTCCAACATTCACTATGGATTGCTTGGGTAAGCCTTTGCAAGCAGGATCCCCTTTCATATGGCCCAGCTCCTTACACACAAAACAACCCTTGTGTGCTGAGAACGTAGGTGTCTCAGTGATAGGGGTGCCTACGCTCTTCTTTTCAGTGTGCACAGCTGAACTAGAGTTTGGGGGGTTCCCTTTGTACTTTTGGGGAACTGACTTTGAATAGGATTGGGTTGGACCTTTGTTTTTCCCATCCTTATTTACTTTTTTGTCTGCCGATTTCTCTTCCGGTTTGGGTGTGCTCGCCTCAGCCTTTTTCTGGACTTGAGTACTCACAAACCTGTAGGTAGCCTTTGCAAGCTCCTTAGGTTCTGTGATAGACTTGTCCACAAGATGGTGGTGTAGGACAACCTCACAAATTTTCAACACATGCTCAAACACAATCAAATTGTACATCCCTTTAAATGGGTCCACTTTTTACCAGTCACCCACACGCTCAGATATTTCAACGACAAGTGTGTGAGCGCCTCAAATGTCTGCCCACTTTTCTTTCCAAGCTCTCTGAAGCTCTTTAGATACTGTTATGGGGTTTTACAGGAGGGCTGCCTTCATGCTCTCATATGAGCCTTTCCTCAGGAGTTAATTCAAGAATTGCATCAGTCCCTGGTGTCAGTAAGCGACTCGTCAGGGCTGCAACCCACAGTACCTCATCCACCTCCTGTAGCTGAAATGTCAGCTCAAGCGCTTCAAACCAATCGAAGATATCCTTCCCCACTTCATAAGCCTCTACTAAATCTTTGGGGATGTGCCATCAGAGCTTATCCCGGTCACTCTGGTTTGAGCCACTACTGCTGCCTTCGCTAGAGGCGGATCTGTTGGCCTCTTTCTTCTCTTCAAGCGCCAGCTTGCGCAGCTCTATGGTGGTCCTGTCCTGCTCAATGGCAACCATGTCCTGCTGTTTCTGTTCCTCTAGCACTAGTCTCCTCTCCTCGAGCAGGAGCTGTCTAGCCGCTACCTCATTTACAGCCGGATCAATTACTGGCCCACTTATAGACTGTGCTGAGGCCTGCGACCTGCGGGATGCCGCACTAGCCCCTGTCCTCACTGACACTCTCGAGTGTTCAGAAACCACATTTGCCCCCCAGCGGGATGATTGGCGAGAAACACTGCTAATGCGGTCGTCCTCGTCATTTTCCCCCTCTGGAAGGTCATGTCCGTTCGGGTACACAGGGCCTAGTCCATCCCCTGGAGTCTTGTCCCCAACCGTTGTCGCTTCTGCCCAAGCTTGGATGCTGGTCAGCAACTCAGGTTTGTTGACCTTAGTGCTGTGGGAAAGGCCCCTCTCTTGACATAAGATGCGCAGGACATCCTTGGTCATGCGTTTTATAGTCTCCATGTGAAGCTCCATGACTATTACTATTACCTTGCAGTGACTAAACGTTGCCTGCAACAGTACTTTTATCATTGGGTGACTAAGCTGTGCGCAAGGCTCCAACTATTTATCGGTTTCTAAACCATCAATCAACTCTACACCTCTAGTACACAAGAAAGGATCCGAACAGATTGGAATACTAGTGAATTATAAATCCTCCTTGTCCAATTTTGGTAATGTGGACGGAACGGCAGACTTATCTCTGCAAGGTCGTGGATCGTTGGTCAGTTGCAACACAGCGAAAATACAATTATTACCCAATGATAAAAGGAGCTGTCCAGTCAAGGTTGTATACAAATATCTACTTTATTATTACTACAACAGACAGTTCTAGCACACTACAAATACGACCACCTTGTAAAGGAACACAGAGGATAGACATTTTCACGAAGGAAAGGGATGCACTCTGGATACTGACAGGAGGGTAGTTGGTAAAGTAATCAGTCTTACTGTTCAAGGTTATTCGTTTCCAGCACCAAGGGGGGAAAGGGTCATAACTGTCTCTATTGGCCTTTGGAGAAGGACCATGGGGGGGCAGAACCACAATGTACCTGGTGCTGAAGAGGTCCTCGGTGCCTGACAGCGTTGAGGCAGTTCCAGGGTGCTTCACAGCCTTCGAGACAGTGAGTGGCGGGTACCAGGCGGCAGACAGTTCAGCACGCAAGGCTGGATGGAAATCTGCAGGCTGTCCGGTGCCTCGGACGGCTCTTGTGACTGCGGCGTGACAACAGTCAGCGGTGCAGCCTGATGCAGTTCGAGGACTCGACTGTCTCAAAAATGTCCTTAAAAGATGGACGCTGGATGATGCTTGTGTGGCACCCCTAGCTTCTTTCTCAGGGCTCCTATCGAATCAAAAAAGCCCAGGCGAGCGCACTCTGCCAGTGCGGATGGTCGAATTCCTCACAACTACTTTTTACAATTCTGCCTCTGCTCTCATGGTTGTGCGAGTTGGATGAAAGAAATCAAACAAGCTACTAATGCACATGCTCCTGCTACTACCAATATCCCTCAGAGGCAAAGAATTTGTGCATGCATGAATCCCCCTATCTGTACTATTCCTAGGCCCTTGCAATTTAGCTTTGAGGAAGGGGCAACTCTGGACAGGTCACAATTGAAATTCAACATGGGTGTTGAAATGCCCTCTGCTACAGTGAGCTCAACGCAGATAAAAGACATCCTTTTTCCATGTCTATTAACATATGATGCTGAAGTTCCTAGAGCCATCGAGAAACCAAGTGTGGGGGAGCCAACAGCTGCATGCCGGAAATGGAAAACTAACTGTATAGTGAGCCGTTGTATGCTAGAACCTGAAGACCAAATGAGACAGCAAGTGAGAAATAGTCTGTACAATGAATCAGTGGATGCTGGAATTTGAAGGCCACATTCCTGGAGACTTTGAGAGATGGAGTGTAAGAAAACAGTTGTATAATTGTGTAACATTTAACATTGGATTTCCTGAGAAGGCTGCAAACCCTAAGTCCTGCTGCCGTATCCCAAAACACCCCTTCCAGGCTATTCAGAAGTTATATCACAAACTTCCCCCTGGGAAACAATCGGAACTGAGCGTTGGAGTACCTAGGTGCCTCTGGATACTTGGCAGTCTTACAGATGGATCAAGGTGCCAGTGGACAATGCATCCATAAGAGGATTGGAGCAAAGTAAGTATCTTGTGCTAGGGGTTGTGCCCTCTCTCTACCTTGGAAGCCCTAATTTTACTTGAAGTAATTAAAGGAGTTTGTGTTCACTCCGTGGGTGTTATGGTCTGCGTCTTAAACTAGCTAACTAATCTGCTTTTTCTGTTCCTCTTTTGCAGGTGCACAGTTCTGAAGGTTCGGGATGGCATGAATGAGCAGAACTTTATGTATAATACAGGCAAACTCGTGTATCAGAGCAGAGTCCATCAGTAAACCTCTGTCAATCAAGTATGCAAATGTGGTGCTTGTTGAAAGGAAGGCATGATATCAAGCAGTGAATACAGACACAAGTGCTCACAGTACAAGGGTGTTTATTGAGCTTCAATGGGCTGGTAGAACGCCTATCTAAACTTAACACTTAAGATGGGAGCAAGCTACGACCATCAAATAATAATAACACAGTCCTAGTGGAGTCTGTCAAAATAAAAGGGCCAATATTAATAAACCTATTGCCAATCCTTACTTCTAAATGCAAAATGGTGTGGCATAACAATGTATGCAAAAGAAAAGTGTTCAAGAAATTATATGTCAGGATAGTTGAGCAGTTAGCTTCCCTTCCCCACGTTTTCAGCACGGGGCAAGGCGGCACATACTCTGGTTTCTTGGCCACGAGCTAACAGTTTAACACATAGGCATCAGGGTCTTCCGCCAAAGTCTCACTCACAATGACAGTCTCTTTTTGCAGAGGGTCTGATGTAACAAACAAAACAAAAAAGTTCCTTTCCTTTATCAGGGTTTTCACTTTCATAAATTCAAGACTGGTCTCCCTCCTTCGGGCTCAGGCCACGGGTCCCCCTCATCCGGGCTCAGACCCCTTTTCTACAATGTTCACAATTTGTTCTCCCTCGTTTGGGCTTGGACCGTGGATCCCCCTCGTCTGGGCTCAGATCCTCTTTTCCCCAATGTTCACAACTTGGTCTCCCTTGTTTGGGCTCGGACCATGGATCCCCATCTTCTGGGATCATATCCCTTTTGATACCAGAATTGAAGACTTTTGAATGCGCAATCAGTGGTTCTGCAACGCTTTTGCTTAAACCGTTGCAGGACCACTTCGATTCACTTCACACAATTTACTCTTCACATCAATCTTCTACTTTTGTTTCTTTTATCAGGATACAGTACAGAGACCTTTGGCTGAGCACATTCACAGTGCCAGACTACCCTGTCAACGGTATGGTATCTTTCTGTCTAATGTTCAAATATTCACCAGCAATTTAGCTTCACTTGATATTCACCAGCAATTTAGCTTCACTTGCATTTTACATCACATGCATTTAAAAATGTTCATTCCTGTGCTCTTTTTACAATGTTGTCGCTTGCAACCTTGACTTTAGAACAGACCGGTCTGGTATAGGTCTCCCTGACTCACTGGCTGTGTTGTTCTCTGTCGCTTCTTTGTTCTTCGAGCCAAAGACGATACTACTGTGTCTATTGCTCTTCCCCGCCTTGGTCAGTTACGCGGGAGGACCCTCGGTATCTCTGACACACAATGCAGGATTCTTCAGCCTGGTTTCCTGGTCTTACGTTTTCTGCCTCGAAGGAATCTTGGAAGAAATGGCTTCCTGCCAAAAAGGTCAAGGCTGTTGTCCCTCCGAACCAACCTGTCGTGCCTGGCCATCTTTCTCCCATCGTTCAGCTGCCGACTTGAAACTGCTGTACCTTCGTATGTTTTGCCCCGTTCAGTGTGTGCTCTTGTGCTCCGCCTTTTACCCGTGTTGGGAAGTGTAATAGAAGTCAGGTGTGAGTGATTGTCGATAATTGCCTGATCTCGCCTGACCATAGTATTGGGACATGTCAGGTACACAGCTCGGTGTAAGTCTGTTTTCTCCCAGTGCAGGCTGTCCGTGTAAAAGTGTTTGTGCAGGAAAATGGGGGCAGGGGGGAGGCGAATTTCTTAATATCCCATCTGGTAGGAACGGGTAAAGGTGTTACAAGGAAGAAAGGGATACCGCGTCTCACCATCCGGTGTCCCACTCCCTGAGGACCGCTCACCCAGGTGATCCTACTGCACTGGTCCACCACCAGGGTCTGGATCCAAAGGCGATGGCTGTGCCCTGGACACCTGAGAGAGAGATCCGTGGGGATTAGCGGGTGAGACACCTTCTGGTTTCTCACACACCCTTCCCCTATGCGATGTAGCCACAACTGTTTCACAGGGAAATCGAGAAAGTAAATCAATGTATTCCATACATGATGAGACATATTAAGTAGGCTCTCGCTTCCGTATGTAAGAATCTGCGCCACTTTTTGTCTGTAGAAGGTAAGGATCGGTCTTAGAGAATATTGACCATATTTTTTGTGGATGATTAATCCTTTTCGGGCAAGCAAGCATCTTTTGTTTTTTTGGTGTTCCATCCAATTTGCTTCTATTTCAGACTGATTCAGCCAGATACCACAGTATTTTGTGGTTTTGACTGAATCTAGTCATTTCCCAACTAAAAGTAAACAAATTGTTTTCGCTTTGTTGTTTTTCTCAGGGGTTAGTGACATTATTTGCGTTTTGGAGATGTTGATGCACATGTTGTTGTCATCAACATATTTTTAAAGCGCTCAAAGCCTCCTTTGCAGTCCAATTTGAGTCTTGTCGAGGATCACAAGATCATAAGCATAGAGGATTTAACAGATGTGTGTTCCGTAAATTTTCGGACGATATGCTGTGATTTCAGTTTGGCTGCCATGAAATCAAACGGATAAAAGTGAAACAACGTAGCTGCCAGTGGACATTCTTGCTTGAGTCCCCTGGCTGTTCGAATGGGCATCGAGACAATACCAGTTGAAGTTACACGAACCTTGATAGAGGTGTTATTATAAAGTGCCCTAATTGGCTCTGAGATTTCCGTTGGACATACCCATGAATGTAACTTATTCCAAAGTTTGTTTCTATTAACACTGTCGAAGGCCATTTGCAGGTCGATGAAGACAGCATAAACAATTCCCGTTCTGTAAGCTTCCTGTTTAAGTATATTGAGAATTATCAAATTTATGTAGGTTCCAGTTTTCTTGACAAACCCAGTCTGGTGTGGGTCATACATACTATATTTTGATCCTCATTCTTTCAGTTTTTTTTATAAGATTGAGGCGTATATCTTGCCAAGCGGGTCGAGCATGGCCAAATGTCTGTAGTTTGTAGGCATGTTTCTTTCGCCTTGCTTGAATACTGGAATTAGTGTAGTGGTTTGCCATGTTTATGAAATGTATTTGTGCTCAGAAATTAAGCCAAATAATTTGAGACACAGCTCTGTCCAGTCTTCTGGTTGCTGCCTAATAATACTGTTGCTTGGCCCATCGTGTCCGGGAGATCTTGAGGAGTTTAGATGCCTAATGTGCTGTAGAATTTCTTCCCGGTTCCACTTATTGAACTATTTTTTGTGATGTTCTGATATCTCCTCGGTCTTGTCTTTAGTTTTTATCGGATCGCTGTAGAGTTTGATTAAATATTCCACCCAAGGTCTTTCGTGGACTTGAGCTAATAATCGAGATTGGTTCACAGCATTCCTATTGAGCAGATTTCATAGGGTCTTAGGTGTTCTTTTTTCCAAGGATCCTAAGCATATGTTCTGCATCATTCTGTGCGAGGATGGATTTAATAGATTTCATCCAATTGCGCTGTCATGATTTAAGTGTATGAATGGTCTCAAACGCCCTTTCTGGGGCCATTTTATGAGTGGGAATGTTCCAGTTTAGTATTCCCGCTATTTCTTTGTTGCATTTGGAAGGGAATCAGCAGCCACTCGTAGTTGATTTAGCTTTTCACTGTTTCTTTCCATTTTTCCACCTGATGTCCAGAAATTTGCAGCCAATTTAGTGCTGTATTGATTTCAATGTTACCAGTGTTTTCCTTAAAAAGATTTTGATAATTAGTGGACCATGTCTGTGAGATTTTAGAGTGGTCACTCTGATTCATCGAAAAAATTACCAGAGATTTAGTCGCTTCCACGATCGTGTTTGACGCATATATATAGTCGAGGTAAGCTGTCGATTCTCCTCTAGACCAAGTGCGATGGGGAGGATTATCTCCTATGGTACTTCCGTTTAGTAGGGTAAGGTTCCTCATGCTTATCTCTTTTGACCATCTTTTAGGTTTATGTTACAGCTTGGTATAAGGTATTTCGGCACCGCAAACGTCAAACAAATGTATGTTCATGTCGTCGCATAGGATCATTTCCAGATTGATGTATTTAATTCGGAAGTCTTCTATCCATGTTCCCAAATTATCATGGCACAGGAACAGTGCAAGCACTGACTGGGAAGGCAGGTGATGACACAGTCTGAGGTTCAGGTCTCGCGGTGGTAGTAGACAGCAGTCGCTGATCCAAAAGGTTTATCAGAGTCCCAACCAGGAGCTCTGGGATGGATAACAGGCTAGGACTTCCAGAGGCAGGCAAGGGGGAGCAGGCAGTATAGGCAAGGGAATGGCTGCAAGGAGAAAGGCAGGGCAGAAGACACTGGCAGGAAGAAAAGTTAAAGGAAACATAAAATGAGAGGAGCCAAGGCAGGAAGGAAAGGAAGGCAGCAAGGCAAAGGCAGGAGGGCAAGGCCCCATCAAAAAAGGCGAGCCTAGGGCAAAAACAAGGCAAGGCAAGGCGCAAGGGCTAGCAAGGCTAGGACAGGAAGATTCCTGGAGCGTAACACGGCGAAACACACATTAAGACGGGATGCCTGGTGCCTCTCCTGATGCTTTCATGGAGCCGGCACCACAACAAGGCTTGAAACGCAAGCCGTCGTTGCCTAGTGCCCTAAACGCAGCGCATGCGCGAAAACGAAGGACACAGCAGTCTGCGCATGCGCGGTCATCCAGAAATGGCCAAGCCAAGGGAGTGTCGGGTGTGAGAAACCTGAAGGTGTCTCCCTGACTAGTCCCTGGGGATCTGTCATCCAGGTGGCCAGAACACGGCCATCGCTATTGGATCCAGTTCCTGGGGGTGGACCAGTGCTGGAGGATTACCTGGATGGGGGGTCCTCAGGGAGTGGAAATGGGACACCGACGGGTGAGACGCGGTATCCCCCTTCTTCCAACACCTTTTCCCCATCCTACCACTTAGGATACTCAGAAACTCTACCCCTCCCCTTTTCCGACACAAACACTTTTACACACTACGAAATAAAATGGACTAACACCAGAGCTGTTTACCTGACATGTCCAAAACAAGGGTCAGGCAAAGTCAGGCAATTGACCAGAATCACACACACCCGACGGCCCTTTCCCTTTCCCACAGGGATAAAAGGTGGAGCACGAGAGCACACTACGAGCAAGACAGACTGCACAACGAGAGCTATCCAAGCACGACAGTTCAAAAGGGGGCAAAAGGCGGTGAGAAACAAAGGGGTGCCAAGGAGAGAAGTGACCTTGCCCTTTCCGACCCAGAGCCACGAAACCTCTGTGGAAGGAAACCTAAGACAGCGAACAATAGCCAGCGTGTGTTGCAGCAGATGTCAACGGTACACAAAGCCCTCCTACACTGATAAGCAGGACAGGGCGCGACGCTTGGTACCACGGTACCGTCCTTGACTCCAGAAGCAAGAAAAGCCAAGCGGTTCATCACAGCCAGTGAGTCGAGGGGAGAACTGATAAGAAACCCGAAATGTGTCAAACGAAAGTGGCAATTGACAAATTAAGTAAGTTCAAAGAACTGCTAACATTTTTCGGGAAGACCAGCTGCAGAGGGGTCCGGCACCACGTGGGTGCTTACTCAAGAAACTCAAGAATATCAGAAGACCTTAGGAGAGCCACAAGAAAAAGGTCAAAGTGGTCATACAGGAGTCTAGCAACACCCCCTGTACAGTTGAAAGTCTTTGACTGGCACGAAATTGGAAAGCTAAGGGAGATGAATCCTGCATAGTGGAAAAGGAGAAGGAACTGTGTTATTGGCAAGAGTGAACCCGACGGAGCGATGCTGACAGAAGGGGGCAAAGCATGATTCCCCAAAGAACGGTATGTTGACAAGAGTGAACCCAACAGAGGGATGTCCACAGTGGATTGTTTAAAAAGACATTAAGACTTGTGAATGCAACAGGTGAAAGTGTAAAAGAAAAGGCCATAGTGAACCTGACAGAGAGAAGCCAACATTCAATAAGGATCTGAGCCCGGAAGAGGGGGATCCAAGGGTGAAGAGTCATCGCCCAACGTACATACGGAAAGGAACTTTTTGGTTTATTACTTTGAACACATAAGGCCCTCAGAGGCAAGAGACTTTTTGTAGAAAAGAGATTTAACCACCAAAGGTCCTGGTACTTGAGAGCAGAACTGTAGTCTCGTGCTGGGAAAGCTCGCGCGTGTGCTGTGCCTCGGAGTCCCGCCTTGTCCTGTGCTCAAAACGTGGGGAAGGGAGACCACATCCTGATTTATCATTTGTGAACACTTCTTTCTTTCTTGTGAACACTATTCAACTCTCTTTTTGGTATTAGTTGTAGGGATTGGCAATAGGTTTTTCTTAGTATATGCCTTTTTATTTGACCAGAAGCCACTAGGACTGCCTTATTATTATTTGATGGTCGGAGCTTGCTCCCATCTTAGATTTATGTTTAGATTAGGTGGTTTTCTCACCCATTTATACAGTTTAATAAACACCATTGATCTGTGATCACTTGTGTCTGTCTTTACTGTTGCCACCATGAGTTCCTTGCATGGGACCCCGCACCCGCAAGCAGAGAAAAGCGCCAACGCGGATAGAGGCACCACCGACTCAGCGAGAAAGAAGGAAGCCGCTGAGAAGTAAGTGCAGCTGGGTGGGAGGCGCCCTGCCACGGGTGCAGTGTGAAACTATGCCCCCTCCCAGGAAGGCCAGATGCCCCGGGTTTCCGTGGATGCTGAAGATAAAACTCCCGTACCAGACACAGCGCATGGGCATGCGAACAAGGTTCCCATGTGCGGTCACAAGCCGGGTAGCCCTTCCAATCGACCAAAATCTGGATAACCCGGCACGTGATCCGAGAGTCACAAATCTCGTGCACCTCAAATTCAGGAGTCCCATGAAGGTAAACCGGAGCTGGGCGAGGACAGGCTCTCCCGAAAGAATCAGGCACATAGGGTTTCAATAGTGAAACATGGAAGACAGGGTGTACGTGCCAAGAAGGAGGAAGCTGCAGCCTCTAAGCACGGAGGACAGTCGCAGGATGATCCGAAACAGACCCAAGAAACGGGGAGCCAACTTAGTGGGTAGGTTACGAAGAGGCAGATTCTTAGAAAATAAACACACCCTGTCCCCGATTTCCAGCTTCGGTTCCGGAGTGCGATGCTTATCTAACTGGTTCTTCACACGACCCTTAGCCACCTCTAGAAGCCCCATAGCGAGCCGGTGTTGAGTCTGTGTTCTGGAAAACAAAACATCCACAGTGGGAACAGGACTAGGTTGGACAGGCCGAAAAGGAACCACTTTAGGATGTATCCCATAGGTACAATAGAATGGGCTACAACTGATGGAAGAATGCATAGAATTGTATGCCACCTCCGCCACGTCCAGACTTGAACACCAGTTGTTTTATGAAGCATTGGTGAAGCAACATAGGTACTGTTCGAGAGTCTGGTTTGTCCTCTCCGTTTGGCCATCGGTCTGCCGATGATATCCACAGCTCAGAGCATGATGGGCCCCCAGATGCTTACAGACTTGAGACCAAAAAAAAGAAAGAAACTGAGACCCACAGTCAGAGAGTATCTACTCAGGGAGGCCATGTAAACGGTAGATGTTGTGAAGAAAAGACTTGGCCATCTGGACGGCTGATGGTATTCCAGGAAAAGGAATGAAGTGCGTCATTTTAGAAAAACAGTCAACCACAACCATGATTCACGTCTGTTCTTCAGAGGGTGACAACTCCACAATCGAGTCCATGGCCATGGTAGGCCAAGGAAAAGGCAGTAGTTCATTAGGCTGCAACAACCCCAGAGGTCTTCTGTGTACAGTCTTGGTTTGAGCACAAACATGGCACATCTCCATGTAGTCTTTTACTTGAGTTGCTCATCCAGACCACCATAATTGTTGTGCAATCAGTTCTTGGGTAGCCTTCACACCACGATGCCCACCGACTCTGGAATCATGAAACCCTTGTAGTATAGCCACGCGCAGATCTGTGGTGGGTATATATAAATGTTCCTGATAGACCATGAGGTCATCTCTCTCTTTGATGTCTTTCCTGCCCAACAGGCAAGTCCTAGCCAGATTGGACAAGGTGTCACGAAGCAGGATTCCCAGATGAGGCCGCAAAGCAGATAGGAAATGCCTCAGAGCGATGACATGCATATCCAAACCATGGGCTGTTTTCTCACATTCCACAGATCTAGAGAAGGCATCAGCTTTCCGATTTTGAACCCCCACAATGTAGGAGATGGTAAAATCGAAATGGGAAAAGAAAAAGGTCCATCGAGCCTGTCTGGTGTTCCGACATTGAAGGGAGCCCAAGAACTGGAGATTCCCATGATCCGTACGAACCTCAACTGAAAACCCTCCCCCCAGGAGATGATGCCTCCATTCTTCAAAGGCAGCCTTGATTGCTAGCAGTTCTTGGGTAGCCTTCACACCACGATGCCCACCGACTCTGGAATCATGAAACCCTTGTAGTATAGCCACGCGCAGATCTGTGGTGGGTATATATAAATGTTCCTGATAGACCATGAGGTCATCTCTCTCTTTGATGTCTTTCCTGCCCAACAGGCAAGTCCTAGCCAGATTGGACAAGGTGTCACGAAGCAGGATTCCCAGATGAGGCCGCAAAGCAGATAGGAAATGCCTCAGAGCGATGACATGCATATCCAAACCATGGGCTGTTTTCTCACATTCCACAGATCTAGAGAAGGCATCAGCTTTCCGGTTTTGAACCCCCACAATGTAGGAGATGGTAAAATCGAAATGGGAAAAGAAAAAGGTCCATCGAGCCTGTCTGGTGTTCCGACATTGAAGGGAGCCCAAGAACTGGAGATTCCCATGATCCGTACGAACCTCAACTGAAAACCCTCCCCCCAGGAGATGATGCCTCCATTCTTCAAAGGCAGCCTTGATTGCTAGCAGTTCCTTCTCGATGACAGTGTCATTTTGTTCGCTCGAGGACAGTTTCCAGGCTAGATAGGCGACAGGAAGTTCTATGCCAGAGCTTGGCTCCTTTTGTAGAAGTATGGCTGAGATAGCAAAATCAGAAGTATCGGCTTCAATGATAAAGGGTGACTCCTCCGTAGGATGTCATAGAATGGGTGCAGAGGCAAAGGCTTTCTTCAATTCTTCAAACGCCGTCCTAGCGTAGGAATCCCAAACATATGGCACCTTGGTGCTGGTGAGCCTTGTTAACATGGAAGTCAGACGAGAGAATCCTTGGATAAAAAAGCAGTAGAAGTTGGTGAAGCCCAGAAAACGTTGTAAGGACTTGAGATCGTTAAGTTGCGTCCAAAGTAGAACTGCATTCACCTTGGCGGAATCCATTTGTATGCCAGAGCTTCTAATTACATATCCAAGAAACTCTATGCTTTCCTGATGAAAAAGGCACTTCTCAGCTTTGGCGTAAAGATGATTTTTGGCCAGGCGAGACAACACCTCTTGCATGTGGAGTACATGTCCGTCTTGGGTGGTGGGAAAAATAAGGATGTCATCCAGATAGATCCATATGTTTAGGCCAATCAAATCGGAAAAGATGGAATCCATAAAGCGCTGAAAGACTGAGGGAGCATTGCAAAGACCAAACGGCATCACTTGATATTCGTAGTGCCCACTGGGTGTCTTGAAGGCCGTTTTCCATTCATTGCCTGCTTTTACCCAGACCAGATGGGTAGCGGATACCGATCCTTGTGAGTTATTTAGTTTAACAGACAGTAATCTATGCAGGGACGCAGGGAACCCTTCTTCTTCTGTACGAAAAACAAAGGAAAGCCTGCTGGTGACTTCAAAGGAACATTATACCCCTTGGTCAAGCATTCTTTGATGTATGACTGTAAGGCTTCTTTCTCAGGTTGAGTCAAGGAATAGATCTTTCCATGCAGTATCACTTTGTCAGGCAATAGATCAATGGAGCAATCGAAAATCCTATGAGGGGGTAGAGGAATCAGCTCTGCCTCAAAAACCACGTGGTAATACTGAATGATACACTGCTGGTATGGTCTCCAAGGAACAGAATAAATGTATTGTGTTGGTAGGAGATGACTCCAAAGAGGTTGAGATGATATCGGAGACAGGTTCAGCACAACAATTCTGAATACAGTCACTGGAAGCAAAGATCAAAGTCTGGGGTTCCCAGTTTATGTGTGGGTTATGAAACAATAACCAGTGCAATCCAAGGACTACTGGGTAAGATGGCGTCTTTATAACATTAAACGCAATCTGTTCCATGTGGTCATTGATACAAACATAATCATCCAGAGTGATGCCGGAATGGTCCAGAAGATAGTAGTGTCCCATCAATGAATTCCACTTGAGTTGCTGTCTCTTTTTGATGTACCGGTGACAAAGATTGTGTTGATGTAGTTCCCAGATGCCCCACAATCCATCTGATATTTCCTGACGAAGGGCTTGGAGTTCGTCTTGTATTTCTTGGTCGGGGTCCATTTCAGAGCCAGTGGATAGGTGTCTTAATCGTTAAGCAGGGCGTCTCTCTGGCGCTTCATACTTGATGTTCCTGGAGAATACAGTGTTGATGACAGGCTGTCTTGAGTAGATTAGGCAATGCAGGAAACCAACCCAGGTCCCACCAGAATGCGACTAGGCAGTCCTGAATCAGCTCCCCACGAAACATGACGGCTCTTCCCAGATTATTGTGGCACATGAACAGTGCAAACACTGACTGGGAAGGCAGGTGATGACACAGTCTGAAGTTCAGGTCTTGTAGGTGGTAGTAGACAGCAGACGCTGATACAAAAGGTTTGTTGGAGTCCCAATCAGGATCTCTGGGATGGATAACAGGCTAGGACTTCCAGAGGCAGGCAAGTGGGAGCAGGCAGTATAAGCAAGGGAATGGCTGCAAGAAGGAAGGCAGGGCAGAAGACACTGGCAGGAGGAAAAGTAAAAGAAAACAAAAAAGAAGGAGAGGAGCCAAAGCAGGGAGGAAAGGAAGGCAGCAAGGCAAAGGCAGGAGGGCAAAGCCCCAGCAAGTAAGAGGAGCTAGGGCAAAACAAGGCAAGGCAAGGCATAAGGGCTAGCAAGGCTAGCATAGAAAGATTCCTGGAACATAACACAGTGAAACACACATTAAGACACAATGCCTGGTGCCTCTCCTGAAGCTTTTATGGAGCCGGCACCACAAGTGGCTTGAAACACAAGCCGCCATTGCCTAGCACCCTAAACACAGCACATGCACAGAACAAAGGACACAGCAGTCTGCGCATGCGCGGCGATCCCGAAATGGCCAAGCCAAGTGAGTGCCAGGACTCCGCACAGTGAAGCTGAGAAAAGCGCTAACGTGAATAGAGGCGCCAACGACCCAGTGAGGAGCAAGGATGCTGCTGACAGGTAAGTGGAGCTGGGTGGGAGGCACCCCGCCATGGGCGCAGTGTGACAGATAGGCATCGAAGGCGGAGATGGTGTAAACCTGCCTGAAGTCTATGCAAAACGCCAGGAATTATCCGGTTTGGTTACCAATACAATAGGGGAGGAACATGGGCTGGAAGATGGCTTAATAATGCTTGCCTTCAGAATCTTTTCAACTTCCTCTACCACTATTTGTTTTCGGCTGCTGTGAGTCTGTAGTGTTTTAAATGGACCACTTTTCCCTTTGGAGTTCTGATATAATGATAAGTACCATGTACCCTGCCTGGTTTTCCGCAGAATACATCAGGGAATGTCACGACCAGGTTGTTTACGTTTTCTTGCTTCTGTCTAGACAGCTCTTAGGGAATACGTTCTGAGTTGGATATCTCCTCCAGTATTAAACAAGACAATATCGAGTTGGAGGCAGTGGAAGGATTTTCGTTCTACTCCTTTAAGAGATTTACATGGTAAAGGTGGGTCTTTTGGTTTTTATCAGGTTGGGCTATTTTATAGATACAGGTCCCTGTTTGCTTTACTGCCTTGTATGGTGCATGCCATTTTGAGACAAGTTTATTTTCAGAGGTAGGTAAGAGGACTAAAACATTTTGTTCTACTGAAAACATTCTTAAATGTACTTTCTTCTCGTAAGTGGACTCTTGTTAGGCCTGAGCTTTGTCCATGTGAGTGTAGACTAGATTTTGTACAAGGTTCATAAGCTCTCGCAATCGGGTAGCTGTTTGCGAAAGTGGAATAGGTGCCTCTTCCCTTTCCTCCCAGGTCTCCCGGAGCATATCTAAGACATCTCTTGGTTCTCTACCGTAAAGTAGGTAAAAAGGAGAGAAAATTTAGGTTGCCTGAGGGGTTTCCTCACTGAAAATAGGGCCCAGGAGATGATGCTAGCCCAGTCCTTTCCCTCCTGATCTACCAATTTTCTCAAAACCATCTTAAGGGTTTTATTGAATCTCCCGACTAACCCGTCCATTTGGGGGTGGGAAACTGAGGTTCTTAAAGTGCAGATATGTAGTAATTCCTTGACTTCACTCATCAGTTTGCTCATACAATTGGATCCTTGATCCGTTAGAATTTCCTTGCAAAAACCAACCCTAGAAAAGAATGGTAAAAGGTGTTTTAAGATCTGTTGGGTTGTATTGTCCCGCATAGGGAACGCCTCTGGGTATCGGGTAGCATAATCAACGAATACGAGGACATATTTATTACCCAGTCTAGAGGTTTCAAAAGGCCCAATGATGTCCATCCCAATTCAGGAGAAAGGGACTTTGATGATTGGACAGGGATACAGAGGGTCAGGTAAGGGGATATGTGCAATGGTTTTCTGGCATATTTCACATGTCTGGATGAAGTTCTTTATGTCCACATGGATACCAGGCCAGTAGAACTTTCCACTGATGTGAGCTTGGGTCTTGGATTGTCCTAAATGTCCCCCTGTCAAATGAGAATTTGAAATCTCGAACACGATCTTACGATGGGTCTCAGAATTACCAATTGAACTTTCTTAGGCCTTCTCTGGAGGTTTCCTAGTAATCCCTGTTTCAGGAAGAAAAAGGGGCTTCCCCTTTCTTGTCCTTCTCCCCCAGGAATCACCTGTACAAAAGCCTTTGAGAGTGCTGGATCATTAAGCTGGGCAAAGGCTAAATCGGGAAGGATCGTAGGTTCTTCTTCCCTCTTTGCCTCAATGGTGGGCAGTTCATCAGCGTCTCCAAGGCCTAAGCTACCTCTCTCAGTTTCTCTTGGTTTACTTTCTTCCTTAAAATGGGGAAATAGAGCCTTCTCAAGAATTCCCTGTGCAATTTTGTCCCGACAGCATTTTTCAAATGGAGTTTCGCCATCATTCTGTAGGAGAACCTTTACGTCTCCCTGGAAGTCGGGATCTATGACACCTGCTAGGACATCCAGAACAAACTTCCAGGCTAGGCCAGATTTTGAGGCCCTCCTTATATAACAAGCCTTAGGGGGTATTAGGACTAAGTCTGTGGGAACCATCCCTCTTTTCCCTGGAGGGATAGTAGTATCTCTGCTACTACAAATGTCAAAACCTATGTATTCTTTCGTGGCGGGGAAGGGATATGAGGCTCTGTGACTACGTTTCTAGAATTTGAGGGTCCCCCAATTTGTCTCAATTGAGTCACATCCCACTCCTGACACCACATGTAAGGAAGGCATGGTAACAAACCGTGAAGACAGACACAAGGGATCACAGTTCAAGGGTGTTTATTGAACTTCAATGGGTTGGTGGAATGCCTATCTAAATCTCAATCTAAAGATGTGAGCAAGCTACGAGCATCAAATAATAATGTATGCAAAAGAAAAGTGTTCAAGCAATATGTGAGGATAGTTGAGCAGTTAGCTTCCCTTCCCCATGTTTTCAGCACAGGGCAGGTGGCACATGTGGGCTTCGCACACACTCTTGCTTCTTGGCCACGAGGTAACAGTTTAACACATAGGCATCAGGGTCTTCCGCCAAAGTCTCTCTCGCAATGACAGTCTTCTTGCAGCGGGCCTGATGTAACAAACAAAAGACAAAAGTTCCTTTCCTTTGTCAGGGCTTTCACTATCATAAATTCAATACTGGTCTCCCTCCTTCGGGCTCGGACCACGGGTCCCCCTCCTCTGGGCTCAGACCCCTTTTCTAAAATGTTCACTATTTGGTCTCCCTTGTTCGGGCTCAGACCATGGATCCCATTGTCTGGGCTCAAATCCTCTTTTTCCCCAATGTTCACAACTTGATCTCTCTCGTTCGGGCTCGTACCATGGATCCCCTCGTCCAGAATGGAAGACTTTCGAATGTGCGATGAGTTTTGCTTAGACCGTAACAGGACCACTTTGATTCACTTCACACAATGTATTCTTCACATCAATCTTCTACTTTTGTTTCTTTTATCAGGATACCGTACAGAGACCTTTGGCTGAGCACATTCACAGTGCCGGACCACTCTGTCAACGGTATGGTATCTTTCCTTCTAATGTTCAAATAGTCACCAGCATTTTAGTTTCACTCGCATCTTTCATCACACGTGTTTAATAATATTCGTTCCAGCACTCTTTTCACAATGTTGCTGCTTGCAACCTTGACTTCAACACAGACCGCTCTGGCATCGGTCTCATCGACTCACCAGCTGTGTTGTTCTCTACTGCTTCTTTGTTCTTGGAGCCAAGGACGATAGCACAGTGTCTGCTGCTCCTCCCCGCCTTGGGCAGTTACGCAGGAGGACCCTCGGTATCTCTGACACAAAATGCAGTATTCTTCAGCCTGGTTTCCTGGTCTTACATTTTCTGCCTTGAAGGTATCTTGAAAGTAACGGCTACCTGCCAAAAAGGTCACGGGTGTTGTCCCTCTGACCAACCTCTCGCGCCTGGCTGTCTTTCTCCCCTTGTTCACCTGCCAATTTGAAACTGCTGTACCTTTGTGTGTTTTGTCTCGCTCAGAGTGTGCTCTCGTGCTCTGCCTTTTATCCGTGTGGGGAAGTGTAATGGAAGTGAGTGATTGTTGATAATTGCCTGACCTCACATGGCCATAGTATTGGGACATGTCAGGTACATGGCTTGGGCGTGAGTCTGTTTCCTCCCAGAGCGGGCTGTCCGTGTAAACGTTTGTGCAGGAAAAGGAGGGGGGGTTGAGTTTCTAAATATCCCATCATGTAGGATGGGGTAAAGTTGTTACAAGGAAGAGAGGGATACTGCGTCTCACCATCCAGTGTCCCACTCTCACTCCCCGAGGACCCCTCACCCAGGTGATCCTCCCGCACTGGTCCACCCTCAGGGTCTGGATCCAAAGGCGATGGTCGTGCCCTGGACACCTGAGAGAGAGATCTGTGGGGACTAGCGGGTGAGACACCTTCTGGTTTCTCACATTGTGCATTGGGACACCAAGCACAGGCATAGCAGAGGCAGACCCTTATATAGAGAGGCATGGAAAATGGCTACCAGGATTTTACAGTCCCCTAGGAGAACAAGCATGAGTCTGGGTAATGTAGTCCCTGGCATTGTCCTCACTCCAGAGGTCATCAACTGGCACTGCCATCTTTACAGTCACTACAGCCACTTCCTACAATGACTCTGGATAGTGAGAGAAGACCCCAGCATCCCTGCTGTACATCCCTGGGCCCTGTTGACCCAACCATCCGTAAACTGGTGGCAAAGCAACTAAAGACACTGATAACCTCTCACATGTGGGTCATTTGGGCTCTCTTTCCTTATGTCTGGAGTGGAGTTGCTCTAAGTACAGATAGGGGCGATCCCTACCAGTAGCCACTTTGCCCACCTATTGGGACAGGTAATGGCAGAGGGGAGACCAGAGGGAATGAACCAAAATCCAAGGGGAAAGGTCAGTGGGGGAAAAAAAAACTGAGGTGGTGCAGGTCTGGATCCATGTTTCCTGGTAGCAATATCAGGGGAGTAGGCACAGAGGCACTGAAGACTGGTAGGACAGTAGAAGCAAGAAAAGGAGGCAGAAGTAGAACAAGGGATGGGAAGGAGGCACAGAAGCAGGATAACACAGCGCAAGTAGACAGGAAAAGAAGGGCAGGGTTTCACCCGACTGGAGCTCAGGAATAACAAGGATTGCGACGCAGAGCACTGTTCTCATGCTGTTATGAAAAGTGTTGGCTCCCGATGGCGGTGGCCATCTTGGAAAAAGACTAGACCAGTAGCCATAGGTACGGAGCTATGGTCCATCCCTTATGCCACCGCCTCCAAATGGATCAGCGGGTCACCGCAGTGACAGCATGTCCCTTTCCCATGCAGGTGTATGCCGGTTTTCTTAGAAACTTCAAATTCATCTTAGGTTTGTACAGGAGATCTACCCTTTGGGTTGCTTTGGAGATTACTCAAGAACTTATCATTGAGGTATGGTTTAATAAAGAGGTATAAAAAATGGGATGGATCTGTTTCCATGTTGTTGGTAACCACAATCTATAGGCCACAGGGTTGATCTTGGTAAATATATTGAAAATGTCACCAAGTAGCAAGGTGCTAATTTAGATGGACATATCCAACGAGGTAGGTATTGTGTGGACAACCAGACCTTGGTACCAATGTCCCATTCGGGATTGGGTCTTCTATGTCTGTTGGCGTAGACCTTGTTCTTGTTTCTTGATATTTCTAAGCTTCCTTATGATTCTTGGTTATGTTCTCAAGTAGTGTGCCCAATGCAGGAAGACTAGAAGGAGGGCAGAGTGAGAGGGTAAAGGTCCTGGGATGCAGTCCAGTGGAACAATAAAAATAACTCCTCTTAGCCGCTGAGTGGGTTGTGTTGTTATTAGAGAACTGCGCTATTGGTAAATGTTCCAACCAGTTGATATGAGTGGCAGTAGAAAGGCAATGCAAGTATTGTCCCATGGTATGGTTTAGTCTCTCGGTCTTCCAGTTGGTTTTCGGGTGATAAACTGAAGACAAGACTGTCGATTCCTAGTCGAGAAGAAAGCGTGGCCCAAAACTGAGAGGTATACTATGAGCCTCTATCAGTGATGCAAGTAGAGGGAAGTCTGTGCAGTCTGAAAATGTCTTTAAAGAAGATGTACACCACCTGAATTCCGGTTAAAGGTGAAAAGTGTGCCATCTTAGTGAAAGAGTCAATTGTAACCATTATCGCCATGCAACCAGCCAAAGGCAGGAGGTCCACCACAAAATCAGTAGAGATGTATAGCCAGGGTCATTTCGGAACAAGAGGCTGTTGTAAGAAAACAATCATATGGAGAAAAGTAATATGCCCATTGGGCCTGTCTGCTGTTTCGGCACTCCAATTATTGTAATACCTTCAGATTGTTATGATCGGTTTGGACCTCAAACTGGTGCATAGCTCCTAGAAGATGTCACCATTCATCACAGGCTTACTTAATGGCGAGTAACTCCTTTTCTATAACAGAATAGTTTAGCTCACTGATAGAGAGAGTCTGAGAATAGCATGGTACCCGGTGTTCTTTATTATCCAATCTTCCCTGTTTGAGTACGGATCCTATTGTCAAATGAGAAATTATATTGTGCCTCCTATTGCAATGAATATATGTATATTGGCCTACACCAAGCTGCTTGTAAGCCACTTGCGAAGAAATCCGTGTTGCAAGGTCCTGACCTTAGAAACAATGTAAGCCGCCATTTTTGGTCAATCCGCCATTTTAGGTTCGCTTTGTAAAGTCACCCTGTGAGTTAAAATGGTGGACGATTTCATTCCGAAATACAACATGGCCGTCTTGACCTCTGTGTGTAGCTAATATATAACTTGCCTGCAGGCCACTTGTTGAGGTCATGAACGGAGACCTTGTCCTTCGTTGACCTGTGTGTAAAGGATTACTCGCATCAATGAAACTAATCCGCAAGCATATTTTAAGAACAATGTATTCAAATACTGAACTGAGAACACTTGTTTAACTTCATTGTATTAATGTTTGAGAAGACCTGTATGGGAAAACCCAAAATACACAGTTGCCGTGTAGGCTTGTTGACGTATGTATTAAAGTCAAACTAGTTAAATGTGGATATGCGAACTTGGCATGAACCCTAGATCAGTAATGTATTAGAGGAATATTAACCCGAAGTAGGGTTGGACATCATGTTCGCAAATGGTATAAAAGAGCGACGAATTCTAATGTACAGCGTCTCTCACTGAATACACCGAACCATGCTGGAGTTCGCTGTGTTACACTGAGGGCCGATAGCTATCTGATTTTGCTTTGTTCTTTGTAACTGATTCAGTATAAATTAAAGATCTTTGTATGTTCCTTTGTAACCCGTGTTCGGTGTATTTCCTTTTGGGGTACTCAGCCTCGATATCTTGAATTTGTTTTCACAGTTGGCGGCCGAATAGGGACCCTCAAGATTGATGCCGGATTATCGAAGGTTGACACTCGCTATCGGACCGGTATCGGACGGTGTGACAAAAAGGGGCCCCACTGAACGAGACGCAACACCTCAGCAGCGCTGCACAACCCGATCCCTGGACGATTAGCTTGTGGTCTGAGAACGGCATCTTGACGAGGGTCCACATATCGAGGCGGGCAGATTTGCCGAAATCACCACACACGAGGTAAGATTAGTTAGGTAAGATTCTTTGAAATCCGATCGGACCTCCTTAGGAAATCGATCAGGTGAGTCGTGACCCGACTCTTAAATATTCCTGATAATTTGATTTTGGTGTATTGTATCTGCAGTCACAATTATTGACCAGGTAACACCAATAATTTGATATGCCTGGGAAATTGTCTACTTGCTTCAGGGCATTATTCCGCAGTGATAGACAATCTTTGGAATTTAGCCGTCCGGCACCACAGGAGTGGTCGCCGGCGTGTACTATGTACTGTAAAAGCATGGCATTGGAAGTATAGTGTTTAATGATATTTGGCACAGACAAACCAGACATGCCTTCGAACTTCAGTGGCCAATCAATGGTAGTTTTGAAATCCCTCGTATTGAGTATTTAGAGTCAATTCTATTAAAGAAAAAGGCTAGACCTGCAGAATTCGTAAAAAGAAGCGTTGCAGCATCTTAAAAGACAAAAACATGCGCGCCGTCATAAGACGAACGCCGAAAAAGCATTATTGGATGACCAAGATAAACATTCTGAGTCGACTAGGAAAATGGATAGGGCTTTCTCACTTGGGGTTCAGAAAATCTATCCTTCTAAAAACCTTTGTGTTTCCAACGAATTCATAGACACATTATTAAATGAACGAAGGCCTGGTGCCTCGGCGCCACCTCTGTATGTTCCTCTTCCTGCTGCTTTGCCTCTTCCTGCTGCTATTCCTGCTCTACCTGCTGTTGTTCCTGTTGTTCCTGCTCCTCCTAATGCTCCTCTTCCTCCAGTTACTGTTCCTCCACCTATTCCTCCACCTGTTCTTATTACATCAGTAACATTACCTCCATTGAATTTGACTGCTCCCTCTCTTCCAAGTGGTCCTGTGCCGCTTGTAGTCGATCAAGGTGCGGGGTCGAAGGTTGTCACTCGCAATACTGTACCACCAGAGAAGAAACATGATTTGATTGCATGGGCTAAGCATTGTATGGAGAGAGATGATCAAGCTAATGTCTTTGCCACACTTTTTAATATGGATAATTTTCCTGAGAAAACCTTTTTTGAAGGTTTAGTTATTCATCTATGTGTAATGTGGGGAAAATTAAATAATACAGATCTCCCGCAAGGGTTAAGGGATCTAAACACTTTAGCGTTTTCAAGAGACACTGTGGAGAAAGTAAATGAGCATGTCGAGAGGTTATTTGAGTCTAGAAAGGAGTTGGAAAGGTTACAGAATGAGGATGACGAGGGGGAAAGTATGTATGTACAGAAACGGTTCCTTCCTTGTCGAAAATCGATATCTGAGAAAGCACAAATTTGTACGAAGGATGCGCTTAGATGGATTTCAGATATGTCGATAACTCCAGTTGAGGTATATGACACATATAGTCAGTATACGCCAGAAATGCAGAGGAAAGTGATACAGGTAATGATAGAGTACCTACAGGATGATTGTGTAAAAAGAAAGATTAGTTGTCCCACAGAGTTATTGAGTATTTATAAGAGAGCTTTTTCACTTGACACTTCTTCGACTGCTTTAGCGCTCGACTTAGCTCTGTTGCTTAGTAAGCGTTCGGAGTCACCTACTTCTCAGATGCCTATGAGAGAAGTTCCTCCGACATTTGTCCTGAAGGTTGAGATTGCGGCCGATGCTGCACAGGGTATAGACGCAGTGAACATTCCTGCACATTATTTATCACAGTTTGTTCACATCCCGTTCTCAAGACAAGAAGTGAATACTATTAGACAATCTATTCCTGATATTAGGAAAAATCCGACAGGATTCTATAAAGAAATAGAGTCCGTCTTGCAGTCCTCAGTGTTCACCTTAGGCGATATTGATTTGTTATTTCCTGTACTCCTGCCCGTAGATTTGTGGAAACAAGTTAGAACTATAGACGACGTGCCAGGATTGGGAGATACATGGGCGAATATAACTAGATTCGATGGAGAAAGGCCAGCTGGTGAAAGACCGCCCCAGGTGATACTGACTTTGCCTGATAGAATCATTGCAAAATTGAAAACCATAATTCCTCAGAAAATAATTATTTGGGACAAGCTTACAGCCTGTGTCCAAGGGAAGTCTGAGGCTGCTACCGAGTTCTTTAATCGGTTCGAACAGGTATTCTCGGATTTCAGCGGACAAGACTTAGGCACAGAGTCTGGGAAAAGGTTATATGTGGACAAATTTGTGCGTGGATTGCTCCCTGACATCCAGTCACAAATGATGTCTTCTGAGAGCGCTTGGCAGGCAAAGTCCCAATCAGAAGTACTGCATATGGCTCAGTATTATGAGAATCGTGTCAATGATGAAAAAGATAGAGTTGAAAAACGAAAAGGTGATTTAAAGACTAAAGTACTATTACAGTAAATTGTTAGAGGCCCCAGAGGGGGTAGTTCGCAGATTAGACATCAGTATGTTCCACAAGGGAATGTGCCCTTGGGTCCTGTGAACATTAACCAGTGTGCCCATTATCGACAAGAGGGTCATTGGTGTGCACAATGCCCCGTCCTTCAACAGAGGTCGAATAACACATTTGGGAATGTGGGTAGACGATCCAGAGGTTGCCCGGGTGTAGGGGGCCCTGGTAGAGGTCAGTTTGCACAGGATCCTCAGCAACCTTTTTCACAGGATAATCAGACTTCGAGTGCGGACACTCGGAACATATTTGATCATCCTTCTGCTGCATATCTATCTGAAGAGCTTCCTTTTGATGATATTCTGTTTCGTTAGGATTGCCCGAAGCAGGTTTTGGAACCCACACCTATTCCCGTCAATCAGAATGGTCCCTACGTTGAAATGGTGATGGGAAATAGGAAACATCAGTTTTTGATAGATACTGGAGCACAGAAGTGTTCCATTGATCATTCGCGGGTTCCAAACATTCCACTACCAGGGCAAACCAATGTTTGTCCAGTGGCTTCGCCGGTACCCATTTCTTTGTGTCCCTTTACGGACCACTGTCCATTTCTGTTGACTTCGAATTGTGGAGAGAATTTACTGGGGTTGAACCTGTTAAAGGAATTGAATGCAGTAATTTATTGTTCTTCTGATGGAGTGCTCTTGACAATTTCACCACAGCAATTTTCTGTCTCGCAATTCTTGACTAGACCTTTGCCGCCAGAATTCATTGATGTACCAGAGAGCTTATGGGCTTTTGACGACAACGATGTCGGTGTTTTACAGATTGAGCCTGTTAAAATAGTTTTGAAACATGGAATTGAGCTGCCACGCATTCCCCAGTATAATATTTCAGTTGAGGGCGAGCGAGCTTTGAAATGCATTGTTTACGATTTTGTGCATCACCGGGTGATTGAGGAAATTTCAGGAAGTTTGTGCAATAGTCCGATTTTACCCGTGTACAAGAAAGGCGATAATGCAATTCCATTCCGTTTCATAATTGATTTACGTGCCACCAATAAAGTCGTCGCTCCGCAATTTCCGATTGTACCTGATGTGACGACAATATTGACCATGATTCCAGCTACAGCTACTTACTTTAGTCTTGTGGATCTAAAGAATGCTTTCTTTAGTATTCCTATACACAAGGATAGTAGATACTTGTTCGCGTTCACCTTAGGGGGACGCTCGTTCACATTTACTCGTGCACCTCAAGGGTACACAGAGAGTCCTAGCCTCTATAGTAGGGCTTTGAAAGAACAGCTTGATACCCTTGAATTGCCCTCTACTTGTACATTGCTTCAATATGTTGATGACTTGCTGTTAGCTGCTGACTCTGAGAGCGCCTGTAAGGAGGGCACTGTGTTATTGCTTATTCATCTAGCTAAGCAAGCTATCTCCTGTCAAAGGAGGGAAGAAGATTGACACCTGAAAGAATAATACACATTTCTGGCATGTCTGTCCCAAATACACAGAAGTAAGTTAGAGCCTTGATAGGTATGGCTTCTTACTGTAGGTTGTGGATCCCGAATTTTTCACTAGTGATCAAAGCGATGTTGGCTTTGACAAAGAAGAGCATTTCTTCGCCACTGCCGTGGAACGCGGAACACCAATAATCGTTTGATTTGCTTAAGACTGCTTTATGCTCTGCACCAGTTCTGGGCACACCAAACTATGAAAAGGCCTTTGTGTTGTTTGTGCATGAATGTGGTGGATGTGCTTCCGCTGTATTAACGCAGGAACATGGAGGGAAGAATAGGCCGTGCAGTTACTTTTCTTCCGCCCTTGATCCTGTAGCATGCGCTTTGCCAAGATGTTTGCGAGCTGCTGCTGCTGCCTCTGTAAAACAGAGTGAGGGAATGGTCCTAGGCCATGATCTAACCCGGATGGTGCCTCACTCTGTAGATGTTCTACTGAACCGAACCCAAACGCAACAGCTCACTTCCGCACGGTATACGAGATATGAATTGATCTTGTTTGCTCCTCAGATCCAAATTAAGGGGTGTTGTGTTCTTAATCCGGCTGAACTCATACCTTTCCCGCAAGGTACTACTTGCGGCGATGAAGAGTCACATGACTGTCTGTATACTACCGAACAAGAGACAAAGGGTAGAATTGATTTGAAAGACACTCCTTTGAATAATCCGCAAGGAAAGCTGTTTTGTGATGGTTCCTGCTTCAAACTTCCGGATGGTACATCCACAGCTGCTTATGCAATCACCACATTAAGCACGGTCGTGGAAACCAAGAGAATCACACATAACTCTGCGCAGGCCGCAGAGATTATAGCATTGACCCGAGTTTATGAACTTTCCGAAGGGCTTGCAGTAAACATATATACTAATAGTCAGTATGCCTTTTGGGTGGTTCACAACTTTGGGAGACTTTGGTCAGAGAGAGGGTTCTTAACTTCACATGGTACCAAAATCCAACAGGGCTCCCTAATAGTACAACTGCTCTCAGCGCTTGCGCTCCCTATTCAGTTAGCTGTTATGAAATGTGCAGCACATCGAAAGATTACAGATGACAGGAAAAGGGAATGCTTTCGCTGATCAGATAGCTAGACAAACTGCTACCGATCTCCGTACGGAGATGTATGTTTCAAGGGAGACTGTAAATGCTTATGCAATGGAGGAGGGTGTTGGGTCTGTATGGGATATCCAAGCTGATGCCACGTTAGAAGAATCCAAGAGGTGGGCTGAAGGCTTGGGGAAACTTGATGATGACGGGTGTTGGGTGGACATAGTTGAAGGGAAATGGCTACTCCCTGACGCGTATGTAATGATGATGGTCATCATGGCCCATGGTCCTACGCATGTATGTGCCCAGAAAGTAATGAAAATGTTAGAGAAAGTTTGGGTAAATGACAAAATTTCAAAAACTGTTCAACGTTATGTTCAGGATTGCATGATTTGTCTACAACACAATGTGGGAAAGGAAACAGCAACTCCAAGGGGAAGTTTTGGGCCACCCTCTGTCCCCTTTGAAGTCATACACTTTGATTTTATTGAAATGGAACGCTGTAATAATATGAAGTACGTATTAGTCTGTGCTTTTAGTAAATGGGTTGAGGCTTTCCCTGTCAAAGATGCTACAGCCATGACTATGGCGAAAACCATGTTAAAAGAGTACTTCCCATGGTTTGGGCTACCAAGAGTCATCTGGTCGGACAATGGTCCACATTTTGTCGCTGCTGTAATTCTGCAGATATGTGCGGCATTACAGATCGACAAACGGTTCCATTCGGTCAGACACGCTCAGAGCGACGGACTAGTAGAAAGACACAATGGTATCATCAAGAACAAGCTCGCTAAGACGTGTGCCGGCACTAAATTAAAATGGCCAGACGCCTTACCGATCGTGTTATTATCCATGCGTACAACCCCTCAAACTAAGACTGGGCTCTCTCCATTTGAGGAGGTAATGGAGAGACCTGCCAATATCTGGAACCTTCCTAAATGTATATCTTTAATAAATGTTGAAAATATATTACTTTCAGATTATTTCAGCTAGTTGACTAAAAACCTGTATTTGATTTATCACCAGGTGCGAGAGGCTTTACCTGTGCGATACGAGGGCCCGGGCCACAGCATACGGCCTGGAAGCTGGGTGCTCATCAAGGCATTTGAGCACTCTTCCTGCCTTGTAACTCGCTGGCGAGGCCCATTCCAGGTCCTGTTGGTCACACAAACGGCGGTGCGGGTTTCTGGAAGAAAGAATTGGATCCACGCGTCGCACGTCAAGAAACTTCCTCACCCAGTGCCACACGATACAGAAGAAACAGAACCCCTCGCTAACGCTACAACCAACGATCCAAAAGCAGTAGATAGCGCCGAGAGTGTATCAGAGAATCTTTCTGAGCCCGCGAGGCTTGGGAAACCAGCCATTTTGTCTCCACACTCTCCAAAGGTTTTGCTTCCTGAAACTGCTGTTTCAAATTTGGCATCTTCATTTGTTTCTGATACATTGCTTCCAACGGGAAGTGACGACACATTGTTTCCGGATCAATCAGTACCGGGAAAAGCAAGGTACAATCTGCGTCCAAGAAAATAGACTTACGGCACGGTTTTGCTGTGCATTCGAAGAAGGAAAGGATCATCGAGGGCTTGTTTTTGCCCACATTTTAGAAAGGGGATTCTGTTAGCTAGGGTTGTGGAAGGATTAAGAAGTTGCGTGGCTGGGAGTTCACCAGCAACGAACATTGGGGGTTTCCGTTTGAAGACTACAATGCCTGCCACCGCTACCGCTCGTATGGGACTTGTAAATGATTGTGTGACCAACCGGGACAATGGACAATGCACCTGGGCCCCGAAAACGTATTGCTGTGTTTTTATAATAATATTTGGTTTTATAATAGTCACTGTCTTAGGCTTATGGTACCTCGAGGAAACTCATCCTTTAGAGTCCTTGTTTTCCAACTTAAAATGTACCTAATGTTCCTACTCCCTTTGTACATTTGCATACTCTGTCCCCTAGGGACTTCCAGCATAGACAAAGGTACTACAATAATACTCTGCTACTTATCATGAATGCTACGCATGCCATTTTTAATAAGTCCAACTGTTGGGTCTGCTCACATTTACCGCAACACGGGGATAAGGGGCTAGGTTGGCATATTCATCCTTTACCTTGGACAACTGCTTGTTATGCTTCTCTTAGAGCACTGTTCTTTGCCCGTAGGAACAATAGCATTTTGGGGAACTTTGATGGCACTAATTTGAATAGCTTTGAGAAATGTGTTTTGACTCCCCTGGGATGCTCGCTTTTCGCAAATAGGAGTAAGCCTAACGTTGCTTCTATTAGGCCTTCTGATAGACTGTCTCGTCCTTTCCAATCTTTGATTTCCTTCAAGCTGGCTCCGATAGGCAATAAGGATGCCATGCCTCCTTCTTACACTGTTAACCATAGCCCTGATTCAGTTTCTTTTTGCATACAGAGGAATGGTACTCAGTCAATGGGAGATTTTAAAGGTTGTGCCAACGTTGCAAATTTGACTGAGGAAGACAGACCTTTGTATGTAGGCGAACCTGTCTACTTTGTTTGCGGTAATGTAGCATTTCCATGGTTGCCCAGGGATTGGCAGGGAACCTGTTATTCAGGGATCCTGTTACCTGGGGTGTTTATGGCTAGTACAATAGAAGTTTCAAAGGCTCGTCCACGGCGGGACGAGAACGGTGACACTCCAGCACAAATCATGGGAGATACAGCAAAATCAGCTGTGCCATTTTGGGGGCAGATAGCGAATTCCGAGGATATCAGAAGACTAGCGAGAGTACTGGAGAGAACCATCAACCGGACCACGGACATACTCTATAATATGACATTAGAACAGAAAGCGATCAGACTAGTAGCGCTTCAGAACCGGATGGCATTAGATGTCATTCTGGCAGAACGTGGTGGAGTGTGTAAATTAGTGGGGTCCGCTTGCTGTGTTTTCGTGCCAGATTCCTCCCCAACTATCTTCAAGGCAATACAGAATCTACACGTCCTTAGTTCAGAAGTGCATGTTCCCGAGGTAAACTGGGATCTTAGCGCTTGGTTCTGGGACTGCTTCCGATCTTGGGGTTGGAAGGTACTTTCGGTCTTACTGATCCTTTTGGGAATTCTGTTGTTCCTTTGTTGTTGTATTCAGTGTCTATCTAGTATATGTTCGATGCTAATGGGATGTTGCGCACAAGCGATAGGTACGATAGGACATAAAGTGTATGCCCTGGATAAAACTTCCAAGGAATACGTGTTAAAAGAAATTTTAGCGAATGACCTGATGGCAATAGATATTTCTGACAGAGATTCAGGGTGCATGGACGATGATGCATGGAGTTATTTGCAAGGAGATCAGAAGTAGTTTAGCATTTGGCATAGGCCAAAAGGAGGGTTTGTCAAATGAGAAATTATATTGTACCTCCTATTGCAATGAATATATGTATATTGGCCTACGCCAAGCTGCTTCTAAGCCACTTTCGAAGAAATCCATGTTGCAAGGTCCTGAACTTAGAATCAATGTAAGCCACCATTTTAGGTCAATCTGCCATTTTAGGTTCGCTTTGTAAAGTCACCCTGTGAGTTAAAATGGTGGACGATGTCATTTCAAAATACAACATGGCCGTCTTGACCTCTGTGTTTAGCTAATATGTAGGCCACTTGTTGAGGTTGGGAACTGAGACCTTGTCCTTCGTTGACCTGTGTGTAAAGGATTACTCACGTCAATTAAACTAATCCGCAAGCATATGTTAAGAACAATGTATTCAAATACTGAACTGAGAACACTTAACTTCATTGTATTAATGTTTGAGAAGACCTGTATGGGAAATCCCAAAATACACAGTTGCCGTGTAGGCTTGTTGACGTATGTATTAAAGGCAAACTAGTTACATGTGGATATGCGAACTCGGCATGAACCCTAGATCAGTAATGTATTACAGGAATATTAACCCGAAGTAGGGTTGGACATCATGTTCGCAAATGGTATAAAAGAGCGATGAATTCTAATGTACAGCATCTCTCACTGAATACACCGAACCACCCTGGAGTTCGCTGTGTTGCACTGAGGGCCGATAGCTATCTGATTTTTGCTTTGTTCTTTGTAACTGATTCAGTATAAATTAAAGATCTTCGTATGTTCCTTTGTAACCCGTGTTTGGTTTATTTCCTTTTGGGGTACTCAGCCTCGATATCTTGATTTTGTTTTCACACAATAGCATCATAAGAGGCATTGGCTTCAACTATAAAGGGACTTCATTGATCAGGTTGGGTAAGAAAAGCATCAGAACAGAATGTATTCTTCAAGCTCTGAAAGGTGGTTTCGGCCTCATGATCACAGTGGAATCGAAATCCCTTTTTTTTTTTCAAAATATATATTTTATTCGATATATAACAGTAGCAAAAACAGAAAAAGAAGAAAACAAATCAAACAGTAGACAACGGAATTAGCACAAGATTGTGAAGACACAGTTCATTATAGTGGAAGATTGGATATTAAAAGGTGACATTTAGTATGCAGCTCATTCATGGCAATATTCTGATAGGGAGGCGATAGTGGAGGGGGATATTTCTAGGTTGGGCCGGGCTATAGCTATGCGGAGTTCAATTCAACCAGCGGACATTGGGCGGCTTCAGTGTGAGGGCAGGGTAACTGTCCGCATAGTCCATAAATGGGGCCCATGTGTTCAGGAAAGGATTGAGGTTGCCCAGGCGGGATGCAGTGACTCTTTCTGCAACAATGATGTCCCAGCACTTAGCCCACCAAAGTGGGATGGAGGGGCCCTCTTGGTGCTTCCAAAGACGGGCGAGGGCGATCTTGGCCGCCAATAGTAGATGGGTGCAGAGGCGGGCTGCGTTTCCTGACATCGGCAGGCTCCCCTCCCCCGAGTCTCCCAGTAAAATGATTCCAGGGTCCCATGGGATATTGAGGCCTGTTATTGCTCGGATATGTGTCAGAACACCCTTCCAATAATGCGCTGCTTTTGGGCAGTCCCATAGGAGATGGAAAAGCGACCCCTCTTGTTCACATCCCCTCCAGCAGTTCGGTGAGGGCCGCACACCCGCTTTGTACAGTTGGGAAGGTGTAATATAGTACCTAAAGCATACTTTTATATCCTCCTTCCTTATTAGTGACGCACTGGGTGCTCCTGTGAAGTCTTGTCCAAATTTTGTCCCAGGCCTCGGGGTCCAGTGGGCGCCCCAGATCGCGCTCCCAGTTCAGCATGTACCTTTCCTTTGATTCCGGGTTGGTTTTTTCCAGGAGTTTGTAGAGGGTAGAGATCTTTCCTCTTGGAGGGGATGCTGTTAGTGATAGTTCGAGGGGTGTTAAGTCCCTGGAGCCTCGTTCTCTGACGGAGCGTTGCGAGATCCAGTGCCGGATTTGAGTATACCGGAATCGCTCCTCCTCGGTTATCTTGAACTTCGCTTTACAGTCCTCAAAGGAGAGTGGCTGGCCTTCATTCAAAAAGTCTGAGATTCTGTGGAGGCCGCCCTCTGACCATTTGACAAAGCTTCGGCGGCAAAGGCCGTAGGAGAAGCCCGGATTGCCCCAGATTGGGGTCAGCGGGCCCAGCGAGCTTTTGATTCCCCACTTTCTATTTGCAGCTTTCCAATTGTCCACTGTATTGCAAGTTGCTGGAAGCAGAGATATTGCGTGCGGGGTATTCTGGGACTGGATGTGGGGCAGGTCTGATAAGGAGGACGTGCACCATGCTTCTTCCAGTTGCAGCCAGGCTGGGCGATCCCCTGAGCAAGTCCAAGTGAAGACGTGCGCGAGTTGGGCTGCGTGTCGATATCTAGCGATGTCCGGGGCCCCTAGACCTCCGAGTTGTCGGCTACGGGTCATGATTTTCCTGGCAATGTGGGGTCTTTTGCCTCCCCCAAATGAATGTCATAATATTGCGCTGCAAAGCTACAAGATCCGCTTCCGGGATATGAGTTGGGAGCGCGTGGCAGTGATATAGCACTCTGGGGAGCAGGTTCATTTTTACCGCGGCAACCCCGCCCAGCCACGAGTCTCCTGTTTGTCCCATCGTTTCAGGTCTGAGCGTAGCGTTTTAAATAACTGAGGGAAGTTGTGTTTGTAGATTAACTGGCTGGATTTGGGGATGTGAACGCCCAGATACTCCAGCGAGGTGTGAGCCTACGGGAATGGCAGATCGGGACATAGAGTATTTGCCTGGCGCCTTGGGAGGTTGATCGGGAGGACGGAGGATTTATCATAGTTCGCCTTGAACCCGGAACATGCACCAAATGCTTCTAATTCTTCGAGTAGAGGTTGCAGCGAGCTGGTTGGATCGGTGATTGTGAGAAGTACATCGTCGGCGTAGTGCGCCACTTTATGTTCAGTCCCGCCCACCGTGACCCCTTTAATATTGGGATTGAGGCGGATTCTCGTGGCAAATGGCTCCATCGCTAAGGCAAACACCAAGGGAGATAGTGGACACCCCTGGCGGGTCCCTCTGGATATAGAGATGCTTGTCGATTTCCTCCCATTGCCTCGGAATTGTGGTGATGGATGTGCGTGTGACCATGTCCCATGTGAGAAAGAGTATTCCGAATGAAGTCCCAGTTCACTAGATCAAACGCCTTATGTGCGTCGAGGGAAATTACTAGGAGCGGAATTTTCATTCTGTTCACGGACTCGATTATGTTGAGTGTGCGCCTGATGTTATCATGAGTTCCTCTGCCAGGAATAAAGCCTGTTTGATCTTTGTGAATTAGCTCGTGGAGAATCTTGGCTAATCTAGCTGCTAGAACCTTGGAATAGATTTTCCCGTCGGTGTTCATTAGGGCAATTGGCCTATATGAGGCCGCTTGCTCCGGGTCCTTTCCCGGCTTCTGCAGTAGGATAGTAGTTGATTCGGCCATGGAGTGTGTTACCTTTTTTGTGGATAGAAATTAGTTGAATAGTACTGCTAATTGTGGGGTCAGGATGTGAGCAAATGATTTGTAAAACTTGGGCGTGAGCCCTTCCTAGCCTGGTGCGGTGTTTTTAAGTGATTTGATGGCTTCTAAGATTTCCTCTGAGGATATTGGGGCTTCCAGGGAGTCTAAGGGGGAAGAAATTGTGGGGGTGTGAAAAGATTCCAGATAGCGTTGCTGTTGGGCTCTATGTGAGGGTGGTCCTTGCATGACCGCTTTATGGTGGTCCAATAGGGTTTCGATATGTCTTGGGTAGTAAATTTGCTTAATCCATCTGGTCCTTTAAGGCTAACTATGTTGTTTCTGGTGTGGGTTTTCCGCAATTTGTACGCTAGCAACCGGTTCGCCTTGTTACTTTTATGATAGTAAAATTGTTTTGTATATGCCAGAGCCTTCGCTGTGCGGTCAGCCCAGTGCATCTCTAGAGCCCTTTTTGCCTTTTTTAGCTCCCTGTCTGCCTTTCTAGAGTATTTGGTCTTGAGCTCATTTTCTAGGGAGGATAGTTTGGACTCTAGTGCTTGTGTGAGGATTTTGGAGACTCGGAATTGCTCAGAGGCTGCACTAATTAGTACTCCCTTTATGACTGGTTTCATGGCCTCCCATAACAGCCCAATTGGGGTTTTGGGGTTCTGATTTTCCTCAAAATAGTTGATCAATGCTTCTTCTGCCTCGCCCCTGATCGCCTGATCTAGTAATAAGGTGTTGTTAAGTTTCCAGAATCTAGGAGGGGGGTCAGGGCCTCCCAAGATCGAGACGGGCGCGTGGTCGGACACAATTCTTGTGTGGATTTCGATATTACTAAAGCATGGGTATAAGGTGCTGGTGGCAAGTAGTATGTCAATTCGGGAGTGACCTGCGTGTGCGTTTGAGAAGAACGTGTAATCGTGAGCGTCGGGATTGGCTATCCTCCATATGTCGACCGTGCCTGACTCTTTAAGAAGTCTGGCAAATGCAAGAGCTCGGGAGAAGTCAGGGTGGGATGGGGAAGGGACTTGTCCTTTGTGGGGTCAGGGACTAAGTTAAAGTCCCCCCCGACTAGGAGATACCCTGTGGTGAAGGTTAATAGCGGAGGGAGTAGCTCATCTATGAATTTGACCTGATTTGCATTCGGGCGTAGATCCCCGCAATTGTGATTGGCTGTTGTGCAATGAGGCCTCGGATAAAAAGGTATTTGCCCGATGGGTCCTTTTTGACTGTGGGGTTGGATAGAGGGAATTTGTCGCTTAGTAGGATCGCCACCCCCTGTTTTGTTTCCCCACTAGAGGCAAAGAAGCCCTGTTTAAAGCACCTGAATTTGATTCAGTGTTTTCGGCGGCTGGCAAGAGATGAGTCTCCGGAAGAATTACTATATCCCTGTTTAAAGCCGCCAGCCTGTGCTCCACCGATTTGTGTTTCCTGGGGGAGTTAAGGCCTTGGACATTCCAGGTCAGGATGCAAATCTCCCTAGCGTTGTTCGGGCCTAATAGTTCTGGGTGTGAAGCATTTGTTTATGCAAGAGCTGTAGGGCTTTAGAGTCTTCCTAAGGCGGCATGTTGGAATGCTATAATACCAATGTCTACGAATAAAACTGTGAACTGGGGTTTCAGGGGAGTTAAACAGTTCCCATGGCTCAATATTGCCTTCCTTACCCCCCAAAACTGTGAGAATGAGACCATAAAGCTCATTCGTGGGGTTACTGGTGGACCCCGACGTCAGGAATTGCATCCCGCAGATGAACAGAAAAACCGCCCAGGGCGTGGGGAGGTAAGCCAAGGGCTGTGTAGAGAACAAGGGCCTGGGGCTGTGCGCCAGAGTGTGATTCCGACGGTGTTCCCCGGGGTGCCACGCGTTGACCCAGTATCTCCCGTGTGAGATGAGGGGAGAATGGAGAACTGAGAGAGGTTGGAAGACGCAAGGGGTCGCCGGGCGGAGAGAGACATTGGTCTGGCGAGCCGGCCGCAGGGAGATATGTGAGGGCTTCTGATCAGTCTGGATTGCGTTGCCTCCGGGGGCCCCGCGGCCTGCGCCGCCCGCTAACACGGGACCAGCGATTGGAAGTAGGCGAGCCGGGTTGGGATTGAGAGCAGGTTGCATGGTCAGAGTCCTCATTTGCTGATTTTATTCCCAAAAATTGATCTGCCTCTTTGGGGCTCCGGATTTGCTTGTGCACCTCCTCCCATTCGAAGCTCAGAGATGTGGGTTGACCCCATCTGTATTGTATTTTCTTGAAGCCATTCCGTGAGGTTACGAAAGGCTTTTCTTTTCTGGAGGGTTATGCTTGCAAGGTCTTGAAACAGTGCGATGTTTGAAAGTGATTTGTTTCGAAGACCTGGCCTCTCTCATTATTTCCTCGTTAACCCTGAAAAAGTGAATCCGGGCGAGAACATCTGGTGGAGAGGAAGAGGTTTGCCTAGGCGCTGTGCAATGGACTCTGTCGATTTCCAGCGGGGCGCCGTCGGGAAGAGTTATAATGAACCTGAGTAGGTCGTTAACGAAGCTCTCGAGATTTGCGTTGGTGATTGAAGGGGGGATTCCTCGGATGTGAATATTATTGCGCCGGGAGCGATTCTCACTGTCCTCCTGCTTATACTCGAGTGCGTCGCATCTGGCCTCTAAGGTTGCTATTCTATTCAAGCCGCGCTCCAGTTCAAAGGTGTTATCGCATAGGCCATTCTCCACCTCCTCGGTGCGCTTCTCCACTTCCTCCACTCTTTTGACTAGAGATGCAATCTTTTTGGTGATCTCCTCTGTGCATTTATGGATCTCCTTGGTGAGGGCTGCTAGGAGGTCTTTTAAGTCTGTTTTGGTAGCAAAATGCTCGACCTGTGGGTGCTCTGGTGAGGAGAGGCCGCTGGGAGTTGCTGTGGTGGTAGGGTCGGTTTTGCCCGCCTTATTTTGGCCCGGGTTGGACATCATTGCTGCAATATCTGCTTGTTTCACCGCTTTTCCACTTTTCGCCATGGTTTCGCCGCGTGGTGGGGCGGATGAGGGACGGCTGCTCTAGTATTGATTAATAATGTATGCAGAGATGCCAGGTATAGCCCAGCTGAGCAGGGATGGTGCCAGGGAGGAATGGCGAGCTCCACCTCACAGAAAGCCAGGTCAGCCGGTGCGGGCGAAGAGGACGAGCATAAGATGGCTTTGTGGGCTGCGCAGCAGCCTGACAAACTTTGCGGCGCTAATAGGAGGATAGGAGGACCCGGGAGGTCAGGATCCGCCGGTGAGGAGAAGTGATGGTGTGATAGATCGGGTTGAGACCCCGCGGAAGTCCGGCTGGAGGCGGAGGAGTGGGTAAAGGAGATCAGCAGGTCCGGAACAGGGCCACAAAGCAGGGAGTGGATATGATCCAGGCGAGCTTAGAATGTCTATTGGAGGATGTGGAGATAGCTGTGCCAGGTGCTTCCCCAAGGAACTCCAGAGTAGGGTAGGGTGCACATGTGCTGCTGTCCCTCGCTTCAAGGGGTTGTTGATGTTAGCTTGTGTGTTCGCGGGCGAGGGTACTGCCTTAGGTGCTACTGCTCCCCCAGGAGTAGGTTTAGGCGTAGGGCCCCTTCAGGTGGGCCCCAGCTCCTGCGCCGACCCTGGGGTCCACTGGGGCGGCGGGCAGAGGGCGCCAACGGGAGCATGCGGATCCAGAAGGAGGGGGGGAGCAGCAGGGCCGTCTCAGTGGCAGGCAAATCTCGTGCAGGGGAGCTTCCGGGCCGCTGAGTCCCAGACCGCCAAGTAAGGGCTAGGCGTGTAGGGAAATGCTGCAATTAGGGCTAATTGGTGCCCGTGAGATGGTGGATAGTCGTGGGCGGGCACCACCCATAGCGGGGGGCTACGCCGATCCAGGGCGGGTGTTCTCCAGGCCCACACTCGGATGTATGCAGAAGCTGGAGGCGCAGCGCTGGGTGCACTCACCGCAGGGGCTCGGGGCCGATGTGCTGCTTCGCCTCGGGTCCTGATGGATGCCGCCTGGAGTCTGCAGGCTGTGGAGGAGATTCTCCTGGTCCGCTTGTAGAGATGGGTGACAGGACTGCGGGCCGCGTTGGGTGATAGGGATGGGAGCGTAGGAGCGCCCCTCCCCCACCGGGGCCTCGATGTTGCGTGGGTCCCGCAAACTTCTCCAGAAGCCCAACGCGATGTGTGGCGTGCGTTGGGGAGCTGCTGCCGCGCCTGGCTGGGTGGAGGTGTGAGGAGCCGGAGCGGGGCCTGGCGCCTCCCACTTCGCGGGCAGGGGGCACCGCAGTTGCGCGTCGAGAGCTCTCCTGGTGGGCCCCGGCCTCCACCCAGCTGCTCAGGGATCCTTGGGGCGGCTGCACTGTGCGTTCAGGCGCAGCCTCCGTGGCCGGCTCGGTGCTCTGCGGCGACAGCCCAGGCAAGAGGCGATGCCCCTGCGTTCGGCCTCGGCTGTATTCGGTGGCTTCCCCCTCAGTAGTACCGGCGAGGATCTCCGGCTGCCGCGGTTATAGGGCACACCTCCAGGGCTCCGCTCGGGGTTCACACGCTGGCGCTGCTCAGTGAGGGTCGGATCCGAGGCCCCTCATAGCCCGCGGATGGTTGATGTTGCTGGCTGGTGTTAATGGAAGTTTGCCCCTCCCCCATTTCGGCTGCGATCGTTGGGGAGCCCGTTCGCCATTTTGGCTTACTCCATGCTGATCTGTTGGGAGAGCGCGAGGCTCTCCCGGCTACAGGGCTGCTCCGTGCCGCCTCCAACCCTGCTCATCAGAAGCAGCAGGCATTCATGGTATGGGTGAGCCAAAGGGCGGCTCGGTGACAGCTTCAATCCGCGGGGAATTCGCTCCGACGACGGGGCATTCCAGGAGCACTTAAGGAGCCATGCCGTACGGTCGGCTCCCGGCCACGCCCCCCTAGTCGAAATCCCTTCTTAAGCAGAAGTGTTATCGGTAGGACACGTTGAGAGAAAAGATTGATAAACCTCTGATAGAAGTTGGAAAGACCCAAAAATCATTGGAATTCTTTCACCGAGGTGGGAGATGGCCACTGAAGAATAACTGAAACCTTTCTGGGATCGATCTCTATACCCTTGTTGGGGAAGATAAAACCCAAGTAAGAAACTGTGTTGACTTTGAAAACAGATTTCTCAGGTTTGGCCAAAAGGTAATTCTTCTGTAATCTGCATTTGACCTATGTCGGATGTTGGCAAAGGAGCTCAGTTGAATTGGAAAACACACGGATGTCATCAATATACACTATGACTGAATAAAAGAGCAGATCCCAAAAAAACATGGTCCATACACCGCCAAAAAGTGAATGGTGTGTTTACAAGTCCAAATGGCATAACTTGATATTCAAAGTTTCCACAGGCAGTATGAAACACTGTCTTCTACTGATCATCCATACCTATTCTAAGAAGATGGTTATCTCCACGGAGATCCAGCTTGGTAAAAATAGATGTCCATTGGACGGCCTCCAGGATGTTGTTAATAAGTGGCATTGGGTATCGATCCTTAACTGTAACCCTGTTGAGTCTCCAATAATCCACACAGGGCCAGAGTTCATCAGTGTCCTTATTGGGAACACAGAAAAGAGAGGCACCAGCTGGTGATTTGGATTCTCTAATGAGCCCATTTTGCAGATTGGTAGTTAAGTAAGCTTTAAACAGAATATCCAAATGCATTGATTTCCCCTTTATTTTCTCCCCATAGGATTAACCTGTATGGTATTTTCCTTGGCTGTGCCTCATGGAAGATGTCACCATCGTCTTAGCCTCTGTATCCATCATCTGCTCAGACAACACCTATCTCGGGGAATTCAACCTTTCGGATAACCCCATCACGACTAGTACCAAACCCATGAAAGGCGTTGCTGCCTCCTGGACATCACTGCCTCACCAAATGTTCAGTGTCACATCAATAGACCCCCACACACGCCCATGGCAACCGAATAGATGATATTCAAATTGCAACACTCTCTCTTGACCCAAACACGCACACAAAGGACTATCCATCATATGCACCCTCACCAACAGATCACTGAAACATGGCTCTATGAGCACACTACAGGAAATCCCGATTTCACTCCCCATGGCCCTCAGACAACAAAAAGACACCCCTTAACCTCAGCTCTACACTCTGCTCCCTCATTGACATGCAGGGATTAGTGAGGCTTGGGACAAACAATGTGGTGAGGCGCCCTTGCTATCCTTTGCACTCCACCAGCGGCACCACAAACAGGAGACACGAAAACTCTCCCTTTGGGTTTATGTGTGTTTAGATATGTTGATGACACCTCCATGGAAGCAGCTGGGCTAACCTACAATCGTGTTGTTGGTCCATTGTGCTTCCCATCAAAAAGATGTGTAGGGTAAATCTGGACAATGAACACACTGGATACCTCGTGAAGATTGTGCATCAGCGTATGGCCTCTTCCACCGGCATCTAGGGTCATGAACCATAAGCCTATAGTCAGATAAAATATGTGCACATTGCTGCTAATGTGAGCTGCAATTTGAGACTTCTATCACAATAACCCCTGCCAGAAGCCTCGTTTATTTCACGTGTGTTTTGGCTTGCTCCAATGTTCAGTACTCTCAATGTTGCAGCTGGAGAGTCGGCTCTGCCTCTATAGGCTAGGCAGACTGGATTTATTTATTCATTTAATTTCATTTGTAAAGATGTGCCACAACCTGGAGGCATCAAGGTGCTGGTTACATTGCAGAGTGTGGCTACAAACGCATCAAAGGAGCCAGGCAGATTTCCAGACAGACGATGCCCAGACACACAGCTTCCTATTTAGAGTCAACTTGATTGTTTTATGCTTTTGAGACAAATCATTATGTTCCTGGATGGAGAGCTAAAATCCCTCCTCGCCGCCCAATGGGTGATTGAACCTTTAATTGAGCAGCCCAGTAAATCTTGTGATTGGCAGATTAAGGCACATAAACGTGATCTGAGAAAGCCTTTGAGAAGTGTAAAATTGAAGGGTAGAAATGATCTAGCCTGGATAAAATGTGAAATGGCCAAGATGAGGCAACAATTACAGAAATGCATTATATCCTATAAAGTTTGCCAATACCATGCCCATACCCAGTTAATAATAAGTAAACTTATAACAAGGGACTCACGCGGTATCTGGATGGTATGGAACAACTTGGAAGACCACCAAACAAAGTTGCAGACCAACTGAATCTCAGAAACGGAATGGCTTTTCTTCTATGATGGACAATGTGGCTCCACCTCACAGGGAATTGAGGATTTCTTTCAGTTATATCCAATAATTCCATGGTAACTAAATGTTGACGTGGAGGAGCTGGTGAGAGCGCTTACTAAGTTGAAATCCTCCAAAGCCAGTGGCCCCGATGTATTGTCCAATTATGTATTTTAAAATGACCCTGTTCTTGGGTCAAATATTCTTTTTTGCCTTTTCTCCCAGGTTGTCACTATTATTGGACTCCCCCCTGCGTGGGGTATTGCAATAATAGTTCCAATGTATTAAAAAAGAAAAAGGGATAGTTTGGTGGTATATCAGCGGATTTACCCTCAAGATAGCACCACATTTATAATGAGGCACACTACACTGTTTACTCAAGCTTTGTTTTAAGAGATTTTACTGCATGGCTGGAGCAGAGTCAATTATTAAGCATTTATCAGAAAGGTTTAATGAGAGGGGCTGGCACTGTTACTAACGGAATGTTGCTCTCGGTTTTTGCAACACTCTGCTAAAATGAGCAAACAATTCAGATTATATGTGGCTAGCCTGGACCTCTCTTCGGCTTTTGATAAAGTGGAAAGGGGTAGGTTCTGGGCATTGCTCAATGGGCTTACTTTCTATGTTGATTTAATTTCACTCTAAGAATTTGTTGAAGGTTCGTTTAAATGCAGGGGGACTTATTTCTAAAGATGTTTCGGTTAACCTTGGTTTATGTCAAGGATGTGTATTGGCTACAACCTTACTTAATTTACATATTTCTGATTTGTCCTCTACTTTTAACAGCGCTTCGTTATTCCTTCCGGGGTTGGGTTCCCGGAACTCGGCTGGTTGGCTTTTGAGGATGATATCCTTTTATTGATTGTCGTCCCTATTGGTTTGCAAAGGAGACTGACAAAATCTCCACGCGGTCCTATGGGGACTAGCTCCGTTTAGCACCACTTGTAATACGGCAGTAATTTCTCCAGACCAAGTGGTGGTAATGTTAAATCCATCTGGTGGTATATCAGAGGATTTACCCCTGAGATCGCACCAAATCTATGATGAGACACACTACACTGTTTACTCAACTGTGCAGTTAAAAAGAAACATTTATTAGGATATCTGCCCGCCACCCTCTCCTGTCCCCTCCAGTCTTTTTTTTAAACAAAATATAAAACAACTATTGTCACGCTTATTAGTGGGCCATGACCTATTCCTTCTGCTTCTAAGCACTGTATTAATAAGTGGTACATTAATAAGAAATATAAACCCCAGACCCATCACATTACCAAATCCTGTAATATGCACCTTTAAGGAGAAATAGCTGGTAAGATAGAGCAGCGGGTTAAGTACTTACTGCTCGGATCCATGTATGATCTGCAGGTCACAGTTTTGAATTGCAGAAAGCTCTATTCAACCTGTGATCCTTCTAAGGTCTACAAATAAATATTAATTTTGGTTGCTGGGTAATAATAATTGAATATAAAAGTGTTTTATGTAAAATATATTGCCGCAAGCGCTATATAAGAAATTGATTATTTAAAATACCTACATGTTAGCATCAATAAATCCAAGCAGAGGCTCTGAATAATGTCACAGACTTAAATTGGTGTCGCTTGAAGTGTGACTTCTGTGGCTCTTATTCAACTTCAGACATGCCTGTATAGAAATCATATCCAAGTCTTTCTTTGCTTCCTTGAGATAAGTGTGAATCTTATTTTATACCGGCAGGTCTGGAGATGAATGAGACAGGGTTATGAATGGATTGACAGTGAGATGAGATGAGATGAGATGATGGTGCCTTCGCACAGTTTGCTGGGAACAAAAATCAGGACGACAGTGTATAAGTTGCTGTGACCATAAGTAAGTGGCAATGTGCAGTGAAAGGTTGGTGCATTAAAGAGGATATCACCAATGTAGCTGACAAATATATATGGTTCTATGTGCAAATGTCGAATATTGCAGGCCGCTCACCAAAAAGACGTTTTCCAGCCAATTTGGTGCGGCCCGCAATATTCAACATATTTCACTTTCTGCGGGGTTTCACCCCACCCCCCTAACCTCTTTAATCAATCCCCTACCCTCTATCTTTAAAACGGAGGGTTTCTTCACCCACTCCCCTCGAAAAACTACATCACAAATCCCCCCTCCCACAGACATGCCAACATTCTGAAGCCCCTCAGAGGGAGATTTCAGCACGAAATCGGGAGAATGCATTTTCCCCATAGGAATGCATTGGGGATATTGTTATTTTAGGCGGGAGACAGTAACAAATAGTACTGTTTTTTCTGAAAAAATCAGGAGTCTCCCGCCTAAATCGGGAGGGTTAGCATGTATGCTCCCATGACAGACACACACACATCTCAACATACACACAGACACACCAAAACAAACACACTTACCCGTTTCGGCCGCGTCTTCGGTCTTCCGGGTACCAACGTGCCTGTCACCCCCTGCGCGCACTCGTGTGCAGCAGGGACGTAACAGTTCGATTTAGAAAGACTGCTCAGTGCGGTCACAGAGCAGACTTTCTAAATCGATCTTTTTTTAAAGCGTGCAAAATAAAACGATCTTTTTACATAGTATCATATATATATATATATATGTATATATATACATGCAGACCAAATGCTAAACACCTGTTATTGTTAGAGGTGGGCGGGGCACTCAGCCACAATTTGCTGTCTGGCAGGATGGCAAGAGAGTTGAATACCTTGCCTCAAAATCACAGCACTATATTGTGCTTGAAATAACAGAGAAAACAGCTGCACCTACATTGCCGATATCCGTCTTTAATGCAAACAAACACCAACCTTTTACCGTGCATTGCAGCTTACGTGTGGTTACAGCAAAATACATATTATGCCTTCATGTTAGCGTAAGGTATACTAAAGGGTAAGACGAGGTCTCTATGGCATTTCTGTAATGACTTTTCTTAATTACTTTTGAACGCTTGCATGACAAAACCTGAAAATATTCCAGAGTAATATTTCCAGGCAGTCTCCTGTGCATGGAAAAGTTCAGATTTCTACATTGACAGCTTCATTGTTTAAAACATTTTTTACTTTCATCGTGTTTTGAACAGCTTTTAACATGAGATGTTTCCATAGGAAATACAAATATTTTTTCTGCCCAAATATCTCTAAATTGGCCACTTCAATTTTCTTAATGTGTTGCAGGCACCTACGTTTTAGTTTGAATTGGTGCAATGAAAAAGAATTTCGAAAATGTTGATATTAACATTTGAAATGTATCTATATATATGCTGCATGCGCAGAATTAATGCACATATTTCATATGGATGGTACACGGAGAGTATGAAAAAAACATGCACAGAACACACACCCACCCACACTGCATACACAGTGCAACATACACTCAAGCAACAAATACAGAATTAACACAACACACACAACGTATGTGCCCACCCACCCTGCGTACACATTCCAGAATACACTCAAACAAGAAATACAGAATTCCCACACAACATACAACCCACCCCACCCACACCTCGTACACATTCCAACGTACACTCAAGCAAGGAAATACAGAATTCACATACAACCCACATAACATATGCACCCACAGACACTAAGCCCCCACACACAACATACACACTCAAGCACCCACCCACAATGTGTACAAACCCACAAACATACACACCCACACAAAAACCACATACACACCCACACACACACAACATAAGCACCCAAACACACACCCACACACACAACATGCATACAACATACAAACCCACACACATTCACACACAACCACCCACCCACACTGCATACACATCTACACACAACATATATACACCTGCCCACACACACACAACACACAAAAAACATACACACCCACCGACAAGGCATACATCACACACTACATGCTGTGGTACGTCAGAAGGAGGGGACAGAAAATTGTGTGCCACGTTCACAATGATTTCATTTAAATAATATAGAAAATGCCTAACTTTCTTAATGATAAGGTTTTCCTACCTAACGTAAGTTTACTAGGGTGCTAGTCTCCCGCTCTACCCTTTACTTGTAGTGCCACGGGTATGCATCACCAGATCGGTTTCTCTTTCTTCTTTCCCATATTGGGTCCGAATGGTTCTTTGGTTTCTCATTCTCGTGGTTTCCGACCTGCTTTGCTGTGTCTTGGCGGTATCAGTGACAAAAGATGATTCTCCTGGTTTCCCTTCTTTGCCACTACCTTCTTCCTTTGGTTCTCTGATTTCGGTCCTCTTCCATGTAAAGACCGCCTCCGGTCTGTTCCTGGCATGCAGCTTCTCTGGTACGCCGACTGGAGAGCTTTCATTGAGCCCGCTTGGATGTCTCTCGAGGAACTTTTGCCAACTCGGTCCTCTTAGTTGGTCAGGTAGTGGACAGCTGTTACTTCTTCTCCAAGGCTGCTTTCAAACACATGAAGCAGCGTCTCCCTTGGTTACCCAGCATTCTCGATCAGGCCAGTTTGAAATTCCTGGGCTTCACTTCCTGCTTCACTGAGTCCACTTCTTTTTATGATGCACAGCTGAGGCTTACCCAGCTTCTGAGGAAAGTCCTTCCCTTTGCGTCTGTGATGCATTCATCACACCACTTGTCAGCTTCTTCGTCTCAGTGCTTACTAGGCAAGCACTCTTTATTCCTCCTCCTCTTGTTCATCACAGTAACAGGTTTTTCTTCTGATATAACATTACAATAGTACATGTAAGAGAAGTCTGTATATTTTATTGATTTTTTAAAAGTGTATTTTTATTTGCTCTGCGACAACATCAGTATTTTTCGCATTGTAAGTGATCTATTCAACGTCAACATCAAAATATACACTGCACAGGTGCCACTACTGATCGACATTGATCAGTGAAGACCCACAGACTTACTCACCCCGATCCTTGAGGTATCGGTGAAAGTCTGACCAAATGTCTTTGGACCTGCTCCTTGCATGCACCAGCATTCCATACAACTCCTCCATGTCATTGGCCAATAGGAGATCTTACAACCAAACGCTTCCCGACGGGGCACTCAGTTGTGTCCAACCCATCAGGATTCGTCTCTTGGCCAACAGGAGGCCCACATTCAAAAATCTACATTTCTCCTCAGCCATTTTCCATGTGAGACCCAATGTTAGGGCCACTGGAGGGAGAGGAGGTGAGTGCCCAGTCACCACCTTCAGAACAGAACATGTCCCTTCCCAATAGCTCAACAAGTGGGGGGACACCCCAACCATATGTAACAAGTTTGCATCATCACTGGGGCACCTGGGCACTTGCCCGAGCAGACTATCCCAAAATGACCAACCCTGGCCAGGGTGTAGTGTAGCCTGTTCAGTGTCATAAATAGAATCAGCTGAAACCTGGAGTTGTGGTAGACTTTTCTTGTAAGACCACAGATGTCAGCCCATTGTTTATCAGTGAATTCAACATTGAAATCCTGCTCCTATTTCGCCCTGTTATTAGGACCATTATGTCCAATTTCACCCAGAAAAATGATCATAAAGTACTGACACACTTTTAGCATTACCTCCCATCTCCACCGCATGTATGGAGAATTCACCGGGACTGACTTTGGGCTCATCCGGGAACTCTGGTCGGTGTGCCCTGAAGGCCGTTCTCATTCTCCAATAGTGTAGCTTCTGTAATGGAGAGTCAACCACATGCTCTTTTAGCTCCACCTACTCAATGAACTTGCCCTGCACATACATGCACCCCAGCGCCACAACGCTGACCGGTCTACAGCTCCTTTCTAGCGAACAATCTAGTGACGGCGCCAACCTACCTTGGCCCCAAAGGGGAGCTCTTCGATCATACGGGTACTCAATCCCCCGCAGCTTGCAGAGCCGGCCCCATGCCAACTGTGTAGCCACTTTCGGGTCTAATGAAACCCGCACCGTATTTGCAACCCCATAGATCATGGTTTTGAGGGCAACCTCACACGCTGCTGCCCTCTCTAGCCACACATGTGGAGGTTTTTTTCCAGTTCCTCCCAATATGAAGCATAGAGTCCCTGTGCCGCTAGATAGTACAGTTCAAAATGAGGTACCTGTAGACCTCCCTCCTGCCATGGCCAGGTAATGGACATCCAGCCCATGCAAACCCCCCAGTTACCCCACACATAAGATGTACACAGTGATTGCAAGTCTGTGAATAACTTACTGAACAGCCATACTATTATTATATTATTAAACAAGTATAATAATTTCGGGAGTACCAGCATTAGCATGTTCACAATCGAGAGACAATCCATCAGCGACATTGGGATCTTCCCCCTGCGTGCTAACTTGGCCTCTAGTTGCATCATATACGCTACACAAGATGGCAGCGGATAAGGTCAATGCACAGGAACAGCGGCAGTGTTACAGCCTAAGATGGCACCCGGGAACACTCCAGTGTGGAGGACGCGGCACACCACGAAGAACTGCATATAACAGCTACAAGGTGAGCTCTCTGCATCACTTAATTTTCACTAAGCTACTGACGCTCCTTTCTTTCCTTCCTTACCTGTTAGCTCTCGCTCCTGTCTTCCGCTCAGCCTCACGGGTCCATGCAGCTGACTTCTAATCTGCCATTCTGCTGCCTCTTCTGTTCTGCTTCCCCTCGTTTCCTCCTACTTGTCCCAAATTTGGACAGCTTGCCTTTCTGTCTGGATTTCTTGTTTGACAAGGATTCCAGTGTGCTACTATCCCCCTTGCACTCAAACCCCCATCTGGGCGAAGCAAGAGACTTACTCCACTTGGTTCCGGAGTTCCGAGGATTTTTTTCCCCTACAGGGGTTTTTCCCTTGGGCCTGGCCCCTAGAGCACCTTCTGAGCCCTGTTCCCTATTAGGGCTCGGAGGAGGCTTTCTGGTCTCTGACCTGCAGCTTCACAATATGTTGCCTTCCAGACACTTCCCGGCTTGCTCTCAGGTCAGTCTCTTCCAACTTGTTATAATCCCTCCCTATTCCACAACTGTGCAGCCCCAACAGCAGGGCTAATTAACAAAAGAGTTGCAATCGCAACAGGGGCATTCTGCTGCCACTCTAGGCACAGCGCATCATCATTATGTCAACATGGTTACTTAATATTGGTATTGATGATATAACATATTGCCATTGACACATTCAAGAACCTAGCAGTCTCACAGCCATCCGCCATCCACAGATTGAAGTCTTTAGCGTGCCGCCAGGGGACCCATTAATTGGCCTCAAGGTCAGAATTTTAGCCTCAATAAACTTTACAGCTTCATGCGGGACTGTGAAAAAGTACAGTTTGCTTTGAAACTGGAAACTTCATACAGCATTGCGTATTGGATGATACGCTCCTGCAGCAGCTTCTTAACTCCTAGAAATTGACGATGCTCCTGCCACTGAGAAATTGGGGAAAATCCAGATCACCTGCAAGCCCATTCGGAACTCCTTCTTATCCCTTGCCAGTTTCAATAGGAGGTCCCTGTCCCGGTAGCTAAGTATTTTGGCAGTTATCGGTTTGGGGAAGTCACACGGTTTTGGTTTTTGGGCTAGCACTCTATGTGGTCTTTCGACTGTGCAAAAAGGAGTCATCTGTGGATCATCAAGCAGCTCCCTGAGCAGTGACTCAACTGCCCGCTTCATATTGCCCGTGAGGGCATCCTCCGGAACCCTCACTATCCTCACTTTGTTTCTCCGGGATCAGGATTCCAGGTCCTCACACTTGGCTTGGACATGCTTCATGTCCTTAGTCAGGGTACTGACCGCCGACTGAAGATCATGCACTGTGTCCTCAGTTGCCTCGATGCGCTCCTCTGCCTCATTAATCATTGCATTATTTGGCCAGCAGCGCCCTGATGGTGGTGACAAAGTAATGTCATCAAGCTTTTCGTGCACTGCCGCACATCCTTTGGTCATAGTGTCTAGCATCTGTTGCAGTTCCAAGGGTACTTCACCTGTTTGTTGTTCTGGAGCAGCCACTCACTGAGTTATTGCTTCTGCCTCTCTATGGGGTGTAGATTTTGTGTATTTATCCCTAGTGCCAGGTTTTTTCCCTTACTCAGCACCTCTGGTCATGACTTGTAGGAGTCTGGGAGGTCCGGGATGTCAGTCTTATCCCAACACTCATATTGCTGTATCTGGCCTGCCAGTGTCCAGTCGAATTTGCAGTCCCTATGACAGGCCTTGAAGCTGCAAGTGTACCAAGCACTGCCCACTGTCTCTGCACACAATGCCAAACCATTATAATGAACCGCAGTGGTTCCCTCCAATGCTCTCCTCACGTACATGCGCTGATTGTGTTTATACAGATGTGGTGACCTACCACCTTTGTGTCTGGCACTTGCCTCCAGGCTCTATTCCATGAATGCAGTCACCGTTTTCCTCGAGACCAGTTATGAGGAGAAGCCTGCACTTTATGTGACCACTGTCCTCAAATATGGTGGGCTCTACCGTGTTATACAGCTCTGATTGTGCTGGCTGCCCCGCCTTACAGCCTTATAGCCCACTGCCTCTTGATGTGTATTGTGGCGGATACCAGTACGTGCCAATCTATGCCCCACACCAGAGCTCTCTCCAGCACGTCCGATGTATCGGCAACTGCAGTGATCCGATCAGCCCCATGCCACCTGCAGCAGCTGCCCGCATCAGTCTCCATCGCTGCTCTCGTGGCCTGCCACCTCCACTCACCGCACCCTCAAGGACCGCTCTCCACCAGTGTCTGTGCACCTCCACTCACTCCACTGTACCTGCCGCACTGGACTCCTGCTTCTTCGTGGAACTCCCCGGTCACCCTCTGCCACCGTTCACAGGACACCTCGGCCGCTCTCCAGTCCACACACAAATGCAGCTGTCTCCTGGGCTGACCTGCTCCCTGGCAGGATATCAGGGGATCAAAGTAGCGATCCTGTTCTCCAAACTCGTTCCAATAGCCAAATGTGCCACTTCAAATCGATCATTGCCAATTATAACTGTGTTTTTCACTGGATCTTCATGCCTCGTAGCGGAGCTTTTCAGCTACACAGCCATCTTGCTTGGTGGCTCCGCAGTGCCCCCATATATTTGTTAGTTTGTAGTACAGTGTTGTACTGTGGTGGATAAATGAAGGGAGTTCCTCATGGGAAAAGGAGTCCTTGTCGCCAAGAGGGGAGTCTCTCCCTGTGAGGTCCGCTGAATGCCACCCTTAGGGGGATTGTTGCACAGCAGGCTCCCCATCCTAGCCTCACAGGAAGGGGTTTCCCCCTTGGGGAAAGTGACTGAATACTTTGATTTGTCACAATATGCACACAACAACACAGCGTATACATTCAAACAAACACACAGCATACGCACTTACCCCCACTGCATATGCATTCCAACATGCAGTGAAGCAAGAAAAGACATAATTTGTAGAACAATATTCCCAAACATGCTCTCAACCCGCACAGCATACACATTCCATCATAGATGAGCAAAAAACACATAATTCCATGAACAATATTCATCCAACATTAGCATAACCACACACAGCATGCGCAAGGAAATGTATAATTTAGCCAAGGAAAGACATACATTAGCAAAAAAGTATATGCTATAAAAAAAAAATAAAGCAGCACATTACTGTGAAATAATAGGCTTCTAAGCAGTGCTCCAGATAGGATTTTGGCGTGAGAGTATTTTACTCACAGTTTTTAGAATTGGAGATTAAATCCAATTTCAAGGGAGTCAAAATTAGTTTCTTCCATCGCAAGAAAGTAAAAAAGTGTATGAAAACTATCCAATTTGTGCGCAAAATTAAAACTGTTTGTAAACATTACTGACAAAACTTGTTGATGCGTACTACCCAGCTTCATCTTCAGTATACCTGGACACCAAAACTCTGTTAAGAACTACTACAGATGCCAGCTAGTTACATCATAAATCATGTCCCTCACTCTACCAGCATCACTTCTGCCTCTCGTGCCTACTGTTGCTGCCTGGCACTACCTGCTTGACAGCCACTCCATGTTTTTGCTCCATCTCTCCTTCCCTTTTCAGCTCTGTTTCCCCTGTCTCTCACTCTGATGTTCTGCCTCTCACACTCAAGTGTTGGTATGCCACGTTTTGCTGTCGGTTGCTCTGTCACTCTTCCTCTCCCATCTCTGCATTCTATTATTGCTGTTTCCCTCCTACATTGTGCTTTACCGGTTGATATAACTCCTCTTCCTCTCTCATGTCATTACTTTGGCTATATCTGTTTTTTCATGTTCTCTGTTGTGGTTGCAGCTACTTTTGATTATCATTCTTGCACTGCCTCTTATGTTATTGTCCTGCCTTTCTGTAATCTGGATTTTCTATTTCCAGATCTCCCCATCTGCTGTTGATCCATGTTTTCTTATGTGTCTGTCTCTATATGTCTCCTTTGCTCTGCTTCTATCCCTTACTCCTATTTGTGTGTGTGTCCTATTATTTACCTCTGTTTCCCTTGTCACTTTCTTTGTTGCTCTCTTATGTAGCTCATTGATCTCTCTCTTCCTGTTACTCGAATTCCTGTTTTGGAGGGTCTAGTACATTCTGTGTTCTTGTGGCCTCTCCCTCCACCCCCTCACTTTGTTCTCCTGTATTGCCTAGGTTCAGAGCTTCTCCTTCTCTCCTTTTTATCTTGACATAGCACCAATAAATATTTAAAAAGCTGAAAATGCCTTTTCCATTTACAAATCCAGTGCAGCTTTACCATTGGGTGCTCCTTTTTCTATGTGTGCAAACCTTCTTTTGGCCATTAGGTTGGGAATTATAGAGTTAGAGGTGTGTCTCACTAGATGCAGTACTTGCTTGAGTACAGATGCTTTACCAACACTGTATGCCATTACAAGTATAAGAGCCCAGGTGAGAAGTTTGTTCTGAGCCGTTACAAGTACAGAAGCACTCATGGGATATGCTTGTTCTGAGCCATTACAGGTATAGCAGCCCTGATATAATGTTTCTGTTATGAACCATTACAAGTATAGCAGCCCTGATGAGATGTGTGTTCAGAGCCGTTACATGTACAGCAGGCCTAATGAGAGGGAATATATGTGATCACTGTGTTGTTTTTACTGCGACCACCGAAAATGCTGATTTAAAAAAGTTCAACGCACTTTTCACACCATATATATGCAGGGGGAGACCCCACACACCCCCTGCCACCACTTACATTGATTATATACTGTACCCATCCCCCCCATATATATATGGGGTTGAAATAAAAAAGTCAACATTTTCAGTGGTTGCCGTAAAAAAGGTGCAGTAATTGTATGATCCCGATGAGAGGTGTGTGTTCTGAATCACTGAACATTTAGTAGTCCTTTTGAAAGTCTAAAGCTAAGTCAGCTCTGTTACAAATGAATGTTACCTGCATCTTAAACACATACCTCTGATGCAGACACATTAACTCACCTATCAACAGGATTTGAACTAACAGGTTACACAATGATCTCTGCAGCAGGGTTATTGAAAAACTGAGCTACCTTTCCCAACAGGCTGTTGATATGGAAAGGCACATAGGGTTAAGGCACTGGCAGTTCCATGTGAGGCTAGCCCAACAGAACTGGCCTGTCAACATCTCTCAGGCTGTTTGGACTATCCTACATGAGTCCGTAGATTAATAATAAGGCTTTGAAATGTGCTCGATTTTTGGTAGTGGGAATCAGTAATGTGACAGGGGAGAAGCAGATGTTTTGAAAAGCGCAAGGCAGAGTAGGAGGGATGAGGTATATGACAGCATTGCTATCTTCTCACAATGTCTGTCAGTGTGCATCATACCAGCACAGGAGGGTGGTTGGAAGGATCTACGTGAAAATACCACATTTTTTACTGCGAGGTGGAGAATACTGCATGTAAACACATTTTCTGTATTTTTAATGCAGGGGGAGACCGCCGCAGCACACCCCATCCACATCCATCCACTTTATTAAATACCCCTACCCAACGCCCCTCCCCATCTATTCTTTGGGGGACATTATTTGTTTTCCATGCAAGGTTTTCTACATCGCATTAATGGGACTTGGGAATTTTGTAGTGAAACCGGTGGGAAGAGCTCAGACACTGTTCTTGCTTAGTACTTTAGCTTGCTTCAGAAAATGGCAACACATGTTTGTGCTTTGTCACTACAGCAGCCCTTTTAAGAAATTCAGGTACTTTCCCAAAACATAGCAGTCCTGCTAAGAAATTTAGGTATGATGCAATCACATCCCTGCTGTGAATAATTAGCACTGTGCCATGACATGCATACAGCAGCTCTGCTGATAAATTAGGCTACTTTGACTGGATATATAGCAGTCCTGTTCAGAGGTACCTGTACAATATGTGCCACTGAAAATATATACAGCCCTGCTTCTACCTGCATCCATTATACCCGCTTGTGGTGGGCGGGTGTTCAGAAAGGGAGTTAAAGTAATGTTCAGACTGCATGCACAGCTATTCCTTGTGCTCTAAGACAACAAACTATGTACAGTTCCCTTTCATGCATGCACATGCACACAGATGCATACAATCTTAATACTAAACAAAACACATCTTCATATAGAACATCAAAAGCTTTTCCTTCTCACAAGTGCGAAACCACTGCTTGCTGGGAGGCTCTTCTAAAACTTCCAGACATGAAACGCAAATGGTGTGCTTCTGTGATGAAAAGAAAACAGAGTATGAAATGACCATTATGCTGCAACTGCACTGCCTCTATTAAAACTGATCAAAACAGAGGAAAATGAAGCAGAAATGCAGCGCTATTTTAAGACAATTTTCATTTTATACAATACTACATGTGCCCTAAAGCAATGTGTAAAGCATGATCATGATTCAAAATGCTTCAATAACAATGTAACCTACAAAATGCAGGCAGTTGAACAAAGTGAACAAAATACAAATTCCCTTCTACATTACTCAGAAAGTATTATCTTGTTAGAATTATTAACAGAGTGTTAAAAAAATAGACCAGGACTCATCCCAGTTGCTTCTTTCAAGGAACTGTGTGGATTACTCCATCTATCTGACAAATAGTGTCAATTTGTCTCTTAATGTTCTTGTGAAAATAAAATGTACTCAATGTTCAAGAGAAAATGTATACATATACCAGTTGTGCCAGCACGATTCATTTTTCGGTGATTCATACTTCCCTGCCTCCACATTGATCGTGCTGCCAAACATGAAAACATCATTTTTGTCACTAGAAATAATCTTGCTAAGCATAGCATATCAGTTGTAAGATAAAACAAATTTCTGTTCCTCTTTTGTAGCCAAGATCGTTCCCACCAGTGTGGATTAAAATAAAATCAAACAGCTTGACAACACTCACAATAAACAAAATGTTTATCCAGAATTTCTTGCCATTTTCCACCCCGAAAGGCAAACCTGAAAGGGGCCCATAGGGTTCCCTCGTGATATGGAAACAAGGCAAAAACCATACACGAAAAGATGTGGCAGACACGAGGTTCAAATTCCCAATGCTAGGGTTTATTGCAAGCAAAATAGTCACAATTGGCCAATTCTGGTCTCACGCCCCGCGACGTGAGTTTCCTACACCTCGAGGGACGCAAGAGAGCGAATTACGTACATCAGTTACATATATACAAAATGCATATCATACAATCAGCTATGTCATGTTTAACACCCTCCTTTATTAAGTTTCTTTGAACTTGGGATGACGATGGACATTTCCGACGGGTATGACAATTATGACACTTTCGATGTCTATTCTAGTAACAATATGCAATTTAGAAAGTGCGGAGGCATCTTTTAGTTGTTGAACAGAACACAGTGGTTCTGTTCTTGGAAGCAAGCTGCACACAGGAGCCACATTCCATGCTTTGCTATCTATGAGGTGCTATTCGTGTCCTGGGAGCCGACACGCTCTACAGGGTTTTGCGAAGGGGGCCATAGGAAGAGCATAATTCAAGCTTTAGCTGTTTTATTCTAACATATTCTACCATCGTACGAGACTGGCTGGCAGCTGTGAAGTGATTAAATGCCCTGCAGCTCTCCCTCAAGGCTACAGAGAGGGAGCGTGGGCATTCCTTTCTGGGCTACTCATGAGGAGTTTTCAACGAACTCCTCAGTCCCGCGACCTTGCCCTTTCATATTCAGACAACAATGTTAACAGTTGAGCAGAGTAAGCAGAATCCGCAAGAATTGCGAGCTGCAAAGCAGTTTTAGACAGAAAGCAATGAGCAATGGTTAACAAGCAAAATGGTGATTCTTACTACGTTTAAAATGGCCGCTTGTTGGTCAAGCATAGCAGTCTATATTTCTATAATTCAGTGCATAAGACGGTTGGCCTACGACCATCAAGTTACGTCTGCCATTCAAATGAAGGGAATTCACTTTTCCAGATTGACAAACCCTCCTTTTGGCCGTATGTCAAACGTCTTATTCATTCATTGTATCCTCCTCCGATGAGGATAAGTCTGGGGTATCTATGTCTGAACCTTTCATGCTATTATGAGCATCATCTTCATCATTAATGTCTATAGCCATGAATTGTTTTACTGTTTTTGTTTCATCAGTGTCTCTGTTATTCCGGCCATCCGTTTGTTTTCCTCTCAACACCATGTGCATACATCCCTTAGTACATCCATCAGTTATTTCAGTGCAAACTATTGGTAAGCATTGTATGCAACAGCAACATGTTATGAATATACCAAGTACTACCATTATTATCGAAATTAACTTCCATCCCCAAGACCGCAATAATCCCCAAAACCAGGATCCTATCCCCCAACCCCCTTCTTCAGTAGAGAGTGTGGAACTTAGGACATGTAATTTCCGGATTGCTTTAAATATCGTAGGGGAGTAATCATCTATATACACACAGCATGCAGTTTTTACGAGTTTGCAAACTCCCCCACGATCAACTAATATTATATCGAGAGCCATCCTGTTTTGGAGTGCCATTAGTCTTATTCCTTTTTCTTCTAACGTCATATTCAATAAAATATCCGTTGTTGAATCTATTGTATTTTTTAATATTCTAGACAGTTTTCTTTTATTGTAGGAATTTTCTATTTGGGACAAGAATGGTATAAATGATTTGGCTATATCTATTGCTATCATTTCATCCTCGCTACTCCTTTGAGTTCTACCTTTTGTTCGTCTGGCTACTTCTGCTGTCTCCAAGAGGAACACTCCTGGAAACAGAGACCTAGGTAGCATGTACCTCCCCAGTTCCTAGGTAACAATGGATATGCTTTTTTTCCCACATATAAAGTAAACAGGGTCCCCTACGTACACAGGTTCTATTTCATGCTTTAAAACCACTGTGTTCAGGCAGTTGCTAAACATTCCTACTTTATAGGAACCCTTTTTCTGTAAACATAGGCGAGCAGTTTCGCGGCTGTGATCCACTGTATAGGCAGGGGGCACAGCATCTTTATTCCACTCATCCCTCATTCGAAATGTCATTACTGATGTTTCTTCTGCTGGCGGAGTTGGTCTATTCTGCCCATGTAATCTATCTAGTCTCGTTATCTTTCGTGTATTCTTCCTCATGGGATCTGGTGAAAACACACTAGCTTTGTGGAATATGGAACAACCCACAGGTCTCATGATCACTTCCTCAAATTCATTCATATTGGTCTCATGTAGCTGACCCGTATTACTCTTGTTCCATTTCCCAAAGAACATTGCACTCAATGATACTTCACATGAATAAAGCAATGGTAACGGTTGTACATACCAGCCTATCCCTTTCCCACCGTGCTGTGGTAAATGGGCACAAACCCAGCAATCTTTTTTCTTTAAAACCCATGGGTCATGTTCATGATGAGCAACAATGTATTGTTGCCGTATCCTTCTCTATGTCTTTCTTCCATTGGGGGCAAAGTACCAGTGATTACATGAACCGGGCTTTCAGCAGCTGCTTTTGGCAAAAGTGTTTCTAATGGGTGCACAGACTCCAGGAACCATAGTGTAATAGCTGTTATTGTTGGTCCTACCATACTTAAGAAACACAGGACCAATGTCCAAATCAGTACCTTATTCCTTTTACCATGCTTTTTCCCTAAATTTACAGTCTCTAAATCTATCATCTTTTCAGCAGAGGTGCAGGAGGAGGCTGAAACCGGTCTTGATTTGTTCTTCATCGTCCTTCTTCTTGCTGGCAAAGTTCGTCGCAAAAATGTCTCTCGTTCTTGATGCCAGAAAAGTTCAACGAAAATGTCACAGTTCAATTCTGCCAGCCCTTTCACAGCCTAGATCACCTATCCAATCCGAGCAAGATTAGTTGTGTTTTTTTTTTCTCCCACTGCTCAGACGATTTCTGAACAGTTCTTTATTGATAGAGTACTATGTGCATCCAGCTTGTCCTGCTCTGGCTTAGGACACATGCACTCTATCAGCCTTAGTACTTATGTGCGTCCAGCTTGTCCTGCTCTGGCTCCTGACACATGTACTTTTATAAGCGCACTGAGGAGCCGTGAGTCTTGAATTGTCCGACTTGCACAACTCTCACACTTCTCTCCTCTACGCCCCTGGCTCCTACTCCGTCCGTGAGTGGAACCAAAGGCAAAAGAAAAGCACCAAAGATCTGTGGATTACTTTGCCTGTCGAGGCAGCAAATTATACCGTTTCACTCCTGGTATTGTATATTCTGTGAATAGTGCCGTTGCACTTCCAGTATCAGGCTCAGTGTCAGCCTGCAGCACAATGATGGGTAGCGATGAGCACCGCAGCAATGATGTAGTTTCTTTCTTTGGCTTTGGTGCGTTTGCAGAAACTGGTGGGCGCCAAAGGGGTACACACGTTGTTTCTGCTCATGTTTGCAATGCAGGGTTTGTGTCGCTCGCCAGTGATGTTGTTTCTGCTGAGCAACGTTGGGGCACTTTTTGCCCTTTCCCCTTACTGGCAGCCTCCTCAGGTTCTGTTTCGAGTTTCACTTCTCGCTCAGACTGATGCTGTGGTAGTGGACTGGCAACAGTTTCTTTAGTTTCCGAGACCGTTTCCTTTCTCTGGTCGTCGGAAGTTGTCAGCAGTCCTGGGAATCTTTTGGCATGTGTCGCATGGATCCATGCCTTCCATCCGTCCACTCAAATGGCCGTTTGCGTCGCCAAAAGTACTTGGTAGGGGCCGTGCCACCTGGGTGCTAATGCTGTCTTCCGCTCAAAGTTCTTTATTAAGACCCAGCTTCCAGGCTCCAGCGTGTGCCCGGTCTGGTGTATTGCACTGGTAACGCCTCCTGCACCTGCTGTTGAATTAAACGCAACTTCTGCATTAAAAAGCCACAGTACGTGCTTAAAATAGGATGCTCGACCTCACATAATCTTTTGGGCTGCGGTGCGTACCATACATTTGCCAGTCTCCCCATTATAATTTCATAGGGGGAGAGCCCAGTTTTAGCCTGCACAGACGTGTGCATGCACAATAGTGCTAGGGGTAATGCATCCACCCAACTCAACTTGCTCCCAGCACAGATTTTAGCTATCTTTGGTTTTAAGATACCGTTATGTCTCTCAACAAGCCCGGCAGAACTGGGATGCCTGGAACTGTGGAATCGTTTCTCCATCTGCAGACCTGCACAGATCTGTAGTACTACTGCGCCCACAAAGTGTGGGCCGTTGTCTGACCACAGGACACGGGGCAACCCAAACCGGGAGAAATACTCCTTCAACATTACTTTTGCCGTTGACATGGCAGTACAGTCTTCTAAAGGATATGCCTCCACCCACTTGCTGAATGCACAAATCACCACTAACACATTTGTAGTTCTGCCACCTTTCCATTTCTATGAAATCAAAATGGATCACCTCAAATGGCATAGAGGGTGGGCCAAAACTACCTACTGGAGTCACGGTTCCTTTCCCTACATTGTGTTGCAGGCACGTAATACAATTCTGCACTAGCCTTTCTGCATTTTTTTTTATGTGCTCATTTTTCCATACTGTGGATAAATGCTGTACCATCTTCTTCGCGCAAATGTGGGTAGGGCTATGCGCCATTGTAACCATTGCAGTTACGTAACAATTCGGCAACATCCAGTTCTTGGTCTCTTTGTCCACCCAACATCCCTCCAAATCTAACTCAGCAGAGCCCTCAGCCCACCCCTGAATCTCTTTGGTCGTGGCCTGAGCCTGCATTTCTTTGACTGTGGCAACTCCATTCTCTATCATACAAGATACTTCCTCAGTCTGTACTGTCATCATTTTATTTCCCAAATCTGTGGCTGTTTGCTTCGCAATCCTGTCTGCAAATGCGTTTCCCTCTCCCACTTTACATGTTACTTTTTTATGCGCCTCGCATTTCACTATAGCTAGGCGCTTTGGAAACGTGAGTGCAGACAACAATCGCACAATCAAAGGGCCATGCTGAATCCTGGCCCCATGTGATGTCAAGAAACCCCTCTCAGCCCAGAGTCGGCCAAAGTTATGAACCACGCCAAAGGCGTACTGGCTGTCAGTATAAATATTCACGTTCAAATTCTCAGAGAGTTCACAGGCTCCGGTCAGTGCTATTATTTCTGCGGCTTGTGCCAAATTGTAGGGGATTCTTCTGCTTTCTACAACACTCTCTAGGGTAGTAATTGCATATGCAGCTGTTGATGTGCCATCAGGTAATTTAAAACAAGAGCCGTCACAAAATAACTCCCCATCTGGCTCTTTCTGTGGGATGTGGCTCAAGTCAATTCTTCCCTTTGTTTCTTCTTCAGTGACCATTAAACAATCATGGGGTGGTGATTTGTTGTCACCAATTTCTGGTATGGGCAGTGGCATTAATTCTGCAGGATTCAATGCGCTATACCTCATAATTTGGATGTGGGGTGCAAACAAGATGAGCTCATATCTTGTTAGTCTAGCTGAGGTGAGGTGTTGCGTCTGTGTCCTACTTAATAGAACGTCTATAGTATGTGGCACCATCAGAATTAAAGTGTGCCCCAATACCATTCCTTCCGTTTGTTTCACTGACGCAGCAGCCGCTGCGACGGATCGCAAACATCGTGGTAGTGCGCGCGCTACAGGGTCCAGCGCGGAAGAATAATAGATGCACGGCCTATTTCTTCCACCTTGTTCCTGTGTCAAAACCGCCAATGCACATCCTTCACTCTCACTCACAAATAGTCTAAAGATCTTTTTATAGTTAGGAGTGCCTAAAACTGGCGCAGCACACAATGCAGCTTTCAATTGCTCAAACGCTTTCTGACATTCCTCATCCCACTGTAAAGGCATCTTTTTTAGTTAACTTTATCATCGGCTTCACAATCAACGCAAAATTACTGATCCACTGCCGACAATAAGAGGCCATGCCTATTACAGCTCTCACTCCTTTTTGAGTTTTTGGAATATGCATACTAGAAATACTTTCTATGCGTTCTGGTGTTAATCTTCTCCCTTCTTTCGAAAGTAGGTAACCCAAATAAGATACTTCCTTCTGATTATACTGGAATTTCTTCAAACTTTCCTAGTGACCATGGGTCGCTAAGTGTGTCAATAGTAATATAGTACTTTCTTTGCAGATCTCTTTTGTGTCAGCAGCTAATAACAAGTCATCTATGTACTGGAAGAGTACGCAACCTTCGGGTAATTCTAGCATGTCTAGCTGCTCTTTTAGCGCTCTGCTGTAAATGCTCGGGCTTTCTGTGTATCCTTGTGGAATGCGTGTGAATGTGAATGATCGACCTCCTAGAGTGAACGCGAACAGATATGTACTGCTTTTATCCGCTGGAAAGCTAAAGAATGCGTTCTTCAGATCAACTACACTAAAGTATTCTGCAGTGGCCGGTATCGTTGTTAGTATTGTTGTGACATCTGGGACCAAAGGGAATTGTGGGTCCACCACTTTGTTCAATGCGCGCAGATCGATTATGAAACGATAGGGTACTTCATTGCCTCCTTTCTTGTAAACTGGAAGAATCGGGCTGTTGCACGTGCTACCTGCAATTTCTTCAACCACCCACAATCTCACCAGGTCAGTAACAATACTTTTTAATCCCTTCTCACCTTCAACAGAAATTTTATACTGGGGAATTCGTGGTAATGTAACACCTTCTTTCAAAGTTATTTTTGCTGGCTCCATTTTCAAGCATCCTACATCGTTATAATGCATTGCCCACAGACAGGTTGGTACTCTACTTAGCTCTTCTGGAAACGCTTTTGACATAAATTCCGTCACCGGTGCATCGTGAGGCCACATCGTGAGGAACACCCCATCTGCCGTACAATGTATAACTGCCCCCAATTTTCTCAACAAATTTAATCCCAGAAAGTTCTCCCCACAATTTTCTGTCAGAAGAAATGGACATTGTTCCGTAAATGGTCCTATTGTAATTGGGACAGCTTCGGACATGGGGTTAATTACTGGTGTACCTGCAAACCCTACAGAAACATTCTTTTGCCCCGACAGTGGGATCTCCGGAACCAAGTGGTGGTCTATCGAACACTTCTGTGCCCCTGTATCTACAAGGAAACGGTGCTCCTTATTCCCGACTCATTTCTACGTAGGGTCCTCTCTGATTCACGGGAATAGACACTGGTTCCGATCCCTGCCGTGGGCTGTCCTATCGCGAAAATAACACATCGTCCGATGTGTAGTCACCAATGCTGCTATAATACGTGTTTGGCTGTGTATCAAAAATATTCCCATTTCCCCCTTGGCGTCCTCCACTCTGATTATTTCTCTGTTGGCCCTGCCCACCCTGACTTTGGTTCGAAACACTTTGGTTCAATGCCTGGTTCTGTTACACTTGGTTTTGACCATAGGATTGGTTTTGAGTACCTCCATTGGTATATCCCTGCTGCTGCTGCTGCTGCATGCTATTTCTGCTTGGGCCATTTGACCCCTGATGTCCTCTATGAGGCCTTCTCTGACCAAACCCACCTCTATTCTGTAGGTGCGGGCATTGCACTCGCCAGTGTCCTTCCTCCTTACAGTACACACATTGATTTACTCCCAATGACACCCCGTGCATATTATTCAAATTTCCTCTGCCTTGTGCATTTCCTCTACCTCTATTGTATCCAAAGACCTGCTGCAGTAACACTCCTACTATCGTTCGCATCGCTTCTTTTCTCATCTCCAATGGGTACCCATTACATATCTCACTTACTTCCTTCACTGACGTTCTTTTGTTCGACATCCATCGCATTGTTTCCCCCACCCATACCTGCAATCTTTGTTTATCACCTATTTGTCCCGGTACCGGCAAATGCTTTGCACCACCTGAAAAAACTCTCGGCCACGATTTTTTCATATACAACCTTGACGCCTCCTTCCTACCTTTCTTAATACACTCACTACTATATTCAGGTGTAGCAAACATTTCAGCATATCTGTCTTCCATTTCATTTTTCAGTTCAATGAGTTTGTACACATGTTTTCTTACATCCTCATCTCTTTGCTCACTGCGTGCTAACTTATTCAAATCTAACGATCGCTGTGGCGGTAAATTCCCAAGTATCTTTTTCCATTCTCCCACCAAAATTTCCCACATGCATTCCAACACTACCTGTGTCTCGTTGCTTCTTCGGTACCCATACAATGAGGCCAATGCTGCCGTCCCATCGTTTCCTTCTATGTACCTTTCTGCCTCTTGCCATAATTCAATCTTTCTTTCTTTGCTGATCGCGCTTGGAGTTACCCATCCAAATCCTGTTCCTTCAGCCCCGCCTCTCGCCTCCCCGGTCTCAATTTCGACTTTGGGAGGGGCGGATGGTGCTGAATCTGTCTCTGGAGCGGGAGGTGCTGATGGGAAAAGTGGCACAGGTGGCATCTGTGAAGGGCCTTCCTGGGTGCTGGGAAATTGTGTGTCTGCGGTCTGCGCTTGTGGGAGGGCTCGAGCTGTGGGTGGGGCTTGGGTTAATGCTTGCGTGAGGGGAAGTGCTTGGGCTACGGGAGGGGGTACGAGAGCTACTGGTTGGGCCTGTGCAGTCACTACTGGCGTGTTTGGTTTCGATTCTGGTTTTGGGCCTCGACCCGTATTAGTTAACAAATGTTCCATTAATTTGTCTGCTTTGTGTAGTTCCCGCTGCGGGTATACTCCTATGTTCATTTGCTCACGTCTCCCTTCTCGTCTTAGACTTGCCGTCCACTCCTCCTCCTCCTTTTCTTCTGCTACCTCAAGCTTCAATTTGTGCCTACGCGCATGCTTCTTTCTACTCCTAAGTCGGAGCATTGCTTCCCTCCTCCAATCTTTGACAGTCTCAAAAGCTGCGGGTTGCGCTTTTTTCCTAATCAGCACCCTTTCTAGGTTATCTATCCTCGCAATCTCAAAGCTACCATTAATCGGCCACTGATGGTCCGGTTTCTTTCTAGTTTGCCTATGTCAAATTTCACAAAATATTATCGCACCCACACCATATTTTGCATACATGTCATAAGCCGGCGTTCCCACAGGCGGTGCACTTTGGCCATATTCCAAGGACTGTCTACCGCAGCTGAAAAGCCCCGCTAAAGTGGACAGTACTCCAGGCATGTTTTTTAACCTTCCCCTTTGGTTAGCTAACCTTTACCTGGACGTTTGAATTTGCAAAATCAACACTCTACCAAAAATCAGGTTTTTATTTGAATCGGGGAATGACTCGCCTGATAAAACAAGTCGCCTGTCCTAACGCAACCTCTCCCAACGTCGTGTCTGCACTTCTCTGGCTTCTGCCTCGTCTCGGGTCCCTCGCCTCCTTTGCCCTCTGGCCCGGTACGTCGATCAGGGATCAGATGTGTGCAGATCTGCGGAAGGAATCTCTCCTTACTTCTACAGGGCGCCCTGTACACCTCTTGATCCCGGCTCGATCGTCCCGTCCTCGCCGTTCTTCCACCTTTACTCCGTTACAACGTATACGATGGGGCAAGTGGGGGAGGGTCCCTATTCGGGCGCCATCTTGAAAGGGGCCCCTAGGGGTCCCTCATGATATGGAAACAAGGCAATAACCATACACGAAAAGATGCGCCAGACACAAGGTTCAAATTCCCAATGCTAGGGTTTATTGCAAGCAAAAATAGTCCCAATTGGCCAATTCTGGTCTCACGCCCCGCGACGTGAGTTTCCTAGACCTCGAGGGACGCAAGAGAGCGAATTACGTACATCAGTTACATATATACAAAATGCATATCATACAATCAGCTATGTCATGTTTAACACCCTCCTTTATTAAGTTTCTTTGAACTCGGGATGACAATTATGACACTTTCGATGTCTATTCTAGTAACAATGTGCAATTTAGAAAGTGCGGAGGCATCTTTTAGTTGTTGAACAGAACACGGTGGTTCTGTTCTTGGAAGCAAGCTGCACACGGGGGAAGCGCCACATTCCATGCTTTGCTATCTATGAGGTGCTATTCGTGTCCTGGGAGCCGACACGCTCTACAGGGTTTTGCGAAGGGGGGCCGTAGGACGAGCATAATTCAAGCCTTTAGCTGTTTTATTCTAACATATTCTACCATCGTACGAGACTGACTGGCAGCTGTGAAGTGATTAAATGCCCTGCAGCTCTCCCTCAAGGCTACAGAGAGGGAGCGTGGGCATTCCTTTCTGGGCTACTCATGAGGAGTTTTCAACAAACTCCTCAGTCCCGCGACCTTGCCCTTTCATATTCAGACAACAATGTTAACAGTTGAGCAGAGTAAGCAGAATCCGCAAGAATTGCAAGCTGCAAAGCAGTTTTAGACAGAAAGCAATGAGCAATGGTTAACAAGCAAAATGGCGATTCTTGCTACTTTTAAAATGGCCGCTTGTTGGTCAAGCATAGCAGTCTATATTTCTATAATTCGGTGCATAAGACGGTTGGCCTACGGCCATCAAGTTACGTCTGTCATTCAAATGAAGGGTATTCACTTTTCCAGATTGACAAGCCATTCCACCTTGACATCACCAAATGGTGAAGCAGTCAGCACTCGCCGTATGTAATGCTCCATCCAAAGTACACACAAATCTCCAACAATTAACACTGTTTATCTACATTTTTTTAAACAGTTAAAATAACCACACACAATCAAAATACATATAAAAACACATCCGTAATACAATAATAATCACATGCATAAAAATATACATACAGGCATGTTAAACGTAAAATAAAACAATTTGCTTTACATACAAAGCAAGATACAGGCATCCATGCCTAAAGTACAATACGCACAATTCCAGCTACAAACATTGTGCGCATGTACACTTTGCTATATTTGCACCTGTACTTATAATCACGTGACTTGAATAACACAGCAACATGACCAATACGCATGCATGCATAATCCTAAATACATTCATTACGGATGTAGGCAAATATTTATATAGCAAACTTTCACAACTCAAGATTGACAAATACACAATACATTCTTAACACTTTTGCTTACAACCTTAGCCGTTGTCGCATTTTTAAAAAATGCACATTGAAATTATTCAATAAAAACACTTCTTCTTTAACAAACAGCACGTGCCAAAAATAATCAACTGCGCATGCATAATGTACATCAACCAATCAACATACAGAAACACACTTCTGTACTTACTTTACAACGGATGTACATGACATTTATGCTTTAGACAATGCACAAACGCGCAACCGATTTGACTATGCCTATTAATAATATAATTCACTTCAATTGAAGACAGTGTCCAGTATGAATGCAAAATAAGTACCAGTTACAAACATATATACCTTTTAATAATAATATTATACATATACTTTAAAATAAGTAATGTATTCCTCGTGTGCTCACGTTTTGGAAGGAGGTGTGGTGATTTCTTCATGTAATCTTTGATGTTGATTTATTTTTAAAACCTTTTATTGGCATTTGTATTAATTACAGCAACTAAAAACCAATACAACAACAAGTGGTCTTCCTTTCGCAGTTGTCTTCATAAGTCCATTTATAAGTGCTGCGGGGGAACCCAAAGTATAGAGTGTAGTAGGGGCCGGGGGCCAAACGGTGCCAATTTAGTACTCTTGAGTGCAGCAGCCTATATCTCAGTCATTCTGTCTTCCATTTAACATTCATCTTGTGTTCACGGAGGTTTATCATGTTGCTATCCCCCTTTCCTTTTTGAATGTCTTTCTGGGCAGTCATGCTATTGTTACTATGGATTTACATGATTCAGCTAAACGTTATGACCTCCTTATTGCCCTAGCCCTCAAACATATCACTACCAATTGGACAAATTTGCAAAATGTCTTAGTGAGGGGTTGGTTGAACAATGTATGTCACGTGCAGAGAATGGAACAGTGCATGGCCATTTACCTTGATGCCATTCCCAAATATAACGCGAAATGGGCTCACTTTATTCATTACTTAGATCACGTCCCATTGCTCCTAAGCTAACCTATTATGCGCTTTCCTGCATTGTTGTACCATCCTTTCATCTTCAAATTGAATTTCACATAATGTTTTCATTTGCTTGGTTTGCACTGTGACCCAATTCCAATGCTTTTTTGGCCCCATCATTACATACTCCTCTCGCTCCCTTCCTTCCTCTTGTGGTCGTGATCGTTTCCTTCGTTTGCCCCCCCCCTTGTCTGTCAACTACTTATTCACTTAATGTGTAGATACAGAATTTGTATTATTACCTGTCTAGGTGCACTTACTGTTATTATTTCAACCTACCTGGTCTTTCTTCCCAAGCATCTCATTTGCCAATATTGCACGATTGTTGCTCATATTTTCTTCGAATGTTCTATGCTTATTTTGTCTTCTGTATGGTCATGATTATGCCGTTATTATTCTTCCATATAATCTTAATAAAGATTATTAGAACAGAAAAATAAGTCATGTATTACTATTTCATTGCAGCAAATGGAAAATGTCAACAACCACTCCTTTTCATCCTTCAACGGAGCCAGGTTAGTAAATAGTTTTTATAAATTTGCCTTTTACAGCTGAATTCAACTATTGTTTAAATGTGAACATTGTAAATAATAACACCTACCCCTTTAGTTACTCATTTCATAATGCAATATAACAATAAGGCACTAGAATATAATTAATATTACCATACACAATATTCCAATACCAATATAGGAACTACTGGACTATACATTTATTTTATTTATTTATTTTAGAATTTATTAAGCACTCTAAATCCAGAAGCATCAAGGTGATGGCTACAAACAGTGGAACACATGTGATTAAGAAAACAAACAGACAGCTTAGTTGAGGTTAGACAGAAGGCAAGCTCATCGTGAATAGTAGAGTCTTAAGTTATTTCAGCAACACCCAATAGGATTGTTCAGTTCTCGGTGTCAATGGTAAGGAGTTCCAGGACTTGGAGGCTATGAACAGGAAAATGGAGCTGCTTGCTATCTTGCGCCTGAATCGAGGGATCGTGAGTTGGTGAGAATAAGAGGAGAGTGTGGGCCCGGTAGATTGGACTTTGACATTTTTTTGCAAAAGGCACTTGGGTACCGAGTTGGAAAGGCATTTGTGCGTAATTGCTAACGTTTTGAAAATCATGCGCTCAAGAATTGGTAACCAGTGAGTGCTTCTCCTTACTGCAGAGATGTGTTCACGCTTCGGGATGTTAAGTGCAGCTCTAAGGGCATTGTTTTCAATGATTTGGAGTTTGTTTATGTTGCGTGAGGAGGAGGTACCTGAGAATAGGGTATTGCACTAATCCAATCTAGAGCCAATGAGCGCTCTAGCAATGGTGATACAGTTGTCAGGGTTAATAAAGGGTCTGCATGCATTGATTAGTTTGGATGTGTGAGCCGCTGAAGAGGCAATGGCATTGTCCTACCTGGATAGGGACAATGTGGCATCAAGGTATACACCCAGTGTCTTGACATTGCTGGACACCTGTATGATGTTGCCCTCTATAGTGAATAGTTGGTGTAGGAGATGCCATTCTCGTCAATCAGGTCAAATAGAGGTTTTTTGAAAATGTTGTGGAAGGTCGGAGAGACACAGGAGCCTTGCTGGACACCACACGTGAGGGGGGCTGGCAGGGCTTCTGCATTAGCTGAGAACACTCTCATGGGCCTGTCAGAGAGAAATGAGGTGATCCAGGAGATGGCTCCTCGTTAAAAGTATGCTGCAGGTGCCAGATCGCGACACAAGTTTTGATGGTCCACTAAGTCAAAGGCGGCCAACAGGTCTAGTAGCAGAAGTAGGACTCTTTTGCTGGTGTCTTTAATCTTGTCCAATTGATTCTTGATATCCAGTAATGCGGTTTCCATGCCACAACCAGGTTGGAATCCAGACTAGCAGGCCTAGCATGTTGTCAGATTTCAAGTGGAGCTGGATCTGAAGGCATGCTGCACGATCCAGGGTTTTAAGAAGAAAGGGGACAGTAGTAATGGGGCAGTAATTTGTGGGGATGGCTGGGTCGAGAGTAGGTTTTTTTAGGAGTTGAAAGACCCATGCATCCTTGAGGCTATTAGGCACAGAGCATGAGGAAAAAGAGGTATTGATTAGGGTGGCCATGAAGGGTGCGACTGATTCAGCGCAGTCCTTGATGACTGCTGCTGGGCAGATATCTCCCTGGCATCGAGGGGGTTTCAGTCCATGGATGATTTGAATTACCTCACATTCAGTGACCGGTTTAAAGTTAAATGTGGGAAGATTTTGTATGGTCACCTGGGGCCCAGAACTAGGGATTCCAGGTGTGACACTGCCCACGGTATTTATCTTAGCAATTATTTTTTTGGAGTGTATCAATTTTGAGAAGTAGGACCTTTTATATATTAACGCACCAGGCGCTTTCTTGAGTGCAGTTAGTTGGGAGGGGCACCGGGGCTTCAAGCTTGTGCAGTATAGTGAAGAGCTCTCTAGCACTCCAGTGTGCTTTGGCAATCTGGTTATTGTAGTTGGTGCTCTTTTCTTGGATAATGGCCTAAATAGTATTAGACAGAAAATGTTAATACAAATGCAAGCAGTTGCATCTAATGTCCTCAGTGGGCATGTAGCCACTTGCGTACTGCTTATAGCACGACATACAAAATGTCAATACAAATGTAGGTACTAGCGTAGTATTAATAGCACTATGTGCAAAATGTCAATACAAATGTATGCACTAGTGTACTATAAATATTACTAGATAGAAAATATTAATACAAATGTAAGCAGTAGCATCTAATGGCCTTACAATTATAATGTACTGTTGTGTACAGTAAACAGTTGGACAAGTCAATACGCTTCATATGCTGCATAGCTTCAACAATATTTTTATCTTTCAACTGCTCAATAAAACTGCAGGTAGCTACTAGCTTATTATTAATAATAGCACTATACCAAATATGTCAATACCACTCTGGGCACTAGCATAATATACATACCAATATATAGAAAATGTTAATATGAATGTAAGCAGTAGCATTATATGTTCTCACAATTAAAAAATGCAAGTGTATACAGTAAAGAGTACATTTTATTTTGTAGCATGTTTTTTCTATAGGTGAAACATCAACATTAAGGGAAGATGACAAAGGTAAATACAATGTTTTAAAAGCTAGATAAAAATTAATAGTAATACAGCCACTAGCGTACTGTTAATGCCACAATATACAAAATGTCAATACAAATGTGCATACTATCGTACCATTAAGAGCAATATATATAAAAGCTCAATACGAAGAAATGCACTAGCGTACTATAAATGCTACTAGATACAATATGTTAATTCAAACGTAAGCAGTCTCATGTAATATCTTGTTCTTACAACGGGCACTTCCCCATTAGCCCACTGTGGATTGGTTGGCTGCAAGCTCCCTGAGGCAGAACTTATCAATTGCCCAGCATGGAACTAACCCCAGAAAATTACTTAAACCACCTTTACGGCCTACAACCACTACCTTGCCCACTTTACCCACCACCGGCAACTTCCTCCCACCAGGTTTCTACAGCCAGCTCTGCACTGCCAGCCACTCACTGATTCCCTGTTGCGAAATCCTTCGCTACCTCCCAATGTGCAACACACATCCCCCTCCCCACAACATCCCTCTCAAGTTCTACATATGTCTCTCATGCCCTCTTCTACACTGCCCTAAAACACGTAGCCCTCCTCCAGCAGCATAATAGAGTCTCAGTAGGCCCTATTGGCCCTAGATTGGATTTCAAAGACTTCATAAGTTATGCGCCAGAACCTCCAATTCTCCCTCATCACTGTAGGCATCACCCTTCCCATTGTGGGTGACACCAGACACTCTGGGCTCACCTCCCATCCCCACCCACATCCCGTCCTCCCACTATGTTCCCTGCACCGATCCTCCCAATTCAGTCCCACAACCTCCTACTAATCAGACAGTACAGCCTAATAGCACCTTGATAAATGTCCATCCACTTGGAGCTCACACCATTGACCTCCATGACCTCATGATTGACCACCACCTGAACCTTCTTGCCACCACAGAATCCCGGTTCTACAGCGCCTCTGGCTCCCTGCTCTCACTACATTGCCCTTACCTGGCTATGAAATGTTACTCTTAAAACTCACCATCAACCCCCAATCTGCTACTCCTATACCGACAACCCAACTCCCCTAGCTGGCTGGAGTCGGACACCCCTCTCCTTATCACACCTCTCTTCAAGCCAACTACCAAATTCGTCATACTGGGAGACTTCAATTTGTGCTTCAACGACCCTGCTGACACTAGTGCGGCTATACTTGCCCACGCGCTAGGTGAAATGAATTTCACTCAGTTGATCTCCTCCCCTACGTATGCTAAAGGCTACATCCTTGACTGGATCCTCACCACTAACACCACCATTGATATATCCTCCATCCCTGGTCCAAATACTCATTAATAAAATGTGAGCGCTCACATTCTAAACTATCTCCCACCACTACACCCCCTATCAACCCTATATCGATACGCAACATCCACAAGCTCACCCTCGAGATACTCAAAACCACACTCCAACCTTTGCTCTTGCCACTACCACCAGTAAACAAAGGCCCTCAAGACCTGGCTAACCTCTACCATTAGAGCCTTCTCTATGCGATGGACCAGCATGCCCCTCTCAAATCCAATATACCTAAACCACACAATCCCCTCAACATTTGGTTTACTGATGAGCTTTTCACACTTCGCAGAACCAAAAGAGCCTTAGAGCATCTATGTAGCACCCACCCTATCCCGGCTATCTGTACTAACCTCTCCAATGGGACCAAAATCCACAAAAAAGCAGTAATCACTCACAAAGTTCACTTTTATAACTCCACAATTTCCAATGCTAGCTCTAATGCCTAAGAGGTATTTTCTCTTTTGAGAGAGCTAAAAAACCCGGCCTTCACTGGTGCCCCAACCAAATCTGAAAGCATGGTGCACCAGTATCCAAGTTGCCCTTGCCAATAAAATAGAAATTCTACACATCAAAAACGATGCACAAAAAAGCGCAACTTTCAACTAAACCAGACCAAACCCTCTCCATGTGATACTAAAATCAACCCATCCCCATCCGCACACTCCCGCTCACCGCTCTTCACCTTCTCCCAAGTGACCGTACTAGAAACCATTAAATCTCTGAAACCTTCCAACTGCAAGGCAGATACCTGCCCGCATAGGTAAACTTTGTGGCACCACTCTGACACCCATTATCATGAAATTTGTTAACGCCTCATTTGCACCCATGTGGTCTCTACCAATATCAAAGCAGCTTTGGTCACTCCGCTCCTTAAGAAACCATCACTCGACCCAACCCTGCCTACTGACTACCAACCCATCACCACGTCCCCTTCCTGCTCAAAATTCTGACTGCATAGTCTACTCCCACATCTAATGGTACCTTGAACACCACCATCCCGTGGGAGCCGACAATCTGGCTTCCGTCCGAAACATAGCACTGAGACAGCTTTGCTCGATCTCAAAACCCAACTCGATAACATCAGAGACTCAGGTAGCCTGGCCATTCTCCTGCTTTTAGATCTCGCTGCAGTATTTGACCTAGTGGGTCATGATACACTATGCTAGCTCAGCTTGCATTTCCATTTCCATACATATAATTTCTCATCAGGTGCTACCTCCTAAGTGAAATCCTTCCTTGGTGATAGCACTTCGAGAGTCTTTATCGGAGACTCAGCCGCTGACTCCATCTCAGACTCACTAGGCATTCCCCAAGGCTCCTGTCATTCGCCCACCCTCTACAATATCTACACCAAGACCCTCTTTGACCTGCTTGACTCCCTTGGTGTCACCTATACCAATATTGCTGACAATACACAGATCCTGATCCCCATTACAGGCAACTACACTGATGACACTGTCACCATAAACAGGGTATACAGCACTATCCAAACTTGGATGGCTACTCACAACATCTGCCTGAATGACAAAATGGAGCAGCTCATAGTGGGCTCCCCCCAACAGCTCAAAACCCTTGACACAGCTTTCTCTTCACTTCCCATTGATGGCACTGTCATGCCCATCCTGAAACTTGTCAACACTCTAGGTGGCCATCTAGATGCAGAACTGTCAATGACTAAACGCATCAATGTCTTGGCCTCCTCCATAGCCTATACCTCTAAGCTCATCTGCTTGAGCAGACAATTTCGCTCCCCGAGCAACTGCCTCACGCTTGCAAGAGCCATTATCATTAGCAAGCTAGACTAGTGTAACGTTATCCTCATGGTGACTTCTGCAACAAACCTCGCCAGGCTCCAACTTCTTTGAAATAAAGCCCTGCATGCGGCACTGGGCCTTTGTCGCTCAGATCACATCTCTGCAGCCAGGCGAGATGTCCACTGGCTACCCATCAAAGCCCACATTGACTTTAAAACTTTGTCTTTTGCACACCATTGTACCTACAAAGAAGCCCCCTCTACCTCAACAACAGTACTGTCCTAAAACAACATGTGTGCTGTCTGCGCTCATCTGCCAGTCTCACCCTCCTCACTCCACGATACAAATGCAACAGAGCAGAAGTTGTTATCTTTTGTGTAACAGCACCCTCTCTTTGGACCTCTGTAACCCCCAACATCAGAAAGGATCATGCCTACCCAACCTTTAAAACACGTGTGAAAACCTTGCTGTTCAACAAATACAACTAATGTCTATCCCATATATATGACTTTTTGCATATTTCTGCACACTTTAAACTTTCAGCTGTACAAATGCTGTGAAACTTTTGGGTTTGGGTGTTACACAAATGTGATAAATAAATAAATATATCCTTTCAATTGTAATATTCAGGTGTACTCACTTATATCTGTCATACTAAATATAAAACACCAATGTACCCACCAGTGTATTGTTAATAGCACAATATACAAATGGTAATGCAAATGCAGGCACTAGCAGATAATTAATATCACTATATACAACATGTCAATACTAATTTAGGCACTAGTGTATTATAAAAAGTACAAGATGAAAAATGTTAATACAAATGTAAGCAGTAGCATCTAATCTCCTCAACACGAACATTGCCACTTGTGTACTATTCATAGCACCATATACAACATGTCAATACAAATTTAGACTCTACCATAGTATTAATAGCACTATATACAAAATGTCAATACGAAGGTACGCACTAGCGCACTATAAATATTACTAGATAGAAAATGTTCATACAAATGTAAGCAGTATCATCTAATATCCTCACAATTATAATGTACAGGGGTTTACAGCAAACAGTTGGACAAGTTAATATGCTTCATATGCTGCATAGCTTCAACAAAATTGTTATTTTTCGATTGCTAAATAAAAAATACTACTAATAGATAGGTAGCTACTACTGATTCATTTATAGCACTATACCGAATATGTTAATAGCACTCTAGGCACTAGCTTATTATACATACCAAACTATAAAATATGTTAATATGAATGTAAGCAGTAGCATTAAATGGCCCCATAATCAAAACACACAGGTGTATCTAGTAAACAGTACAGCATTTCTTTATAGAGTAACAACATGTCTTCTTTTCTATGTGAAACATCAACAATAAGAGACGATGACAAACATTAACACTAGCGTACTGTTAATAGCAAAATATACAAAAAATGCCAATACGAATGTAGGCACTAGCATACCATGCATAACACTACCACAACATTTTATATTTTAACAGGTCTTCTGTATAGGTGAAACATCAACATTAAAAGAAGATAAGATGACAAAAAAGAACCCAAACAACATCATACATCTTGTAAGTATAATTTATTATAAAACATTCACCAAATTTTCATTTTTCATAAACAAAATTTTTAAACATAAAACTGTAAAAATAAAAATACATTCTTTGAATAATGTATTTGTCCTTTGTTATTTTATTGCAGCAATAAAACACAAGCATGAAAAGAAAACTGTAAAAGAAAAAAGAAAACCGAAACCCACCTCAAACATTCCTCAAAAAAGAACACCAAAAAAATAACATAAAAGCACACACATAAATAATCACCAGGATGTTCAAATAAACCTTACAACAATACCAACTATTGGTTATATCACACAAGTAGTCTAAAATGTTTTTGTAAAAGAACAACTTGCAATACAAACAACATTTATGGCTATAGTTGAAATCTCAACATCTGGATCTACAAGCCCTTTAAAAAATGTAAAAGAAACCACCAAAAAAGTAATACACTTTTAAATACTTGCAATGTTACCACTGAGACAACCCGTATCATATCTTATGAATTAAAATCACCATGCATAACACCCAACGTTATAAAATTAAAATTACTAAAAAAGAGGGGGCGTGGCCAGCAGCCATACGATGAGGACGTGAGTTTTGCTGCTCCCGTGCCACCGGCCTTATCCTGCAATGATCCTGCATTAAAACTCTTCTGTGACGAGCCCAAAGTAGCTCACCGAAGTGAGAACCTCTGCTGCACTGAATCGCACTGCAACGGCGCGAAACCGGAGCGTGGATCGGTTTCCCGATCGAGCGCAAAGTCCAGGGACCCGAAACGATGGCCGTTTCCAAGATGGGCGCCGTGCGTTTGCAGTAGCCGGCGACCGAGGCAGAGGACGGCGAGCCCCTGTAACAAAATCAGATACCGGGCACAGCGTCTATGGGCGCACGTGAGGAGCAGGCTCTGCGTCCGATATCCTGATCCCGACGGAGGTGCTGTGCGGCAGCCGGGGGCGGGCTTTGCCCGTTCATCCGCAGCGGGTACTGGCCCGCTGTTAACCGCTGGGCGGGCACCTCTACCTGTGCGGACATCCTGAAGCTGCGAGCCCGGAGGACGAGGCGCAGAGTGGCGGTGCTCGTACTGTGGAGAGGCGCCCGTCACCTGCAGACCATTCCCCATCGCGAGAGAGTGAAGGAAGACCAGGCGGGCTCGGTGGTGGTGCAACGAGGGACGATCCACGGAGTGACAGTGGGTGCTCCGCTCGGCGTAGAGCGCCCACACAGAATCCCCGGCAAACCGAGGCACGGCCCCAACAACCCGACTCCCGAGTGTGCTGCAAGGCGGTAAGGAGCGGGAGATGGTGGGCTAGAGAGAACTGGCATCCCCCCTAGTTTGCGGACATCGAGATAAAGGTGCACACAAAGTTAGTGCGGATATAAGTATTTGCCTTGTACGCCACGCCTAGCGCCGCTGCAACCACCACCACAGTCCTGGCAACAGCAGCCTATCCTATTGACCAGCACTCCCCCCATCAAGGCCTGACACCAGCCTCCTGCACCAACATCCTACTAAGCAGAAAGATGGGTAAAGATAAGCCCAGGAAAACATCTATGCAGAGTAGAATTGATCAATATGCATCTACATCAGTGCCTCGCTCACCAGAGAGGCTCCCAGCGGCCGATCTAGATCATGTGGAAGAAAATATCTCCCTCAGAGACATAATGAGTGCCATTGCCAGCTCCAGGACCTCAATGGAAAAAAAGATGGACAATATTGGCGCAGACGTGTCCTTGTTGCGCCACGACCTGCAAAAGCTGACCTCCCGTACGGGAGAAGCAGAGACACGAATCTCGGAAACCGAGGATGGCTTACGTGGAGTGAATCGGCAAGTGTCGAGCATGTTAGCACACATTAAAACCCTGGAAGCAAGAGCTGATGACAGTGAAGGCAGATCCAGACGCAACAATATCCGCATAGTCGGCCTTCCTGAAAAAGCAGAAGGGGAATGCATGGAAATGTTCCTCGAAGGATGGCTGGCAAACTCCTATGACGCAGAGTCATTCTCCAGGTTCTTCGCTATCGAGCGTGCCCACCGTATCCTAACTGGCAAGTTTACACCGGGATCTCCACCACGCACAGTCATCGCCAGATTTCTGAATTATAGGGACAGGGACACTGTTCTCCAACAGGCGAGATCAAAGGGCACGGTCACATTTAACGGATCAAGGATAGCCTTCTTCCCTGACTTTACCACGGAGGTGCAGAAAGCGCGCCAATCATTCGATCCGCTCAAGAAACGATTGCACTCGATGGGTGTCAAGTATGGGCTAATCTTCCCGGCCCAACTCAAGATATTCCACAAGGAAACAACTGTGCACTTCACTGACCCTAGAGAAGCGTGGAGCTGGGCTGAGCCTCATATAGAAGGGGACTGCAGCGCTGAGGGGAGAAAGAGAAGGGAATGCACTAGCCCTCGCCCAGAGCGGCCGCCGGAACAAGAACCGCAGCAGCAACCACAACCAGAAAACCCGCAGCAGGGAAATGTATGAAGCAAGAGCAGCTGTGAGCAATATGATAGAGTCACCAAGTAATGTAACGCTATGGAGCCTCCGCGCCCTACAACAGTCTAATCACAGAACACATCCAGGCCGGTGGCTAATCAATCAAACACCCACCCCCCGAACCAAGACTTAAGTTCCAGCACCACACGGAGGTGCTGTAAAGTTTAACTGTTCGCATGTTGCTGTTGGGTCGACAGATGCTTCAGTTGAGGGTGGAGCGTAGGGAGGGGGGAGTTGGAGACAACGTTTGTCTACAAATTTTAGCATACAAAGGTACTGAGAGCAATGTAAACTTGGCCCATGCCACCATTTCGCTGCAAAAGCACCAAAGGAAACACACCTGTGAGACTATACTTCACACACCAGATGCCACCTGAAGCGACTCCAACCATTAGGTGCCTAACACTCATGACATGGAACATCAATGGGCTAGGCTCCAGTATCAAGAGAAGGTTGGTGTTACGGCACTTGAATCGCCACTCCCCTGACATAGTCCTCCTGACCAAAACCCATCTGGCAGGAACCTTATGCACATTTTTCCAAAGATCTAATTACCGCACAGCAGTACATGCAGGCTTCTCCATGGGCGCGAGAGGAGTGCTGATACTCATACATAAAAGGCTCCCTCTGGAAATCACGCATACCACACAAGACAAAGGTGGCCGCTATGTACACGTCCAGGCAACAATATGGAATCAAACCCTGGCGATCCTGGCAATATATTCCCCCCCCCCCATCTCTACTCAGTGCTCTCCTAGCAGACATTACCCCGATCCTTGCAGAAAATGATGCAGATACATGGGTGTTTGGAGGAGACTTTAACGAGGTCATGAACAATGCCTCAGATCGCTCACACCTGAGGGCGAGGAATCCCACCGCCACCACCAAATTGGCGGCATTTGCCTCTGGACTGGGACTGCGAGATGCGTGGCGCGACATACACAGATGTCCGAGAATATTCCTTCCACTCTGGTGTGCACGCCTCCATGTCCAGAATAGACTACTTCTTCCTGCCAAATCAAAATGTGCACAAAATATGCAACGCATCCATACTCCCACGGGGTATCTCGGACCACTCCCCGCTGATCCTGGAACTAGAAACAGAGAGACCGTGCCCCCCACCTACATGGCGACTGAACACCTACTACTTGGGGTTCCCAGAGCTACAGGAGAAGATGGAGACAGCCACTTCCAATTACTATGAGCTAAATTCAGGATCGGTCGAGGACCCCACCACGCTATGGGAAGCCTACAAATCAGTCCTGAGGGGCGACATCATTTCGTGGACGTCAGCAAAGAAAAAAGCACACTGTGAACAGATTAAGTCTGCCGAAGAAGAGGTGGTGACCAGGGAGGTAGAGTACATCACCAACGATACCCCGGAGATGAACCGAGCGCTAACACTAGCGCAAAAAAAGCTCCATAACCTATCGCTTGACTGTGCCCAATAGGCACACACGCCATGAGGGCACGCCTTTATGAAACGGGAGAAAAAGCAGGGAAAATGCTCGCTTGGCTGCAGAGACGAGAAGAGGGGCATCGAAAGGTAAAATGTATTAAGACAGCAGACGCAGAACCAGTCTCCACTGATGCAGAGATAGCAGAGCGATTTGTGGATTTCTACGAAAATCTCTACCAGCCCCCGGCCACCACACCAGCCAGTGACACGCTCGACAACATTGATCTCCTAACACTTACCACGGAACAGGTCACCATGTTAGATAGCAAAATAACAGTGGATGAAATATCTGCGGCTATCTCCCAGCTGCAAACGGGCAAGACGCCAGGACCCAACGGGTTCCCGATCGATATCTGGAAGAAGCTGAACCACCTGGACATACCCACGCGGATGCTCAACATGTTCGAGCACTCCCTAACCAAAGGTAGGTTCCCACCGGACCTCCGTAGGGCCACCATAATAGTGATCCCCAAGGAAGGCAAACCCCCTGATGAGTGCAGCACATATAGACCCATATCCCTAATCAATAGTGAACCCAAAATCTTGGCCAAAGTGCTAGCAAATAGACTCCAAGCGGTCATCACAACACTGATACACCCGGACCAGTGTGGCTTCATGCCCCAAAGGTCGACGAGAATGAATATTTGCAGACTCCATCTGGCATTAGACCGAGCACCCGTGCTACAACAATCACTAGCATTACTGGCAATAGACTTCGAAAAGGCTTTCGACACTGTCTATTGGGATGCTTTATGGGCAATCATGAGGAAGATGCAATTTGGTGATTCTTTTATAAAATGTGTCCAACTCCTCTATAATTGCCCACTAGCAGAGGTAAGGGTAAACGGCTGGCATTCGCATATATTCCCATTGGGTAAGGGTACCAGGCAAGGCTGCCCACTTTCGGCTATGCTATTTGCATTGATAATAGAACCGCTAGCAGTCATTCTACGGAGCTCACCCACGTGGCGCGGCTTCTGCTGGAACTCAGAGTGGGAGGACAGGGAGTCCCTGTATGCCGATGACCTTCTATTGTATCTGGGGGACCCGGCGGTCTCCTGCCCTATAGTAACTCAATTACTGGTGGATTATGAGGTCTTTAGCGGACTAAGAGTGAATTGGGTGAAATCGGTGTTCTTTCCGGTAAAAGGGTAGACTGCATTCCGCCTTCCAGCTCCCCATACCGTATTGAAACCACACAGTTCCGATACCTTGGCGTCCTAATAGAAAACAGACTTGACAATTATGTAACCCAAAACCTACACCCCCTGATCAAAAGATACTCGCAAGATGTAGCTCACTGGGCATCACTGCCATTGACGCTTTTAGGCAGAGCGGCACTCTTCAAAATGCTGGCCCTGCCCCGATTCCTCTATATCCTCCAGAACGCCCCTCTCAGTACTCCCGTTGTAGAATTCCACACAATAGACATAATAACACGTAGGCTCCTATGGGCAGGAAAACACCAGAGAATCGCGCTTAAAACCCTCCAATGCTCAGTCTGGGAGGGGGGAATAGGGCTACCGAATGTCCAGGTCTACTACTGGGCATCACAAATGGTGAGAAACGACATTTTGCACGGAGACCCAAAGCTCCCCCACATACAGGCCGAGATTGCTGCCCGTCATGATATGACCCCGATTGAAAGCCTATACACTAGTGTGAATCGTCATCCTAAGGGCACGATCACAGCCCACACAGCCCAAATATGGAGAGATACTCATAAGTACATAGGTTGGGACAACATACTCACCCAGGTCCAGCCCATCTGGAAAAACGTCCATCTTGCAGGTCTCGACAATCTCCCTAAATGGTCGGCTTGGGTAACAGCTGGTATTCATACCATCGAGCAGGTATATGCAAATAATCAAATAATCCCGTTTGCCGAAATCTTGTCCACACACAGTCTCCCTGCCACTGAAATTTTCCACTATAATCAGCTACACCATGCACTAATGGAACAGAGAGCCCGCTTACTGGAAATGCCAGAGTGCACGCCCATAGAGAGAAATATAGTTATCGACAGTGTGAAAGCCAGGATCACATCTGCCATGTATAACGTTATCTCCTCCTTTGCCACAAGAGAGCTCTCAAGCCTGAAACGCAAATGGGAAGGGGACGTGGGCCCGATTCTACCCGAAGACTGGATTGAGACCCTGATGTGCCCCAGGGAAACAGCGATCTCAGCATGAATCAGACTCATTCAGCTGAAAATACTCCACAGAATATATTACCCTCGAGTGGCGTTATACAAGTGGGGCAAGACATCTGATCCAAAATGCTTACGTTGCAAGCAAGAAGAGGGGACATTCTACCACATTCTGTGGCAATGTACACAAGTACAACACTTCTGGCGTAGCCGCTGTGATAGACTCGCCAGAGTCTTAGGCCGACCAATCCCTACTGACCCCAAACTCCTTCTACTGGGTATTGATACGGAACAGGACCTATCGCGCTTTGAAAAGCTATAAGTCTCAACATCCACCGGCATAGCTAAACGAAACATAGTGCAACTATGGGGTTCTGAGATCACTCCACAGTATGAACAATGGAAATCAGACAGACGCAATTATCCCAATGGAACAACAGGTTTACCAAGCAAGGGGGTGCAAAGCAGACAAAGTATGGGGGAAGTGGGAAGAGATGTTGAGAAACTGGTACAATTTGAAATAATCCAGCTTGTAGTTTAACATCCTCGCCGCCTCTGGGCATAATAGCTAGGTCATTAAATCATCTAGTCATCTGTAAGAACTGAACGTGAAATGTCAATGGACACTAGATATAGTTAATATCTACTGTGTTCCTAACCTCACTTGTGTTTCTACATTGGTCCGCATATAGGCAGAGGTCCCTCATGTAGCTCTACCACATGTATGCACAGTTTTATGTTTGCAAGTTCATATGTTATTGTATTGTAACACAAAAAGACAATAAAACATGTTATCAAAAAAAGAATTACTAAAAAAAAAAACACTCCGAATAAATTAGAATGTATTTCTACAGTACAAACATTGCCTATAGAAATAGAAATACAACCTTCAGTGCCAAGTACTGCTTCTAGAACTGCTTTAATAATTAAAAGTGCTGGCCCACCACAATAACAAAACACACCTCATCTAATAAAAAGCATACGTAGAGTGCGTACAGGGGGTGAGTGCGTAGAGGGGATGAGTGCGTAGAGGGGATGAGTGCGCAGAGGGGATGAGTGCGCAGAGGGGATGAGTGCACAGAGGGGATGAGTGCGCAGAGGGGATGAGTGCGCAGAGGGGATGAGTGCGCAGAGGGGATGAGTGCGCAGAGGGGATGAGTGCGCAGAGGGGATGAGTGCGCAGAGGGGATGAGTGCGCAGAGGGGATGAGTGCGCAGAGGGGATGAGTGCGCAGAGGGGATGAGTGCGCAGAGGGGATGAGTGCGCAGAGGGGATGAGTGCGCAGAGGGGATGAGTGCGCAGAGGGGATGAGTGCGCAGAGGGGATGAGTGCGCAGAGGGGGTGAGTGCGCAGAGGGGGTGAGTGCGCAGAGGGGGTGAGTGCGCAGAGGGGGTGAGTGCGCAGAGGGGGTGAGTGCGCAGAGGGGGTGAGTGCGCAGAGGGGGTGAGTGCGCAGAGGGGGTGAGTGCGCAGAGGGGGTGAGTGCGCAGAGGGGGTGAGTGCGCAGAGGGGGTGAGTGCGCAGAGGGGGCGAGTGCGCAGAGGGGGCGAGTGCGCAGAGGGGGCGAGTGCGCAGAGGGGGCGAGTGCGCAGAGGGGGCGAGGGCGCAGAGGGGGCGAGGGCGCAGAGGGGGCGAGGGCGCAGAGGGGGCGAGGGCGCAGAGGGGGCGAGGGCGCAGAGGGGACGAGGGCGCAGAGGGGACGAGGGCGCAGAGGGGACGAGGGCGCAGAGGGGACGAGGGCGCAGAGGGGACGAGTGCGCAGAGGGAGAGTGCGCAGAGGGGGTGAGTGCGCAGAGGGGGTGAGTGCGCAGAGGGGGTGAGTGCGCAGAGGGGGTGAGTGCGCAGAGGGGGTGAGTGCGCAGAGGGGGTGAGTGCGCAGAGGGGGTGAGTGCGCAGAGGGGGTGAGTGCGCAGAGGGGGTGAGTGCGCAGAGGGGGTGAGTGCGCAGAGGGGGCGAGTGCGCAGAGGGGGCGAGTGCGCAGAGGGGGCGAGTGCGTAGAGGGGGCGAGTGCGTAGAGGGGGCGAGTGCGTAGAGGGGGCGAGTGCGTAGAGGGGGCGAGGGCGTAGAGGGGCGAGGGCGTAGAGGGGGCGAGGGCGTAGAGGGGGCGAGGGCGTAGAGGGGGCGAGGGCGTAGAGGGGGTGAGGGCGTAGAGGGGGTGAGGGCGTAGAGGGGGTGAGGGCGTAGAGGGGGTGAGTGCATAGAGGGGGTGAGTGCATAGAGGGGGTGAGTGCATAGAGGGGGTGAGTGCATAGAGGGGGTGAGTGCATAGAGAGGATAAGTGAGTAAAACAGGTGAATGCTTAGTACATGTCGGGGCATAAAGCAGATGAATGGCAGAGCGAACGAGTGCTTGGAGCGAACGAGCGCCCAGAGTGAACGGACGTGTTGCGTAGAGCGGCCGAGTACGTAGAACGAACAAGCGCAGATTGCAGCCAATACTGATGAGTGCGTAGAATGGATGAATACATAGAGCTGCCGAATGCGTAGAGCATGGGCCAGCCAGGTTCACATGCATGGAGCAGACAGGAGTGCATACGTGAGGCAGACAGGTGTACATGCATGAGACAGACAGGAGTGCATGCGTAAGGCAGACAAGAATGCATACTTGGGGCAGACAAGAATGCACGCGGGGGGCAGTCAAGAGTGGATAGGAGGGCATGGCACGGACTGAGCGCATAGAATTGCGTTACATATATAGTATGGTCTGGAATGCAGAGAATGCTTGAAATAGTATATAACGCACCATGACTGGAGCGTGCAGCGGACTCGAACGCACAGGGCAAGCCGGAATGCATGAATGCGTGGAGCGGACCGGAATGTATGGAGCAGACTGGGGTGCATGGAGTAGATAGGAGTGCATGGAACGGACTGGAGCACATAGAATTTGTACGACGTATATAGTATGGTTTGGAATACAGTGAATGTCTGAAAGGGCATATAACCCATCATATCTCACCTCCACGCTTACTCTCTCCTTACATCACCACTCAACTAGAACACAGAGATACTATGACACCATTCGGTATAACTGTTCCCATACCAACATTCGCCGCTCACTCCACATCATTCTAAGTAATCACTGGTGGTTACACCCCCCCCCAGCCAGGCGTTCTCCTCAGGCCTAACGCAGCCACATCCGGTCTGGATAAATCCTGCCAGAACTAACACATACTCCTGACCTCTCAATCATCACACCTACCGCTAGAAAGCAGCCATTTCACGGATACCACACGAGCTGCACACATAACCGGTTCTCACACGCACCTTTTGACTCTCTCTACTCTCTCTGCTGACCTGAACTTTGGTTCCCAAGGGCGTTCAACCTACCAGCGCCTTCAGACCATACCAATGGTATATAAGGCGCTATATAAATGCAAAATAACAATAACAATACTACTAGTCCAACAATTGAAAGTCCAGAAATTAAAAAAACAAATCCAAAAACATTAACTATTACTACTACTACTATTTCAACAGTGCAAACTACTTTTATTAAATCCAAAAATTAATACATCTTAGCACTTCTACTACTCCTATTTCTAAAAATAAAACTCCTATTATAACCAAAGGTAAGACAACTAATGTCCCAATAGCAAATCCTATTACATCAGCAAAAAAACAACTTAAAACCCCTTCAGTTTTAATTAGTAGTATTTTAAAAAGTAGATCTAGTGTGACACACAAAACAAAAAAAAGATAATTTACCTATTACTTCTTCTCCTTTACCTTAGACATCACAAACTTCAAAAACTGAACAAATATCACTATTGAATGTTTGTAGTACTGACAGTAGTCAAAGCATTTCAAGTGCTAGTAGCGGAAAAGCAAAAAACAACATTCAAAAGATATAACTACCTCTGGAACAACTAACTCAATTTTGGAAACTAAGATCTTGGATTTGGACTACTTTGAAGCTCCAGTACCAAATGATGTGCGAAATGTAACTGAAGTAATTTGCACCATCTGCAAATCAAAATGAAAAAGGGCTAACACTCAAAAATATAATTTAGGAAATTCAGCAGTTTTGGCACATATGCAAAACAAACATGGACACATATCTTTAAATATGCTTATAAACATCCAACTAATAACAAACTTCAATCAAAAAAAGCCAGTTCCACTGTTGTTAGTACAACAAAAAGGCAAAATAATAATAGAAAACATATAGAAACTGTAACTGTATAAAAAGAAAATGAACCTTTACCTTCTAAAGTTCCTAAAACATATGAAGTTGGTGATGGTGTGCCCCTTTCAAATTTACCAAGTATTGATCCAGAGTATGCTTATTCTATTTTTAGGTTGCTTAAAATGTGGAACAAGGGGACACAGATGGCCGGCGGCAGAGGGTAGACGGGCCTATGTGAGTTCCACACGTTCCTTCAATTAACATGAGCCTACCCCATGTAGATGGCAACTAGTGGAGCCATGACCCCATCTGGCTCCCTTCCCAACACCGGGGAAACTGCCAGAAACCTTTGTAGCCTCTGCTCTGGTGGCATGAAAAAAGAGGTGAATGGCCCGCCAGCAGCGTGAGTGGAGTATTCAACAGGGAGGTGAAGTGGATGCCCCGGATTGGATGAGCCACCTGGATCGGGCCCTCTGTGGTGCCTCTGGGGCACGGGTGAGACTACCCAAAGCGGAAGGTCTGTGGGAGCGATAGCAGCATTGCAGGGGCAGAGCAGGACCTCACAAGCCATGGGGGTAACTAGACAGGATCTCCAGCAAAGCCGTAAGGACTTCCAGGAGTGTTTTATGGCCTCATTCCAGGAACACTTTCAACTTTTTTGATTTGACTTCACCGCTGCACTCTCCGATCTGAAGAAGGAAGTTGAGCAGCTGGGGGGAGCGCACCGACATATAGGAACTGGGCCTTCAAGAATCGAGCTCCTGGATCATATGAGCAGAATATTCCATAACCTTGAGCTGCAAGCTGAGGACCGTGAAAACAAATCCAGGAAGTCCAACATCAGGATTAAGAACTTCGGGAAGAAATAGGGGACACAACACTGAAGACACAGGTAGAAGCGCTGTTTGCAGATATCTTGGCCGATACCCCAATAGAGGACATTGGCTTAGAGAGAGTGCACAGAATGGGTTGGATGGCAGCTGCAATGGGACAACGACCACTGGTTGTGGTGGTTGCACTCTCGTCCTACCTGTAGAAGGAGGGAATACTAAGGGCCGCAAGAACAAAGGAGCTGCTCACAGTGAACGGCATGCCAGTCCAGCCGTTTCATGATCTATCCTGGAGTACACTGCTAAAAAGAAGACAAATGGGCCCGATGGTGAGAGAGTTGGCGAAAAGGAATATCCACTAGAAATTGACTTTACTATGTATCCTCTTGTTCAACTGGGAGGAAGCGCAGCGCAGGATAACATCACTTCACGAATGGTATGTCCTGCTGCACATAGATTGGGAGAAAGACCAAGGAGAGAAGCCTACCCTCTCACAGACACAGAGGAGAGATCTTGGGAGTGTTCCACGGTGGAAGGACGAACCCGAAGGAGGGCGCCCCGGTTCTGCCCACAAGATGGTGGAATGGAGACTCGGTGAGGAAACCAGCAGAAGAATGTCTAGAAGATGAAAGGGGGCATGTTGGGGAAGAGGGAGGGACACGTTTTGTGTGGGCGGGATAAAGAGAAATGGTAATGGAGGTTTGGGTGGGGAGAGCGACTCTACACCATCATGTCTAACTGTAAGGGCAGAGGAGCCCGGGGAATAGGTGGGGCATTTGGAAGAGGAGGTGGAGGGTACAACAGAGGGGGAAAAGAGGTGACGGAGTGAGATAAAGGAGGAAGCTAGGGGTAATAGGAGGGAAGGGCTGGGAAGGAGATACGAAGAGAGGGGTCAAGGGTGGGCATGGGCTAGCAGACAGGAAAAAGCCAGGGATGGGGAAGGGGAGTCCCTATGGAGGTCAGCTTAGAGCAGTGTAAAACAAAACATTCAAGTGGTTGAAACAAAATGTTAGGGGACTCAACTCAACCCTAAAAAGGAAGAAGCTAGAGCTCTTTGTTAAGGCCCAACAGCCGGACGTGATTGATCTACAGGAAACACACTTACTGCAGCATGATCAAGGTAGATTACAGCTCAGGAATTTCCCACATATTTTCAATGCATCTGCAATTACTAAAACAGAGAGGGTCATGTTGGCCTTTAGGGAGGGGAATGATGTCCGGGTTGATGAGAGCAGGAAGTTGCATCCTAGCGAACGGCTCAAAGCGGGGGCATAAATGCATGTTTGCATCAGTATCTGCCCCCAATTGCAGGGCAGGAGGCCTTTCCAAAGGACCTTCTCAGGGTGCTGGAGAGCTTTGCAGTGGGGGAAATTGTAGTCATGGGCGCCTAAATATAGCACGATCACGGGAACTGGACAGAAGCATAGAAAGTGGGGGGCATCGAGATTGTTAAAGGATACATTTGGAGACCTGGGCATCAGAGATGTCCAGCGGGAAACTAAGGGGAGGGGGAGCATGGATTCACCTTTTTTTTGAGTTGTGGCAAGGCACAGTGCCGAATTGACTACATTTGGGTGTCGCTTCCTGGTTAGGGGGAGTGGAGGGGATTGACGTCGGACCAGTGGCACTAGCCAATCATACATCAGTGGCTATTGAACTTTCCTTTCCGAGGGCATCACAGCCAATGTGGGGATGGAGAGTCCTGGTGGAACTATTAAGAGACTCAGATCTGAGGGATGACATTGAGGATAAGATAGCTAGGTTCTTTTCAGAGAACGAAAAAGAGTCCACGGCAGAGATTGTGAAATGGGATGCATTTAAAGCAACAATTATTAGGGAATTGATCTTGCTGAAAGCAGTAAAGGGGAATCAGATAAGGGTCCTAGAAGAGTAGCTGCAAGAGGAGGTGGAGGAGTACAGACGGAAGGTACATGAAAATCAGATGAGGAGGGCATACAAGGCATACAGGGAAGCCACGGGGCAGCTACACTTGCTCCAGGTGAAGCATGCCGAGAAAGCGCTGATCAATGCGAGACAATGCTACTACATGAGCGCTAACAAAGCGGATAAATTACTAGCTAAGATCCTGAGGCAGCAGGCGGACACCAAAACCATTGGTGCCATAGACAATGCACAGGGGTTGAGAGTCACATGCATGGAAGAGATACAGGGGAGTTTGTGCAATTCTACAGAGCCCTGTACACCTTGCAGAACCCCCAGGGAGCCTTGCAGCAGTCATATCTAGGCAAGGTGGACCTTCGCGACTGGGGCTGCCGTCTCCGAGGACCTGGGCTGCGAGATCAGGGAGGTAGATGTCCATAGGGTAATTAAACTGCTTTCTGTCAATAAGTCTCCCGGTCCAGATGGGTTTGTGGTGGGCTGCTACAAAACCTTCAGCCAAGGTGGTCCTACTTCCGAAGCCAACAAAGTGCAATTCCTATAGGCCCATAGCCCTAATAAACATTGACGCCAAGATATACAAAAAGGTATTGACAAATAGATTAGACCTGTGGATGCCCACGCTAATTTACCCTGACCAATCAGGCTTTATCTTGGACCAACAAACCTTCGGCAACATCAGAAGGGTCGCCCACCTCTTCGAGAAGGTGCTGAAAGGTGCAATCCCCATCATCCTCCTCTCGCTCGATGCCAAGAAGGTGTTCGACCACATGGAATGGTAATTTCTCTTTAACACTATGACCAAGATGGGTTAGGGTGAAGACGTCACCTGGATTGTGGGAGTGAATTATAGGGATCCCCAGCCAGACCTTTAATCAATGGCTCTAGCTCAGAAAAAATTGAACTGTGCATGGGTCAAAGCAAGGCTGCCCCCTTTCACAGTTACTTCATGCAATCTATTTAGAACCTCTGGTACATGTGCTATGAGCCTCAGCGGACATCCAGGGCATACCATTTGGGGGCACCCAGCACAAGGTTGCGGCCTTTGCAGACGATATGCTGCTATCCCTAATGCAACCAAAGAGGTCAATAGACAGGGTTCTAGCAGCGTTGGAGGAGTTTTGGAGGGTCGTGAGATTGAAGATCAATGTAGGGAAATCAGAAATCTTGAACGTGTCGGTATGAGGAGCAGACAAGGCGGACCTTCAAGCGACATCATCTTTTCTCTGGAATACAAAAGGGATTAAATACCTGGGGGTGACAATAGATAGACTATACCAGGCAAATTCCCAAGCTTTCTGATCTCCATTAAGAAAGACCTCTGGGAATGGAACCCATTGACAATTTCTTGCATGGGTCAAATTGCCACCCTGAAGATGGTAACACTGCCTGGGCTTTTATACATGTTCCAGTCCTTGCCACTATCGGTTCCCAGTTCCTTCTTCACAAACTTGTAAAAAGTGACTGAATCCTTTGTGTGGAACGGCAAAAGGCCATGAATTGCATGCAAGCTCCTACTAGCACCCAAGGGGAAAAGGGCTTCCCAATATTCCAGATTTATTCTGAGGCCTCTCATATTCGCATTATTCAGCAATGGTTTAGCGACGAGAGCTCAAAATTATGGGTGAGCATGGACAAAGCGGTGGTGAGGCGTTCCGTGCGAGAAGTGCTCTGGCTCCCTAAGGGAGACAGACCTGACCACATGTATTTGTATTTGTATTTATTATTCTTATATAGCGCTTTACTCCAAAGCACTGTACAGTTAACAACATGAATACATAGAACATAACAACAGTGGAAGCAATTTACAAAATATGAATCAAACCAGTAAAACAGCATGTAGAACAATTAGCTTATGAGGTAAAAAGAAGGAGGGGGAGGGGAAGGAGATGAAGAAGGAGCGAGTAGGGGAATAGAGTGAGGAGCCAAGAGGAGGGCAGGACGTAGGAGAGAAAGGGGCAGGGAAAGGGAAGTATGAAGGGGGTACTAGAGGGAGGAGAGAGAAAGCGGAAGGGAGATAAGAGTGTCAGGGTGGGGAATGGAGAAGGAGTGATTTCAAGGAGGCACGGAAAGGAGGAATAGGTGGGGATGGAGCGGATAGAAAGAGGTAGGGAGTTCCAATGTAGGGGGGCAAGGCGCTGAAAGGAGCGGAAATGAGACGAGGCACATGGTGGTGGAGGAACAGAAAGTAGGAAGAGATCGGCAGATCAAAGTGAGCGGGAGGGGGTGTAGAATGAAAGAAGAGAGGAGAGGTATGGGCGGGCAAGGTCATGAAGAGATTTAAAGACAAGACAGAGGAAGTGAAATTTAAGTTGGGAATGGAAGGGAAGCCAGCCAAGGTTAGAGAGTGAGTTGGAGATGGAGTCTTGAGGAGAGAGAAGACAGAAGGTACGGATAGCGGAGTGGTAGAGGGATTGAAGGGGGGCAAGATGGGAGGTAGGGAGTCCGACTAGGAGAGAAGAACAATAGAAGAGACGAGAGAAGATGAGGGAGGAGATTAAAGGTTTAGTAGCATGGAAGGTGATAGAAGAGCAGACTTTACGAATATTGAAAAGGTGGTTGCGACATGCGCGGGAGGTGAGAGAAATGTATTGGGTAAAGGAGAGGGAAGAGTCAAAGTGAATGCCTAGATTATGAGCATGGGGAGAGATAGGAGGATTAGAAGGGGGAAATGAATAGAAGGAGGGGCGGAGGGCAGAGGAAGCATGTTGGAGGGAAAGAATAAGACTTCAGTCTTATCAGTGTTGAGAGAGAGCTAGTGGGATGACATCCAGTTTTTAATGGCGGTGAGGCAGGAAGAGAGATTTAGGTGTAAGTCAGGGGTGAAGGAAGAGAAGGAGAAGAAAAGCTGGGTGTCATCGGCGTAAAAATGGTGAGAAATCCCAAAGGAAGAAATGATAGGGGAGATGAGGGAGGTGTAAAGAGAGAATAAGAAGGGTCCGAGGACAGAGCCTTGGGGAACACCGTAGGTCAAGGGGAGAGTAGGTGAGAATCGACCGCCCCAAGAGACAGTAAAGGAGCGGTGGGAGAGGTAAGAAGAGAGCCAGTTGTGGACAGAGCCCTTGAAACCAAAGGAGGAAAGAGTATTTAGAAGTAAGGGGTTATCAACAGTGTTGAAGGCAGCAGAGAGGTCGAGGACGATGAGGACCGAGGATTGCTTTGAGTAGCGAGTGGTGAGGAGGGAGTTAAGGACGTAAGTGAGAGCGGTCTCAGTGGAGTGTTTAGGGCGTAAACCAGATTGAGAGGGGGGAAGGAGAGAAAGGTCAGTGACAAAAGCTGAGAGCTGAGAATAGGCTAGGCGGTCAAGAATTTTAGAAAGAAAAGGAAGAAGTGAGATTGGACGGAAGTTGGATGCAAGAAGGGGCTGAAGGTTTCTTCAGAATGGGGACGATAGTGGCGTGCTTGAAGGCAGAAGGGAAGGTAGCAGAGATATTGAAGGAGGTTAGGTAGGGAATGAGAAGAGGGTAATGCTTAGGAATAAGAAGGATGGGGAGGGGATCAGAAGGCGCAGCGGTAGGATGGGATTTGGTTAGGAGGAGACAGACATCGGAAGGAGTGATTGGAGAGAATTCAGTCATGCAAGCCGAAGGGGAGCAGAAGGAGTGGGGGGGAATAGGAAGGAGAGCGGTTAATGTTTTGGCGAAGAGAGAGAATTTTAGAAGAGAAGAAATCAGCGAAATCAGGAAGAGAGAGAGGAGACGTAGTTGAGAGGTCAGGAGTGGGAGGGGAGAGAAGACGAGAAAGGGTTTGAAAGCTACAGCCAGGATGAGAGGCTTGGGAGTGAAGGAGGTTAGAGTAGTAGGAGCGTTTAGCCGAATTAAGGTAGGAGCCATCTAGAGAGTGATAAGAGAAATAGGAGGTTTGGTTAGAAAGAGTTGGGAATTTGAGCCTGTGACGCTCAAGGCGACAGAGGAGACGACGCATGGACAGGAGGTGAGGGGAGAGCCAGGGTTGGGAAGGTTTGCGAGTAGGGCGGAAAGACGAGAGGGGGTAAAGTTGATCTAGACTGGAAGAGATAAAGTAGGACAGAGAGGATAGAGCAAGATCAGCTGGGAGAGAGGAGAAGTCAGAGAGAGGGGGGAAGAGAAGAAGAGCAGGAATCAAGAAAGAGATGAGCTAAAGTTACGGAAGTCACGTTGCGAAAATGATATGGAGGAGGGTGAAGGAGTGGATGGAGGGAGAGGGGGAGTAAGGGAGAAGGAGAGCAGAGCATGGTCAGATAGATAGTTGGGTAAAGTGGAGACAGGGGAAGAGGAGTAGGTAGAATTAAAGACGTGTTCAAGAGTGGAGCCAGAAGAGTGAGTAGGAGAAGAAGGGAGAGGAGAGAGGAGGTAGGAGTCGAGGATAGAAAGAAGAGACGAAGGATGAGGGGGAGTGGGAAGGTGAAGGTTGAAGTCGCCAAGAACAGTGAGGGGAGAGGAGGAGTGGGGGATCAGAGAGCGGAGGTGATCAAGGTCATCGTAAAAGGAGGAGAGGGGGCCAGGAGGTCTATAGATGATCAGAAAGGAGATAGGGTGACGGGAAGTAAAGGATTTATACAGGTATTCGAAGGAAGGAAAGGTAGGAAGAGACAATGAGGAGGTGGATGAAAGGTATTTTGGGTGGAAGAGGAGACCAATGCCACCGCCATGACCAGAGGAGCGAGAGACATGAGAGGAGGAAGGAGTAGAGAGAGGGGCAGGAACAGTAGAGTTGTGAGGAGGGATCCAGGTTGCAGTTATACAGAGGAAATGAAGGTTAAAGACAGAAGAACATGTCTAAGACAGCTGCTGTTTTATTGCAGAGGGATCTGGAATTCCAGAAAGCATTGTTGATTAGATTGGAGGGTTGGATAATGGGGGGGGTAGATGAGGTTGGAACGATGAGCGAGGGAAGGAAAGGGAGGGGATGAACAGGGAGGGGGTTGAGCAAGGGAATGGACATGAGGATTAGTGGAAGGAAGAGGAGAAGAGGGAGGAGGAGGGAGTAAGGTGGACAGGAAGAGAGAAATCTGTTAATGCGCATGACAAGGGGGAAGAGAGTGCTGTGAGTAAGAGTGGAGGGGGAGGAAGAGAGTGCAGTGGCGAGGTATGCTGAAGAGAGATGCAGATGAAGAGGAGGAGACGGAGTGATGGAGAGTGCTGCAAGGAAGAGAGAGTGAGGGGAGGTGGAAGCAAATGGACCGTAGACCAGAAGTCCCAGGTGGAAGGAGCCAGGGTAGGGTGGGGCCCAGGTGGGGAGGGATGGCAGTTCAGAAGGGCCCAGGTTGTAGCCAGCGGCACTTGGGAGAATAGGAGGAAAGAAGCCAGTAGTCTGGAGGGACCCAGGTGGAAGCAGGCGGTCCGCAGATCAAGAGGGCTCTGGTGGTAGCAGTTAAGAGGGACCGAGGTGGTAGCAGGTGGACTACGGATCAAAGGGACCTGGAGGTGGCAGGCAGCCAGTGGAGGTGAGGAGACCAGGTGGTGAGTGAGTGGAGCCAGCAGACATGGAGAGCCATGTGGTATTAGATGGGCCGCAGATCAAAAGGGTCAAGATGGTAATAGGTAAAGGGGCCGGTGGGGGCCGCAGATAGGATGGCCCTGTAGGTAGCAGGAAGTACGCAGATCAGGAGGGCCAGGAGGTAACCAGCGGCTCGTGGGAGTAAAGAGCCCAGACGGTAGCAGCGGGGCCCAAGCAACAGGAGATGGGTCACAGGTCAGCAGGGTCTGGGTAGTTGGCGGACTGTGGGAAACAAAGACCAGCGGGAGGGAGCAGATGGTACACAGGTTAGATGGGTCAAGGTGGTAGTTGTTGTTTGGGGGGAAATAGAGAGTTCTGGTGATGGTAGGAAACAGAAAGGTGCCCAGGTGGTAGCAGGCAGTCAGCAAATCAGAGGGCAGGTGGTAGTAGGCGGCCAGAGGGAAGAAGGAGCCGGGTGGAGGCAGAAAGCCAACAGACGGGCAGCAGTAAACGGGCCACGGATCAGAGGGGCCCAGGTGGAGGCAGATGATCCGGGAGACAGGGATTGCCCAGGATGTAGCAGATGGATAGCACCAGAAGGGGCTAGATGGTAGTTGGCGTTCCGAGGGGGTAATAGAGTCCAGTGGTGGTAGGGGCCAATCGAGAGTGGGGGCTCAGGTGGTTAGAGGCGGTCAGTGGAGCAGGGGGCCAGGTGGTAGCAGGTGGCCAATAGGAGTCCAGGCAGAGGTTGAGGGCCAGAGTGTGGAAACGATGAAGGTGCAGTGGACGTTGGAGTCACTTTCCGGAGGTTTGAAAGTCAAGGGCCTGAGCAGGTGCAGTCACAGTGTACTGACAGACATAGAAAGGCCAGTGATCCAAGGAAGACCCCGCTGGAGGTGAGGGGAGCCCGTTAATGGGAGATAGAATGGGCAAAGCGGCTGGAAGTGGCTGGCAGAGGCCCAGTGCTCCCGCCCAGGATGAGAGCAGGAGAGGTCTGACCGATGCTGGTGAGCCCGCGGCTGCAAGGGCGATGATGGACACTGCAGCCAAGCTCCACAAGGCTCCCGGAGCAGAAGTTGGAAATGGAGCAGCTACAACGCCTCCACGGACATGAGCCCCTCTCCGGAGCCTAGAGAAGCGGGAGCACAAACAGGCTCAGTCACGGTGCTCTGCAGAACACAGAAGGACTGGTGCCTCGAGGAAGACCCAATTGGAGGTGAGGCGGCCTGTTGATGGAAGAGAGAGCTGGCAAGCAGTTGAGGGTGGCAGGTGGAGGCCTAGCACGTCTGTCCAGGACGAGAGCAGGAGCAGGACAGACCGAAGCCGGCAGGTGCACAGCAACAAGGAGGGGGATGTGGGACATGGCAATCAGGCTCACATGGCTCCCGGAGCAGAGGCTGAAGGAGCAGCAGCAGCGTCTGGCAAACATAGAAGGTCGAAAGCTTAGAGCTCCACAGGGCTCCCAGAGCAGAGGCTGATGAAGGAGCGGCAGCAGCGCCTGGTAAACGTGGAAGCTGAGGGAAAGGCACCGGTGGACAGCTCGCCGAAGAAACAAGTCGGTAGAGGCCCAACACACCCGCTCTGCGATGGGAGCGGGAAGAGGCCCAACAACAGGAGACAGTAACAGAGCAGGAAGGGAAGTCTGATTTTTGGTGAAACTTGGTCCAGAGTTGCTCTACAGGTAACAGAGCAGGAGCGGAGAGTGGGGCAGAGGAGAATTGCTTTAAATATTGATTTATTCAGGTTTGATTCAGCCTGAGGTAAGGAGACGCCGGGTCAGGCAGCCAGGCTTCTACGCCCCCTGGTGGTATACTACATGTACCTTAGTAGTATAACCAAATTGGTGGGTCACATTAGAAAGTATGGGATCACCTGGTTTCCCTCCCCATTCACACCGATGTTTAAGAATCCCTAATTCTCACCTGAGATGGAACGGGAGCGGGGGTATTCCAGAGATGGCAGGCAGGGGGATGCCACAAGTTGAGGGAAATGAAGTCCTTTATATAGTGCAATGAAGGTTCTCTCTGGGTGAATGGGAGCAGATGCAATATTTCCAGTTGAGACATCGGGTGTCCAACAGAGAGGTCAGAGCGGCTGCCGTCTGACCACTGACTCCATTTGAAAAATACCTAGCCTCCCCTGATGGCACAAAGGGCCTTATCTCAGGGCTTTTTCAGCATCCTTGCCAGCCCTGGCCCCAAGTCAAAGTGAGCGTATGTGGGGCAGCAGGAAAGGTCTTTGGGGAAGGAAATATCGCTGGACATATGGGAAAAGCTATGGAGAGAAATCCCCAAATGTGTCAAATCTACACAAATATGGGAAATGCGATGTAAACTGCTGTTCAGATGGCATTATACACAGGTCAGGCTCCAGAAATGTTTCCCAAGGCATCACATGGGTGTTGGAGGGGGTGTGGAGAGATAGTAACTTGGTCCCACAAATGGTGGAACTGCCCCAAACTGAAGACCTTTTGGAAGGAGATAGCATAGGTGCAGTCAGCAGTATTTGGGGGTAAGTGTATTGCGGCCCCGGGGACATTCTGCTGGGAATGGAGGGGGACGGATGGGCGCTAGGGTCAAGGGCCAGGTGTAGAACTCTAAGTGCTGAATGTAGCAGCAATGTTGTTAATAGCACAGATGTGGAGGTCGGGGGCAAGTGCCCACACTCCAAGACTGGCTGTGAAATATTTGGGATTTTGTCGCCCTCAAGTGAGTTACCTATGCCCTCAAAAACGAATGTACGGACTGGAGAGAAGTATTGGACTTCCTGAAAGAAGACCATAGAGTACATGGGTATCCACAGAGACTGAAGCTGTTGGGTATAAACTAAGACCGACCAGATCTGATGTATATATGCCCAAACTCTTATTTGCCTCCTCCTTGGGATGGGTGGTGGGGGGGTTCCAAAACAAGGAGCGTGGGAAATAAGTTTTGCTATGCGTGTTCTCTTTTTGCTCTGTTAAATACCCAAAAAAAAAAGAGTTTTAAAATAATTGGGAACAATAATTGCAGTAGGAGAAACAAATGCAGCTACTTGTCTGCAACACTTAAAATATCAATTAAGACATGCTTTAAGAAAGTAAATATTTATTATAATGAAATCTTTTTTTTACAAAATAGTATACATTTCATACCAATTTAAAATAATGTATCCATTAATATTAAAAATACACACAACACATAATATACTTTTTAATTTAGTTTTCTGCTGTAGAAAACATCAACACCCAAAAATGTTTTTACTAATTAAAAACATTTAAAAGTACGAACCTAAATGCAACAAAATAGAAGGCTGACTGCTTAGAATGTTTGTATTCAGTGAGAGACTAATGTTTTTGGAATATGTTTCTGATGTGTTGTACATTATTTTTATTTTTAATTTTAGGATTTGTAGAGCACGCTGCAGCCCAAGGGCATCGAGGATCTATTGCAAGAGATTGTAAGTAGGCTTAATTGGGGTTACATTAAGGCAGCCCATCAGTAGTTTCTTAGTTATGGTTACAGGTGGTTAGTTAAAATACATACATGGTTGGTCACATCTTGGCATGCATTACATGAGGGTTACATGATAGCTAACGCTAGCATCCGGCCACATACGGCGGGATGTCAGGAAGCAATACATGCGGGGTACAAGACTCATACTAATAGTATTGTTTTTATTTCTTTGCGCAAGGCTAAGTGAGAATCATTACTCCAAAAATGGGGTGGGTAGAGAATTCCAGTGCAATGCGGCCATGGTAGGGAAGCTAGTACCGCCTGCACAAACTCTCCGGGTCTTAGGAATGGAAATTCGATTGGTGTAAGCCAGTCTGTTGGGCCTGGTTGTGGTTGGCTTAACTACTCTTTGGACCGGAATGGGGGGGTGTGCCAGGTCATGAACACATTTATGCGTAAGGGCCAGTGTTTTAAAGAAAATCCTATCCTTAACAGGGAGCCAGTGAACCTTCCTCCTAACCTCTGCGATGTGGTCCCTTTTAGAAATATCGGTGGCTGCCCTAAGGGCATTGTTTTGCACCATTTGGAGTTTGGAAATATTTTTTCCAGAAGTCCCTACAAAGAGGGCCTTACAGTAATTTAATCTCGACCCAATTATTGCTCTTTCAATGGTAAGGCAATTTTGTTGGGATAAAAAGGGTCTGGCCGCATTAAGCAGTTTAGAATGGTAGGCTGAGGAGGAGGCATTTGCGTTGACCTGTCTGTTCATAGTAAGGTTAGAGTCCATATGGACACCCAAGGTCTTAATTGTTTGGGATACATTCATTTGAATGTTGTCAGTGGTGAAGGAACTATATTGTTTATCCAGTTTACTCAGGGTGGCCTGGGATCCAATTAACAGAAGTTTGGTTTTCTCACCATTGAGACACAACCAGTTTTCTGCCATCCAAGTTTCGATACTTGAGTGTATGGAGTTGAGGGTGTTCATTTCAGACTTGTAATCACCAGAAAGGGGGATAAGCACTTGGGTGTCATCAGCATAATTAGTGTATGAGATTCCCAGTCCGTCCAGTAAGTTGAACAATGGCCTTGTGAAAAGGTTATATAGGGTAGGCAAAATGCACGAGCCGTGTGGGACTCCACATTTAATATGACTTGGATGGGGACAGGCTGAGTCCGGGAAGACATTCATAGCCCTTTCCTGAAGAAACAAGGTGATCCAAGCACAAGCCTTCAGCGAGAAGTTTGCCGCCGCTAAGAGATGATGGCACAGTGTCTTATGGTCCACCAGGTCAAATGCTGCGGATAAATCAAAGAGCAACAGGAGCGCACGATTGCCAGCGTCTCGAAGGTCGTCCATTTGATTGTTTAGGTCTAATAATGCAGTTCCAGTACCGTGTCCTGGATGGAAACCAGACTGCAGGAGGCCGAGAAGACAGTTGTCTTCAAGGATTTTTTGGACTTGGAGGTAGGCTGCATTGTCCAGGTGTTTTAATAAAAAAGGGACAGTGGTAATGGGTCTATAATTCCCAGGGACCGTTGGGTCGAGGCAGGGTTTCTTAAGGAGCCGGGTACCCAAGCTTCCCTAAGGTCAGTTGGGACATGGCCAGACTGGAAGGATACATTAATAAAGGCTGTGAGGAAAGGGGCAAGGGTGGTAGCACAGTCTTTAATAGGTATTACCTGAATTGTTCGTTTACAATTGTTTGAATGATACAATTGTTTGAATAACAGTGGTCTGAATTGACCTTCTGCACAATTGACCGTATGGTCATTTTTATATATATAATGGTTTTGGTTGGGGTAATAATAATATAAGGGGATTGGGTGGGGGGTTTGGGTGAGGGCTGGATTGGCTGCGGGGCTGCAGGGGGTTCCCCCCGCATATATATCCTAATTGACCGTTTAAATTCGGTCAATTGTGCAGAAGGTCAATTGTTATTCGAACAATTGTCATTTGTACAAAATTCATAAGATTTTGGTTTGCAAGGCATTAAGTTTGTCAAGCATAGCAGATTGCATGTCATTACACCACTTTTCATACTTCAGGAGTGTTGGAGGCAGGGGTGATGGATCTTCCAATTCTCTAAAAATTGCAAAAATGTCTTTGGTCACTGATTTTGCATTCGCTATCCTGGTATTGAAGGAAGCGGCTTTGGCCTTGGTTATAACTGTTTTATATTCTTTCAAGATAATCTTGAAGGCTCCCTTAGAGGCATCATCGTCTCACACTGTTGAATTACCTTACATGTAGTGTTTTGAAAATTGGATCTTGTATTCCTTTTGCATCTATGAAATAAAAAATTGAAATGAAAAGTCAAATAAACATTGTTTTACTATTAATAACATGTAAGTCTACTTTTGCATACTTCCTCAATTTCTGGGACTTTTGTAATGATACCTAGAAAAAAAATTAACAAACACATAAATTGTTCTTCTTATAAGTGGAAGAGCCTTTAATTGGTGTTTTTCTAAAAGCTACTCTAAAGAATAAACTGTACTTGGAATATTTGAAATTTGGTCTTTTCAATTGGACTCTGTGTGAAAGGTTCATATTCAAATTGAAGGTAAGGAATGGCTTTAAGGGTTGATGTGGAGGCCGCCACAAAAATTATATTTCCATTTTCAGAAATATAAATAATTTCAATTTTACACATCTGTATACGGAAACACAATTACAACAAATACAATTTTCAATAAAATACATTTTAACACAATTTCAAAAATAAAATACTTTTAAATATTTTACATACGTTCACAACATACATTATTTTAATATTAATAACATCCAAGTCTACTTTTACATACTTCCTCAAATGATGGCGATTTTTGTAATGATACCCGGAAACAATTGAGCAAGTACATAAAAGTATTTTTATGGTAAGTACAAGAACCTTTAATTTGTATTTTTTCTAAAAGCTTTTATACATACATAAACTGTACTTGTAATGTTTCAAATTTCAAATTTTGTCTTTTCAATTGGACTCTTTTTCAAAGGTTCCTATTCAAATTGGAGGTAAGGGACTGCTTTAAGCAGTGATGTGGGGACAGTCACAAAGATTTGATCTCCATTTTCAGAAACATAAATAATTTCAATTATACACAACTACAACAAAATCACACAATTACAACAAATATTCTCATTAATATATTTTAACTCAATATATAATATAAATTAATAAAATGAAATAGTACAAAAATATTTTACAAACAATTACACAATCTTAACTAAATACAGAAAATTATTTGAAAAAAAATGATTTACAAAAAAAGTTAAGGTTAAACCAACAAAAACAGTCTACAAATACCAGAAACAATAACACTAATGTAACAACAAAATAAACGTTATTAATAAATAAAAAAAGATTATATTAAAATCAAATATGGTAACCTTAAAGCAGCCACACACTTAAAACCATACAATATTGCCATAAAATGATAAAACTTCCACACATAAAAATAAGTGATTATATAAAATGTAAAATCATTCAAAAGTATATTAAGTGTAGACTTATAATATATGTTCAAAGAAAGTTTAAAATAGCTTTTGTAATACACACTTACTAAAGAAACTTAAAATATAATATACACAAGCAAAATTCTTCACAAAATTGCAATTTAAATACACACAGAATATTTAAAAAAATGAATCTATAATAGCAAAGTTTATATAAGCATTCAAGTGTCATATTTTACATATACAACAATATCAAATAACAAGGTACATGTCCGCATTGTAAATACATGTAATTTAACAAATAAACATAACATTCTAAAAATACAACATAACTAAACAACTAAAAAAGTGTATCATATACAGAAAAAGCTTAGTAACATTTACTTCTACAAATATTATATACACAACATGTATAGTCATTAAACAGCATAAAAATGCAAACATCTGGGGGGCGCTGTTGAGCAGCCAAGGAAAATGGCTGCTTAGCTCGAGAGCTCCGTCGCAGTCCACCGTTATCTTCTTCGCATCGGCGCTGATCCAGACTGGCAGCTGCAGCAATTGCTGCGATTTTGATGCAGGAACCGCCCTCGACACGCACCCGAAATCCCGGGCTGAATCGGTGCCTGGGGACCGCGCGGCCGCCGCCGGAGAGCGTCCTCCCCCACGGCCTTGCCGCGGCTGTTGCGGCCCGGCGCCTGTCACCTGTGCGCCGCCCATCGCGCCCGTCGGAGGCCTCCCCTGCCGCGGGGATTGTTCGCTGAGGCGGCCGTGGACCAGTCCCTGGCTGGAGCTGGGGCGACTGATCTGCCTGTGTGCGGCGGCTGGGGGCCCCCTGCGCCCCCCCACACGGGCACCGCCTCCCGGCCTGATCCCCTGGACCCTGCGGGCTTCGCTGCTGCCGGCTGCGGCCTCGACTGCTCCACTGTGGGAACCGCCGGCGACACCGTCTGGGGGGTGCCTTGGGGGAACGCTGCCCGCCTCCCCCGGAACCATCGAGATCACGCCAGCGGATGACCGCCGACAACGGACCTGGTCCCCAGACGTTTCCTGGGAGGCGGCGGTCTCGCCCACCTACGGGCTGGAAGGTGGGTGCTTGGCGCTACGCCGGGGGCCCCCCTCTGCTCCCGTGGGTGCGGACCCCACACCATCGGCCTGATTCGCCCGTTGTGGGGCTGCCCACACATGGGCTGGGACCTCTACGCCCCCCCTATACCTCGACTTGCCGCTAGAACTGGGCCCACTCCTACGCCCCAGCCACACACCTCACTGCGAGCTACCGCTCCCGGGATTCGGCAGCTGGCTGGCTAACCCCACGGCGCCACCGGAGTGCACAGCACCCCACTCATTTGTTGCCGCCCGCTCAAGACTACGCCACCTTCCTACCACCATATCCCGCCTTCTCTGCCCAGTCGCCGCACTACCAACCTCTCCGACCCTACAATGCCTACAATCTGCTACCGCTGACCAGCTGCCACCCCCACGTGTCGCCCCATCCTTGACTCGGCCGGGTGGAAGAGATCCCCTACCTTGGCCATGTCCAGCAGAGCACGGGGTGCTAATAAAGTGGGCGCTATGGACAAGTTCGCCAAAGCGGCGCTTAGGACGGACCTGGCGTCCTCCTCTGCGACACAGGAAGATAGCGAGCCCCCCCTGGACCCCCCGCACCCGGATCTGACCACCTTGATGGAGTCCATGGCGAAAAACTTCGCATCCTTCCACGAAAAGCTGGATGACATCAATGCTAGTGTGGCCTCCTTACGGGCTAAGGTGGACCAACATGGGACCAGGATAACTGAAACGGCACAGAGGATAGGGGCCAGCGAGGACCATATTCATACTCTCCAAAACACAGTCACTGAGCTCATCCACGATATGAAACAGGTCAAAGCCAAGAATGACGACTTAGAATCTAGATCTCGGCGGAACAACATTCGCATAGTGGGGGTTCCCGAGTCTGCACTAAAGGGTCACATGGAGTTGGCGGTTGAGCAGCTCATTAGAGATCTCCTCGGCAATCCTGAGTTTTCACCATTCTTTACAGTCGAGATAGCGCACCGCTCCCTGGCGCCCCGCCCTAAGCCAGGCGACTTCCCCAGACCGATCATCGCAAAGCTACTGAGCTACAAAGACAGGGACCATATACTCCGTCTGGCCAGAGAGAAGGGGGAGCTAAGATTTGAATCACAAATTGTCAGGATCTTTCCGGACTTTTCGGTAGGAGTACAAATGGAGAGGCGCCGATCTGGCGGGGTGAAGAAGATGCTCAGAGAAAGGAAAATTGAATACTCTATGCTTTTCCCTGCCCGTATGAAATTCATCCACCGCAACAAGAGCTATTTCTTCACGGTCCCTGATGAAGCGGTTAAGTTTATAGAAGCACAGATTCCAATGCCAAACCCCCCGGAGGAACCAATTGGCGAGGACTGAGACTACCACCCCTGTGCTCATGGGTGAACCTCTTGTGCCCCTGGCTACCGAGGTCTGCCCATCTGTGAACTGGTGCTGGCCCTCTCCTGACTTCCTTCTGGGCAGCCTGCCTCGGCCCATGGTCCTGGGTCTAACATTGCATCTCCTCCGGGAGATACCTGCTTGCATCTTGGGTCCCCAGCCCCACAATCCGTGCCTGTGGGCCGGGAGCTGGACCATACTGCTATACACTGTCCTTGCTGGCCCTAATTTTGTCCTTGCAATCTCGAACAACATGGTTTATCCTCCTGCTTGTAACCCCCGCCGTACTGGTCGGGAAATATTGTAAACTGTAACGATGCTTTATCATGCAATGATAGCACAAAGGTGGTCTAGACGGCAGCAGCAGCCCCCACTGCAGCTGCAATGCCGCTTAAGGCGAGAGTTATGTCACCAAGCCCCTGTTGGGCTATGTTTTTGGCGCTGCCGAGTTGGGGATGGCACGCAGGTTGGGTTGCGGGCGGGTGTCGAAGCACTGCTAGTTGCTACTGGGCGGTGAGGGTGGGGGGTGGGACAGTTGGGGTTTGCTTTACTCAAAAAGGCAGGATGGTCTCGACGGACGCGGCTGGGTGGTGGATCTACTTCATTCTAGCGCTCCTGGTGGGTGCGGTAGTCAGATCCCGCATTTGGGACGTCCCGTAACTCCCTGGTATGGCCATTAGAGTGCTGACCTGGAATGTACGGGGTCTGACCAACTTTACTAAGTTCCGTAGGATAACGGCGTACGCACAGAGACATGGGATCAAAGAGCTCCTATTGCAGGAAACTCACGCTCAGAAACTCCTGTCATCGAACCTCGCACAGACCTGGGGTCCAAACAGATACTACACTCAGTATTCCACCCAGTCCAGGGGAGTACTTACCCTTATACACAAGGCTGTTGCGTTCACACTTCACACATCCCACATTGACCCAGAAGGTAGATATGTGATCCTGCACTGCACCTTGGCTGGTGACGAATGCCTGCTTGTGAAAACTTATGCCCCCAACATTGACTCCCCGGAGTTTATAGACACGATATCTGCCATTATCACGAAATACATCGATGTCCCTATCATATGGGGCGGGGACATGAACCTCATACTTGATGCGGCCTTGGACAGGACGGCCACTGCCCGTAGACCCATGTCCCGTGCGGCTAAACGGCTTCAAACTCATATGGGCTCCCTCAACTTGATCGATGCCTGGAGGGCACTTCACCCCCGAGAGAGGGACTACACCTTTTACTCTACAGTACACGATAGTTCCTCGAGGATAGATCTCTTCCTCCTGTCGGGTGACCACATGGGCAGGGTTTCGGATGTCAGGATCCTTCCGCGCACGCTCTCTGATCACTCCCCAGTGCTCCTACAGATCCAACTTGGTAGAGCCCCTGAAGCCCGCCCTGCATGGCGCTTCAAATCCGACGCCCTGTCAGATATAGTCTTTAAGGCTGAGATCCTTGCGGACATAGCCTTGTTTTTCGAAAACAACAACGCCTGCGACACGCCCAAAGGGACCAGGTGGGAGGCATTCAAAGTTTGTATCAGAGGAATGTGCATCTCCAGGGAGGCAGGGGTCCTCAAGGCCATAAGGCAGGCGCTGAACGACTCCGAAACTAAGCTTAAAAACCTAGAAAGAGATTACGCCTCTAGTCCGGCGCCTGCAACCCTAGCGAAGATTAGAACGGAGCTGGAACGGTTTGAAGTGCACGCCCTGAGTGAGGTGAGATACTATGCCCGCCCCACTGCGGCCCGAAAGTATGGTGAGGGGGACAGGCCGGGCAGGACCCTTGCTAAACTGGTGCGATCTGAGGGAGGTAGGACCCGGATTGATAGTGTTATCGACGAGGGGGGCGTGAGGCACTGGTCGGACCAAGCCATCCTCGACACTTTTACTGGCTTTTACGCCAACTTATACGGACCCCAACCAGCGCACTCATCCCATGACTTAGATGACCTATTGGAGTCTATTCCTATGACCCTGATCTCCCAAAACACCAAAGAACTCCTTGACGCCCCGTTCTCCCTAGAGGAGATAGTTCAAGTAATCTCAGATCTTCCGAAGGGCAAGGCCCCGGGGCCCGATGGGCTCACAGCTGAGTTCTACCAAGAGCATGTTGCCATGCTAGCGCCCATACTCCACGGGGTCTGGACGGAATCACTACGTGCACTCACCCTCCCTCCCTCCCTAAGAGAGGCATTGATCGCCGTCCTCCCCAAGCCCGGGAAACCCCCAGACGAATGCAGTTCCTATAGGCCCCTGTCGCTTATCAATACCGACACGAAGATTTTTGCCAAAATAATTGCCAATAGGTTTCTCCCGTCCATGCCCTACTTGGTCCATGCCGACCAAAGCGGATTTGTCCCTGGTCGCTCCACGGCACTCAACATCCGGCGCCTCTTTAATGTCCTGTCCAGAATCGATCCAAATGCCGACGCAGTGGCAGTCACATTAGATGCCCAAAAGGCATTTGACATGGTCTCATGGCAATACCTATGGGCAGTGTTGGAGAAAATGGGGATAGGCCCGAACATGATCTCCTACATAAAGTTGCTATACACAAGGCCATCGGCGAGGGTCCTCATCAACTCCGTCCCCTCCTCCCCCTTCGAACTACACAGAGGTACACGCCAGGGCTGCCCGTTCTCCCCCATCCTCTTTGCGCTGTCCATTGAACCCATGGCTGATCACGTTAGGAACCGCCACACCCGGAAGGGCGTACGCTTGCAGGATTCACCGGAAATCATCTCACTATATGCGGACGATGTACTCCTTTACGTCAGACAGCCCTCCACACACCTTGACCCTATCATTCGTGACATAACCAAAATAGGAACGTACTCGGGCTTTACTATAAACTACTCCAAATCCGAAATCTTCCCCCTAACTAAAACAACTCAGCAACCGTCCTGTGAGTTCCCCCTGCGCTGGTCCCCGGGCGGAATTAAATATCTCGGAGTGCAAGTGTCATTAGCCAAAACATCCCTGTTGGCAGGCAATTACGCAGCCACGGCTCAGCTCATCGAATCCAAGCTGCTTAAGTGGCGCAACCTGCCGCTATCCCTGGCGGGCAGACTGTCCCTAATTAAAATGATCGCGGTACCCAAGCTCCTATACATATTCGCCAACGTGCCGGTATGGCCAGGCAAGCAGTACTTCAAGAACCTCCACACAGCGTTTGCTCAATTCCTATGGCACTCAGGAGCAGTCCGCAAGAAGTGGCTACACATGGCCCTGCCTTACGAAAGAGGGGGCTTCACTGCCCCCGATTTGACTCTCTACTGGAATGCTGCACAGGCCCAACACGCCACCCACTGGTACACACACCCAAATCCGCCCCCACATGTCAAATTAGAGAAAATGGCTGGTGATGGCACCCACGCCATGACTTTATTGTTACACTATACATACCGTACTGGTGCCCCATCGGACCCAGTGGCCACCACGATTAGGGCGTGGAACCATATCCTCCCCTCCACTCGGGAGCAGCGTCCGTATTACAAGTGGCTCCCCCTATGGCGGTTTCCTGGCCTTCCACCGACACATGATCGACTTCTCTCTCGGCGGTGGGAGGACCTGGGATATCGGGCCCTAACAGATCTTTACCACGATGGCACATTTATCACTCCCCAAACATGGCGCTCAGGACACCCCAGCTCAGCGCTGGACCTGTTGCAGTACTACAGGTTGAGAGCAGCGGTACGGGCCATGTGGCCCTCCTTCCCTGATGAGCCCCCAGACTCCCCTGAACTCCAATATATAGCTAACTCCTCAGGCTGTAGGGGTATAATTTCCTCCCTGTATAAAATGCAGCTGGACAAACTGGGGAACATGGCCCCAGACTCACGTCGAGCATGGGCGGAGGAACTAGACACAGAGATCACCGACGCAATCTGGAGCAAAATATGTGCACATACGCGCAAAGTCTCACTCAATGCCAGGTTCCGCTGCATGCAATACAAACTTCTCAATAGGCTTTACTACACGCCACATAGAGTGGCAAAATTCGCACCCAACTCGACACACACATGCCCGAGATGCAGAGCACCTGAGGCAGACCACGGTCATATGTTCTGGTCCTGCGCTGCGCTCAACACGTTTTGGGTTGAGATTACAGAAGCGCTAACAGAGATAATTGGCTCCCCAATTGCGGTGACCCCACTAGCCTTGCTGTTTGGTATTTGGACGGGGGAGGACGAGAGGAAAATGTCGAAATTCTTAAATGTGGGTGCTATTGTTGCAAAAAAATGTATACTGCAATGCTGGAAGCGCCATAACCCCCCATCCTTCAACATGTGGCTGAGGGCCCTCACGTGGGTACAAACATGTGAAGAGGAGTACATCGGATCCCTGCCCACCCCCTCCCGCCCCAGGAATGTTTGGTCAGAATTTCGCAGTTACTTGAATAATAAGAACGGGGTTGAATGGACCTCCACCCCCTCACCTGCCCAACCGGACTAAAAATGAGGCACGCCCCGTCCGAACAACTCCACAATATCCCCCCCGCTTTTATGTACTGTTGATACTATCTGTTTTGCTATGCATTTATGTGCTGCCGTGATGTTCGCTTTCCTACATGCTATCCATGCTGTACCTGTCTTGACTTCCTGCCAATAAACAAAAGTTCAAAAAAAAAAAAATGCAAACATCTTATTTGTGCAAAGTCAAATTAAGTATATAATGTAAATTTTAAATACTAACAAAAGTAGAACAAATATAATACACATTTTTAATGTTTTAATTTTAATGTGCTATAGTGCACAAGAACTTTATAAATACTACACAAAAATAAATTATTCTAATATACAACACAATTTTAAAACATTTATACAATTCAGTAGCAAACATTTTAAAATTCATTAATAGTAAATTTCTAGTTCGTTAACATTTCCTAAAAACCAATTCATTATAAAATTAAACCAGATTTTGGGTCAGTCGACCATACCCTATAAAGTGCAAGGTGCAAACAGTTACTCTTAGAGTTTAGACAAAAGTTCAAAAAGGTAGTGTCTTTAATGGAATCTAGCACATGAACAAATTCACCCAGATGACACATATAAACAGAGCCTTGTTGACTACACGCTGTCATCACATTTTAGCTGTCTCCGGTATATTCTTCTTTTTGCATATGCAACAGCTTCTTTTCTCAGGGGGCAAGTTTAAACTGACCCAATTACAGGCAATAACGGGAGACTGTTTATTCGCATCAGGGGGATAAATCTATGCACTTGCGGGGAAGGACATAGAAGCAAATAAGGTTGTAGCTTTTTATGGTTACGTGTAATTTCTACTATGTGAGGGTATCGTTTTTTTTTTAAGCCAAGTGATGGAAATTACAGCAACAATCCTATTTTTCAATTCAAACCCTCTCTTTAACTCTGTATCCCTATTTGGTCGCCACTCAATAGCTTCAAATAATTCTGTGATTGATTTAACATATGTTGCACGCCCTTTAGACATAATTTCCAAACCCAGGAAAGACAGCAAGGGGCATTTAGGATTAGTCACTGCCTTACAGTATATGAATCCACATTTCAGCAGTACTTTAGCTTCCAAGGAGATCAAACCTAATTCCAGTCGCAGTATCTCCATTGGTATGCATTGCAGTAGTCCCAGTATAATTTCCATAAACGGCCCTCCACAAGCTGTAGCCATGTAACATCCAAAAGAGTCAGGCTTTCCAGGTCGTAAAGGATAGCTGGGCAAAAGCATTGTTTATATAATCGAATGGTGCCTTCTAAGCGAAGTTCCCACATTTGTTTGAATCGTTTGGTGAATTTGGTAATTAATACTCTTAATTGGGCCGCCTTTCTCTTCCATGAGGCAATGCAGTCTGCGGAAACCATGCCGCACACGGACTTCCACTCCTAGGTACTTATAGCAGCTAACATATCCGATTACTCCCCCAGAAGCATCAATCTAGGTCTCACTATCCTCCCACCGAAAAAAAGCATGATATGCGTTTTATCCCTATTGATGACCAAGTGATTTTCCTCTGCATATCTCCACAACTCTCTGGCAAATCTTGCTAAGCCAGAGAATGTGTGGCCAAAGATTACAAGGTCATCAGCATATGATAAACAAACGGCATGTCAAGAGTCAACCTTCGGCGGGAAATTTCAAACCCCATTCAAACATTTGGACAAATCTGCCAGGTACAAGTTGAAGAGCAGGGCGGGGCAAAACGCAGCCCTGCTTGTCCCCCCTAATAGTGGGGATTGGGCTCCTCATTGTCTTCCCCTGCCGTCCAACTTAACCTGAACAGTAGTGTTACCATGAAGTAATTTCAAAAACTGCTGGATATAACCTGGCCAACCATACGCCTCAAGCTTCTGCCAGAGTTTATGTCTACAGACTGAATCAAAAGCAGCTCGGAAATCTACAAAGAAAGTGTGCAGACCAGGGTTATTGTTTGTCCTTGCTCTTTGCATCAATAAGTCCATCAGTGTTAGATTGTGCTTAGTAGCAGACCCTGCTCTAAATCGTGTTCGAAACCTGTCTAAAAGTTGGACTGTTTCTGACCATTGAGCATGTACATTCAATAAGAATGAAGCAAAAATCTTACCTGTTGTGTCCAGCATAGACAAGAGTCTATAGTTCACTGGTTCACAATGTTCACCCTTTTTAAAAAATGGGTATGATATCACATTATGATATATGATGTGATATTTTATTTATATCGTGCCCATACACAAGTGTTTCAGAGCGTGACAAGGCAAGGGAGGGAAACAGGGGAAGCAAAAACTACAAACTTACTCAGCCCATTGACAATGAGAACGCGCAAGTGCAGGGGAAGGCAAGAGTGCAAGGGGCAGGGGAGGAATGTAAAGTGCTAACACGAGATCAAACAGTAACAGGTAGTGCAGCCAGCATGTGGTAAGTGCGAGAATAAGGAGCAGACTAATAAGTGCAGAAAGGGGACTGTAGGGTTGCAGATACAGACACAAGTGCAAGGGATGCCAAGAGGCAGTGCAGGTAAGAGGCTGGGGGGCCAGGGATCTTGGCCCAAAAACAGAGGGTAGCCAGGTGCCCAATGCCAAAGCAGACAGAGATCAGCAGGGGAGAGGAAGAGCGAAGGCAGAAGCAAAGAGGGGCTTCCGGAACCGAAGATGTTTCTCCTCAAGTTTCAGATAGGCAGGGAGGTTGTTCCAGAGGGAGGACTCGGCTGAAGAAAGATATCTACCCCCAACTTGTTGCTTGGAGAAGCGACTGACCCTGAGGGAGTTGGAGGTGGAGGAGCAGAGAGCTCAAGTAGGAAGGTATTTCCAAAGGGAGAGTTGAAGGTGTTGCGAACCCAGGCCCCAGAAGGCCTTCTGGACAATGCAAAGTGTCTTCTTGAATTTAATCCTTGCAGCCACTGGGAGCCAATGGAGAGATTTCAGGGCTGGAGAGATACGATCCCTGGGCTTGAGGCCAAGGACAAGTCTTGCAGTCCTGTTCTGGATGATCTGCGGAGATTAGTTGCAGGCAGATTTAGGAAGAGGCTGTTGCAATAGCCCAACCTAGAGAGAATCGGAGCTCTAGAGACAGTGAGCTTCTGGGGGAAGGAGAGGAAAGGAAGAATACCTCTGAGAAGGTGCAGTTTGTAGTTTGCCATCTGAGAGATGGCAGAGATGTGTGGAGAAAAGGAAAGCGTGGATTTGAAGATGACCCAGAGGTTCGTAGCCTCACAGGTGGGATTAGGAAGAGGATTGCTCTTCTCCATGATCTAGGGATTTTGCCCACTTGGAATACTTTTCTGAATGAGAATTCCAAAATACGGCCCAGGTCCTGGGATCTTTTTTAGTACAATGATAGCTAGACCATTAGGGCCTGGAGATTTCGATGCCTTCATTTACCGAGTTTCATTATTATATCATCCCTTTCTATTTGCATCTCAGCTTTGTATGTTAAAGCCTTCTGTTGAGCTATATTGACACCATTCTCATATTATAAATGTGCTTCTATTAACCTATGCTATTGGGCCTCATTTATTGGATTAAGGATTCTCCTGTTTGTATTCCCCTTGGCCTCTTCTAAGAGTAGCTATATGCCTCTAGCATCTCGTGTGTTTAATACAATTAACATTTTTTGCCAGGCAGCGCTTCTGTAGGAGGAGCGTCACCACCTGACCCAATTTCTATACTTCTTTTTAATTGCCTTACCAATTTGAACACACTAGGGGTCAGATCTATTGTTTTTAGCACATCGAATATCTCTGTGCATACATCTCTTGTTATCCCTAATAGTTTTATTGAAAGCCATACCTTTTTTACCTCACACTCTATATAGGTAGCCCTATGTAATGCAACCTCGCTATAGAATTGCAACAACCAGTTCTCTATCTCATTAATGTGGAAGGGATTTTAATTGTTGATACACCTCAGTACCAAAGTCGTCAATACATTGGTTAGCTCTCTCAACATGCTCTCTAGACCAAAGAATGCGATTCCCTGTATGATTGAAATCAACTGCTCCGATTTTCTCCCGCCCATAAGGTGCCTCGCTAGGGGAAATATGAATAGTGAGCATGACATGATCAGTAACGCTGTTTGGCTGAATAGACAAACCTTTCACCAATTGTAGTAGGTCATATTTTTTTTTTTTTTTAAACTTTATTTTTGAACTTTTCATATCATCGGTACACGTGCGCCAACATGGTGCATCCTCTTAATAACAAAGGAAAGAAAAGAGGGGAAAGCAGAGAGGGGGAAAGGAAGGTGAAGGAAAGAACAAGAGAAAGGAATAATATAACGTTACCCACTAACGAGCTCTCCCGCCAAGGCCGCCCCACCACTCCCGTGTCAACAAAACAAGTATCAATGTGTTCATTGCTTAAAACTGACTCGAGTCAGGTCGAGGTTATACATTAGTTCTTCAGTCGCAAAGCCCCATTTCACGCTCCAGTGGTTTCGGAATCAGATGCTACAGTACTATTTAGCAGATATGCGATGTATGGTCCCCAAATGTCCGGGGGGCGAGCGTGCAAAGGAAGGGTTCTTATAAATTCACTCTCTACATCCTGGCAGTATGTTAGGTCTTTCTTCCAGTCTTCGATTTTGGGTAGAGGGCCGCGGCTCCACGCCATGGCGACTCGCCTTCGGGCCAGGACCAGCAGGAGTGATGCTAGTTTACGGGATGCGGGTTGTAGGTGTCTAGTGAGGCCGAGAAGAGCCGCCAATGGCAGCGGGGCCACCCGTTCCCCTATGATGTCTGCAATTATTTGTAAGACTGAGACCCAGAAGCGCTGAATTCCCGGGCAATCCCATGCTAGGTGAAAGAAATCTGCGTGTGGCGCCGTGCACTGTTCGCATTGGGTCGAGGCTTCTGGATGATGTTGATGCTTCTTAACTGGAGTGTAGTATGTTTGGTGAACAAAGTTGAAGTGTATTAGTTTAAAGCGTGTATTTATTGCGACTTTTTGAGTTTGGCGCAGGATATAAGATCAGTCTTCTGCGCTTATTGATGACTGAACGGCAGATTCCCATTTTTGCTGTGTTTTAGGATTAGGTGTTCCTGTGTCTGCCACAAGGGAATTGTAAAGTCGCGATACCAGCCTCCCCTCTCCCCGCGCCTGGATGGTGTTGTGTAACAGATCCCATGTGGGGGGTTGTTTTGGGAATGAAGGAAACAGTTTGTGCAGGGTGTGGCGTAATCTAAAATAAAGGAATATATCCAGGGAGGTGTTCCCCCCTCTGTCCCTGGCCATTTGTGGGGTGAGGAAGGTGCCCTCCGGGAAGAGGTCCCCGAAGGAGTGGACATTTATCTTATCGGCCCAGATTAGGAAAACTTTTTCATTCGTGAGTGGGATGCCCAGGATGTGTCTGATGGGCAATAGGGGGGAATATCTTACGGTCACGCCGTATTTGACAGCCATCTTTTTCCAGATTGCATATGTGGACAGAGCTGTGTTCAGCGAGTTATGTGGAACTGGGATTTGACTTATAATAATGGCACTGAGCAGGTCTGGTGAGGCTAGGGCGCGTTCCACCTGCACATGTGGGCGTACGAAGTGGGACATATACCAGTAGCTCAAAAAATGAGCTTGGGCTGCCCAATAGTATTTTTCTATGTCTGGCAATGCTAGACCACCCTTTGACGTTGGAAGAACTAGGGTGTTATACGCGACGCGCGCAGGTTTACCTGCCCACAGAAGTTCCAGGACTGCAGACTTGACTTTCAGGAGAAAGGCTTTGGGGAGTAGGAGCGGGATATTAGAGAACAGATACAGGAGTTTAGGGAGTATGAACATTTTCGTCAAGGAGGTTCTGCCCCACAATGTTAACGGAAGCGTCTTCCACCTGTGTATCCGTTCTTGGATGGCGTTCAGCGCGGACACATAGTTGTCTCTATATATGTCGTGGTGGTTGCGAGACATATAAATCCCCAAGTAGCGCACCTTTGAGTTTTCCCACTTGAAGCCGTGATCGTCTACAAATTCGACTGTATTGGGGGTCAGGGGAAACACTACAGATTTGGAATGGTTAATCGTAAGGCCCGACATTTGGCCAAACTTTATTACTTCACGCATTACGGGATTGAGGTTTTCTTGGGGGTTGCCAATAAACAGTATCACGTCATCGGCGTAGAGGGAGACAATCAGTTTGTGAGGACCTAGTTTAAGACCCCTTAGTAGGTCATAGTTAACAAAAAAGTAATCCAATGTGGCCTTCTTGTTGCCTATTGCCCATGAGTGTTGCCTTTGTGATGTCATCTTTGATGTCCTGGGTATTAGTTTTAGCAACGCATGGTGAATTTCTTAGGTTTTTTTATTTTTCCTTGCAACCATAACGTCCCTTTAACAAAGTTCTTTCAATGAATTTCATAGGTTTCTATTAGTGCAACTTAACCATAACGGCTTTTTAAAAATGTTTTCTCAGTCAATTTCATAGGTTTTTATTAGTGAAAATGTTTCATGATGTTATAGCACTGTATATAAGTTATAAATAATTCCTTTTAACACAGGAAAGAACTATAAACCTCCTTTTGCAAACATATTTTTTGCAGCACATACTGACGTGTCCCATTTTCAGCATGCATGCTGGGGATGCGAGTTATAGCTAAACTGCCTAGGGCAGGAGGCTCGATCATGACCCAGCCTCACCAAACCACCTCCATTATCCACTGCACATAGCCTGCATCCTAGTCCATTATTCACTATACCCTCATAATGTGACCAAGGGCCAGTGTTCATGGCTTGCAGCCATGGCCAGTCTCCACAATACATGGGGCAGAGGCTTCGGCCATGCTGCATGCCCTAATAGGCAAATCAGAGTAGTCATGTGTTCTTGTCGAGGGCCAGGCCCACTGCCCAGGCACCAAAGATATATCACTATTTTTGTACTTACATTTTGACACTTTAAAAAAAATAAAACACAGGGCAGATTTGCAAAAGCATACTTTCAAGTCCTTACTGATTCCCCTCTCGCAGGTTTGCTACAATCCCGTCCAGCACTTCAAGCAGTAGCAGCAAGCAGAATGTATTTTCCCATTCAAACTTATCCCGATTTTGAAAACCTTGACCATATAGCCCATCCCTGGTGGCCATGCCCCCTTTAACCACATTGCCGGTGTCTGGTGGCCATGGCCAGTGGGCAGATTGTCTGGTGCATGACTGCCATGCCCCAGACAATCTGGTCACTGGCCATGGCCGAGGCTATACCTCAGTCATCAAAGGTATATCACTATTTTGTGTACCTACATTATGGCACTTTTCAAAAAATAAAACACAGACACATTTGCAAAACCATGCTTTCAGGTCCTTGCCAATGCTCCTTGCAAAGGCTTGCTGCAAATCCGTCTTTGTTTTAATTTTTGAAAAGTGTCAAAATGTAGGTACAACAAAATTGTGATAGCTTTGCAACTCTTCTGGTATACTCCCCTGCCAGGACTCTGTGCCATTCCAACTGCCTGGTGTACTCTCCTGCTAGGACTTCCCTTGTAGTTTTACTTGCCTAGTCACTCCCCTGCCAGGACTTCTCTTGTGGTTTCAATTGCCTGGATTCTTTTCCTTGCTAGAACTTCTTATGCTTTTCACAGTTCCTTTGTATCACCAGAATTGTATAGACCACTTTTGACTTGGTATATCTTTCTGTGGTAATATTTGTTCAAGCTTTGCCCCACACTTGCATCAAATGCATCCATATTTCATTGGCTTTTGAATCTGCACATTGCCTTTTCTGTATTCAAACAAGCTTCTTATATTTTCAAATTATCATTGGCGTGGTCGCTGGAACACCCCAGGTCCCCACTTGCTTCGGGTCGACTCACTGGTTCTCTCAAGCATCTCCAGTCCTGCTCCTGCTTCAGCCTGGTGGCTCCACTGCTCACTTCCCAGTATAGATCATGCAGACGTCCTTCCTGCTTCCTTTGCGGCTCTGCGGTCGCACGTCCGCTTTCTGTCAGGTCCCGGTCTGGGGAACACTGCCTCTTCAGGCTTATGAACACCCGGGAACTCTTTGGCGGCTCTCTGCATCTCCACGGCTCTCATGCTTGCGCACTGTGTTTCTCCTTTCTCCTTCTGCCTCGACAAATTCCTCTTCTACGCCACACTGGTACATGTCTCTCGCATTCTGAAGCCTATGCATAGGAGCCGACGTCTTCTCTTGCGCTGCCACACACAGTAGTGCGGTTGCCATCTTTAAAGGTCCTGCGCACAAGTGATTTGAAAATGCAAATAATATGCATACTAGGTTTTGAGCTCTTGTTACCTTGGATCAACTCCTTCATCTTCCTCGTCTCAGTACTGCAAAGATTATGGGAGTTGGAGTCCATAGATGTCATCGGACATATAGCATTTCGGTAGTTTTTCTTAGTGGTTTTACATGAGGGAAAGCTTTCAAATAAAGGTATATCAGAAGCAAAAAGGGTTTTGTGGGAGCTTTGTGTGTCTAGGTCATGAATGGATTTTTTGCCTAAAGAATGAGGGGAAGAGATTTCTTTACTTCCTCAAGGGGGGAACAAACAGTTGACAATGGGCCATTAAGGTTTTCGGCATTAGAGGGTCTTCCTCATGGGAGAGGGGGAGATACTGCACCTCGTCCAATGAAGTCATCTCCCCGGTAGTTGTCTCCTCCCATGTGATCCTCCCTCAAAGAGCCACCGCCAAGGTCAGGATCAGGTAGCGGCTGCCGTCCCCTGGCCACATGGCAGGAGGTCACCACCGGGGAATCCGTGATGACTCCATTGGATTCCTCACATAGTATCTCCCCAAATCTCTTTCGTGACTCTCCTCCTCCTGATCTTTATCCTCCTCCATACTTTCCCCCTCCTCCTTAGTCTCCTCCTCCTCGAGTTTCTTGCATACTTTTGAATCCTGCCAATGTTTTGTGGAGAGCTGTATTCTGAATCCCAAACTGTTTCAAATCCAGCTGCGTTCTTTGACTTTAACCACTGCATTGAATGTGGGTGTATTTTGAACCCAGCCAGGACATACAGGTACGTATCGCACTCCATGTCAATGGAAGGTAGCCGCAGGCATGTCCAACCACATGCACGCATATGCAATCATACACCACTTACATTGCACAACACCCCTGCCTTTACAGTACAGCTACGTCCCCCAACAATAGTGTGCTCTAGTTGGACACATAATCAGACTCCTGCACTCGCATACTCTCCTGACAACCTCTCAGCACCCATCCACATGCCAGTGCGGCATGGGTTGCTAACAGGGACCTGGCCACCCCTACCTACCTTCATATTGGCTAAAATGCACCCACGCATTCCAAGCTCCTCTGATGAATCCTCACATACATTAGACTTCGGTCCACCAAGGGCACTCACCTACAATGCTTTGAGGCCATAACAATGGGAAAAGGTGCTACACAAATGACAAATTACATTACATTACTTGCCTCCTCCTCTTCTCTCTCTCCCCTCCTCCCCACTTACCTCCTCTCCAGCTCCACCTCCTCTTTCTTCTTCTGCTTCCAACTCACTCTTGCACCATACCTACACTGTCCCCAAAAATCGGCACCCTTCTTAACACCTGTTCACACCTTATGTAGGGGCCTGGTCTGACTGCCAAAAGCCTCCTTCGCCATACTGTCCTCAGGTGTGTGGGTTTTTGGGTTCTGCCAAAGAATTGGTTACAGCCTATGAGCATGTGGCTTTCATGCCACTCTATCCCCCTCACTCCTCTTACATGGAGCTGTGGACCAAGTGCTCATAGCCACTGACCAACATTTTGGACTCGCATATTGCGCATATGCAGCAACGAGCCGGTGCACCAGAGCTACGCGCTCTGCAGTTTCAGTGAGAGTTCTCTGACTATGTTCAGAAGCAGCAAGATTCCTGAGTGCAGTGACTCACGCATTCAGCTCAACATGCAGTGACTCACGCATTCAGCTCAACAGCCACATGGGGCTTTCAATCTCTCTTCTGCTCTCCCGAGGCCATATTCCCTCTATGCAGTGGGCCAGTGCCCTGGGGGGCTGTCACACTCACTGCCAAATGCGCGGCACTCTGTTCTTCTGGACACTCTTCAGGAGTCCCCATGCCTTGGGAGGGGCGGCCACCTGTCACTGCTATGTGAAACTTAACAGTTTGGCCAGGTGGCCGCCCCTCCCAAGGCATGGGGACTCCTGAAGAGTGTCCAGAAGAACAGAGTGCCGCGCATTTGGCAGTGAGTGTGACAGCCCCCCAGGGCACTGGCCCACTGCATAGAGGGAATATGGCCTCGGGAGAGCAGAAGAGAGATTGAAAGCCCCATGTGGCTGGCAGGGCTGCCAAAGAGCAGTTTTTGGTGCAGGGCACGCAGTGAGATTGGGTGGCCCTATGTGGTGGATGGGTCCACCCAGAAGAATTACAAATACAGAAACCCGCGTATTGGTATGAAGAACAGCCCATTTTACTTTAAGGTGACGGACTCCCAACCACGACCGACAGAACCAACTGGTGATCAAGAGGGGTGGCTGACTGCAGCAGACACCACTATTTTATTTAACAAATGTATGTATATGTGTGTCTATATGTACATTTATAATTAGGTTATGTTTATAGTTATGTATAGTGTAGAGGTACGAGGCTGACACATAGGTGGCATGGTTGTTGACAAACAATTATAAATATGAAAACCAAAGAGAAAATCTATCTTTCCCTATTCCAAGAGGGGCTTCCCTGCCACAACTAAAACACTAAGGATTCGGTCAGGATGTCCATGAAATCAAAAATTCACCATCCTGTGTCAAAACCACACTTCTAAACTAAAGAGGTAGTGGATCTTCTTGGTCCAAAAGAATGTCTCGCTTCTTCTGGACAATGGATCCCAGTTCCACTTGTTAGGTAGGATCTTTGCCTGAGGGAATGTCTCCCTTCCCCTGGTCTCAATCCCTTTTCAAGTTACAAAGTTCCAGGTTGAAATGTCAAGTTAGCAGTAAAGTTCTCAGTTCAACTCAAAAGGGTAACGTTCCACCTCAAACGTCAACATTCTTATTACACAACGTTATTTCTTCACTATTAGGGCCCTGGAGAAGGACTCCCTTCTCCATGTATCTTGCTCTCACTGTTTTCACAATGCCAGGGGAATAACGCCCTTCCCCTGCTCTTCTCTCAGGATTTCTTTGTAGTTCACAACACCAGGGGGGGAATGTCTCCCTTCCTCTGGCCCTTTCTCAGGCTTACTTTGATTGAGTTCCTAGAGAATGCCTCCCTTCTCCAGCTATCTTGATTTTAGTAGTTTTACAATGCCTGGGGAATGGCTCCCTGTACCAGGCCTTCTCTCTGGCTTTCTTTGCAGTTCCTAATACCCGGGGGAAAGACTCCCTTCCCCATGTCTTTTCCAGGCTTGGTTTGCAATCCGCAGTGCAAGGTGGCGATCTATCTCTTCCCCTGGCCTCTTCTAAGGCTTACTTTGCACTTCACAATGCCATGGGCAGTGTATTCCTTCCCCTGGCCTCTTTAGAGTTCTGGCACAGTTCACCATACCAGGGGGAATGACTCCCTTCCACTGCCCTCTTTACAATGTCATCACAGTTCACAATAGCAGGGGGAATGGCCCCCTTCCCCTGGCCTTTCTTGGCTTTAGTTTCACAGTTCACACAACCAGGGGAATGACTCCCTTCCCCTGGCCTAGACCTAGTTGGGTCACTAACCTGCCAAGTAGGGTCAGCTTTCTTTAGCTTTGATCTTCTCCTTCAATCTTTTCCAATAAGAGTGATGAGGAAGATGTCCTCCAGCTTACCCTTGGTTTTCTCTCAATTCGGGTAGGGCATCCCTACTGACCCTTTCTGGTTCTCTTTTCTTCCTGGGTTCTCCCACCAGTCCCAGACTGAGGTTGGCGGCTCTCTGCGGCCCCTCTGATTGCTGCAAACCTTTCTGGTCCCCAACGCCTTTCTGGCAACCCACATACCTTAGTGCATGGTACGCAAGAGTTCTGGTTTCTCCTGGGCATCTGCTAACAGTGTGGCTTCCGTGGACCTCTTCTATGCTTTGGTGGCTCCGCAGCCTCTGACTTCTTCCCGGTCATGCGGTTCTCTTTCCTGGCACCTCCCAGGCTTTAGGAACGCCCGGAACTTCCGTCTGCCAGACTGCTGTGCTGTCCCTCGTTCTTGGACTAGCTTCGGACACCGCAGCTCCCTCTCCTGCGTCCCTACCCCTTCCTTTGCCCCACTGCGCTCACTCTCATGGCTCCGCCAGGGAGGGCTAGACAAGTTGGTAAGTCCTTCTTTGGTTTTCATTGGAGTAGTACACAAAAAGCTATACTGCTCCATCAGGTTCTTGTTGGTGATCGTCATTGTTCTGCGCCTCCTCCTCATCCTAGTCCTTGTCCATGATGGTCTCTGAGAGGAGTCTATATTCTCCTTCGTATCAGTACTAATAAGAGGGGTAGACTGACCAACATACATAGGGGCAAATGAAAAGTAACTGGGGTCTAAGGGAGGATTATTAGGGTTTGGGTGAGGGTGAAAATACTGTGCTGTCCCGCTGCATCCTCCCTCTGTCCCAGAGGTGGAATCCCTCCCCATGCCATCCTCGCACTGTGTAGCACCCCCCAGGGGGACTCTCGGGCAGTGGCCGCCCCTTCCTGGCCTCATGCGAAGGGTCTCCCCCTCGGGAAGAATGGACGACAGCGCAGGATTAGTCACTATAGTAATGGTTATTAGTTATAATGCGCACTATTAGTTAAACAGGGGGATTAGAATTGGGTAGGTGGTTACGTAGCGGGGTGTATATAGTGTTGGATAAATAAGGTGTGAAGAAGAAAAAAAGATGTTGGTTCCCTGGCATGAGGTAGGTAAGAGAAGCGGCGGAATGCCAGAGGCCACGCACTGGCTACCTCTACAGAGTGCAGTGTCAGGTATAGGTTAGGGGTCTGTTCAGTCAGGTCCTCCCTATGGGTCTCCCGTGACTCGTCTAAGGGAAGGTAGGATCATGGGACAGATCCCTCAGAAAGGACTCATGCCTGTGGAAGAGAGAAAAGGGTTTTAATGATATGAGGAAATATTTAATGAAACATTGTACTAGTATTTTTATAAATAAAAAGAAATCCCTGTTGGGATTCCTAAAAAATCCACCATGGTGTCTAATGAAGGAATAAGGTAAGGACTCTGGGTGTAGTCCATCGCCTGTCTTAAAATCAATATTATTTGCTGGTGCCCCTTCCTATCCAGCTGGTCTGTTCTCGTGGGATCTATCCCTAGCCTAAGTTAGGGACAGCGCAATCCCTGGCCCAGACTAGGGCCATAAATCAGGAACCACATTCCAATGAAAAATTCCTGTTAAAAGTGATACGGAATTAGTCACAGTGCTCCTAACCTTTGGGAAATGGTTATATAGGTTCAAGTAATTACCAGGTTTTCTGGGTGGTTTTTCAAAACCAAACTAAAAAAAGGCATGATTTAAAAAGAACAAATTCACAAACCATTTAAAATGTAGAAAGGTGAAATCATTGAAACAACTTAAATTATCTGGAAGGTATGAAGAAATAATAAGTCATTCTCAGTCCAGCCAGACATGATCGAGGAATCTTCTACCGTGGTCTGCAATAGGTAGCATTGCTGCTATACTCATCCAGTCTGGTTCTTCTGCCCACTCTAATCACTAGCTGCACATTGATGCTGTGGCAACACAACACCACATGGCATTTGGAGTGCCCTGGTTATAATTATAATTGTTAAAGACTGTTAGGTTTCTTTCATGTTTTGCGACTCACAGTTCTGCATTCACAATGTGTGTTCCAAGCTGCCACAGCATCACTTGACAACCAGCATTGGACTGGAAGACCCAGTCACGCGTGGCATGTGGTGACATGGCAGCTCTGCCTGTGAGTCATTGTCATTAGCCATGACAAATTATCTACATGGGCAACTATAGTCAACCCTATGTGGGGTTGAGGCAGCAGATTTATACGGCATATGCGCATTTGATGGAAGGGCATGATAATCCCGTCTTGTGGCATCTAAAGCATATGATACGTGGTGTTATCACTGTAAATTAACCTTGGCAGCGTTGGGGAGTCTGACCCTCACTTATCCTGAGAGAAAACAATTATCTTAGGCAAGAAAACGATTTCTCATTGATCGAGGACAGTGGGCTTCATTACAAGCCTGACGGTCTGGAAAAAAGTGTGCCGGTAGCAGCTTACCGGCACCCTTTCCAGACCGCCTTAGCGATAAGTATGCCTGCAGGGGCCGTTGCTCCCGGCAGGTCTGACCTGCCTGGGGCTCCGGCCCCTGCAGACATGGTTTTCACAGAAGCAACAGTGCCGCTGCTTCCGTGTTCCCATTCCCGTGGATGGGGACTTACACTTTCCTCTGCCCGAGATCCCGGGCCACCAGGACTTGTAATGTTCCGGTAGCACTGGGATATCAGGCGGCGGAAACAGTGTTACGAGTTTGGCTGCAACCAGCTGGTAGCACTAGTGGATTACCGCCAAACTCGTAATGAGGCCCAGTGAAGCGAGGCTGCTATACTTAACATTCAGACTAGGAACCCTTTACATTGGATCCTTTGTTGCCAAGTGGATGGACGATCACACAGCCAATTGCAAGCGATGCATGTTTGCTCGTGAAGGTCTTTCACATGTGTTCTTCTTGTAGCCAATTTATGCTATGGTGAGGAAAACGTGTTTTACTCCTGGTCTTGGAAACATCTGATACAAGAAGAGCTGCCCATGCCATTGACTTCTGCTACCTTACTGAATCAAAAGTGGCCTTATGAGGGATATCCCCATTTCTTAAAGCTGCCTGGAGACTGAGAAAAGTTTATAACTTGACTATCAAACTAGTTGTCCTGGTGATCGCATAGGATACCTTTTTCAATATCCTTCATTGTTGGGCAATTTTAAGAGGAGGGTGTTTTTAACTTTTGGTATTATGACTTGTATCGTGATTTTAGGGTGCCATACTATTGATTATTGTTGTTTTGTGTTGCGAGATTTCAGAGTGTATTCAGTCACTGGAATACATCTTTATGATATATCATTTTGGTTGATTTCACCATCTGGCATCTGTGGTTGAGGGTAGATCTTTTTTTTTTCGGCTTTAATCGGCACCAACATGAAAGATGATTCACGCATGTATAAAACACAGGCCAAAACACCCAAAGCTGTAGACATGTAATCAAGTCTTGTAGTCCACAGCCGTGGGCTATGCTGGCTGTTAAAGGCTCGGAAGGGTGAGTTAAAGAGGTCCTCCAGATCCTAGGAGCTAGTATTAGTTCTCTTCTGAGGGCTATAAGGCTATTACGATCCGAGGCTCAAGTTGAGGGTACACACGGGTGTAGTGAGTCCACCAACTATTTTCAGAGGGTGGACTCAGTCCCCCCCCAGCTAAAATGAAACATTGAATGCCTTCTTTGAATTCAGGAATTAAAGAAGACCTTGGGTATCGAACCACAGTAGTCAGGTCTGCAGACCGGACACTTGACCACTGCACTAAATAACCTGATGAAAAATAACAAACTAATGGTGTAATTATTGCATGTTCCCGAAGTTTAAAACATGCACACCTTTTAACGTTTTCAAAAACACTATTAAAAGAAAATATCATCTCTTGGTTTTGTGTGTTTGTGTTGATTTTATGAAAGGCAAATGCCATTTTTCCTGTGCAATTTGGGTGGTTATTGTGGTGTGTCACCCCTCCTGGGAGCATGGTATCTCCCAGGGCTGAACTGAGGTCACGTGTTAGTGACCATGTGAGGTACACAATACACAAGGCCAGTTTCGGCTAGTTATTTGAGACTATGGAGCCCTGCCTGCTGTGTGAGTCATTGATGCAGCGCGAGGCTGGTGCTGCATAGCAGGCGGGGACCCTGCTGATGCAGGACCCTCCACACGGACCTAGTCCCTGCTGGGCAACACTGCCGTGGTGAGCTCACTCCCTCCCTCACCCCCATGTCTGCAGAGCCCCTGCTTGGCAACCCTGCATGCAGGCGCTGGTGCCCCTGCTGGGCAATGCCGGTGCCACCCACCATAGAGCAGCCTGTGCGCCCACTGGCTGACCGGGTGCCCCCGGTATGGAGTTGTCTGCTGGGTGCCCCCAGCCATGACGTCATGTCGGGTGATCCCGACATAAGCAGGGTGATTCCTGCCTGTGATCCTGCTGCGTCATTGCAGCCTATGTGTCTGCTGGGTGCCCCCAGCATGTCGGCTGGGTGCCACCAGCCTTGGTCTGACTGGCCTGAGTGAAGATTTGCTGATAAAAAAAAAAAAGAAGATGGGGTATGCACCCCAAGGAAAGTGTGTGGCCAGGGACTGTCAAGGAAAATGATAAAGATAAGGGGAACAACAAGGGAGGGTTGCAGCTCTCATGAGTGCTTGTGCGCCCTCCTAGGCCTGTGGCCCAGACACCCTGCCACTTCTGTCTCCCTGTCAGCCGCCCCTACGTGTAAGGGGAAGTGTAAGGAGTGGCCTATAATCCCGCCACCAGTATCCGGTCACCGGTTGTCCCCACTGTATATGGACCAGGCCGATGTGGCCCGTGGTGCCCCCCAGGTGCGGGTTTGCCGGCCCCTGAACTGTGGTGTGACTGTCCTGAACTGATACTGGTGAAAGTATAAACTGGTTTCCCGCAACTCCACAATTGCGTAAGATGGACTCAGTAGACATCACCATGAAGGCTGGGAGCCTGCAGAGCCTGGACTTGCTTAAAATGGCCCAGTCAATGGCCTAGGTGGGGCTGTGGACATGCTTTATGTGGTGCCAGGAGCTGCCATGGGTGTCCTTCAGTGGCCTCACTCACCCAGGTTAATAAAGGGTCCTTTGACAATGTGGAAATAAAAACAACGTGCCAACAACCCTGTCGCCCTCAAATATGCGTACATGCTAAACACATGTTCTATGTGTGTAAATGTCAGATCCTAAATATATGTGAGTTTTGTTTGCACCCATAATCACAAGTGTTGCTGTTAGTGATTTAATTTGTTTTGATGTCCAGTGATGCTTGTCTTTTGTTTTTTATGGAAAAAGGAGGAGTGTGGTGTGTCACCCCTCCTAGGAGCATGGTATCTCCCAGGGCTCGTACTGAGGTCACGTGACCAGATGAGGTACACAATAAAAGGGCCTAGCCAGTTCCGGCGAAGTTAGTTGAGACTATGGAGCCCTGCCTGCTGTGTGAGTCATTGATGCAGCGCGAGGCTGGTGCTGCATAGCAGGTGGGGGACCTGCTGATGCAGGACCCTCCACACAGACCGTGTCCCTGCTGGGCAACACTGCCGTGATGAGCCCCCCCTGTCTGCAGAGCCCCTGCTGGGCAACCCTGCATGCGGGCGGCGGTGCCCCCACTGGGCAACGCCGGCGCCACCCTTGGTGTTGGCCTGGGTGTCCCCAGGCCATGGAGGAGCCTGTGTGCACACAGGCTGACCGGGTGCGCCTGGTCCGGATATGTCTGCTTGGTTTCCCCAGCCTTGATGTCATGTCGGGTGATCCTGACATAAGCAGGGTGATCCCTGCCTGTAATCCTGCTGCGTGATCGCAGCCTATGTGTCTTCTGGGTGCACCCAGCATGTCAGCTGGGTGCCCCCAGCCTTGGTCCGCCTGGCCTGCGTGACCACAGGCCAGAACATTACAGTTATGCAAAGACAATTTAATTAAATGTGCATATTTCACCTTGATATGCTAATTTCTAGTGGCGTCACATCCCATTGCGTTTGTTGATGAGTCCCCCCACTTTTATTTTTAGGACTGGTCCCTGATACGATCCGAGGAAAACCAGAAAATGTTTGCACAGAAAAGAGAAAGTGCGCACACAGAATTGTAAGTACCAACAAGCCCACCGAGGACCAACCACTAATTGCATGTTTAAAAATGTATACGAGTAAGGAAATTGCAAGGCGTTCCTGGGCTCTGCTAGCAGAGGAAGCACAATAATAAACAGTCAAGGACATCGCAAGTACCAAGCAGAAAACCGATGTGCCTGGGAAATAAAGGTTTACCAGAAAACGTGTCTGTCTGCCATGTCTGCAGTCAACTGCAGAAGCAGCCGGTGCTGTAGACACTCAAAATGCAATTTCGACTCAGATGGTACACTCAAGAACATGCGCCGGAAAAACAACAGTATTGAGGCTCCCATTGGACTGATTTGCATATGGCTGGATCCCTTTTGCAAAGGCGCAGATTGGCTAAAAACCAGTGGTGTGGAAGGCTGCTCAGAGCAATGACAGTGGTTTAGCTTTAATTCACAACCTTCCACCCATCTCTGTTTTGGTTTAAGTTTGTCTCCCTATGTAAATGAGAGGTTATGCCCAGACAGGGGTCCCTTGCTCATGCCATAGGGAACCAAGCTGCACGTCACTGAGGAGGCCCAACAAGGCTGAAACATGTCTAGGTCTGCGTGTGTTTCCGTGCAGAGGGGACCTGGCCTAGCAGTTCAGGTTGGGCTGCTCCCATTGGTGACAGTGCCTGACTGATTTGCATATGGCTCGACCCCTTTTTTAATGGCACAGATGGGCTAAAAACCGGTGGTGTGGAAGGTTGTCCAGAGCAATGCCAGGGGTTCAGATTAATTCAAAAAAACTTCCACTCATCACTTTTTTGGTTTGAGGCATCCAGGTGTAAGTGCCACAGGGCTGGGGGGAGGGAGTGGTCACAGATAGCTAATATTACGTCTTAACATGGTCAAGCGTCTTCAGGTAGTTTCTATATGGGAATCAAGACACAAGGTCCTCTGTCTTTTAGGCATCTATGTGTCCAGAAATGGGTGCTTTACAACCTAGAGGATGGAATGTCTTCCTTACTGCAGGTTCTTCACTTGCAATGCTCTGTAAGAAACTGTCCAGCAGGAAATCAACTCTGCATAAATAAACTGATGGTAGGATGACCCATGCCTGGTTCTGTGTAGATTTCCACCAATTCTGCCTACTGGAAAAAGGCAAAAAGGAGGAAGTGGGCCCCTGTCTCTAGACCGAGGGTCTCACACTCATACTGGGGCTTAGCAGCTTGAGCGCCCACCCACCTGTGGGCACCCAAGTCTGGTTTAGGGGTCAATGGCGGGACTCTGGCATGATGGAATTCTGAGACCATTCAGACTTGAGGCTCAGATAAGTAGCAAATTTGCTGCCAAGAAAAAATACACCATTGCGTGTCCTTAGTCAGGGTAACTCCTGTGCCTCTGTCACATACTGTCTGCGTGGATAGGCACATGCGAGAAGTCACAGTGCTCAAATATCCAAGATAGGTTTCCAAACCAACTTAAGGTCAGGACGTCAATCAGGTCCTCTCAGAAACATGGTCCCCGATGTCCAATCAAGCCTTCACTCAGAGGCCTTTGGGGAGAAGGCACAACTCCCTCAGGGTCAGTCGCTTCTCCAAGCAACGAGTTGGTGGTAGATCCCTCTCTTCGGCTGGGGCCTCCCTCTGGAACAGCCTCCCTGTCTCACTGAAACATGAGGAGCATCATCTCCGGTTCCAGAAGCACCATAAAACCTTTCTCTTTGCTTCATTTTTTTCTCCTCCTCTCCTCTGCTGCATTCCTGGCTGAAACTTCACTGGTTACCTGGCCACCCTCTGATCTCGGGCACAGGTCCTCTCCCCCGCCAGTCACACACCTGCACTGCCTTCCTGGCAACCCCTGCACTTGGGGACTGTCTCTGTATCCCTACAGTCCCACCACCAGCACTTGACACCGGATGTCTGCACTTACCCTTGCACTTGCCACCAGCTGGCCGTACTTTTACTTATTGTTATTTATTCTATTATCCCATGTACTGCACTATCCCCTGCCCCCTCTTACTTTCCCCCTTTCCCCTTCCCATGCACTTGCGCGATCTGAATGACACCTAGCCTAGTAGGATTGCCGTCTCTGTCCTCCCTCTGTTCCCCGTCCCTTGCCTCGTCGCACCTTGAAACACTTGTGTATAGGCGCGTTATAAATGCCATATCATATCATACTTTCATTTTATCCTGAGTGAGAGTCCCATTGCTCAAATGTATTTTGTTATATTCCACACCCGTTTCCAGGGTTCTGTTTCCAAGTTGTATTGTATGATATTCAGATTGCATTGATAGGCCTCTCCCACTATAAAGGTCTCCCGAATTTAGCAGGGGTTCTGTCCCCAAATTGCACTGTGTGATATTCAGATTGCATTGATAGCACTCTCTCCCACTATGCAGGTGTCCCAAATTTAGCAGGGGTTCTGTTCCCAAATTATATTGTATGATATTCAAATTGCATTCATAGCCCCCCCCCTTCCAATATACAGGTCTCCCAAATTTAGCAGGGGTTCTGTTCCCAAATTGTATTGTATGATATTCAGATTGCACTGTTAGGGCTCTCACCCAATATACAGGTCTCCCAAGTTTAGCAGGGGTTTTGTTCCCAAGTTGCATTGTGTGATATTCGGATTGCATTGATAGGCCTCTCTCCCAATATACAGGTCCTCCAAATTTAGCAGTGATTCTGTTCCCAAGTTGTATTGTACGATATTCAGATTACACTGATAGGCCTCTCTTCCAATATACAGGTCTCCCAAATTTAGCAGGGGTTCTATTCCCAAATTGCATTGCATGATATTCAGATTGCATTGATAGGCCTCTCTCCCAATATACAGGTCTCTCAAATTTAGCAGGGGTTCTGTTCCCAAATTCTATTGTATGATATTCAGATTGCATTGATAAGCCTCTCTCCCACTATACAGATCTCCCAAATTTAGCAGGGGTTCTGTTCCCAAATCGTGTTATATGATATTCAGATTGCATTGATAGGCCTCTCTCCACCTACACAGGTCTCCCAAGCTTAGCAGAGGTCCTGCTCCCAGGTTGTCTTGTGTGATATTTGGATTGCATTGATGGGCCTCTCTCCCACTATACAGGTCTCCCGAGTTTAACAGGGGTGCCGCTCCCAGATTTGAAATGTAAGGATTACAATACTCCTTAGAGTCCCTACTACCATACAAGACTCTAGAACATAGTTAGACTTAGTCTCAAGCACAAACTTAGCTTAACCACCTTAACATAATCCTAGTGAGGACTAGACCGTGATAATATAGTTCTACCGCCCTCACCTTTTTCCAAGAGACCTACATAGACGACACTGAACTTTGAACTACACCCCGACAACTGTACGCCCAACACCACAACCCCATCGGACAGCGCTCTGAGGATACACAAACCAACCCACCCGAAGAACAGACAGCACAAAAAAGCACCCAAGCCTACCAACACAAGAAGAAATACCAGCACTCCCATCACAAGACAGCAGCCAACCACTCAACCGGCATCTCTGCACAGAGCACCAAAATGCCCCGGACCAGGAAGGGACACCGAGAAAGGGCACAAGACAAGGCGGCACTGGACACAGGACAGGCAAATCCAACCTACCAACGAAGCAACAACCGCAAATGAAAGACTACGCCAAAAACCAAAACGACCAGATCAAACTTCCAAAGAGAAAAATCCTTATATCTCACAACATACCTCGCAACAACCCCAGAACCAGGACACCCCTACGACACAGAGACATCAAGACGCACAAAGAACAGCCCGAGACAACCAGGAAAAAGACGCGAGCACCCAAGAAGAACGTGGATTGAGTCCAACCCCTTCACCCCATACATCACAAGGACAGAAAGACATCCTCAACACCTGCGTCACACCGGACATAACAACGACGAAGATCTTATAACCAGCAACCCAAACATCAACCTAACTGACCAATTCAATGAAGGAGACGACTTCACGGACCTCCACCTAACCGGCACAAACGGAGAAGCAACACCAATGAAAAACCAAACCTTCAATCTAGCAGACCGCTTCAATGAAGGTGCAGCCTTCGCTGATCCGCATACACCCTCCTACAATGAAGATGCAGCTTTCGCTGATACTCATCCACCCCCAATCAACGCCAATAATGATGCACCGCAACCAAACAACCACAAACCAAAACAAGGAACAACTAACAAGCAAAACCACACCAAAAAGATCCACTGCAACCTCATCAATGCAAGGTCAATGTCCAAACATGCCACCGAGATATACGATCTGCTCTGCGACGGAGGGATCGACATCCTGTTTGTAACAGAAGCTTGGCTAGACGACAACTAGAAGATCACCCTCAACAACTGCCTGCCTGAATACTTCAAATGCGTCCAAGCAAACAGAAAAACCAAAAGAGGGGGAGGACTAGTAATTATTCACAAGGAACACCTGGATACCAAATTAGAAGATCCACTAAACATCGATAAATGCGAATCCCTAATCATACGTCTAGCAGTAAGCCCCAAAACAACCTTGAAATTCATACTAATATATAGACCACCAACCTATGCAACTTTCGTAGATGCCTTCACAGAAGCAATCACCGTCCTAGCCATCAAACACAATCACCTGATAGTCCAGGAGACTTCAACATCTGGTTCGAATGAGAAACCACATCCATCCAAAAATCGCTAAGCAGCCAACTAGCAGCAATGAACCTACAACAACTAGTCAAAGGGGCAACCCACTTGGCAGGGCATACACTTGACGCAAGCATCACGAACAAACTACTCCTTACCACAGCACCCCAAATACAAAAACCCTGGAGCGTTCACCTCATCATCCCCTTCGTAATCAAAATGACCACCCCAACAAACAGTCAACTGGGCAAAACAACGAACACCATGAAAAGTAATTGGAGAACCATCAAAAACTCCAACCTGAGTGAACTCCTGGAGCTAAGCAAACCACACCCAACATTCATGGAAGAAGATGACCTGGACAAAAAAGTAACCCTGCTGCATTCCGATGACCTGGACAAAAAAGTAACCCTGCTGCATTCCTGGATTACAACTACTATAGACAACATCGCCAAAGAAAAACTTCTTCTCATAAACGGGCAATGGCAAAATGGTTATCCCCACTACTTAGCACCATGAAAAGGAAAAACGGAAAGACTAGAACATGATTGGAGAAAACAAAACGATGCGGCGAACAAACTGAAATTCCTACAACACTACCGGGCATACAAAAAGGAAATACAAAAAGCAAAGAGGAAACACTCAGACAACCGAATCTTCGAAGCACCAGACACCCAAAAAGAACTCTTCAAAATCATAAATGAAATCAAAAACCCTTCGGGATGTAACAACACACCAACTCCGTCCTCAAAACATTGCAATGACATTGCAGACCACTTCAAAACAAAATCACCAACATCTAACAAACCATACAAAGCAGACCGTCTGATCAGACCACGACCCCTACCTACTCCCAGGAGGAACACCCAAACAAACTACAAAGCTTTCCAGAAATATCAGTGGAGACATTGATCAAACTGGTGAATGAAAGCAATAACTCAGGGTCCCCCAAAGACCCCTGCCCGCCAGACATATACAAATCGATTCTTAAACAAGGAACGACCATGGAATTTCACAGGAACGTCCTCAACCAATCCATCGCAACTGGGAAAGTGCCACAAGCCTTCAAAACTGCATACATCAGGCCACTACTCAACGATACAGCGGGAAATGTAGAGGACCTCTCCAACTACAGACCCATCTCTAACATCCCGTACACGGCCAAGCTGCTCGAAACGTACATATACAAAACAACCCAAGAGTTTATAGAAGAACACAGCCTACTAGACCAGGCACAAGTTGGCTTCAGACCACTGAGAGGAATGCAATCAGCTCTACTCTCAATATGGGACGATCTAAAAATCAATGCAGACTCAGACAACAGCACTGCCTTGATACTCCTAGACCTATCGGCAGCATTTGACACAGTCAACCATGACACCATCATAACGAGATTAGAAGGACTTGGAATAACAGACACCGCCCTACTATAGATCAAATCTTTCCTAACAAACAGAACGGAAACCGCATGGATGAAACCCTTCAAATCCAGCCCGAGAGATTCCACCTGTGGAGTAACACAAGGATCATCCTTCTCCCCGCTACTATTCAACATCTACCTGTATCTACTTATCAAAATCATCAAAAGCCACAGCCTCACCTGCTACAACTACGCTGACGATACACAAATAATCTTCAAAATACAAGACAACCCGAAAATAAACTCAACGCTAGAAAACTGCCTCCGCAATGTATTCTTCTGGATGAAGTTTAACTCCCTCAAAATCAACCCAGGCAAAAAAATAACGATAGTTACAAAAAATGGAGGAGAAAACCAATTCATCCCTTGGCCAAGGGAACTCGGGGCAACCCCAGCACCCTCGCCGATTGTAAAAAACCTGGGGGTCCTGATGGACAATCTCACGCTAGAGCCACAAGTAAACGCTCTCCTCAAGAAATGCTTTTTCCTCCTGAGAGCGGCAAAGAGGATCTTACCGTCCCCATCGTTCGCCAACAAAACAACCACCATCATCACCCTCGTCATGTCCAAAGTAGACTACGCCAATAGCCTATACCTAGGCATACCTGAACGACTCTTAAAAAACTACAATGCATTCAAAACACAGCAGCCAGACTACTCCTGAAACTACCCCGAAGAGAACACACTGCACCAGCGCTGAAAATACTACATTGGCTACCAATAAAACAATGAATACAATTCAAAACAATGTGCATTACGCACAGAGCAGGACACAACGAAGGCGCTGAGTTACTAAGAGAAAACTGCGCCTACATCAACCAACAAGAACACTCAGATCAAGCATGGACATCCGCCTGGAACCTAAACCCTACAACAAAAGAAAACCTGGAGGATCCTCCTTCTCTCACCAAGCCCTGAAAACCTGGAACGACCTTCCAAAATACATACGTAACACAAGAAACCACCTATTATTCAGGAAATTACTCAAAACCTGGCTCTTCACGTCATAACTAGAAAGACCGGCAAAAAGGGGCACACACACAACTAAAACATCAATGAGTGTAGAGAGACCCTGATACACACCGATCAATCAATAGGGAAAAACCCAAGGTAAATATCCCACGACATACTAAACGACCGAGCGGGAGACAGCCACAATACGACTAAAGACTGTAAACATAGCAAGACAAAGACAGAAACACTAGGACGAATCATCATAATGACCATGGCCTTAAATTATAACCATCTCGAACAGCGCTAAGGATAAAATATAGAGAGGGAAGGAAAGCACTGCACCACGAGCCCCAATCCAGTGGTTGAGAAACAGAATGTTTCATCACTACACAGTCCACCAATACACAGCAGGAAGCACAATGCCCCACCACACAAAAAACGACAACTAAACAATAGCCCCAAGGTTGTCCACCCCACGGAAACCAAAGAACCAACGGAAAGACAGTCGGGACAGAAGGAAACAAACAACTGAATACACAAGCTCACCAAGACGGATGCACTAGGACGCCACATCAACACCACTCCGACCCTGAACCGTTCAAAGCCTAGCCCGACCAGTGTCACACTACATAACCGTGAATAGATATTACCTACCTAGTCCCACACCTGAAGATAAGGTTCCGACGCACCTACCAATAGAAACAATACTCACTATGATACGCTGGATCAGGGCAGCACCAACAAAGCGATTCGGCCCACGAGGAACCAGCAACAACCTAACCCACAGATATACAACTCTAACGGAACCATAAGCACCTGAATCAGGATACAGACCCCACTAACCCAACCCTCAATCCTCTGCATACTTAACCCACACAAAGCCACACAACCATCTCTCTCCCGGCAATCCGCACACACTTTACCACACCGCATCAACAACACATAAACATCACCCACAGCACTCGAGGCCTCGCCCGATCCGATACTAGCACCAAAGCCCAGCACTCGGTGTATACCGAGCTGAAGCTGCCAACAGCACATCACTTCTCCCACTCCCCTTCCCCCCTCCTCCTGACTAACCCTACCCGTCCTCCCTGTTTACAGATCCGCCAGAGCGCCTGGGGACCAATTCCATTGGTGACGGTGCGCTATATAAGTACCTTTAACATAACATAACAAAACATAACATGTAAACATTGAGATGCTGGGAACCTTTATGAAAAATAGCAAATAGTGTTTCTAGATTACATTTCACATATTAGATAGCGATAAATTGACAATAAAACAATAACGCATGTCATATTTGAGGTTTGGTCACAAGATTTTCCAAGTGATGTCTTGAAAGTGACTTGCAATCAGCTAAACTAATACAACTCCTGTGAGTCTGCAGTGGTGCAGTTGCTTCTTAAATTGAACAGTACCAGATGTCTGTTCGAAGGATGCACTTATGTTATGAGTAAGACCCTATTTGATACACAAACAGTAAGTGGTTCTACTCTATCTCAGAATATGTTTGAACGTGTATGACGTCCTTCCACATCCCAAGTAAAATACCTATAGTCTGCATGTTATAGGGTTTTGTCTCACGACGTTGATGTAACCCACCATGCTCTGAATGTTCTAACTAGAGACAGTACATGGCATCGCCATGCAGGGACGTAGGTTTCTTAAATGTAAATCCTACATTCTTCTGGGGCAGGAGGATGCCAGTGAGGGAATTCAAATGCAGGGCAGCTTACTTGTTTTTTTACTTCTCTTAAGGGGTCCTCCAGTCAATATTTTCATTTTGTGGTTGGTGTTCTCCATTGTGCCCCATACCCTCCCACTCCCCCACATGGCATTCACAGGGGTTTATTTTTTGTGGCACTTGGTAAGACATCCTTAGAGTTTCAAAAGTTCCATAACTGAAGCTACTTGTCATGTTCCCAGGGGTCAGGACTTCCAACGTAATCTGAACAATAATGTTGTGAAGGAGACCACATTAGCCCACCCGAGACTGTCCTGTACCTGAAACGTCTTCATTCGAAGAGACAGTTCAAAGATGTGCTACATGAATGGCCCATGGCCCTGCAAGAAGAGGCTGAATAGTATAACATCGGCTTCCTATAAGGATTATGATAGACACAATGAAATTGCTCACAGAAAGGAACCTAGGAGGTAGACAACCATTTCCATAGAAAGAGCACTCCTCACAGTTCAGATCATATGACGTGGGTGTGGGGCCCACCCTTCCATGGAGGGGTCACAGGGAGACCCATAGGGTGGGACCGATGGAACAGGCCCATGTCCTACCCCTGGCACCACGCACAGAGCAGGAGGCCAGAGGATGGCCTCTGTGAGCGGCTGAGGCGTTGCTAGGGGTGGGGGGTTTAGGGGGCTATAGCCCCGGATCTTAGGGTTGTAGCCCCAGATAGAATCTCAGGAGCTATAACCAAAAAGGCTAGCTATCCCCAAATCCCGCCAGTCCCGACATTAGCGTAGCCCCAGATCTTTTCCAGACCTAACACCACCCCTGGCGCGGGGGCATGGGGGGTCCCATTCCCTAGCCGCCTCAGGTAGACCTCCACTTTCCTCATGCCAGGGTACACAACCCCTCTAGCCCTTACACTGAACAATAGAAATATTTTCCTGCTTCTATACAACTATGCACTAAACATTGTAATAACTATAAACATGCACTGTATATAAAACAATTCAAATTCCCCACCACAACACGAACCTAAGATATGTTCATAACTATAACTATATGATATGATATGGCATTTATAACGCACCTATACACAAGTGTTTCAAGGCGCGACGAGGCAAGGGGGAGGAAACAGAAGGAGGACAGACAACGATCCTACTAGGCCAATTGTCATTCAGATCGCGCAAGTGCATGGGAAGGAGGGAAAAGGAAGAGTGCGCAGGGGAAGGGAGAGGGGAAAGTGCAGTACATGGGAAAAAGTGGAATAAATAAGAGAATAAATAAACTGCCAGATCTTGGCAAGTGCAAGGAAGTGCAGACAAAAATGCTGGTAGGGGAACTGTAGGGATACAGAACAACGGTCGCCAGATTCAGGGGTTGGCAGGGAGGCTGTGCAAGTGGGCAATTGACAGGGCCTGGGCCAGAGATCAGAAAGGGTGGCTAGGTAACCCGAGCAGTTTCAGTCAGGAAATCAGCAGGGGAGAGGGGGAGAGAAAGCCAAGGCAAAGAGGAATGTTTTGAGGTGCTTGCGGAACCAGAGATGGTTCTCCTCGAGTTTCAGGGAGGCAGGAAGGTTGTTCCAGAGAGAGGCCCCAGCACGAAGAGAGTAGTCTGCCACCTACTCGTTGCTTGGAGAAGCGACTGACACTGAAGGAGTTGGAGGCGGATGAGCGAAGAGCTCAAGCAGGAAGATATTTAGGAAGAGAGAGTTGAAGGTATTGTGGCCCCAGAAGGCCTTGTGTACAATGCATATGGTTTTGAACTTAATCCTTGCAGCCACTGGGAGCCAGTGCAGAGATTTCAGTCCTGGAGAGATACGATCCCTGGGCTTGAGGCCAAGGACAAGTCTTGCAGTCCTGTTCTGGATAAGTTGCAGAGGGCGGAGAGAAGAGGCAGGCAGATTTAGATAGAGGCTGTTCCAATAGTCCAGCTTAGAGAGGACCAGGGCTCTGGAGACAGTGAGCTTCTGGGGGAAGGAGAGGAAAGGAAGAATACCTCTAAGGAGGTGCAGCTGGTAGTGTGACTTCTTAGAGATGTCAGAGATGTGAGGGGAGAAGGAGAGAGCAGAGTCGAAGATGACCCCGAGGTTTTTAGCCTTGCAGGTGGGAGTAGGAAGAGGGCCAAGGGAGGCCGGCCAGAGAGCTGCAGGGAAGGATGAACTGGGTGTGCCGATGAGTAGAATCTCAGTATTACTGGCATTAAGGCAGAGGTCGTTGGCGGCACACCACTCCTGGATAGCAGACAGACAGTCAGAGATGAGGAGGCCGAGGGTAGCCTGAAAATGGGCTGGGTATCATCCGCATAACACTGAAAGTTGGGACAGAGAGCGGTGATGCGGTGGGCAAGGAGTGCCAGGTATTGGTTGAACAGCCAGGGAGAGAGGTTAGATCCCTGGGGGACACCACGCCAGAGCCTGACCAGCGATACCCAGGTTATCACGGAGACGGTTGAGCAGGATGGCGTGGTTGACAGTGTCAAAGGCAGAAGAGAGGTCAAGCAAGATGAGAACGGACAGGGTAATAGAGTCAAGGTTGGTGAGCAGGTCTTCACGGATGTTCAGGAGAGCAGTTTCCGTGCTTCTGGCAGCTCTGAAGCCAGACTGATGGTCATGAAGACAACCAACAGATTCAGTGTGGAGATTAAGCTGGGAGATGGCCAGTTTCACCAGGAGCTTACCCAGGAAGGGATATGCATTTGAATATATACATAAATATACACATAAAAACATATAATGCATATAGTTTTAAGCAGGGGTGAGTGCTGCAGTCAGCTGCACCTTTTTAGTGCCTTTATGTGGTGCTGTTCGGATGTTTGCTTTGGGGTGAGTTTGCTCTGGACGACATTGGGTTTGATCCCCACAGTTTTCGGTTGGTGGTACCCCCTCCATCACATGGGGCTCCACTTCCCTGCATTCAGCACTGCTCCGATCACTGCACGGTTATTGGGTGGCCCCCATGACCAGGCCAGGGACCCCCACAGTCACCACCTCGACATACTAAGTGCTCTTTGGCGGCCCCCATGGTTTGGGGTGCAGTCCGACCATTCTGTCATCTTCTGGGTGGTGCCATAGCCCGGAGAGCATCCTACCATCACCACCATGCTAACGTATGGGACATCCAGGACGTCCCTTCAACACTCTGCCCTCCGGGGCAGGGCAGAGTGGCTTCTCCACGCCTCTTGTCACTGGACCACCCTCCAGGGTAGAGGGGGTTGCAATTCTCGTTCACCTCCCGGGCCGCCTGGCATACGTGGCCCGGGAGGACTTTTCTGCAGCACCTGCCTCACCAGCCAAGATGGGGGTGACAAGGGACATGGCTGGGTGTCCCAGGTCAGGCTGCCCCTCTACTTGTGGCCCAGACTGGGCAGCTTTTTGATCTTTTCCCAGTGTAGCACCATGCATGCTGCCCAGGGCCTTTTGATGAAGGGCCCATCTGGACAGGCCCCCAGGTGGCCCAACAGCCACCATGACCCCGTGGGTGGCCGGGCTGCCCCGGGCACACAGTAAATGCGCTGGGTCACCAGACACACATGGCTTGGATCAGGATTTTCATCAGGCTCTGAGGGACGCATGAGCCTGTGGCCATCTGAGGGAATTGTTTTTCTTCCTCTCTCTCTTCTGTCCTTTTTTCCAAACGTTCTTTAACGGCTCTTCTTTTTTAAACCTCTATAATCTTTTTCCCCTGCCCATCCCATTCTTGGGCAGGGCAGGTCTGTCCTTTTGTTTTTCTTTCTCTTCTAACATTCCATCCAGCCCCATGATGGGCTGGATGGATCGGTCACAGTAAGTACTGTACACGTCAAACACATACACAACCCTACATTAAAAATAATATTTGATTTACAAACCTTTGTGTCCGTCTTTATTTCTAGGTTTCCCTTAGGGGACAAACCTGTAGCCCTATCTAGCCAGAGCCTATTTGGGCCATGGACTATACAGCGATGTCAATTTCGATCAAAAATGACTTAGAATAACACATCTATAGATGGCGAAGGCAATCCCACAAAGTGTGCCTGTACAATAGCATGAATATGAGAACAAGTGGAGAGCCAGTTTATGAGGGTGTCAAAAAGTGAGGGGCATAAACTAGGGACAAAACAAAACATATATTTTTTTAAATTATTGTTATGGTATGCATTGAGCAGGACCTAGCTTCGAGAAGCTACTTTACAGAGGTATACATCAATACAGATGCACAACGGAGCACTTTTCAGAGGTAACAACAGAACAGATATACAGCCGGGGGTAGAATACAGAGGTGCACAGAGGATGGCATTTAGGGAGTCAGGTGGCGTGGGGGGCGATGTGATGGCCTAGGTTTTGAGGAGGAGAAACTCCTTGAAGAGGTGGGCCTTGTGTTCTTTTCTAAATTGTAGGAGTGTGAGGGCAAGTCTGATGCTGACGGGGAGGAGGTTCCATAGTGTTGGGGCGTGGCAGAGAAGGCTTGTTTTCTGGTCCTTTCCTTTTTTCTTCTGGCGGTAATCTGTCTCTGGAGATGGTGTGTTTCTACACAAGGTAGCTGGGTGATTTCAGGGTGACTGCAGTATAGATGATGCAGAAAGACTTGAAGGTTATTTGTGCATGAAATGGGAGCCAGTGAAGGACGATGAGGGCCATGGTCATGTGGTTGTATTTGCGTAGACCCTTGATGAGACATGCGGCTGCGTATATGACACTTCTCAGGGGCACAAGGGAGGACAATGGGAAGCCTTTGAGGAGGGCATTGCTCCCCATCCAGGTGGGATACGACCAGTGCTTTAATGGTTGATCTAAAGCTATCCAGAGGGAGTAAGGGCTTGGCTTTCTGCAGGAGGGAGAGCTAATACCAAGCTGTTTGAGTTTTTTTCTTAACTATGTGTGTCTTCAAGGAGAGGTGATTTTCAATGTGGAGCCTGATGGACTTGGCGCAGGAGGTGAACTTGGGTGTGAAGCCCTCAGGGTTCATGGTTGATGCCAGGTGTGTATGTCCGGGCATTCGTGTTGCTGGTGAGAAGTAGGAATTCGGCAGGGGTTGTGCTTCAGGTATGCACTGGACACCCAAGACTGGATTAAGCGAGAGGCCGTTTTTGAGCCTGTGGATGCCCTCGTTGGAGTTGATCTTGAGATAGCTGTTTGTCATCAGCATATTGGTGGATGTGGATGTTGTGTGTGGCTGGGAGGGCTCCCAACAGCTGCATGTATAAATTGAAGATCACTGGGGAGAGGATGGAACCCTATGGGACTTCACAGGTGACCAGTATCATTGGCGATCTAGTGGAGTCCATCTGGACAAACTGCTGGCGATTGGCGAGGTAGGACTTTGACCAGCATAGGACAAGGTTGCTGATCCCCATGTGCCAATGTAGGGTGTCGGTGAGCGCCTGGTGGTCTACTGTGTTGAATGCCGGCAAGAGGTCGAGTAGAACCAGGAGACAGGGATGGCCATCGTCAAGGATGTTGAGGGTGTCATTGACCACCTGTATGGTTGCCATCTCTGTGCTGCATCTGTGTCTCAACCCAGATTGGTAGGTTTGGAGGAGATTGTTGGTGTCAATGTGTTGCTGCAGTTGGGCAGTTATTGCTTTCTCAATGATCTTACCTATGAAGGGAAGGAGGGTGATGGGATGATAGTTGCCTAGGTTGTCGGGATCTAGAGTGGGTTTCTTTAGTAGATGGGGGATTTTTCCTGTCTTTAGGGTCGATGGGAAGGTGCCTTAAATTAGGGAGCTGTTGAATATCTCCAGGTAGGGAAGGAGAGCTTCTGCGTGGACGGTCTGGTTTATAAGAAGACTGGTAACTTAGAAAGGTAGCATTAAACTAAATGGGCAAGTGGTTCAAACTAAAGAGGAGCACTATATAAATATACAAATTTACATTATTATGCAACACTCAAGGTAGTGGTTGAGTCAGTGGAAGGGGGAAGGAGGAGATCCCACTTTCACAAGTAAGTAAAGTTTAAGCTGAGCTTTGAAGAGATTCACAGATGGGCTGGTTTTGATTGGGACTAAAAAAGCCACCAACACTCACCCCAATAGTTACGAATGTGTTTGCTTGGCCTTGTGGAGGGAGCTGGGTGCTATTTATAGCTCACAACCATGCATATGTGTTAGCATAAGAAAGGCACCACCTTGCAAGTATGCATTATGTTTTCCTCTGCTTTGATAAGGTCTGAACTTTGGTCTGGTTACCATGAGAATTTCACTACCTTTTGTATGTCTTGATGATTGAGGGCACTACCATTTCCCACTGGCCCTAAAGCTTCTGTTTCCCCACCCCCCCCGAACTACAGCAGCACATTCCACCAGTCTACAATAAGGTCTCCCTGAGCCTACCACCTGGAAGGGAATTGACTTGTGAGGGTGTGAGACATCATAGCATTTTCACCTATTCACTGTTTGGCAAGACGTACCTGCCGCTGAGATCTCTGAAATCGATAGAGTTCACCACAACTAAAATTGGGGGAGAGTTGCTAGCTGAACTATTGTGAGGGCTGCCCAATGCTATATTGCAATGCTAGGGACAGACACGGGGAGTGGGACTCCAATAGGGCATCATTGAGCAGGAGCTGGCAGATGGAGGTGGAGATAGAATTGGACCGTGTGCCTGCCAGGAACCCTAGAGAGATGGAGGTTGACGAGAGATTCTGGAGGAGCCCAGACATGTTGCTTCCCATCAGAGTTGGGAAAGACCACGAATGGATTCCTTGAAGTCCATAAAAGATGCAATACAATTTCTTCCCAAACTAAGACCATTAGGCCATGTCCAAGGACAAGATGTAAAGAATGTCCATTGAAGGTATTCAAGCAATCACCAACTCATTCTCACAAGAAAGCCATTAATAACACCCATTACAGTACGTCGAGGGAAGAAGCATATAGCAAGAAGTGCATTTGGGACCCTAATCTTATTCCTTCTTTTTCTTGACTTATGGTTAATAGAGTATATATCTTTTCCACAGGGAATGACCAGACGTGTCAGGTTCAGCCTTCCTTTGTTCAGATAAAGGCCTATGGGAGTCAGACCACACCAGGGTATGATTAAACACAAAAGTGCAATGGGGAAGGTGAAATACAAAACAAGAGCTGAATCGGGATATCCTAATATAAAGAGGACCTAATATTCAAAGCCCAAGCTTTGCTGGTGGGAAGCGAAGTGTAGTTCAGGGCTGCCACACCCTAGTTAGCTCACACAGTCGCACACATTCACAGGAGTGCTTTGAAATCATACTTCTTCAGAACTCCTGGCATGGAATGGCCCTCCTCTGCTGATGGATAGCAACCTCCTCCTGGGACACCACAATCCTCATATCTGGGACATTTAGATTCCAAAAGGGTGCTGGGTCAGTATTCAGGTTTCAATCATTCTTCTGCAGTGGTCAAAGTGGGCGGGAGTGGTTGAGAGCGGTGCTCCTCTACTTTTTATTTTTTAAGTTGTACTGTTCCTATACTTTTATTTTAAAAAGAAACCGTTGCGGAGTGGTTTAATTTTGAAATAAAAGTGTAGGAAGAAGTTGAAACTTGCAGTGAACGTTGCCTTAAACCGCACGTGTGTTTGTTGGGGGTTTCAATTGCGCGTGTGAGGAGGCGTGGCGATGGTATTTGTAGAGAACGAGGGCAGCCCAGCAGGGAACATAGTTCCACTACTTCTGTTCGTGCACTTCGAGCACTGTTCTTCTGGCCATAAAAGTCAAGGGGGATGTGATGTCAGATGAGCCGGTCAAGGGCTCATGCGCTCCGTGTATTCACTTTTTCCTGCAAGGTACTGGGAATCATGCCCCAGTCGCGTTCTCCTTCTACAATGTACCTCTGGTGTAGGCCAGGATTCAGCCATGGGCAACATCCTAAGCCTGCAGGTCATAAGACAACCACCTTTTTCAGCCTTTGTTACTTTGTGTGACTCCAGGAAACATTTATGACTGAGCTACCCATTATGGATGGATGCGGTTCAGGCGGAAAAAGGGTCGAGTGGACAGCCGTATTGGGGTGCTACCAACAGTGGTCATGCACAATCAGGGAATTGTGGGGACTCAGATCCTGATAGAAAGAAAGGATATGCTAGTCACACTACTTTCCTGGAGGCCGCAGCAAGAAGGAAAGCTCTCTAAATGCCTTTCATTTAACATGTACTTTAACCCAGATCGCACTGTTTTGGATGGTTTTCTGGCTGACTTTTTATACTACATGCTGGGAGAAATGCCAGGGGAAGGTGCATATATTATTGTACTAGGGGATTTTAATTCAGAATGTCTGGACGAGAAGTGGTACCTACAGTAGAGTCGAATGGCGTTATCTTTTTCAATCAACTTTTGTTTTCCGGGTGAAAAAAGCAGCACTGCAGTATGCGTTCGTTCTACAAGGACTAGAACACGCATGCTGCTTTATCAACTACAGATCAACAAGGCGCCATTTTGGGCCAAGTTGATCCATAGTAATGAATGGAGAGGTGAGTGAGGAAGCATTCTGACCCGGTGCGCGATGCACGCAAATGCGTAAACAGGATTATATTGTGGTACGGCTCGGAATTGAGCAAATCCACGCTCAGTGTATCCCATGGCATCGGTGCACTGGGTACTAATGTACCTTAAACTCCACAGAACACATATTTCAGTGGCTGATTTTTGGGTGCGGCTCTAAAAAGGGCATATCGGGCAGTAAGACCATCGATCCGCAAAGAAAGAACAAGAGCAAAAAAGCGGTGGCGGGATTCATTCCGGTCCCAATGTGGGTGTCATTTTGTGGAAGTACTTGAGTGCTCCAAAGGCAACTTTCTTCAACTTATCTTCATTGTAATTATTTAGTGGATAAATTGAGCTGGAATCTTTGCCAATCTTGCTTTGAAAAAGGAAGATCAATCTGGCACTCCTGTCCCTAAGCATCACGTTCAGCGAAGTCACTTAGACCTTCCCACAAGTGGTAGCAATTTCGCAAAGTATTCACACTCATCCATCCTGGAATAATCTGAAGCTCGGCGTATTAGGGCGATGGTTCCTGCTGTGACAACACAAAACCCCTTTCCCATCAGTGAATAATGTGTGCTTTCATTCAGCCTCGGTGGATGGAGAAAGTGTCTCCATTTGTTGTGGTCGGGCAGGTTCTTTGCTAAACCAGCAAATACCACCAGCCACTCTCTCTGGAAACCACGTTCAGATAGACCACCGTGAAGTTTTCAAAAACAGTTCTACATTTGTTCGTCAATGTTGTTTTCTTCGCAGCACTTTATTTGTGCAATTTTTGATGGAATTATTTTATTGAAAAAAACATTTTAAATGTCCCCCCTCCCCAACTTTCCTCTCTACCGCACAACCCCACCACACCCTACCCCCCCACACAAACACTGACACATACACACAAAAATACAAGCGAGAGAGACACAGAGACAGCAGGTGAGAGACAGAGAGCAGGCTGCACTCAAACTGGGATTGTCACTTACCTGCCGTTGATGCAGTGGTCGAAGTGAGCGGGGGCGGTCGGGAGCGGTGCTCCTCTACTTTTTTAAATTACCTTTTACAGCTCCTATACTTTTATTTTAAAAAGAAACCGTTCCAGCATGGTTTTGTTTTAAAATAAAAGTGTAGGAAGAAGTTGAAACTTGCCCTTTCAGTGCACTGCACAGGACGTTTCCTTAAACAGCAGGTGCATGTGTTTGGTGGTGTGTATTGTGTGTGGGAGGGGACGCGATGATGGGGTTTGTGGGCAGTGGATGCAAGCCAGCAGGGAACATAGTTCCACTACTTCTTTTCGTGCACTTCGACCACTGCGTTGATGACTCGAGTGTGGAGAGGTGGTGGCAGCAGGGTCGGCTTGTCGTGGTCGGTCAGAGCCTGAGGACAGTCCGGGCTCCGGGCGCAGTCGGGGGCCAGGGCAGGAGACTGCCGCCGCACAGACAAGCCAAACTCAAGCAACAACCAGCGGTGGCAAGCAAGGCCACACACCACACGCTACATCACGTGGCACTGTAAGCAGCACTGCGGCAGGCTGGCTGAGGGAGGCCCACCACAGGCTCTCTGACTGTCGCTATGAGGAGCAAAGTGAGAAGGTGGCGCTGCTTCCTGCCTGACATGTGCCCGCCTTCACCCAAACCACACTCATGACCTACCTGACTCTGACAATAACCAGAAATGTCATTGGCTGGCAGACAAACAGCGAATGAAAACTTTAAAAAAGACAGACACTGTATGTTACTACGACCTTGGAATGCCCACTTTCCCCCCACCCCTGCCGTGCCCCAGAGAACAAATTTGCTGCTTTCAACTTTGCAAGTGCAACACAAATGTGTTGTTGGACTTGCAAAGTTGAAAGCAACTTCCAAATGCAATGTGTGACAATTCACAGGAGCGGGGGCCGGGCCTGGTGGCTTCGTTGCTGGCAGATGGATTGGATGGATCAGGGGCACTACCAGGCCAGCAAGGCCTACTCCATTGTAATGCATTCATCAAAGGAAGGTAACGCGAACCTGTTACATTTCTTTGATGAATGAATCCGCTGCGTCACTGTGCCAGTGCCGGGAGCTGGCTGCTGAGCGGGCCGTCCGCAGCCGACCCGCAGCCAGCAGGGAATCAATGTAACTTACGTTACTTAAAGAAACATCACTTACAAAAATATTTAACCCTCAAAAAACTGGCCCAGGGTGCCTTGTTTTTATATAACCGTCCCCCAGGTCCTCCAAGTCATCCGGCCCGTGGCTGAATGACTGATAGGCCCAGTCTGACCCTGGTGGGGGAGTGTAAAGGATAATGGCATTTTTGAGGGGAGAGAGATTTGCATGTCACATACTTTAGCATGCAGGTCTGTTAGTATGTTCGACTCGATCAAACAGAGTGACGTGCTATTACCCCGGGTCCATAGAGCCATAGGGGGATGCTTGGAAACATGCACAGCAGTGGGCGATGCAAAGGCTGACACCACATTTCATTTGCACGTTCATATTATGATGGAACTTGGGATTCTGAAATATGTGTCTCGTAACTGGGACTGTAAGGGAAGATCAATATGGATACATTCCAATGAACCCACAACTTTGGAGAAACCAGTGGTTGTCATGCCTGCGCCATGGGCGCATACATTTACGATCAATATGGACCTTATTTCCCATTTGCGAGACTTTGGTGCTTTTCTATTTTTTCCAACAAACTACACTTACCACAATGCACTTGGCTATAACCATCTTTTCCTGGCCATTCCTATTCGCCATCTTCGGAACTACAATCCCCATAAGCCCTAGGGATGTGCTCTGCTTCCACCAGCTCAAGAACAGAGAGGGAGGTGGCCGATTGTCTGCAGGTGTGCTGATCCAGTTGCGACCAATTAGCCTTCCTCTGTGCTGGGCTGGGCGGTATAAAAGCTGCTGCCTGCAGGAGCTCAGTCTCTTGCATTAAGAGTCCTTCCGGCACCTTTTTGCTTCGAGCTACGGATCTTGTATGCGGTTCCTCCTTACTCCGGCTTTGGATCCAGTGCCCTGCCTGGCTCTCTACATTGCAGCTGATCACGCTCTGCTGCTTTCCAGCCTCCGCCCTTGCCCTGCCGGGTTTCTGCCTTGCAGCCGATCACGCTCAGCTGCTACCTTCCACCCTAGTCTTCCAGGCTCCTGCCCTGCAGCCTGCCTCACTCCGGCTGCCTACAGCCCTTGTCCTCTGGGCTTCCTACTATGCATCTTACAGTCCTCTGCAGCCTTCTACAGTCAGCGGCCCTGCTCCTCTGGGCTTACTCCTTGCTGCCGGTCCTTCTGGCTCCTTGCCGCGCAGCCCGCTTCTCTCCGCTGCCAACAGCCCTTGTACTGGGGCCTTCCTACCTTGCAGCCGATCACGCTCCGCTGCTTGCTACCTACAGCCTTTGTCTGCTGGGTTCTCAGCCTAGCAGCCCTCTACAGTCCTCTACAGCCTTCTACAGTCAGCGGCCCTGCCCCTCAGGGCTCACTCCTTGCTGCCCGGCCCTTCCGGGCTCCTTGCCGTGCAGCCTGCTTTACTCCACTGCCTTAAGTCCTTTCCCTCTGGGCTCCCTACCTTACAGCCCTGCTCCTGTGGGCTTGCTCATTGCTTTCCTGCTCCTCTGAGCTCTCAACCTTGTTCCTTACTGTCCTCTGCTATCCAATCCTGTTACACGACTTTTCCTTCATTTCCTTCTGCTAGTTTGCTATCAACTTCCTTTTCCTGGATTTGTCTGCAAGTATCTTCTCTTGTACTGTTTGTACAGAGCTTGTCTGTTGGTTTCCATCAGGCAACCTCTGCCCCTTCCCTTGTCTCGTTTCTACGTTACAGACACCCATAGCTGTTGTTCCAAGCCATGAGCAAACAGCGTCGGCCTCTGTTATAGCAAACTGTGCAGAAGGCTAGAGTTTTTCCTAAGGTCTGTGGAATACTCTTTTCCTATATCTGCATACACCCCTAGAGGGAATCCATTCTGTAGTACCTTATTCCTTGCTACGCTTGACTACTCTTCGTTCTCATTACTTTCAGCTGTGTGTGTACTTATTTGTCCACCTTACTTCGGCACAACCACCCGAAACCCTTCCTGGGTGTCCTGTGCCTCTCTTTACAGGGTGTCATCCCGTGACAGTGGTTCCATGAATACTGGCTTTGGCAGCATTGATTTCTTGCTGGGTGGCGGGGCGAGAGATGAGCATTTGCGTAAGAGGACATCCAGAACTGGCTGAGAACCACTGAAAACATAGGATGGGGCATGGGTGGCGAGAGAGTCTCGCAAGACCCTGCGATCAAGGCAGTCTCATGACACTCAGCGTGGAAGCGTGCGACGGGGAAGGAGAGCGCGCACATTGAGAAAAGGAGCTCAGCCAAAGCAGCAGGGACAGCCGGCGCACCTTCGAAGAGACTATTGCAGGACCAAGTACACAACAGAGAGACTCCCTTTAAAAACTATGCACAGAACTTTACAAGCAGTGATGCAACTGCTCTGTGTATAAAATTGTCCTGGCGCACTAGACTCCGGTGCAAATTAATTAAATACCCTGTGTTCTGTCATCCTCATTTACCACATAATTGGCGACGAAGACCCAGAAGATCCCCATGCGTTCATGATGCAGAGTGCAACACCACCTCTAACTCTTCTCCAGTCAGCAGGTAGGCCTGCCATTCCATGTCCTTAATGGGACTATCGTTCACAGCTTACCTGGATGCTGTTGGGGGCACAGACTACTCCCCTGCCAGGAAAAGAGACATGCTGCTTAATGCCATGGGAGTGAAGGGGTAGAGAATTTTTGTGGGCCTAAATCTTTAATTGGTTGAAGATGACGCTGATGATGTGTTCAAGGAAGCAGTCAGGCTCACAGTAAAGAGATTTTCCAACAAAGACAACACTGAATTGAATCAGATCAAATTTTACAGCAGGAAGCAGGAGGTTTCGGAGTCAGTCTATGATTATGTCACAAGGATGAGAGAGCTAGCAGATTTTTGTGACTTCGGCAATGGCACCGAGAGCATGATCTATGATATGCTGGAGGTTCACACCAAATTGAGGAAGATACAGGCTACGTTTATTGTGGAGAAGGAACTGGTGCCCGACAAAGCAATCCAGATCGCCAGAGACATAGAAGAGACCTCGAGCAGGCATAAAGAAAAGAACTATTCAACAATTGAAAAATAAATGTTAGCGTGTGCATGGGCAGTTGAATACTTCCAGACATATGTGAGGGGCACCAAATTCACGCTCCTCACCAATCACAAGCCACTTATACACATGCCTATCCCGGGTGGGACAAAAACATCCAGTCCCATTAGCATGCATAGCCACCAAGCTGCAGGAATGCACGTACGACATCAAACACATAGCAGGGTGAAAGAATGCACAGGCTGACTGCATGTCGAGGCTGCCAGAATCAGGTGGATCAAGGTCAACATTTCTGAAGGGTGAATGTGTAGTAGCATCCATTGGGGGCCTGAGTAGCAACACGTACATGGAAATGGATGAGAACCATTGGTAAAAGAGTCAGGCAAAGATCCCTCGATACAAATGATAACAGACTGGGTCAGGAATGGGTGGCCTGATGAGAGGAATGTTCTGGATGGGCTTAGACCATTCTGGAAGGTAGCAGACGAGATACGTGAAGCAGATGGCATACTTTTGAGAGGCAATCAAGCTATTCCACCAGCGGGAATGAGAAAGATAATCCTGTGAAGAGCTCACTCGGGTCACCTTGGGAGCAGCATGACACGATGCTGTATCAGGGATGCATATTGGGGGCCATTTATGGATCTTGACATCCCTGTGATGATGGCGCAGTGCCATGAATAGGTAAATAAATAGCGACATGTGCCTGAAAGTGCGACAGGCAACAATGATTCCGACTGAGATACCAGAATGTATAGGCGTACCAGACCCCTTCACCCCCTCAAACTGAGTACAGATAACTTGATAGGCTGATCAATGGTTCCAGTATTGCAGAAATTAGAATTATAGTGCTTTTAAAGATAAAAAAGTGTATGTCGGTGGCGCATATTTTTGGGTCAGAATGACTCAGGAAGTGAAGAGTGTCTCCAGTATTACTCACATATCATGAATATGTAAAAATATATTCTGGAAACTGGATAGAAAATGAGATATGCTTAAAGTAAATATTGACTCACCATTTGGTAGTATGGCCGAACAGACAGAGATATTTTTAAATGGATGCCAAAACACAAAATGGTGTCACGAGAACAGGTGTTAGAGTCCTGACTCATGTTGACAGCAACTATTCTTTGGCAGCAGTTCACTGTAAGATAAGCACGTCTGGGATGATATATTTAGAAACTTGGCCGGCGAAAAGCAGACATGATTGATGGTAAACCAGATAAAGGCAAGGAAGTTACCAATTAGTACAGATCAGCTGCTTACTTGGCAGCAAACAGAATGAGCTCATGGAGGTTTCCACGGTATGTGTTGCCAACTTAATTTGGCAGCACCTCGAGAAGCAGATAAGGATTGCTTTTGGCATGAGTTATAGGATGGGTAATTGTGTCGGGCTGGGTCTAAAATAAGCTTGTCAGGCAGCCAGTGCTTTCCAATAATGAGCTAATGTGGGCTTTGTGAGTAACAGATAAGCCACCCAAAGATAAGGAGGGCTTTATTCTGGCTAAGAGGACCAATCAGATATTTGTGTGCTTGCAGTGTGTCTTATGTGCCTGTATTAAAGATGACTGAATTTCACCCGGGCATCCGTTCTTCCTTTGTCCCACTCTCCAGTGTCAGAGTCCACAGACACCAGAGATTTTGATGGGATGCAGAAGGGCCTTCTTTACAAGAGGGATGGTGGCACAAGCTGGGAGTAGACATCATAGGCCCGCTAGAAGCTATGTGGCTGGAGCATAGATACGGAATAGTGATGTCGACTACTTATCTAAATGGGTGGAAGCTGAATTTGTATCAGACACTATCACAGCTACGGTTGAGGTACTCACTGCTGTGTTCCAAAAGGAAGGACTGCCCAAACAGATTGTCACAGACAATAGGGTCCAGTTAGTATCCAGGGAAATGGAGAAATTCCTGATGGGAAACAACAACAAGCAAATCAAAGCCTCCCTATATCACCCCCAAGCCAATGGATTGGTCAAGAGAACAAAAGATTTATCAAAGGTGTGCTGCAACTGGCTAGGGCCTCAGGCATGGATCTGTACAAAACTGTACAAAACTGTTAAGAAGGCCATTGCAGCCCATTGCCTCACTCCAAACAGGACCAAATATTACCCTTTGACATGTTGTGGGGTAGGAGTGTGGCATCTATGCTGGTGCCTCCCTAGCTAAACAGAGTAAATGAAGATGATAGTGGACATGGACGAGGTTGTATGGAGAATCAAGAAGAGTAGGGCAACCATAAAGAGCAGAACTGATGAGAGAAGAGCTGCCCACGGAATGGAAGTGCAGGTGGGAGATATAGTCAAAATTCACCTACCCTGCAAGGATTAAATCACTGTTTCAAGGTTCAGTAGACCGATTGAAGTGGTGCAGAAAAGATCAAATCACATATGCACACAAGACGGCAAACAATGGAACCTGGAAAGGATTTCCATGTACCAAAAGACACCTGAGGGGTCAAGGGAACCCCCATTAAGAGAAACCAGTGTGCATGCAAGATACAATGCCCTTACACCAGATGTCTGGGACAAGGAACTTGCAAGAGAATATACCCAGGAAGTACAGAGACAGCATGGAAGGTGGTGCGGTTGAGAATCGATGTGAGCAGGGTAGTGAGGAGATGGGAGAGCAAGTGGGAGACAATCGACTGCAAGGTAATTCGTGGAGAGGTTCATGAGGGTCGCCCCCACCAAGAGAAGTGCAGACCAGCCAAGTATGTAGACTATGTGATGGGATGGGACATTGGTTCTCAGCAAAAGGAGGTATGTGGCGAGAAATTCTCTTGAGACCCCATGATCAAGCTGTCTCATAAGACTCATCGTGGAAGCACGCGACAGGGAAGGAGAGGGCCTGCATTGAGGAAAGTTGCTCAGCTGGAGCAGCAGCGCCTACCGGCGCTCCTTAGATGAGACTATTGCCGGACCAAGTACTCAACACAGAGACTCCTTTTAAAGACTTTGCACAGAACCTTATGAGCAGTGATGCAACTGCTCTGTCTATAAAATTGTCCTGGCATAACAAACCTGTGTGCAAATGAAATACCCTGTGTGCAGTCATCCTCATTTACCAGACATGTTATTAAACCTTCCCACTGTATGTTGGTAGCTTTACATTAGCACAGAATGGAGTGCAGCCAACAGTTTAAGGAGAGGCGTTGTAGCAGAGTAGATGACACTACTAAGCTCTATGCCCTCTTTGCTGAGCTGCAGGATGGAGGTACTGGTGTGTTGCCCTACCCGGCAAAGAATTGGGTATTTGGTCATTATTCAGCAACCTGGCTGATGGTCTCACCCTCCAAACAGTGGTCCACTTCCACCTCCTATGTGCCACTTGTCCCTTCTCGATCTCCTGTAGACTCCAGTTTCCTGGCTCCCTCCCCTGGTAACATGGACTTAGATAGCCCAGCATGTGAACCCATGGTGCGTTTGTGAGTTGAGAGGTCTTATATACCCTTTGCAATTGATGTGCTTCACCTGTGCCTGAAGTGGCCCCTATTGACAGCCATTACTGACACCTTTTTCGTTATAGTAGATTTTTGCGGCATTTACTGCGATTTCTGTGCAGTATTCTGTTGTGGCCCAGAGGGGGTCTGCCCACCTGCCGCCACGTAGTAAAGGAGAGCAAGGACACGGAGCTTAATTACACAAGTCTTCTCTTTATTCACATAACACAGGTTCTGCCCTTAGCCCCTCCTCCCTTCGTCACTTCCCTTACCCCGTCCTCCCGCCTCCCACACCCGGAAACAGACATCAACGTGACATGTCCCCCCTTTTTAAACAGTCACTAGACCTCAGCAACAGGCCGGGGTCCTAGCAGAGTTCTCTATGCATTTCTTCAATGAGGCGCAAGGTTTGTTTCATGCACACTGAGGAAGTGAGCAGGCCTGCTCAGGGGTGTCGCCTCTCGCTCCACTCTCACAGTGGTCCTCTGATTCCAAGCCTCCAGTGTCCTCGTTGATATGGTTCATGTGACAGATAGTCAGGAGGGGCACTCTTCCACTTAACCGCCGAGACCCAGAGGGTGAGATTCTCTTAAAGTGAAAAGAATTGCGGGTGGTGCGACCCCTTGTTCCTTGAGGCGTGATCATGGAACCCTTTTTATCAGTGATGAGCAAAGGTTCCTCATGAAAGAAGGAGGTGTGCTTGTGTGTTTGCGGTTGCCTCACCGCAACTATATCTCCTACTTCCAGCTGAGGCTTTTGAGCACCCCGGCATTCGTCTGCGTAGACTTTCATGCGCTCCTTTGCAGCTTCATCACGCTCTCGTACTTCTCGGTCCACTTCAGGTCGATTGTTCTCGAACTTGGCCTGGGGCAACCTTGTCTTGATGTCCCTTTCGAACATCAGTTCAGCTGGGAAGTTTCCTGTGGTGCTATGGGGTGTGCCTTGGTAATCCCGGAGTAACTGGTACAGTACTTGTTCATAAGGTTGCCCAGTGAGCTTGGCGGTCTAAAAAGCTCTCTTTAGATTGGCCATGAATCTTTCGATCATGCCATTGGCCTGCGGCCATAGAGGGCTGATATTTTGATGGTAAAACCCCATATATTCTGCAAACTGGGAAAAGCTGTGACCTGTGAATAGAGGTCCATTATCCGTTTTTAGTACCTTCGGGACTCCATATGCAGTGAACATGCGATCTAGCTCTGGTATTACAAGGTGGGCCGCTGTTGATGACAATTTGAGCTTCAGGGTATCTGGAATATTCATCCATAATGGCTGGCACATAATTCCCCCCTTCGATAGGTCCGAAGAAGTCAGCGGCCACAGACTCCCATATCCCTTCGGGCAGTTCAGACATTTGGAGCGGTTCAGGGTGCCTGTTGGGTGTAATGAGGCAGAAAGTGGGGCACAATCTAAGCAGTTCCTCCACCATTGAGTCGAGATGTGGGAACCAGCACTTCTGGCATAGCATGCGTTTGGTGGATACCACCACATGATGACCTTCATGTCTGAGCATAACGACGTTCTTTCGCATGGACAGAGGGATCACGATCTTGCAGTCTTTCAGCCGCAGATGATCATCAGAAAGTGCCAATTCTTCTTTTACTTGCAGTAATCACTCTACTTCCGCTCGCACCTCCTCCCCCACCGCTCGCCCTTTCTCTTCGACTCTCCTCCAGTGTCCTGATCGGAGGCCTTCACTGATTATCCGGCAGGCTGTGTCATTGTCCACCTCTCGGGCTATCTGGGATTTCTTGATTCCTTCCAGCATGGTTTGCTGTATGAGATATCTCAGATATCTGTCTGCTACAGACGGTTCAAGGACACACCCGCTTCTGTGGCATCTGTAAAGAAAGTCGGAGGGGTTTTCGCTTTTCCCCGGGTGATGTGTAATTTCAAATGAGTAGTCTTGCAACCTTAACCCCCACCTCACGATGCAGGGTGGTATTTTCGCCTGGGGATTGTCGTACAGGAACAGCAGCGTCTGATGAACGGTAACCACTCGAAACGGTTTCCTAATCAAGAAGAGGTGAAAGTGCCTGCACGCCCACACCACGGCCAACCCCTCTTCTTCGGCCTGTAAGTATGCCTGCTCCATGGGGGAGAGGCTTCTGCTAGTGTAGGCGACGACGTGTGTCTGGGCCGGATCCACTGGGTCCACCTGAGCTAGGATGGCCCCTAGGCCCGTTGGGATCATATTAAGACATATTTTCGGCCTTGGCGACACATTCTCGAATGGTTTCAAAAGCCTTTTGACATTTGTCTGACCAACAGAATGGGATGTCCTGTTTGGTTAGCGCTCTCAGGGGTTCACTTACGGTAGCAAAGTCCTTGATATAACGAGTGCAATAACTCACGAGGCCCAGGAAGGACCTCAGTTCAGACACGTTTGATGGCGTTGCAGTTTCATTAAGTGCTGCAACCTTTTCTGTGCCAGGTGCCATTCCCCTCTCCGAGAAGATGTGACCAAAGAAGCGCAGCATACTTTTTCTGAATTCACATTTTTCACAATTGAGCGTGAGATTGGCCGCTTCCAGTGCCTTACATACTTTAGTCAGGGCCTCATCGTGTTTATTGACATCCGTTCCGAAGACCAAGATATCGTTGATATAATTGATGCAGTTGGGGGATGTGCTTGATGACATTGTGCACATTGGCCTGAAAGATTTCTGCTGCCGAGGACACCCCAAAACGTAGTCTTTTGTAACAAAACAGCCCCATGTGTGTTACGAAGGTGGTGATATTTTTGCTCTCAGGACTCAGTACAAGTTGGTGATACCCCTTTTTCAAATCAAATTTGGAAAAGACCTTGGCTCCATTTAGTAAATGAATCATGTCTGTAATGTGTAGGGCCATGTGTCTTTCTCTTAGTATGGCTTGATTGGGGCGCCTCATGTCGACGCATAGTCTGATGGCTTCAGATCCCTTCTTGGGGACGGGGACTATTGGCAAGACCCAGGTGGTGGGGCCCGTGGCTGGCTCTATGATATCCTGTTCAAGTCATTTGTGGAGCTCATTTTCTCCTATTTTCTGAATGTTGATCGGGATTCCTCTATAGTGTTGTGCTATCGGGTATATAGAGTCGTCTATGTGGAGCTTCACTTGCCTGTTTTTGAGTCGCCTCACACCTTTGAATAGGCTGGGGTACAGGTTGTTGATCATTTTGACAGGGTCAATGTATCTATGGACCATGAGGTTATATAGAATATGTATGAGTCCCATTTCCGCAGATGCCTTGAAGCTGAGAACACATCTGCTTTCTGTCTCTGTCGTGAGGATATGAATGGGAATCTTCTTTTCATGACCTTTGTATGGACACAGGCCTTCAAATTGTCCCATGCATTTGAGGGGTGCTTTGGCCCCATATGCATAGATGCCCACCGTGGCTGGTGTCAGGTTCGGTCTTTGTGACAAATCCTTGAAGATTCTTTGGCTGATCACATTTACCATAGCTCCCATGTCGATAAGGAATTCAGTTGGTTGTTCATTTAGCTTGATTATTAGTGTCTGACTGTGTTGGGTGGCCATGGAATTGCCCAGAGCGTAGACATACGCTTTCTTTCTCTGGTCTCTCCCTGATAAGCTGTCAGACTCTGAAGGGGATTGCTCCACCAGGTACTGCACGTGGTGCCTCGAACGCCATTCCGGTAGCATGCGCGTGACATATCTTCTCCGTTCTCTTCTGTCCTGTCTTGGTCTGTCTTCTCTCGAATCTCTCTCTTTTGGTTCCTGGCTTGGGAGGCCTTGTGGGCGCTGTGAGCTGGTGGTCAGAGGTGGTGAGGCCACAGGTATGGTTCTCGTCCTGGACTTCTGCGTGATCTCTCTGAACTTTCCCTCCCTTTTTCCCTCAAGAGTCTGCACACAGACTTGAAATGACCTTCGCCACACGTGGCGCATCGCTGGCCGACTGCAGGGCACGTGCCGTTGTGCGGGTATTCTAATCCACACTTGTAGCAGAATGGTTCCTCTAACCTTCTCTCTTGCTGAAGTCGATGTACCGACTCTGCTGGCATGGGGTTGTTGAAGCTCTCCACCTGTGAGTTCACAGCCCTCTCGGCTCGAGCTACTGCCAGAATTTCATCCAAGGTGCAAGATTTTTTTAAGTAGTTTTCATCTGAAAGTTTGTGACTCGAACCCTGCGATGATTTGAGACCTCATAGCCTCTGTATTAGAGTAGTTGGCAAAGTCACAATGCTTCATCTTCGTGCGCAGACGCATGATGTATGCATCCAGGTTCTCTCCTTTGGATTGCTTTGTGCTATGGAACAGATGACGCTCATAGTCCACATTGGTATGTGGCGTGAAGTATGCTGCTAGCATGTCCTTTAGATCTTGAATGAGGTCGATTGTGTTGGCCGGCATTTCATCGATGATGTCATGAGTCGCTGGTCCCACAGCCAGCTTGAGGAGGCATTCTTGCCTTTCATCTGCAATGGGGCCTGTGGCCCCCACGTACAGTTTAAAGTCTCGAATCCACCGGGCCCACTGCGGACCTATGTTGCTAGTATCAGCCACATCGAAGACGCCAGGCATCTGGGCTGCTAGTGTGTCCAGCAGCCTATATGCCCTTGCGGTTCTTCTGCCTGTGGCCCCTGGGCCTGCGCAGCCTGACCTCTGTCCCGGCTGGACATTCTTCTTCCTAATGTGTGCCTCCTCTTTGTTATAGGTGCTGTGTGAGGTGGGTGTGGGGTCCTCAGTAATTATCCTTGTGTTTCAGAAACAGTAATGGCTGTCTCGTCAGGCACGAACACCATTACTTTAGGGGCCCCTTCTCACCTTGGGGTCCATGAATTATTGTTCTCCTTTAGGGCCTACCAGGCCTAGGAGTGTCCACGTTGTCACCGCCGCTGCCCGAGAATCCTGATTCCTTTTCGGAATGTTAGACACTGTTCCGTATCACCTCTGCAGCCCGGGTCGTGTCTCTGCTCTTCGCGAGCCCGAGACAATGCGCCTCCCTCACTGCGCTCCTGCGCCAGCCCATGCAGCCCTGCTGCGACACTGCAGATGATCGTGGCGCCTCCGGGCAGCCGCTCGGGAGCTGTTAACACCCGACGTGGGTCAGACTGGAGGATTCACCTCCTTGTCGCCAGTGTTGTGGCCCAAAGGGGGTCTGCCCACCTGCCGCCACGTAGTAAAGGAGAACCAGGACACAGAGCTTAATTACACATGTCTTCTCTTTATTCACATAACACAGGTTCTGCCCTTAGCCCCTCCTCCCTTCCCTTTTCCTGTCCTCCCGCCTCCTACACCCGGAACCAGACGTCAACGTGACATATTCCAACCCTCACGTTTGCAATATTTATTATATGCAGTATCTGGCAAAAACACATGTGGTATGTTCAGCTGTGCATGCGGAAAATTTGGCCTTGTGGACATACTCATAATTCAGGCAGTGGGTAAAATCAAGCAGTATACTGCCTGTTATTACCATTACCCCCGAATTCATATTTCCCCTAAGGCAGTTACGAATCATTGGCTTCCAAAGTACTGATTCCGCTTAAAAATATGCAAGGTCACTGCTTTGCAAAAAATGTTTTTTTTAAATCGTGTTGTTTCTTCCGATTAGTTTCCAGCCAAATTTACATAATGTTAATATTCCTTGCACAACACAGGCACTTTTCTCATCTATAATTTTGTTATGCTTCGTCAAATAATCCGTATGTCCCATAGGCGACCCAGTCTATTTCAAATGAAATGTTTGGTAAAATAACAATAAAGCCACACTGGCCTGCAAAGTAGTGACGTCCCCCTGCGCATCCCTTCGGTTGAATCGGATGCATTTATCCACAGGTTCAGGTCTGCATCAGCCAATCAGAAATACCTGCATCACTCTTCCCTGGACAGCTTCATGATCTAGAACAAGACATAGATGGAGCTGGCCGATCAATTTAGCAAAGCAGACAGATCATTTTTGGCACGGCGAGAGGCAGTTTCTGGTGCTAGTGGGTGACTTGTGTGGGGAACTGGCAATCTAAGGGATTGGATGTTGTCAACAGTGGCTGGTGTATATTTTCAGGGGCGGTGGGTTAATATTTTGCCGAATTAGTGTGAGCGACCGGGATTAACTAGGGAGTCCCAAGTAATGACGGAGGGTTTGGTGGGTGCTCTTTCCAAGTGTTTAAAATAATGGGGGTCATTCCGAGCTTGGAGGTAAGTAACATTCCTTACCGGCATTGCCTAAATAGCGTGTCCGTGCTGTCACCAGTCCGCTAGTAGAAGACTATTACGACTTCGCAGGCACAAGCTTTATGCCATGCCGGTAAGGTATTTTGCACCATGCCGTTAAAAGCACCCAAAATGCCGTTAGCGGTATCAAGCATAGCGCAGATAACACTACCGACAAGGTCCAATGCGGCATTAGCGGTGACCGTTATCAGCGGTGACCGCTAATAACGGTCACCGCTAATAATGGTCACCGCTAATAAGCGGAACCGGAAGTAGCATCATCGCACAGGAACGGGAAGGAGCAAGGTGGCCATCTTTAAAAACACAATCCATTGCTATCCTCAGCACCCAGGACCTGGACCAGCACAACAGCAGCCCCAACTTCACCTAACACTCTATCAGAATGCCCAAGGTCCTGAAGAAAGGTGAGGCGTGCCAGCGCAAGGTCTGTTTCTCAATGGAGGAGCTAAATATGCTTGCCGACACACTTGCTGAAAATGCGGAGGTTGTGTTTGTGCAAGACATGCAGCGTGCTGCCCAGATAAAAAAGGAGATCTGGGAGGAGGTGGCACGCAAAGTCAGTGCGGTGGGTACCTACCCCCGCACTGTAAAGGACGTGTGCAAGCGTTGGGATGACCTGCGCCTCAGTGTCAGGAGCATTCTTGCAGCCAAATCGGAGCCAGGGCATGGGAACAGGTGGCGGAGGAGGCTCCCCGATCAAGATGACACACTGGGAGGAGACATGTGCCAGCACAATTGGCCTAGAGACAATTGAGGGAGTGGGGGAAACGGAGCATGGAGCGCCGTCATCGGCTGATGGAGGTGAGTGTCCACACAAAACAATGCATGGGGCATCACACACACACACACATGTACACAACCCTGTCTATAGGCTGTCCACAGCACCATCACATCCCCATGCATGCAGCACCTCATACATGTGTCACCCAGACGTTGCCTGCATGACCAACCTATATGGCAAGCAACCTGTATGTCACAACTCAAAGTCCAAATAGCCTCAAATGTATAGAACTGCAACAATACCAATATATGCATGATGCACATAGAACCATCACCAATGCTGTCCCTCTCTTGGTCCCCCATAGGCTCACAATCTGACTGTGCGGACCAAGACTCCGTGGCGCAGGCCACAACACCCATGAAGAAGGCCAGGGGCATGGAAGGAGGCAACAGGCCTACCACAGCAAGGGGCTCTGGCAAACCAGGACTGCCGCAGAAGCCCACAGCCACTCAGGATGCTACGTCACCAAGGCGTGAAAGGGGCACAGACACCACGATAGCTCCCACACCAGCCGCTACCACCACACAGGAGCCAGTTGCAGAAGACTCACTGTCCGCTGCCAACATTTCGGTTGGAGCAGCAGCTGCCACGGCACCCCTGTCAGATGAAGAGGGACAATGCCAAACACCCTTGGACAGAGCACACCCAGCACGCAGCTGTCACCCCACCTCACCCCACGCCCCACATCCAATGCCAGCAGCCATGAGCTGCCTGGTGGTGAGTCATTGCCAGGGAGATGGAGCCCCAGGGAGAGCCCACCTGATGGCGGACCCATGCCGCACGCTGCCTCAACATCCACCGGTGTCAGGGACAGAGACCAGGGAATCAGCCTCATCCAACAGCGCCAAGAGGAGCTCACTGCGCTGGTTGGCCAGCACGTGAGCGAAGGTGCCCTGGCGAAGGAGGAGTGCCGTGAATACGCTACGGCCATTAAACTCGCAATAGAAGCAAGTACCACACGTATCTGTGATGAGTTGGCAGCTGTGAGGCAGGTCCTCAGCCGCATTGCGGATGCCATGGAGAGCCAGCGTCCCGCACAGGGACAGGAGCAACCAGGCACCACCTCCTCCTCAACCAGCTCCAGGCAGACCAGCCCCCTGCGCAGGTCCGCACGGACCTTGCGGCGGCCAGACATGCAGCCACCCAATGCTGGTAGAGGACATGGGAAGTAGGGGCAGCCTGTTATTGGTGACTCTTGCAGACTAATGCTGCACTGAAGTGCACACAATGTGTGGGGGAGTTGTGGAGGAGAGGATGGGGGAAAGGGTGTTGGGAGAGTTGTGGGTGGAGGGGGCAGAGGGTGTTTGGGGGAGTTGTGGGGGGAGTGGGAGGAGAGAGAGGATGTTTGAGGTGGAGTGTGTATGCACTTTTTATACATTTTATGGTTAATACACCCGTTGTGTCAAGAACAATCACATGACTGGACATTGGTTATTGTGTATGTGCGCTTTATTGGTGAACAGTGCACAGTGTCCATGTCCCCCCAACACCCAGTGCCCTGAGTCCCACATCCATTGCACCCTCTGCATCCATGTGTCTTAGAAATATTGGTCTATCAGATTCTGGCACACAGCACGTCCCTCCTGTGCATCGCCACCTGCCTGAAGTGCAACCCCATCTTCTTCCTCCTCCTCAGCCTCACCAGGCGGTTGCAGTTCAATGTCAGGGGTCAGGAGCACGTTGCGTTGGATGAACATGTTGTGCAGCATAACACATGCCATGATGGTCTTGGCCACCTTCTCATGCCTGTATAGGAGTGCCCCACCTAACGGCCTAAGGAAGCAAAACCATGCCTTCAACAGGCCAAAGGTCTGGTGAATGACCACACGGGTAAGGGTGTGGGATCGATTGTAGTCAGACAGGGCTGATGAGGCACGGCATCAAGGGATAGCCACTGCCACCTGCATGGGAGACATTGAAAGCTATTTGTCAGTCAAATGATGATGGACAGCTTTACTAGTCACACATGCCGGCAGATTATCGTTGGTCACATGCACATGTCCCTGGTTGTATGCAAGCCATTTTTAGGCCCTCAATGTGTCCTGGGCCATGGAATAATGGTGTCGGTTGCATCTTCAAGATGACATACAGTGTGCCCTGCCATATTGTAGCTCATGCATTGTGTATGCATAGTGCTGTGTTTGTGTGAATTTACATGATTTGTGTTGTGTAGGATTTTCTGATGGTGAGCTCTGCAATGTTTGGCATTCTGCGCTGATGTTTCCCATGGTGACATGCAGCATTCCTGTGGTTGATCCAGGATATTGGGCACAACAATGTGTGATGATCTTGCTTGCGTCACCTTCCATCTGCACCCGTTTGTAGTGGTATAGTTTGTGATTGTGGTAAACCACCTCCAAGGCATGGAGGCCACCTTTGGTTTCTTGTATCTCCTGGGGAGTCCGTGGTAGAGATATGTATTCCGTTGTGTGCTTGAGGTGGGCATCTGCCACTTGCTTCAGGATGCAAGTGAATGAGGGTGGGGATATGCCATGCATGTGCCACACTGTGTGCTGGTAGGTGGCTGTGGAAAGGAAGTGGAGCACTGACACTACCTTAGTAGAGGGGGAATGGCGGTGCGACTTTCAATGAGGCAGACAGTCGTGTATCATGCCCACAATGCTGTTGATGGTGTCCCGGTCCAGACGGTACAGAGTGTGGTTGTGCTGCGGGGTTGGGTTGGAGGGACTGGCTCTGATGTTTGGGATCGGGGGCTGCATGCGTGGTTACGCTGGCTGCACTGGTGGGGCATGCAGGGCCTGTTTCACCCTCCTTCTGCTTCTGCGTCTCCTCTGTGGTGCCTGCTGTTGTTGTTGGTGTTGTAGCTGGTGTTGCAATGCATGCATGTCCTCCAGCTGAAGTGTTGATGCTGCTATTGGATTGATCTTGGTGTGGTGTGTGGGTGTGGTGTTTGGGTGTGCTCCTTTTGTAGTGGGCCAGACTCCATTGCCTCCACCTGTGCTGATTGTGCGAACCTGTGGCAGTTGGGATCACTGCACATGGCATTTTACGGTATGTCTGCGATGCCGGTATTTACGACATGCCGGTAACCACTTTTAACGCCTTCATCAAGCCGTTATTTGCATGTCCGCTTACCTTGTGATCTCCTCAAGTTTACGGCATGCTGTTATTGCCGGCATGGTGGGTCGCGTGCCCGCGCCCAGACCACTATTAACGGCACCGTACTTTACGATGCCGCTATTAGCGGTCGGGCTGGTAAGAATAGCCCGTAGGGGTAATCGATGCCGGTATTCCTTTACCAGCATCGTTGTTCCCTTAGCACCAACCATGGGATGTAAATACCTATACCGCCCTAACATCCAGTGAAATTGCTATCAAATTACAAGGCTATTTGTGCGCCCTGACCGCCTGTTGTATAACGGTAATTCATTTCAGCGGAATTAGAGTGAAAAACCAATACCGATACTCGAATTTGCACTATCGCTTGAAAATTGGAGGAATTTCTGATGAGTATTTCCACCGGCAGAATTCACACTGAACAGAAATAACATGATTCCGCAACAGGAAACTCTCTGGCAGCCATCTTTAAAAACTCAATCCCTTTAAAATCACCCATTTCCTGGGGCCGTTCAATCCTAAAAGTAGAACAAAGCATGGCAGGGGGAAAAAAGCAAAGGGTTGGTGCCCAAAACGCAGATTCAAAAGCTCAAATTCAGCGAGGCATAGGTCCAGGTTTTTGCTGAAGAGGTGGTCAGACATGCTGATGAGCTTGCTTTATTTACCAGAAATCGTGAGGAGTAACTGCATACCATTCACCCCATTCACCATTCACCTCCACCTATCGCTTCACAGGCCACTAAGGTAGAAGAAGCAGGGCCCAGTACATTGGGGTCATCGCAATCTACCACTAAAACCAGTGAGGTGTCAACACAGCGACCAGCATCTTGACCACTACCCCTGCAGCCAAAGTCATGCCACCCACTGGAAGACCCCCGGCTAGAAAACATCTGCTGCCAGTACCTGCATGGAAGCTACACCCATCATACAGATTGCCTCCACCCCAGTAGTTGTGGATACGGTCACCACCAATACTGACACTACTCATGAAGCATCACCTCTAGCTGCTGCCCGCACCAACAGCCTGCAGGTCCCTGTGGATACCAGTCACCTGTAGGACATTCCACCAGGCACCCATGGGGTTACACTACAAACCATTCTTCAGGGTCCTCCAGTCCCCTCCTCACCCATGTCACCATTTCAATGCCAGACGTACCAGGGCACTAACATAGGATGGTGTGTAGGGATCACCCTTACAGATGGCTAGGGTAGTAGGCAGGAAGTACACTTCCTCACAGCAGCAAGAGCACCCAATATGTGGTGGGTCACAGAACCGAATGAGGCAATATCATCAGGCGGTCAAACCACTGCACCTTACATTAAAGCAATTCCATGGACAGGCTGCACAAAGTTCCACTTCTGTCACCCACACAGAAGGATTACTGGTGGGGAGTCTCCATTGTCAGTCCCAACACTCTGCTGCACAAACACAACACTAGAGGAATCAACCATTTTCAACACCATTTACGCACCAGACGTTACAGACATGCAGTGTCAGTGGATGGCTGATAGAGAAGTAAGCTCATGATGCGCTCTGAAATGCTTTCTGGTAATCATGTGCAATGTACGACATTGATCATGTACTTGAGAAATGGCATTCATGGGGTGCTACATTCATGGCAAGTGCCTGTCAGTGTGTGTTGCATTGTCATCTTGCACAGGAGAACTATACCTTCAAACATCTAGGCATGGTTTCTCTGTGCATTGTGGTACCTGTAGTTCAATCTTGGTACAGGGAGGATTATGGATTTCTGTCATGGCTTAACATTGCCATGCAAGTGCATAGTCAGATGGTGAATTTGTATGTGTTGTACCAGAAGACAGGTACTTCATGCACAGGACTGGGGCAGGTAATGCATTACATTGCCATTGTATAGGTGAACATACCTCACAGCCTTTCCTACCTTTCTCACATGTGACCCCTGTATGGGTTGTTTGATGGGGTTTTTACTTACCCAAGATCCAGGTCCATTGCCTTCTGTGTGTCTCCACATATGGAGGTAGTGTACTGTTATGCAGGGCCATGGCATCATAGGTTGACCTGGGAAATGAGCACAGCAATGAGTGAGTCGCCATAGGTTATGCGTAGTGTTGTTCCTGTTCCAGTACACATCTCCCAACACCTGGACAGCCATCAATGTGACATGTATACAGTTCATAGATGCAATAATATTAGGAAAGTGGGCAGCTGCATAAAATCATTCATTTGTCACATTTTCTCTGCCGGGGTGTGGGCGGTGAGTTGTGCTGAGGTGCATGCTCCATGAACGCACCCAGCACTTGACCAACCACTATTGAAAACGTGGACTGCGGTATGACATGCAGCATGCCCACAGGGTGCTGTAAAGGCCATTTAGCAAAAACACAAAAGTGCAGTACTGACAAGTTTCAGCAGTGGTGGGATTGCAGTTCTTATGTTGATCCTGCTTGCTAAATCTGCCTGTATAACCGAATAGCTCAGATATTGTCTCCCTGTTAAGGCAGTACAGTGTAATTAGCTTCACATCAGTCATACTTTTTGTCCTTACCACAAACTCATAACGAGGCTAAATGTGTACAAATGGTGCATTTTAATGCACCATTTGTGAGGAAAATGGAGCAAAAAAAGGCATACAATCTACGATCACTTATGAAGGTGAACATGAAAAAATTAGGGGTCTTCAACGTTTTATTTTTCTCCATATGCATGATTATGTGAAGACGAAGTTTACTGGTTTTTCTTTTGAGTATTCTGATAGCAATGGTTTTTTTCCCCCTCACCATAAGATAATTTAAAGGGTCAAATTTCCCAACAATTCTTGTTCTGGCTAAACATAATTGCACATGCAAAGTTAATGTGCGTGAAATTCACAAAATGCATTTGTTCAGAGATGTAAACCCCCACTTTAGAAGTTTATTATGTACTAAAACACATTTAACAGAAAATAAAATGCCCATAACCACATTTCTGAGGTTTATTACTGCTAAAGTGCATTGTGGGAAAAATAAATAATGCATTGCCGTATTTGCATCCCCTTTGCACATTTCCATGGTTGGTCCCAAATAAATGTACCTTTACTTTACCAAAAACTAATTAGTCCTAATAAATGTAATTTTTTATTACCTGAATATTAGTGTGAAAAAATGCTATAATTTCACAGAAACCAAAGCACACATTCAAATTCCGCCAGTTTTTGACGGCTAATTAATTCATCTTTTTTATAACACGCTTAATACCAGATGCCACTCTCTAAGTGCTGGGCCCAGATTCGAACCTCTGTTGCTCAGCATGGTCTTGTTTCCGTGGCAAATGTGTTTTGCCCTAAGCTGTCCTCCCGGCTCTTAATCCTGTGGCAGCAAATTCTTCTGGCTGAAATACCATCCATTTTTGGTTGCCTTTAATTACCCACACCTTTTGCCCTTACCGCAAACTCATTTCAAGGCCAGATGTGTAGAAATGATGCCTTTTATGGCAAGATTTGTGAGGAAAATGGAGCAAAAAGTGTTCACATTTTTTTCCATAACCATGATTGTGTGAAGTTGCAAAGTTTGCTGGTTTTTCTTTCAACTATTCTGATACGGCCACACCACACTGAATGCGCCCGATCTCGTCTGATCTCGGAAGTTTGCATAAAATTCCCTGACAAAAGGCTACAGAAGAACTTCATGAAATTGAGGCTAAATCTCATGCTAACTCAGGAAATTAAAACAAAGAATAGGCGTCCCCGACCACATGAACCCAGGGGAGAACCAAAATAATATGTACCAAGAGGGAAGAGGGGTTCACATGTATGCAACCGGAGAACAAATCGCCGGGATAGACTGCAACAAGCACAGGAGTCAAGTCGGGGGATAGATCAGGTCAAGGAAAGTAGAATTTCATCAATCTTTAATAGACACATATTCAATTATATCATACATAGTGCTGAAATTACAATAAAAGCAGCATAAAAACATACCATCAATACTCCACATTTCCTATTAAAGTGCATATTAGCTTGATAATATTCCTAACCTATTGGAATAAATACACTGGAAAAATTATAATGGTAGTTTGAATTAACTAGAAAAAACAAAAAGGAAAAAATATTCAAAAAGAAAAAACCAAAAAGAAAAAGAAAAAACAGAAAAACAAGGGCACTCATCCAGGCAAGACTGAACATTCAGTATCTCCTGCGAGGTAAAAAAGTTGTCCCCTATTCAATCCAATAAATTGTTATGGGAAACAGACAAGTATAGTCGCGTCGTAGCTTAATAGAACAGAAGCAATACTTGTCTCCAATCTGACCATGATAGTCAACAACCAGTACCTCGTACAGCAACCGACCATTTCATGGGCTGTACTGGTATCATACACGGGTGGTTTCGACGACTAATTAGCACAGTCTAGGCAGTCTACCTCCTGCCCTAGCAGGAGAGAGAAGGCCTGACAGTCGTCTTCCTCAGGACAGGACAGATTAGATAATTTAGTAATACAATTTAAACATTTCATTTCTTCACATATCTCAAGGCACAAAGCACTTGGTTACAGGCAATATGGAAATAGTTTTAAAATTCTTCCATGCAGACATTTATCTTCATGTAGATCTTCCGTAATTCACAACGATGAGATACTTCTCCATCTTAGTGATACTCAAAACTAACATTTGTAAAAAGATATACATCAAGGAAAGAAGAAAAGAAAAAGAACTAATTAGAACAATAGACAATTTTTTATTTAAACATTAAAATCACTCATTAAAATATTCCCTTGACCTGATCTAGCAACCCCATGCGTGACCCTATCCGTGCAGTAAAAAGTCATATTCCCATCTATGTTAACTCCAGGGATAGCCCCACAATCTGTTCTAGGGAAGAACTAGAAGTGAGCAACTCCCGATCAATTTAGGGAGAAAACCAGGGGCCTGATCGTCCCTGCCTATTATGCCGTGAATATGCAGTTAAGTCAATCCAGCCAGGCAGTACGGGAAGGGGAGCCTAAAAGCATTTCAAGCTCACACTGTCATCCCGTCGGTCAAAAAGCTCAAAAGCAGAGTGCAAGCCAACCAAAAGGTTCAATGTAAAATTATAGAGAAAAGTGCAACCCGTACCTTCAAATTGAAAAAAGAGCTCCTCCAGAATATGAGTGGGTCTAAACAATACAGCTCCGAATTCTTGTAGAGGTGCAATGCGGGATTCGCTAGGACACGAGAAGGTGGGGCCATCTAGAGACCCAATGCGGTCCGTATCCTGCAAGAGGGAAACCCATCCCACTCAGGAAATTAAAGCGATCCGGTCAAAATCGACCATAAAAACATGCAGACTATGCTCAGAGCCCAAAGTGGAGGAAACTGTAAAACACTTACTTTTAAATTGTGCGAATACAGCATATTTACGTGAAGCTTTTATGCTACCACTAATGCATGACGCGCCACTCCGAGAAGAAGAAACATGGTGGTGTAGACTGGTTGCAGGCGAAAAAACTAAATGGGCAACCGCGGCGATAAAGATTTTGGAGGCAGCTCTTAAGCGAGCATCAGAGAGTGGCTCCGCACCTGGTTCCACTTAACAAAACCTCCACGATGCAGTCGGACATTTCATCTCTTCTTCCCTTTATGCTGCACTATCTTCTTCCTCTTCTTTTTCTTCTTTCATTCTGATCTGACCTGTTCTGCAACTTAACAGTTCTAACGATCTATTCATATCTGAGATATGAGATATGATCTCTTGTAAAAATCAAACTTTTCTGTTGATTATAGACAAGTAAATAAAAAAAAAATAAAAAATAGCAAAGTTGTTTGCCAGCGCTATAGGATACTTGATAGGATCACATTTCCCACCAATTCTTGTTATGGCTAAAAATAATTTCACTCCCACACAGTTCATGTGCGTGAATTTCACAAAAATACATTTGTTCAGAGAAGCATACCACCTTTTCCAAAGTTTATTATGTATCTCAAAATAAATGCGCACAACCACATTGGCTGAGGTTTATTACTGCTAAAGTGCATTCTGGGCAAAATAAATCATGCATTACCGTATTTGCATCCCCTTTGCGCATTGCTATCCTCCCAAATAAACCTATATAACGCTCACCAAAACGGTACTAATTAGTCCTAATAAAAGCACATTTACCAGTAATTTAGTGTGAAAAAAATGCTATAATCACACAAGAGACCAAAGAAAACATTCAAATTCTTCCAGTCTCGAGATGTCCAGAGAAGCTACAAGACAAACAGAGGAAACTGGAAATTGTATGGGCTGCACGTCTCCATCGCCTTTTATTTTTACCTCGAAGAAATTGGTTTGCAAGAAATAATTTCAGCAGTTTTTTGCAGAACAATTTCTCCCCATCCACTTCCTTGATTTGATGGGTACAAGTTAGCAGAATTATATTTTCACTTACAGCGGTTTGTGGAGTTTAATAAAAGGACAATGTATTGTAATAATCAGATATTCACACTAACATACAAGTAAAATCTGATTTGTGAGAATTAAAAGACCCCTGCAAAAAGCTTCACCACTTTGTGAAGTTTTACAACATTTTCATGACACCTGTGTCCACATGTATATCAGTATTGCCAGTGTAAAACACTTTCAGGATGTTGTAACCATAATATATGCCAACATTGCTACTGTAAAACACATTCATGATTCCACACACACAATATATGCCAGCATTGCCACTGTAAAACACATTCATGATTCCACACACACAATATATGCCAGCATTGTCACTGTAAAACATATTCATGCAGCAATGCAGTAGGTGGGGCCCCCTTCAACCATCAAACACAGACACACATAATTGCCAACTCTATGCCACAATTAATGCCACAATGATTAAGCAGTCTGAAACAAAACATGTTGATAAGTCTGAATAAAAAAGCAGTTGCCTGCCATCTAAAACATAGAGTTGGCAATTATGTGTTCTTTTGGCGAGTCTTGGTGCACTGTGGAGTATTAAAGCGGCCAAGAGTAGAACTATCCTTATCTACTTAAGCAGATAAGGATAGTTCTACTCTTGGCGGCTTTAATACTCCACAGTGCACTAAGACTCGCCAAAAGAATACATACTTGTCAATGCCCCAAGACAAAACAGGTATGGATGAGTATGTTCTGAAGGAGAGGAGGCATGTTGGCGTGTATGCCTTTTAGAGGGACGCCAAGTTGCATGCCTACATCCAACAAAGACAATAAGCATGTGATCTGATCACAGTGGCTCTTATGGGGTGTGTCTAGGTTTTAAGAGCAGTACAAGCAGTTTTAAATGCAGTTTATAGAGAGCTCAGCTTGCCCCATGTTATGTGTGAACTAATCAATCAGTTCTGGCTTTTGGACTCACATCATAGGACAGCCTTGTGGGCACATATGTACAAGGAGTATAGGTATGCCAAATGAAATACCCACAAAAACCAGGGCATGTTTTGAGAGCTCTATGTCTGCATATTGATAGGAAATAAGAGTATTAGTGGTGGTGATAGGCGAGAAAAGTAGTCAGTGGTTTGTCTGCACTGAGCAATGACTTTACATGCATATTAGTGTTGTGCGCAGAAGAGAAAGGAAAATACGCCTGTTCCTCGCATGGCATTACGTGCAGATATAAGTAGATCTCCAGAAAGCTTTGTGTAACCCTTTTCTCTGTCTATTTCGTGTTCAGTCTCTTGGCTTCCTTCTTCCTGTTCTATCTCATTCCCTGCACATTGCCCAGCCTCTTTCTTTTAGTCCCTTATCTTTGTCCTCCTTTCTATCTCCTCTGTTATTCTGCGTCATGGCTCTGATCACAACTTCTGTCCCCCTGATCACTAGCACTGGCTCTCTCTTTCGTTCACATTCTCCCTCATCCATCTCACTCCTGTTCTGACTGCCTGCATTCTGCCTCTTTCGCTGCCTCCTGTTCTGTCCCTTTTATCTTTTTGAGCATTCTATTCAGCGTCCTGCCCCTCAAGCCCCTTTTCTCTTTTCTCTTTTGTCTCTTGCTTCATTTCACTTATCCCATTATCTCCTTCTGATTTACCCGTTTACATCTTTCTCACAGATTTTCTGGAGGTTACAAAAGATACACGGGTCGATTCATGGAAATAATATGCGCTGAAACTTTTGGCGCAAGCGTGCGAATCGCAGTGCCAGTGCGAAAATCGCAGCGAAACCCACGCACAGCGATTCATGGAAGTTCGTGCGCGAGGAAATTCCAGAATGTGCGCCAAAATACTGCGTGGCGCACACGTCTTCAAACCGCGTGCGCTAAGCGCACAGCGAAAGTGCACTTAGCGCGGCGCACACGGCAAAAGTAGGCGTAACACGGGGCGTGACACGCGGAATGGGGAACAATGTGTGAAAATGAGGGCGTCACGGGGGAATTACAGGAGACAAGTGCGCGGAACGCCCACACGCTCGCCTACAACACATAATCATTGAATCGAATAGGGCAAACCAGTGCACGGGCAAAGACGCGCACAGGCCTAAACACGTCCGCCACACGAAGGCAGGCGGTAGCGTCCCTGCGCATGAAAGAAATGTGTGCCAAAATGTGCGCTAACAAAAAGGACGTAAATACATCCATGATGAATGTCCCATACTGTGGCCCTCTAGGCTAAATGACGTGCAAAGGGGTACGTGACAAACACGGACACCCGCTGTGTGAAAAATAGCGTGTGTGTGTATTTCGGGGGTGCGCGGGAAGTTTCACACGCGATTGGCCTTGGGCGAGCGGGGTACATGTAAATCTGGGGTACGCGGGAAGTTTCACACGCGATTGGCCTGGGTACGTGCATTTAAGGGGTGCGTGGGAAGTTTCACACGCGATTTTGCTGTCAGAGTGGGGTACGTGTATTTCGGGGGTGCGCGGGGAGTCCTACACGTGAATTGGCAGTGTGGGTCCCCCCAGGTGACCCCTCTACCCCCTCCACGACCCCTGCAGGCAGCCCACACCACAGGGGACTACCCTGCACCCCTGGTCATGTCCCGCAGGCAGCCCATCCACCATGGGCATGCCCCCCAGCCAAGGCACATGTCACCTTGCTATATGATCAACAACTCATGTCCCCCTGGGCCCCCAGCAGTCAGGGGCCCCTGCCAGCAGGCCCCCACTCATGTCCCCCTGCACCCCCACCCCCCAGCAGTCAGGGGCACCTGCCAGCAGGCCCCCACTCATGTCCCACTCGTGTCCCCCCTGCACCCCCACCCCCCAGCAGTGCAGGGCACCTGCCAGTCCCCCAGCACCCCCACCCCCCAGCAGTCAGGGGCACCTGCCAGCAGGCCCCCACTCATGTCCCCCTGCACCCCCACCCCCCAGCAGTCAGGGGCACCTGCCAGCAGGCCCTTACTCATGTCCCACTCATGTCCCCTGCACCCCCAGCAGTGCAGGGGCACCTGCCAGCAGGCCCCCACTCATGTCCCCCTGCACCACCAGCCCCCAGCAGTGCAGGGCACCTACCAGCAGGCCCCCACTCATGTCCCCCTGCACCCCCACCCCCCAGCAGTCAGGGGCACCTGCCAGCAGGCCCCCACTCATGTCCCCCAGCATCCCCACCCCCAGCAGTCAGGGGCACCTGCCAGCAGGCCCCCACTCATGTCCCCTTGCACCCCACTGCCCAGCAGTCAGGGGCCCCTGGCAGCAGGCCCCCACTCATGTCCCACTCATGTCCCCCTGCACCCCCACCCCCCAGCAGTGCAGGGCCCCTGCCAGCAGACCCCCACTCATGTCCCCCTGCACCCCACCCCCCAGCAGTCAGGGGCACCTGCCAGCAGGCCCCCACTCATGTCCCCTTGCACCCCCACCCCCCAGCAGTCAGGGGCACCTGCCAGCAGGCCCCCACATGTCCCACTCATGTCCCCCTGCAACCCCACCCCCCAGCAGTCAGGGGCACCTGCCAGCAGGCCCTCACTCATGTCCCCCTGCACCCCCACCCCCCAGCAGTGCAGGGGCACCTGCCAGCAGGCCCCCACTCATGTCCCCCTGCACCCCCACCCCCCAGCAGTCAGGGGCACCTACCAGCAGGCCCCCACTCATGTACCCCTGCACCCCCACCCCCCAGCACTCAGGGGCACCTGCCAGCAGGCCTCCACTCATGTCCCCCTGCACCCCCACCCCCAGCAGTGCAGGGCACCTACCAGCAGGCCTCCACTCATGTCCCCCAGCACCCCCACCCCCCAGCAGTCAGGGGCACCTGCCAGCAGGCCCCCACTCATGTCCCCCAGCACCCCCACCCCCCAGCAGTCAGGGGCCCCTGCCAGCAGGCCCCCACTCATGTCCACTTGCACCCCCACCCCCCAGCAGTCAGGGGCCCCTGCCAGCAGGCCCCCACTCATGTCCCCCTTCACCCCCACCCCCCAGCAGTGCAGGGCACCTGCCAGCAGGCCCCCACTCATGTCCCCTTGCGCCCCCTCCCCCCAGCAGTCAGGGGCCCCTGGCAGCAGGCCCCCACTCATGTCCCACTCATGTCCCCCTGCACCCCCACCCCCCAGCAGTCAGGGGCACCTGCCAGCAGGCCCCCACTCATGTCCCCTTGCACCCCCACCCCCCAGCAGTCAGGGGCACCTGCCAGCAGGCCCCCACTCCTGTCCCACTCATGTCCCCTTGCACCCCCACCCCTCAGCAGTCAGGGGCACCTGCCAGCAGGCCCCCACTCATGTCCCCCAGCACCCCCACCCCCCAGCAGTCAGGGGCACCTGCCAGCAGGCCCCCACTCATGTCCCCCAGCACCCCCACCCCCCAGCAGTGAAATGGCGATTCCATGACACAAACCAAAAGTCAACTATGTACATCAACACATGTCCGCCACACGAAGGCAGGCGGTAGCGTCCCTGCGCTATCAAAAAGCACGTATATACAGCTCTGATGAATTTCCCATACTGTGGCCCTCCAGGACAAATGACGTGCAAAGGGGTACGCGACAAACACGGACACCCGCTGTGTCAACAATAGCGTGTATTTCGTGGGTGCGCGGGAAGTTTCACACGCGATTGTGCCTGGGCGAGCGGGGTACGTGTACTTCAAGGGCTCGCTTGAAGTTGGGCTCGCGGGAAGTTGGGCTCGCGTGAAGTTTTACACATGATTGGGCCTGTGCGAGCGGGGTACGTGTAAATCTGGGGTGGGCAGGGAAGTGCAGGAGGCAAATGCGCGGAACGCCCACACGCACGTGCCAAAAAAGACGCACTAATCCGGAAACACGTACGCCAGCAGGAAGCAGGCGTACGTGGACCCGCGCAGCATAAAAGTGCGCCCAAACAACAAGCAAGCTCAGACGCCAGGATGAACATACCGTTCCTAGCAGCAGTGGTCGTGGGATACCGCAGGAGGAGGAGGAGGATAGTCAGGCCCAGAATTTTCACACCCAGAACCAGCCTTTTTGGCATGCCTGATGACCAGGTGTATGGGAGGTACAGGTTTCCACCTCACATAATACTCAACCTGGTCAGTGAGTGGGAGGATGACCTCACATCACCCACCCTCTGCTCCCAAGCACTCAGCCCCCTGGAGAAGGTCCTCAATGTACTGCACTTTTTGGCCTCCGGATCATTTCAGCGGACAAGTGCCATAGTGGGGGGGGTGTCACAGGCCACACAGTCACGCTGCCTACACCAGGTCTTGGCCATCCTGACTGCACGCCCATCAGTGCGCAGGCACATATACCTGCCCAGAACAACTGCAGAAAGGCAGGCTGTCGTCCAGGATTTCTACGGGGTGGCACAATTCCCCAAAGTCCTAGGTGCTATTGATTGCACCCATGTGGCCCTACATCCCCGCAGGGCATCAGAGCACATCTATAGAAACCACAAGCACTGGCATTCCATCAACGTGCAGGTAGTATGTGATGCCAAGGGAATCATCACCTCAGTATATGCCAACTATCCACGGTCCACCCATGACAGTTTCATTTACAGAATGTCAACCCTAAACCGGGACGTAGAAGCTGGGCGGCATGGCGATACATGGCTGCTTGGTGAGTATAAATGCCACAGCACATGCATGCATGCCAGATACTGAGTAATGTCACAACCCCACTAATGATACCCATCACAACCTCCCCAGGGGACAGTGCCTACCCTCTGAGCACCCACATGATGACGCCAATTCGGAACCCCACCACGCCACCCGAGGTAAGATACAACACAGCCCATATTGCAACCCGGGGCATAGTGGAGCGCATATTCGGAGTGCTCAAGTCACGCTTTGGCTCCCTTGACCGTTCTGGTGGGCAGCTGTCATACGCTCCCCCAGTAGTGTGCAGGATCATAGTGGCAGCATGCGTCCTGCACAACGTTGTAACACGCCGGGGCCTGCTGGTGGACATGGTGGTGCCCCCACATCCCCAACCACATGCACGCCCGCTGAGCATGGGAGGGGAAAGGACATGGGGTGAGGCAGCCCGAACACAGCTGGTGGCTAATAACTTCACTTAGAATCCCACCCCTGTGGTGTGCACACAGCCCTGCCACATACCAGCTGACAATCAATGATGATGACATGAGGGACAGTCAACTGTCACAACCATACTATCCTGAGATTGGTCACCTGGAAGTGTCACAATGTGTGCATCCTTACCTACAGAAACACCACCAATGCTGTGTCATCAAAAGACACATATGCTGCTACATGCATGACCCCCTTGCACAATACAACATGAGAACAGTGCCATGTCACCCAACCCCTCCCCAGCACCGCCACCCAACACACCATGGCATGTCATGCTATGTGAGAGCAAACAAAGCAATCCCAAAAACCTGACACAAGTGTCACAAAGTACAGTATCCCTAATGGAAACTGGCCACACACAATATGCTCCTAGTAATGTTTAACTAACAACACACATGACCAAATACTTACCAACTAAACAATGCATCTAGACAAGTTCAAACATTTCTAAAACATGACAGTACTAAGTTAAAGTAGTCGTAGTCATACAACCTGAATATGCCACCACATCGCCCCCTTCAAACTGTAGTTTTGCAGCCTTCAAAACTGGTCTTTGTACTGCATACAACATGAACTTCATCTCCAAAGTAGACAGCCTTGTGAAGACATGAGGAATGAACCTGCAAATTCAGAGGGAGACATGGAAGCAAAATCATACATTAATACACCATGCAGCGTACAATACAACAACAATATACACAAGGAATGTCTACACAGTATTGACTACAGACTGCCCAAACAGCTCATGGGAGCCCAACGTCACTGTGTATATCACTGTCACTTGGTCGCACCCTTTGCAAGCCCATGGAAACGGGAAGCAGGAGGGGTGTGTGTCTCATGAACCCAAGCATCTAACCCAAACTCAGGACAAGGCTGCATGTGCCCAGCCGGAATACAGTGGATGCCCACGGGAGCCACACAAGGCAACACACTGTCAAATTATTTTAAAAAAAAAATAAAAATTCAAAAATAAAAAATAAATAAAAAATGGCCATGTGGGGGCTGGGGGCGGGGGGGCACCCAGGAGGTCCGAGGACAGGGTGCGCACCAACAGCCACTTGTGTGGATGTTGGGGAAAAAAAACACCTCCATGGGCTCATGGCCTGCACGGCAATGCCAATGTGGGAGAACTGTGCTGCCGTCGCTCTCATGACCCTCTGCTGCTACATCAGGAGGTGGTGGTGGTGCTATGGGAGGCAACCCACGCAAAGTCCTGGTATGGTCCTCCATGGCAGCAAGCATGCAGGTGTGGAAGGTCTCGTTCTGGAGGATTATAGTGCGGAGATCCCCATGCAACGCCTGACGTGATGCCCGGATCTCCTCGCGAGTTGCCCGCATCTCAGCTGAGAGCGTACTTGTGAGGTGCTCCAGTCACTGTTCTGCCCTAAAATTAGTGGAAGTCTCAAGCTCAAGAAGAGTCTGCCTGAGGTTATGGAGTTTTTCACTCAGGGCTTCCCTGTGGGCCTGGGACTCTATTGAGATGGATTGGTGCAGAGTCTCCAGTGCCGCCCGTTGGTCCCTGTTGGACGCCAACATGTCTTCCCTGTGTGATTGGCAAATGGAGTCTGTTGCCTGCTGTAGTTGCTACATCTGCCTTTCAGGGGGGATAATGGAAGTGGCCACCCTCTCCATTGCCTGAGCCATCATTTCAACTGATGCTGACTGTTGGGTTGCCATAGCGCACATGGAGTTCTCCCATACGCTATTGCCTGGTGGCGTACGGCCACCGCGTCGACGGGCATCACACCCGTTTGGGGCAAGGTGATGTGCACCTTGCTGTGCTGGCACTGCCTGAGGCTGCAGGACTGCATTCCCCCTCTGATCTGCTGGCCCAGGAACAGATGCTGTGGAGTGTGACCCTGCATCTGTAACCGTCAAAGGCACCTCTACCAACACTGACATCCCCCATAGAGGGATCTACCCCTGGTGCAGGTGGGTTGGCCAGAACAGAATCCCTGCCAGAAACACTTACCTGTGATGGCAAATAGTTCTCATCATCCGAATCAGCACCTGAATAGAGGTCTGGGGAGGTGCACCCAGAGACACCCCTGGAAAGTATGGTCTGCAGGAGGATTGGGTTCTCACCCACCACCACACCACGTCCCCCGCTGGTGCCCGGTCGTGCCTGGGATTCCTCCTGGGTCTGCACCATCTCCTGAATCTCAACAGCATCAAGTGCATCATCCCCTGCAAAAACATGAAAGAGAAAAAATGGAAACAGGCATTAGCACCATAGCACACAAATAGGCCTGTCAAGCTACAGAACCAGTACATGATTCACACATGTCCCACATGACTATAACCCTCCCATGCCTGCACTGTCACTGAGTAGTAAGGGGAGGCAAAAGGCAGACACTGATGACATCAATATGGGAGAGCAACACATTTGATGCATGCTGGGTAGCACTGCCATCACACATTGGCCTGTGAGTGGCATGTCCAATACACATACATGACACATGGCAGCACACAGATGGCATTTAGCATAGCCATGGTACATTTGACAAGTACAGCCATATGTCAGTGATTGAGTACTGTCACCCATCAATGTGAGATGGACATGATGACATGAAAAATGCCGCATACTGGGACTAAGTACACATGTGCCACTCACTGCAACACATGCAAGGTACAAGAATACAGTAATAGTTGGCTGATCTATTTTTCCTCACATTGACATCGCAGGAAACATCTGTCATTTTCCACATGCAAACAGGCACTCATCTAAACATTTGTGCTGGCCAATACTCCATCAGCCTGAATGATCTCATTGTGTACATAACCAGGTAAAGCATTACCCCAGTGTGGCCAGTAAACAATGACCGAAGCATATCACATATGTCACAATATGGTTGATAAATGTCTAGCAAAAAAGGGGAGAGTGGAAAATATTATCCTGAAGGCACACTTACAAATTCTGACCAATGTAGTTGCAAGATGGCAGTACAAGGTCAACTGCACAATTGTGGACCTAATAGGATACTGTGGGCAGAAGGGATGCAGTCATAGCCAAATACAAGGCACGTGATCCCATGTGAGGAAGGAAATGGGTGACCCATAACACTCTGGAGTACACACCCTCACCTGGCACTCAATCAGAACCCGTCACCCAAAATACATACACATGCACTACACACACACACGCATGGGCACTCACCGGACAATGCTTCGTAATCGGGTAGTTCTCCCACACCTCGGATCTGCTCCTCTGTGACGAAGGTCCCAGCAACAGACTCATGTTCAGTGAGTTCGTTGTCCTCTTGTGGAGACCCACCGCCAGTCACCAGAGTAGCGGCATGATTTGAGGCCAGCTTGTCCTTTGCTCTGCGTTTCAGGTCGTTCCACCACTTGTAGCAATCATCAGCTGAGCGCCTCACAAATTCAAGGGCACTTATGTGGTTGGCAATGGTCTGCCAGTGTGCCTTACGTTGACCAGGTGTGGTCTTGGACCCTGCAGTCACCACCATTTCGTGGCTATGTTGCGACACATAGCTCACAAGTGCATTAAGCTCCGCGTCATTAAAGCAAGGCTTCCTTGACGTGCCGGAGTGTGTAGCCGTGCCTGGGGTCTCAGCCTGTCGTGCCAGAGCACCCCTCTTCCTCCTTTTAGAAGGTGGAGCGGAGCCAGAGTGGCTAACGCCACTCTGGTCAGTAGGGGCAGAATCACCGGTGGACTCGGTTGTTGGAGTGTGCGAATGCACATTGACCATAGGACTTGGTGCAGGCATTGTCTGAAGTGTGATGTTGGCAGGGGGAACATCAATATGATGGACCAGGACCGACACTGTCCTGGCTGGGAGAGTCAGAGCTGGGGCAGATGGAGCTGCAGCTGCCCCTGCAGCCTCACCACCCTGCATACTTGGGGCAGCAGATGACATAGCTGCCCCAGATCCACGTGCCTTGGTGACAACTTCCACCGCCACACGTGGCCTAGACTTGCTGACCTGGAAGTCAGCCAGGGAGTCATCCTGTGCCAGGTCAGGTGCCACAATGGGCTGGTCCAACAGGGGCTGAGCTGGGATGGTCTCAGCCGCGTTTCCCTCAACCATGGGGGGGGGCATGGGTGTCCCTGATTGGTCCTCCACACATGGGGGTCTAGGGGCACCCTGCAAATCCTGGCCACGTCCCCTACCGCGCCCACCACGTCCACCTTTTGAAGGTCGGCCACCTTTGCCTCCCTTACCGCTTGGTCGCCTCCCAACCATGGCACTGATGTTGTTGTGCGTATGGGAGGAGCAGTAAACTATTGTCCTGGGTAATTGGGGGTCAAAGGGGTAGGGTACTAGATGGAATTCGTACCCTAGTGCTCTAACAAGGCTGTCTGTGACCCCTGGGGGATGATGACGGGTCACGTAACGCACAGGCAGCCCAAAAACAAAAATAAACGTGCACGCAACCCCTCGTAGACCACGTGCGTGGAAAAATGAACCCGCACTACGCTGTGGCACCCAGAAACACAAAAATAAGCGTACGCATAATACACGCAGCCTACAATGACCTCTGAAGGGGAGTGCGACACACGGGGCAAGCACAGTTGCTAAGTACGTGCGGAACTCACCGTCTGCCTGGAATAAGAGCGTGAAAAATACGCGCGTGTGCACGTTGGCAACACTCCCGCCAAAAGAAGAATTGTACGCTGTCTGAGGAGACAAAAGGAGAAGTGAACACTGTTTGAGGAAACAGGCCCAACAAAAGTAGAAAAATGAAAACTGTCAGAGGTAACAGGGAGTACGAACTTGAAACGCTGTGAAGTAATCGCGTGTGAACCGACAAGAAGCGCAGAATTCACCCACTCGCTCTCCACGAAAAGCACGTACAAGAAAATGGCGTTCTACACGTACCTTTTATACCGGCCCACACGTACACGTCACTTACGCGTGTATGCGTCCTTTCCTCCAATTACACACGCTGACACTCGGACGTGCAGCTTTTCCACGTGTGCTCTGTCATCACGTGCTATGAGGGAAACACCCGCGTGTGTCACGTCACAGACACGCTTACGCGCTAAGGGCCTTTGGTCCAATGAAATCGCGTACGTGCGCTGACGCGCTTACGCGCTAAGGGCCTTTCCTCGAATTACACGCTGACGTGCAAGATTTTCATGTGCCAAATCACTCCGTATCAAGCTGGCCACGCGTTCACACACGGAAGACAATGCTCCTGCCCAGAAGGCCGAATTACTGCCCCCCATAGCCCCGAAGCGCAATCCCACCTGCCATCTGCTGCTGCCTGATTGCCTTCTACCCACGTGCCCTGCCATTTTCTGCCTGCACGTCAGCCCGGGGTGCTGTTGCTGTGACCACCCCTGCTGGAACTGAAGACTCCCGACTGCTATTCCATCGCTCCACAGCCCAGCCCCAGGACCCAGTTGCCCACCCACACCTGCCTCTGGGGTTGCCATGTCGGGCACTACACCATCAGACACCACTGCCAACCCCCAGCCAGAAAGGCAGAGGGCCACCAGCTTCACTGCCACCGAAGTTGGTGTCCTGGTGGAGCAAGTCCTGGGGCAGTATGATGCCCTCTTCGGAAGTTCAGCCGCCGACAAGGAAGGACGGACTCGGATCTGGACAGACATCGTGACTGCCATCAACGCAGAGGGGGTGGCAGTCCGCGACTTCCAACATGTCAAAAAGCGCTGGGAGGACTTCAGGTCCAGGACCCTCAACAAGGCCCGGCGCCTCTTGAAGGCAGCGGATGCTAAGGGGCGCCGGGGCCACCTGTCGGAACATCAGATGAGGGTCCTGGAACGCATATGCCCAGCGCTCCACGTCCAGGTCCTTGAGAGGCAGACCCGTCTGGAGTCGAGCTGTAAGTGTACATGCATACTGATTGGAAGCTGTGCGTGTGGTGGTGTGCCAGTAGTGTGCAGGTTGTACATGTGGTTTTGTAGGGCCATGTATGGATGTGTATGTACAGGGCTGTGAGGCTGACACATGCAAGTCCTTTCATGTGTGAGACACATGGATGGTGTATGTGTGGGTAAGCATGCAGGCCAAATGCAGATGTGCGAGCACACGTTTGCATTACTGTGTATGTAAGTTGGCATGGTTGTGGTGTCACACATGGATGTTGGTTCCAGCTGCATGTATCTGCACCATGTGCATGTGTGTTTATTTGACATGGGTGCAACAGTGATGCAACATGGATGCATGTGAGACTGATATGTAGAAGACTGATTGCCAGATGTGACATGGATGCCAATCATCACTGCGACAGTTGGCAGAGGTGTACACATGCATGTAATTGTGGTGGCGTGTGTGCATGTCTAGTGCACTCCCTGTGTTTCATGTGATGTCTGGCTCACCTTTGGCTGCTCATGCTGTTGTATGTGTATGGATGGTGCTGGCTGTTGCAATATGGCTGTGGAATAGCTCATGTGTGTGAGTTGCAATGACGTGTGTTGGGGATTGTGATGCCATGTCTGAAGTTTGACAATGCCACTCATGTACAACTGTCATGTGTGTATGAGTCCATTGTACAGTGCCCTGATGCCTGTCTCTCATCTCTCCCTGTCTGCAGCGTCAACTGATGAAGAGGGCGGAGAAGGTGCTATGGAGCACAGCGGCAGGGATCGCACCGCCAGCCGGAGACGCAAGGCCCGGCTCCCCTCCCAGGTTGTCATCTCGTCGGGGAGTGAGGAGTCCATTGCCGCGTCCCAGGTCGCAGCCGACGAGGGGAGGTCCAAGAGGCGGAGGTTGGAGTTGGACTCCTCGGCAGCCGAAGGGGCAGCTGAGACCCCACAGGGTCCGACGGAGGAAGATGGCACAGAGTCATCCAGGTTGGTGGGGGGTTTGGTGGAGGAGGAGGCCGTGCAAGGGACAGAGACGGGGTCTGGAGGTGGGGATTCCACTGGTGCTAGTGGTGCAGTGCAGGGGCAGGGACAGGAGGCAGCACAGGCCGCTGCAGAGGTGCCTGTGTGTAATCCTGTCCCGATCCTGTGACTGCATCATCTTGCACCAGCAGGGATACCTACGTCCAGACCCGTTCTCAGGGAGGGGATTGGCTTACACCAACTGGCCTTCCTCTCCCTGCGGATGTGGCTATCTGGCACCGGGTTGAGCCTGTCCTGGGTGGGGTGGCGTTGCGTCAACGTGCCAGGCGAGCTGACCTGCGCAGTCTTTTCATGAGGAGACCGCACGTCTTCTCGCATGGCTCGTTGACCGCGTTGACCCACTGGGACAGCTCACCAGGGCCGGATTCCTCCTTTTTCTGGACCTTGTTCCGAACCCCTCCTCAACTGAACCCCCTATGCGCCAGTCGTCCTCCGTGCCATCTTGCCACCCATGTGTCACCTGGGTGCCCTGTGGAGCTGCCTCTGACCCTGCGGCCAGGCTGGTGGAGGACACATCCCTGCCACAGTCGGGAGTCGGACGTCCAGCAGGGGTGGCCACCTCAACAACTGCACCCCAGCTGGAGGAGGATGTGCAGGCAGCAGGAGCCAGGGCACAGGCAGCGGCACAGCAGCAACAAGGTGGGAGCCATGATGGCTCGGGGCCTTCATCATCGGAGGGGCAGGCATCGGCCAGAGGGCAGGAAGACCCTGGACGGGAAGTGTCTTCCGTGTGGCAGCGGTTGGGCCATGCGATAGATGCGGAGCGGCAGCGGGTGGAAGAGGCACGGCTCACGATGGTCAGGGCGGAGAACTCCATGCGTAGGGCCCTGAGGCGGGCCGAGTGCCTTGAGGCCATTCGCAGGGACCTGGAGTTCCAGATGTCATCGTCCCTGCGAACCCTCTGGGCCATGGAAGAGGACCGCCTCCGGGACATCGAGCAGGAGTTCGATGATGCCCTGGCCCGGGACATCAACATGTGAGCCGTTGGACTTGCCCGCTGCCCTTGTAAATAGTTAGATAGTGTTAGATTTCCTTTGGTTTTTCTTTAATTTTGGTTGCGCTTGGACAATGCACCACGTTTCTGTATATAGTTTTTCATTAGGTAGTATTTTTGATAGGTTTCATTTCTTCAGTTGGGATCATGGACGACCCTGGATTGTTCATCTGTATATAGTTCACTATTGGGTTCATCTTTTATTTTTGGATTTCCCCATGGAGCAATGGTTTTCACTTTTGTTTTTCCCTTGGATTTGCTTTGTTGGAGTGTGACTTTGGACACCTTTCCTTTGGATTATGATTGTTTTTCATTATTTTACGGACATGCAGCTTTTCTTTTTTTATTCCCATTGTTGTTTGTTTATTTTTAATTCCATTCATGTTGCTTTTAATACATTTTTTTCTTAATACTTCGATGTGTGGTATTATCTCATTGGTTTCATGCATGTCATGATATGGGTTTTTCACATTCACTTGCAACCATTGTGTGTGTGTGGCGGACATGTGTTCATTTACATACTTGCCATTGGGGTTGTATCATGTAATTGCCTTTTCTATGTGGGTGGATGCAATACTTGGTTGGGTCTTTGGGCTGGGGAGGCTGGCCATAAGGGCCATGACTGAGGATCGTCATGACCTGCGGGCAGGGGGACATGAGTGGGGGCCTGCTGGCAGGTGCCCTGCACTGCTGGGGTGTGGGGGTGCAAGGGGACATGAGTGGGACATGAGCGGGGGCCTGCTGGCAGGGGCCCCTGACTGCTGGGGGGCGGGGGTCCAAGGGGACATGAGTGGGGGCCTGCTGGCAGGTGCCCTGCACTGCTTGGGGGGTGGGTGTGCAAGGGGACATGAGTGAGGGCCTGCTTTCAGGTGCCCTGCACTGCTGGGGGGTGGGGGTGCAAGGGGACATGAGTGGGGGCCTGCTGGCAGGTGCACTGCACTGCTGGGGGGTGGGGGTGCTCGGGGACATGAGTGGGGGCCTGCTGGCAGGTGCCCTGCACTGCTTGGGGGGTGGGGGTGCAAGGGGACATGAGTGGGGGCCTGCTGGCAGGTGCCCCGCACTGCTGGGGGGTGGGTGTGCAAGGGGACATGAGTGGGGGCCTGCTGGCAGGTGCCCCACACTGCTGGGGGGTGGCTGTACAAGGGGACATGAGTGGGACATGAGTGGGGGCCTGCTGGCAGGTGCCCCGCACTGCTGGGGGGTGGGGTTGCAAGGGGACATGAGTGTGGGCCTGCTGGCAGGTGCCCCGCACTGCTGGGGGGTGGGTGTGCAAGGGGACATGAGTGTGGGCCTGCTGGCAGGTGCCCTGCACTGCTGGGGGGTGGGGGTGCTGGGGGACAGGAGTGGGGGCCTGCTGGAAGTTGCCCTGCACTGCTTGGGGGGTGGGGGTGCAAGGGGACATGAGTGGGGGCCTGCTGGCAGGTGCCCTGCACTGTTTGGGGGGTGGGGGTGCTGGGGTACATGAGTGGGGGCCTGCTGGCAGGTGCCCTGCACTGCTGGGGGTGGGGGTGCAAGGGGGTAATACGTTGGTGATCACTAGTGCAAGGTGACATGTGGCTTGGCTGGGGGGGCATGCCCATGGTGGATGGGCTGCCTGCGGAACATGACCAGGGGTGCAGGGTAGTCCCCTGTGGTGTGGTCTGCCTGCAGGGGCCGTGGAGGGTGTAGAGGGAACACCTGGGAGGACCCACACTGCCAATTCATGTGCAGGACTCCCCTGCACCCCCGAAATACACGTACCCCACTCGCACAGGGCCTATCGTGTGTGAAACTTGCCCGCACCCCAGTAATACACGTACCCTGCTGAAATCGCGTGTGGAACTTCCTGCGCACCCCAGTAATACTTGTACCCTGCTGAAATCGCGTGTGGAACTTCCCGCGCACCCCAGTAATACACGTACCCTGCTGAAATCGCGTGTGGAACTTCCCGCGCACCCCAGTAATACTCGTACCCTGCTGAAATCGCGTGTGGAACTTCCTGCGCACCCCTGTAATACACGTACCCTGCTGAAATCGCGTGTAAAACTTCCCCGCACCCCAGAAATACACGAACCCTGCTGAAATCGCATTTGGAACTTCCCGCGCACCCCAGTAATACACGTTCCCCGCTCAGCGTTTGCTGTTTGGCAGCCTTGTATACTGGTCCAGGGTTAGCGCAGCCCTTTGCGCTGAATTGGGAATTTTGATGGCTTTTCCTTGCGCGAGGGCGTTCTTGGGGGCGTAACTGGCGCTGCTGCAGGGTCGCTGCGCCACTCTGCGCCACGGCTGGTTTTGGAGGCTAAAATCCATGAATACGTTGTGCGCGGATATCGATTTTAGCACACGCGGCTGGCGCAGACATTTGCACGCGCACACTGTGCGCCAGCCGCGTGCGCCACTTTTGTGCGAAATTCTATGAATTACCCTGACAGTTGTTCTCAAATAAGTTAAAATTTGTCGTAAAAGTATTTAGAATATTTAACTATTTCGACACATCTTTCTAAATTTCAGTATTACCTCATTTTAAAAGAAATAGACAAAATATTGGTTTACCAAACTACAAAACATTCATGTCATATTCATGTTCAAATCAGAGTGTTGAGAAAAGACATGGAGAGGTGAGCAGTGTATCTCTCCACCGCTGCAACAGCCAGAGACCCAAATTACTTACAAATGCTCATGCTGGTCATCCCAGCTTATTCGGAACAAAATCTATGGTCACAGAGCACTATTGGTGGCCGGTAATGGACAGATTCAAGTGACAGGACGCTTCACACTGGTGCTGCCCATCAGCCAGACATGCCCTTTCATGCATGGGAACGGCTGGAGATTGACACTTATGTCAAAGATGGCACACACAAAAAACTCAAAAACAAACATTTCAAAGTTTTTTAGGTTGTGTCATTTTTTTTGGCCATCCCGCTTTCTCGTCAAGTATCAGACCTCCTCCCTAAAACCAGACTTCCCTCACTCGAGCTTAGAATATACAGCAATGTCTACGTTCCAAATGTCACTGTGTGAAGACCTTAGGAAAGAATGCCTTCTCCATCTATACTCCTTCAAGGGCTTCCTAATTGTCCCAAAGGTATCCAAAGATTAGTGGAATGGGATTGTGCCTCAAAGACGCTCAGACTCAGTCTCCTTTCCTGCTATGTTCTTACACTCCACTGCTTCTCTCCTCCTAGTGTTCTGTTCTCATTACTCTCCTGCTCCCAACTCCACCCACACACCAACCTTCTCTCCTACACCCTGCGTTCCACTCCTCTGTCCCTCCGATGTCTCTTGCTCTGAGCCTCACCCCCGCCCTTTGATGCGACTACTACATTCCTCATAGTCTAACTCTCTCCTCCACACTACATCTCCCTTCTATCCACTTCACTCCTATCCACTACAACTCTCTTATCCACTCCCACCCTACTACAGCAGCGGTGTTGGGAGCATAATATCCACGTTGGTGTTAGTGGCCTTGCTCTGACCTCCTCTGGTCTAAGTGCAGACTGTGTGGGGTCTGTGACCTGTTTAGACCCTGGTGATCTTTGGTGCTGGCCGTTGGCTTTGGGTGTTTGCCACCAGCACCAGGAAGTGTCGTGTGGCTTCCCCTGCAGCCTCGTGGGGTTTATATTGCCGGATTCCTCTCACTCTGCTGGCTTCCCATCTCCAGCGGTTACACAAGGGAGGCTGAAGAGCTCCTCTCTCTGCCATTTGTCACTCAGGTCTTGATTGTTGACAAAGGCGTGCATTTTGGTCTGGAGGCATGGTGTGAGACACAGGAGTACTGCTCAAATACATTCTGGCACAAGGTGGGGGCAGGGACTGGAGCCTGTTGAACTGTCACTGTTTCCTCATGGGTAGCAATGGCTCTGGATTTCTCCTTGGTTGGCCTCCCATCCCTGGTTGAGAGGGGTTCCCATCACCTTTGTGCAAGGCCAGGATTTGGGGTAAATTACTTTTTGTATGATGATTGCTTATTTATAAAGTGCTTAATACCCAGCAGTTTCTAAGCACGGACTCGGGGATCAAACTTGTGGTGCTCTGCGTCAGTCTTCCTTCCAAGACGAGCGCGTTGCCCCTGAGCTATCCTCCGAGACAGCCTTTATTGACTATTTTTCACACTGGCCAGAAGCAAAATTTCCAGCGGAAATTGCCTCAACAAAAATTGTAGTATTTCTTGAAGAACTGTCTCTACAAGAATGTGATCCCACCACTATATTAGTAGATAGTAGAACCAAACTATTGTCAGGGAGGGAAGCATGTTTTGAGAAATGATAGCGTCAAGGATGTTACGACAGCCCTGTTTGACCCCCCTGGAGAATGGCCTAGTTAAAAAAGTTCAACCAGATACTCGAGTACACAATTCAATTCAGCTCCGACCTTGCATATGGATACCCGGTGAGGACTGATCTCAACATAATGATACAGAACTATTGTATCCATAGACACCACTCCACCAGGTCGACCCTTTCAATTTGATTAGAAGCAGGAATTTCCAGGATATTAGGTGCCAATATTGGCTCAAGGCCAGGTTCACTGAGGTCAACATGCCACTGCCATTCATTGGTAGCCACTAACATTGGGAGGGCTCGGCATAGAATTAGGAATGGCTATAAGGTGAGGACCCTCTATAAAGAGCATGTATTCAGGGTGGGTGAACCATTACACATCAGATTACAAAATCATGCTCAGAAGGGTCAATCCCACTATAGTGAACCCATCGAAGTTCCTGGGGTGGGAATAGCCCCCATCACCACCTATGATGGCAAGGTATAGAATGTGCATCAAGTGGCCCTCAACATCTAGAAGACCTTGCCCACGCCCAACCCCAGAGCCGTGGCCACCAGAGATAATCTATTGCCCAAGAACGTCAAAGGTCTGTAGCCAACAGGGCCAAGAGCAGGAACCACATGTCTAAAAAGAGATTAGATTTGAGCCATGACCCTCATCAACCAGATTTTCCCTGTCATATCCAAACACTCATCTACCACTATGAAGGAAAGGAGATATGATGCACTCATGTGCTTGTATTGATCTGTGCTCCATTGTCTTCACCATGATGGAGTCCTGTTTTTCTTCCAGAGAATGTTATATTTCTGTGGAATGTTATCTCTTCGAGGTCCCTTCAGCAGCAGTTGGTCACTGGTAACTGAGCTGTGTGGATGCCTTTGGTGTGATGTTAATAAATCATAACCCTTTGGAGTGGATACATGAACATCATATCACAAGGCTCACATTTACTCGAATGGCCCAATAAATACAGTAGGGGAGGGAAGTGCTTGTCTAAATCTGCGTCATATTTTGTGGTTTGTTTTTAATTTAACTATTTCTAAATAACCAGCCGCTTTAAGTTATGTAGGGATAGGCAGATATTCCAATGCCATCCTCCTCTGAGAGGCTTTGTCCGTTTCTATTGTTAGCAACATATCTCATTACTATTATTCTTAGGGTATTTATTGAGCGCAGAACTAGCTACAATAAGCAGCAGGCCACATTACAAGTCAGAGGGAGGCAGTGCTCCAGATAAAATGTTGAGTTGGGAGTATTTTACTCCCCATTTTTAAATTTGGAGAGTAAATGTGATTTCAAGAGAGTAAAAATGAATTTTCTCGCTTGCATAAGAGTAAAATGTATAATCATTACTATGCGGCAGCTTTCTGCATTGTGACAGAATACACTTTATTATTTCTCTAAGGTCTGGCAATTTGACCGGTGCTGTATATATTTAAATGTTGAAAACACAAAAACCTAGCAAATTTCCTAGTAAAGCAAACGTGAATTGTATTGTGTGTTTTGAGGTTCGATAGCAGAATTTTCTTTTGATGGTTAAAGAATGTCCTAATTTCCTAGAGCTATTACTACCTAATTGTATGCCAATGTTATGATACAACATTGCAGAGAGGCAAGGACTCCATGCTAAATTCTATATCTAATCTCATGGTCAAATGGTTATTTATATAGTGCTTTTGGCAAAGCGCTGTACAAATAACATATTTATCACAGTTATCACCAAACCAAAGTCAGTATGCCTTTATTGACCAAGAAAGGATGAAAGGCTGAGTTGTCCTTGGCGAGATTCGAACCAGCAACCTACAGATTATGCACAGATCGCAGCAACAAGTGCTCAACCGGCTGAGCTATCTTATTGGCTCACATCCTTCAGAGGTCGCTAAACTGAGTATCGACTGAGGTATAATAATCACAGTGCCTAGATGTTGGACGAACCACGTATGAAGCGCTACATAAAGTTAAATACCCATCTGGATTATCACAGGGAAAGGTTTTGCTGAGTTTATATTTCAATTACAAATGCAACTATCATTTGTTTGTTTTTGAATAGCGCTTGCACTTTCTGGAGAGTCAGGTTTTGGATGTTTTAATTGTAGTCTTGAAGATTTGAGAGGCTAGAACACCTGTGATTGGTGTAATGACAATCACTCACCCTTGAGTAAAGACTCTGCTGCCACTGCCTATTTATAGTAATGTACCCCATTGACTGCAAGGTTGAATGGATGTAAACTAGACTGTGCATACACATCAGTTTACACACTGGTTTTATAATTAGAGTGTACATTAAATTATAAGTGTAAAAATGATCTGCCACCGCATGATTATGCACACAGCACAGGAACTCTGAAAAATACAATTGTGCAATACTGGCTTGCTTTCACTAGGAAATAAAGCACCATTTGTTACAAAAGATTAATTATCAAATGCAACTTAATTTTCCATCTTAGTAATTATACAATCCTAAAATGCTAGGAAAATACATATGCACTGTGTTTCGGTTTGCTCCACGAGCATCAACACAGCAGAAGCTGAATGGAAAGCAAGCATTCCTTTTATCACAGTGCAGTCACTTTTTGTGACAGACTTCAGAGAAATACATTGTTTCAGAGGCTTTTCTCCATGGCTTGCAATTATATACATGTAGATAAAAATCAAAAGCAGCATTCTGTTTTCCGTCAAGTAACCTGACCTTTACACTGCCCTCTGCTCTAAACCTGTGTGTAAACGTACACAGGAAAATAATAAAGCTGTCGTGTTTACAAGATTTTCATGCGTATAAAGGCCTAGTACGCACCTTATCTGGAGGCATGGAGGGAAGTACACAGTGAGGGAAGCAGGTTGCAGGGGATCAGAATAAGGGAGAGGGAAGTTAACTACAGGGAAGGGAGGGCAATTTGGCAGTGAGGGGTCAACAATCAATTAGTTGAGGTAACGGAGAAGCAGACCACCCAATCTCAGGTTAGGTGGGGAGTGGAGAGAGTGTGGGCCTTGGTGTTAAGGTTAGCCATTCTCAAAACTGTAGACCGAATTGCACGTTTTGCATTTGGCAGCACTGTTTCTGAATCACCAAACCATGTAGGGCAACCTAGTGCTGTTAACATATGCAGTATATGTCGGAGCCAAGGTATTTTATTAATACAACTTCTGTAAAGGAGCGGCAAGGGCACTCTTAGCAGCTACTCGGATTACCAGCAAGAAGGTACTTGGGCCCCAACAAAATCCCCACTGCAAGAATGGAAGACCCAACCATTGGGCAAAGTTTACTGTCTTTATTATCAAACAAAGAGACAGGGATCACACTAGAACGGCATAGCAGCCCACAGGTTCTCGTCCTCCAAACATGGGTTACAGCGTTTTAACCGTAAATGATGTCATAAAAACAAGTTGCATCCCCCAAAACCAATCAGGGAAGGGGATTGGTCAGTTTAGGAAAATTATATATGTAATACATAGGGGTTAGTATAACCATTGGGTAGCAATATCTGGTGGCTCCTCCAAGGACTACCTCTAAATGAAACAAATACAAAGTTGCAGGTTAGCAGAGGAATTATTGGCCACTGCAACATAGTATGCCTTAACATGAAAGGTAACTAAGGATTGGACAGAATGGGTATTCTCAGACTTGGGACTTTGAACAGCTACCAGGCTGAGTAAAACTACTCAAGGCAATGGGAACGACATCAAAAGGTGCTGTGTGTTCCCAACAAGTTACCATCTCTGATCACCTATGCCCTGAGAGAGTACATCCCCCTTTGAATCTGTGTAGCAATTGTATCTTTCCACCTCCGGTTCCATGGGAACAGCATTCCTCCATCTGCCTCGAATGACTAGGCACTGTCCTAGTCTTCCAGGGTATGTGTGTAGGGATCACAAAATGGAGCTCTGTTGCTTGTAATTATGAGGATTTTATACTAAATGATATGCAACGGTATTGCCTGTACTTACTCTGCTGTACTAATGATATGCAACTGTATTGCCACCTCTCGCAAAAATAATCCTGGCTAAATATCTGCATGTTTCATCGTTATTTGATTGCATTGCTAGAAATAATATTTGATCTTTGTCAGGTATCGTGCCCTGTTAGCTTCCCCAGAGCTGCTTGAACAGAATTCGCACACCTGTTACCAATTGCGTTAACTCTCGCTTGACCCAGAGGACTAGCCAACCGTAATCGGCCCCGTTCTACACCTGGCTCATCTCCCCCATGGCAGCTTCAGCTCATACAGCCACGGTTGTGCAAATCTCCCAAGCCAGCTGCCTAGTTCTGTGGCCCCCTCAGCAAACCCCACGTACACCAAAACCTTTGCAGACTCAGTTCTGCGCTCTCTTGAGACATACATATCGCCTAGCCAGCCTCTTCTCACCACTAAAATACACCACAAGCTTCCCAATGCTAAAGACATCCCCCACACCCTTCCATCCCTCCTTTTTCCACACCCCACAGGCGACACAGAACCTGACGCCAACCGCCTCAGACAACCACTCATACCCACCTAGCATCATAATTACAAAACTTGATCCGCATGGCCGCCCTGAACCCCATCAGTACAGCTCACGCCCCTGGCCCACCCACTTGAGAAACCAACTACTTGGAGCCCGGTCTAGTCCCATGATTACCTCTGCTACTCCCATGGAAGTTACCCCGAGACCCTTGCTCCCACCTAGACTTTAACCTAATGCTCTGCCAAGCACAGACAAGGCTATGAATATACACCCCACCAAGAAAAAGATACATACGGCACCCACCACCCAACTCAAATGTGCCCTCATTAACATAGATCACTCCCAGCACATGCCACCGAAATTCGAGACCTGCTCACCGACCTGGTTCTCGATCTCTTCGCAATCACCGAAGCTTGGCTGCATGAAGCCTCTGGCCCCGCCATCGGTCTAGCCCTTCCACCAGGTTACACCATTCTCCACATGGACAGAACCTCCAACAAAGGAGGTGGCGTAGCCCTCATCACTAAAGACTTGCTTACCGGTCCCCAAATAAATACCTCATCAGATGTCAATACAGATGCTCTGTTAAAATCTCCCTCTCACCAAACAATACTATCTCCCTCCACATCATCTATCGCTACGGTGCCCCCCTACTAGACTTTCAAGTTAATCTTCTTCACCAGTTAGGAGACAACTTAAAACATAGCACCAAAGCCTTCCTCTTGGGCGACTTCAACCTCGGCTTCAAAGACCCCAAAGACAAGCAAAACAAGACCTTTGCTAAAGCAGTCCATGACATGGGCTTTCTCCAAAGAGTCACAGACCCAACTCACACAAAAGGTTGCATGCTTGAATGGATAGCCGACCACAACTGCAACATAGATATCGGCTCCAACACACCCCGCAGCTGGACCGTCCACCACCTCATACACTTTCATATCCCCACCTAAAACACAATAAAATCCAATACCTTCACACCCCCAGCTCTGGCGAGATCCTCTCGGCTCCTAACCAAAGAAAGGATCCTTCCTCTAATAGAGGCCTCAGCCCTTAAGCTCCCGTTCACCAATGACCCCCTGGCTCTGGTAGAACTCTACAACGCCACCCTCAGAACTGCAGTATATGGCATTGCCGCCCCCTAGAGAGAAAAAAAAGCTGAGACAAAGAAACATTCCAACTCATGGTTCAACCAAAAGCTACTTGATGTAAGATCCCTCAAGCGATCCGCGCTCACTGAATGGCAAACTTGCCCCACAGAGTCAACGTTGGAGGCCTTCAAACCTCTTGCTACATGCTATAAAAAAAGGCCATCACATTCGCTAAATCCTCCTCATGCAACTCTAGAATCACCAATGCAAAATCTGAGTCTAAAGAACTTCTTGCTATATACAAAGAACTGGCCGCCCCACCGACCAACACGCAGGAAACCATGATAGATGGAATATGGTGCAACAATATCCAAACTGCCATGCTCAATAAAATCAACACCCTTCAGGAAAGAAATCAACCCCAAGTATCACGCACCGTCTAAATCCAGCGCTCCCGCTGCCCCAGCCTCTAACCACTATGACAAAGACAGACAGTCCTTCTCCTTCAGAGAAGTAACAGAAACATAAGTCCTAGACATCATGAAACCTATAGGGCCATCCCCTTGCAAGGGCGATATCTGCCCTGCTGCCCTCATTAAAGATTGCACAGACTCACTAGCCCCATTCCTCACAGCCTTCATCAATGCTTCATTCTCAATGGGCATTATCCCCCAGCCCTCAAGGAGTCGTGGGCTCGCCCACTACTAAAAAAAACTCCCTTGATCCTGACTCAACGAATAACTACAGACCCATAACCACTGTTCCTTTTTGCTTAAGATATTGGACAAAGCTGCTTACTTGCAAATCCAACACTTTCTGGAATGCAACAACATACTAGGTAAGAGGCAATCAGGTTTCCGTCCTCATCACGGTACAGATACTGCCCTTCTCAACCTTATAAACCAGTTAGGGGATACTATGGACAAAGGTAAACCAGCACTGCTCCTGGATCTGTCGGCAGCTTTTGATCTAGTAGGTCACAAGACCCTTTGCAGACACCTCACGGATGCTGCCCATTTCTCACGGGAAGCCACATCTTGGGTCAGCCCCTTCCTCAATGGAAGACTCATGAGAGTATTCTCTGACCAGGCCTGTGCTACCCCTAATCCCATCAACTGCGGAGTCCCCCAGGGCTCCTGTACCTTGCCCACCCTATACAACATGTTTACCCTAACTCTCTTCAATGACCTAGCCGATCACGGCATAGCATATACCAACTATGCCGATGATACCAAAGTTCTCTTCCCGCTCTCAGGCTCCTATGAACGGGTTGCAGCCAGACTCAACAAAACCTATGCCCTTAACCAGGCGTGGATGGCAGCCAATGGTCTGTGCCTCAACGGGGATAAAACAGAACTCCTCCTGGTAGACCAAAAAGAAATTCTCAGATCATCAATGCAGTCAAACCATACCTCGCCACCAAACACTGTCTAAACATAGCCAGAGCTACCATTGGAGCAAAGCTGGACTACTGCAACGCCTTGCTTCTAGGCACCTCATCCAAAAACCTCAGCAAACTGCTAATTACCCAAAATAACGCCCTTCGAGTGGCATGAAGCATTCCAGAAAGGGATCGCATCTCTCAAGCTAGAAGAGACGCCCACTGGAAAAATTGGAACTCGCTACCACCTTCACTTAGCAAGGAAACCTCATTCACAGCATTCTGCAGAGCACTCAAAACCAAGCTCTAAAATAAAATGTAAGAACCAACAGCCTCCTATGTAACCCTGGAAACTGTCTGGTCCTTACCCATACCTCTGTAACTATAAGTACCACTGACTTACTGTATTATGGGATGTATAATATTTTCTGATTGTTCCCTACATTTCAAACCGTCCTATCCTTACCCATATCTCTGTAACTGTACCTACTATTGACTACCTGTATTATTGACGGTATTATTGTCTGAAAATTGCCCGATTGCTCCCAATGTTGTATCACATCTTTAAGCAAAGCTTTCCATAATAGCGCCACAATGCCTCAGGGCCGTTAAGGCAGTTTACAGATTCAAATAAATAAATAAGCTATATTCCATGCAGGTGTCTCATCTCCTTGGTACACTGGAAACTTTCCATCTCTTGCTTGTCTTTGGCAGGGCTGCGCACGGTGTCTGCACTGGAAGTTCTGTCTGTCTGCTTTATCTGATTCAGGCTGTCTGCGTTTCCCCATATTCTGAGATTTGCCTTGCTTCTCCATTCACTTCAATGCACCTATGACTCCATCTTTGTTCGTTACAATTAAGCATGTGCAAGCTGATTGTATGTATTCTTGGGATCTTGCTGTTTCCGCGTAGCTTAAGATTTACTGGTGTAAGTGTGTCGGTCCTCTAACTACTATGAGTCATAAGCATTTGTTTCGGGACTAGCAGCAACAAACTATTGTGGTTGTGTAGCTTTGCGCTTGAATGCCTAAATGCTTCATGTTTAAATGCATCTACGTCGTCATAATGTCAGTAGTGACGTCAGCAGCGTTCGAAGTTCTGGTCAGTCGACTTGTTCGATCAAGGACAACCATCTCCTCCATATTGTTGGGTACGGTTTGAATGGATGTCTGAGCGAATAGCGTTTCTCACATCTGCGATACATCAGCAATGGTGATGAAGGGCCCCAGAGTAATGTTCACCTCTAATTTCTCTGCCTTCGGGCTGAAAGTTGGTTGGGAGGTCCCGGGGCCACACTTGGACCTCCGTCTTCACTCCTCTGACAGATGTCCTTCATGATATTCTGTTCTAATCGTGTTTTAGAATGTTTCCAGATTGCAACTTAAAACGCAACAGACTCATTAAAATGTTTGCCACAAAACGCTGGACAGTTTTTGTATGAGCATTAAAGGCTGATGTAAATCTCTGGACCCCAACTACCTTCCTCAAAAACTTGGGTTTGAAGTATTTTCTATTTATTTGCTCCCATATATACCTTAAGGCCCTCTCCATAATAACCATAGCAACTGATTTAGCGTTATAGATATGCAGTAGCCATTGACCAGCCCCTATATGCCCCATTTGACTTAGGCTATAGTTACCACCTGTTTCTGTATGTAGGATTGACATGAGAGAGAAACGTATGCCAAGCTAAACAGAACATTATTTGGGATACAATTTTGTCTCGTTCAGCAGAATGGGCTCACAGGTTATATTTATAGGAGAAGCCACAATGACCTTACATTTGTTGGCATTCACTGAAGGTCCCTATTACTCATAGTCACATAATCCTGTGAATGTAGTTACTTGTGTAAGGAATCTGGTGGCCATGCTGTCGGCATACATACGAACATAAGGTATCCTGAGCTCTGATATTCTTGGCCCATCTCAAGTAACCTTTTCCAAAAGTTCATACAGTGAGTGAACATAAATGTTAAAAAGGAAAGGAGCCAGTATGCACCCTTGCCGAACTCCCCACCAACTTCAAAACTCTCATTAAGTTCTCCTTCATTCCTGTACCGTATGCTTGAGGTGATAACCTCATGGAGGGAAAGCAAGACTTTCTGCAATGTCTGCTTACTCTGCATTGCATTACATTACATTACAGTACAGTAGTTCCACCCGGAGCAGCTTGGAGGACCGATTGGTACAAGACAGAGAACGAGGAAGTAATTGCCACCTCTGCACCCAGAGTGTTTGTGTGCCTTGTTCTGCCCCTCACGCCAGGACGTCCCTCCACATCAGCAGAATGTGTTGCATTTCTGTAAAGCTGCAGGCAGGTTAATCAGCCCCTTCCGAGATCACGAGAGAACTAGGCACCAGACTGATTAAAACTACATTCATATTGGAGGAGTTCCTCTGACTGATTATAGATGCTGACTTGCCTCAGTACATTTGCGAGACGATTGCGAGAATCCGCAACACATAGTGGTTATCTCGACAGGAATTGGTCACAAGAAAATACTTTGTCTTCACAAGCTTGAAGAATTACGGGCACCTAAGCCAAGAGGAAGACACCAGCTTTCTTAACTAAAGACAAGAAGAGAAGAAATACTATAGCCCTAGTCGCTTTGTGTGTCGACTTTGTTTGATTAAATATTATTTCTCTGCTAGTCAGTCCCTTTCTCATGATTCAACTCGAGCCACAACAAACCATGCTTTTGTACTGTGAGACACACCATGCTGTATTGGTAGACCTGAAAGGCTTCCATCAGCAAGACATCCCTGAATCCATTGTATGTACCCTTTCCCAAATATATTAGATTCGAGTATATGTTCAGTACAATAGTTACCTCCACAGTGTTTTACTGACAAGATAAGGCAACAAATTGACTGCACCATGTGCACCACAAACATTTCACATGTGAGCCGGTAACATATCAAGATGGACCAAATTCAGGACAATCGTCAGGAGACCTGACCTATGCTCTTGTGGTGCTAAAACCCAAGAAATACAAAGATGGCATCCTTTCCTCCCCATTGTGAAGGTCAAAGGTGAAGCACTCAGACCACTTCTCAATTTCATCAATGCATCCCTCACAGATGGATGTACCTTTCAGATGCATTTAAACCGGAAAAAGACACTTTCCATGCTGAAGAAACCCACCATCTACCAAGAAGGCATGTCCAACTATTCCCCATCAGGTATCTGCCTTTCATCAGCAAAGTGATTGATAGGACTGTTGCCTTCCAGTTGCATGAAAGGATCACTCAGCACAATCTCCTACTGGACTATCAATCTGGTATCCGACCGCGATGCTGCCCAGAGACCACCACCATCCAAGTTATCAATGCTCTACACATCCTGGACAAAGCAGACCCCTGCTTACTCGTCGTCCTCAACCTCTCTGCTGCCTTCAATACCATTTACCATGAAGGCACACTCAAAACGTGCATGGGTTTTGATGGAACAGTCCCACAGTGTCTCATCCGATACCTCTGCAATAGAGTCCAACTCATTCATATGGGCCCAAACCGATCCCAGGATCATACAGTAACTTGAGGAATTCCACAAGGCTCCACCCTGTCCCCTTCAATCTCTACATGTAACTCCCTAAGAGAACTCCTTGCCAACACTGGCGCCATGATGCACCAATATACAGAAGACACACAGATTTATCTAAGATCAATTGCATCAACAACATCCATGGACTCAAGCACTGTCTGTTCCTCATCCAAGCCTGGATATCAAGTACCTACCCGAATCTCAACACTACAAAGAACAAATTAATTCTCCTAGGAAAGCACACCAACCTTTCCCTAGTGCAGAATTGGCTAACTGATAGGAAGCGCAATGGATTCACAGCTCGACTCTAACACAGTGCAAATTCTCTCTGCTTTTCCATTGACTGTGACCTCTCATTCAAAACACATGTTGCCAAGATGACCCAAGAAGAATGGAATGAGCCGGCATTTCTCCACAAATTAATACCTTTCAACCCTGCTAAGATTTTCACAAGAGTTGTCCAAGTCTTAGTCATCTTTCATCTGGTCGGTGACAACATTCTACTCACAGGATCCAAGGTGCCTCATTCACAGGACTAATAGAATCTGACCATATCACCCGCATCCTTAAAGGAGAGTTCCGGGACTTTTTTTTTATTGTCCCTACGGTTCGGCCATGTGTTTTTAAGCATAACTCGGTCGATCGTAGAAAACTTTCCTATGGACCTTACCCGACTTTTCGTCCATTAACGCACTCGAAATCAGCCGCCATTTTCTGATAATCCTATCACTTGCCGCATCGCCCTGGCTCACCTGCTTTTGCGGCACTAAATCAAATCCCCCGCCCCTGAGCCTGACATCAGCAGACGCGTACCGCCCATTTCCCAACGCCAAAGCACGTTTCGTGTCAACAATCGCTGCGCCTCAGCTAATGAACTGTCGCCATGGAAATGGCAGGACGCCTCTTTCCTCAATAAGTATAAACACACCGTTTCACAACACACAGCAGCAGATTTTCGATTCCATTACTCTCTGTGTGTTACTTTGAGTATTCTGTGACTCGTTTCTGTGCTCTGGTCAGCTACCTTCGTTGATTGTAGCCCGTGTGAACAGATACCAGTACCACCGCTATAAATTATTTTACTTTCTTTACCACACAATGGCTACAATAATGCCGTATATGTACGAGCCCGAGTACACCGAGGAAGAACTACTGGAAAGGCAAGCACGCGAAAACGATGGGGATTCGGACGGCAGTTGGGAGGACCAGTCAACGGATGAAGAGCCTGGACCATGTCGCATGGACGGCGTCTCCACCTGGTGCACGTGCAATCGGTGCGAGCTAATGCCAACTGAGGAGGAGAACTGCTGCTGCCGTGAAAATTCCGGGTGCTTGGCCTACATTTCGGAAGGCGAGCCAAGTCCGCAATGCATCACCGAGCTGCCAGAGTTCAGGGAAGCCTGCCTCTCACGGACAGTGTTGAGGATGATGATGGTGCTTATGCACGAACTTTGCGGCACTGTTCGTCCGCGTAATCCGAGTAACGAGTAAGTATACTCTGGTTGTGATGTCAGTGATGCCACTACTATTTCATGGTCGTCTCATCATTCGAATGCATGTAAATTGGTTCCATGTTGTGCATTTTCTAGATAGAATTTTTTTCAAAGCAGAATGACATTTTTTACCTGAATCGACAGTGATAAGAAAGTTGTCATTTTAATACAGTTT